>NC_134098.1:53781587-55017993 GCF_000715075.1 Nicotiana tabacum
GATCTGTCGGTGTTCACAGGCCTTGAAGTCCCCGTCTATCCTCCTATTTTACTTTTTCTTTCATTCAGACAATTGTATTTCTTTTAGACTATTACTTGTAGTAAATTCTAGAATGCTCGTGAATTGTGACTTCAGATCCGAGTGGTAGTAATTAATACAGTTTTATGATATTCCGCACTTATTATATTTCATCTTAGTTAATTATTGTTAATTACTGAATGGGAATACGAAATTGGTTTAATGATTCTCTAATGTTGGCTTGCCTAACAAGTGAAATATTATGCATCATCACGGTCCCATCGGTAAGAAATTTCGGATCGTGACAGTCCATCATGTCTATAGGTAAAAAAATATTAGAGCAAACAACTATTGTCAGAAGGAACACTTCCCCGTGATGGTTTAGAAGAATGAATGATATGAAACGATTTCACAAATAAAAGATTGAGTTTTATAGTTATTTGTTTTCCATACCATAACAAATTGAGCATAAGTCAAAAAGGAAAAGTGCATTTTGTTAATACGCAAGTGCATCATCATGAGGTTGGGGTATTGAACATACTAGAAAATATAATATTCTAAAAATGAAAGACTAAAAGATCTTTAAGGAACTTAACAGATTCACATTTTATATTTATAAGATCTTTAAGGCATTGAGATACATTTTTCTCATGTTGTATGACATTGTGACATTCATGACTTCACATGTATATGGACATGTAAGTATATAGATGTACTTTCCTCATGCCATCTGATAATGAAATATCTTATCTGTTGTCGAAAGTATTTTTTAGGAAAAATCACAATTTTCAGATTTAATCATATTTTGGTGATATCGGTGAAAGATTTGGGATTTACTGTTATACTTGAAAAACATGCCTATTTTCCGAAACTGTAAACGAGCTGAGCATCATATCTATTAGTTATTACTTGTACTGCTTTATTAATAATGTTACTAGTTGTTCCTGGATGTTGGTGTTGGACTCTGACCGTTGTCCAAGATCGTCACTACTTTCAACCTAAGGTTAAGTTTGTTACTTATTGAGTAAATGGGGTCGGTTGTACTCATACTACACTTCTGTACCTTGCGTGCAGATTTTGGATGCTGATGTTGCTGTGTATGGCGGGAGCTAGCATTGAAGATGAACATGTGTTCCAGTTATAGCTGCCTCTTGTTCATGGTAGCTTTAGATTTATAAAATATTTGTTTATGTACATTTCGAACAGATGATATATTTATTTCATACCAACTTTGTAAACTCTAAGTCTTAGAAGCTCATGATTTGTACTACCCGTCCTTGGGTTGTTGTATAAAAGTTATTTCATCATTATTTTCTTAGTAAATCTCATTTGAAATTAGATTGTTGTTAAATTGGCTTACGTAGTGGGTTGGGGTTATGTTCCATGACAACTAGTTAAATTTTGGATCGTGACATAAACAATAGTGGTTTCTGAAAATTTTTCTAAATAATACTCAATACTCACTTCTTATAAAGCAACTTTTTACAAAGGCAGAATACATCGGCAGGCCATTAAACTTGTCCTCCCTTTTCACTATGACACTTATTCTTGAGTCTGTTCCATTTGAACCCTATAACAAGGTTATTATTGTGTCACTTAGACACAAAAAACACATGGGCTTTTATAAGTCAAACGCGTGTATATAAGCGTTGCTAACGTATAATAGCCATCGAATAAGTTTCTTCCATGTGGAATAATTGTCCACGTAAGATCCATGTGTACCGGGTAAATCCAAGTCAAACATATCAGGTTCAAGATTAAACTGCCCAACTCATATAATTACTTTTAATCTTTACAGCTCTCAGTAAAAGAACCTTAACCTCACTCCCGTCTCCGTCCATCCTCTTCCCCTTCCAAAATTGATTGCTCCATTAGAGAGATTATGGAATCATCTACTAATTCTCATAAAAGATTGAAGCTAACAACCTGAAATTCGTCCAAATTTCACTCCCGTCTTCGTTTATCATCTGTAATTTTTTATCTGAAGAAATTGTGAAGTCGATTATTTTGGGTGGCCTTCAGCAAGAGTGTTGTCTCGAGTTACTCCTTTACTGGTATGTCTTGAGTTACTCTTTTATTGAGATTTTAGTTATTTATTAGGTTTTTTGTGTTAGTAATGGTGTTTTGGGAATTGTAGATATAAAAATAGGTTTTTTCATTTCTTTTCTTCGAATCTTGCTGACTACACTCAGGTGTTGATTTTCTTTGTTCACTTTAGGTTAAAATCATGTCAGTGGACGAATACATTCTTGTCCTCTTTCACCATGGTGGAACATTTACCGAATCTCCAGGTGCCAAATATGTCACTAATATAGAGATAAATCAGCTTTCTATTGACAAAGATCATTTCTCCTTGTTTGAACTTCAATATTACACAAGGGGGTTGGGTTATACAACTGTTGGTTTTTTTTATGTCTTTAACCCTAATTCAAAAGAATTTTTCTTGGTGGAAAATAATGAACAACTATATAATATTGCTTGTTACTGTAAGGAGGGTATTTTAGACTTGTACATTTTACATGTTGTTGAGATAATTCATGATAGTGTGGTCCCAATTGGATATTTATGTGGGCCAGAGGTTGTTGAAGAAAGTAACAACACAATAAATAATCCATCTAGGGCAATAGTAGAAGATGGTCCAGACAGTATAAATGGACCACAACCTGTTGAAGGGCCTCCACATGAAGAGTTTGAGATTGTTATTGGTAGGGAAGGGGTTGTTGCTGGTGGGGAAGATTTTTCTGGTAATGTAGAAGAGGAAGTTGCTTGTGTAGAGGATCTGTATGGTGGAGAAGGAGTTGATGAAGAAGAGGTAGCTTCAAAGGTAGTTAGTAGTGAGTCAGATCTTGATGAACTTCCTGATGAGGATGATAGTGAAGTTGATGAAGAGGCTAGGACCTTAAGAAATGAGAGGAGAACCAAATAGAATGCTACCAGAAGGAAGAAACAACCTGAAACTGCTAGTGTGCATATATGAGAAGTTGGAATTGATAGAGATTTTGAAGATATAGGATTTTTAACAAAAAAAGAGAAATATGTTGGAAGATTAGGAGGTGATGAGGAGTTTATTGATAGTTTCGATGCTGGCAGTGATGATACTGATGAAGAGGTAGAGGTGGATTTTCAGCCTGGTGTTAACCTTCCAAGTAGAAGAAAGAGCATAAAGGTTAGATATGACACTGACTGTGAAGTGGTAATTTTTGAGTTGGGCATGATATTTAAGAATATTGAAGAATTTAGGAAGGCAGTGGCTGATTATGCAATAGAGTATAAAGTTCAGTTAAAGCTTAAACCAAATGAGAAGGGTAAGGTAAGGGTGAAGTGTAAATCAAAAAAATGCAAGTGGGAGTTGTATGCTTCAGTTTATAGAGATTCTGGTGACTTTATGATAAAAAACATACCATCATGTTCATAAATGTCAACCAATGAACACCAACAAGATGTGTAATTCAAAGTACATCGCCAACAAATTCAAGCAAGAACTTACTCATGCTCCTTATATGAGAATCTGGGAAATTCAAGAACTAGTTAGTGAGAGGTTGGGATTGTATATTGGCCGAGCAATAGCTTATAGAGCCAAACAGATTGTTCTGAGAAAGTTTATGGGGAATTGGAAGCTGGAGTTTGCCAGATTGTGTGACTATGCTGATAGTATTAAGAAAACCAATCCTGGCAGCTTCTGTTTTGTGAAAATTAACAGAGAATCTGAGCATGGTAAGAACCTATTTCAGTACTTCTATGTCTGTTTTGATGTACTGAAGAAAGGTTGCTTAGAAGGATGTAGGAACATCATTGGTTTAGATGGTTGTTTCCTAAAGGGAAGCTGCAAGGGTGAATTACTGGTGGTTGTGGGAAGAAATGGGAACCACCAGATGTTTCTTTTTACCTATGGCAGAATAAAGAATGTGTGCAAGCCACATATGGTCTAACTGGTATAAGAAATGGAAGGGAGAAAAAAGGAGGAAACAATTCTGGTAGGGTTGCAAAGGCCAGCTATCTGTTTAAGTACAACAATGAAGTTGCAAACACGAGGACACTTAGATCTACTATATGTGAAGATATGATGAAGTACCCAAGAGAGTCATGGTGCAGGGTATTCTTCCAAGAATATTCCAGGTATGACATAGTAGAGAATAACATGTGTGAGACTTTTAACTCATGGATATTGGTTGCTAGGAAAAAAAGTATTGTTACCATGTTAGATGAGATTAGGCATAAGATCATGCCTAGACAAGTTGATATGATAAAGTTTGCTGAAACATGAATTTCAAATATATCACCTATGGCTAGGCCAACATTAGAAGAAAATAAGGATTTGGCTAGACAGTACCAAGTTATATGGAATGGGCAGGATGGATTTGAAATCAAAAAAGGAGATTTGAGATTTATAGTTGACACTAGGATGAAGACTTGTAGTTGTAGACTTTGGAGGTTGAGAGGCATCCTATGAGAACATGTTGTGCGTGTGTGATGACACAAAAATATCATCTTTAATTTAAATATTCATTTATGTATTTTATGTAGATGTTAGGAGCTTACCTGTTATGAGTTACGTATCACCTGAATAGTTGATGTTAATGTCGTTCATTTTTTAGAAATATATTGCTTATGAGGCCACTGTTAGTATTATTTTCATGTTATGTTACATTGATTAGATTATGTATGTGCTGTTAGAATTGGTTTCTGGGATTCTCTGGTAGGTGGATAGGCCCAATTACAAAGAAAATTCTGGCGAAATATTTGAAAATTTTGGGAGTTAGTAAAATTCGGGAAATTAAAATGTGCGAAAGAAGAGATAAGTTATGTTATGTGTTTGGAGGTGGACTCTACTTCTCATTCGAGAATTATTAACATGACGTACACCTATTGGATATGATAATAAGTGTACGAGGAATATTATAAGTGATATGGGGTCTAAGGAAAGTCCTAAGTCTAAGCCAAGTTGGAAAATTTCATAATAGACTAAAGTTCCAAATAAGTACGCCCAAGACCAAACTTTGGACGCAAATATCTACATATATAAGGAGTTATGTAATGTACAACCTAGCAAATGAAAGATCATCAAGTCTAGTTCTAACGCTTTAAACTGTTTGTTATTTGGATATGTATACAGAAAGTTATGGCCATTGTACTGGAATTGTGTCATATGCGCGCCGAGATGCGCGCCCGCGCATATTTGAGACTTTTTGCCTCAGGTGTGCGACTGGATGTGAGGCCACTTGCCCAGGTGCATGGCCGCGCACGTAGGAGCTCATTTAATACCCCCAAGGACGGGTAGGGAGAGGGGTTAAGTTATTTTTAAGCTAAAACCTAGTATTTGTAGAGAGAAGTGAGAGTGTTCTAGAGAGAGGAAGAAGCTCAAGTGTCTTGTTCATCAAATCTTGCTCAAGCCTTGAAATGCAACAAGAAATCTCTCAAGTTCTTCATCTAAGAGGTAAGGTTTCATAATCTAGTTTTATTCAATTTCGAATTTGGAGAGAAGATGGTTGATTAGAAGTATGATTCTTGGGTGTAAGAGTATTATTTATATATGCTTATACCAATAAGGTTTGTGGGAAGATTTTTGAGTTCAAATGGGTAAAGATTGGGTTAAAAATGGTAGAAATCTTCAAAGACTTTAATTTAAGATTTGAAGGTTCATTTGACATCGGAATTTAATAATTTTTATATAATTGGACTCGTCTCGAAATGGGTGATTTCATAAGTTTTTTTGAGATTCGAGACGTGGGCCCCACTAATATTTTTTAGATGAATTTCGGATTTTAATCTGAAAAATTAGTAAATTCATATGGAATTAATTCCTACAATTTGTATTGATTATATTGACTTATTTATGACTAGATTTGAGGATTTCGGATACGAATTCGCGAGGCAAGGGTTTATTGGATTCTTGAATTTGGTTGCAAAGCGAGGTAAGTGTCGTGGTTAACCTTGACATGAGGGAATAGAACCCTTAAATTATTTGTTATTAGAAATTCATGTGAACGACGTATAGGCGAGGTGACGAGTGTCTATACATCGTCAAATTAATTGTTTGCATAATTACTTGAAAAATCATAAATCATTTTAAATCATGAATTAATTATTATTATAATGTTCTTTGCTTAATATCATGCCTTGAATCTATGCTATGATTGCTACATGTTTATTTGATTTATGTGACTTTATTGCCACTTGATGTTTAGCATACTAATTATTAAAATGCCTATTACCTCCTTAATTTTCACAATTAATTGCTATTTGTCATCACTTATTTCTACTAAATCATAATTATTGTATGCTTGTTATCTTATAATTTCATATTAATTGTTGTATTTATTGGAGTAATTTCTTTTATAAGAATTGATAAATGAATATATTAGAGGAGCGGGTTGCACGCCACAACAGAATTGATTGAAATGAATATATGGGAGGAGCGGGTTGTACGTCGCAACAGAATTGAATATGAATATATTGTGGGATCGGGTTGCACACCGCAACGAAAACTGATTGAAATAATAACTGGTTTTGACTGCCGAGTTGGCTTCAACAGTTGAAAAGAGACACCTGTTTTATTTTTATTATTGTTATTATTATTGTTATTGCGGACATGTTAATGTATGTGACCTGTCTTAGCCTCGTTACTACTTCGTCGAGGTTAGGCTCGGCACTTACTGTGTACATGGGGTCAGTTATACTCATACTACACTCTATACTTCTTGTGCAGATACCGGAGTTGGTCCCAACAGTGTATAGTAGATTTGCTCGGATTCAGCTATTCGCAGGAGACTTGAGGTATAGCTGCATAGCGTTCGCAGTTCTGAAGTTCTCTTCCACTTTATCTTAGCTGTGTATTTTCTTTCAGACAACTTTATTTTCATTTAGACCTTTATTTGTATTATTCTAGTAGCTCGTGCACTTGTGACACCAGTTCAGGGATGGTATTTAAACATCACTATTATTATGGATTATTCACTTGATTTCAGATTTTATTTCCGTATTTGTTTCTTTGTTATTAATTAATTTAAAATAGTTTTTAAATGGCTAATATTATTCTAACGTTAGTTTTCCTAGCAAGTGAAATGTTAGGTACCATTACGGTCCCGAAGGTGGGAATTTTGGGACGTGAAAGTTTGTATCAGAGCACTAGGTTACATAGGTCTCACGAGTCACGAGCAAACTTAGTAGAGTCTGAAGGATCGGTACGGAGACGTCTGTACTTATCTCTCAGAGGCTATGAAGTTTAAGAACAATATCACTTCTTTCTTTTTCTGTCGTGCGATTTTATTCTGTCATTGATGATTGAACCATTCTATTCTTATTCTCTCACAGATGGTGAGAACACGTAATACATCTACCGACGGGCAAGGGCCAGAGCCCCCCGTGTCAACTATGACCAGGAGTGGAGGTCGAGGCCGAGGTCGTGCTAGAGGCCAAGGCAGAGGCAGAGGTAGAGCTCAATCTAGATCTCGAGCAGCAACACATGTTGTAGAACCTCAGGTGGATCTTCAGGAGGAGGTTCCAGTTCAGACTGTACCGGTTAGACCAGTTCAGGTCCCGAAAGGATTCATAGCTACTCTAGTGCTTCAGGACGCTCTAGTCCATTTGGTGAGCCTAATGGAGGGTGTGGCCCAGAATGGTACATTTCCAATGGCACCAGCCGTCTCATAGGCTGGGGGAGGAGCACAAACTCCCACTACTCCCGCTCCGGGACAGAAAGCTCCCCAGTATCATGCTCCAATAGCCCATCCAGTTGGGGTAGTTCAACCAATTATTGCAGCACGTGCCGGTGATAGGCCTGCTTTGTTTTCTGAGGCATTGTTGAGATTGGACAAGTTTATCAAGCTATTTCCAATCCATTCCAGTTGTACACCTTCTGAGGACCCATAGGATTTTCTTGACTGCTGCTATGAAGTATTGGGGAACATGGGTATAGTTGAGACCAATGGGGTCGATTTTGCTGTATTTTAGATGACGGGTTCTGCCAAGAGGTGGTGGAGAGATTATGTATTTACTAGACCAGTTGGTTCGCCTGCACTTATCTGGGAGCAGTTCTCGCAGCTATTTCTGGAGAAGTTCCTTCCTATCACACTGAGAGAGGATTACCGCAAGCAGTTTGAGCATCTCCAGCAGGGCAGCATGTCAGTCACTCAGTATGAGACCCGTTTTGTGGATCTAGCCTATCATGCTCTTCTTCTGCTTCCTACCGAGAGAGAGAGGGGGTGATGACGCTCATTGATGGACTCGTTCAACCTATCAAGCTACAGATCGCCAAGGAGACCGGGAGTGAGATTTCTTTTCAGACGGCTACTAATGTCGCCAAGTGGATGAGATGGTTCTTTCACAGGATAGAGGGCCAGTGTCAGATAAAAGGCCCCATCATTTCAGTAATTTTAGAGACTCTTCATTTGGTGACAGGGGTACTTTCGGTAGAGGACATCCTCCAAAGCCATTTTATTCAGTACTTTAGACTTCTCACGGTGCTTCAGGGAGTCCTATTATGCCTTACTCTGGACAGCCAGTATTCAGTGCACATTCAGCTCCTATCAGTGCACAACCACTTCAAAGTAACTACGGTGGTTATCCAACCCATTCGGGTCATCTTTAACTTCAGCTACCACGACAGCAGGATGGGTGTTATGAGTGTGGGAACACTGGTCATATCAGGCGATATTGCCCTAGGTTGTCGAGTAACAAATCTCGGCAGGATTCCCGTGCCATCATACCGGCACCGTTTTCTTCACCACCTGCTCAACCAGTTAGAGGTATGGGTCAGGCAGCTAGAGGTAGAGGTCAGTCCATTAGAGGTGAAGGTCAGGCCGTTAGAGGTGGAGGCCAGCCAGTTGGAGGGCATCCCAGAGATGCGGTTCAGAGTGCTAGGGCCCAGCCCCTATTCTATGCTTTCCTTTCTAGGCCTAAAGCCAAGTCATCCAATGTCGTGATCACATGTATTGTTCCAGTTTGCCATAGATATGCTTCAGTTTTATTTGATCTAGGATCTACTTATTCCTATGTGTCCTCCTACTTTGCTTCATATTTGGTTGTGCCTCTTGATTCTTTAAGTGCTTCTCTGCACGTGTCCACACCGGTGGGGGATTCTATTGATGTAGATCATGTCTATCGTTCGTGCGTGGTTACTATTGGGAGTTTTGAGACTAGTGTGGATCTTCTACTTCTCGACATGGTAGATTTTGACGTCGTACTGGGTATAGATTAGTTGTCACCTTATCATGCTATATTGGATTGTTATGCCAAGACGGTGACCTTAGCCATGCCAGGGTTACCTCGATTAAAGTGGAAAGGAACTCTTGATCATTCTACTATTAGGGTTATTTCCTATATGAAGGCTTGTAGTGTGGCCGAGAAGGGATATCTAGCCTATTTGGCTTATATTCGCTATCCCAGAGCAGATATTCCTTTTTTGAATTCAATCCTAGTTGTTCGTGAATTTCTAGAAGTATTTCCTGTATATTTTCCTGGGATGCCACTCGACAGAGGTATAGACTTCTATATTGATTTGGCTCCGGGCACTCAGCCCATTTCTATTCCACCATACCGCATGGCCCCACCGGAACTGAAAGAAATGATGGAGTAGTTACAAGACTTGCTTGATCAGAAATTTATTAGACCTAGTGTCTCGCCCTAGGGTGCACCAGTGTTATTTGTAAAGAAGAAAGATGGTTAAATGCGAATGTGTATAGATTATCGGCAGTTAAACAAGCCTACTATCAAGAATAAGTATCCACTGCCAAGAATTGATGACTTATTCGATCAGCTTTAGGGTGCCAAGGTGTTATCAAAGATCGACTTGAGGTCTGGTTACCATCAGTTGAAGATTAGGGCATCTGATGTCCCTAAGACAACTTTTCGGACTCGGTGTGGGCATTACTAATTCCTAGTGATGTCATTTGGGCTTACCAACGCCCCAGCAGCATTTATGGATTTGATAAATCGGGTGTTCAAGCCCTATCTGGATTCATTTGTGGTTGTATTCGGATTGTGCTTAAAACTTTGAAGAATAATCAGTTATATGCCAAATTTTCAAAATGCAAGTTTTGGTTAAACTCAGTTGCCTTTTTGGGCATGTTATATCAGCAGAAGGCATAAAGGTGGATCCTAAGAAGGTTGAGGCAGTTCAGAACTGGCCTAGGCCTACTTCAGTTACAGAGATACGGAGTTTTCTAGGCTTGGCGGGTTATTATCGCCATTTTGTGGAGGGATTTTCGTCTATAGCATCTCCATTAACCAGATTGACCCAGAAGGGTGTCCCATTCAGATGGTCAGACGAGTGTGAGTTGAGCTATCAGAAGCTCAAGACTGCTTTGACTACGACGTCAGTATTGGTACTGCTCACAAGTTTAGGATCTTATACGGTATATTGTGATGCATCTCACATTGGGCTTGGTGCAGTATTAATGCAAGATGGCAGAGTGATTGCATACACGTCGCGACAATTGAAAGTTCATGAGAAGAATTATCCTGTTCACGACTTAGAATTGGCAGCCATTATTTATGCGCTTGAAAATTTGGAGGCATTACCTTTACGGAGTCTCGTGTAAGGTATTTACTGATCATTATAGCCTAAAGTATTTGTTCAAACAAAAAGATCTCAATTTGAGGTAGAGAAGATTGTTGGAGTTGTTGAAAGATTATGATATCACCATTTTGTATCATCCCGGAAAAGCCAATGTGGTGGCCGATGCTTTGAGTAGAAAGGCTGTGAGTATGGGCAACCTTGCGTATATTCTGATTGGTGAGAGGACGTTAGCTGCAGATGTTCAGATTTTGGCCAATCAATTCGTGAGGTTAGATGTTTCAGAACCCATTCGGATTCTAGCCTGCATAGTCGCTCGGTATTTTTTATATGAGCGCATCAGAGAGCGATAGTATGATGATCCTCATCTGCTTGTCCTTAAGGACACGGTGCGGCACGGTGGTGCCAAGCAGGTTGATGTGGGAGATTATGGAGTTTTGCGGATACAAGGTCGTATTTTTGTTCCTAATATGGATGGGCTTCGTGAATTAATTCTTGAAGAGGCCCATAGTTCCCGGTATTCTATTCATCCGGGTGCTGCCAAAATGTATCAAGATTTGCGGCAACATTATTGGTGGAGGAGAATGAAAAAGAATATAGTTACATATGTAGCTCGGTATCTAAATTGTCAGCAAGTTAAGTACGAGCATCAGAGACCTAGTGGTTTGCTTCAGAAGTTAGAAATTCTTGAGTGGAAGAGTATCACTATGGATTTTGTTGTTGGGCTCCCACAGACTCAGAGAAAGTTTGATGCAGTATGGGTCATTGTGGATAGGTTGACCAAGTCACCACATTTCATTCCAGTAGCAGTTACCTATTCTTCAAACTGGTTAGTGGAGATTTACATCCGCGAGATTGTCCGCTATCATGGTGTGCCCGTGTCTATCATTTCTGATCGAGGTACACAGTTCACCTCGCACTTTTGGAGGGTTGTACAACGTGAGTTAGGCACGCGGGTTGAGTTCACTACATCATTTCATCCACAGACAGACGGACAGTCAGAACGTACTATTCAGATATTGGAAGATATGCTTCGCGTTTGTGTTAGAGATTTTGGAGGTTCCTGGGATCAGTTCTTGCCACTTGCGGAGTTTGCCTATAATAACAGCTACCAGTCCAGCATTCGGATGGCTCCATATGAAGCATTATACGGGAGGCGATGTCGTTCGCTAGTTGGCTGGTTTGAACCGGAAGAGGCTCGGTTGTTGGGTACCGATTTGGTACAGGATGCTTTAGATAAGGTCAAGATTATTTAGGATCGACTTCGCACAACTCAGTCTAAGCAAAAGAGTTATACCGGCCGTAAGGTTCGTGACGTTACATTCATGGCAGGAGAAAGAGTATTGTTCCAAGTTTCACCTATGAAAGGTATAATGAGATTCGGAAAGAAGGGCAAGTTGAGCCCTAGGTATATCAGACCCTTTGAAATTCTTGAAAGGGTGGGTGAAATAGCCTACAGACTTGCGCTACCACCTAGTTTATCAGCAGTTTATCCGGTGTTTCATGTATCCATACTTCAGAAATATCATGATGATCCGTCTCATGTGTTAGACTTCAGCTCAGTTCAATTGGACAAAGATTTGACTTATGAGGAGGAGCCGGTAGCTATTCTAGCTCGGCAAGTCTGTCAGTTGAGGTCTAAGAGTTATCCTTCAATTCTGGTACAATGGAGAGGTCAGCCGATTGAGGCAGCTACCTGGGAGTCCGAGTCGGACATACGGAGCAAATATCCATATCTTTTCACCAGCTCAGGTACTTCTCTAATTCCGTTCGAGGACGAACGTTTGTTTTAGAGGTGGAGAATGTGATGACCCAAAAATGTCATCTTTAATTTAAACATTCCTTTCTATGTTTTATGAAGATGTTGGGAGCTTACCTGCTATGAGTTACATATCACCTGAATAGTTGATATTAATGTCGTTCATTTTATAGAAATATATAGCTTATGAGGCCACTGTTAGTATTATTTTCATGTTATGTTACGTTGATTGGATTATGTATATGTTGTTAGGATTGGTTTCTGGGATTTTTCTGGCAGATGGATAAGCCCAGTTACAAAGGAAATTCTGGCAAAAGTTTTGGAAATTTTGGGAGTTAGTAAAATTCGGAAAATTGAAATGTGTGAAAGAAGAGATAAGTTATGTTATGTGTTTGGGGGCGGACTCTACTTCTCATTTGAGGACTATTAACATGATGGATACCTATTGGATATGATGATAAGTGTACGAGGCATATTATAAGTGATATGGGATCTAAGGAAAGTCCTAAGTCTAAGCTAAGTTGGAAAATTTCATAATAGACTAAAGTTCAAAATGAGTACGCCCAAAACCAAACTTTAGACGATCATATCTACATATATATATATATAAGGAGTTATGTGATGCACAACCTATCAAATGAAAAATCGTCGAGTCTAATTTCTAACTCTTCAAACCGTTCGTCATTTGGATATGTATACAGAATGTTATGACCATTTTTCTGGACCTGTGTCATATGCGCGCCCAGATGCGCGGCCACGCATATTTGAGACTTTCTGCCTCAGGTGCGCGGCCGGATGTGCGGCCACTTGCCCAGGTGTGTGGCCGTACACGTAGGAGCTTATTTAATACCCCCAAGGCCGAGTAGGGAGAGAGGTTAAATTATTTTTCAGCTAAAACCTGATATTTTTATAGAGAAGTGAGAGTGTTCTAGAGAGAGGAAGAAGCTCAAGTGTCTTGTTCATCAAATCTTGCTCAAGCCTTGAAATCCAACAAGAAATATCTCAAGTTATTCATCTAAAAGGTAAGGTTTCATACCCTATATTTTTTCAATTTCGGATTTGGAGAGAAGATGGTTGGTTAGGAGTATGATTCTTGGGTGTAAGAGTATTATTTATATATGCTTATACCAATAAGGTTTGTGGGAAGCTTTTTGAGTTCAAATGGGTAAAGATTGGGTTGAAAATGGTAAAAATCTTCAAAGACTTTAGTTTAAGATTTGAAGGTCCATTTGACATCGGAATTTGATAATTTTTATATGGCTGGACTCGTCTCGGCCCAAATAATTTTTACATGTACACAGATAATATTTATCTGGGTACATGGGGTCGATTTTACTCATACTACACTCTGCACTTCTTGTGCAGATACCGAAGTTGGTCCCAGCGGCGTATAATAGATTTGCTCAGATTCAGCTATTCGCAGGAGACTTGAGGTATAGTTGCATGGTGTTCGCAGTTCTGAAGTCCCCTTCCACTTTATCATAGTTGTGTATTTTCTTTCAGACAACTTTATTTTTATTTAGACCTTTATTTATATTATTCTAGTAGCTCATGCACTTGTGACACCAGTTCTGGGATGGTATTTAAATATCGCTATTATTATGAATTATTCACTTGATTTCAGATTTTATTTTCGCATTTGTTTCTTTGTTATTATTTAATTTAAAATAGTTTTAAAATAGCTAATATTATTCTAACGTTGGCTTGCCTAGCAAGTGAAATGTTAGGCGCCATCACGGTCCCGAAGGTGAGAATTTTGGGTCGTGACACTGGTACTAAAAGGATTTAATATGGCAGATCAATATGTGGAGCATTGGTACACAAAGAAAATATTTCTGAAGGCTTATGAACACTTCATTCAACGAATTACTAACCTGAAGATGTGGCCTGAGGGTAATAATCCTACCATTGAACCACCAACCCCAAAGCCAATGCCAGGCAGACCCAAAAAAAAAAAAGGACATGAATTAACCTAAGAAGAAATGGGGAAAGCTGTCCTAAAAAGGAGTCAAGATGACATGTTCACAATGTCATCAAGTAGGCCATAACAAAAAAGCATGTACACTAAGGGTATGATATGTTTTTATCTAACTTTCTATTAATCATTTAAGCTGAAATTAACTGTATGTATGAATTCATTTTAAAGTGCACCTAGAGGGTCATCAAGAATACAAGAAGCACAAGGAAGTCAATCAAGTCAACCAACTAAAAGGAGTTCAATCTGTGATGAAGCAATAACAACTGTTAATAGAGGAAGGGGCAGGGGAAGAGGAAAGACACCTAGTGCAGCTATTTAGACATACAAAAGGTGCATTTTCAGATGCACTTCCTCAGACTGTTCCCAGGGGAAGAGCCCCAAAACCAAAGGCATCAAGAGGATCTTCATCTGCTAGAAAAGGGGGAATGGGAAGTGGACCTACAACTGCAGAATCATCTGCTGCTTTTGGGGGAAAACGACCAAGAACTGTTGGCTTTGGATGCTACACTAACACAGAGACTAGAAGGACAATACTTAATGTAAGAATCTTGATTTCTGGTTTGGTTTCTGATTTTTTCAGCCTAGTTTCTAGTTATTTTTGCAACCTGATTATTTTTACTTACTTAGGTTTCTGATTTTATACAATTGCAGTCTGATTTGTCAAGTCAAAGGGTTGTCAACCATGGGACTAAAGTAAGGAGCACCACTAATGTGAATCTGGATGATGGAATTAGGCTTCCAAGACTTAGATGGAATGAGAGAGATGCTATTACTACTTCGCAACTATAACAAATGAGTGCAAGTAGAAGAAATAAAGTTGGAACACAAGCACCATCTCAGTCTTCAACTCAAGTGATCATGGATAAACTAGCCAAAAAATATTAGCAACCAGCCAAGATTATGTAATATGCAGCACTTGTTTTTGTTAAAACTTGCTTTTTTTGTTGAATGTAGTTTGTTGCACTCACTGGTATCTTTTGGAACTGGATTATGTAATATGTCAACACTTATTTAATTTTTAATGAACTAAGTTCCATTCCTTTTCACTACTGTAATATGCACTTTTGTAATTTGCAGCACTTCTTTTAGTAGCTTTTGCAATGAAGTAAGTTCCATTCCATTCATAAGACTAACTACATTAACTAGCCTAAATTCTAAAAAATTACAGTGAACACTAAAGAATTGTAGTAAACACTAAAGAATTATAATTTTTTTTAACAAAAACAAAGATACATTGCATTGATAACGCAATATCAATTACACAAATTAGGATCCCTACCATCCCAAGTACAACAACAAGTCAGTAATAAACAAAAGTAGAGCAATAGTTTCCAACACTAACTACATTAACTAGCCTAAATTATAAATGATTTTCCCAGAAACTTAGCTCAGTCCATCAACAAGAGCAAGAACCACAACAAAACCATATGATTAAGGCCACCAGTAGAACAACAAACATTACTATGTTCCTCCATTTTTTTGCTCGATCTCTTTCTTGATCAAATACCTTCACTCTATTCAACAAATCCCATATAACTCTGTTCGCTTGCTCAGGAAATTCATCCTCAGACCATCTAAAATATTTACATCCTTCATTGTCCTTCAAAAAATGAAAAAAATTAATTGATATAAATCAATGGCAAATAAAATCGTATAAAGAATTTTTTGTGGAATACACTTACTTTGCCAATTTTTCATACAAAGTACCTTCTTCCTGGGTTAGCAGCACTCCATGAAATTTTCAGTTCACACGGACGATCACATCGACACTAGTCAGCACTTTCGGTGGACATTATTCGAACAGAAATTAAGAGAAGTAGCAGGAAAGGTTATGTCAAAAATTCGACTAAGGAGGATGGAGTTCTTTCAAATTGAAAAAAAAGCTCCGATTTTCACTTCTTGATGAAGAATTTAGCTCAGTTGAAATGGAGAGAAATTAGGGCTTAAGAGAAGATAACAATGGAGAAAGGGATTAAAATAAGGAAAATAACGTGGGGTTTGGTTTATTACCGTTTGAATAGTCCATGTCAGCTCTTTTTATAGCCCTCGTGTGCTAAACATTTGTGATTCCCACGTAAGGTGGCCAGTGTGTTTTATGTGTCTAAGTGACACAGTAATAACTTTGTTATAGGGTTCAAATGGAATAGACTCAAGATTAGGTGTTATACTAATAAATGAGGACAAGTTTAATGGTGTGCCTATGTGTTCTGCCTTATACAAACATATACTCCATCCGTTTCAATTTATGTGAACTCATTTGACTGGGCACGGAGTTTAAGAAAAGAGAGAAGACTTTTAAACTTGTGGTGTAAAATGAGGCACATATATTTTGTGTGGCTATAAATCATTACATAAAGATAAATTGTTTCCAAATAAGAAAAAATGTCATTATTTTTGACACGGATTAAAAAGAAAATAGGTTTACATAAATTGAAACGAAGAGAGTATAAATGACACAAAATCCAAACACTTTTTTTTATTATTATTTTATTGAAATCCAAACACTTTGGTAAGTGGAGGAAGCAACAAAAACCTTTACTCTCGTACTTTTTGGCCATAAAGATCAAACATCCGTACTGTTCCTTTCCTCAATCGTCACAGGGAAACCACCTTTCATTTTCGCAGTGAGGTAAGACACAAAGACCGGCTCAACACCTTTTTCTGCCACCGGAACCACCTTGAACCGCCGTAAAACACCTGCCACCACCCTCTTCATTTGCAAAAATGCCATTTCTTTTCCTAAACAAATTCTTGGTCCCGCCTGAAAAACAGGATAAGTATACGTGTCCATAGCCACAAAAGACCAATTTCCTGACACGTCATCCTTATCTAACCACCTCTCTGGTCTAAACTCTGCCCAATCTTTTCCCCATAATTTCTCCACTCTCCCCATTGCATAGATATGATAACTTACTCTTGTCTCCTTTTTCACAAAAGTACCATCTGGCAAAATATTATCCTCTGTAGCAGCTTTAGTATCTATGGGAATTGGAGGGTAAAATCTCATGCTTTCACAAAGTGAAGCATGTGTGTAAATCATGTCCTTTACTTCATCATACACTGGACTTTCTGATTTTGCTTTAATCTCTTTTAAGATTTCGTTTTCTGTTTTTGGGTGTTCAGAAATTAACCAAAAGAACCATGCTAAAGCAGCAGATGTTGTGTCACGACCAGCCAAAATGAAACTTATAACAATATCTGTAACAAAGTCCTCATCCGAATGGCCAGTGCTTAAAAATCTTGATAATAAATCCACTGATTCGAGCGATGAATTTTCATTGAGTTCTCTTTGTTTTTCTTTGACGAGTTCTTTTGCAAATTGACGAACATTATCCACAGCTGCCCTGAGTATTTTCTCAGATCCAATGTTGAGCTTTCGTTTTACTTTCCATAGAAAAGGGAAAATAGCATTAAATCTTTCACTACTTAGCTTAACAGCGTCTTCAAAAGCAACAGCAAATTTTGCTTGAGGAAGTGATGGTAATAAATAAGCAGGATCATACCCAAAAGCAATTTTACAAATATTATCAAAAGCAAACCTTTGTAAAATGTCTTGAAAATCAAGAACTGTTTTTTTGGAAGCAGCAGTAGCAAGAATTGGAATTAGCCTTTCGTTGAGTTCTGTATCAACAACAGTTTCAACGAACTTGCGTAGAGATTTTGTGTTAAACTCATGGCTTGAAACTTGTCTTTGGTACTTCCAAATGTCACCGTCCACGTTAAATATGCCATCACCAAGAAAATCAGCCATAGTTGTTTTAAAAACATTACCTTTTTGGTAAATGTGAAATTGGGTTTTGAGCATGTGTTGGACATTGGCGGGGTTAGCTGTGAAAATTTGGCGAAAACCGAAAGGACGATTGAGAGTGAAAGTTAAGGTGGAAGTGTTTTGAATAACATCACAAGTCCATTGAATTCGACGTTCTATGTTTGCTAGGATTGAGAAATAGGAACCAATGATTGGATATGATTTTGGGATTTTGCTGGTGGATTTATTGGATGAGAAAAGATTGGTTAAAGTGGTTTTGATGAAGAAGAGGAAGAGGAAAGGAATGAGGCAAAAGAGTAAAGAGGTTGAAAGCTCCCACTCTACTATCATCATTTATAGTATCTTTTTGCGGTTTTAGTTGTTCTTTTGGTTTATGAGTACAAGGGTCAAGATGTCTATGAATATCTAGAGCTATTTATAGACCTTCGGACTCATTAATTTGTAATACAAAGGTGTTTCGATTTTGACCGTAATCTTTTTTTATGCCTCTTAAATATTGTGAATTACTCTCACACTTCAATTTTACTTGACATGTATACTAAAAATAAATTTTTATTTTTACTTATCTATCAAGAGAAGACAATTTTTTTTTTCTCTTTATACCCACAATATTTATTACTCATTTTAAATTATTTTCTCAAATTCAATAAAATATGCATCAATTAATATGGATATCATGATAAATTATGCACTTCATTTATTATTTGTTAAGGGGCGTGAAAAGTCAAAACGTGCCAAGTAAAAGTGAACGGGGGAGTATTAATTAGTATTCCTCCCGTTTCGATTTATGTTAACTTATTTTTTTTAGTCCGTGCCTAAAAGAATGACTCTTTTTCATATTTGGAAATAATTTACCTTTATGTAATTATTTATAGTCACAAAAAAAAATATATGCTTTATTTTATATCACAAGTTCAAAAGTCTTTTTTTTTTTTAATGTCTGTGCCCAGTCAAATAAGATCACATAAATTAAAACGAAAAGAGTATGACTTAAAATACTTTTTACATAGTTTTTATCTATGTAAATTTTATTTTAAAAAGTTAAAAAAATTCTACCTACTAGACACAATTCACTGATATGGCTAAAAATATGTTTCTCACATTTTTAAATCGCGTGAGTCTTTCCCAAATTATTTTTTTATTCAAACAAATCTTATATTCCAAAACTACCATCACCAATAAGCTGGCACCTCCATCACCGCCAATCCTCCTCCACTACCGCTATCATTAATTTTCTTTTCTCTAATTTAATATCAAGTATGTCAACAAAATATATCAAGACAAAAAAAATACCTAAGGGAGAAAAATAGTAGAAGTAATAATAAAAGTAATATCAAGAAGCCAAAATGTTGAATTTTGCATTAAAATATATTATCTTAGGAGACAAAGGATGGAAATAGAGTTGTATCTTGATATACACGCAGTCTGTTTGCGAGACTAATTTTGCTCGTACTTCTCCTGGAAAATCTTGCTTCTTGACCTGTAAGTCAAGCCGGCACTATATGAATTTTGTGAGGCATGCTAAATTCATTGACTCGGGAACGACTGTCCTGGAACATCCTAGCCGTAATAAATACTCCCTCCGTTTCAATTTATGCGAACTCATTTGACTGAACACGAAATTTAAGAAAAGATAGAAGACTTTTGAATTTGTGGTGTAAAATGAGGCACATATATTTTGTGTGGCTATAAATCATTGCATAAAGGTAAATTATTTCAAAATAGGGAAATATGTCATTCTTTTTTACACGGACTAAAAAGAAAATATATTCACATAAATTGAAACGGATGGAGTATAGTAAATGATCACTCTACCACTTATTTGTGTAGAATTTTATTGTTTTAATATAATAATATGTTTTTATAATTTTCATTAGGAGATAAATAATTATTGAACACAAGTTCATTTGGTACAATGGCGGGATATCACATGAGATGAGATGAGATTAATTATCCTACCTTCTATATGAATAACTAATTCCATTATTTTAATGTAAAGTTATTTTAGAATTAGCTAATACGTTAATACCACAAATCAAACGTGAGTTAAAGTTAATCTTAAACTTTATCTTTGTTTTTTATTCTTAGCAAACGCCCCTAATACTATAGTGTAGCATGTGTAATTATTGCTTATTTTTGCTTTTCCAGTTCTGAAGAGTCGGAATATCTATTTGTCATGTGAATTTGGATGTCATTTTCTTAAATATATACATTTTTTTTAAAATCAAATACATATTAAGAAACTATACCAAGTTTGGTAACTTAAATTTTAATAATTAAAAATTCAATTTTCTTCAAAATTATAAAAAATAAAAAATAAATTTTGACTTCTCAAATGATAGTGCCATATAGATGACTCTGTTTAAGTGCGTGGCTAATTTTTGCTCATACTTCTCCTGGAAAATCTTGCTTCTTGACCTGCAAGTCAGCA
Source organism: Nicotiana tabacum (assembly GCF_000715075.1). Classification (NCBI taxonomy): domain Eukaryota; kingdom Viridiplantae; phylum Streptophyta; class Magnoliopsida; order Solanales; family Solanaceae; genus Nicotiana; species Nicotiana tabacum. The sequence continues at coordinate 53,802,056 of NC_134098.1, forward strand.
CTAATTGAATTCTCTGAGCTATGCTAATTTCATTGGCTTGGGAATTGGTGTCCGGAAACTAGCTGGACATAGCTATATAGTGAATGAACATTTATTCCACTTTGCTTGTACAATTTTATTGTTTGAATATAAAGATTTGCTTTCTTATATTTTTCATGAGGAGATATATTAATTACTGAAGCACAACGTTTAATTTAGCACGTTTAATTACTAATGCTCATTGTTGTGCTTGTGCAGTTGTGCACTATTAAAAAAAAAAGGAGAAAATGTATTAAGTGAGAATTGATTCATATACCTGTATACGGTCGAAATAGATTTCGGTTTCCTACGTTCGATCGAGTTCGAGTGTCAAAAAGTCGTAATTAGATTTTTGGGAGTGAGCTCCGAAGTCGGTACTAATGAGCCTCGAACCCGAAGGTCGATCGAGGAATCGGCTCGATAACCCTATCGAGCCCGTGACCGAATCGATCCGCAAGGCACTGCTTCGAGGTCGGAAATGCGCGACGCCCATCTCGAAGGTCGGACTCGAGCCAAGACCGAAAGGCCCAACCCAGTATCGAGCTCGAGCCAGTATCGAGCTCACAGACAAGAGCCGTTGCGACCGCACCAAGAGAGAGAATCTTGGCGGGAATCAAGGAAGAAACAAGTTATCATGGGCCTTCCACTATATGTTTTATTTTATTATTTTTTGTAATAACCCTCTTCTATAAAAGGGGGAATCCTTATAAGCTAAAGAAAAAAAGAAGAAAACAAATCACTTCTCAGATTGAAAGAGATCCCTTTGTGTTTACTTTACTTTATCTCATTTAATTTATTGCTCACTATTTGCATTCTCATAGTCAAGAATATACGTATATCTATTTCTCTACACGATTTATATCGAATTGTATCGCATATCCTTAGAACCACATACAAAATCTAACGTTATCCGATTTTTTCGGTAAATAGTTTGGCGCCCACCGTGGGATTAAGGGTAACAGTGATCGTTTGATACAAATCTAAAGTACACGCCAGCTTACAACTTCAAATTAGCAATGGCTTTACTTATCGTCCACGAAGCCGGCCTTCAAGATGAAACCAACAACTTGGCACCCGGGGCCGGAAGGCCAATTAACGATAGCACCGAGGCTCGAATCGAAGTACCCAAAATTCGAGCCGAAATACCATTGGATGTCAATTCACAAATAGCTTTGGAGGCGAATCAGTGTTTCGAACCGGAAAGAAACATTCAGGACGGTACTCGATCCGTAGCCCGAGACACCCAAAACGCGAGAAAAATTGGGGCCAGCTTACGTATGATCTTCGAGATGCTACAAGCCCAACAAGTAGCAATAGCTCAGTTACAGAGCCAAACTCGCGCATAAAGCAGGCCAGATTCCAATCCACTCCTAGAACAGAGCCTGCCATAGCGAAATCAAACGAGCAAGAATCGGGGACTACTCCCGGAATTACTAAATTGCTCGATAAACTCACAAAATGAGTCGAAGCCAACGACAAGAGAGTGGAAACATGCAATGTCAGAGTCGATCAAATTCGCGGGCTCCACCAATAATAAAAGGGGCTTGATTCAAAAAAATTCATACAAAAGCCCTTTCCGTCGAGTGCGGTGCCGAAACCAATTCCCAAAAAATTCTGTATGTCCGAAATTCCCAAATATAACGGTACGACTGATCCTAACGAACATGTCACCTCTTACACATGTGCCATCAAAGGCAACGATTTGGAGGACGATGAGATCGAATCCGTGTTGTTGAAAAAGTTCGGGGAGACCCTCTCGAAGGGAGCGATGATCTGGTATCACAATTTACCACCAAATTCCATCGATTCTTTTGCCATGTTAGCAGATTCGTTCGTAAAGGCACATGCTGGTGCCATAAAGGTTGCAACAAGGAAATCAAAGCTCTTCAAAGTAAAGCAAAGGGAGAATGAAATGCTGAGGGAATTCGTATCCTGATTTCAAATGGAACGCATGGAATTACCACCAGTCACAGACGATTGGGTCATACAAGCTTCCACCCAAGGGTTGAACGAGCTATGTTTGACAGCATCACATCAGCTGAAACAAAATTTGATCGAGTATCCAGCGATAACTTGGACAGATGTACACAACCGATACCAATCGAAAATTAGGGTCGAGGATGATCAGTTGGGAGCTCCGTACGGACCCGTGCATCAGAAAAGGACAGCTACTAAAAACCAAAAGGAGATCGACAGAGAACAAAGGTCGAACAAAGACCGATATCGACCGTACGTCGCAGATCGGGTGAATATCGGTTCAGCACGCAATATTGATCGAGGGCAAAATTCTCGGGCACTTATGAGTAAGAACGGCTTCGATAAATATGCCGATCATATAGAAGCACCTCGATTATCAGAATATAACTTCAGCGTTGGTGCATCCGCTATCGTGTCGGCCATCGGACGCATCAAAGATACTAAATGACCTCGACCCATGCAGAACAATCCTGCCCAAAGAAATTCCAATCAAACGTGCAAATATCATGGTACCCATGGCCATAGAACGGAAGATTGCAAGCAACTAAGAGAGGAAATAGCCCGCTTATTTAACAAAGGGCACCTTCGGGAATTTCTGAGTGATAGGGCGAAGAACCATTTTAAAAACAGGGATTTCAGCAAGCAAAACGAGCAAGAAGAACCGCAGCACGTCATTCACATGATCATCGGCAGCATCGATACCCTCAAGGACCAGTGCCTAAACGCACTAAAACATCGATTATGAGGGAAAAGCGATCTCGGACTCAAGATTACGCACCCATGGGGACTTTGTTCTTTGATAATAAAGATGCATAAGGGGTCATCTAACCTCATAACGACGCACTGGTAATATCTGTACTCATGAATAAAACTAAAATTAAGCGTGTGTTAATCGATCCAGGTAGCTCGGCCAACATCATCCGATTGAAGGTAGTAGAGCAGCTCGGCCTACAGGATCAGATCATACCCGCAACTCTGGTTCTAAATGGGTTTAATATGGCATGTGAAACCACTAAAGGCGAGATAATCCTACCAATAAACGTGGCCGGAACCATCTAGGAAACAAAGTTTCACGTGATTGAGGGCGACATGAGATACAACGCAATTTTCAGAAGGCCATGGATCCACAACATGAGAGCTGTACTTCGACCCTACACCAGGCCCTCAAACTCCCGACATCGACAGGTGTCAAAACGGTGTGCGGAGAACAACCAGCCGCAAAGGAAATGTTCGCCGTCGAGGAAGCTAAACCAATGTCCTCACCTTAGCCGATAAAAGGATCGGGCTCGGAAGGAGAGCGGGACACCAAATAGCAATCACAGACATCAGCTTCGACCCAGCCAGATAACCAGAAAATCGAAGAGGATAATGATCAAAGGGTCCCTCGATCTTTAGTGATTTCCGATGACTCCGACGCCACCAAATCAACAATCGAGGAACTAGAGCAAGTCACATTAATCGAGCACTGGCCCGAGCGAAAGGTATACTTGGGAACGGGGTTGAGCCCCACACTCAGGAAGAAACTCGTTCAATTTCTTATCGATAACATCGATTGTTTTGCCTAGTCCCATTTAGATATAACAGGGATCCCGCAGGACATAACGACGCATCGGTTAAGTTTGGACCTCAGGTTCAGACCGGTGAAGTAAAAGAGAAGACCCCAGTCTGAGGGAAAGCACACATTCATAAAGGACGAGGTATCCAAGCTTCTCAAAGTAGGGTCCATTCGGGAGGTGAAATATCCCGAATGGTTAGCCAACGTAGTTGTAGTGCCTAAAAAAGGGAACAAACTTAGAATGTGTGTGGACTATAAGAATTTGAACAAAGCATGCCCCGAAGATTCCTTTCTGCTGCCCAACATCGATCGCATGATCGATGCCACGACCGGCCACGAGATCCTTACTTTTCTCGATGCCTATTCCAAGTATAATCAAATCCAGATGAACCCGGAGGACCAGGAAAAGACTTCATTTGTCACCAAATATGGAACATAATTTTATAATGTGATGCCCTTCGGGCTAAAGAATGCAGGGGCTACTTACCAACGCCTAGTAAATAAAATATTCGAAGAACAAATAGAAAAATCAATGGAAGTTTATATTGATGACATGCTAGTTAAATCCATGCGTGCAGAGGACCATTTGACCCATTTGTAGGAAACGTTCAAAATTTTAAGGAAATACAACATGAAGCTCAATCCCGAAAAATGTGCTTTCGGGGTCGGTTCGGGCAAGTTCCTCGGCTTCATGGTGTCACATCGGGGAATAGAGGTTAACCCCGATAAAATCAAGGCCATCGAAGACATCGTCGTTGTGGACAGCGTGAAGGCCGTACAAAGGCTAACAGGTCAGATTGCAGCCTTAAGCCGGTTCATTTCAAGATCATCTGATCGAAGTCACAAATTTTTCTCTCTACTCAAAAAGAAGAACGATTTTGCTTGGACCCCGGAGTGCCAACAAGCATTAGAGGAACTAAAGCGATATCTATCAAGCCCACCACTACTTCACACTCCAAAAACAGACGAAAAACTTTGTTTGTACTTGGCAGTATCGGAAGTTGCCGTAAGCGGTGTTCTAGTTCGAGAAGAGCAAGATACGCAATTTTCCGTTTATTATATGAGTAGAACCTTAGGAGAAGCGGAAACTAGATATCCGCTCCTAGAAAAATTGGCACTTGCACTAATAAGCGCCTCTAGAAAGTTAAGGTCGTACTTTCAATGTCATCCCATATGCGTGTTAACCACTTACCTGCTTCGTAATATTTTGCACAAACCCGAGTTATTAGGCCGACTGGCCAAATGGGCTGTCGAACTCAGTGGGTACGATATCGAATATCAACCCCGTACAGCCATCAAGTCTTAAATTTAGCAGACTTCGTGGCCGATTTTATGCCAACCCTTGTACCCGAAGTCGAAAAAGAACTCCTGTTGAAATCGGGTACATCATCGGGGGTATGGATCCTTTTTACAGACGGGGCTTCGAACGTGAAAGGGTCCGGGCTGGGCATAGTTTTGAAACCACCCACGGGTAACACTATTAGGCAATTTATTAAAACTATCATGTTGAATAACAACGAGGCCGAGTATGAAGCCATGATTGCAGGTCTCGAGCTAGCTAGAAACTTGGGAGCAGAAGTCATTGAAGCCAATTGTGACTCTTTGCTAGTGGTGAGTCAAGTAAACAAAACCTTCGAAGTTCGAGAAGGTAGAATGAAAAGGTATTTAGATAAATTGCTTGTCACTTTGCACCATTTCAAACAATGGACTTTACGGTATGTTCCACGATAACAGAATAATGAGGCTGATGCGCTTGCGAATTTGGGATCGTCGGTCGATGTAGATGACTTAGGCTCAGCTAATGTTGTTCAACTTTCGAGATCGGTAATCGAAGAAGGTCACACCGAGATAAATTCTACAAGCTTAACCTGGGATTGGAGAAACAAGTATATTGAATACTTAAAGAGTGAAAAACTCCCATCGGACCCTAAAGATTCTAGAACCCTACAGACTAAAGCTGCTCGATTCACATTGGCTTCGGACGGAACGCTGTACCAAAGAACATTCGATGGACCGTTGGCAGTATGCTTGGGTCCGGGAGATACCGATTATATCCTACGGGAAGTGCACGAGGGTACTTGCGGGAATCACTCTGGAGCCGATACATTAGTTCGTAAAATAATCAGAGCAGGGTATTATTGGATCGATATGGGCAAAGATGCGAAGGAATTTGTTCGTAAATATGACAAATGTCAAAGGTTTGCACCAATGATCCATCAACTCGGAGAGCAACTTCACTCAGTCCTATCCCCATGGCCGTTCATGAAATTGGGAATGGATATCGTCGGCCCTCTGCCATCAACCCCAGTAAAGCCAAATTCATTTTATTTATGACTGACTATTTTTCTAAATGGGTTGAAGTGCAGGCGTTCGAGAAAATAAGAGAGAAAGAAGTTATAGACTTTATTTGGGATCATATCATATGCCGATTCAGGATACCCGCCGAAATAGTGTGTGACAATGGAAAATAATTCGTTGGCAGTAAAGTAACAAGATTCCTCGAAGACCACAAAATAAGAAGGATACTATCGACGCCATACCACCCCAGTAGGAATGGACAGGCCGAATCAACGAACAAAACTGTCATTCAAAACTTAAAGAAGATGTTGAACGACGCTAAAGGAAAATGGAGAGAAATCCTGCCCGTAGTCCTTTGGGCATATCGGACAACGTCAAAATCCAGTACGGGGGCGCCCCCATTCTCCTTAGTATATGGGTCTGAAGCATTGATACCAGTCGAAGTTGGTGAACCTAGTGCCAGATTTCAATTCGCGATGGAAGAATCAAATAACGAGGCTATGAATACTAGCCTCAAACTATCGGACGAAAGACGAGAAGCTGCTCTCGTCCAATTGGCCGCCCAAAAGCAGCGAATCGAAAGATATTATAATCGAAGAACCAAGCTCCGCCATTTCAAGCCGGGGACTTAGTGTTAAGAAAAGTTACCATTAATACCCGAAATCCAAACGAAGAAAAACCAGGACCAAATTGGGAAGGACCATATCAGGTGCTCGAAAATATCGGAAAGGGATCGTACAAGCTCGGCATTATAAACGGCAAACAGCTATCAAGCAGCTGGAAAGTATCACATATAAAACGGTACTACTGCTAAGGTACAATCTTTCCATATTCGTTTATATTTCAAAACTGACCCCTGCAGAAGTCCGAACAAGAGCTAAGATGGATCTTTCGCTTGAAAGCACGCATTGCACTCTTTTTCCCTTAGATCGATTTAATCCCAAATGGGTTTTTCGGCAAGGTTTTTAATGAGGAAACCATTGATCGTGCTGCATTTACAACAATATCCGAGGCCTCTCGACCTCGAATAACTGAAGGGGCATTAGGCCCTCAAACACATCGAGTTCAGATGCAAGAGTGTTATTTCACAACAACAGGGTTCCAATAGGAAAAATTGTAAGAGCCAAATGGTCGAAACGAACCATGCTCATGTAGATTGGCCCGAACCCAGGCATGTAATAACGTGCGAAGAAAGTTCTATTCTTTATCGGGCTACATTACCTCGAGTTCGAATCATTCACTCGACGACTAAAGCCTACGGGCTACTTTTATTTCGAGTTCGAGCAATCACTCACTCAAACATTATGCCCACAGGCTACATTACCTCGAGTTCGAATCATTCACTTGACAACTAAAGCCTACGGGCTACTTTTATTTCGAGTTCGAGCAATCACTCACTCGACCATCACGCCCACGGGCTACATTACCTCAAGTTCGAATCATTCACTCGATGACTAAAGCCTACGAGCTACTTTTATTTCGAGTTCGAGCAATCACTCACTCGAACATCACGCCTATGTGTTACATTACCTCGAGTTCGAATCATTTACTCGACGACTAAAACCTATGGGCTACTTTTATTTCGAGTTCGAGCAATCACTCACTCGACCATCATACCCACGGGCTACATTACCTCGAGCTTAAATCATTCACTCGACAACTAAAGCCTACGGGCTATTTTTATTTCAAGTTCGAGCAATTATTCTCTCGACCATCACTTCGAGTTCGAATCATTCACTCGACGATTAAAGCCTACGGGCTACTTTTACTTCAAGTTCAAGCAAAGCACAACTCAACTACTATACGCCACACGGAGGGATGAATCTGACCAAGGGTGAGCTGATATCTCTTGCAAAAATCGATGATCACCGGGTCGACTGGACCCAATGTGAAGGGATAAGTGTAAACACTTAAAAAACCCTCCACATGGGTGACGACACTCTCTTTGGGGGATGGAATTTACAACACAACCTCGGGACCCCAGTTACAGTCTTTTCTAACGGCCTCGAGATGACCCTCTGTTATAGAGCACATATACATCGACACGTGCTCGCATCGACCCGGGACGGATGAAGGATTCTCAACCTTAAAATTGATCTTTAGAGTACACAGACCGGGGATATAGTCATAGGTGGACGGCTCCACCGGCGCCTTGTCGCCGGACGGCCGTGAAGAAGAAGCTTTCTCCTTCTGAGGTATAGTTTTCGAAGTCTTGGCCATTGATATGGGAAGAAGAAAGACAAAGGAAAGTGAAAAATTGACGGCACCAAAACTCTGAAAGGAAGAAAAGATGAGAAAATTTGGGGGAGTGAACGCGTGAAAGAAGTAAAATGATAGATGGAAGAGCTATTTATAGGCTCGCATCGTGACGGTTCAATATCACAGGTGGCCGACCTCCATCTGACAAACATTAAATACCTTGAAAGGCTGAATCGATAGGACAACTATCACATACGTCATAATCGATCCCTGTAAAAACGTCGATCGAACCACCAAAAATCATGTCGATTCTCACCGCATCCTTCATGAGAAACGAGGGGACTATCTGTATACGGTCGAAATAGATTTCGGCCTTCCTACGTTCGATCGAGTTCGAGTGTTAAAAAGTCGGAATTAGATTTTTGGGAGTGAGCTCCGAAGTCGGTACTAACGAGCCTCAAGCCCGAAGGTTGATCTAGGAGTCGGCTCGATAACCCTATCGAGCCCGTGGACGAATCGATCCGCAAGGAACTGCTTCAAGGTCGGAAATTCGTGACGCTCATGTCGAAGGTCGGACTCGACCCAAGACCGAAAGGCCCAACCCAGTAACGAGCTCGAGCCAGTATCGAGCTCACAGACAAGAGCCGTTGCGACCGCACCAAGAGAGAGAATCTTGGCGGGAATCAAGGAAGAGACAAGTAATCATGGGCCTTCCACTATATGTTTTATTTTATTATTTTTTATAATAACCCTCTTCTATAAAAGGGGGAATCCTTGTAAGCTAAAGGAAAAAAAAAAACAAATCACTTCTCAGATTGAAAGAGATCCCTTTGTGTTTGTTTTACTTTATCTCATTTATTTTATTGCCCACTATTTGCATTCTCATAGTCAAGAATATACGTATCTCTATTTCTCTACACGATTTATATCGAATTGTATCGCATATCATTAGAACCACACATAAAATCTAACGTTATCCGATTTTTTCGGTAAACAATACCTCTTAGTAAATAATTCAACATTCAATTAAGTGCATCATTCAACCTTCTTGGAGCATGAATGCCAACAGTTAATATTATACTAATTTTAGAAAATATGTACATAAAATATCTAATTTTACGGAGAGACTATAGGTTCACGTGCCCCATAATTACACCTATAAATCCGTCCTTAGTGCCAACAGTTAATAATATACCAATTTTAGAAAATATATACATAAAATATCTAATTTTACGGAGAGACAATGAGTTCACGTACCCTATAATTACACCTATAAACCCGCCCCGTATCATGCAAACACACTTTCCTTTGTTTGGAATTCATATAAAGAAAGTTGACGAAAAATTCTTAAAGTTCCGTAAACAGAAACTAACCAAGTTGAATTGAGATCCTTAACAGAACTACCGTGGACTGATCGGAGTTCAAATTGCCGGAAAAACTCTCAGCACCAATCGGTGATGTTGGAATCTGAACCACCATTGATGAAATACAACATTTGGCCTTAAAGTAATTGTTTTGGTAAATTGAATTTGTTTAAAAATATTTAGCATTTTAAAGTATCAATTTGATTTTAAAACTGTTCTTTTACCATGACTTTTTCAAATATTTTGGGTTATGTTTTCATGCCATCGTGGTTTATAATGTTTTTATATAATTTTCAAAATGTAAAATTTATTTTTAAAAACTATAGATTATATCTCAATTCACACAGAAAATTAAATATTTTGATCTTCATACTCCAAACTACAACGAATAACATGGAACATAGGGGATATTTTTTCTGATTTTTCTTTACTGTTTCAATTAGTGAATTGTTAATTAAGTGGAATATTTAAGGAGAGATAAGAGGTAGTTTAGAACAAATGTTCTTGTTCTTGATCAAGACAATTAAATGTGTTTTATAGATATGCAAAACCTTAAATGAAAGGTAATATAGATCAGAATGAATATTATTTACATTGAGATTCTTTTAATAAAAAAGGAAAAAGTAGAAAAAACTCACCTTATGATCAATTATATTTAATCACGTCAAGTAGTGCTATTTTCCTATAAATGTTAATTTTGGAATGCATAAAAAACTGTTAACTTAAAGTCATATAGATGAATGCTTATTTTTGAAAGTAGTTCTTTTCCTTTGAATTCTAACCCCCCCAAAACTTTGAAACTTATGATTCTAATAATCTCATGTGAGAGCTACTTGACATTTGACAATACGTACTTTTTAATTTCTATATTAGAACTTCTGTTGAGTCACATTGGACATAGTGTTTTAGCATAAGTTTACTTTTTGAAATGGTTGGTACTAATAACCCTTTCCGGGCCGGTTTGGTACGAGGGATAAGAGATAATTAATCCCGAAATTAAATTTGAGATAAATTTATTTCACGTTTAGTTAGAATAAAATTGCGGTATAATTAATTTCGGGATTAGTTATTCAGGAATTATAGTGTTATTTTTATCCCTATGAGAGAGTGAAATAACAATACCGAAATAACTAATTTCAAAATAATTAATCATGATATATCTTCCTGTCATGTGAAAATGTTAGGTGCCGAAACTTTTGGCTACCAACGTTTTTCATTTGACAATTTTATCCTAGCATGAAAATTTAATTTAAGTTAAAAGCGCTTTCATTTCCCCTTGCAAATATTAATAATATTTATAAAATCAGAAAACAAAGCATTGATTAAATGTTTATCAAGAATTTAGAAGTACTCATGGAAATCATTTTTCTACACAATTTTTTCAATACTTAACTCCATATTATCAATCTTTAATTCTTAAAATTTCATCAAAACAAGTCATTTTTTAGAAATGTTTTCTGAAAAATGATGTATGCCATACCAAATGCACCCGTCAATTATAAGTTTGACCATGAGAAGCTTCGATTTTGCCATTAGCCCCTACGTCAGTTGCCAAATAGGATTATTTCTTCCTTTTATTTCAATGAGAAGAAATATTCGCTATTCACATTTTTATACATCTTTCACTAATTATTTCTTCTTTTTTAGGGTTGTACTTGTCCTTCATGTACTTGTGAAACAAATTCCCCCCCCCCCCACACACACCTCCCCCAACCTCTCTTTAATTAGTAGAACATAATTCAACGAATAAATTATTGTATCCATCTTTTTAAATATTTTTTGTTTTTCAATATTAAAAAAAGTTGATTAACTGGCCAGCAACGCTTTCACACTATAGTCACAATATCTATAATTTTAAATACTCCTATTTTTCTTACGAGCTTGGACTGTACTTCGTGCATGGTGGGTACTCTATAATTATAAAAGGAGAAAATTTTAAAATTTGAGCAATGGAGTAACCCCCCCACCCCCGGGCATTTCCCTTTATGATTAAAATTGAATAGTTAATTTTTTTTAATTATGATATCCGGATCAACTTGCACGTAACTCAACTATTTCTCTGAGTACTTATTACATCCCAGAATAAGTACCGGTAGCTCTGCACGCCATGACTTATAGTCTGTTCGGCCAAGCTTCTCTTAAGCCAAAAGCATTTTTTTTCTTCAAAAAAAGTATTTTTTTTTCAAAGTTGAAGTATTTGGACAAGTTTTTGGAAAGAAAAAAAAAGTATTTTTGAATAGAGGTAGAAGCTGAAAAAATTAGGTTCTCCTCAAAAACACTTTTGAGAAAAATACATTTAAAAATATTTTTTAAAAGTTTGGTCAAACACTAATTGCTGCTCAGAAGTGTTTTTGAAATTAATTAACCAAATACAAATTGTTTTTCACTAAAAGTATTTTTGAAAAAAATACTTTTGAGAAAAAACATTTCTCAAAATAAACTAATTTTTGAAGTTTGGCCAAATAGGCTATTAGGCCACAATTAATGTATCAACATGACTTAGTATGCCAGCAGTTTATTAGCTAGAGGGATGCAATAATAGTAAGATTTTTATTAAGGCTCAAATTATATTCCTTCCAATTTTGTTATATTATGAAGAATCATTACGATTAAACTCAAGATATCTTGGGTAAATTAGGCAATCATTCTCGGACTTACAAATGATCATATAGAAATAATGGGAGGGAGACTCGCAGTTCATATTCAGTATAGAGAAGATAAAAGAAACTGAAAAGAAGTGAAGAAACAAGAAATGCCCAAACCAGAAGCAAATTAGGAAGTCCCTGAAGAACCTATCTGCATTTGCAGTTTTGAAACCTGGCAACAAAGCCCAAACTTGATAAAAGAATCACAAATTACACCAAAATCCTCCCATTAACGACTAACAAATAATACTCAGTAATAAATGTAGAAAAGAATCTTTAATTTGCACCGAAGTGATCAGAGTCACTAGAATTTTTAGTCATTTCAGTAAAGGCTTACCTTGTATTACTCGAAACTTTATAGAGTAGATAGTTATCTCGTCTTAAACTCAATTTTCTGTATTTCTTGCAGCCAATGAGCTATTTCCTGAATAAACTGCATCTCCTCATGTCCATTCTGGTGCGAGCTACAGTTAAAAGCATGTATGAGGAAATTACTGTCATTCTCAATTGCTTGTAACCATGGGTGGAGCCAGGGGCAGAATCCCCTCGTCGAAAATTACACAAGGTTAATTATTTTTTATGTATACATAGTAGATATTGAATCCTTCGACTACTTCATCTGTGTACTTTTTATATTTCGAATCCCTTGACGAAAGTCCTGTCTACACCACTGCTTGCATCTCCCATTAAGCTCTGAAATTTTATTACTTGTAACAGCCTCATCAATTTCACCTCATGATTCCTCTTATCACTCATAATAGCATTTTCCATGTCTAAATTAATAGGCTTGTCAGTGGAGCCTTCATTTGACTAGAAAAATGTTGAGAGTGTGTGAACAAAGTCACACATGGAAAGTAAAAAAGAAATAAAAAACCTACTTGTAAGGAGTTGGATATTCTTAATGGTGTGAGGCCTTTTGGGAGAAACTGTGCAGGGTTAGCGTGTCACGACCCGAAATCCCAACTTCGGGGTCATGATGACGCCTAACATCTACTTGCTAGGCAAGCCGATGTGAAACAGAAAATTAACTGATTTTTAACAATTGAAAATAAAATATTAACAATGATAACGATATAAGTCCGAAGTAGAGTAAAATAATACCGAACAACGAGGTCTAGACATAACCCAAAACCTGGAATCACGAGTACATAAACATTTAGAGTGCTACAAACAAGGTCTAAACAAAATATATTATTTTGAAACTTAAAAAAAATAGTAAAGATAGAAGGGAAGGGGACTTCAGGGCTACAGACACCGTGCAACTATACCTCAAGTCTCCGATAGCGACTGAATACGAGAAAAAACTACTGAGCGCCTCTAGGACCAACTCTGGTATCTGCACAAGATGTGTAGAGTGTAGTATGAGTACAAACGACCCTATGTACTCTGTACATGTGGAACCTAACCTCGATGAAGTAGTGACGAGGCTATAGCGGGCCACTAACAATAACATGTACGCAGAGATAATGATAATAACAGGAAAAGAAACATGAATTGAAAGTAAAGCAATTAACTCATAAAAATGAACTTAAACCTCATTATCAGAAAGCCCAGAATAAAACGTCTCATAATCTCATATTAAAATGCCGAGGCCAACTTAACAATAACAACAAGTACAACATATACAAACCGTTGCAGTGCGCAACTCGATCCCACCGTATTATCATTTATCAATGCCAAGTACCACATATACAATCCATTGCGGCGCGCTACCCGATCCCACCATATCATCATTTATCAATGTCAAAATCCGTCCTTATTCCACCATTTCAATTAATTACATTTCAATTTTCGTTGCGGTGTGCAATCCGCTCCCCAAGCAATTTTAATCAACAATAGCAATTCAATAACCAAAATTTACAAGAATTTCTACATCAAAAGAGTAAATGTATGAAGCAATGAAGAATCACATAATAAGCAAAGAATCTTTAACAACTCGAATGGCTCGACTTTACCAAACTCATCGGTATCTATCAATTAGACAACTCATATAAGTGAAACCACGTATAGAAGACATCAAATACTACAAAACTTTAAGGCAAGTTAGACACATGACAATTTAGATATGCAAGTAAAGCAATTAGCAAATAAGCAGAGAATCATGGAGGGAATGGACAGTTTAATACAAAAATAGCTAAATGACAAGTAACAATTATGGTATATAAATCAATAAAGCAAGTTGCAATTAAGGTGTGAAACAAGATATATCATAAAGTTAAAAAAAACATGGAAGCAAGTATCATAACGACATCTATACACTCGTCACCTCGCATATACGCCATTTCCCACATAATTCACATAACATGAAGTTTAAGGTTTCCTAATTTTCTCAAATCAAGGTTAGACCCAACACTTACCTCACTTCGCAACTCAAGCAATCAATCAACCATGACTTTGCTTTTTGAATAAGCCTCCAAACCAACCAAATATAGCAAATTATTGACTAAATAATTCAAAATAAGCTTTGAAAACTACCCACATATGAAAGAGATTCAATTTTAATCATTTTTGAAAAATTCAACTCCGTGCCCGTTTGGTCAAAACCTGAGATTTGGATCAAAAATCGATTATCCATTCACCCCGAGCCCGGTTATATGATTTGTTTTGAAATCTGACCTCAATTCGAGGTCCAGATCTCAATTTTACAAAAAAAATTCAATTCTACCCAGATCCTTAATTTATACCATGAGCATCCTAAATTTGATGTTGAAATCCCATGAAATGTCATGGGTAATTAAAAGAAATGGATTAAAGTCACTTACCAATGAATTTGGGAAGAAATACCTCTTGAAAAATCGCATCTAGAGTGTTTAGGTTGAGAAATGGTGTGAAATGAGCTAAGTCCCGTTTCCCCCCCTCTTTTCCCAGGTGCAGGTGTCGCAATTGCGAAGTCATGTTCGCAATTACGAACACCGCAAATGCGAGACAAGTTTCACAAATGCAAACCTTGCCTCAGAGCCACAGAAGTCGTAAATGCGAAAAATGATCGCAAATGCAAAGTTCCCACCTTCGCAAATACGACCAGTGCCTACGCAATTGCGAAGAAGTACAGTTTTTCCAGGCATCGCAAATGCGATCAAGTGATCATAAATACGATCCTGAGTTGTTCACAATTGCGAACCATTTCTTCGCAAATGCGAGGTTACCCAATCCCAGGCCATGCTCACAAATGTGAACTCTTGTTCACAAAAGTGAGGCTCGCAATTGCGATATAGACCTCGCAAATGCGAGATCTGCAGCAGAACACCAGCAACAGAAGTGCACCAGTTGTCTTCACCTTAGCAAAACTCATCCGAAACACGTCTGAAACTCACCCGAGCCACTCGAGCTCCAACCCAAATATGCACACAAGTGTAATAACATCACACAAACTTGCTCGCATAATCAAATCACCAAAATAACATCTAAATCTACAAATCAATCCTCAAAATGAATGAAATTTTAAAGTAAAACTCAAAAATACTAGAATCACATTTAAGCGTCCGAATCATGTCAAATCAATTCTGAAATGCATCAGATTTTGCAAACAAGTTTCAAATAGCGATACAGACCTATTCCAAGTTTCAACCTCAAAATTCTAACCCGTTAGACAAGAAGCAAACTTACGATCAAACTTAGTAAATTTTCAAACTTTCAAAATGCTAGTTTTCGGCAAATTGAGTCAAATCAATTTAGGGACCTCCAATTTCAATTCCGGGCATACGCCCAAGTCCAAAATCACGATACGGTCCTACCGAAATCATCAAAATACCAATCTGAGATTATTTTCACAAAATATTCACCGTGGTCAACTCAAGTTATTTTTAAAGCCAAAAATCATATTTTCTTCAAATTTTTATATAAAAGCTTTTCAAATAGTGACACGGACCACACACGCAATGCAAGAAATATCAAACGAGGCTAACGGAGGCCTCAAAATACGGAATTAAAGGCTAATACTCAAACTGACCTATCAGGTCATCACATGGCCCAAAATGAACAATATCATACCATGTTAAGAGTATCTTTGGACTGTTTTAGCCCAACAACTTATATCAGAGCCAATGGTTTGGTGAGACAAGTATGGAGATGGCGAAGTGATGGCATAGGGCCCGACTTAGTACCTTTGACCGTCTATGGGTTGGTTCACTACCTTTACACATACCTTAAAAGACACATACACAACCTCTCATTGGGCTTCAGTGACCGTAAACACTCGAATCATGTGGGTGACATACGATTAATCTCCAAATTAGCCCATAAACGGTGATGGGTCATGTGGAACTTAGTTCAACCGTGCGAGGTTGGCCCAAAACAGACAATATCATATCATGCTAAGAGTATCTTTGAGCCGTTTTAGCCCAACAACTGGTATCAAAATCATTGATTTAGCATATCGAGTATGGAGATGGCGAATTGATGGTGTATGGCCCGACTTAGTGCCTTTGACCGTCTATGGACCGGTTCACTATCTTTATCCATAGCTTCAAAGACGCATACATAGCCTCTCCTTGGGCTTCGGTGACCGTAAATACTCGAATCATGTGGGTGACACACAGTTAATCTCCAAATTAGCCATAAATGGTGATGGGTCATGTGGAATTAGTTCAAGGGAATATTGTTGGGAGTGTGTGAACAAAGTCCCACATAGAAAGGCGAAAAGAAAAAGAAGCTACTTATAAGGAGTTGGATACTCTTAATGGTGCGAGGCCTTTGGGGGATAACCGCGGACTTAACCCAAAACGGATAATATCATACCATGTTAAGAATACCTTTGGGCCGTTTTACCCCAATGGAAAAATCATTGCGCCTAGATCAAGAACTCTCCTTTTGTTGGGAATTAGAACTTTTCATCAGATGTTTGTTTCTTTACTTGATCATCAACATCTTTAATTTATTTATGATAATTTCTAAATATCGATTATTACGAACACTATCTGAGGCCTACCTGCCAAAATCTTGAAAAAGCTTTAACAAATATTTCCTTATTAATTTCTTAAGTTTGTTATAGTTCTTCTTTTATCAACATTTCAATACTACTGCAAAAGGGGAAGTCTAATTGGGTATTTTGAATGGGGTCAACCGGATAGAGGAGCTAAGTCTAAGTTAAATTAACATCAATTGCGTCCCTTTACTAGTTGTTGCGATCAAACACACTCACGCAAGTATACGTGGTCGTCAAGTAATAGAGTAGTGAGTAGAGTATCGTTCCCACAAAAACTTATGATTAACTTTTGAATAATTCAAACTCAAATAACTTATCGATTCAAGCGATTTCTCACAAAATATATAATTTTCTAATTTACTACCTAAAAACTATCAAGTAATGAAATACTAGAAATCAACCACAATACTTAAACAATTTCGAATAAAAATCAATAGGAGATAATATTCCAGGGTCACGGGTTAGTTAACAATCGTGTTGCG
Source organism: Nicotiana tabacum (assembly GCF_000715075.1). NCBI lineage: Eukaryota > Viridiplantae > Streptophyta > Magnoliopsida > Solanales > Solanaceae > Nicotiana > Nicotiana tabacum. The sequence goes on from NC_134098.1 coordinate 53,819,518, forward strand.
TTCTTGGTTTAAAATGACTAATTGATTTATCTAAGTTGTTGATTGACAGGGTTGATATTACTCATAAGAATCTGTCGAGTTCTTACTCGCCTATTCAAGCTAACTTAATACATATATGTCTATGAAATTAAGATTAACAAAAATGCATTTACACTTCCTGTATTTCAACAAAGCAAGGCAATTAGGTATATGTCTATCCTAATTGCGAATCCGTTCCCCGATGCCCGGGTTCAAGAACCTGCTCTATTTAATTCTATATGCAATCTAGAATTTCCACTTTCGAGTTCAACTCTAGATTCGTAGATAGTATTTCATTGTTAGCTACTCAGCAAAATAATTAAGAACAAAATTAAACAAACAACCCAATATGATAAAATTAATTTCGTCAAATTAAACTTCAAACATCAACATTCATGTATCACCCATGACCCTAGAATAATAGGGTTCTTAGCCACCCATGTTCATACAATCATCAAAAATAAAGTTTTCAAATATAAAATCAATGAGTACTAGGAAAAAGATGGAAGAATTGATCAAATCCCTGCTCCCGAGTGTTTGGTGCCTCCCTCTTCTCTCTAAGTCACGTTCTTCCCCTCAAAATAGGTTTAGGTTGGCTTTTATATGAGTTGGGGCGTCTTGGGGTTGAAATAACTGACTCCTAGTCGAAATTGGCAATTTCACGTTTTGAGCGTCCAGGGCAGCGTGGGGCGTTGGCCCTGGCGCTCAAATATTTTAGCTGCTGTAAATTGCGCCCATACTGGTTGTAGCCCTCAAATTTTACTTTTTGCCTTTTTATCCCGATTTCGCTCCAATTCACGCCCTTTCGTCCCAAATTGTATTCGAATGATCCCTACACATAGAGATACCAAAATTTAGCACAAATAATCATATTAAACATCTCAAATCGTCGAGACATGAGCAAAATATGAGGTGATATATATTAAAATATGCATACATTAAACCGATTATCACTAGTCCTTTTAATTATCTATTACTAGTTAATTCATCTACGCTTCGGTTAACATTTAAACTGACAAACTTAATTTCTTTTATAAATTTATTCGAGCTAAAGCAATACATTTTTTATAATACGAAAATTGAAACCAAATATATAATGTAAGACTACATCGGAAAGAAAATCGAAACACAATCCTTCCAATGCCAATATTTGTATTTGTTTTTTGTTTATTTGTAATTTCAAGTTACATTTCTCTTACTTGATCATGGTTAAGTAACATATCCTCACTTCATTAAATTATTTAATCATGATAAATTAATATACAACAACAACAACAACCCAATATAATCTCACTAGTGGGGTCTGGGGAGGGTAGTGTGTACGCAGACCTTACCCCTACCTTGGGGTAGAGAGGTTGTTTCCAATAGACCCTCGACATCCTTCCCTCCAAGAACTCCCCACCTTGCTCTTGGGGTGACTCGAACTCACAACCTCTTGGTTGGAAGTGGAGGGTGCTTACCATCAGAGTAACCCACCTTGTCTAAATTAATATGCTTTGATGTAAACGCCCAATACAAAAAAGTATTTACCCTCCTTCCGGTCCACAATAAGTGACCAATTTACTTTGAGCACACTCATTAAGGAAATACAATATTCTAAGCAAAAATAGTTAGTGTGATTAAACTACCTTTACTTAAATATTCCAGCATAGTTAATGTGATGAGTAAAAAACTTTTTAGAGATACATACATAAAGGTAATTTTGAAAAATCATATTAAATTTTTTTTTGATTATATAAATGGACACTTATTTTGAATCAAAATAAAAAAATAAATTGGTCATCATTGCGGAGGAGTAATATATGTGTATGTCGAATCATTATTTTATTACAACATCACTGACTCACTTTCTAGTCCCATGTGAATCACCATTGTAGCTGCCCCGCCAAAAGATGTGTCCCGAGCAAAAATTAGGAGAGCCCTTATCAATTCCCTCATTGTTTTTCTTTCTAAAAAATGAAAAGGCAAAATAGTAATTTGTACTCCTATAAAATTTGAGAAACACAATCTTAATTCTATTTTTTATTTGTATAACAGTATAAGCATGTGACTATATATTTTTACCTATTTTTCATTTTTGTGATATTTATGTTTAGTGGTGTAGAATCCGCAGGCTTCTCTCCCCGAAATCCCTCCTTTACCCTAAACACAAATGTAAAATCTCCTATATTAAGCTTCTTCTCTTCTGGGAACGTCTCCAAACCCCACATTACTCTCTTACTCCCTTTTGTGTGTCTCTTCCTCCCTTTTACTCTAGTTTTTAAAGAAAACCACAATGAATATGCTAATATTTACATGCAATCTTGAAAATATCTAGCGTTTTAATTTTGTATCAATAACAGAAATAACATTCAAGACAACAAAAAATCAAGAAAATGATAAGGGACAGTTGGCTCTATGATCCACAAAAATTAAATATTAGTTAGTAAAGATTACTCAATAGAGACGATGCAGTGCCCTTCGAGTAGCATCATAATGTGAAAGCATAACATTTCTAATCTTATTACGATTTTTGAAGTGGCGAACTGTTTCAAATGTGCACCATCTGCTTGGACACTTTCTTCTTTGTGTTAATCTCTCCATAGATTTGCTTTATTGAAAGAATCACTTATTTTCTCGAAATTTTTTCTCTCAGTTCTTCAAACAGAAATAAACTTGTACTAAGTTGGTTACGTTCTTTAAAAGATTGAATTATTTAAAGAAAAAGAAAGCATGAGACAATATTGTAATAGTTTAATTAACCATACCTTGATATTAAGAGTGATCTCCGATTGGCAGCAAACTTTCATATGATAAAACGTCATGAACGATATAAGTTTGTTTTGGATCTACTTAAATAGAAGACACCACGTCTATCAAACAATGATACTGCTCCAATAAAAAAAGGAAGAATACTAAAATAAATGAAGAGATTTCTAAATAATATACCAATTTTACTAGGATAAGTGGAGCTATATATTGTTATAGAAAAGCTACCAAATTAAATCACTTGAATGAATAAAAACTTATAATCCTAAGAAAAGAATTGAAAGGAAAAAATATTATTACTGTTATGATCGAAAATCCGGGTAGTGCGAAATTTAGCCTAACAATGGTATAATGATAATAACAAAGACAATGTAAGTTGATAACAACGACAATTAAAGCATATAAAGAAGACACAAATTTAACGTGGTTCGGTCAAAGCAAAGTGACCTACATCCACAAGCGGAGAAGAGCAATTTCATTATACCAATAAGAGTACAAAAGAGAGTACAAAATTAGAGTAAATACTCTAATTCCCAAATACCCCAAGAGAATAACCTCACAAGATCACTCTAAAAAAAGGGTTCACACAAGTGCTTCCCAACACTTAACTCTCATACAAAACACTCTTAATAAATGGAGGAAAGGAAGAAACAAGAAATGAAGACTCAAGTCTTGTTGGTGTGTCTAAAATGAACTAATTGCCTTCCCTTTTATAGGCAAAAAAGTCTTGGCCTCTTAGGTGTAAAAGAAGAGATACAACTTGTGCAAATGATGCCCACCACATAATGCAATATTTTTGAGTCCCAAAGAATATTGCCAACAAAGTCTACACTTTGCAAAGATACTTATGCTTATGTGAGATGGACTCCATTAGCCAAAATATTGGCCATAATTACAAATCTCCACCTTGGCCTAATTTTGGCTGATATAGTAAATTTGCTCTACCTTCTCCGCAAAAGCCCCAATGGGCATATGTCAAAATTTAATGCCATCAAAATCAGACAAGTTGTCTGATACCGAAACTGTAGTAGGGCCTATAACAGTGAATCCCAATAAAGTATACAACGAACCAGATCTGTGTGCTTTCATGATCACAAGAGCACCATGAAAAACTTTCAGAACTCCACCTTCACCTGTCTACTTGCACCCAAGAGATTCTAGAGTACCCAAAGAGATGAGATTTTTAAGTCAGGAACATGTCTAACATCGGTGAGAATTCTCACCACACCATCGTGCATTTTGATCCGAATTGTACCTTTACCAATAACGTTACAAGTAACATTTTTACCCAGTTGGACAACTCCACCTGCAACTGAATCATATGTAAAAAACAAGTCCCTGCTAGGACACATATTATATGAACAGCCGGAATCTAAAATTCACTCATTTTCTGATCTGAAACTAGTTTCAGTTGCTAAAAATATAGTTCCCTCAATCTCATCAGTTGCTACACTAGCTTCAGCGGTGTCAGTATTTTTGTGCTCATTTTTTCTTTCTTTATGCTTTTCTTTATTTTTCAGTTTATAGCATTCAGAGATTATGTGACCTTTCTTATGATAATAGCGACACTCTAAATTATTGTATCTGGATATGGAGTCGGATTTGCCCCTAACAAACAAGCCAACTTCCGCTTGAGTTTCACTAGTTTTCCCAATAATATCACTATCTGTCTGTTCTTTTGATTTTAAGATAGATTTAATATCCTTATAAGAGATATTATCCTTTGCATAAAGCATAGTATCTCTTATATGCTTAAAAGATGGGGGTAGAGAACAAAGCAGTAACACGGCTTGATCCTCATCTTTAATTTCAGCATCTATATTACTCAAATCCATAAGAATGGAATCAAATATGTCAAGATGAGAGAGAATAGAGGTACCTTCACCTATACGAATTGTATAAAGCTTCTGCTTCAGTTAAAGTCTATTTTCCACCGCTCTCTTCATATATAAGATTTTCAATTTTTTCCATATGCCTTTTGCTGTGGTTTCTATGGAAACTTCACGTAAAACCTCATTTGATAGATTTAAAATGATACCTGCTTTTTTCTTTTTGTCTATGACGGAAAATTCCTCATCCGTCATTTTATCCGACTTCTTCTCCTTTCCTTGCAACGCCAAATCTAAGCCATCCTGAATTAGGATAGCTTCCATATTTAATTATCACATTCCGAAGTTTGCACTTCGGTCAAATTTCTTAACATAGGTCTTTGTTAGAGTCATTTTGGTTATTGAAACTAACCCGGTTAGATCCGGCTTTGGTACCAATTTGTTAGGATCGAAAATCCGGGTAGTACGGAATTTAGCCAAACAATGGTATAATGACAATAACAAAGACAATGGAAGTTGATAACAACGACAATTAAAGCATATAAAGAAGACACAAATTTAACGTGGTTCGGTCAAAGTGACCTACGTCCACAAGCGGAGAGGAGCAATTTCACTATACCAATAAGAGTACAAAAGAGAGTACAAAATTAGAGCAAATACTCTAATTCCCAAATACCCCAAGAGAATAACCTCACAAGATCACTCTAAAAAAGGGTTCACACAAGTGCTTCCCAACACTTAACTCTCATACAAAACACTCTTAATAAATGGAGGAAAGGAAAAAACAAGAAATGAAGACTCAAGTCTTGTTGGTGTGTCTAAAATGAACTAATTGCCTTCCCTTTTATAGGCAAAAAAGTCTTGGCCTCTTAGGTGTAAAAGAAGAGATACAACTTGTGCAAATGATGCCCACCATATAATGTAATATTTTTGGGTCCCAAAGAATATTGCCAACAAAGTCTACACTTTGCAAAGATACTTATGCTTATGTGAGATGGACTCCATTAGCCAAAATATTGGCCATAATTACAATTACTATAACAGAAAGTAACTTGCCTCTACAGAATATTCCCTTGGTGATCAGTTTCAGAGTCAAGATATCAATGAAAGAGTATCTATACATTTGCTCGTGGTTATAACACTGGGTAAGAACTGATCTTGACTCCTGAGTATGAGATTGTGGAAAGACACAAATGATATGTGGATATATTATTTGGCCCTTAAACATCTAAGGATGGTTGAAAAATAACATCGATTTAACAGGACCTTAAATTGGGAAGGAAAAAAGAACCAAGACTATAAGATTATTGGTTTCCGGTTGATGTAATCGCTACTCACTAGAGGTAACTGTTAGAATCCAGCAGGTTTTCCAACTAAAAAAAAGAAATTTAATGGTACTAAAAGTTGTGTCGAATCTCTTTATGCTAAAAGTTGTAACTGACAAATTAATAGGACCAAAAGTTGTGTTGAATCGGTTTATGCTAAAAGTTGTAACTGTTCGAGTCAAATTAGCAAAAATAACGGAAAAATAAGGATAAAAGTTGAGACAATATATATATTGTACTTAGTTTTAATTCCAAGAACTGGGCCATGTGTCCCTTTTTATCTGTTGTAATAGTATAGAGCTATAGTCTTTTATCGGTTGCTAGCTGGCCTATAATTTGTTTCAGCTACAGTATTAGTATCGAGTCTGTAGAGAATTTCCATATCGAAAGAATGATTATCTAATTTTTTTCTGTTTTTCTCAGTCTTGATTTTTAGATTTGCATTTAATTATTGTAGATTGTACGCCATATTTGGTATCTAGAGCTAGGCTTTCGACGGTCGGTGGTACGATGGGTGAATCACAAGAAAAGCCGAAGCAAAGAATGGTTGGAAGAAGATTGAGTCTCAGGTTCAGATGTACACCGGTGTAGCTCAAAGAAGAACGGAGTTGCTTGAGCTAAACCAAACTCGTATCAACCAAGAAGCTCGTTAGTATCACAAAGAAAGCTGTCACTGGTTTGACACGCTGATGACACAAATAAAAACAACACGAAGACAGGAATCAACGATTTCTAGTCATTCTTTAGCAGTTAAATTAGCTTCCAATCGTTCTTTAGCAGCTTTAACTTTAGGAGGCTCTACAATAGAAGGAGGCGAGTCTTCAATGAAGAGGACGGTGGGTTTATCGATGTTTTCGTTGACGCTGGTATCTACGTAGTCATAGACGACGACGACGCTCCAAACACGAAGAATGACACTGTTTTCAGCTCCCTTTAATCCTCTAGTTACCTCTGTCCTCATTCCTATAATTCTTTATACACCTTCAAACCCATATTGCTCTCCTTACCCCCAACACCCGCTTTCCCGTAAGCACCAATATCCACTATTATTCACCACCCGCTTTCCCGTAAGCACCAATATCCACTATTATTCACCACTTGTCAATTTTCTTACCTTTTTCTCAACCAATAGCCACCTCTAGAATGGCCACTCACACATACATGAATACAAATGTACTACCAGGCACATTGGGTAGCTCATATGTGACCCCTATTGCCGTTAACGGCTTATTTACCAACCCACACAATAACCCCATCAGTCACACGTCAATACACAAAACCAGATCCAGCCCATTAGCTAAACCTCATTCCAGCCTACATCATTTTCTGCAAACATAAATAACGGTTGAGTATTGAAGTTTTGATGATTAACAAAATATAACTAACTGCTCAAAGAACGAGGTCCTCCATGAAGCTGCTTAACTATTGTGAAGAACCAACTCTTCAGGTTAAAGGATCAGCTCTTCATGATTGATACTTGTACGTATATACAAGACAATAACTTTATCTTAAAGTTATTTAGGTCCGAGTTTGGTGGAAGATGGCTGCTATAAGTGATAAGGGTCGTTGCTCAAGAAAATACGGATAATTCAGTCAGAGACAAAAGTCTCAAATCTTGTGGAATCTGTGGAATGGTAGGAGTCCTATCAAAGAGAAAGCTGACCATGAATAGGACTCCTAGAAGATCTCAAGTGGAGTATTAAATATGATTGATTTTGGTCTTCTGAACTATCCTTTTACACATCAACTAAAGTGTCATAAGTTGTTTTTACTTGCATTGAGTACTTGCTTTGTATTCTTCCGAGTCAGTCAAGTGAATGTGTTTTAGGAAATTGAGTTGTAATCAAACGTCATAAATAATTAGTAAGTTGGAGTGAGTATTTTACTTTACAAGTTAGAGTAACTTGTGAATCAAATAGGAGTAGTAGGAGTACTAGAGAGTATTGAGTTACAGTCCTGTAATTGATACATGTTGGCTCATTGTTCTAGTGAAGTTGGAGTTGAAAATCCTATGTGGTAGGTCGTGGTTTTTGCACATTTTGAGTCGAGTGATTTTCCACTTAAAAACCGTTGTGTTCATTTTATTGCTTATTTACTTTACACTTAAGGAACATGGTAAAGAACCAAGTTCTTTAGTAATTCATTTGGGTACTTAAACTAATAATTGGTATCAGAGCGGATTCTCTCATTTACACGGCTAACACCAAGAGAGATCTTGGAAGAATGATGAGTGCCACATGGGATTAATGAAGGACAATCAACTACCAGACCACCCCTATTCAATAAAAAATATTACAGTTGGTGGAAAGCAAGAATGGAAGACTTCTTGACAGTTGAAGACTATGAACTATGGACCGTAGTAAACCAAGGTCCTTTGATTCCTACTAAACAAAATGCACAAAGTGAAACAGTTCCTAAGGACCCCTCCGAATTTGTGGCAGCAGATTTCAGAATGATGGAGAAGAATGCAAAGGCTAAGAAAATCCTTATCTATGGACTTGGTCCTGATGAGTACAATAGAATCTCTGTGTGCTCTAATGCAAAGTAGATATAGGATGCACTCCAAACTACTCATGAAGGAACAAATCAAGTAAAGAGATCAAGGATTGAACTACTCATGAGAAACTATGAGCTTTTCTCCATGAAGGAGTCTGAGCCCATCCATGATATGATGACTAGGTTTACTATAATAAATAATAAACTGAAATAACTTGGAAAGGTGTTTACCTTAGAAGAGTTAGTTAGCAAAGTTCTAAGAATCTTTCCTGCTTCATGGGAATCAAAAGTCACTGCAATCCAGGAAGCCAAGGAATTGGATAAAATCTCACTTGATGAGTTGGTTGGAAACTTAAAAACTCATAAAATGAGAAAGATAGAATTGCGCAAAGAAGAACCAAAGAAGGATAAGGCCTTGATTCTTAAAGCATCTGAGGATGATGAATCTGACTATGATAATCCTGATCTAGCAATGTTTGCCAAGTTCAAGAAGTTCATGAAGAATTTAAAAAGTGCATCCAAGAGAGAGACTAGTAAGCACAAGCAGATCGACAAAGCTAACTATGATGGGTTCTACAAGTGTGGCAAGCTAGATCACATGGTAAAGGACTGCCCGATACTGGAAATCGAGCGGAGGAAAGAGCGAGCTAAAAAGGAGAAACGGGAGAAGATAAGAGAGAAGGGTTCCAACAAAGGAAAAATCCTAGGCAAAGGATTTAGTGAAGCAGTGAAGCATGTATTCTTGGTAGCATATGATGATCCTGGGAGTGATCAAGAAGAAGAAAAGGAGGATGAGGCTATAAGTCTCTATGCTGTGATTGATGAACACCAAGCTGTGGAGACAGAACCCCCAGTACAGTTTGGAATGCACATTGGAAGACCTCCTTTGTTTGATGAACACTACTATGATGAATGAAAGCTACGTATGGAAACATTTCTTTAGGTTACTGACTTTGACCTATGCTTAATTATCAGTCATGGACCAATTCTCCCAACCAAATCGGATGGTGAAGGTAACAAGTGCAACAAAAAAGAAGAGGAATACGATGAGGAAGATCGTTAGGTAGTTCAGAAAAATACTAAAGCAAAGGACTTGCACTACAGAAGTCTGTCTAGAAACACACTTCTCAGAGTGTCCTCTTGCATCTCTGCTCATGATATATAAAAGACCTTGAAAACTGATTTTGGAAATGAAAACATCGAAGTGACTCTGATGGCGATTAAAGAATCAAAAATAGAGGAAGAAGTGATAGGATGACCATGAGTGATTCAAAAACTGAAGATGACGTAAACCAGGTAAGTATATCGGACTTGAAAGAAAATATTCATACTATGTCCAAAAAGCAACTGATGGCCATAGTTGTTGTTACACCCCATGTTTTCGTACGTTAAAGTTTCGTCGTAAGTTAATCGACGTAAGTTCGGGAATGAGATTATTTTGAGATTATAAGCCTTATGCTATTTCAAATAAGTGATGAGCAAATTCGTGAAGGTGAGAGGGTAAGCAAATCGAAAAAAAATGAATTTTTGTCGAAGTTTGTCATGTTGGGATAAAATACGGCCCGAGCTAAAATATCCGGTATTTATGGACTAGTGCCATACAAGGTACCATATAACCATGGTAGTAAGGTGTATAAAGTGTGTTAAAAGTAAGAAGTATTTTAAGTAATTTGACATAATCATTAATTATGTAAATTATTGGATAATGGGAGAATTAACTAGTTAATCAAGTGATTAGTTGATAATTAATCCAAATATTTAGATAACAATTACATCTAAAAATGTGGCAGCACATCAATGCAAATTGGTGACTCTTAAATCATAATTTAAGGTGGCCAAATTGTATGAATTTTGGTGGCAAAGTCTTCAAAGTGGGGCCACCTAAAAATTTAATATACCATTCCTAGTCCAAGATTCACTTTCTAATTCTAATCTCTTAGAAACATTACTATCCAAAATCACAAAAGAATTTCAACCAAGCACATAAGAAACATTATCCAAATCACTTTCGGCCAAGATTTTCTTGGATGGAAACGTTATCCAAGAAACGTTATCCAAGAGTTTCTTATCCAAATCACATAAGAAACGTCATTTTGGGGATGGAAAGGTTTCGGCCAAGATCTTCTTTGAGCAACGTGATTGCGTTGAGCTTTTCATACGACTTGTTTCATGTTTTATCACAATTAACGTGTGTTAGAGGAATTGCCAAAAGAATCGGCTCAGGTATGTAAAGGCTATCCCTTCTTTCTTTATGGTATGATCAATACGATACAAACGAAACGAGCAAATGCAAAATTTCCATAAATGACTCTATTCATAGAAATACTAGAGATGCTTATGTTCTTGATTCCCCATGTGTCATATTATTCTATCATCTGTTCATGGGTCTTAGAAAATACGTAAGTTGATAAAGTTTGTTTCATGATATTACTCAAAGGCATAATGGTCTTATGACACTCCAAAAGATTTTATTGACGTACTTCTCATGCATTGCATTCATTTACATTGACCCATGACCAGATGGCGTTATATACGCGTATATATGTATATTATATGTATATGGGATAAGGAAAAAGGTTACGTCGTTATATATGCAACACCACCTCATCAGCTGGTATATGTTGATGATTTACCCATAGTGGCCGAGATGATATGATGGGATGCCCTCAAAGGCTTGATGATGTTATGAACGCATATACCTGTGCATGGTATGACATTTATACGTATATGCATGACATTACAAATATGAAGTGATTCACAGGATTATTCAGATATACATGTCGAGTCTTTTACTCCATGTTTCTCTCATGTCTATTGTTTACTGATTTTCATTTCTTACATACTCGGTACATTATTTGTACTGACATCCCTTTTGCCTGGAGACGCTGCATTTCATGCCCGCAGGTCCTGATAGACAGGTTAAGAGTCCTCCAAGTAGGCTATCAGCTCAGCGGAAGGTGTTGGTGCGTTCCATTTGCTCCGGAGTTGCTTATGTGGTGAGTATGATTATAGCGGGGCCCTATCCCGACCTTTATGACAATTATGTACTCTTAGAGGCTTGTAGACATATGTCGTGTACGTGAAAGATTGTACGACCTTGTCGGCCTATGTTTTGAGTTTATAAATGATCATGTTGGCCTGTTAGGCCCATATGTCACGTGTATATGATGATGTAATAAGAAAGATACGTTACGTTGGTACTCGGTAGTTTAAGGTACCGGGTGCTCGTCGCGGCCCATCGGTTTGGGTCGTGACAAAAGTGGTATCAGAGCAGTTCTGTCCTAGGGAGTCTACAAGCCGTGTCTAGTAGAGTCTTGTTTATGGGTGTGTCGTGTACCACACTTATAAGCAAGAGGCTATAGGGCATTTAGGATTGTCACTCTTTCTTCTTACTCTAGATCATGTGGTAGAGCCCAATTGTAAGAACTCAATTTTCTAAACTCTATCTTATTCATAATACGACGATGCCTACATCCAGAAAGACAATTGATAAGGGATATAGCTGTGGAAGAGTTGACTCGGAGGAACTCGATTTTTGCATCATGCTTATGATGGATAAAGATGAGGTATTCAGCAGATCATGTGTATACTAAGATGTGTAAGCTTCTTGATAAGGATCCCTAAGGCAAGAATATCTATCCACTCTTATGGTAAAATAAAAGGAAAGAATCAGAAGGTATAAGTTTCAACAAGTATTAAAAGCAAGATAAAGAAGGGTACGAGGCGCCCAGTTAATGAAGAATAGCAGTATTTACAACTCAGGCAGAGAAATATAAGCCTTTTGAGTTACCTTCAACAGTAACAGAGGTATGTACAATTGGCCACACCGATCTCAGTTATGCCCTATAGGAGCTAATATATATGGTATAAGAGAAGGAAGGGTATCAAGATCCGGCTGGGGTTAGAGTGACCCAAAATGGTGGACTGATTGTTTGCGTTAGTTGACATTTCCGAAGGATAATGTGCCGATAAATCTCCTTGTGAGACACCCAGATGGTGCACTCTAAAATAGTACAACTGGATATGAGTATTACAAAGATAGGCACTAGAAGCCTGGAAAGGATAAATATTATCTTAATATGGCCCCCGTCCCTAGTAGAGAAATAATGTTAAGCAACCCGAAGAGCTAGTGGATGGAGAAAAAGGGAGCTAAAAGCAAAAGAATATCTTGTCGAAGTTTTCAGAATAAAGTGATAGACAGAAATGTTAGCGGAAAATAAAAAGAGAGTGCACTATGAGTAAGATGTGATACCTGGATGATAACAGTAAAAATAAAATTACAGTATTATAGAGTCTATAGTCAAGTGAAGGAAAAGATGAGAAGTGACAGGCCTTGAGACAACAAAAGAGTATAGGCCAGAAAGTCATATCCTCATTTCGAGAAACAAGTTCGTGAACAAAAGGAAAAGTTAGACCCCCAAAGTAATACAAATCAGTATGGGCTGGTAAACAAGGTAAACTAGACATGAATTAGGGATTGAGTGATTTGATAATAGTCGGCACTATGAGAATTTCAGAGATTGTGTTCCGACAATAATAGAGTGGACAACAGAAGAAGATTCATGAGAAATTCAGAGAATGGTGATTCAGGAAAATGCTTCCCTAAAGTAAGCAATGATAATTACCGCAAGGCGAGTAAGGGTCATCGATAATGTGAGAAGACGCCAAATATAAAGAGGTAAAACATCTATAGGTAGCTCGTCATAGCACTAAATCTTAGCACTTCCCTAAAGGGGGGAATATGGAGTGATGTGGCATTAAGTCAGAGACAAGTAATTCTAGTAACTATGTAATGATAAAGGAAGAAGCAAAAAAAAGGGACGAGATTGCATTTATTCAAAGCCTACAGATATGCTACGAATCCAGAACATTATGCAAACACAACGTCGAGGAAAGGAAGTAAGGGCCCCTGCCCGGGATGTTTTTGATAAATAGTAAGTTAAGACAAAAGAAATAACCCAAGAAAGATTATGCGGAATATGGATATGAGAATGGACCAACGAGTAGTTAGTAGTTAATTCAGGAAGAGCCTAGTTATGGTTAGACAAGGGGATACAAACAAATCAAATGCAAGATAAACATAGTGAACCGGACACGGGGAATTCAGTCTCGCAGATATGACCTCAGAACCCTTGAGAAATATTCAGATAGAAGTTGGGGTAGTTAAATATGGCGTATAAGTGTTACGGAAATAAAAGAGGATGCCACTGGAAACAGTCAAAATTTAAGTTCAAAAGCAACCCTACAAGCACAAGGACGTGGAGATAACTAATTACGGATAATTATAGGCGAGAAAGGATTCAAGATCGTATGGATTGTATGGAATTCCAATATGTGTGGGAACTAAGATAAACCAAGTATTCATGCAAAAAGTGGAAGAAAGACCAGGAAAGGTAATAGCTTACGTTTAAAGAAAGCTGAGAAGGAATGAAAGGACTTATTCGATCAATGATCCAGAGTTGGTTACGTTATGAACGCACTTAAGCATTCGGAGTATTTTCCATGCAGCATATATGTCGACAATCATACAGCCATAGAAGATTCTGGTTTAAGTTAAGTTAAATGAAAGAATTGAGCCCAGGTCATAGACAAAGGATTGAATGTTAAAAGATTGTATCATGGATATTCCATAGCGCCCACGAAAGGCTAAAAGTATAATAACTAACACCATGAGCCGCAGATCGGAAGATAGCTTAAGCCTACATAAAGGTTGATCAGAGGAAAGAGGAAACTAAAGAATTACATCACCCAAATAAATCAAGAGTTTGATTATTGGACCTAGGAAATTATGGACATCGTGATTAAGAATATTGCAGAATCACTCTTAATATCAGAGGTACAAGAGAGATAGTACAACAACCATATTCTATAACGGCCCTACGATAAAGCCGGTTAGAAAAGTACCAACCTCATAAGAAGTCAGTATGAAACTCTCACCGAATTATGTATACACCAGAGGTGCAAGTATTATAATAAAGCCTCAAGTTATGGATGTGAATTATACCTATGTTAAAGGAAAATCATGAAAGAGATACAAGACGTGATGCAAGATTTTAAGGTAAGTAAGGTAAAGGTGAACAACGTACGCGATACTCAAATGTAGCAGGTTGTGAATAGTCCATACTTGGGATATAAGGATAAAAGCGCGGGGATTCAGTATCCAAGAATGATAGCGGCGTCGTCAGTGGCATGTCTTCCAGCCTATGGTTTCCAGGTATCGAGGAGGCTAATTAAGAAAGTAAAGAAGAGTTAGAGACGATGCGATGTCGAGCTTGATGTTCCAGAATGACACAAGAAAATCTATGACGCAAGCAAGTTGAAGGAAGGTTGCAAGTAGTATAAATAGATATACGTAGGATGCAAGCTAAAGTATGGTAAAGCAACAAGGTTTTATAAAGACAGGAATAAGGACAAGAAAGGGCGAATGAGGAGGTGACGAGAAACAGGTAAGTTCTCGGTATTAAGCCCGTGAAAACAAAAGAGCTAATGATCTCTCTAAATTATAGCAAGTTCAGTATAGCCTGAATAAACCCAAAGGAATCTAAGACTAATAACATTTGAAAGAGATCGAATACTGCCCTGATAGTACAATGAGGGTGTAATTGTGATGGATAAAGGATGACCTTTAGGCCTTCGAGTGAGTAAAGATTTGAAGAGGATTTCATGGATTGTACGAGATTAAAATACCCACGTAAGTGAATTGCATTGGGATGCTATAAAATACGATCATTGGAGTACAGTATCACCCCTAAGTGGATCAGGAAAATCACTTCAAATATTCCTCGATTCAACGTAAACCCTAGTGGTAAGGTATGACATAAGAAGTTTCAAGTTATCAGTGGTATATTATAAATTAATATTGAGGTGAATTAACAATGGATGGACAAAATTCACAAAGTATGAGATGAGATTAGGCCACCATTATTAAGATGAACAATAATGAGGAAGCATTAAATGACTTAGATTTATACATATGGGATAAGCAACGAAAGTAACATGGAGTTCGGTAGCAGCCCTCAGTAACGATAAATCGAGGTAAGGGTTATGGCATAGTATGACCAACCTAGGTGCAGTAAAGTCATACGGATGGATAAACGAAACAAGGTATAGCAATATTCGTAAGTTCAACAAAGTACCGAACGAAGAATTTTGGTGTACCCATAGATGCCTAGAGGGACATCTTATAAAGCTCTGTATATGTTTACGAAGTGAAGCCTAGAGATTGGATAAAAGCTGGAGGAAAAAAGAAGAAGAAGAGTCGCATAGGCGTACTTACAAGGAAAAAGTCGTACAAGTTGCATGACAGAAGGTAGCAAGAGTTACGAGATTGGAAGAATCCCGACCATAGGCCGTGGTGTAAGAAAGAGACCTGCAGGTGGGAATACACTAGACTTTGGATTTATTCACAGAACAACTGACTAAGATGGCAAGGAGAGTACTAAAGTATTCACAAGGACTATAGGCTATGATAATGATAAGTGCATCAGTCAACATTTGAGGACGAATGTTCCAAAGGGGAGAATGATGTTACACCCCATGTTTTCGTACGTTAAAGTTTCGTCGTGAGTTAATCGACGTAAGTTCAGGAATGAGATTATTTTGAGATTATAAGCCTTATTCTATTTCAAACAAGTGATGAGCAAATTCATGAAGGTGAGAGGGTAAGCAAATCGAAAAAAAAAATGAATTTTCGTCGAAGTTTGTCATGTTGGGATAAAATACGGCCCGAGCTAAAATACCCGGTATTTATGGACTAGTGCCATACAAGGTACCATATGCCCATGGTAGTAAGGTGTATAAAGTGTATTAAAAATGAGTAGTATTTTAAGTAATTTGACATTATCATTAATTATGTGAATTATTGGATAATGGAGGAATTAACTAGTTAATCAAGTGATTAGTGGATAATTAACTAAAAACACCTTTGCTATTGCTAAAAATGTGAATAAGGAAGTGGAGCCAAAAATTAATCCTCCTGTCCATACTAAGTGGATTAAGGTTAACAAGAAAATAGCTTCTAATACTCTCCCATTCTAGGCAAGAAGGGATTTGATTCATCCCTTTTCCAACAAAAAGGGACCCAAGCTAGTCCGGGTTCCCAAACTTTTTGTGTAGGCTAAGGCGAGAGGAAACAATCATGACTGGTATCTAGACAGTGGATGCTCAAGACATATGACTGGAGAAAAGAATTTTTTTTTCTTACTGACAGCCTTCCATGGAGTGTGTCATTTGGAAATGGGAAAAAGGACAGATAACATGTATTAGCAAGGTTTGTAAGTCACTCTCTCATGCTATAAAAGATATGTATTATGTGTTAGGTCTTAAACATAATCTTCTTAGCATCTCTCAAATGTGCGACAAAGGAAATGAGGTAAAATTCAATTCCAAAATCTGCACTGTCACTAAGCTTGATACTGATGAAATTGTGCTAAAGAGTAAGAGGCATAATAATGTCTACAAGATAATGATTATGTCACTTCCCAGAGTAAGAACACATGCTTGAGTTTAGTGGAAGATGATCCATTACTATGTGACAGTGAAGAGTGGGACATGCTAGTCTCTCTCAACTCAACAAATTGGCAGCAAAGGACTTGGTCCTTGGGCTACCTAAAGTTGAGTTCACCTCTGAAAAGGTATTTGATACTTGTGTTAGAGGGAAACATATTAGGTCATCCTTTAAATCTGAGAAGTTTGTAAGTACTTCTAAACCTCTAGAACTCCTTCACATGGATCTATGTGGACTAATGAGAATACAGACTAGATGAGGTAAGAGGTATGTGTTTGTGATTGTTGATGACTTCTCCAGGTATACCTGGACTTTGTTTTTGGGATCCAAAGATGAAACCTTTGATGTTTTTAGTGTATTTGTCAGAATGATTCAACAAAAGCTAGGATGTAATATTTAAAGTATAAGAACTAACCATGGAACTTAATTTGAAAATTCAAAATTCCTTGAGTTCTATGGCTCACATGGAATTGACTATAATTTCTCTGCACTTAGAATTCCACAACAAAATGGGATTGTAGAAAGAAAGAATAGATCCTTCGAAGACATAGGGAGAACCATGTTGATTGCCACTGGACTGCCTAAGAATTTCTGTGCTGAGGCAATCAATACTGCTTGCTATCTGCTAAATAGATGCATGGTCAGACCATTCTTGAGAAAACTTATTATGAGTTACTTCGAGGAAGAAAACCCAACTCACTCACCTGAGAGCCTTTGGGTGCAAATGTTTTGTGCATAGTGATGGGAAATAAGCTCTAGGTATGTTTGATGACATCAGTGATGAGAGAATTTTCTTGGGTTACTCTCCACATAGTAAGACCTGTAAGGGTTTTAACAAAATGACTATGTGTATGGAAGAAAATATTCATGTTATTTTTGATGAATCTAATAATTTGGCTGAGAAATGTATGCATGATGAAGATTATGACATAGGATTCACTGGTGATGGAGATACAAAGGAATCTGATGAAGATGGATCTGAAAACCACTAGGGAATTAACAGTGATCATGAGGAACCATCAGAAGAAAGAACTACTCTAACTGCTGATCAGACTAATGAAGCCATACCTATTGAACCTGCTCCTTTGGGTCACTCCTCGGGTGAATCTTCTCTGGGTATACAGATCAGACCATGGAAGCATCAAAGCTCACTTCCTATTGAGAATATCATCTCTAATCCAAATGTAGGGGTGCAAACCAGGTCTTCTCTAAGATATCTATGTGCACTCACAATATTCCTCTCAGAGGTTGAACCTAAGACAATCAAAGAAGCACTAAAGGATCCAGACTGGATCATAGCTATGCAAGAGGAGCTAAATCAATTTGAGAGAAGCAAGGTCTAGCACCTGGTACAGAAACCCAAGAGCAACACTGTCATAGGTACTATATGGATGTTCAGAAACAAGTTGGATGAATAAGAAAATATCACAAGGAACAAGGCCAAACTGGTAGTTCAGGGATACAATCAAGAGGAGGGCATTGACTATGATGAGACATTTGCACATGTATCTAGAATGGAGGCTATAAGGATATTGATAGCCTTTGCTGCCCACATGGAGTTCACTTTATACCAGATGAATGTAAAGAGTGCCTTATTGAACGGTTACTTGAAGGAGGAAGTGTTTGTCAAACAACCTCCTAGATTTGAAAGTGAAGTATTTCCTGACTATGTGTTCAAACTGGATAAAGCTCTTTATGGACTGAAACAGGCTCCAAGAGCTTGGTATGAAAGGCTCTCAAAATTTCTCTTAGCCAACAATTTTGGAAGAGGAAAGGTGGATAATACTCTATTTCTAAGGAGCAGAGGGAAGAATATTTTGATTGTGCAGGTGTATGTGGATGACATTATCTTTGGGGCTACCAATGAATCAATGCGCAATGAATTTGATGAGATGATGGGAAATGAGTTTGAAATGAGCATGATGGGTGAATTGAACTCCTTTTTGGGGCTGCAAATCAAACAAACACCTACTGGAACCATGCTACATCAGCATAAATATATCAAAGAACTACTGAAGAAGTTCAACATGGATTCCTCTAAGTCCATTGACACACCCATTACAATTGCAACAAAGCTAGACATTGATGAAGAAGGGAAACATGTGGAGCAAAAAATATATAGAGGAATGATTGGGTCACTGTTGTACCTTACGATAAGCAAGCCTGATATAGTGTTGAGTGTGGGATTTTGTGCA
The DNA here is from genome assembly GCF_000715075.1 of Nicotiana tabacum. NCBI lineage: Eukaryota > Viridiplantae > Streptophyta > Magnoliopsida > Solanales > Solanaceae > Nicotiana > Nicotiana tabacum. The sequence goes on from NC_134098.1 coordinate 53,838,635, forward strand.
AGATTTTAGGCAAACCCTAAGAAATCTCACCTGAAGGTTGTCAAAAGGATACTAAGATATCTCAAAGGGACCCTGATCTCTGTTTATGGTATCCCAGAGGGTACAACTTTGATCTAGTTGGTTATGCTGATGCTGACTATGCATGTTTTGATGTTGATAGGAAAAGCACTTTAGGAGTAGCTTATTTTCTAGGTTCTTATCTGGTTTCTTGGGGAACCAAGAAGCAAAAGTCAGTGGCCTTATCTACAGCTGAGGCTGAATATGTGGCGGCAACATCCTGCTTGCTTAGTAACTCTGGATAAGACAACAGTTAAGGGATTATGGTATATTTCTTGATAGTGTTCCCATTTTCTGTGATAACACTAGTGCCATAAACATTGCTAAAAATCTATGTCAGCATAAGAGAACCAAACACATTGACATTAGACATCACTTTCTCAGAGGCAATGTTGAAAAGGGAAATATCTCAATTAAGTTTTGTAAACCTGAAGATCAAATTGCTAATATTTTTACCAAAGCTCTGAGCACGGATCACTTTGAAAGGAATAGACTAGAACTAAGTCTAATCAACTCCTCCCACTAAGTTGACTCCCAGTAATTGGTTAGAAAAGGCTTAACAAGATGTAGATAATTAAGTACAATGTGTTTGATTCAGCTTTGTGCTTGTATTAAGCTCACACACTTGCTTAGAAAATCTAGCTGATAACTGTGTTGCATGATACTAAATTAAAGTGCTGAAACTTTATTGCAGAATCGAATAAGGAGTTGGTAATGAGTTGATTCTTTGACTGAGGTATGTGCCATACTCTCTTACATCACTAGGACTTTATATTAAAAAATTATTGCTATACTCAGACTTCTAATTCCACTGGCATCACTTCTAATCGTCTTCTAGTCAAAGAGTAAGGGGGAATCCTTGTGCAATTGGAGATCAATTACTTCTAAAAAACTTCCACTCAAAGTAACCATTATAAGAGTCCCATTAGAACTCAAATTCGGTCACCTTCTCTCTTCCATTCAAATCAGGAATAACGCCTTTAAAAGGCTGGCTCTTATGATCATCTTCTCTAACTCACTATTTCTCTTAAACCCTAAACAAAAATTAGAAAGAAATTATCAAGAATTAATTCCTTCTTTCTCTTCTTCGAGTCTCTCATCTGATCACCATACCTAAAGCCAGTCAAACACCCTATAAAGCTAAATCATCAACCAAGGCTGAAGCAAAATCCAAAATCTTGAAGCTCAAATCGAAGAAAAATGACAATCCTTCAAGAGAACCCACACCTATACCTGCTTCTTCTCCTTTGATATCCTTTACCATACCTACCTCATCCTCTTCTGTTCCTACTGCTCCTATTTCTATCATTCCTACCTCCATTGTAACCCCCCTCCCCCCCCCCCCCAAAAAAAAAGAAACTTCCCATGCACTTGAGCTTCATACGAAAAATACCTCTAAGTCAGCAAAGGTCCAAGCAACTTCATGAAAATATGTCAAGAAAATGCCTGAGACTGCTAAGCAGATTGACACTAGAGTCAAGGAATCTGTAATTCAGGGGGAATCAGGTTTAGGCACTAATGATCAAGTACCACATCCTACTTCCAAGTTAGATATTTCGGTTTCTAATATATATGTTGCACCCCTAGATACGCTTCCACCCACGAGTGAGAAGTCACAAGTAGAGAAATTCATGGTAGAAGAGAGTGTACGGGATCTGGAAAAGAAGGTAGATACAACAGCTGTGGAGCATGTAGTTGAGGGGGAAGGACGTAAAGAACCAGTGCAAAATGAGGCTTCTGATGGACTTGATTTTAGTTGGACATGAGGAAGGTGATGATGTTGAAAAAGAAGAAGAAATTGTGAACAGTCATGAGAAACATAATTTTTAAAACATACCCAATGAAGAAGAAAAGAGTGAGAATGAGGGAGTATTTGGAGATGAGAAGGAGAGTGATACAGAGGATAAGACAGATGAACATGCTAATGATTCTACAGAAGAAGAAAATCAGAGTGAAGAAGAGGAGGTTTCTGAAAGTAAGGGTGAGGATCATGAATATATGAGTGAGAGTGAAGGAGGTAACGACGAAAGTGAGGAGGAAGAGGGGAATGTGAGTGAGGAATCTGAAGGTTCCATGACAATTGAAAATACTGTCATAGCCCATTCAGAAGAAATTGGTGAAGTGACAAGGGCTAAAGAAACTGGGTCTCTGTTAACTCCTTTCACTGGAGATGAAGAAGTTAGCAGTGATGAAGATAATATGCCTCTATCTAAATTTTATTTTTGATAAGAAGGTAGTCAAGAGTAAAGTAGGGGGCTTCGACATGGAGTTTGATGCCAAGGAACTAGGGTTGCTTCTGAATATCCTTTTTTTGGGATTTGATAATTATTTGAAGAAGAAGTGGCCAGCCATAGACAATAATGTTGACACTGCATTATGATCACTAGGAAGTTCTTACAAAAGTTTAAACTAAATGTTCCCCAGAAAGTTTACAAGACTGATATGACTCCTTTTCAAAAGCTACTATTTCAGTTTGTCAACTCCTACATTCTTCAGAGGTTTGAGAGAAGGCATGAAGCTACTCTGCTAGACATGGTTGTAATGGAGCTACTTGACACTGGTTGACCTATCAATCTTCCTAGCCCGATGATTTAGCACATAGCAAGCATTGCAGATACCTCCAAACCAAATCATGATATGCCATATGATTTTATGTTGACTGAATTATTTGACAAGCTCAACATTGCCTTACCTGAGCTTAAGTTTGGAAACCACAATGATATTTTGGATGCTGTTACCCTCAAGCAGTGTGGCTATGAGTAGATCAATGCTAGAGGACCCACATGATCTGCCATTCTTCCTGGGAGCAGTAGTGTTGCAGAACTCAGCAAGAGGTTGGACTTGGCTGTTGAAGAGAATGTCAAGCTTCGTGAAGACAATAATAAGCTGAGAAAGGAAACTAAGCAACTCAGGGAAGAACTCCGAAAATACAGGGAGGCCCATGCTCAACATATTTCTACCCTTGTGAAAGCTTTGACCCTCTCTGCCTCTCACCGTTGAACCTGTTCCTTCCTAGTGTCCTTAGTACTTTTGCGATTCTAGTGATGCCTTATATTTTGTTTCTTCTGTCTTAGTTTGTGTAGTCTACAATAATGCTTAGTTTATTTTATTCTAATGATGAAGACAGGGCACTAGGTTTCTTTTGGCACTATGTAATGTCTCCTATTAATCTACTTTGCTGCTTGGTACTCTTTTGGATCATCAACCTAGTTTATTTGCCCTTTTTATGCTTGTGTTATCGCTTGTTTGGCCTTGAATCTTACATTATCTGCGCTTAATGCCTAACATGTGTTTGTGTTTTTTCGATGATGCCAAAAGGGGGGAGATAAGGTTGTGGGTTGTGAACATGGGTTGTGAACATACATGTCTGTCAATAGTACTTGTTGTGATCATCTGTTTCTTTGATGTGATTGCCTGGTTCTATGTATAAATTTTGTCATTATCAAAAAGGGGAAATTTGTTGAGTACTGAAGTTTTGATGATTAACAAAGTGTGACTATCTGCTCAAAGAATCAGATCCTCAATGTAGTTGCTTAACTGCTGTGAATAACTAGCTCCTCAGGTTAAAAGATCAGCTCCTCATGATTGATACTTGTACGTATGTACAAGACAAAAACTTTATCTAAAATTTACCCAAGTCCGAGTTTGGTGGAAGATGACTGCTATAAGTGATAAGGATCATTTCTCAAGAAGATACAGATACTTCAGTCAGAGACAAAAGTCCCAAAGCTTATGGAATTCTTGGAACAATATGAGTCCTATCAAAGAGAAAGCTGACTATGAATAGGACTCATAGAAGATCTCAAGAGGTGTTTTAAATAGGATTGATTTTGGACGTCTGAACTATCCTTTTACACATCAACTAAAGTGTAATAAGTTATTTTTACTTGCGTTGAGTACTTGCTTTGTATTCTTCTGAGTCAGTCTAGTGAATGTGTTTTAGAAAATTAAGTTGTAATCAAACGTCATAAATAGTTAGTGAGTTGGAGTGAGTATTTTGTTTTACAAGTTAGAGTAACTTATGAATTAAATAGGAGTAGTAGAAGTACTGAATAGTATTGAATTACAGTCATATAATTGATACATGTTGGCTCATTGTTCTAGTGGAGTTGGAGTTGAAAATCCTACGTGGTAGGTCGTGGTTTTTGCACCTTTTGTTGCACTTAAAAACCGTTGTGTTCATTTTATTACTTATTTACTTTATGCTTAAGGAACACGGAAAAGAACCAAGTTCTTTAGTATATCATACGGGCACTCAAACTAACAATAACCCATTTAAGTTAACAAAAATTAAATTCACCTTCCGTGAATTTGGCACTAATAATCCACGGGGGTGGAAAAAGGAGGCGTGAGAGGTTCTTTAAGCTGTATCAAATGACTCCAGAGTCAAAGATGGATATTATGGTAGTTCATTTAAAAGACAAAAAATGATCCATGGTTTGGTATGCATGTATTGAAGCAAGGAGGAGTGGTTGTGTGGGAAATATTTTATTTGGATGTGTGTTGTAGGTATGAAAATATAGATCTATGGATGTGGTTCTGGATTTAATACACTGTAGTAAGTATCGGATGTGAGCTACTTTAATAAATTGAGCTACTCTTTTATTTGTTATTAGTTAATCTCACTCATAATGAGACTTATTTTATGTATTGCTTTGTTGGTAGACTAAAATCTAATTTACAGTCCATTGTCAGGGCCTCGAACCCCTCTGCAATGATGAATGCATTAGAAGTAGCCAGACAACATGAAAAGACCTCAACATCTATCTACAGAAATATCCAGCCCAGGGTATCTAATTCCTAGCCTAAAATTACTTTTTCCCCTAGCTCAAGAGTTTATCAGCCTAATCCTATGATGACACTGTGGTGAATGTGATGATGGGCTTAGATTCGAACCCAACTACCACTAATATTACCAAATGGGCCAAAAATCAACCCATTCTAGTTTTATTAGATAGTAGAGCGACCCATAATTTTATAAACCCACGAGTGGTTGAGAGATTGGGTTTTAAAAGGCAAACATTACAAAGACCACAAGGGTTAGAGTGGCTAATGAAGAAATTATATTTTATTCTACTGTAATTTCAGCAGTGACATGAAATATGCAAGGAGAACAATTTAATTTTAATTTGAGGTTATTGGAAGACGAGGTTATATATGATGTGATTTTGGGGATGAACTAGATCGATACAGTCTCCTCAATTATGTTGAATACTAGGCCTCATAGTATTTCTTTCATATGGGTTGACCACTTTTTTTTTTTAACAAAAAGCCATTTACCTAGGATATACTAACCTGAAATGATGGGGGGTTTGGCAGGACCCGTACCTGTCTATAAAATTATCCAAAAAAATACATGGAGGAGGACATAAACCTTAGCCTTCAGAGATACATGAAGAGTAAGAAACCTTACCCTTATATAAATAGCAAAAAATGTATCTTTTAGTTTAAGAGAGGACTCCTCTCTTGTATTACAGATGGATGTCGAAGCATATGCTATTATGATTAATCTTAGAAATCAGAGCTAAACATTATCAAAAGGATAATGGCCACTCTTTGTTCTCATTCTGAAGTGGTCATAATCTCTTTGGTCATTCTTCAATAAAGCTTTAACATTCCTAGATAATGAGATAGCTTGTGTGAAGAATCTTTCCTGTCTGTTCATGAGTCCAATGCTGGCAAGTTTATCAGCTATGATATTAGCTTCTCTGTAACAATGTTGAAATTGACATCTGCCTTGTGCCATTAAGTGCCTAATCTTATGGATATGCTCTTTCACTTGAGCTTGAGTCATTTTGATCACATTGATCATATTAACAAGTAATAGAGAATCAGATTCAACTACTAACTCATTAAAGCCATTGTCAATATACCATTGAAGTCCTTTAAGTAATGCCATGCATTCAGCCATGTTATTACTGCAAGTACCAAGATATGAGTAGAAAGCCATGATCATGTTGCCATTTTTATCTCTAAGAATGCCTCCTCCTGCTGCCTCTCATGGGATGCCTGTACAATATCCATCAGTGTTAAGCTTCATGCTAGGATGATTAGTCTTGTCCCACCTAATAATTTTGATATCAATTTGTTGCTTAGCTCTTTCCACCTTGTTACAGATCTCATTCTAATTAACATTAGCTTTGAGTGTAGGAAATTGACTGTTAAGAATAAGGCTAATCAACCATGTAACATGTTTGATTATTCTCTAGTGGGATAAAGGGATATATTCATATTTACGACTACATCTGTTTTTCCAAATCTCTCAACAAACCACAGTGGGAACACATTGAAGGAGAAGTTCATGTATCTTGTTTTTATGTTTTGCCAGACAGCAGTGAAACATCATAGCTCTAAAAAGTTCCTTTGATATGGAATACCACAATAATTACAAAAACTTCCTAGACCCTGGTCATTTCACCTATACAAACAGATGGTCAATCGTTTCCTGTTTGATATCTCTACAACAATAGCATCTAGATGGTCCATGATACTGAAATTTAATAATTACATCATCAGTTGGTAGTCTAGAATGAAGTAATCTCAACATGGAAAAGGAAACCTTCAAAGGAATCCTAGAATGTCATATCTTCCCATTAGAAAGAAATTCATTTCTAACAACCCTCAGTAGTTCCCATGTAGATTTGCATCTGAATTCACCACTTTGATCTAGAATCCACAATGGATAATCATTTTTATGTGGCTCCACATTAATCTTCATGATTTAATAACACAAATGTGTTAGGGAGGGCATTGTTGAGAGCATTTTCATTCCATATCCCAGCTTCTAGGAAGGAAGATACTTTTATCCTTTTAGATCTATAACCTTGTGGAAGCAGCTTAGCTAGAGCACCTAGCCATGACCAATTGTCCTACCAAAAGGATAAGTTACCTTTGCCAACCTTCCAGAGAATGTGTTGTTCACATTTATTCCTGATATCAGTGAGCCTTTCCAAGCACAAGAATCCCCATTAGTCCATTTCTTAGCCACTGACTGTGACCTTTTACAATATTTACCCTCCAAGAATTGATTAATCAAGGAACACTTGGTTCTAAAGTTTCACCAATTCTTGGCAGAAAAGGCATCACAAATTCTTAAATAGTTCTAAACCCAGCTCCCCCTCCTTAGTAGGAAAACATTGTTTTCTCCGAACTACCCCGTGATGTTTATTCTTACCTTCAGATCCACCCTAGAAGAAATTAGCAATACTCTTCTCCATTTGATGTATACAAGTTTTAGGAGGTTGAGTAACCGATATGATGTGAAGAGAAAGAGATGCTAAAATAACTTTGATGAGCACAGGTTTTCCTCCGAAAGACAAGGACTTAGTGTGAAAATTAGTGATTCTATTAGACACCTTGGCAATTAATTCATTGAAATATATCATTTTCTTCATGCCAGTATAAATGGGCATCCAAGGTATTTTGAAAGCTAGATTTGTTGTTCAAAATCAGTTATTTGTTTCACTTCCTGGATAAAGGTATTAGCAGCATTTGTGTGCACAATAAAACCCTATTTTCTCTTGTTTACTAGTTTTCCTGAGACATTTTCATAAACTCCAAGTTTATACATCATCATGGCCACTGATGTGAGATCACCAGAGGTGAAGAGAATAGTATCGTCAGCATAACATATGTGTGTGATAGGAGGGTCTTTTCCTTTAGTAGAGAAAGGAACAAGAATATCACCTACTAACAGATCCATCAATCTGGAAAGCAATTCAGTCCCAATAGTAAACAAAAAAGGCCATAAAGGATCCTATTGCTTCGGCCCCCGGTGAATTTGAAAAAATCATGTTGTGTTCCATTAACATTGATGGAATGCCATTTGTTAGATAGTGATCACGTCCGATCACTACTAGAAATCCACTAAAAACCAACAAAAAACCGTCTAGCTTGGACGAAAATTGAAAAATCTTTTTTTTATATTTTTTTAAAAACTAAATACAGACCAACGTTGGTCGGTAAATTGGTCAACGAATTGACCCAGCTGGTCAGACAAGAAAATTTTGGATTACCGACCAACGTTGGTCGGTAATCTAGACCCAATTTTTAAAATTTTAATAATTATTTTATTATTTAAAATATTTTATAATATTTAAGAATTTATATTTAAAATTACCGACTAACGTTGGTTGGTTAATGCAAGGGAAGTATTTACCGACCAACTTTGGTCGGTAATTGTTATTTTCTGCAAAATAACCGACCAAAGTTGGTCGGTTATTACGTCAACATTGGTCAAACTTTTGAATTACTTTTATATTTACTATCTAAATAATATAAATGTAATTCGTTAACACTTTTGTAATACAAATAATGAATACACTAACATATACTATATATAACATGCTATATATGTAGTTAAAGTAGTACAACGAAGCGTGTTATATATATATATATATTGTGTGTGTGTATAGGTATAGCCGTATATATATAAGAACACGAAGCGCTAGGACCACAGGGTCGGGTTCTTTTAGGGATAGACTTGTGAAGATCCTAATTAGTATATATATTTATCATCAAATATATCTATTTGTAAATTGATTCATCGACTTATAACTTACTTAGATGCATCGATGAATATTAAAAATAAAATGTTTGACCTATATCGACTAATAGTAAAAGCAAAACGTCTCGACCTATATCGATTAATCTATGTCATGCATTATTAGTGATGAATGAATGAAAAATAGAAGAATTAATACTAAATATCTTTGACATGTATATATATGTGTGTGGATCACAAATTAAAGAAACGAAAGACAAATTAAATAAACGAAAGAAGTTATTAGTATTAAGTAAACGAGTTAAATTAATAGGTCAAACATGGTCAAACTTTAACAAGCTATATATATACACACTAACATATACTATAACAAGCTATATATATAGTTAAAGTATTATAGTGAAGTGTGTTTGTGTGTGTGTATATATATATATATATATATAGGTATAGCCGTATATATATATAAACACGAAACGCTAGGACCACAGGGTCGGGTTCTTTTAGGGATAGACTTGTGAAGATCCTAATTAGTATATATACTTTATCATCAAATATATCTATTTATAAATTGATTCATTGACTTATAACTTACTTAGATGCATCGATGAATATTAATCGATGATTCATCAAAACGTCTCGACCTATATATCGATTAATCTATGTCATACATTTTTAGTGATAACGACTGAAAAAAAAGTTATTAGTATCAATTACAATATAGTGTATGTGTGTGTGAGAGAGAAATTACTCACATACTTAATTATAACTTAGAAAATTTACTTAGATAGATGCTATTATAATTTATTAAAAGTAAATAGTTAATATAATTATTTATAAAGATTATGCTTATAGTTTATAATTATTTATAATAATTGTATAGTTAAATAAAATAAATGCTTATAGTTTATAATATTTTTTTTATAGTTTATAATATTTTAAGAAAAAAAACACAAAAAAAAAGAATTTAATTTTTTTTTAAAAAAAACCGACCAAAGTTGGTCGGTTTTTGGTCAAACGGTCAACACTTAATGTACCGACCAAAATTACCGACCAACTTTGGTCGGTAATTCTGAAATCAGAATTGAAATAACGGGGGAACCCCCATTTCTCTCTTACCTTCCCCTCTCCTTCTCTATTTCCCTCACTCAATATCTTCCCCTCTACTTCTCTATTTCCCTCACATAAATCTCATTCCCCACCCCGCATCGCCACTGCCCAGCTACCTCCGTCGCCGCTGCCAATGCCACTGCCGCCCCTCTCCTTCTCCACCTCCTAAAAATTCTAGGTTTGAATTACAACCCAGTTATTTATTATTTCTAGGTTTTGTAAATTAGTTATGAATTAGTTTCAATTGATTAGTGTTTCAATTATTTGAACATTGCATTTTATTGAGGATTAGGGTTTAGGTCTTGTTTTAATTAGTTTTATTAACTAATTAGTTTTGTTATTTAGTCAATTAGTTATGAATTAGTTTTAATTGATGAGTGTTTCAATTTTGAGTTTGTATTGTCTTGAATAGTTTAGTTAGAATTGAATTATTAACTTTGTATTGTCTTGAATAGTTTAGTTAGAATCTAGGGTTTAGGATTTTTTCTTGTGAATCGAACTTTTAGAGTATGGGTTGAATTTCTTCAGTTTAGTTAGTTTATGTTTAAACTCATAGGATATGAATTGAAATGTAGTTTTTAGGATTTGTTCTTGTGAATTGAACTTTTAGGACATGAATTGAACTTTTAAGATATGAATTGAACCTTTTGGATATGAATTGAACTTTTAGGATATAAATTGGTGTAATTAGGAAATAATAATTATCTTGAATTAGCTAAAAAAGATATAATTAATTTATAATTGTAGAATAAATTAATTTATTCTTATGAATCGAACTTTTAGGGTATGGGTTGAATTTCTTTAGTTTAGTTAGTTTATGTTTAAACTCGTAGGATATGAATTGAAATTTTAGTTTTTAGGATTTGTTCTTGTGAATTGAACTTTTAGGATATGAATTGGACCTTTTGGATATGAATTAAACTTTTAGGATATAAATTGGTGTAATTAGGAAAAAATAATTATCTTGAATTAACTAAAAAAGATATAATTAGTTTATAATTGTAGAATAAATTAATTTATTCTTGTGAATCGTACTTTTAGGGTATGGGTTGAATTTCTTTAGTTTAGTTAGTTTATGCTTAAACTCGTAGGATATGAATTGAAATTTTAGTTTTTGGGATTTGTTCTTGTGAATTGAACTTTTAGGATATGAATTGAACTTTTATGATATGAATTGGAACTTTTAGGATATGAATTGAATTTTTAGGATATAAATTGGTGCAATTAGGAAAAAATAACTATCTTGAATTGACTAAAAAAGATATAATTAATTTATAATTATAGAATAAATTAATTTATTCTTGTTTTATTTGTATAGATGGAACATCGTACTTGAATGTACAATAGGAATTATCCTAATCGGCGGGGATTACGGGAGGATTTTGTAGAAGGGGTTGATGACTTTATTAGAAAAGGGTAGGAAGGGAAAGAGGAGGGTAGAAAATAATAGTCCCTCTTGTCCACCCTTTTTAGAGATGCCTATGTCTTATCCTCCACCACACGGCTATACTGAGCTACCACAGCATCACGAGTCGTACACCTTCATTCAGACACCAGGTCTTCCATCACAGGGCCATAGGACTATATGTCCGACATACAGTCCAGCTGCCTCACAGCCATCTGCATCGCAGCCATCTACATCACATCCACATAGATCACATCCCTACATATCACAGCCACATGGATCGCATCCATCCATGTAACATCCACTCGGGTCATAACCATCAGTATCACATCCACTTGGGTCGCATCCAGCTATGTCGCAGTCACAGGGATCGCAACCATCTTCATCATCGACTCCATCTATTGCAGGCCTTCGCCTGCGAGGCAGTAGCTCTGACACGCCTACACCGTCTTCACATGCCTCTGATACACATGCTTCGGATGGTGATGACGAGGTAGTGCATTATGATCGATATGGCAGAATCATCATAGTCCCTGAGGGTGATGGGTAAGTGTTATTCATTATTTTTGCGTCTATTGATTTGTAACATTTTTACTAAGATATTAATGTGTTTTTATTGTTAAATTGCAGGTTCAGACCATGTAATAAGACTACGAAGATAATCACCAATGCCATTAGAAAACTTTATGATGGCCCTTATGCGACTTGGACTGATTGCCCATTCTCGCTGAAGGAGCAATTTTTCAATCAATTTAAGGTATAAATGTTCTTTTAAACAGTTTAATAATTTATATTTATGATGTTTCTGTTTAATATTTAACTTTTAAAATACAGAGCAAGTGTGTATGGGAAGACCGCTATAGCGCAGAAGTGGCTGCAAATTTTCATCATAAAGCTCGCAAAAGATAGACAGATGCTTTCTCAGATGCTAGAAAGAAGAACAAGAGGCCTGGCTGGTTACTTGAAAATTTGTGGAATGATTTGTAAAGGCAATGGCTTACCGCAGAGTTCTTATAGAGGAGCGAAAAAGGAAAGAAATCTCGTGCATCCGAGAAGGGAGGCTCCTTCCACACAGGAGGTGCGATTAGCCTAGGGACAATAAAAAGAAGATTGGTACGTAATTGCTTAAATTATTTTACTTTTCTAAGTATATCTATTCTAATTATTAACTAAATTAATTTGTTTTCAGGAAAAGAAGTATGGGCGTCCAATGAGTCATGATGAGCTATTCAATGAGACGCATATTGCGAAGAAGAAGAAAGAGGGGGATCAAGATAGGTGGGTCGAGGACCGGGCCTCGACTGCATATGTAAGCTTTCAATTTTCTTTAAGTATTATAATTTACTTTTATAAAAATTTTGAAATACTGATTTAATTTAAAATAATATAGGGCGCTACCAAAGTAACGTGGAGAAATTCATCTGTAGTCATCCAGCTGGTGAATCGGGTGAGCCAACCCAACCTTCGAACGAGGATGCTGAAAGAATATGGTTGGAGTCTGTTGGCGATCCAAAATTGGGGAAGGTATACGGGCTTCCTACTAAAAACTTTCATCGCTATAAGTGTGGAATGCGAGGAATAGGGACTTCCTCGCAAGGCGAGCAACTTTATAGGGAGAGCCTCTTCGCTATGCGGGAGACAGTGACAAAGCTCACATCCGAGCTAGAAACGGCCAAGGAAAGAGAAAGGCTTAGAGATGCTCAATTCCTTGGCATGCAAGCTCAGATCAGAACTCTCCTATCTAGTGGAGCTTTTCCGTTGCCCCGATCTCGTGAGTCATCTCTTGAGGGTTGACCTCCACGTGATCGTTCCTCCCGTCCTACTCGTGATCGTTTCTCCCATCCTCCCCGTATTCGTTCTTCCCGTCCTCCACAAGATCGTTCTCTATACCGTCTTGTAAATGAAAGTTCATCAGACGGTGATGATGATGTTGTAGAAAATACCCCTTGACTTTTATATACTTTGAACTGGACAAATAGAACTAGTTTTGAAATAGTTGTAATTAATTTTAACTTGGTTTTAGATTTTTATGTTCAATTGAATTTTAATTTGTTAGTTTTAAAGTATTTATTGAATGTTTTGGTTGTTGTTGTTGTTGTTGTTGTTGTTGTCGTCGTTGTTGTTGTTGTTGTTGTGTTATTGTTGTTGTTGTTGTTGTTATTGTTGTTATTTTTGTTGTTATTGTTGTTGTTGTTGCTCTTATTAGGTGTATTGGTATGCTGGCAGGTGGTGTAGCTGCCAAAACAGGCATTTTATGCCAAAATTAAACCCAGAAAAATCGACCAAACTTGGTCGTTTTTTGTGATGACCCAAAAAGGTCATCTTATATTTTAGAACTCGAATCTGCGCTCTTAAACCTTAAAAATCTCATTTTTACCCTCCTCGATTTACGTGCACAGTCCGGCCAGGTTCCCGAAAAGATTTTATGTTAAAAATTGATAAAAATAAGAATTTATGCCTTAAAAGTTAATTTTAGTTGACTTCGGTCAACATTTTTGGTAAACAGGCCCGGATCCATATTTTGACGGTCCCCGTGGGTCCGTATCGAATTATGGGACATAGGCGTATGCCCGAAATCGAATTCGGAGGTCCCTAGCTCAAGTTATGAATTTTTGATGAAAATTAAAAGTCTGAAAATTAATTATTTTTAAGAATTGATTGATGTTTGACATTGTTAGTGCCGGGTCCGTATTCTGGTTTCGGAGCCCGGTACAGGTTCATTATGATATTTAAGACTTGTCTGTGAAATTTGGTGAGAAACGGAGTTGATTTGACGTGATTCAGACGTCCAGTTTAGAAGATATGAATTTTAAAGTGTTCTTAAGAATTTTATTTGATTTGGTGCTAAATTCGTTGTTCTAAGTGTCATTTTGGCAATTTGATCACGCGAGCAAGTCCGTATGATATGTTTAGACTTGTGGGCATGTTCGATTTGGAGCCCCGAGGGCTTGGGTGAGTTTCGGATAGGCCACAGGATGTTTTGAACATGGAAAATTTTGTTGGTATAACTGAACCTGTTGCAGGTCTCTGATCTCGCAATTGCGAGATCAGGCTTAGCAAATGCGAAATAAACATGCCTGGCAATTGCGAGGTATCTATCGCAATTACGAAGAAGGCCTGGGCCAGCATGTTCTCGCAATTGCGAGATTTTCTTCGCAATTGCGATGGGAGTCTGGGAAGGGCAGGTTCGCAAATGCGAACATCTACTCGCATTTGCGAGGTTCAGTGGTCGCAAATGCGACACTTTCCTCTCATTTGCGAAGGCAGCGAAATTATAAAGGGCATCGCAATTGCAAGTGTTCCTTCACATTTGCGAGAATTGCGACACCTGCAGCTGAGTAAAAGGGACTTAGACGGGATTTTTCATTCATTCTTCAATTTTTCGAACCCTAAACCTCAAGAGGCAATTTTTGGGCGATTTTCACGGGAAAACATTGGGGTAAGTGTTTCTTATCCTATATTGATTATATTTCATGATTTATACTCATTTATATTATGAATCCGTGAAATTATGGAAGAAAAATCAGATTTTTATAAATTCTTCCAAAAACGAAAATTTAAGATTTGAAGGTCCATTTCATATCGGAATTGGATAATTTTTGTATGGTTGGACTCGTCTCGGAATGGGTGTTCGGATTTCTCGAGATTTGAGACGTAGGTCCCACTACCGAATATTTTAATAAATTTTAGATTTTATCCGAAAAATTAGTAAATTCATATGGAATTAATTCATATGGTTCGTATTGAGTATATTGAATTGTTTATGAATAGATTTGAAGCTTTTAGAGACGAATTTAAAAGGAAAGGTTGTGGTTGAGTAATTGATTGGAATTTGCAAGGCGAGGTAAGTGTCGTGGTTATCCTTGACTTGAGGGAATAGAACCCTTAAATTATTTGTTATGTGAAATGCATGTGAACGACGTATAGGTGAGGTGACAAGTGTCTATACATCGTCAAATTAATTGTTTGCGTATTTACTTGACAAATCATAAATTATTTTAAATCATGAATTAATTATTATAATAAATTTTTCTCTCCTATTCATTGTCAAATATTAATTCTTAAATTCCTGCATTAATTGTTATATGCTATTTGTATTATGTGCCTTAATTGCTATTTGACATTTAGCATATTAAATATTAAACTGCATATTTTCTCTCTGATTTTTATAATAATTTGCTATTTGCCTTGTTTGTTTCATAATTAAATCATAATTATTGTATATTTATTGTCTTATAATTTTATATTAATTATTGCATTTATTGGGGAAGTTTTTTCTATAAGAATTGGTAAATGAATATGTTGGAGGATCGGGTTGCACGCCGCAACAGACTTATTAAAAGTTTATATTGGAGGATCGGGTTGCACGCCGCAACAGACTTATTAAAAGTCTATATTGGAGGATCGGGTTGCACGTCGCAACAGACTTATTAAAAGTTCATATTGGAGGATCGAGTTACACGCCGCAACAGACCTATTAAAAGTCAATATTGGGGGATCGGATTGCACGCCACAACAGACTTATTAAAAAGTCTATATATACTTGATTGAAATAAATATATAGCAGACTTGATTAAAATGAATATATTGGAGGAGCAGGTTGCACGCCGCAATAGAACCAAATGTGAATATATTGTGAGAGCGGGTTGCACGTTGCAATAGAATTGAATGTGAATATATTGTGAGAGCGGGTTGCACGCTCCAACAAAATTGATGGAAATGATAATTGGTTATGACTGCTGAGTTGGCTTCAATTATTATAAACGAGTTACCTGATTTATTTCTATTATTGTTGTTGTTACTAATATTGCGTACAGGTAATGTAAGTGACCCGCCTTAGCCTCGTCACTACTTCGTCGAGGTTAGGCTCAGCACTTACCAGTACATGGGGCGGTTGTACTGATACTACACTCTGCACTTCTTGTGTAAATTTTGGAGTTGGTCCCAGCGGCGTACCATAGACTTGCTTCGATTTCAGCTACTCAGAGGAGACTTGAGTTATAACTGCATGACGTTCGCAGTTCTGAAGTCCCTGTCTACTTTACTTTAGCTGTGTGTTTGTTTCTAGACAGCTTTATTTTATTCAGACCTTTATTTGTATTTATTCTAGAAGCTCATGCACTTGTGACACCAATTCTGGGATGGTATTTAGACACCGTTGTTTTTATGGAGTAATCACTATATTTCAGACCTTACTTTCGCGTTTATTTCTTTGTTATTAATAAATTTAAAAATTGTTTTAAAATGGATAATATTATTCTAGCGTTGGCTTGCCTAGCAAGTGAAATGTTAGGCGCCATCACGGTCCGAAGGTGGGAATTTTGGGTCGTGACAGTTGGTATCAGAGCCCTAGGTTATATAGGTCTCACGAGTCACAAGCAAGCTTAGTAGAGTCTGAAGGATCGGTACATAGACGTCTGTACTTATCTCTCAGAGGCTATGGACTTTAGGAACAATTTCACTTCTTTCATTCCTTATCGTGCGACATTGATTTATCTTGAAACATATATTTCATATTCCTTTGTATCCACTCGTGTATGATATTGCGCACTCGATATCAGTTGTGCGTCGACGATCCGTGATGCCATAGATGGATTACGAGAGAGCCATAGATGCTCAACATTGCCTCAACATGTGGTTCCGACTGAAGATGCGGACGTATTGAGAGATCAACCAGTGAATCATGTGAGGGGTGCAACAGACCTTGGCATCTGGTTGATTTATACGAGTTGTGAAGGTTATTATTGTGTATTATCGGACGTGGTGAACTATGATTTCGCGCCGAGTGAGGGGGGGGGAAGTCCACTATCAATGGATGGATTGCGGGGTCATGTGTTATAGCAGTTTTGTCCTGAAATGTATATATGTGGTACTGAAAGGTTCTCCCAAAATTTACATGTGTTTAAGGCCTGAGATTTTGTAGAGGATAAGGTTGGAACTTGCGGTATGTCCGCCTCCGTAATAATCTTATACTTCAGTACCAAAGGAGTTAGAGAACAACATTAAATTTACAGAAGGTCTACTCAGCGTGGACGTCACAGTTGCAGATTTTGGGGTGCTTCAGAGGAAGTACATTGGTTGATGAGATTCTGGACTAAGAATTGTCTGTATAGAGCTCTACTTTGGTAATCATTGTATATAAATAGGGGTAAAGTTTACCCCAAAGAAGAATCGAAGAGTATGTTAAGAAATGGGTCAGCTCAACAGTGTTGAGTCAGCCTAACAAAAGAAGAAATTGGCCTTGGGAGAGATAATTCTCCACAGGGGTCTGTGGCAAGCCTATGAAGAGGGCAGACCAGCCAGTACAACATCGCCCACTTGGCTCGGTTCTCAGAAATACTTTTGAAAGAGTTTGTTTCCCGGACTCTCCGTAATGCATGGCGCATAGGGTTTGAACGATTGCGTCAGGTTACCATGACGGTGTCATAATATGCCATCGGGTTCAATAAGTTAGCCCGTCATATTCCTACTTTGCTTCCTATAGCCAGAGAGCGAGTCCACAGACTCATTAAAGGACTCAATTATGATCGTAAAATTTTGTATGACTCGGGAGCTACAGGCTGATACTTCATTTCCACTAGTGGTAGAAATTGCCAAGTTATTAGAATGTGTTCAGGGTGAGGAAAAAGGAAACTAAGGAGGCCAAGACGTCTCGAGGTTCTGGGGGATTCAGTGGATTCTACTCTGCGGGTATAAATTATTATGGCGGGGGCTCGGGTAGTCGGCCAGCCTAGTTCGCACATCGGATTAATCGAGGTGCTCCAGTAAGTTTTTTTTAATGCACCACCGACATGAGTTTCCTATAATGGGTATTCTAGTTATCTGGCACAGACTCTATATGAGCAGCCAAACCCGCAAAGGGGTTGTTATGAATACAGTGATACCAAACATATCATGAGAAAATTATCCCAAACTTGGGAGAGACATATTTCATCAAAGCACTCAGTCTACGTGCCCCATTGTAGTTACTACACCATCCACACGACCAGTTAGGGGTGGAGGACAAGCGGGTAGAAGGCGTCTTAGAGGTGGAGACCCAGCCGTTGTTATATTTGTTTTATGGTATGGCGGAGGTCGTTACATCAGATGGTGTCGTTATGGGTACGACCTCAATTTAAAATAAAGGAATAATTTCCTTAACTTGATTCGGTTCTGAGTATCAAGACGAGTCCTCCTATTGTACTCCACTTATGAGTGAGCTTCGTAATTCTATAATCTACTTATGTGTTTACTTCTGTTGGGAGGTTTTATGGAGATAACTACATCTATCATTCCATGATGGACTCTAATAAGATCTGTGAGGTTAAAGGTGCCTTTCTGGTACTTATGTCGGTATGTTTTGATGTATTTCCGGATAATTTGTTTACAAATTGTGAATTATATGCCCTACCGGTGTGGGGTTCATTATGTGTTGTGATTTTATTTAATGAAAGTTATTTAAAAGGAGAAAATGGAAAGTTTTGATTGGCAAGATGTGCATATTACTTGTGATTCAGAACTGAGGCCGGGGTCCTCGTATTTTAAAATAAATTGATATGTTTAAGCCGGGATATGAGCTACGGTGGAAGTTATATAAGGACGAGATCCTTGTGATAAACATTCTTGTGTTTAAATTCTCCCTTGTGAAAATTAAATTTGTACTATAGTACTAATAGGGAGTCATGCCTGTTAGGCTTATTTGAAATTTTTTTGTATGAAATTCTTTGTGCACACTTGCCAAATTCATGTTGTAATATTGAGTTGAAACCTACGAGGTAGTTGCCCGCCCATGTGGCGTTAAATGTGACTCATTAATTCGGGTAAATAATTATAAGGTCTTCATGCCTCGTATCTCGTTATTAGTATTGTAAAGGTTTTAAAAGGGATTTTTGTTAACATGAAGTTAATTGACGATTCTGTAATTGATTATGAACAACTATTAAGACCATATTGACCCAGAAGGGTGCCCCATTTAGATGGTCTGACGAGTGTAAGTTGAGCTTTCAGAAGCTCAAGACCGCTTTGACTATAACGCTAGTGTTGGTATTACCCACAAGTTCAGGATCGTATGTGGTATATTGTGACGCCTCTCACATTGGGCTTGGTGCAGTATTAATGCAAAATGGCAAGGTAATTGCATATGCGTCGCGGCAATTGAAAGTTCACGAGAAGAATTATCCTGTTCATGACTTAGAATTGGCAGCCATTGTTCATGCGTTGAAGATTTGGAGGCATTACCTTGACGGTGTCTTGTGTGAGGTATTTACTGATCATCGTAGCCTTCAGTAACTGTTCAAATAAAAAGGATCTAAATTCGAGGCAGAGAAGATGGTTGGAGTTGTTAAAAGACTATGATATCACCATTTTGTACCACCCCGAAAAGGCCAATATGGTGGCCGATGCTTTGAGTAGGAAGGCTGTGAGTATGTGCAGTCTTGCGTATATTTCGGTTGGTGAGAGGCCATTAGCTGTAGATCTTCAGATTTTGGCTAATCAGTTCATGAGGTTAAATGTTTCGGAACCCAGTCGGATTCTAGCTTGCACAGTCGCTCGGTCTTCTTTATATGAGCGCATCAGAGAGAGGCAGTATGATGATCTTCAATTACTTGTCCTTAAGGACACGGTGCGGCACGATGATGCCAAACAGGTTGCTGTGGGGGAAGATGGGGTTCTGCGAATGCAGGGTCGTATTTGTGTGCCTAATATGGATGGGCTTCGTGAATTAATTCTTGAAGAAGCACACAGTTCCAGGTATTCTATTCATCCAGGTACCGTCAAAATGTATCAAGATTTGCGGCAACATTATTGGTGGAGGAGAATGAAAAAATATATAGTTGCATATGTAGCTAGGTGTCTGAATTGTCAGCAAGTTAAGTACGAGCATCAGAGACCTGGTGGTTTGCTTCAGAAGTTAGAAATTCCTGAGTGGAAGTGGGAGTGTATCACTATGGATTTTGTTGTTGGGCTCCCACAGACTCAGAGAAAATTTGACCCAATTTGGGTCATTGTGGACAGGTTGACTAAGTCAGCACATTTCATTCTAGTGACAGTTACCTATTCTTTAGAGAGGTTAGCTAAAATTTACATTCGTGAGATTGTCCGCCTTCACGGGGTGCCCGTGTCTATTATTTTAGATCGAGGTACGCAGATTAACTCATATTTCTGGAGGGCTGTACAACGTGAGTTAGGCACGCGGGTGGAGTTGAGTACAACATTTCATCCACAGACAGGCGGACAGTCAGAGCGCACTATTCAGATATTGGAAGATATGCTCTGCGCTTGTGTTATAGACTTTGGAGGTTCTTGGGAGCATTTCTTGCCACTTGCAAAGTTTGCTTATAATAATAGCTACCAGTCGAGCATTCAGATGGCTCCATATGAGGCATTATACGGAAGGCGATGCCGATCGCCAGTTGGTTGGTTTGAACTGGGAGAGGCTCAGTTGTTGGGTACCGATTTGGTACAGGATGCCTTGGATAAGGTCAAGATTATTCAGGATCGACTTCGCACAGCTCAGTCTAGGAAAAAGAGTTAAGCCGACCGTAAAGTTCGTGATATTGCATTCATGGTTGGATAAAGAATATTGCTCCTGGTTTCACCTATGAAAGGTGAAATGAGGTTCGAAAAGAAGGGCAAGTTGAGCCCTAGGTATATCGGACCCTTTGAAATTCTTAAAAGGGTGGGTGAAGTAGCCTACATGCTTGCATTACCACCTCGTTTATCAGCGGTTCATTCGGTGTTCCATATGTATATGCTCCGGAAATATCATGGTGACCCATCCCACGTGTTAGATTTCAGCTCTGTCCAATTGGACAAGGATTTGACTTACGAGGAGGAGCCGGTAGCCATTCTAGATTGGCAGGTTCGTCAGTTGAGGTCAAAGAGTTACCCTTCAGTTTGAGTGCAGTGGAGAGGTCAACCTATTGAGGCAGCTACTTGGGAGTCCGAGTCCGATATGTAGAGTAGATATCCCCACCTTTTCACCAGCCCAGGTACTTTTCTATGGCCGTTCGAGGACGAACAGTTGTTTTAGAGGTGGAGAACTTGATGACCCAAAAGGTCATCTTATGTTTTAGAACTCAAATCTGCACTCTTAAGCCTTAAAAATCTCATTTTTACCCTCCTTGATTTGCGTGCACAGTCCAGGCAGGTTCTCGGAATTTTTATGTTGAATCCATGTTTTGACGGTCCCTCTGGGTCCGTATCGAATTATGGGACCTGGGCGTATTCCCCAAATTGAATTCGGAGGTCCCTAGCTCAAGTTATGAATTTTTGATGAAAATTAAAAGTCTAAAAAATTAATTATTTTTAAGAATTGATTGATGTTTGACATTGTTAGTGTCGTGTCTGTATTATGGTTCCGGAGCCCGGTATAGGTTCATTATGGTATTTAAGACTTGTCTGTGAAATTTGGTGAGAAACAGAGTTGATTTGACGTGATTCGGATGTCCAGTTGAGAAGATATGAATTTTAAAGTGTTCTTAAGAATTTCATTTGATTTGGTGCTAAATTCGTAGTTCTAAGTGTCATTTTGGCGATTTGATTGCGCAAGCAAGTCCGTATGATATTTTTAGACCTGTGGGCATGTTCGGTTTGGAGCCTCGAGGGCTCGGGTGAGTTTCGGATAGGCCACGGGATGTTTTGAACTTGGAAAATTTTGCTGGTATAACTGAACCTGTTGCAGGCCTTGCGAGATCAGGCTTCACAACTGTGGCCTGGCGTGATTTGACGTGATTCGGATGTCCAGTTGAGAAGATATGAATTTTAAATTATTCTTAAGAATTTCATTTAATTTGGTGCTAAATTCGTAGTTCTAAGTGTCATTTTGGCGATTTGATTGCGTGAGCAAGTTCGTATGATATTTTTAGACTTGTGGGCATGTTCGGTTTGAAGCCTCGAGGGCTCGGGTGAGTTTCGGATAGGCCACGGGATGTTTTGAACTCGAAAAATTTTGCTGGTATAACTGAACCTGTTGCAGGCCTCTGATCTCGCAATTGCGAGATCAGGCTTCGCAAATGTGGCCTGGCAATTGCATGGTATCTATCGCAATTGCGAAGAAGGCCTGGGCTAGCATGTTATCGCAATTGCGAGATTTTCTTCGCAATTGCGATGGGAGTCTGGGAAGGGCAGGTTCGCAAATGCGAACATCTACCCGCATTTGCGAGGTTCAGTGGTTGCAAATGCGAAACTTTTCTCACATTTGCGAAGGCAGCAGGATTGTGAAGGGCATCGAAATTGCGAGTGTTCCTTCGCATTTGCGAAGCTCAGGTCGTAATTGCGACACCTGCAGCTGAGTAAAAGAAACTTAGATGGGATTTTTCATTCATTCTTCAATATTTCGAACCCTAAACCTCAAGAGGTAATTTTTGGGCGATTTTCATGGGAAAACATTGGGGTAAGTGTTCCTTATCCTATATTGATTATATTTCATGATTTCATACTCATTTATATCATGAATCCATGAAATTATAGAAGAAAAATCAGATTTTTATAAATTCTTCCAAAAACAAAAATTTAAGATTTGAAGGTCCATTTGATATCGGAATTGGATAATTTTTGTATGGTTGGACTCGTCTCGGAATGGGTGTTCGAATTTATCAAGATTTAAAACGTGACTGTCGAATATTTTAATGAATTTCAGATTTTATCCGGAAAATTAGTAAATTCATATGGAATTAATTGCTATGATTCGTATTGAGTATATTGAATTGTTTATGAATAGATTTGAAGCTTTTGGAGATGAATTTAAAAGGAAAAGTTGTGGTTGAGTAATTGATTGGAATTTACAAAGGGAGATAAGTGTCGTGGTTAACCTTCACTTGAGGATATAGAACTCTTAAATTATTTGTTATGCGAAATGCGTATGAACGACGTATAGGCAAGGTGACGAGTGTCTATACGTCGTCAAATTAATTGTTTGCGTATTTACTTGAAAAATCATAAATTATTTTAAGTCATGAATTAATTGTTATAATCATTGTTTCTCTCATATTCGTTGTCAAATATTAATTCTTGAATTCCTGCATTAATTGTTACATGCTATTTGAATTATGTGCCTTAATTGCTATTTGACATTTAGCATATTAAATATTAAACTGTATATTTTCTCTCTGATTTCCATAATGATTTGCTATTTGCCTTGTTTGTTTCATAATTATTTTATGTTTGTTGTCTTCTAATTTTATATTAATTGTTGCATTTATTGGGGAAATTTCTTCTATAAGAATTGATAAATGAATATGTTGGAGGATCGGGTTGCACGCCGCAACAGAATTAATTATAATAAATATATTGGAGGATCGGGTTGCACGCCGCAACAGACTTGTTAAAAGTCCATATTGGAGGATCGGGTTGCACGCCGCAACAGACTTATTAAAAGTCCATATTGGAGGATCGGGTTGCACGCCGCAACAGACTTATCAAAAGTCCATATTGGAGGATCGGGTTGCATACCGTAACAGACTTATTTAAAAGTCGACATATATATATATATATATATATATATATATATTGGGGGATCGGGTTGCACGCCGCAACAAACTTGATTAAAATGAATATATTGTAGGAGCGGGTTGCACGCCGCAACAGAACTGAATGTGAATATATTGTGAGAGCGGGTTGCACGCTGCAACAGAACTGAATGTGAATATATTGTGAGAGCCGGTTGCACGGGGTTGCACGCTGCAACAGAATTGAATGTGAATATATTGTGAGAGCGGGTTGCACGTTGCAACAGAATTGATGGAAATGATAATTGGTTATGATTGCTGAGTTGGCTTCAATTATTATAAACGAGTTACCTGATTTATTTTTATTATTGTTGTTGTTACTAATATTGCGTACAGGTAATGTAAGTGATTCGCCTTAGCCTCGTCACTACTTCGTCGAGGTTAGGCTCAGCACTTACCAATACATGGGGTCGGTTGTACTGATACTACACTCTGCACTTATTGTGTAGATTTTGGAGGTGGTCCCAGCGGCGTACCATAGACTTGCTTGGATTTCAGCTACTCAGATGAGACTTGAGGTATAACTGCACGGCGTTCGCAGTTCTGAAGTCCCTGTCTACTTTACTTTAGCTGTGTGTTTGTTTTCAGGCATCTTTATTTTATTTAGACCTTTATTTGTATTTATTCTAGAAGCTCGTGCACTTGTGACACCAATTCTAAGATGGTATTTAGACACCGTTGTTTTTATGGAGTAATCACTATATTTCAAACCTTACTTCCGCGTTTATTTCTTTGTTATTAATAAATCTAAAGATTGTTTAAAAATGAATAATATTATTCTAACGTTGGCTTGCCTAGCAAGTGAAATGTTAGGCGCCATCACGGTCTGAAGGTGGAAATTTCGGGTCGTGACATTGTTTAATAAAAAAAAATTTATTCCAAAATACCGACTAAAGTTGGTCAGTTAATGAACATTGAATTCCCAGAATTCATCATTACCGATCAACTTTGATCGGTATTTTGCCTACACTGTTGAGGTTACCGACCATAGTTGGTTGGTAATCTTTAATTTAATTATTTTTAAAAAATATATATTTTCAATTACCGACCAAAGTTGGTCGGTTTTTTTAAATTTTAATAATTAATAAAAAAAATATAATTTAGTTAGACTGACTAACTTTGGTCGGTAAAATTAAATTAATAAAATATTTTTCCGACCAAAGTTGGTCGGTAAGTACTTAAACTTATCAGATGGTCATTTTAAGCTACCGACCAACGTTGGTCGGTAATTTCCGACCAACTTTGGTCGGTAAGCCATTCCGACCATCAAAACACTGTCAACACCCTAATGGTCGTGTTTGGGTCGGTAATTGGCCATAACCGACCAACTTTGATCAGTTTTTAGCGAATTTCTAGTAGTGAATCCACACTCAATAGTAAGTAGAAAATAGTCGCCATAATTATAATACCCAACTTGAGTCGGGGTCGAATTCTACAGGGAGTTTTAAGATCGGTATTAAAGTAAATACTCAAGAAGAGAATGTGAAATAGTTTAATTATACTTCCAAACAAAGAGAGTGATTGTTATCTAATTTAACAACTAAGAAATTAGATTAAGTAAAAACAACTAGAGAATAAATTATTTTTGGTGTTTTTAATCAATTTAGAAAAATCCTAGGGATGTAACCTTCACCTGGGTGTAAACCTATGGGGTATACTAAGTTAGTGTTTGTTTGGCATATCGGGGTGTATTATGACTTTCAATTCTCAAGTATCCACTCAATACCTCTCGGTCATAGAGTGGTTATGCCCAAATTGGCTTTCTCAATGGTAGCAATCTAAGAAATTGATATGAGTCCAAGTGGGTTTATCCCTATCTCTAGTTCAAATCCTATTATCAAACTAGTCAAAACTTTAACTAGCTCAAATTCTTGTTAGCCAAGCTTTCCTAGACTAGGTTACTCTTTCTTAAGTAAGAACTAAGTCAAATAGGCATGAATCAGTGTTTGCAACCATTAATTCTAAGATATAATGCATAAACAAGGCTAAATAACAAACACCCAATGACAAACAAGCATTAGTATTAACAATCCATAAGTTTTACACACTAGGATTATGTCACGACCCTAGATAAAGTCTAGCTACTCATGATAATTGACACAAAAAAATGAAGAGAAGAAGTAGTTGAAGACATAAAACTAGAATTAAAGTGTAAAACAAATGGGTCTTCTCTAATTGTTGCTCCAAATTGCCCAAATTAACTAAATATAACCGTTAGCTGCTGCTATAGTACAAATGTTATCCTAAAAAAGTATTTCCCATCTATCTATAGTATCCAAAATTTTGCTGACAAAAATACCCTTCGGGGGGTTCTGCGGCTACACAATTTGATGTGCGGACCGCA
The DNA here is from genome assembly GCF_000715075.1 of Nicotiana tabacum. Lineage (NCBI taxonomy): Eukaryota > Viridiplantae > Streptophyta > Magnoliopsida > Solanales > Solanaceae > Nicotiana > Nicotiana tabacum. The sequence goes on from NC_134098.1 coordinate 53,864,539, forward strand.
CTTCAACTTCTGCTCTTGCAACAGGAAGAGTTCTGCAGCCACACAATTATCTCTGCGGCTGCACTTTAACTTTTGTGGCTGCACATTTTGATTGCGGACCGCACCCTCAAGAGGCTTCACACTTGGTCTTTTGCACCTTCTCTGAAATCATCAGGCTTTGTCAGTGCGACCAACTTATGCGGCCGCACAATTTGGTGTGCAAACCGCACTTCTACAAAATTCCTCCGAGGCTTTAAGGCTTCATCTGCGGCCGTACTTCTATTTTTGCGGACCGCATGATCATTTGCGGCAGTAGAATTACTTCTGGAGACCGCACGTCTAGTTGCATTACTCCTTTTTATCTTGTTGAGTTGGAATACTCCTTTTTGTGTTAGATTTCTTCATTGAGCTCCAATCCTCCAACATGCCTACAATTCACACAATTTTATTAGATTTTGAAACAAAAATTACTACTTTCGAACTAAAACTAAAGTAAGAAGGTACTAATAAGTGGTTAAAATCCACACATATCAGATAACAACCTCCATACATGTCAATCCAAACCTCTAAGAATCCTATGTGCCTGAAAACGTGACATAAGAATACCCATGAGACCTTGTCATATACTTTGGTCATATCAATTTTTAAGGCTACATTAGCATGAGTGCCTTCTTTACTCATATACTGTGTACCATCTTCTGAGTCAACGTAACATTCTCAGTAATAGATCTTTCTTTCATAAAACCTGTTTGATTTTGAGAGTTGATCTTGCTCAATATAGTAGTAAGTCTAATATTAATAAGCTTTGAATAAATCTTACAGGAAAAATTAGTTAGACTGATTGGTCTAAGTTTAGAGAAATCATGAGGTGATCTGACTTGAGGCAGAAGGATAAAGCATGAGATATGACTCTTGGAATAATGCCCCCATTAAAGAATTCAAGTACCATATGATATAGATCTTCAGCAATTATATCCCAGTAATGATAATAAAATATTCCTGATATACCATCTAGGCCCGATGAACTATCAGAGCTCATAGCAACAATAGTTTCCTTAAGCCCTGCATAGTAGGAACCTCACAGAGCATGTCATTATCCTCCCCAGTAATGTTTTTTGGAAGGCATGAAAAACTTGAGAAGTCCCTATTATGATAATCATCAGTGAAAATCTTCTCAAAATATTTGACTGCTTCTTGGCCAATGTTGTCACTTCCTTCAATCCAATAGTCGTCCTCATATTTAATCTTCTTAAGAGTTAATCTCGGGTTTCTTGAAAATATGATTGAGTAAACACATGTGGTATTAAGTTCCCCTTCAATATGCCACTTGATACCTGATTTCGGATTCCAAAAACTTTCCTCAATTTTATATAGTCTGGTGAGTAGAGCACTATGCACCGACCCGCATATTTTTTGCCCAAATTTGCCGCTTAAAGGGCTGCTAAACGAGCCAAACTTGGCTTCCAAAGACCAGAAGATCTTTGCACATGGAGGCAACAATCCGACAGGCTGTCCGGGCCCTCCTATGGGCTACTTTTCGCCAGCAAAGTCACATGCAACACAACTGGGCAGAACCACAGTCTGCCAGGACAATCATGGAAGCAAAATGCTGCCAGCAAAGGCATGTGCTGCACAGCTAGGTAGGGCCACATCCTGTCTGGGTGAACATGGGAGCAACTGTCTGCCAGCAAGAACTGGGGCACAGTAGCTGGACAAGTCAATTGGCACATGGGCTGCCAACACCTTCCTGGAAATCACATGAAGCCAGCACAAAGTAGTGCACCACAGCTGGGCGGGTCCACAGCCAGCCTAGCTGCCTGTGGACATTTTCTGTATAAATAGGCATACTTAGGCCTTGTTAGAAGGCAGATCTCTTTACTTGTATTTACTTCTTTTGTATATGAGATAAACTCCAAAAATTGGCCTTGGCCTCCCATCTTTGTGTCTTTCATTTCGTTATCCCTCCAACCTTTAAGGTTGTGTGATTGCCTTGGTCCAAAGCACAATATTGTGCTTGTATATTGGTTAGGGCTGAAGCAAGAGTAGTAGTCAGGCTATCTTGCCGCCCTCACGGAATTCCCAGAAAACGGTTTTGTGACAATTGGTATCAGAGAAAAGGTAATCAACCATGGCAACTGATGGAGATAATGTCAATTTAGACAACATTCGTGGCAGAGACGAGTCACCAACAAAGCGGCATAAATCAAAGAAGAGAGGAACAAGCAAAGTGCGAGATCCTGCCATAGTCGTAACAAGTGAGGCGCCAGCTTTATTGCTGCGCCCACAACAGGTTAGCCGTGGTGATGATTGTGAGGCTTCTGCCTCAAATCACCTAAGCGTGAGAATGGGTCTCACTGAAGCTAATTTAGACGCTCTAAACCATCACATGGGAGATGTTCAGCACAACTTCCATCCACTTGAGTCCACTACTCTAGATGGACTAGAAGAAGTCAAAGAATTGGTAGATCAAGCGATTTTTGAGCATAAGGAAGTACTGACCAACCTTGAGCTTAAGCTGACCGAGGCTGTATCGGCATTGCACTGGGAGATTGAGATCCTAAAGTAACAATTGAAGGCAGTAGAATTAGCCGGTGGCACTAGTCATGTGACAGTGCGGGAAACCAAGATCGAGGGCCCAAAACCGAAGAAGTTTAGGGGCGAATGAGATGCTCAAGAAGTAGAGAACTTCATCTGGAAGATGGAAGACTACTTTGAGTACCTTTGCATCGTTGATGAGGCTGCCAAGATCCGGGCAGCAACGATGTATCTTGTCGACACCGCCATACTCTGGTGGAGACGGAAGAAAGCCGACATGGAGAAGGGAACTTTGCTGGGAACAGTTCAAGTTTGAACTGAAGTGCCAGTTCTACCCCCAAAACTTTGTCAATGAGGCACGTAGGAAGTTGTGAGAGCTCAGGCAAACAACTTCCATAAGCGAGTACGTGAAATAATTCACTAAACTCATTCTGAAGATTCCAAACTTAGCAAGCAATGACTTGTTATTTACTTTCATCGATGGCCTTCAAGACTGGGCAAGACAGGAATTGCAGCGACGTCAAGTAGAAGACGTCGATGAAGCTATCGCGGTGGCTGAGTCCTTAAATGATTATAGGACGGAAGCCACAAAGGCAAGGGACACCAACTTCCAACCGGATGGAGACCATGGATATCGGGACTAGGGCAAAGAAGTTGCTGCCCCTGACCGTGATTCCAGAGAACAAGGCAACAAGGCGCACTGGCGTGACCGGTACAACCAAAGGAGGAAAGAAGTTGGTCCCCGCAATGGTTATTATATCTGCAAGGACACTAGTCATGGCTACAAGGATTGTCCTTCTTTGAAGAAACTCGGTGCCATAATTACGGTCGAGCGAAGGCTAACAGAGGAAAGAATCTAAGCCGATGAACAAGCCAAAGAACAACCACCAGCCATAGCTCATTTTGGCAACATGATACTGGGCGCAACAGTAGTCGAAAAGCCTGCTTTGAAGCAAACATCCCAAGTTAAGCATGACATTGTCAAACTGGTTCACGCGTTAGGTGACGATGTGATTGTCAAGGAGAGCCAATCAGGAGAGCCAGGATCACTGTTCGTGGATGCACAATTGAACGGACAATCAGTCCGTATCATGGTAGACACCGGCGCGACACACAATTTTGTATCCAAAACAAAGGTTAAGTCACTTGGCCCTGTGTTCGGTCCTAGCAGTTCTGTACTAAAGACGGTAAATGCCAAACCCACCAACGTCAAAGGGATCGCCCGCAATGTGCAGCTCAACTTAGGAGCTTGGCAGGGAAACGTGATTTTCTTTGTCGCTTCCCTAGATGTATTTGATCTGGTACTGGGGTTGGACTATTGGGATGCAGTGAAGGCATTCATATGCCATTCTCATCCAGATCTACATTTATGACCCAAGGGGTCCGTGTGTGGTACCGACAGTTCGGGTACCTCAAGTTGTTAGTCTGTTGTCCGCGATTCAAATCGTGAAAGGCTTCAAGGAAGAAGGAGTGCCGATTTTGGCAGTTGGGACAGAGACTAAGGAGGTCAAGATGGACAAAGCCTTGACTCCTTTTGAACAACGAGTCCTTAAGGGTAAGGACTTCATTCCGTGGGCGAAGCCGCCTGCCATGGGTCCGTACATGGCACCTCCAAAGTATGAGGATTCAAGGAAGCAACCTGAAAAGCTGCTTGGGTCGAGGCATGTCAGTCCGTTAGAGGCACCTTGTAGAGACAAGGGTGATATGGGGCGGAGGCAATGTAGCCGACCAAATATTTTCACAAGTTCTCCGGTCGTCGACAAGGAAGTCGAGACCATTATCAACCATCGGGTGATACAAGGAGTAGATTGGGGCAATTCAAGCGCCCAATTTCTTATCCGTTGGAAAGGGCAACTGTCAGAAGGGGCATCGTGGAAAAAATATGAGGCATTGTGGCCGTTCAAAGATCAAGTTCACGACTACTTGAATCGTTGTGGCGCCGAGGCCGTCGCCATTTCAAGTGGGGGAGAGTGCACCGACCCGCATATTTTTCGCCCAAATTTGCCGCTTAAAGGGCTGCCAAACGAGCCAAACTTGGCTTCCAAAGACCAGAAGGTCTTTGCACATGGAGGCAACAATACGACAGGCTGTCCGGGCCCTCCTAGGGGCTACTTTTCGCCAGCAAAGTCACATGCAACACAACTGGGCAGAACCACAGTCTGCCAGGACAATCATGGAAGCAACATGCTGCCAGCAAAGGCATGTGCTGCACAGCTAGGTAGGGCCACATCCTGTCTAGGTGAACATGGGAGCAACTGTCTGCTAGCAAGAACTGGAGCACAACAACTGGACAAGTCAATTGGCACATGGGCTGCGAACACCTTCCTGGTAATCACATGAAGCCAGCACAAAGCAGTGCACCACAGCTGGGCGGGTCCACAACCAGCCTAGCTGCCTGTGGATATTTTCTGTATAAATAGGCATACTTATGCCTTGTTAGAAGGCAGATCTCTTTACTTGTATTTCCTTCTTTTTGTATATGAGATAAACCCCGAAAATTGGCCTTGGCCTCCCATCTTTGTGTCTTTCATTTCGTTATCCCTCCAACCTTTGAGGTTGTGTGATTGCCTTGGTCCAAAGCACGATATTATGCTTGTTTATTGGTTAGGGCTGAAGCAAGAGTAGTAGTCAGGCTATCTTGCTACCCTCACGGAATTCCCAAAACGGTTCCGTGACAATTAGCTTCATTGATCCTGACCATATAAGTCACTGAATTGTCATGAAGGCAAAGTTCCTCAAGCTAAACCACTTTTTTCTCCTTATCCTTCGTCAGCTTAAATATATCACCAAGGTTGTTTTCAGACCACCATGAAATCTTACAGCATGCACTACAACAAAAAGTGATTTAGCGGCAGTTACGAGCCGCAATAATCGTCTAAAGTGGTGGATTCACCACAACGTGTATACGGCTATTCACCCATTAACCGCCTTAATATATCCAAAAATCGCTGTAATATGCACTGGTCAAATATGGCTTTTTAAATTGCTCATTATGGCGGTTTAACCGCCATTGTCCTCATAAGTTTCTGTAAGCCTTTAGATGGTTAGTATGGCCGGTTTAACCGCCATTATATCTTTAATTATATAAATTATTTTTTATTAATATATATTTTAAAATTTTAAACCTCTATAATTACAATATTTTAGTTTTAACAATTTAATTTTATAATTCTACATCTAAATCCTTTTTACTGCATCCTTGTGTAATGAAACATTCATCATACGGATTTGAATACAAACAGAGTGAATTAAATAAACAAAATATTCTTCATATAAAACATAAGCTCCCAAAAATCATCCACATTGTTACTTTCAAAGAGTTGTTCAGCAACAATATCCAAAAAAATAGAGTGAATCCTAACAATAATTACTAATTGTCATTCGCTCTATCTCCATTGTTACTTCCATCGAAGGATCTTTTTGGCTCGATTGGTGATGGAGCGCCACTTCTTGAATCGTGTGCCTGCATAAAACAAATTAGTAATTTCAGTTATTGAGTGTTCCAGTTTAACTGTAAGTAAGATCACATCGCACAAATAATGAGATAGGTCAAGATGCTGAAATTCTTTAGAACCAAGACACATGAATTAGGAACAAAAAGTTGCTCTCAATGCTTCTAGGAAATAATATACATTAGTTCTTTCATATCACCGTATTTGATGAAAACTGAAAAGTATATCTGCAGTCCCTCAAGAAGATATGATGATATCCAACGCAATCTTGGTAACTCTATAGTACTTCCTCCGACCCATAACAGAAACTCGGTTTGTCTACCTCAAAAAACTAAGAGAAAATTCATGACTAGATCATTATACTAGAGTCAGGTGGTGGAGATATGTCACGATCCAAAATCCAACTAGTCGTGATGACACATAACCCAATTCGCTAGGTAAGTCAATTAACAATAAATCAATTCCAATGAAATTTGATGAGACAATAATAATTAAATAACCGAACTTTTATACAAAATCCCAAGGACTGGTAGTACAAATCATGAGCTTCTAAGATTTAGAATTTACAAAGCTGGTATGAATAAAATACATCATCTGTTTGAAATATACATGAACAAATTAAAATTCTAAAGCTACCAAGATCAAGAGGCAGCTATGATCGAAATACGGGTACATCTTCAAATCCAGCTCCCGCCATACGCAACAATATTAGCATCCAACATCTGCATGCAAGGTGCAGAAGTGTAGTTTGAGTACAACTGACCCCATGTCCTCAATAAGTAACAATCCTAACCTTAGGTTGAAAGTAGTGACGAGCTGGAACAAGGGTCAGAGTCCAACGCCAATAGCCAACAATAGTCCATAACAACATAATAAAAATGGTACAAAAAATAACTTAGAGGTAAGATGCTCAACTCGTTTACAGTTACGGAAAATGGGCATGCTTTTCAATTATTACAATAAATCCCAAATCTTTCACCGAAAACACCAAGAACATATGAGTAAGTTTGAAAACTGTGATTTTTCCCAAAAACCTTTCAACAATAAATAAAATGTTTCATTTTCAGATAGCATGAGGAAAGTACATCTCTATGCCTACATGTCAATATGCATGTAAAATCATGAATGTCACCAAAATCGGGTAGCATGAGGAAATTCATCTCTATGCATGTATCTCAATAACGCATGTCAAATGCAATGCACTTCAATTATGAACTCATGTACTCACACTCTCAGAGTACTCAATCTCACTGCCTCGTATTCACACTCACAATGCTCAATACTCAACACACTCAGTACTGTACAAAGCAGATCCAGCCTAAAAATCCATAGCAAATGCACCCACTGTGGATATGCAAACTCTGGAGGGGCCGATCTAGCCCAAGCGCTATATTAAGCCAAATCCTGGCATGAATCAATAAAGCCTGTTACGGCGTGCAACCCGATCCCATAAGTATCACTCACAACAGGCCCTCAGCCTCACCTAGTCATCAATCTCTCCAGTCTTTCGAGATCACAGACCAAAATGATGATATGATGTATAAATAAATAGCAACAGAGACTGAGATATGATATGCAAATGAATGAGTATGACTGGGTATGTAATTGTAATGTAAGTAAATAACTCGACAACAGAAATGATCTCAGTGGGTCCCAAGGATAAGCATATAGCCTAGACATGGTTTCTAACACGGATTACAGCTCAAGTACTCTAAACATATAGTACATTAAAAATATTCAGATAAGATAGCTATATAGTTCCATGGAATCGACTAAATCACAATTCACACGGTGCACGCCCACACGCCCGTCACCAAGCATGTGCGTTACCTCAACATCAATCACATAACACGTAATTTGGGGTTTCATAATCTCAACACCAAGTTTAGAAGTGTTACTTACCTCGAACAAGCCAAATCCAATACCGAGCAAGTCAAACGATACTCCAAAAATACCATCTCGTGCGTACCGACCTCCGAATGGCCCGAAACTAACCAAAAGCAACTCAAATACATCAAATAATGCCTAAGGAAACAATACCAATCGATAAAGGTCAGATCTTTAATCAAAAGTCCGAAGTCAACCAAAAAGTCAAACACAAGTCCATGCCTCGGAACCCGATAAAACTAACAAAATTTGATAATCCATTCAATTATGAGTCTAACCATACTAGTTTCACTCAAATCCGACTCCGAATCGATGTTCAAAACTCAAAAATTTACTCTACGAAACTTTAGAGAAAAAACCCCAATTTCTCTTTTGAAATCATCAACCAAATGCCAAAAACGAGTATAGATTCGTGAAATATAATCAAAACCGAGTTAAGAATGCTTATCCCAATTCGTGTGGTGAAATGTTTCTCCAAAGTCGCCCAAAACCGAGCTCCAAGTCTCACAAATGAGAATAAAACAACCAACCCTCTATAATATAGCTTCTGCGCAGTGTCGTTCGCATTTGCGAACCAATTTTCGCTTCTGCGGACTCGCGTGTGCGACCAAAAATCATGCTCCTGCGAAAGAGCACTGCCAATTAGCCCATCACACTTGTGGAAACTCTCCGCTTCTGTGCAAACATAGGTGCGAACAAATTTCACGCACCTACACTGCCTCTTGCTTTTGCGCCGTATCTGCGCCTTCGCAGATGCGAAGAAAACTCCGTATTTGCGGACTTCTTCCCCTAGCACAGTCTTCGCTTCTGCGATGCTACTGCCGCTTTTGCAGCTCCGCCCCTACGCCCATGGCTCCGCAGGTGCGGTCACACCAGATCCAGCAAAAGCCAGCCATCATATATGAATGAAAGATGATCCGAAACACGTACGTAACTCACCTGGGCCCCTCGGTACCCCGTACGAATATACTAACATGTCCCATAACATAACACAGATCTACTCGAGGCCTCAAATCACACATAACAACATTGAAACGACAAATCATACCTCAAATCAAACTTAATGATCTTTTGAACTTTCAACTTTCACAACTCGCGCCGAAACATATCAAACCAACTCGGAATGAACTCAAATTTTGCACACAAGTCCCAAATGACATAACAAAGCTATTCAACTTCCCAAAATCGAAATCTGAACCCGATATCATCAAAATCAACTCCCGATCACACCAATATAACCTTAAGCCACAAGTCATGCAATCCTTGTGCCAATACGCAACAATTCAAGTGTACTCAGACATAGAAAATAACTCAAATGGGAGAACTGTCCCTCAAGCTCAACAAGTACCGCCACAACGCAATGCTAAGAACCTAAAACAGACGAATCCAACACAAAGGATCATATCCCAACATCGCTGCAATGCATGACCCCATCCAAACACTAGTCCACATGAAATACCTTAATTCACAATGCTCAAATTCAACATCCACGCACAATTTGACATCTAGTACCAAAAGTGCATGACCATAACTACTGAGAAGTAAACAACACCATATACCACAGCCCGAAAAGACCATAACCAAGGTGCAATCGACCATTCCACACCCCAATAACCATTCCGCTCGAATTCCGCTACAAGCCTCAAACAAAATCGCACCATGTGTGCATATAACCAACAAATCACAACCCCTCGTAGAATAGAAAACTAACTCATAGAACATATTAGAACATGATAGGTTCAACTCTGACCGAACGACATACCCCTAAACATTAACAATTCTGAGCCCGATGTAAAATACACATCCTCATTAGGCCTACCAATGACCTTCCAATTGACTCTGATCCTCCCAATATAGGTAGATAACTCTATAAAAGTCCACAATGACTGAACCATAATACATAATATCAGCTAGCTAGCTTTGGCCACATCTTCACAGTCCACAACCACGAAACAATCTGCTTCTGATAACTCTCAGTCTCCAAATCCATAAAACACACGAATCACCATATCTGATCCCAACTCCACCGCCCTGAATGTCTAACATATCTCTCACACACGATCATCCCATGAGGAATACTTCTATAATTCTTCCGTGCCATATAGCAAAATCTAAATATCAGTAGTCGTTCAACCAGGCGAGTACCGCAATACCAATGAAGCGTCCGTAACTCAAAACACAATGTGCCTTCTAAAATGCGCACCCTTCTCAGGCAATACTAAGTAGCAATAACATTCATCTAGACATCTGAAACCGTCCATGTTGTCTTAGAATTCATGACCTTCCCTTCCAAACTAACTAGTGACATTGCACACGCAAATGGTAATCTCACACTATATACCGCATCTATCATGCCATCATATGAAAAGTACGAGAATCTCATAATCAACTCTAAATCTCCAGTAAAACACATACCCGATTAGTCAGAAACCTGCCATTAATCCCATCTAGGAGAAAATCACTATACACAACATCATCCTCACACCGATAGAAAATATCCATCTCAAATCGTGGTAGAAACCATCGAAACTTTTCGAAACCTATTAACACGCAACCAAACCATCAGAACTGAATCTCTCTAACTCAACCAAGCCACGCAGATCGCCAAAACCAAGAGTATTGCCACAAAACACCCATAAAGCATCACCTAATCATAAGAACCAAAAGAACCGAGCATACCATTACTACACTGATCCAACCTACTACCATGTTGTCCTATTTCCTCCGAGTTTCTTCTGAATTGCCTTCAAGTTGACACTTCTCCTTGCCATAATATCATAATCCTCAACCAAAACTCACCCCACAAAATCCTAGAATAAAACCACACCTCCCTAAGGCCTATAAGCCACTGTATTCCCTCTTAAGTACCCCAGAAGTACCACCACCAAGACACCCACTCAGAAGATACCTTCTGTAAATCTAAAGTCATTTCTTTCACCTTCCTGATCCTGAAATATTAGAATCCATAATGATATAGAAATATCACAAATATCGACACCATCAAGCTAAAATATCAGATTCTAGCCATATACCAATCCCTAAAATTCTCAATTGCTACATATAAATCTTGAATCCATTAGAACCTTCTCGAGAGTCATCCACTCTGGTCAAATCTCAATTGCACTGACCAAACAGGACGAACGACATGTGCCCCATTAGCACGATAACACCCAAAGAAGTAATCCACACTTTTAAGCAACCGAACAATTTCCTACTCCACGCGCACTACATCCTTCACGAATAACAACTTAATCATCCCATGATTCCAATATACTCATAAAGTGTAACATAACCCGTATCCAGAAATTCCTTTACTCGAGTTATCCTCGGTCTCAACCTCTGCAAGTCACATCTGATTCACAAGTATGCCTCAAACTTAAACCAGCACAACATATAACCATGCAATCAAATCGATGATAGCAGACTCCCCCACTTGACTCAAATCCATAGATCAAAATACTCGATAACTCACAATACTCATACTTTATTACTACCATAATACCGCAGGGAGATTCAACTAAATCCTTCATAAGCTCACATAACACAAACCATATAGTACCTCAATGTCATTCCCCGACCTCGGGGAGCGCGAACGGCGCTCAACCGAGGTAACCCGACCGAGCAAGCCTGTTAGATTTTTTTCTATCCAACTCATCCGTGAATAAAGAGGAGACATATTCTATTAATTAAACACTAAGATGGTTTCATAAACAACCGCAACTCCATTACCATTAGTTACTCCATTTTTTTTGTCTCAAAATACAAACATTTTCATAGTTTGAAGTAGAACATTCGATATACATACAACATTACTAGCTTGACTTTCCCAACATCAATACACAACCCACACTATGTGTACGGATCCTCTAATAGATACAAAAGAGTACAATAATAGTGTCGGCAACAAGGCTTCGGCTATACCTCAAAATATAATACACACGGAACAAAAGATGCACGACCTCTAAATGAAGTGGGACTCACCAAGTCAACTGGGAAGAGAGTGTACCGCTAACACTGGTCAATGCCTCCCGTTGTGGAACCACCTGCATCCATTAAAGATGCAGCACCCCCGACAAAAGGGACGTTAGTACATGTCGAATAGTACTAGTATAAAAACCAAAATACGTATTCAAAGACTTGGAAATACAACACGAATATGATGAATCATGGTAACAATAATAGGGCTTAGATAGTCGTTAAAGTCAAAACAAATTTATTAATAACTTCCAATAAAATTTATAAATTTCAAGTCGGGATCCTCTGCAACCACCTTTACACAAAGCGGCCCTACTGCCTCACCCCAATGTATGCGGGTGGAGGTGTAATCGCAATACCACAACTTGACACAAAGCGGCCCTGCCGCCTCGCCCCAATATATGCGGATGGAGGTGTAATCACAATACCACAACTCTACACAAAATGGCCCTGCCGCCTCACCCTAATGTATGTGGGTGGAGGTGTAACCACAATACCACAACTCTATACAAAGCGACCCTGCCGCCTCACCCTAATGTATGAGGGTGGAGGTGTAAACACAATACCACAACTCTACACAAAGAGGCCCTTCCGCCTCACCCCTAATGCATGCGGGTGGAGGCTTAACCACAACTTGGATTCTCAAAATGATAACAGTTTGTAACGATTTCCTTTCAAATCAATCCCTTTGGCACCTTTGGCCTTAACAAAAATATGAGTTCATAAGATTTCATCAATATAAGATATAAGTGTTTGATCACATTGATTTCATACAAGGTTTTCTTCCCAAATGGGGTATAACATAATTAAGTCACAATAGAAATCTTTAACACATGAGGGTTCAGACACGTTATGCAATTTGAGAATCAATTTTCTAGCTTGAACATCCTACCTCAACAGTGTTTCAAGTTCGACTACACATGATGGAGTTTTACAAGGATTCGGGAATTCCGATACTAGAAGAAGAGTTTAGCCTTCATACCTCGAAAGATTTTTCCTTGGTGTAACAATAACGTCCTGACAGTTCTAACGATGCTAATATATAAAAGAGGGGAGAATTACAAGCATGATTAGAGGAATTCGTATGGAAAGAGCTGCTACATTGACGACCCAACCTTCCCTCAACTAATTCAATAACAAAACCACCCAAGATGGTTCAACAACTTCCCCACAGTTTCAATTAGCTCATGCATGTGATAAATCTATCCTCATCACCCATAGTCAACCCAAACCCGAAATTGAAGAATTGGGGGAAGAAATTCTCACCTTTTTGAAGCCCTAACAAGTTCCTTTTGATTGAATTCCAAGGTTTGATCAAAGTAGAGTAGTGAAATCCTTAGTCCTCCCTTTCCTCTCTCTAGAATAGCTCTCTCCTCTCTATAAAATATCAGGTAATACCCAAAAAATGAACCCTCAGGCTAGATAAACGAAATGGGATTTGGGTTATAAAATTGAAAAAATGAAGCCCCGATGCAGATCTGCGGTCGCATATGCGACCGCATAACACTTTTGTCGTCCGCAATATGGACCGCATAATGGTCCACTAGAACTAGATGTTTCTGCTTTAATCTGTGACAGGTCTGCGGTCCGCAGACCAATTTTGCGGTCGCATAATGGACCGCAGAACCTCTTTTCGAAATTTCTTATGCGGGATCTGCGATGGGATGTGCAGCCCGCATAACGGTCTTGCAGCCACATAATGGGCCGTATAATGATCCTTAAAATTGACAAATCTTTCTGCGGTCGATCTGCAGCCCGCAAACAGGTTCTACGGTCGTATAATGGACCACTGAACTCCCATGTTCTGCAAAACCTCTTGTTCTCGGTGAAATTTCATGGGGCCTTACACTCAAATCATCTACTAAGCTTGCATACATCCACGTGATGGTCAAGTCAACTATTACAACCGATCCGAACTTCAAATCGCACAAATATAACCCAATGATAGAAAAGAAAGTCTTCACACAACATCATAAGGATCATACATCGTATTCTCACTTACCATGCTCAATACTCAACACACTCAGTCACTCAGTACTGTACAGGGTAGATCCAACCCAAACATAAATAAATCCAGGGCAGATCCAACCCAATGCAAATGAATTCAGGGTAGATCTAGCCCAATGCAAATGAATCCAGGGCAAATCCAACTCAAAAATCCATAGCAACTACGCTCATTGTGGATGTGCAGACTCTGGAGGGGATGATCCAGCTCAATGCTACAATAAGCCAAATCCTGGTATGGATCAATAAAGCATACTGTGGCGTGCAGCCTGATCCCATAAGTATCACTCACAGCAGGCCCTCAGCCTCACTCAGTCATCAATCTCTCCAGTATCTCGGGCTCACAATGTCATGAATAATTATCCCAAAATGATGATATGATGTATAAATAAATAGCAACAGAGTTTGAGATATTATATGCAAATGAATGAGTATATAATTGCAATGTAAGCAAATAATTCAACAGCAGAAATGACTTCAGTGTGTCCCAACAGGATAAGCATATAGCCTAGACATGGTTTCTAACATGGATTACAGCTCAAGTGCTCTAACACATAGAGTACAGTAAAAAATTTCCGATAAGATAGCTACACAATTTCATGGAATCGACTAAATCACAATTCACACGGTGTACGCCCACACGTCCGTCACCTAGCATGTACGTTACCTCAACATCAATCACATAAAACGCAATTTGAGATTTCATACCATCAACACCAAGTTTAGAAATGTTACTTACCTGGAACAAGCCAAATCCAATACCGAGCAAGCCAAACGATACTCCAAAAATGCCATCTCGCGCGTACCGACCTCCGAACGGTGAAACTAGCAAAAGCAAGTCAAATACATCAAATAATGCCTAAGGAAACAATTTCAATCAATAAAGGTCGAATCTTTAATCAAAAGCCCAAAGTCAACCAAAAAGTCAAACCTGGGCCCATGCCTCGGAACCCGATGAAACTCTCAAAATTTGATAACCCATTCAATTACGAGTCTAGCCAAACTAATTTCATTCAAATCCGGCTCCGAATTGATGTTCAAAACTCAAATATTCACTCTATGAAACTTTAGAGAAAAACCCCCAATTTCTCTTTTGAAATCATAAACCAAATGCTAAAAACGAGTATAGATTTGTGAAATATCATCAAAACCGAGTTAAGAATGCTTACCCCAATTCGTGTGGTGATATTCTTCTCCAAAGTCACCCAAAACCGAGCTCCAAGTCTAACAAATAAGAATAAAACAACCAACCCTCGATAATATAGCTTCGGCCCAGTGTCGTTCGCATTTTCGAACCAATTTTCTCTTCTGCAGACTCGCGCGTACGACCAAAAATCTCGCTCCTGCAGAAGAGCACTGTCATCCAGCCCATGGAACCTGCGGAAAATCTCCGCTTTTGCGCAAACGCAGGTGCGAACAAACTTCACGCACCTGCACTGCCTCTTACTTCTGCTCCCTCATGCGGCACATCTGGGCCTTTGCAGATGCGAAGAAAACTCCGCATTTGCAGACTCCTAACCCCAGCACAGTCTCTGCTTCTGCAATGCTACTGCCACTTTTGCAGCTCCGCACTTGCGCCCATGGCTCCGCAGGTGCGGTCACACCAGATCCAGCAAAGGTGAGCCATCATACATGAACGAAAGATGATCCGAAACCTATCCGTAACTCACCCGGGTCCCTCGGAACCTCGTACGAATATACTAACAAGTCCCATAAAATAACACGGACCTACTCGAGGCCTCAAATCACACATAACAACATCGAAACAACGAATCACATCTCAAATCAAACTTAATGATCTTTTAAACTTTTAACTTCCATAACTCGCATCGAAACATATCAAATCAACTCGGAATGAACTCAAATTTTGCACACAAGTCCCAAATGACATAACAAAGCTATTCAACTTCCCGAAACCGAAATCTGAACCCGATATAATCAAAGTCAACTCCCGGTCAAACTTATGAACTTTTTAAACCTTCAATTTTCCAACTTTCGCCAATTAGCGTTGAAACCTTCTAGAAATGTCCAAATGCAAATTCGGGCATACGCCCAAGTCCAAAATTACCATACGGACTTAACAGAACCATCAAAACTCTAATCCGAGGTCAAATACTAAAAAGTCAAACTTAGTCAACTCTTCCAACTTTAAAAGCTTCAATCATGAAATGCATTCCTCCAAATCAATTCCGAATAACCTGAAAACCAAAACCGATGATTCATATAAGTCATAATACATCATATGATGCTTCTCAAGACTTCAAATAGATGAACGGAATGCAAATGCTCAAAATGACCAATCGGGTCATTACATTCTCCCTCACTTATACATACGTTCGTCCTCGAACGTGTCAATAGTAGTTCCAAAGCCATAAAATCGTTGTTCCACCTTACCATGAACATATCTGGGGGTGACCTCACGTCACCCTAATACATATAAGCCTAACTATACAACCTAACTGAAGATCCTTAATTCACCCTTAGCTCATAAATCTTGGAACCCAATTTCCAACATCTGGAATCAATTACAAGACCCGAATCTCGCGCCTATGCAGTGTATAAATCTGAACCAATTGTAGCAAGTCATATCCAAAGCCTAAGATGCAATCACATACTATACCACATAACTCAGATGCTCACATCAATAACCTCTGACCACAGTAGCTATTAAAGACAAACCCAATACAGGTAATAAACCTATATCGAACAAAACCTCATTCTAAAACCTTCGTCCACTACCGATGATGAAAGAAACATGTAGAAACTCATAACCACTTATCATACGAACAAGTCATAGAACTTTCCTTCCTTCGATAAGAACTATAGCCAATTTTTAAGCCGACTTTCGATATTATCCTTCCAAATATACTGCAATCAGATCCGATAGCATCCATTCTAGGTCCGACGACCTCATCTTATCAAATACAGCCACCCTACTAACATGCCACACAAATACAATCTTAAGCCACAAGTCGTGCAATTCGTGTACCAATACGCAATAATTCAAGTGTACTCAAACATAGAAAATGACTCAAATGAGAGAACCGTCCCACAAGCTCAAGAAGTACCACCACAACGGGATCTGCGATGGGATGTGCGTCCCGCACAACGGTTCTGCAGCCTCATAATGGGCTGCATAATGGTCCTCAAAATTGACAAATCTTTCTGCGGTCGATCTGCAACCCGCAAACAGGTTCTACGGTCGCATAGTGGACCGTATAACTCCCATGTTCTGCAAAAGCTCGGGTTCTAGGTGAAATTTCACGGGGCCTTATACTCAAATCATCCACTAAGCTTACATACATCCACGTGACGGTCAAGTCAATTATTACAGTCGATCCAAGAATCGCAAAAATATAACCCAATGGTAGAAAAGTAAGTCTCCACACAATATTATAAGGATCACACCTCGTATTCTCACTTACCATGCTCAATACTCAGCACGCTCAATCACTCAGTACTGTACAGGGTAGATCCAGCCCAAGCATAAATAAATCCAGGGCAGATCCAACCCAATACAAATAAATCCAGGGTAGATCCAGCCCAATGCAAATGAATCCAGGGCAAATCCAACTCAAAAAACCATAGCAACTATGCCCATTGTGGATGTGCAGACTCCAGAGGGGCTGATCCAGCCCAACGCTATAATAAGCCAAATCCTGGTATGAATCAATAAAGCCTGTTGTGGCGTGCAGCCTGATCCCATAAGTATCACTCACAACAGACTATCGGCCTGACTCAGTCACCAATCTCTCCAGTCTCTCGGGCTCACAATGTCATGAAATATTATCCTAAAGTGATGATATGATGTATAAATAAATAGTAACAGAGACTGAGATATGATATGCAAATGAATGAATATATAATTGCAATGTAAGCAAATAACTTGACAGTAGAAATGACCTCAGTGGGTTCCAACAGGATAAACATATAGCCTAGACATGGTTTCTAACATGGATTACAGCTCAAGTCTCTAACACATAGATTACAATAAAAATGTTCAGATAAGATAGCTACACAGTTTCATGGAATCGACTAAATCACAATTCATACGGTGCACGCCCACACGCCCGTCACCTAGCATGCGCGTCACCTCAACATCAATAATATAACACGTAATTCAGGGTTTCATACCCTTAGCACCAAGTTTAAAAGTGTTACTTACCTCGAACAAGCCAAATCCAATACCGAGCAAGCCAAACGATACTTCAAAAATGCCATCTCGCACGTACCGACCTCCAAACGGCTCGAAACTAGCCAAAAGCAACTCAAATACATCAAATAATGCCTAAGGAAACAATACCAATCGATAAAGGTCAGATCTTTAATCAAAATCCCGAAGTCAACCAAAAAGTCAAATATAGGTTCATGCCTCGGAACTCGATGAAACTAACAAAATCCGACAATCCATTCAATTATGAGTCTAACCATACTAGTTTCACTCAAATCCGACTCCGAATCGATATTCAAAACTCAAAAATTTACTCTACGAAACTTTAGAGAAAACCCCCCCAATTTCTCTTTTGAAATCATCAACCAAATGCCAAAAATGAGTATAGATTCGTGAAATATAATCAAAACCGAGTTAAGAATGCTTATCCCAATTCGTGCGGTGAAATGTTTCTCCAAAGTCGCCCAAAATCGAGCTCCAAGTCTCACAAATGAGAATAAAACAACCAACCCTCTATAATATAGCTTCTGCCCAGTGTCGTTCGCATTTGCGAACCAATTTCCGCTTCTGCAGACTCGCGTGTGCGACCAAAAATCATGCTCCTGCGAAAAAGCACTGCCAACCAGCCCATCACACTTGTGAAAACTCTCCGCTTCTGTGCAAACATAGGTGCAAACAAATTTCACGCACCTACACTGCCTCTCGCTTCTGCGACGCATCTGCGCCTTCGCAGATGCGAAGAAAACTCCGTATTTACGGACTTCTGCCCCCAACACAGTCTTCGCTTCTACGATGCTAGTGCCACTTTTGCAGCTCCGCCCCTACGCCCATGGCTCCGCAGGTGCAATCACACCAGATCCAGCAAAGGCCAGCCATCATATATGAATGAAAGATGATCCGAAACACGTACGTAACTCACCCGGGCCCCTCGGTACCCCGTACGAATATACTAACAAGTCTCATAACATAACACAGATCTACTCGAGGCCTCAAATCACACATAACAACATCGAAACGACGAATCGCACCTAAAATAAAATTTAATGAACTTTTGAACTTTCAATTTTCATAGCTCGTGTCGAAACATATCAAATCAACTCGGAATGAACTCAAATTTGCACACAAGTCCCAATTGACATAACGAAGCTATTCAACTTCCTGGAAACTAAATCTGAACCTGATATCATCAAAGTCAAGTCGCGGTCAAACTTATGAACTTTTCAAACCTTCAAATTTCCAACTTTCGCCAATTAGCGCCGAAACCTTCTAGAAATATCCAAATGCAAATTCGGGTATACGCCTCAGTCCAAAATTACCATCCGGACCTAGCAGAACCATCAAAACTCCAATCCGAGGTTAAATACTAAAAAGTCAAACTCAGTCAACTCTTCCAATTTAAAGCTTCAATCATGAAATTCATTCCTCCAAATCAATTTCGAATAACCTGAAAACGAAAATTGACGATTCAGACAAGTCATAATACATCATACGATGCTGCTCTAGACTTCAAATAGTTGAACGGAATGCAAATACTCAAAACGATCGGTCGGTTCGTTACAAGATGTGTCTGATTAATAGTTTCAAACAAAAGAGAGAGCATTTAGTTGAAATATGTCATAGACCAGATCCAACAAAATGCTAAAATTCGAACACCAAAGAGACCAGATCCAATAAAATAAAATAGGTAGCGAAAGAGGCAAGAGTCCACGTAACATAGGCGTATGCAAACAAATATGCACTTTCTGAGCAAATTGAAATGCGCACTACATAAACAAACTGATTTAGCATCCAAATACATTCTTATATTAAACAACGGGATTATCAAATGTTCAACTACAAATATATTATGTCTCAATACCAAACAAGTGATGTCCCTTCTATATCTTTCTCTGATTTGTCTTGATTTTGAGTCAATGCATTGCTCTTTCAAGGGCCTTTTTCTTATTGTCATATTAATGTTTCTAGTAATGACTTTTTTTTTTAAAACCACAGATATAAACAACAGATATCTCTTAACACGGACAGTTAATTACACGCTCATAAATAGACCATGCTCAAAAGAAAAATCCAAAAATATTCTTAGCCCATCTACATATTCAAGTATATTTCGTGGTTTTCTAATCCAAGATTTATCAATTGGCATGGCTAGAAAAGAAGATCTAAGATAACATCACAATATCAAAACGAAAAAGTTAGTTCACAACAACTATGTGGAAATCAAAAAAAATACTAATCACCTAATCCCACTTTTTAACTTCTAAAGAATATGTAAACGGAAACCAAAGTGAGAAATAAATAAAGAACAGAACATGTGCAACGTATTCAGGGAAATACAAAATTACAACATGCAAGAACTATCTATATATTTAACTTAGTTTTGGAATGTTAAAACATACAAGAATCCAACATCTAGTGACAAATTGACACTGATAGGAGGTAACTCAATACTAAAAAAAAATCAATCTACATTTTAAAAAAGAAGACTGCTAAAAAAAAAAGGATAAAGTTAACTGACAAGAGCTATACATATCAAATATTTTTTTGCCGACCTCGATCCCAATAGCTTCACCAGTTATTTTAGATCCCTCAGCTACCTATTAAGGCCATATATAATATTTAGGTTATATTAGCAGAACAACAACTAAAAATATCAAAATTAAGTTCATGCAATCAAATACAAAACAGAGCAAAAAGAATTTAAACAAATACAAACCTAATTGAACAGAAAAGTAACTAAAATTGACACAAAAATAAAAGACAGAAGAACTAAAACCATTAGAACAGTAATGGTTCAAAATGACGGCAATATGTTTACTCTTCATTTTTATTATATCTTTAATCGCTTTCAATTGATAGAATGAATAATCGATTATCGGTATGAGAAAATAAATTAGAACAGAAATTAGAAAAAATCGCTAAACTTCCTAATATGCATGAACCCTAACAATGAGAAAGAGAAGATAAATATTGGGAAAACACACAAACTCCTAACAAAAAGCTTTTGGTACCAAATATGCGTCATTACCAAGAGATTACTGAAGCTGCTCGTGCTAAACAAATTCCAGTTGCCAAGTTTAATTTGATTTTTTTTAGTTAGCCGGAGAAGTAGAAATAGAGATTTATGAGAGAGAGGAAGAAGTTGTCGAATGGGGAAAGATGGATTTGAGATTTCATAGGATGTGAGAGACCCAAATGAGAAAAATATGGAGGGAGACCCAAATATAATGAGTGGGGAATACTAAAATGTATTGAGGGCAAAAATTAAATACTTTGAAAATACTAGCGGCAGTTCTGGGCAAACTACCGTTATAGTAATAGTAAATAATGGCATCATAAAAAACACCATTTTATGTTTCGTTTTTTGGCGGTTCCGGGCAAACTGCCATAATATGACCGCAACCAGAACTCTTATTTTTTGTAGTGATGTATTCTTTAGTTTCAAATGAAAGTTCCACACAGGTGAACCCTCCACTAGAATATGCCAAGCATGCTGGACCACATCCTTAAAGCTTGGTTCATCAACCCAAAAATTAAGAAATCTAAAACATTTAGTAGAACCTGTGTCATTGGATCAGGCATATATTAATAGAGTAGCATGGTCTGACCCTATTCTCACTAGGTGTGTGACACTAATATCTGAAAATCGTTGTAACCATCACTGATTAACTAAGACCATATCCAATCTCTTCTATATTCTTTTTTCAAGAACCTTGTGATTGCACCATGTGAACGTTGAGCCTATGTAGCCCAAGTCGTGTAGTTCACAATCCCTTATGCATTCAATGAAAGGAAAACGTTTTTCCATTCTATGAGGTCTTCCACCTTGCTTTTCAGATGGATCAATGATAGAATTAAAATCACCAATCATAATCCAGTCTTCCTTATACATTGATGACAGTTTCCATAGATCATCCCATAATGGTTCCCTGAGATGCACATTATATTTTGCATACACAATGGTGATGACAGTAGTGTTATCCTCTTGTTTGATAGTGGATGTGAGTTGTTGTTCCTTATCATATTGGATAGAGAAGTCAAAATATATCATCAGTGAAAATCCAAATCTTGTTGCTGCAATTAACATAGGCAAACTGATAACCCAACCCTCTTATGTATTTGTCAACTTTCATCTTTTTACGGAAAGATTCTTGAATGGCCATGAACTCAATATTGTATTCTCTTCAATTTTTTAAGTCTCTCCAAGGAGTTATTAATGCCCCTAATATTCCAACAGAGGAACATAATCATGGAAGAAAAATTTAGAGTTGTTTTTGTTATGTGAAGTTCTCACATTTGTGTTGCTTCTGCCACTTCTACCTCTGAAACCACCTCTGCCTCTCATAGCTTTTAACGTGCCTCTGGGAGAGAGATTAGCTTTTTCAGTGATATCACCAAAAGCTTGAGAGATGTTTGGATCAATAGTCTGTTTACCATTGAAAGTTTCCACCAACTTATCCATTGCTTCGTCACTTTCAAAAGGTCCTTCTTCCAGGCTCTCTTAATCATCCTCATAATTGCTGGAACCTCCTTATGATCTTGAGCTTTTACCCTTCTCAGATTCAGTTCCAATATCATATTCACTATTATGGGTCTCCCCCTCTCCATTAGAGGATCTTGAATCACTAATATTTGGCTCTCTATCATCAGCTGTTAGAATATCAGATCTTATAACTTGTTGATCGCTAGCCAAAGATAGTATAGTTTAATTATCATTTCTACATAGATTGGATTTAAACAATGTTCAAGTAATTTCTGGTGTAAATGTTATTCAAGATAATTAATTCTTTGATTGGAATGACTATGACTAAAATTAACTATTAAAACTAAAGCAGTTAACGATTGATCACAAAAAGACAAGATTTGAGCAACACTGAAATAATTAATGGAGGAAATAAGGGCCGTGACAAGATAGGTGCATGATAGCTATTTGGGATCTAACTCTAGTTTCATTCACTGTAATGTTCTAATAATTCTGATGAATTCACTCGATAATTAGTTCAATCGTATAGCCAATTTGCCTCTCTCGATTAAATCTGAACTCTACGAGGTTGGTACGATCCCAAATTTCCCCTTAGAATGTCGTGACTAGGTAAGCCTAACATACATGAGGATATGACAGAAACCACGACTAAAAACATGAATTAAAGCTAATAAGTCTCATAATAACTTCAATACAGAACCACAATACAATATTCCCAAAATTCGGTGAGACTGAGTCATATGCTCTACAAAAATGTACTAATCTCTAATACAACACTGTATGAATAGAGGATAAACAGTAATAATAGAATGGCGGGAGGTGACTCTGAGGCCTGCGAGCATCGAGCAGGTATACCTTGAAATCTCTAGAAATAGTTGAATGATCACTAGCGTCCAACACGAGCAGATGTACCTGGATCTATACAAAAAGGTGCAGAAGCGTAGTATGAGTACACCACAACGGTACCCAGTAAGTATAAAGCCTAAACTTGGTAGAGTAGTGATGAGGCCAGGTCAAGACACCTACTAGGATAAGAAAATTGAACAGAGTATAGCATAGTCTAATAATGTAAAGCGAGTAAGTAAATGATGGATAAGCAATTCAATAATGTGAACTAACAACGAAACTTTAAGCGGTAAAAGTGACAAGTAGTGAACACATGATGAAACAACCAATAGTCAAATACGGACAATTACAAGTAAGACAATGGAGAAAACAACAAGAACTGCTCAACCAACAAACCTTTTTAACATAGGATGTATAACAAGAATCAAAACCGAGGTACCACACCTCGTAACTTCATTTCACTATCGCAATCACAGACTTCCCTTATATCACCGCGTGAGCGTGGCATTTATTTTTAAAAATATTTTTCCGAAATAATAGCTACACACGTTTTAGTCCCCTTATCTCACCGCGTGGCTTCAAGTAATTCCCTTACTAGCAACACACATATAAATCCCACTTTATCTCACCGCAAGCGTATCAACCTCTATCCTTATACCACCATATGCACATCAATATCACAAAACAATAATCAACTAGTACCACATATGCCCATATGCTACAACACTTGCCAAAATCAATAAAACTAATGTTACCACAACATATAGTCCATGGCTCAATCACAATGTGTACAAGAATCTCAATAACAACAAAAATGAATGAGGAATACTCAACAAAGAAAGATATCTTAACAATTAACAACTCCAACCTCAATGTGATAATGGCTTTCACAACTTCAACATCAATAACTCAACAAGAAGGTATTTCACGAAATAACAACTTCAAGTAAGAGTAACAAATTCAATTAAATATATGGAAGAAGTCTAAAAGTCTAAACCGGTCAAAATACCACATATAGCCCGTGTACACACTCGTCACCTTGTGTACACGATTTCCACATAGTACAATAAACACACAACAACCCAAATCCTAAGGGGTAATTTCTCCCACATAAAGTTAGGCAAGTTACTTACCTCAACTAGGCCAAATCAACCATCGAAAATAGATTTTCCCCAAAAATTCGCCTCCACACGGCTCAAATCTTATCAAAAATGCCTTAATATCATCAAACAACGTAAGGGAAACCAATTACGATAGATAAAGCTATAATCTTTACATATTTCTCAAAAGGTCGACTCCGGACTCTCCCGATCAAAAATCGGGTCCAAGGGTAGATTCTGACTACCCATAACTCCACGAGTTCATATATGAGTTTTGTTTTCAAATCCGAGTCCAAATCGACTCTCAAAGTCCAAATTCTCATTGTTTTCAAAACTTTGACATAATCCCTTTAAATTCCTCTTTGATTCTCATAAATTTGATGTTAAATCTAAGATATATTCATGAAATTATAGTTAAAATTTGATTAGAATCACTTACCCAATAATTGTAGAAGAAAATCCCCTCTCCAAGTCGCCTTATACCGAGTCTAGGGGTTCTAAAATGAGAGAAAATGAGATGAAATCCCGACTTTTCACCCTTTTGATCAGTTGTAAATGTCGCAATTGCGACACTAGGTTCGCAATTGCAAACCCTCGCCATTGCGAAGAAAATCTTGCAAATACGGCTAATGACAACCTAAGGGGAACTTCGCAAATGCGACTATGGGTTCGCAATTAAGAACCCTGTCCCATCGAAAATGTGACAAAATATATTGCAAATGCAATCCTACCTGGACTAGCCTATCTTCGCAATTGAGAGTGAGGCATCGCAATTATGATACCTGACCCTCACCTGTTTACTTCGCAATTGCGAGGCTGGTGCTCGCAATTGCAACATCAAAGGCACCATCAACCTGTTTTCAGTTCAAAACTTTCCGAAACACGTCCGAAACTCACCTAAGACCTCGGGACTCCAAACCAAACATCCACACAAGTCTAAAAATATCGTACAAACTCGCTCGCACGATCGAAACATAAAAATAACATTTAGAACTATGAATCGGACAGTAAAACGCATGAATTTCCAAGAAAAGTTCAAGAACATCTAGAATTGCAACCAAGCGTCCGAATCCTATCAAATCAACTCCAAATGACACCAAATTTCCAGACAAGTTCCAAATAGCACAACAGACCTATTACAAGTCCCAAAACAAAATTCTGATCCCATAACCAAAATTCAACCTACGGTCAAACTTGGAAAAATTTTCTAAACCTCAAATTGCCAACTTTTGACAAAATAAGTCAAATCAACCTAGGGACTTCTGAATTCGATTCTGGACATACGCCCAAGTCCAAAATCACGATATGTACCTATCGTAGCCATCAAAATACAGTTCCGGGGTCATTTTCTAAAAGTCAAACTTTGGTTAATATTTCTAACTTAAGCTTCTAAGCCAAGAACCAAAAGATCCAAATCAACCTAAAGCCTTCCCGGAACGAAACTAACCAACCCCGCAAGTTATAAAACCACGAATACATATGTGTGAAGCATCAAAAGGGGAAGCGGAGATCAAGTACAAAAAATGACCGGTCGGGTCGTTACATTCTCCCCCTCTTAAAACAAATATTCGTCCTCGAACGTGCATAGAGACATACCTAAAGTGACGAAAAGGTGAGGATAAGAACTCCGCATGTCATGCTCGGTCTCCAGGTCGCCTCCTCGGTCGGATGACCCCTCCATTGAACCTTCACTAAAGCAAGATTCTCTGATCTTAACTTCCAGACTTATCTGTCCAAAATAGTCACTGGCTAGTCAACATTAGTCAAATCCTTATCCAATTGGATTGAGCTGAAGTCTAATACATAGGACGAATCACCGTAATATATCCGGAGCATAGAAACATGGAACACTAGGTGAACTGTCGCTAAGCTGGGTGGCAATGAAAGCTTGTAGGCCACCTCACCAACTATCTCACAAAGGACTGATATACCTAGGGCTCAACTTACCCTTCTTCCCAAACCTCATCACACCCTTCATGGGTGACGCCCAAAGCAACACCCTCTCTCCCACCATAAATGCTACATCACGAGCCCTCCAATCCACATAACTCTTCTGTCTAGACTATGCTGTACGAAGCAGATCTTGAATCAACTTGACTTTCTCCAAGGAATCCCGAACCAAATTGGTGTCCAACAACCTAGCCTCACCCGTCTTAAACCAACCAACTGGAGAACAACACTGTCTCCCATATAGGGCCTCATAGGGAGCCCTCTAAATACCCAATTGGTAGTTGTTGTAGGTGAACTCTTCAAGTGGTAGGAACTGATCTCATGAACCCCCGAAATCCATAACACAGACACGTAACATATCCTCCAAGATCCGAATGGTGCGTTCGGACTGTCCGTCCATCTGGGGGAGAAATTTAGTACTCAACTCAACCCGTGTTCCTAATTCATGTTGCACGACTCTCCGAAAATGCAATGTGAACTACGTGCCTAGATCGGAGATAATTCACACTGGCATACCATGGAGACGAATAATCTCCCGGATATAGATCTGAGCCAGCTGCTTTGAATAATACGTGGTCATCACCAGAAAGAAATATGCCGACTTAGTCATCCTATCCACAATTACCTACACTGCGTCAAATTTCTTCAAAGTCCGTGGCAGCCCAATAACAAAATCCATGGTAATACGCTCCACTTCAACTCGGGAATCTCAAGTTTATGAAGCAAACCGCCCCGCCTCTGATGCTTGTACGTCACCTACTGACAGTTCAAGCACTGAGCCACATACCCCACTATATCTTTCTTCATTCTTCTCCATCAATAATACTACCTAAAAGTCCTGATATATCTTAGCGGCACCCGGATGAATGGAATACCGCGAACTGTAGGCCTACTCAAGAATCAACTCACGCACCCTATCCATATTGGGGACACATATCCGGCCCTGCATCCGCAACACCCCTTCATCTCTAATAGAAACCTCCTTTGCATCACCATAGTGCACTGTGTCCTGAAGGACAAGTAAATGGGGGTCATTATACTGACACTCTTTGATGCGCTTATATAAAGAAGACCTAGAAATCATGCAAGCGAGAACCCGGCTGGGCTCCAAAACGTCCAGTCTCACAAACTGATTGGCCAAAGCCTGAACATCCATGGCTAGTGGCCTCTCTGCCACCAGTAAGTATGCCAAACTACCCATACTATCCGCTTTTCTACTCAAGGAATCAGCCACCAAATTGGCCTTCCCGAAATAATACAAAATAGTGATACCATCGTCCTTAAGCAACTCTAACCATATCTACTGCCACAAATTTAGATCCTTCAGCTTGAATAGACGCTTGAGACTCCGGTGGTTGGTATAGACCTCACATGGGACACCGTACAGGTAATGCCTCCAAATCTTCAATGCATATACAATAGTTGTTGTTGGCTTCGTGCTCAAAATGATTAAAAAATAGTTTTTTGTATATTATTTATCTTTAATGCAATTTATTGATAATTATTCCTAATTTTACAAAATAGAGGAATTTTTATCATTTTATTGCAATTAGTTAAATACTACCGATCTTGTGCATTTTTATAAATTTCAAACAATTTATTAAGAATTGTCCTATTCTTCGGATATTAGGCTATTCTATCAATTCATTATCTTTTAAAAATAAAAATAATAATTATTAAAACACCATTTGTAGTAGTTAACATTTTAAATACTACAAGATTTCCAATTAAATAATTATTTTTCTAGTTTAGCGCACAGTCTGGTAATTACATGGAAGCCAGTAGAATCTATCTCAGATACGGATCAAATATAGTCAAGCTCAGTGTCTCGTCAACGTTCAAAGTGACAACACACTTGATATGACAAGACATCTTGATGTGATGAGTCATTTGACGTGACTTGATGTGACCTTCTTTACTTATTGACCACATATTTTTACTCTACATTTTTATTTTATTTTTCATCAAATAATGGCCACATATTTTTACAAACACATTCATAAATATCTACAAAAAAACACACACACAAAAAGACCCCATTGTTATGAAAATATTATATTGTGGATGTCCATTCATTACTCCGCTCTAGATACTCTTCCTGAAGACGATTATCCATTTAGTACTCTGTTGAAGTTTATTTACAAGCAGATGATGCAGGCAGGTTGCAAGCAACTCAATAAAATGATTTGCAGCAACTTCTTAATAAACAGGCAGGTGCAAGCAGCTCATGCAGACATCTTACAAGCAGCTAAAGAAAAGCCTTGCAACTGCTTCCTGAAAAACCTCGCAGCTGCTTCCTTTCTTCTATAAATAGAGGAGTTTTCAGTTCATTATGAACAGAACTTTGATAGTTGAATAAAATATCAATCTCCCTCTATACTTGTCTTCAGTTTATTTTTTTATAGTCTTTATTTTATAACACGTTATCAACACGATGCTCTACCATTTTGAGCACTTACATCGAATTTAATTTCTATTTCAGTGTTCATCTCCGATGTAAGGCGACACTCTTATGTCCGTGGTCAGATCTTGTTCATTCCGAGCATCATAAGGCAGATTATATCCTTGAGGTGGTGAATTTTTTTTCTTGGCAGTAGTGATGTAGATATCACTTACATATGGAGTGGCCAAATTTGCGTAATTTCATTTGAGCCTTTTGCTTATATTTTAATATCTTTATCATCGCTTGCTTGGTTATATGTTACGTATGCATTACCTATTTTGGTATTTGTTTTCATCCTTATTATCTTAATAAAGGATTTCAAAGTGGATAACATTGTTAGATCCACTTAAACTCCAGCAGAGTTTGCAAGAAATATACAACCACCAGAAGTAGTTATATTTCGTATATCTCATTGTAACTAAATTTTGTTAACCACCAGAAGTGGTATATGCCTATGACCACCAGAAGTGATAATTTAGGCTTTCTATAGTTACAATTAAAGATAAGTTAGAAAAATATTCTCTATATTATATGCACGCCTCGATTTGCTCCTGAAGTAGTAAATATTTTAAAAGAGGTTGAAGCATCACAATTTGATGGGATTAATGCGCGTTCAGATAATTATGTTCGATTTCCTAAAGGATGAGAATTTTTGATAAATATTAATCTATTCCTTGAAGTGAATGTGATAATATTAATAAAGTCGTAAATATGAACACGCTCTTATTGTAAATATATTACAATTCACCTCCAGAAGAGTTAATATGATTGAAAGAATATATACTCAATATTTCGTATTTTAAATTTGCTCCTGAAGAAGTAACACAATTGAAATTTCCTCCTGAAGTAGGAAAATATTTTGAAGCAATATCTTTATGTGCTTAAACAAAATAATGAGCTATTCAAAGTTATTTTTTGAAGCACATTTTTATTCCCTGGAGTGAATGAAGAAATACCACAACTCACCTCCTGAAGAGGTAGAATAATAGAGGATATAAATATTATTTTTATAGCATAAAGATCATTGTCACACATACTTGTTGTACGTAAAATATCTTCGATAATTTTATTAAGTATCATTCTAAGGAAAAAAGCATTCTTGTAGAATGCTTTCTACTACAACCACATTAATATATTATAGTTAGTTATTGAGTTCCCCGAAGGAAATAACAACTCATGTATGTTTTCTTAAAAGATGCAATGACTATGTGGTTGACATATTGATACAAAATATTCAGATGTTAATGATATTTCTCCTTGAAGGAGATATTTGTCACAAAGTAAGTGGTAGAAATATTAAAATTCTTAATTTTCGTCATTTATAAATTTAAAATTAGCTTTATATTATTCATTTGATTATGATTTTCTCTCATGACTCCAGAAGTGTCTGAGCAATATTTGGTAGTACAATAAAAGCTCCTGAAGAGCTAACCGTTTGTCTAGAAGACACATGACACAAGTAGTGTCTGAATAATATTTGATTGTGGACAATAAATTGAAGGCTCTCGAAGAGTTTATTTGTCATTGTTGTGGTCAAAACATATGTTATGATAAACTGAAGTTTACTAATACATATGACTATCATACTGAGACTACAAATGATTGAAAGATTGAAAATCTTCATATTTCCACAATCATATGGGGTAAATATGAATGTGAGAAGATACCTGCCTTATTATTTAAATTTGTACTACATCATGTATCACAATATACCAAAAGTTTACTAATGCAAAAGCAGTCACAGTAAATCAGAAATTTGCTGATACAAAAGTAGCCACAGTAAATCAGAAGTTTACTAATGCAAAAGTTTATGCCATAGTAAACCAAAAGTTTACTTAGAGATAACACATGCCATGATAAACTTGAAGTTTTCATTTGTCATTTTTAAATGAGCTATTTGAGAATTCAGATAAGCATATACTGAAGAACTAGAAGATTCTTCAAGAATTCTCTTATTTTGCTTGTTCTCATAATAACTTGATTATACCAACTAAAGTTGGGACTAAAATCCCCGAATTCTGAAATATATAAAAGGTGAATATGAGCCCATTCACCTATCATGTGAATCACTTGTAGATGCATATATAAGATTATGAAATTAAGATAGTTTATCTTTATGATACTAGTTTATATCCAAGCTAGTTTAGCATTGAATATCTCCTATTAATTGCTAAACTATTGCTTATGAGAACAAAGCCTCATGTGTTGGTCTAAGATTTTCTAAATTGCATACAACAGCACTTGTATACATCAGACCAACAAAATATGATAAGTCCCCCCCTTACAATTGGTTTAGGATCAAAAACAAAATATTTTTACTATCTAATAACTTTTGATGTGTGGTATATCATTAATTTCTCTATCACAATGCACAAAGATATGTTTCTCAAAGAAGATTGGGGATATGAGTAAGTTTTTCTAACATTTGGGGGATGGAATAAAACAGCTGGAAAATATGTTGTATAATCAAATTATCATTAATATGATCCTCGCTTAGAAGATAATTCAAATCAAATGCCAGAAGCATTTGCCGATCCAAAATTAAATATCATATTTCAGCTGCAAATGCTCCTATTAAAATTAAAGTCCCTGAAGAATAGAGTTTACTGTACACATGAAGCGTGGTAGACCAATCGATTCTAAAGGTAACAATCCTTGAAAAGAATAGGAGCAAATGATCAAAATGATCATAATAAGGAGGAAATAAGCTATGGAAGAGCCCATGACATAATATTTCATGAAACTCCAAAAGAAGTTCAGGTACCTGAAAATAAAGAAAGTGGTGAGATCTCAACAAGTTATGTCGCTTGCGAACTGATACGAAATGATCGTCGACGATATATTTGATATAATATAGTGCACAATATTGTAAAATATTGTGAGGATCGGACCTGTAGTTCAGACACCTGAAGATGTCATGCCATTTAAATGTAAGTCATAACCTATATGACTCATTTGATTAATTCTATATGAAGATCCCTGAAGGATTTAAAATGCCTGAAGCAAATTCAAAATCTCGAGAAATATATTCAATCAGATTACAAAGATCTTTGTATGGTTTAAAGCAATCTGGGG
The DNA here is from genome assembly GCF_000715075.1 of Nicotiana tabacum. NCBI lineage: Eukaryota > Viridiplantae > Streptophyta > Magnoliopsida > Solanales > Solanaceae > Nicotiana > Nicotiana tabacum. The sequence continues at coordinate 53,896,436 of NC_134098.1, forward strand.
GCATGTCGTATAATCGTTTTAGTGAATATTTATTGAAAGAAGGTTACATAAATGATGTTATTTGTCCATGTATTTTTATAAAGAAAATGGCATCAGAATTTATTATATTTGTTGTTTATGTTGATGGCATAAATCTTGTTGGAACTCCAGAAGAGCTCCAAAATACAATCGAATATCTTAAGAAAGAATTTGAGATGAAAGATCTTGGAAAGACAAAACTTTATCTTGGTCTGCAAATTTAACATTTAGCAGACGGGATCTCAATCCATCAACCTGCTTATACATAAAGGGTATTAAAACGCTTTTACATGGACAAAGCACACCCATTGAGTACACCAATGATTATTCGATCACTTGAAGTGAATAAGGACTCGTTCCGACCTCCAGAAGAGGATGAGAAACTCCTTGGTCCTGAAACACCCTATCTCATTGCAATTGGTACACTTATGTATCTTGCTAATGCTACAAGGCCTGATATAGCATTTTCTGTTAATTTACTAGAAAGATATACCTCTTCTCCTACACGGAGACATTGGAATGAGATTAAGCATATATTGCGATATTTAAAGGGAACTCTTGATATGAGTTTGTTTTATGCTAACAAAGGTAGTGCAGATCTTGTTGGTTATGCAGATGTAGGTTATTTATCTGATCCCCATAAAGCTCGATCTCAAACCGGGTACGTGTTTACATGTGGAGGTATTATCATATCATGGCGCTCCACAAAGCAATCTATTGTTGCTACTTCTTCAAATCATGCTGAGATAATTGCTATTCATGAAGCAAGTAGGGAATGCGTATGGTTAAGATATGTGATTCATTTCATTCGAGAAAAATATGGTTTGGAATGTGATAAAAGATCCACAATTTTATACGAAGACAATGCTGCATGCATAGCCCAATGAAAGGGAGGATTTATAAAAGGAGATAGAACGAAGCACATTTCACCAAAATTATTCTACATACATGATTTTTAGAAAAATGGTGACATTGATGTGCAACAAATCCGTTCAAGTGACAATCCGACAGATTTGTTCACTAAGTCTTTGCCAACTTCAACTTTTGAGAAGACGATATACAAGATTGGAATGCGTAGACTCAAATATTTGAAACAAGATTTTTATCAGGGGGAGTGAAATACGCACTGTACTCTTTTTTTCTTACTATGGTTTTTCCCATTGGGTTTTTCTTGTAAGGTTTTTAATGAGACAGCTAGAAATGCGTATTACTAAATATGTGTACTCTTTTTCTTCACTAGGTTTTTTCCTACTGGGTTTTTCCTAGTAAGGTTTTAACGAGGCACATTATCTTTTAATGAACATCCAAGGAGGAGTGTTATGAAAATATTATATTGTGGATGTCCATTCATTACTCCGCTATAGATAATCTTCCTGAAGAAGATTATCCGTTTAGTACTCTATTGAAATTTATTTACAAGCAGATAATGCATGCAGGTTGCAAGCAACTCAATGAAATGATTTGCATCAGCTTCTTATTAAACAGGCAGGTTGCAAGCAGCTCATGCAGACAACTTACAAGCAGCTAAAGAAAAACCTTGCAGCTACTTCCTGAAAAGCCTCGCATCTGTTTCCTTTCTTTTATAAATAGAGGAATTTTCAGTTCATTATAAACATAACTTTGAAAGTTGAATAAAATACCAATCTCACTTTATACTTATCTTCAGTTTATTTCTTTTATAGTCTTTATTTTATAACACCCATGAGATTTTTAACGAAAGAAATCCTAATTTCACTTGGCATTCTCATTTTCTCTCTCAAGAGAGGGTAGCCACATCTCCTTTTCTCACGCCTCCTCTCTCATCGTTGAGAGACTTCCACCCTCGTCGACCACTGTTTTCCCTTATCCCCTCACTTTCGTCCACCTCTCTTATGAAGCTGTTGTCGCTGCCACCGGAGGTGACGACTGGCCGGGCGGCGAATTGTTCTCTGAAGCTCCATCTCTTCGTCTCTCTCTTTTATTGTTGCTGAAAACCTTTAGATCTGAACGGATGTCTAAGATCTAGCCAGGAAAACCTTAACTCCGGCGATGCCTTTGGGTGTTTCTATTTGCTCGTTGGTCTGGTTGGCTCAGCCGGACTTCATCACCGGCAAGCCATCGTTATGTTACTGGTTGTGCTTGTTTTTGCTCTCTCTTTTGCTGTTGTTTCTCCGCCGGGATATACCAGATCTGGACTGAGATGCATTATGGTTAAATTTTGATCGCTGGACAGATTTCGACCGGAGAATACTATCTCCGATAAGCCCATCTGTGCTGACAATGACCAAAAAGTGTCTCTGCCCCTGCTCTGATATTACTCGTCGTTCTAAGTAGCAGTGTTTTTCATATGATTCTTTCGACTTCTCTCTTATCTCGCTGTTATTCTTGCCAATTATTAATGTTGTTATTTTATTAATTGATTCTTCTTTCGGTTGTTCTGTTGAATAATCGTTAGGGCCAGTTTTGGCACTGTCTCGATGCTAGCCGTTGACTATGGCTGCAAATTTAGCCAGTGTTGGCTCCGCTGATTAATTATGGATTGGTTTTGTTGCGCCATGGTTTCTGTCAATTATTGTTTTAGCATTCACCGCTAATATTATGTTGGTTTGGCTGCGATATCACTGTTTCACTGTATTTGGTGACTTTTGTGTCACGCCCCGAACTTGGGAGCTCAACCGGCGCTCAACTGAGTGAACCCGATCAAGTAAGCCTGTTAGATACATTCTACCCAAACTCACTTATAAATAAGAGAATATATATTTTCGTTAATTAGACAATAAGGAGATCATGTATACAGTACCAATTCACTACCATTAGTTACTTCATTTTAAAGTCTCAAATTACACACATTTTCATGGTCTGAAGTGGAACAAGTAATTCAAACACATTATAACTTGTTTGACTTTTCAAGCACTAATATACGACCCACATTATGTTTACGGAGTCTCTAATTGATACAAAAGAGTACTATGATAGTGTCGGCAACAAGGTCCCGGTTATACCTCAAACACAATATACAAAGAACAAAAGATACATGTTCCTAAAATGACGTGGGGTTCACCAAGTCGGCTATGAATAGGGAGTAACTGCTAACGAGGACCAAAGCTGCACCACTGATGAATCACCTGCATCCATTGAAGATGCAACGCCCCCGACAAAAGAGACGTTAGTACATATGGAATAGTACTAGTATGAATGTCTAAACACCCTCTCAATACAACAATTAATAATACAAGCAAGAGCAATCATAATATCGGTGGAAGCCTCAAACAACATCAAACCTCAAGCTAGGACCAAGACAATGTTCAAATAAATTTCCATATCTTAAGTTGGGAGATCTTTAGTACCAATATGCCACCGTTCACAATACCACCGTACTCTTAGCATGGAGTCCGATCACGACTCGATCGGCTAGGCCATCTCATCCGAGACATCAACCACAATCACAATTTCAATTGCAATTTCCAGCACAATCACCACCATGTGTGCGGCATGGCGTCTGATTACGACCCGATCGGCTAGGCCGTCTCACCACAAAGATATGTAGATCGACATCATCCTTTTCTACCAATCATCTCGTTTCATACTTATTTCACATCTTTTCATTTCATTGGCACTAGTGACCATAATTACAAAATCATTCTTGGCACGTCAGCCATATTTAGTATTTCATGCTCACCTTTTTTACTTTCAAAACATCATCATCATCACCAACAACAAGGCGTTTCAAATCAAGATTTTTAGTACACATGTGAGCAATTAAGAGTCTTAGGCACATAGAGATTTTTCATAAAATTTGGCATAATAGCCTTCATTTGAACTTGACTTGAAGTCGAAACATTTTTAATGCACAGCCCATACTTTGAACACATTCTCAAATGATAACATAACAGGATAAAAACATTTGGGACACATATTGAACATATATCTTTCAACACAAGCTTATTCAGAATAGTCAATTTATAATGAATAACTCGGGACTTACAAGGATATTGTGGGGTTCAATTCTAAGAGAAGAGTTTAGCCAACATACCTTACTTTGAGCTTTCCTTAAATTACTACAATATTCCAAAAATCATAGAAATCCCAATCTATTTAGAAACATACCAAAATTGAATCATAATTAGGAAGATATTTGTGGGTTCACCTCATTTAGGCATTTCATCAAACACTAGGTGTGCAAATTTGACCACAACGTTCTTCTACAAGATTTTCTTCACTCCATAACCCATTCAATACCAAGAGTTTACTTATATAAGCTCAATTACTTTCTCACCATCCTTATATTTACATGCATGCATAAATAAAAACTCTCATACACAAGAATTATACTCTCAATCTCTCATCTTCTGCCCAAACTCGAAATTAAAGACTAGGGTTCGAACCTTACCTCTTAGATGAAGACCTTGTGAGTTTTCCTTGTGAATTCTCCAAGCGTTAAGCAAGGATTCATGAAAAATTAGCCTAGGATTTCCTTCTCTCTCTAGAACACTCTCACTTCTCTCTAACAATATCAGATTTTTGCCTTCAAAACGAACCCCAAAGACTATTTATCCAAATGGAGTTGGGTTATAAAAATCAGAAATTGGACCCTCCGATTCCAAGTCTGCGATCGCAGAGTGGACCACAAAGTTGATGTGCGGCCCGCAAAATGGACCGTAGAATTAATCTGCAAAAACTAGATTGTTTCGGGTTGGGTCTACGGTAGATCTACGGTCGCATAATGTATCACAAAACTTCCCTCCAGAAATCTCCATGATTATTCTGCGATATATTGTGCGGTCCGCGTAAGGCTGGCAAGTGGGCCGGTCCAGGCCCGGGACCGCGGGCCAAACGGTTAAACGGGCCAGGACCGTTTGGTCCGGTTTTAGCGGGCCTGGTCCAGTCTCGTGGGCCGGTCCGATGATTTGGGCCCGTCAGGCCCGGGACCGGACCGGGACCGGTCCGGTCCTTAGCGGGCCCAACGATATACTATATATACTATACTATATATACATCTTAAAATATACTATATATACATAGTATACTACATATATATATATATATATATATATATATATATATATATATATATATATATATATATATATATATATATATATATAGTAGATATACATGTATATATAGTATATCTTAAGATGTATATATAGTATATAAATCGAATATAGCTTATATATAGTAAGATGTATATATATTATAGTATAGTATAGTATACATATAAGCTTATATTTATACTATACTATAGTCTATACTATATATACATCTCATAAGATATATAAACTATATTCGATATACTATATATACTATATACTATACTATACTAAAATATATATACATCTTACTATATACATATATATATAAGCCTATATATATACTATCGAATACGGCTTATATACTATAGTATAGTATAGTATAGTATAGTATATATATACTATATATACAACTTAAGATATATAAACTATATTCGATATACTATATATACATCTTAAGATATACTATATATACTATACTATATATACATCTTAAGATATACTATATATACTATACTATATATACATCTTACTATATATAAGCTATATTCGATTTATATACTATATATACATCTTAAAATATACTATATATACATGTATATCTACTATATAGATATATATAGTAGATATACATGTATATATAGTATATCTTAAGATGTATATATAGTATATAAATCGAATATAACTTATATATAGTAAGATGTATATATATTATAGTATATATATAAGCTTATATATATATGTATATCGAATATAGCTTATATATCTTAAGTTGTATATATAGTATATACTATACTATACTATAATATATATACATCTTACTATATATATTATATATATCTAGATATATAAGCTATATTCGATATACATATATATATAAGCCTATATATATACTATCGAATACGGCTTATATACTATAGTATAGTATAGTATAGTATATATATACTATATATACAACTTAAGATATATAAACTATATTCGATATACTATATATACATCTTAAGATATACTATATATACTATACTATATATACATCTTAAGATATATATACATCTTAAGATATACTATATATACTATACTATACTATATATACATCTTAAGATATACTATATATACATAGTATACTAGATATACTAGATATATATATATATAGTAGATATACATGTATATATAGTATATCTTAAGATGTATATATAGTATATAAATCGAATATAGCTTATATATAGTAAGATGTATATATATATTATAGTATAGTATAGTATACATATAAGCTTATATTTATACTATACTATAGTATATATAAGCTTATATATATATGTATATCGAATATATCGAATATAGCTTATATATCTTAAGTTGTATATATAGTATATACTATACTATACTATAATATATATACATCTTACTATATATATTATATATATCTTAAGATGTATACTATCGAATATGACTTATATACTATGTATATATAGTATAGTGTGTGTATATATAAGATGTATATATAGTATAGTGTGTGTGTGTGTGTGTGTGTGTCTTATATATCTTAAGATGTATATATAGTATAGTATAGTATATATATATAAGCTTATATATATATGTATATATAGTATAGTATACTATATATATACTATAATATATATATACATAGTTTATAAGTCATATTCGATAGTATACATCTTAAGATATACTATATATACATCTTACTATATATATATATATATATATATATATAGCTTATATATCTTAAGATGTATATATATCTTAAGATCTACTATACTATACTATATATATATAGTATATCTTAAGATGTATATATAGTATATTTTAAGATGTATATATATATATATATATATTTTAAGATGTATATATAGTATATAAATCGAATATAGCTTATATATCTTTATTACTATTTTTTTCTCTAACTTCTATAAAAAAAATTAAAAATACAAAGTTTCTGTTGGGCCGGTTTAGGCCCGTTTAAGACCGGGACCGACCCACTTAACCCGGGACCGTTAGTTCGTGGTCCCGGACCCGAGCCGGTTCCAGCAATAAGCCCGCGAAGCCCGGGACCGTTTAGGACCGGACTGTATAGGACCGGCCCACTTAGAATCGGGCCCGCGAAGCCCACTTAGGGCCGGGCCCGGCCCACTTGCCACCCTTAGGTCCGCGAAATGATTATCTGGCCGCATAATGGACCACATAAAGGTCCTAAAATTAACTCAAGTTTGCTTCACTCTACGACGCTTATGCGGCTCTGAAACGGTTATGCGGTCGCGAAACAGACCGCATAATTGCCTTCTTCTGCCAAAAGTTTTCATCAACAATTTAGTGCATTCTTCAACCCAAAAAGTCCGTACCTACATTCATCAACACATAAGTCTAACTCGGTACCACGAAATCTCGAGTTTTAGGTACCGGGCCTTACATTTTGAAAGGATCCTGTATTCTTGAAGCTCGTATTCTCTATGGGAACGTTACTGACTTTGAATGGGTGCTACATCGAGCTGATGAGAATAATTATTTTTGAGGCCACGAAGCCCCGAATGACCTTCCGAACTGGGTCCGACATAACGAGGCGATGATGATAAACATCAAAAAATAAAAAATGAGGATTGGAATATAAAAGACGAGAACACGATAAACCAACAACCTATGGAGGGCAACACAGTTGGCCACCAGAGTCGCTACCGAGGTGGTTCCCGGTCTCAGCGGATATAGGAAAATACATGTCTAAGCCTCCTATATTATTTTTAAATTATTTTTCAAAACTATTTTTTAAAAATAATTTCCCAAAAACATTTTTTAAAACAATCTTTCAAAAATAAAAAAAAATTTCAAATCATTTTCAAAGGCAATTGTCTAAAAATATTTTTAAAACAAAAACCATTTTAAACATGTCACTTTATTAGCTTATCTTTTACGTTATATTATTTCGCTATCTTTTTCACTTCTCTTGTCTCGCGAGGTACTATCGTATGAAGTCATTTTCGAAAGACGACATTTGGAGAAAGATCGAAGATAAATCCCTCATCGATCCCCGGTTCGCACTTCCTATTCTAGGATGTATCCATAAATACAAGTATCGTAAAATCGTAGGTAGATATCATGTTTGATTATTTATGCTTGCTTGATATTATTTTATGTGTGACGACACTTAGGACAAAATACATCTAGTTTAATAATTAACACTCAACATGTATGTCAAATAAATGTGTAGCTTGTATCTTTAATTAGATTATTAGATACGTTTTCGTAACTTGATTAATTGATTAGGATCGATACGAACCTAATTAATTAAACTAGTTGTTCACTACATAAGCATGACATTCCTTTTTCTAACAAGATAATTGTATATTTCTTTTACACGTGAGCTATCATATTTGGTTATACTTTTAGGTCACTCAATTTGTAAATTACTTGCTTCACTCTAAGTAAATACATACTTGGTACAAATCCATGATAATTAATCCTTTTCTGTGAATAATATTTAGAATGATTAGCTTACATATAAATTGAGCATAAATAATTATCTTGTTGGATTTTCTCCAAAGTATAGAATATTCTACACATTGTACATCTATTAGATTCATGTGAGTACAACCATTGTGCTTATCTGTATTCCTTGACCAATTTTTTGTTAGCCATGCATTTGTTAAAAGCTTCATCCACCATTCTTTTCAAGACCATACCAAGACAAACATTCTTTCACATATTCTATGTCACGACGCAATTTCTCCTATAGGCCGTGATGACACCCAACGTCACTGCTAGGCAAGCCAACAGTGAACTAACCATGCAATTATTTTTTTTATAAATTCCAAATTAGTTGAGCTTTATTTATTAAGAAAATAAGAAGTGAAAAATTGTAAATAAGTAAAGTGAAAGCTAATGAAAGAGCAAGTGCAATGAAATAAATGCTCAAAAATCATAAAGTCTACTAGCATGTTTCCAAGACCTGGTGTCACAAGAGTATGAGCAACTAGTAGAATATACAAAACACTAAACTACTATCTGAAATAGAGTAGACAGAAAGTAAATGTAAAAGAGAGACTCCGGGTGCTGTAGAACGGACTCAGAAAATAGCTCACCACTAAGCCTCGGGGTATCGAGGGTGCGCTCCAGGATGACTGCCAGATGCACCTGCCTCAAATCCTGCACGATTAGTGCAGAAGTATAGCATGAGTACATAAACAACATGAACCCAGTAAGTATCCAGTCTAACATCGAAGAAGTAGTGATGAGGGATCGACGTAGACACTTACTATGGTCCAATAATAAAATGCAAAAAATTTAAATAGGCATGGAATATGTGAATAATAATAATAATAATAATAATAACACAATAGCAAGCCACGAATAAATGATTCTTTAACTGATAATAAATTCCAAAACCTCAATCTAACACATACTAGATCCAAATCAATCTCAGTCATTAAATAAATCATAATCTCTCAAGCCATAACATAATATCAATTGTAATCGGATTCCGAGTATTATCACGCACGATTTATACCGAGGTCGTACGGTCCGATCTAAAATACTGTGTGCACTACCGAGGGTAGAATGGCACGAATCATAGATGCATCTATTAAGCTGTCGTGGTGAACGACCTGCTCCCATGAGAATACAGAAGTTTACCTCGCTCGCGGAAGTACTTTCAACGCGAGAGGACATGGATTTCTCAGAGTTATTAAGTATCCCTCAATTCTTTCCCCAAAATAAGAAATCTATATTGGAAGTTTTCAACTTTAAAATCTCTAGTCTCAGCGCTTTTTAAGATAATTAATATGCATAAAAAATATGACAATACAATTAAAGTATGATGTGAATCTAAGACTACCCAGACATCTCATGGAATATAGCTACGCACGGACCCTCGTCACCTAGTGTGTACGTAGCTCCCCATACAAGTAATTCACAACAAAAATACACCTAAGGGGATGAGTTCCCTCTTACGAGGTTTGGAACGAGACTTACCTCGTTCTCAAGCTCATTTCCGGTCCATAAATACACTCTAAATCGTTAACTTGGTGCCAAACAATCCGAAACTAGACAAATATTATATAAATAAATCAATTTACACTCAAAAGTTAATAATTTATCTGTTAGAGTAATTACCCAACCCAAATTGGAAGATTCCTAAAATTCAACCCCGGGCTCACGTGCCCGAATTCTGAAATATTTTGAAGATAATTGTTATCCATAATCTCACGAACTCAAATATATAATTTTCACCAAATTCCATAATCATTTTTGTGGTTAAATCCCATTTTTATATAAAAAAGAAAACTAGTTTTTTCAACTAAACCTATAATTTCCACAATTTTACACGTTAAAATCTACCCACAACCTATGTATTTAACTTACATTGGATAGAAATTACTTACCTCCAATATCTAGGTGAAGACCCTTCTTCAAAGAGCGCAAAAGTCGCACAAGAGATGAAAGAAATGAGCCAAAATTGCCTAAGTCCCGACTTAAATGCACCCTTCTGCCTCCAGCGATTTCCACTTCTGCGGACCTTGGGTCGCACCTGCGACGACGCACTTGCGGAAAATCCATCGCAGGTGCGGTCCTAGCCCAGGCTTCCCACCTTCGCTTCTGCAGACGAGCTCCGCTTCAGCGGGTCCCCTCCTGCGGGCATGCGCTTGCGGACCAAGTCCACTTCTGCGACTCTAGGCTACCATAGCCATTTCCGCATCGGCGGCCACGCTCCGCATCCGCGACCTCGCAGGTGTGGAATTTTCCTCGCACATATGCTCCCAGGCCTTCTTCACCAGCCTCGCACCCACTATGAACCAACCGTACCTATGTCCATTCCCTCCGCAGGTGCGAAAACACCAGGTTTAGCAGCAGCAGTACTCCCAAATTTCAAGGTTCCAATCCTTTTTCGATCCGAATTCCACCCGAGGCCCCCGAAACCCCATCCGAGCATACCATCAAGTTTGTAAACATAATACAGACCATATAGACCTCTCAAAACATGTAAAACATCATCAAAACTAAGACTCACAACCCAAAACCAATTAGAATCAACCTATGAACTTCAAGTTCTTCCAACTTACTCCGAACGCGCCGAATCATACACAAACTACTCGGAATGGTATCAAATTTTGCGTTCAAGTCTTTAATCACTATAAAGAACTATTCACAGGCTTGGAAGCCTATACGGACCTCGATAACACCAAAACCTACTTCAAATCAAATTTAAAGAACTTGAAAAACCTTCAATATTTAGCGCTGAAATGCTCCCGGGTCATCCAAAATCCGATCCGAACATACGCCCAAGTCCAAAATCATCATACAAACCTATTAGGACCGTCAAATCTCGGTTCCGAGGTCGTTTACTAGAAATGTTGACCCAAGTCAAACTTAACCCTTTTCAGTAAATAATAAGGAACTAAGTGTTCCTATTTCAACCTGAACCCTTCCAAACCCGAACTAACCATCCCTGCAAGTCATAAAATAGTATAAGCACATATGGGGAGTCCTTTTTAGGGGAACGGGGATCTAGAAAGAAAAATAACCGGTCGGGTCATTACATTCTCCACCTCTTAAACAAACGTTCGTCCTCAAACGGATCTAGAATCATACCTGGAGTGCTGAATAAGTGTGGATATCCTCTCCGCATGTACTACTCAGTCTACCAAGTTGCTTCCTTGACTGGTTGAACCCTCCACTGAACCTTTACCGCAAAAATATTCTTGGACCTCAACTGGCGAACCTGCCTATCAACAATGGCAACTGGCTCCTCCTCATAACCCAACCTCTCATCTAACTGAACCGTGTTGTAGTCTAACACAACATTTGAAGGGGTTTGTGGATACTTATTGGGGGACCAAGAAAACAAATGTCTCTAAGAATACATTGAGGCTAAGGCTTTTTCCCTTTTCTCTACGGGGGAAAGCTTTAGATTGGTTGGAACGATTGTCGAACCATTCAATTCATACTTAGAATGGGTTGGCGAAAAAGTTTATTGATAAGTTATTCTCTCCCGAACATATGGCCACGCTTCGAGGTGAGATTTTGGCATTCAAGCAAGAGCTGAATGAACCACTACACGAGATATAGGAACGCTATAGAACTATAGTCAAGGAATGTCCCAACAACGTTATGACAGAAAACATGATTCAACAAACCTTCTATCGTGGGATTAACATAACCAGCCAATGTGTAGTAAATCAACTAGCCGGTGTGAACTTTATGACTACGCCTTATGTGGAGGCGTGTAAGACTTTGGATGAGATGGCGGATATGTCATCGGCTTGGCAATCCGGGGCTAATGTTCTACAAGGTGACCCCGAATATCATCCACCTTTACAAAGAATTTCAAGACCATGGGCAAGCCATCGCCAAATTAACAACTACCATGACTCAACTAGCAAAGGCCCAACTAAATCAAGTGCAAACTCCTAAGCGAGTCAATGCTATGAAAGGAGTAAACATGATGGTGAACAAGAGGAGGACCAAGGGTCCACAAGTGCAAAATCGAGTGGAGAACTATGTTCAAGAAGATTGTGGATTTGAGAAAGATGAGTCTTATAATAAACAAGAAGAGGAAGTGCAATATGTGAAATTATTTTCAAGGGCAAAGAAACAATTTACAAGGCCCAAGCCAACAACAATGGCGACCTCAAAACAATAAAGACAATTGGAATTCTAACAATCAAGAAAATTGGAGTGGAAGCAACAATCAAGGGAATTGGCATAACAACAATAATCAAGGAAATTGGAGTGGAAAAAATCAAGGAAATTGGGGAGGTAACAATCAAGGCGGATGGAACAACAATCAAGGCAACCGGGGGTCGGGTTTTTAAAGGCCCCTAATGTACCAACAACCAAGCAACCCACCTCATTATCCTTCCCATGGTTCCAGTTCTTCAAAGAATGAGATGGAGCGTATTGAAAATAAGTTCAAAAAAATAATGGAAAAGAATGCCGATTTGGATGCCCAACTTGCCTCATACAACACTTCAATCCGCAACCCCAAAGTTTAAATGGGGCAAATCTATCATTCTTTAAATTCTCATCCTAAGGGGGCACTGTCAAGTGACACGGTGGTAAAACCAAAGGGTGGAAATGACCGGAGGCATGCCATGGCGGTTATCACAAGAACTGGAAGAGGTAGGAATGCACCTACATCAAGTCAAAGGCAACTTGTTGATGATGATTGAGTGATGCATGAAGAAGAGATCTCGAACAATGTGGTGCATCCTAATGATGAAGTTCATATTGACATTGATGATAATGTGGAATAGACTAAGGCACCATTGCCTAAGCCTCCGCCTCCATACCCTTAAAGACTTTTCAATCAAAATGGTGATAATCAATTCAAGAAGTTCATTCAAATGATGAAGAGTCTCCCAATCAATGTGCCATTAGTTGAAGCTTTAGAACAAATGCCCGGTATGTAAAGTTTTTGAAGGATCTTGTGACAAAGAAGCGGCCCATGAATTTTGAGACCATCAAAGTCACTCATCAAGTGAGTGCAATTGTACCTTCAATGGCTCCTAAGTTGGAGGATCTCAGTGCTTTCACGATTCCTTGTACAATTGGAAATGCCGAGTTTGCTAAAGCTCTTTGTGATCTTGGGGAAAGTATCAATTTGATGCCCTATTCGGTTTTCAAGACTTTGGAAATTGGGCAACCAAGCCCCACCTTTATGAGATTACCAATGTCCGATCATACCATGAAGAGACCCTTGGGAGTGATTGAATATGTTTGGGTTCGTGTTGATAAATTCATTCTTCTGGCAGATTTTGTCATTCTAGATTATGAGGTTGATTATGAAGTGCTGATTATTCTTGGGAGACATTTCCTTGCTACGGGTAAGGCTCTTTGTGATGTTGAAGCTGGAGAACTTATTTTTCGGGTGGGTGATGACAAAGTGGTGTTCCATGTGTGCAAGTCCATGCGGCAACCAAATAGCAATGAGGTATGTTCTTTTGTGGACTTGGTGACCGATATTATTGTTGATGAAAATAGTGCTACAACCAATGTTGGTGATATGTTGGAGGCCATTTTTCTCAAATTTGATGATGTCGAGATGGACGGCTTCATGGAATGTGTGAACTCTTTGCAAGAAATTGGATCGTACAACTATGCGCCCCGAAAATTATCCTTGCATCTTGAAAATAAGACAAATCCTCCCACAGAGCCTTCTATTGAAGAGCCTCCTACCTTGGAGTTGAAGTCATTCCCTCCACATCTTCGGTATGAATTTCTTGGTCCTTGTTCTACTTTGCCGGTTATTCGTTCATCTTGTTTGACTAATATGCAGGTAGATTCCACATTGGCGGTGCTACAAAAGAGGAAGAAGGCTATTGGGTGGACCTTGGCAGATATTCGGGGGATAAGCCCTTTATTTTGTATGCATAAGATCAAATTGGAGGATAGTGCCAAACCATCTATTGAACATCAAAGAAGACTCAATGAGGCTATGCAAGAAGTTGTCAAGAAGGAGATTATTAAGTGGTTGGATGTCGGGGTTGTATACCCTATCTCTGATAGTTCGTAGACTTCTCCAGTTCAATATATCCCAAAGAATGGGGCATGATAGTAGTAAACAATGACAAGAATGAATTGATTCCTACAAGAACGGTAAACGGTTGCAGGGTGTGTAAGGACTATCACAAGCTCAACAAAGTCACAAAGAAGGATCACTTTCCACTTCCTTTCTTAGATCAAATGCTCAATAGATTGGCCGGTCGTGCTTTCTATTACTTTCTTGATTGGTACTTGGGCTACAACCAAATTATCATTTCTTCGAATGATCAATAGAAAACAACCTTTACATGTCCCTATGGTACATTTGCTTTCAGCGGATGCCATTTGGTTTGTACAATGCACCGGTGACTTTTCAAAGGTGTGACGACTATTTTCACGGACATGGTAGAGGATTACCTTGAAGTTTTCATGGATGACTTCTCGGTGGTTGGAGATTCTTTTGATGATTGTCTTGCTAATTTAGACAAAGTGTTGGCCAGATGTGAAGAAACAAATTTAGTGCTCAATTGGAAGAAATTCCATTTCATGGTCGAGGAAGGCATTGTCCTTGGCCAAACTATCTCAAGGAATGGAATTGAAGTTGAAAAGGTGAATATTGAGGTGATTTCTAAGCTTCCACCCCCAACTTCGGTGAAGGGTGTGCGGAATTTCTTAAGCCACACGGGTTTTTACTGGCGCTTCATCAAAGACTTCTCTAATGTGATAAACTCGTTTTGCAAGCTTCTTGAGAAGGATGATAAGTTTAATTTCAATGATGATTGCATGAGAGCTTTTGAATTGTTGAAGCTCAAGTTGAAAACTACTCCCATCATCACCGCTCTAAATTAGAGTGTGCCTTTTGCACATATGTGTGATGCAAGTGACGTAGCGGTTGGAGCTATTTTGGGGCAACACATCAACAAGATTTTTCACCCGGTCTACTATGCTAGTAAGACCATGAATAGTGCCCAAGTCAAATATACTGTTATGGAGAAAGAGCTCCTTGCTATTGTGTTTGCAAGTGAGAAGTTTCGCCCGTACTTGATGGGTGCAAAATTCATTATCCACACGGATCATGCGGCGCTTTGTTATCTTATGAACAAAAAAAAATTTCAAAGCTCGGTTGATGAGATGGGTGATCTTGTTACAAGAATTTGATATTGACATCCAAGATAGAAAATGTAGTGAAAACCAAGTGGCGGACCACTTGTCTCATTTGGAGGAGGAGGAGGAGGAGAGGCTGCATGATGGAATTGAAATCAATGACTCCTTCCCCAATGAGCAACTCTTGGAAATTTCAATGAAAGAGGTGCCATGGTTCGCGGATCTAGCAAATTTTTTGTGTGTGGAATCATTCCGGACGAGTTCTCTTTAAGCAAAAGGAAGAAGCTCAAATGGGATTGTCAAGATTATTATTGGGATGAAACATATCTTTTCCAGATTTGTATATATAGGGTTATTAGAAGATGTGTATCGGAAGAAAAGCAGGGTGAAATTCTTGGGGCATGTCATTCTTCGCCATATGGTGATCATCATGGTGGAGCAAGAATGGTGGCCAAAGTTCTTAGTTGCAGTTTCTATTGGCCTAATCTTTACAAATATGCTAGTGAGTTAGTGAAAAGATGAGATAAAGGTCAACCGGACGGTGGAATATCAAAGAAGAATGAAATGCCTCTCACAACAATTTTGGAGATTGATATTTTCGATGTGTGGGGTATTGACTTAATGGGACCTTTTGTGAGTTCTTGTGGAAACACATACATCTTGGTCGCGGTGGATTATGTGTCCAAATGGATTGAGGCCGCTGCTTTACCCAACAATGAGGCGAGAAGTGTGGTGGCTTTCTTGAAGAAGAATATTTTCACAAGGTTTGGTACTCCACGTGCAATTATAAGCGATGGGGGTCACATATTTGCAATAATTCTTTCGACACTTTACTTAGCAAGTATGGTGTTACTCACAAAGTAACGACTCCCTATCACCCACAAGATAGTGGGCAAGTGGAAGTCTCCAACCGGGAGATAAAGAGTATCTTGTCCAAAATACTGAATGCTAATCGGACGGATTGGTCCAAGAAACTTGATGATGCATTATGGGCTTATCGTACGGGTTACAAAACACCTATCGGAATGTTGTTATACCGGTTTATTTTTGGGAAAGCTTGTCATCTTCCGGTGGAGCTAGAGCGCAAGGCCATGTGGGCTCTAAAGAAGTTGAATCTTGATTGGGATGTAGCCGCTGACTTGAGGGTTGCACACTTGAATTAGTTGGATGCGTTTTGGTACCATGCTTATGCGAGTTTGTCCTTGTACAAAGAAAGGATGAAATATCTTCATGACAAACAAATTTGGAACAAAGAGTTAAAGGTGGGCAATCTTGTATTGTTGTTTAACTCAAGGTTGAGGATGTTTCCCGAGAAGCTAAAACCCAAATGGAGTGGTCCTTTTGAAATTGTGGGTGTGACACCTTTTGGTGAATTAGACTTGTATAACAAAAATAATGAAGTATTCCGAGTCAATGGTCATCGGGTGAAGCACTACTTGGGAAAGGTTGGAGATAGCCATGTTGTGGAAGTCACTCATTTCACTTGAGGGTATTCTGCGTCGTATCGCGACGTTAAATCAGGCGCTTCTTGGGAGGGAACCCATGTTTCTTATCCAATTTCATTTTTGTAGTTAGGTGTTATTTTTGTTCTAACTTGATTTGAAGTGTGATAGAGGAGTGAGTGTGACTTACAAGAATTGTGGACAAAAATATGGCTAAATGTTCAAGAGAGTGCGGACCGCACATTTTTAGGTGCCATAGCAAATGAGCATTGCGGCCCCACATTTATCTTGCAGAAAGTAGAATTGGAATGTCAAAAATGCCAACTCTCTGAAGTTTAAATTGTCAGTGCAGAGGTTGATCTGCGACCGCACCCAAAAATGTGCGGACCGCAGATTAGTTTCTAAGAATGATCGCCCTGGTTAAAGAGTGCGGACCGCACTCAACTCTGATCCCTTCTCCTTTTGAACGGTATAAATAGAACAGTAGGGCTCATTTTACTCTTTCCCATGTTGAACAAACAATGTTGCCCTGCTAAATTTCTTGGAGATTTCAATTATCCACACACAGTCACCTAGATTACTCACTTAGTGCATTCACTCTATTTGGTATGATTCAATTTCATATTAATTTTTAAGTTAGTTTAATTTGTAGAGTTTTTAGTTCTTTTTAGGCCATCTGTTATTATAGTTCCATTGTGTGTCCATGTGGGGTAGATCTTAACTGGGTTAACTTGATACATGCTCTACGGGGACTGAGTTAGTGAAATTTCATTCTTTTTTAATGTTTCCATGCCTATTTGTGCGAGAAATAAAAAAATCTTAGAATAAAAAAAAAGTTGTATGTTCATAATTGTTTTTAATTGTGCGGTCCGCAGAAATGGATTTTTGGACACTTATGTGAGACAGGAATCTGCAGCCACCGGTAAAATTGTGCGGAATGCAGATTTCCTCTTGTGGCCGCAGATTAGGCTTTTTTCTGTCATCAGAGAGCTTCACTTTTGAGACTCCAAGGTGCGGTCGCAAGTCAAATTGTGTGGACCGCAAAATCCTCTTGCGGCCGCAGATTAGGCTTTTCTATGTCATCAGAGAGTTCACAAAATTGGGCCTCAGAAGTGCGGCCGCAATTCGAATTGTGCATACTGCACTTTCTTTTTGCAGCCGCACAATAGAAATGTGCGGACCACTAGTTCCCATCTGCGGCCGTAGGAAAAATTGTGCGGACCGCAGATCCCTTATCCTGTGGACATGAGTCAACTGTACAACCCTACTGTGTCCTATGGTTTCTCCCTTACCTACATGTCTCATCTATGTGTTTGAACAATGAATTGCAACTAGCAATCTCCTTTGCTTGATATAGATAATGGTTCGATCAAGAAGCCGAGGAGACACTTCAAAGGGGAGGGAAAATCCCCTCGAGGTCGAGGCAAAAATGCCTTGCACCTTGGCCAGCCCAAGACAATAAAAAAGAAAACAACAGCCGGAAGAGGGAGAGGTGCAGACATTTCCTTTTAGTTTTTCTCTACCCCACTATGTCACAACCCCAAATTCCCTCCGTAGGATATCATGATGGCACCTAGTCTCTAAGACTAGGTAAGCCTATCAATGCGGAATAATAATAAATATCTGAAATAAATAAACTACAATTCAAATAATTTCAACTCCCAAAACCCGGTAGAAATAAGTCACAAGCTTCTAAGAATTTATTCTCAATGTCTCTATATGTCAAGGTCTAAATAAAATATAAAGAAGCAACATAAAATGATAGAAGGGGACTCCGGAGTCTGCGGACGCTGGCAGATATACCTCGAAGTCTCCGTGCGCAAGTAACTCACTGACGTCTAGGCTGGTAAAATATACCTGGATCTGCACAAAAAGATGTGCAGAAGTGTAGTATGAGTACACCACAGCGGAACCCAGTAAGTGCCAAGCCTAACCTCGGTAGAGTAGTGACGAGGTCAGGTGAGGCCCTACTGGAATATAATAATGGCATGGTAAAATGTTTATCAATGTAGTAAAATAAAATGACATTGAAAATGAATCAAATAGTATGTCACATTTAATGACACCAAATAATTGCAAATAATATCTCGTGGAAATCAAAACAGAATTTCCTTCAACTTTATGAAAATCACAATAATAATCAAAGGCAACTACGGCCATAAATCAATATCAACAAGGGCACTCCCGAGGTACCACCTCGTAGTCCCAAATCATAAATACATTCACAATATCTCATTTCCTTATATCACCGCGGGAGCCTTCACAATTTATTTAAAGAAAATATTTTTCCCGAAATAGCATCCCGCGTTTTAGCCACCCTTATCATACCGCATGACTTCTAGTAGTTCCCCTACTAGCCACGCGTATCAAGCCACCCTTATCTCACCGCATGCGTTTCAACACTCAGACCTTATACCACCGCATGCGTATCAATATCACAATATATCACAATTTGCACCTCAAGTGCTCAAATAATTTAACTTGCCAAAATAATTCAACAACAATATTTTTCCACAATAAAGAGCTCACGGCTCATGCCAAAATAAATCATCAATAATAGTTTGCCACAATAAAGAGCTCACGGATCATGCCAAAATAAATCATCAATAATAGTTTTCCACAATAAAGAGCTCACAACTCATGTCAAAATAATTCATCAATAATATTCTTCCACAATAAAGAGCTCACGGCTCCCTCACAATGAGTATAAAAATATTCAGGAGTAAATAATTTAGGAAAATAATATTTCAAAATCTTTACTACGTTGCTTCAATATCAAGTTTAGAAATGTCAAATACTTCATATTAATAATATTTAATTTAAAGAAAATCAACCTTCAAATAATGCACAGAATAAAAGAAACCAAGTTTCAACTAAACAGGTAAAACAATTAGTAAGAAAAGATCAAACAAATTTGAAGTATATATCTCACATCAATGATGAAGAATATAACAAGATAAAATAATTTAATAAATGCACAACAGTGATCTACACAATTTAAAAATATAATCTTTCGCAATTTAACCCGTGTACACACTCGTCACCTCGTGCACACAACTTTCAACACATTTCAATAATCACATCAATACCAATCCTAGGGGAAATTTCCCCCACACAAGGTTAGACAAGTCACTTACCTCGACTTGCTCCAATTTAACCAAGTATTATGCTTTTTCCTCGATTTTTCGACTCCAATCGACTCGTATCTAGTCATAATTAATTCGATACAGTCAACAAAAATTATAGTAATCAATTTCATAAGAAAATATTATATTTTCATTAAAATCCAAAATTAGCTCAAAATTTGCTCGTGGGGCCCACATCTCGGAATCCGGCGAAACTTATAAAATCCGATAACCCATTCAATTACGAGTCCACCCATATCAATTTTACCAAAATCCGATAACAACTCGACCTCCAATTCTTAAATTTTCGTTTTTGGAAGATTTTGCAAAAATCTTGATTTTTCTTCCATAAATTCACGAATTCATGATGTAAATGAGTATGAAATCATGAAATATAATCATTATAGGATAAGGAACACTTACCCCAATGTTTTCCCGTGAAAATCGCCCAAAAATCGCCCAAGAACCGTGCTCCAAAAATCCAAAACGAAATGAATGAAATGAGCATTTTTGGTCCTTAAGTTTCTGCCAATCCGTCACTAAAAGTCCATTTTTTGTCACTAAAAGTCTACCAGAAACAGCTCTACCAGTCTTACTTCAATTGATCATAACGTTATGTACAAATGTCCAAATGATAAATGTTTTAACTTTCTGGAAACTAGAATTCACCGACTACAACTTTCGAGTTTTGTAATTATTCTGATTCCTTATGTATTGCGAGATATAAGCTCCCAAAGTCGGCTGCATGCATCAGAATTTCTGGCAGAATTTCTGGCGAAACTGCTCTACCAGCCTTCATTCAATCTGTCATAACTTTCTGTACAAATGTCTAAATAATGCATAGTTTAACTTTCTGGAACCTATAATCATACGACTACAACTTTTATGTTTTGAACATTTTCTGATTCCTTATGAATTGCGAGATATAAGCTTCCAAAGTTGGCTCCATGCACGGAATTTCTGCACAGAAATTTCTGCAATGGAAATTTCCAGCATTCTTTGTCCGAAATCCATTCCGTTTACCTTCCGAAATCCACCCGAGACCCTCGGGACCTTAACCAATTATTCCAACATGTCCCAAAATACCATACGAACTTAGTCGAGCCTTCAAACTACATCAAACAACATCAAAACGATGAATCGCACCTCAAATCAAAATCAATGAACTTTGAGCTTTTAAATTCTATATCTTGTGTCGAAACACATCAAATCAATTCGGAATGACTTCAAATTTTGCACACAAGTCATAAATAATATAACGGAGTTATGAAAATTTTCAGAATCGGATTTCGACCCCGAAATCAAAAAGTCAACCCCTCGGTCAAACTTCCCAAAAATTCAACTTTCGGCATTTCAAGCCTAATTCTACTCCGGACTTCCAAATAAAATTCCGATCACTCTCCTAAGTCCAAAATCACCATACGGAGCTGTTGGAATCATCAAAATTCTATTCCGGGATCGTTTGCACATAATTTGACATCCGATCACTATTTAAACTTAAACTTTTAATTTTTCATCAAAATTCCATATCTCGGGCTAGGGACCTCGGAATTTGATTCCGGGCATACGCCTAAGTCCCAAATCACGATACGGACCTACCGGAACTGTCAAAACACTTATCCGAGTCCGTTTGCTCAAAATGTTGACCAAAGTCAACTCAGTTGAGTTTTAAAGCTCTAATTCACATTTTAATCCATTTTTCACCTGAAAACTTTTCGAAAAATTTTATGGACTGCGCACGTAAGTCGAGGAATAATAAATAGTGCTTTTTGAAGTCTTAGAACACAAAATTAACTATTAAATTTAAAGATGACATTTTGGGTCATCACACTAGGAAGGTTCCAGAGGGCAACTCAGCCTCTGTTCAGGAGGAGCAGACGGGCACACAATCGAGGTCGTAGGGGAGATACCAGCTCAGGGAAAAGCCATCTTCTTCTCATAGCACCTCCGAGGGGTCAGAGAGTGCTAGCTAGTCTTTTGAGCTAACAACTGCACCAGTCCCTGAGGCTCCTGTTATACATGACATCCCCAATAGTGGCAGAGGGGGAGATTCTACAGCTCCAGGCCTTGAAAGATCAAAGAAAAAAGAGGTTTGGGAGGTTTGCTTTGTCAGCCTGGCCGTCTTCACCCGTTCTGTATGTGGTGGCCAGTGAGGCCGCTAACTCTTGAGCGATAGTTTCTGTTGAAAGACTTGGAGAAATATAACCCAGCTATACTGAGACAGTTTAGGGCACGAACGGGGTGGATGTGGTTCACCAAGAGGGTAGACGATGTCAAAGAATACCTTTTCCGTGAATTCTATGCCAATGTGGCTCGTATAAAAAAAGGGACGAAAGTGACCAAAGTATGCAACCTCAAGGTGAGGTTTGATCAGCATACGCTAAATGCGTATTTGGGCTTTGAGGATGTTTAACCGAAGGAATATTTGGAGAAGTGCGTACTGAAGGAGGAAGTTCGACCTTAGTTGGCTGAGATTCTAGCACCACCAGGGCCACCACCACCATAGATTACCGTTGGGGTTCCCATTCAGCGGAGTACTTTGAGCTTTGAAGCAAAAGGGTGCCAGACCTTTGTATGTAGCAGGTTCGATCTAAGCCAGAATGAGACTCACCTTCTTATCCCTCAGGCAGTGCTTGTGACTTCCATCATGGCCGATTACCCAATCAATGTGGGTGTCGTGATGTCGGGCAACATTTATTGCACGTCGGGACAGCTCAGTCTACCCTTATCCCAATACTATCACAGAGTACCTTACTGATGCAAAGGTAGAGCCAGCTTATTTTTGACACCAAGGTGAAGCCGAAGAAGCCATTCAACTAGTATTATCTAATGGATGCAAGCAACCCAAAGAAAAAAGCCCAGCCTTCTACCACCACAGGCCAGTCTGATGAGCCAATAGTGGTAGCTTCTGAGGCAACTGATCTTCCATCCACCTCTGCTGAGCCCTCTACCAGTGCCACTGCTATGCCTCCACCATCATCTTCAGCTCCTACCACAACCCCTAAATTTGCTCTAAAGCCAGTGCCCACAGTTCCCTTATCTGCTATGTGAGTCCCAGACATTAGCGAGTCTCAACAACTGGATGCAGACAACTACTTCTAAGCTGTCTGACATGTCTAGTATTGTTGCAGTGCAGTCCACTTCTCAGGCACCACAAGCTCCTTCTGACATTGATGAGACACTGAAAAAGATTTTGGAGAACCAGAAGACGATCAGGGATACCTTGGTACAACACGGGTCAGTGATTGAGGAGCTGGGAAAGGAAGTAAAGAAGATAAGGAAGTTCCAGGTGAGCAAGAAATTAGCGGACAAGCTCAGTAGGAAGGTGACTAGACCTGCTACAGCTGGCGACTTTCATTTTGACATGCTGCTTTACCCGCACCACTCTGCCCAGGATCCTTTAGCACCATCTGCACCGGTAGAACTAGTTGGCTAGTTTGACAAGCCAGACCTTGTTGTCAACACTGCTGAGGCAGTGCGTGAGATGTTCGCCAACCCAACCACACCTAGATTTGACTATAATGAGATTCAGTTGGCTGATCCTGAGTGAGATGTCCAATGATCCTTAGGGAGTTTTCTTCACCCTCTCCTCTTTTACTCTTATTTTGCTAAGCATTAGGGACAATGCTTACTTTTATTCGGAGGGGGGTGGAGTTTATTTGATACATTTGGTATGTAATAATTTGATAATACTCTTTGATGATACTCTTTCTCTTCTTATTTGTATTTATCTAGCTCCTCTCTTTTCTCTTATGTATATTTATCTATCTTTAGTAGTTTTTGCTTATTAGCTTCTTTATTTTTTTTTATTTTTTATTTTTTCCATATTAGCCCTTCTTTTGTTAAGTAGCTTCTTATTATGATTTAGTTGATAATAATCCTTTGGCTTTTTTAACTCCACGGTTCTTTCCAAAGGTAGTTGTTATGTGAACCGGGTGACTCGTCCCAATGATGGATGGCGTGACAACCTTCTTAAGGGAATGAGTACGTTTTTGTGTTTAGGTAATAATAGTGGTAGTAATGAAAAAAGACCTAATCAACTCATGCTCGAAGAGTCAATCATGCTTCAATTGGTCCCAACACACTTAACTACGTGCTTATGGTTAGAGACAAGGTTTTTGAAAAGAAATAGCTCTAGTTAGTGACTTTGTAACTCTTGAGTTGACTTTGGTAATCATCGAGTGGTTTAATTGGACCATAGTGATCTTTAAACTTGAATCTAGTCATTGTAGGCTCTCGACTCAATCCTCTTTTACAATCTAGTTGCGTGAGGGTGAGATGAATTGTTGCTAGTTCAAGTATCTGTATGAAGTGTCTAGAACTTGCCCCCCGAATGTGTTTCAAGGAAATATCCTAAGTTTTTCTTGGTTTGAGAAGTGATTGTAGGCTTTTATTGGCCCGTTTGAGCTTTCTATTGCCAACCAATGTTGTTATCCCTAGTCAGCCCCTTTGAGCCTCTAGATTTTCTCATTTGATAACCATGTTATAAGCCTTTACCCGTTTTGTCATGACCCTCTCTTGGCACCCGGATATTCCTTAACACTCTTGTGAAACAAGTGGCTTAAAACATAAGTTTTAGGGAGAGATGAGGAATTTGAAAAAGGTATCAAGGCACAAAAAGAGAAAAGAAATTATCTCTATGAAAAGAGAAGGCAAGAAAAGAAAAGAACCAAAAGGAAAATGCAAAACGTGAATAAGTGGAAGGGTTGATGGATTCAAAAAGAGGTAGTGATCCCTAGCAAGAGCAATCAAAAAGGGAGAAAAAGAGCTAAATGAACAAGAAAGAGTGTTGTTAAGTCTCTCTAATCCCCAATGAAAAGAAAATGGCTCTAAGAATTGGCAATTGTGAGCCGAGAAATGAAAGTGTGGAGTGCTTAAGGAAAGGTGTAACCACTTAAGCTTAAGGAAAGGTGTAACCACTTACCCATATGGTATCCTACCTTAATCCAGAAGCCTTCATTACAACCCGAAAGAAGTCCTACTTGATTTCAAACCGAGTGAGCTTACATTAGTGGCGATCTACATGAGGGGCAAGCCTATGGTACTTGAAGTCGTACTTCTGGCATTCTCTTGTGAGAGATGAGTGAACCATTGAGTAAAGTCATGATAAGGTAGAGGAGGAAGTGTTTGGAGTCCACCATGACCTACATGATAGATCAAGAGTCCTTGATGAGTAAAGTCAATTCTTGAAGCTCAAATGTCACATTAGAACTATATGTGCATGAATATTTGACTTGTCACCTTGTTGATAATGCATGAATAGTGTGGGTAATATTTGGTCCTAACTGATGTGTGAATGGCTCACCTTTGAATCGCCGAAATGACCATTAACTCTAGAAGGTGGGAGCTAATTTATTTGCTTGTGGACAAGTAAAGACTTAAGTTTTAGGAGTTGATAAATGGGGATTTTGACTACTTATTAGCACCTTTTTACTTTTATTTTAGTCCGAAAGTGTTGATTTATGTTTGTGAAACTAATGAAAGTGTGGAAATTGCAGGAATGTTGGAAGTTTGGCCTCCCATGATGAATTCTGATTCCAAAAAAAGTGTTCTGAATCACAAGGCAAGAAAAGATGCAGAACTAAAAAAGTACGGTCCGCAGAAGGCCGCAAATCAAGTGAAAGAGCCTAGCAGGAATTTGTCCAATGTGCGGCCGCAGAACAGGGTTTGCACTGACAAATGATTCAAAGTTCAGAGAGTGTGCAAAAGACCAAGTCCTGAAGCCTTGCTGAAGTTCGAACCGCACAAGAATTATGCGACCGCAGAAGATGCTTCGCAGCCGAATCCAAAAATTATGCGGCTACGGAATCCAAGATCTTGCAACTGAAGAAATTTGCGGACCGCACATGGAATTGTGCGGCCGCAGAACATCCTGAGGGGAATTTTTGTCAGCGAATTTTGGGTCACTATAAATAGATGAGTTTCACATTTTTAGGTCAAGTTTTGAAGTTTGAGCTATTGTAGCTGTTACATTTTTCCATTTTAGGAAGTTTGTGACTATTTTAATGTTTAAACATTATATTTTATTATTTTAATCTTAGATTATGAGTTTAATTAGCATTTCTTATTTATTTTCTTCAATTCCTACTATGAGCAGCTAAATGTTTACTAGGGTTGTGACTCATCCCTAGTGTGTAAACCTTATGGGTACTTAATTTAATGCTTGTTTATGATTGGATGTTGATTATTTAGCTTAGTTTATGCTTTAATTTTAGAATTAATGATTGCAGACATTGATCCATACCTTTTTGACATAGTCTCTACTTGAGAAAGAGGGACCTAGTCTAGGATAACTTGGCTAACAAGGAATTGGGCTAATTGAGGGTTTGATTAGCCTAATTAAAGGGTTCAAACTAGAGATAGTGAGAACCCGACTTGAACTCATATCAACTATTTTGTTTGATACCCATTTGCACTTGAGAAAGCCAAATTGGGCAAAATCACTCTTTGACTGGGAGGTATTGAGTGGGTAATGTAGAGTTGAGAGCCATAATACACCCAATCAACAAAACAAGTATTAACATATTTTATCCATTAGGCGAACATCTAGGTGATGGTCACATCCCTAGGCTTTTTAATTATTTGGAAAAATACGAAAAACACTGATTCACTTCTAGTTTCTTTTGCGGAAGTGCAATTTAGTTATTCCTTTTGCTTTCGTCAAGTGTATACTCCTAACACCCCTAGTAACTCCCTGTGGAAATCGATCCCGACTCTTATTGGGTACTATTCTTCCAACGACTGTTTCCTCTCACTATTGAGTGCAGACTAGACGTGGACCAATGTCCCTAATAAATCTTGCTTGTGCAATATATTCCTTAGCAGGAAAGCAGTTATAACAGAAATAGGGTAACATTGAAAATAGGGTCGTAACTTTCTTGATGTCATTATCAATGCTAATGCAAGTTTCTCTAAATGAGGATACTGTGTCTCGGCAGCTAATAAGGATTTGCTAATATAATAAATTGGAGATTGCTTACCCTTGTCTTCACGCATCAGCACCACGCTTACTACCACCTCTGATACAGCTAGGTAAACAAGTAATCTTTCTCCATCCCTTGGTTTGATTGGTTTTGACAAGTACATCATCAAATTCTTCAATGCTTGTTAACATTCGTCGGTCCATTCAAATTGATTTTGCTTTTTCAATATTAAAAAGAATTTAAAGTATTTTTCTGAAGATTTGTAGATAAAGATCCCAAAAGCTGCTACTGTACCTCTTATCCTTTGTACCTCTTTTTTGCTTGTGAGTACATCGGGTATGTAATGACCCGGCCGGTCTTTTTAAGTATTATAACCTCGTTCCCTCATTTACTGCTCAAGTTATGCTTTACAGTTGTTTTATGACTTATCGGGTTAGTTGGTTCGGGTCCGGACAGATTTCGCATGAATTGAGACACTTAGTCTCATAAATTGAAAACGACCCCGGATTTGATTTTTTATGGCTCTGTTAGCTTTGTTGGGTGATTTTGAACTTATGAGCATGTCCGGATTATAATTTAGAGGTCCGTAGTAGAATAAGGCTTGAAATAACGGAAGTTGAATTTTTGGAAAGATTGACCAGGGGTTGACTTTTTGATATCGAGGTCGGAATATGATTCTGGAAATTGCAATAAGTCCGTTATGTCATTTATGACTTGTGTGCAAAATTTGAGGTCAATCGGACTTGATTTGATAGGTTTCGGCATTAAAAGTAGAAGTTGAAAGTTCTTAGTTTCATTAGGGTTGAATTGGGGTATGATTCGTGGTTTTAAGATTGTTTGGGGTGATTTGAGAGTTCGACTAAGTTCATATGATGTTATGGTACTTTATAGTATGTTTGGTTGAGGTCCCGGGGGGCCTCAGGTGAGTTTCGGATGGGTGACGGATCATTTTTGGACTTGGCATAGTGGCTGAAGACTGCTGGTGTATTTTTCAGGTTTCCTTCTTTGCGTTCGTGAGTGGGTCCTCACGTTCGCGAAGGGGAATTTGAGGCAAGAAATATTTGCTCTTCGCGTTTGTGAGGAGGATCTGGGGTTAGGCGAGGTTGTTCTTCGCGTTCGCGATTGGGCATCGCGTTCGCGAAGGGAAAAATAGTTGGGGTAGGTTTTTGCCTTCGCGTTCGCGAAGAGGAGCTCGGTAAAGCATCGCGTTCGGGAGCAGTGTCTCGCGTTCACGAAGGGCAATGTTGGGCAACACAATTTTTTGCTTCATGAAAGCGAGGTACCTGTCGCGTTCACGAAGAAGAGAGGTCTGGACAGAAAGTTTATGTTCTGAAAATAGGACTTCATCCCATTTTTCATTTTTGATGGATTGGAGCTCGGGAAGAGGTGATTTTTGGGAGATTTTTAAGGAAACCAATGGGGTAAGTGTTCCTAACTCATTATTGGTAAAATTACCCGAGTCCATGGTTATTTTTAACATTTATTGGGTATATTAAGATAGAAATTTTAGAAAATCCTCTTAGTTTAATTTGAAGATTTGAGGGTCGAGTTGATGTCAGAATTTGGTAAAATTGGTATGGTTAGACTCGTGGTGGGATGGTCTTTCATATTTTGGTAACGTTTGTCGAGTTCCGAGATGTGGGGCCCACGAGCGCTTTTTGAGTTAAATTTTGGATTTCTTTATGGAAAATTTGTATTTTCATATGGAAATTAATTCCAATAAATTGTATTGACTGAATTGAATTAATTGTGGCTAGATACAAGGCTTTCGGAGAGCAATTCACGAGGCAATGGCATAGCGGAGTAAGAAGTTACACGGTTTGAGATAAGTAACACTTCTAAACTTTGTTCAGAGGGTATGAATCCCCGAATTGGTGTTATATAAATTATTTGGAGGTGACGCACACGATTATAGACGAGCATGTGGACGTGCACCATTGAAATTGTGACATGAATAAATTCTATGAAGTTGTAAAAATTGAAGAATCTTATTATTATCTGAACATTTCCCCCGTGTTAGAGAAATTGAGCTGAGGCTCTTATTAAAGATCATGTTTAGGTTGTGTGCCGATATTTTGGGACCTTTGGGGTAGTGTGCTGTTAAATTAGTTATTTTAAAAATGTATATTTCACACTCAGTCATATTTATCCATAGTAAGGATATTTATGGGATCGAGTTATGCACCGCAGCATGCCATATTGGCTTTATATATATTATTATTATATGGATTGAGACTACCCGCCTGCAGCAGGCCTTATAGTCTTTACTATTATATGGATCGGGGCTGCCCGCCTGCAGCAAGCCTTATAAGCTTTATTATTATACGAATCGGGACTGCCCGCCTAAAGTATGCCATATCGGCTTTATATCACGCTTGGGCTGAAGGACCCCTCCGGAGTCTGTACACACCTCTAGTGAGCATAAATGATTATATATTTGGGATAGACTTCCCAGGGCATGGACTTGCCTTACTTATTTATATTGTGATGAATTTCCTTGGACATGGATCTTGTCCGTATCATTTAAATTTGGGGATAAATTTTCTAGGGCTAGATTGGTCTTATACGGTACTGAGTGACTGACTCTTAGTCGATGTGTATATATATGTGTACGGGATGAAATATCCTTGGGCTGGATTGGCCATAAACAGTACCGAGTGACCGGATGAATTGTGACCAGTAGTACATGAGGTCATTCCACTGAGATGTCATATTCCTCATATCATGCAGTATAATCTATTTTTTCCTGTACTGAGTTTAACTGTTGAACTTGAAAGCATGCCTACATTGTTGTACCATTATTTATGTACTGGACTGTACCTGCGGAGCTCGTCACTACTTTCACCCCAGAGGTTAGTCTTGTTAGTTATTGAGTTGGTTGTACTCATACTACACTCTGCACCTCGTGTGCAGATCCAGGTACTTCCGGATACGGCGGTTGCCAGATTTGAGGATTTATCTGTTGGAGACTATCAAGGTAGTTGATTGGCGTTCGCAGACCTTGACTCTTTTTTTTAAAGTTATTGTACTGTTCTATATTTTTAGAAAGTGTTCTTATCCGTCAGACTTTGTTATTATTTAGATGCTAATGTACTCAGTGACACCGGATTTTGGGAGTGTTTTGTATCTGAAATTGTGAAGCTTTCTATGGAATTCAAATATTACATTTTCAAACTTAAGAGATTATTGTGATTTATTGAGGTTGTTGGCTTGCCTAGTATTGAGATAGGCGCCATCACGACAGGTTAAGATTTTGGGTCGTGGCAGGGTATTTCGTCAATCTCTTTGATTTGGGCGGGATTCACTTCGAGGCCCCTATTAGAAACAAGAAATCCTAAAAATTTACCTGAAGCGACACCAAAGGCGCACTTCTCCAGGTTTAACTTCATATTATACTTACGGAGAATTTTGGAGGTGTCACTCAAGTGCTGAAAATAGTCCCATGCTCGTGCTGATTTAACCAATGTCATCAATGTCGACCTCCATGGTTTTCCTCAAGTGCTCTTGAAACATTTTGGTCACCAATCTTTGGTACGTTGCTCCAGCATTTTTTAAGCCGAACGACATAATTTTATAATAGTAAGTTCCCCTGTCTGTAATAAACAAAGTATTTTCCTCATCTAGAGGATCCATCTTTATTTGATTATAACCAGATATACGTCTAAAAAACTTAAAAGTTCATGACCTATATACGGTAGAATCAATTAGTTGATCTATATGTGGTAAAAGAAATGAATATTTAGGGCAAGCTTTATTTAAATCAATATAATCCACACACACTCGCCACTTCCCATTCGATTTTGGGACTACAACAGTATTAGCTAACTAGTCGGGGTACTTTACCTCTCAAATTGAGTCAATATTTAGAGGTTTTTTTGCCTCATCTTAGATTACTTGATTTTTAAATGCTCCTTGCTTCCTTTTCTTTTGTTTGACAAGTGGGTGCAATGGGTCCTCATTTAGTGTATGAGTCATTCCTTCTAGTGGTATACTTGTCATGTCTGAATGCGACGAAGCAAAGCAATCAGTATTAGCACATAAAATTTCAATTAACTTACCTTTAATTTCCAAGCTCATGTTTGTTCCGATGTAAACGTTTTTGTCGGACTAGTGGATGAATATTATAACTGTTTTGAGTTCCTCCGTGGTTGTTTTGATATTCTTGTTATCCTATGGCTCTTTGATCATATCGGGTCTTGAAACTATATCAGCTTCATTCTTTGGACTTTCAGTTGAGGTGGACAATAAATTATCCTTAACAAAATTCTTTAATTGCTATTTCTTATCTCCGTCCTCGAATGTTCCTCTTGTGATTGCATCTGAGTTGATATCTCGTGCTACCTGTTGATCTCGTATGATTTGACGGATTCCCCATTGTGATGAGAATTTAATTACCTGATGCAATGCTGGTGGGACAACATTCATATCATGAATCCGTGGTCTTCCTAAAATTATGTTATAGGCCATATCTGCATCTACCTCTTGGAATTTAGTGTCTTTGAAGACACCTTTTATGAATGTTGCCAACATGATGTCACCTTTTGTGACGACACTTGAATCCACTTGCAAAAGCACACAAAGCTTTACCAACTTGTTGAGCAATTATCTGCCTCAAGTTATCCTGCTCATTGGTCTGCTCATCAACTTGTTGTCCATCATTACGAGTAGTAGACCTTTTAGGTGAATTTTCATGTGAGCGTTATGGAGTCGTTGTGGGCGTACGGTGTGGTGGAGTTCCACCTTGTTGTCTTTCTTGGACTCCCTCATCCACCTGAACAATTTTGTTAGTAGTAGACATGCTTTGTCGCTAAAGATATAAATATGAAAAGTGAACAGATTATCAGATTCTCGGTTACGGAATTAATTTGTTAAACTAAAAAATAATTTTTTGGTCAAAGTCAATATCAAAGAAAATTCAGTTTCTAATAACCAAGTTTACTTTACCTTTCCAAAAATAAGAGAATAAAAAATCAATTGCAATTCAATAATATACGAGGTAAAGAGATCATATTGATGATCATTGTTTTCTCTCGAGAATTGTGGATACGAGTCTTTAATCACGTAGAAATATAAAAGTAAAAGATTGATTGCATATATTCGAGAGTATTCTAATCATCGTACAAAATAAGTAAGGACCCTTATATAAGGATACAAAAGATGTAATAATTCCCCCTCACTTAATTCCTACCAGTTACTAATATTTGTGAACACCTAATTTTTGACCACACCCAAATTCGATACTATTTTAGTGTAAAATATTTCTTTTAGGTCTAATCTTAATATTTTAAACTTTTATCTTACTCTTAATAGGTTTTATTTGAAAAAATAAATATTAAAAACTAAAAAAAAATATTCACATTCTTAGGGTCTAAGTTTATTTCTATTTACAAGAGAAAAGAAAATTTACAAAAAATATTTGGTTTCTTTTAATTAGAATTCAAATAAGTATGCTATGGTATCTTTTCTTAGTATTATTTAAATTATATGCAAATATTTAATTTCCTTATATTTTTCTTAGTCTAAAAGAAGTGGGTTCATATTTTTATTTATGTATTTTACCTTACCTTTTCTTTAAATAAAAGAAGTAAATAAAATAATATATTTTTAATAATAATAAAAAAAAGAGATCTTACCCAATTCCCCACTTCCCCACTTCCCCCATTTCACTCACGTCCCAACCCCCATGTCCCCAAGTCTTTCACGCACACACATGATCACACACCCACAACATCACATACACACACGATCTCACCCTCATATCTCTGAATGCATAATCCCATTTTCATATATAAAAGGACACAAAAGGGAGGAGTAGAGATAGACAACACGGAGCCAAATAAAAAAAAATAATTCGGCCATCTAACAAAAAAAGGAAAAGATTACATGCGCAGAAACATCATCCTTAGGAGATTTTAAAGGAGGAAGAATTTTATTTGGAGAAAAATGAAAGTTCAGGAGTCCAGTTTCAAGATACGGTTCGCGGTTACAATTTTCGTTCATGTATTATAGTTGCTGGAATTTATATTTCGACATTGGAAAGCTTAACTAAGGTTCATCTACACTTACTTTGTTATTCATTTTGATTTTATTTGCCTACTGTTTGAATCTGCAATTTGATGTGTTTTAGAGCCTATTCTGTCTATTGTTTTAGTTAAATTTGACTCTTAATTTTTCTTTGTGATAATGTAATAAGTAGTATTTTGTTAAGTGAGTTAAAATAGTTTCGGTGCATAATTTTGGCTTTACTTATTTTAAGTTCAGGATATGCAGTAGAGCATTAAGTTAAAGAATTTTTTTTAAAAATTATTTTATTATTCAAAATTCATATTGGGTATATACCCGATAGTCTATAAATTTAAAGAAATTATAGGTTCTTTATTCCTAAAAGTCATTCCGTTAGTATATTTAACTTAAGAGTATCTGTAGTATTTTTCTTAAGATTTTAATATATCTAGTCTTTATATTGAAAGCCTATTAATTCTTTTAACGATTTGAGTTTAACAGTTCTTTGGCTCTTTAGGTATAGCTTTAAGTGTAGTTTCTGCCGAAAAGTTAATACATGAAAGTCAATTAATTAGTAATATTAGTTAAAACTTTAAATGCTTATTATTGAATATATTTCTTTTCCTCTGATGATTTTGGATCAAAGCTCTTCATGTTTCTTTTAGTGAACGTTTAATGCCTTAGCTTACAAAATTATTTATTCTGTTCCATATTAATGATAGTACATAAGGTAAAATACAATTCTTTGAAGATAAAGTACATAATTTGGGCCAAATGAATTTATTTCCTACTGGTCTAATACTAATCAAAACCAAAGTTGTCCCATTTCCTTTCACGACTAAAGGAACAATGTACATTAACTCAAAAAAATAATAATTAAACCAAATAATAAAAATATACAAATAAATATCTCAGATCTAAAAAGATAAATAAATGAAATACTCTGAATACAATAGTATGCTTTAGGCGCGTGTAAACCAATCAATTATCGGGAATATGTACACGTTCGCGTGACATGGTTATGATTTTCAAAATTAAAGGCAAAGTATGCATTCACGTGACTTTGACAAAACAATCTTAACAATAATAAAGTGTTATTAATTGTGTATACGTACGCGTGACATGATTCTTGACACACCAAACAAAATGAATACATGTACGCGTGATTCGTTTCAAGATAATTCCATAATTACGAATAATAAAGCAATTAAAAGCGGTAAAAAGGCAAATGTACATAGGTTCTAAAAATGAGTAATTAAATAATTTAATTAAGCCAGGTATGATTAAAGCGACCGTGCTAAAACCACGGAATCCGAGAGTGCCTCACACCTTCTCTCGGGTTAACAGAATTTCTTACCCGCTCTTCTGTGTTCGCGGACCGTAATTCAGAGTCAAAACTTCCTCGATTTGGGATTTCAAATAAACCGGTGACTTGGGACACCAAAAATTATCCCAAGTGGCGACTCTAATTAAATAATTCCATTTCGAATAATGTCACTTAAATTGAAAAGAACCCAGAACTTGTGGTTCGGGGTTCAGAATTCGAGCTTATAAGATGATTTATACTTGGCTTTATTGATTTGATGTTATTAATGTATTTTTGAGTCTAATGTGCTAATTGTCGCTAATTTACCGCTTTGATATTATTTGAACTGTATTAAATTATCTTCTTACGCCTCCCTTCTGAGTCTTCTGAATTTATGGTGCACACGTGCGCGTGGCCCACTTTTCTGTTAGAAGTCATACCAATTAGAACGAGGCTGGGTCAGTAACTAGGCCGGGTAGACTTTCGTGCTCCCGGTACGTTACCCCCACCTCGGCTCGAGCTGTCCGCTTGGGTAAGCCAGGTCTAAAACACTCCCCTTAGGATTTAAACCTAGAATAACATAGCCTCATGCCGGATCCCTAGTAGGAACGTTTATTTGCATCATGTGCATTTGACTTTGGGGACTCAACACAGGGGTTGGGTCCGTCTAGGACAGGTGTACCCGAAATTACAAGACCATCCTGATGCATCTTATGTGCTACTTGTGCATTATGTTTGATTTGGTTTGTGCATGTTGACCGGTTTTTAAAATAAAATAAAAATATAAAAATATTGAGGAAAAACCAGAAAGAAGAAAATATGAGGGAGAAAATTTACCCGATTTTCGAAAATCTCAGTATTTACCCAAAAAAAAAAAACCTGAATTTTTCAAAAAAAAAAGTGTCATCCTATTCCTGAAATATTTACGAACTACGCGGGTCTGATTCTCACCGGATGTGAGATACGTAGGCAACCTTCATAGGGTTCGGCCCCATTTTTATAAAATAACTAAAAAAAAGAAAAAAGAAATGTGTCTTAGTGTTTTTTTTTAATCAAAAAACAAATAAGCAGACCGAGCTTCGGTTAATCCCAAATCGTTCCTGTTAGAATAGCCTTAGAACATCTTCAAAATTGTTGAAGGGCTGTTCTCGCAAGAACGGACGTGTCTGTCAATTGGGAATCACTTTTACCATAATGCCCTTCCCCCAGCCCTAAAGCTATCCTTGAAAGTAAGAAGGGGCCATAGTTGCAAAAATAGCCACCCTTTCTTCGGTCACAATTGCAAAAATAGCCCCCATTTTCGTTGATTTTTCTTAAAATTGAGTTATTTACAAAAGATTGTTTGCAAAATGAGTGCATTGGTTCTGTCTCTTGAGACTAGTGTCAACCCTAACCTTAACCACCCACAGGTACAAAATGAGCACTGTCCAGAACACACCGTTCACAGTTGTAGACGAGGCTCCACTTCAGCTTCAGATGTGGTGGTATGATTTAGGAGAAGATGGTCGGAAATGGGTCACCAAGCACCTGGGAGCCCTCACAGATATTATGAAAATTAAACCACGGGACGATTTGATTGAGGCACTAGTGACTTTTTGGGACCCTGTTCACAATGTTTTTCGCTTCTCCGATTTTGAGCTAACTCCCACTTTAGAAGAGATGGCTGGATATTCCGGGTTTGGCAGGGATTTGAGAAACCAGGAGCTCATATTCCCGAGGGCTCTTTCTGTACACCGATTCTTCGATCTTCTGAACATCAGTAAGCAAATTAGAAAGACCAACGTAGTCGAAGGGTGTTGTTCTTTCTACTTCCTATACTCTAGGTTCGGGCAGCCAAATGGGTTTGAAATGCATGAAAAGGGCCTTAACAACAAGCAGAACAAAGACACATGGCATATTCATCGTCGCTTCGCCTTCATAATGGCGTTTTTGGGAATTATAGTCTTCCCAAACAAGGAGCGGACAATTGATACCCGCATAGCCAGGGTTGTACAGGTCCTCACTACCAAAGAACATCACACTCTTGCCCCGATCATTCTATCAGACATTTATCGGGCGTTAACTTTGTGCAAGTCTGGGGAAAAATTCTTCGAAGGGTGCAATATTTTGTTACAAATGTGGTTGATTGAGCATCTCCGACATCATCCCAAGTTCATGAGCTATGGTCCGAGCAAGGACAATTTCATTGATATTTACGAAGAAAGAGTAAAAGATTACAACTCTCCAGAAGGGGTGGAAGCCTGGATATCCCACCTAAGATCTTTAAATGCAAGTCAAATTGAGTGGACTTTGGGATGGCTCCCGCTAAGAGAGGTGATACACATGTCTGCCCTAAAAAGTCATTTGCTGTTGTTGGGTTTGAGAAGTGTCTAGCCGTATGCGCCACACAGAGTTCTAAGACAGCTAGGAAGGTACCAAGTAGTACCTAAAGATGAAGATTTGAGTGTGCAAGTTATTGAGCTACACCCCGAAGCCCCACTCCCCGAAGCTTTAATGCAGCAAATTTGGAATGGTTGTCGCTACTTGAAAGATGATACTCAGGCGCCAGATCCTGCGAGAGGTGAGGTAGATCCAGGTTATGCTATATGGTTTGTGAAGAGGTCTCGCGTGGATGATGTTCAAGAGCCCAAAAGGCCCACAAAAAGACCGCATGTTCAAGCCTTTGATGATAAAATCCAAGAACGGTTGGCCTGGGGTGAATGGGAAAAGGGATACAAAACAACTATTCATGCCTTAGAAGAAAGGCTGAGAAACCTCAATTTTGAGAAAGACTTGCAAGAACAAGAAGCCGAAGGGGAAAAGAAGAGTCTGATCCACAAAAATGAAGCCCTTCGTGCTCAACTTCAACAGATGAAGAAAGCCTCTGAAGTGCCAGTGAGAAGTTGGAAAGACCAGAGAACCATTGCCAATCTGATGGAAAAAGTGCAAGATTATGATTCCCTTTTGGCAAAGACTGAAAAGTCGTTGGACAAAGCTAATGAAAAGATCGTACAGCTAAATGAGAAGGCCGAATCAAGTAAGGATCGCCAAGTAACACAATTTGAAGAAAAGAGGGCTCAATTTGAGAGAGAGAAGGCCCATTGGGTACGTTCAGAAGCTCAGCTCCATGCGCAGTTGGAAGAAATGAGAAGGTACAATAGAGAATATCAGCATGCAGATTTTGATAGGGAGATGGCTCAGGCGAGACTCGAGCAGGCTAGACTTCGGGCTCAGTTGGAGTCAGCCTTAGATCGTGAAGGCCACATAAGGGAGATAGCCACCATTCGCCAGCAACAGTTACAAGATCGAGACCAGAATTTCCAGTACTTCAAAGAGCAAGTTCATAATTTGGCTGTTTATACCGCTCAAAGTTATGTGAACTGCCAAGGGATGGATTATGAGAAGTTTTTGGAGCATGCACCTACTTTTGCCCGTCATCTTGCAGCAGAGTTAGAAAGGATGTACCGTACATTAGGGGGTCAACCAGGGCAAGCCCCACCATGAGCAGATGTTCCAGTGTTTGAAAGCCAGAAGATTGTGGAGTTGAATTATAGTCGTAGTTGTTAGAACTTTTTATGTAGTAGTTATGTTTTAGTTTGAGTCATTGTTGAATCTTTAAAATCGCTGTCTTTTAGTCTTGTTAGAGTCTGGTAAGTCATTTTCAATATAATGTCCTTTTTGTTATTGTATTATTTCGTTTTGTTAAAAAAAAATATTATTGTTTTCCCCTGAACTACGTAATGGTCTGATTCATGCGACGTCATGATACGTAGGCAATCCTCATCGGATGCGATCATAACCATAATTAATCTAAAAAAAAACCCCGTTAAATTCAAGATGAAAATAAACCAATAAATCAATAAGCCGGGATGAAGCATAAAGCCTTCCAAGATCATTTTAGAAATGAAAATGGCATTAGGTGCATGACATATAATGTGTGATTAATATCTGCAAAATGCCTAACTCTAACACGTTTGATGTTTGTCATTTTTAAAAGATAAAGTAAAACAGAGGTGGTTGGTTTGTGGTTTAAATTGGCGACTCACCCTTACAACACGAGATCAAAAGGAAAAAGTAGAATGGCAAACAACAGTGAGAATGAGTCAGATAATGATGATGTCCATGGACAATTGGTTGAACAAGGTTCAGGACTGGTTGAAGAAGTAAGAGTGTTGAAGCAACAATTGGCAGAGATGTACCAAGCCTGGGTGAATGGACAAGCACCGCCCTCACTACCCATAGGGCCTTCGAACAATCTTCATAATGTGTCAGTTGCCACTCAAGTGCCTATCTCCATAACAAGTAACCCATTGTACCAACCTGGATTCAGTCCGAGCTTTAACCTTCCCACTATCCCCAGTACCTCCATTCCACGTCCTCCAATCGCACCCCTCAGAAATGACCCACCTACTATACCCATTGTCCATACTTTCACTGTCCCTCAACCGGCTCTTGCTCAAAATTCCAATAATGATCCACAGGTGGATGCTCGTGATGCCCAACATTACTCTCCAGAACTGACTTTAAAGGTTCCAGATTCATACAAGCACACTACTCATA
Source organism: Nicotiana tabacum (assembly GCF_000715075.1). NCBI lineage: Eukaryota > Viridiplantae > Streptophyta > Magnoliopsida > Solanales > Solanaceae > Nicotiana > Nicotiana tabacum. The sequence goes on from NC_134098.1 coordinate 53,935,391, forward strand.
ACGTGTTCCCAATTGAGATCGAAAAGCCCGAAAAGAATATGGAACAAGAGGAAATGACCAGAAAAATGAAGAGCTTGGAACAGACCATGAGAAACATACAGGGTTTGGGGGGCCACAAGAGTGTTTCATTTAACGATCTATGCATGTTTCCCCATGTTCATTTGCCACCCGGCTTCAAGACCCCCAAGTTTGACAAGTATGATGGGCATGGTGATCTCGTTGCCCATTTGAAGAGGTATTGTAACCAACTAAGGGGAGCGGGAGACAAAGAAGAATTGCTCATGGCTTATTTTGGGGAAAGTTTGACAGGAATTGCTTCAGAGTGGTTCATAGATCAAGACATCTCTCACTGGCACGTTTGGAATGACATGGCTCAAGATTTTGTCCAACAGTTTCAGTACAATATTGATATAGTGCCAGACCGCTCCTCTCTCGTCAACATAAAGAAGAAACCAACAGAAAGCTTCAGAGAATATGCAATCAAGTGGAGAGAGCAGGCTGCTAGGGTCAAACCACCAATGAAAGAGGCAGAAATGATTGACTATTTTCTCCAAGCTTAGGATCCAGATTACCTCCATTACATGTTGGCCGCCATCGGTAAACCTTTTGCTGAGGCGATTAAGATTGGGGAAATAGTTGAGAATGGCATGAAGTCAGGCAAAATTGTGAGTCAGGCAGCCCTTAAGGCAACCACACAAGCAATTCAAAGCGGGTCAGGCAATTTCGGAAATCGGAAAAAGAAGGAGGAAGGATCCATGATGGCATCTGGGTTCGGGGGAGTTCAAAGAGGAATAGCTCCTTCTTACGTGCAATTCCAACAAGGACTATCCAATTCTCTTCAACATTATTATCCGCCTCAAGGTCCCCGATACTCAGTTCCCCTGTAACAATACACAGTGTTTAATGCTCACGCTTATGCTAGGCCTCCCAATCACCAACAATGGCAGGCACCGATTCCACAAGGCTTCCGTCAACTCCGGCCGAATTTTCAGGCACCATATAATCCTCGTCCCCGACAAGAATATGTGAGAGAACAGGAGCAAAGGAAAGAGTTCACCCCAATTGGAGAATCGTATACAAGCCTATTTCGAAAGTTGATACAATTGAAGTTGATTGAACCTATTATGCCGCGTTATGTGAATCCAAATTCAAAAGGTTTTGACTCAAATGCAAGATGTGAGTATCACTCTAACACAAAAGGGCATAGTACTGAAAACTGTTGGACATTAAAGAAAGCCATTGAAAATTTGATTGAAGCAAAGGCAATTATGGTAACAAACAATGAGGATACTCCTAATATCACAAACAATCCGCTCCCAACTCATGATAATACACATTTTATTGGGATGATTTGTGATGATCGGGATTATAAGCAGTCTGGCAAGACAGAGATGGTTGTTAGAACCATAGGGCCAGAACCAAAAGTGATAGTGAGCCCGCCGCAATTGGCACCATTGATGGTGAAAGGTGCGAATTCTAGTTTGAACTTGGCATGTTTTGAAAAAATGATTCTCTATGTTCCTGGAAGCACAAAAAAGGTTGAGGTTCAATTGGGTGGGCCAAAACTTTACATCCCCGGAGGCATTCAAAAGATCATTCCGAATAATGGTTTGAGGAATATAACAGAGCCAGTCGTGATCCGACCTGTTGCCCAACTCCTAGTGACAAACACAAAATCTATTTCCTGGAATTATAACAAGACTGTCATGACATACAAAGGAAAAGAGATAGTTGAAGAAACAAGTGAAATGGGGGGCTTGACCCGCTCTGGAAGGTGTTATTCACCAGAGGAATTGAGAAAAGCTAAGCAAGCCAGGGAAAGTCACTTGCCAGTGAAAGAACCCGTTGCAGAAAAAGAAGCGGAGGAATTCTTTAAGAAGATGAAATTGCAAGACTACTCAATCATTGACCAACTAAGGAAAACTCCTGCTCAGATATCTTTGTTATCTCTGCTTTTGCATTCAGAAGAGCATCGTCGTGTGTTGATCAAAACTCTGAACGAGGCATATGTCTCAGAAAAGACAACGGTGAATCAGCTAGAAAAAATGGCTGAAAGATTCTTTGAAGTAAATAGAATTACTTTCAGCGATGATGATTTGCCTGAGGAAGGGGCTGGCCACAATAGAGCTTTGCATCTTATGGTCAAATGTGAAGGGCACTACGTAAAAGGAGTCATGATTGACGGAGGCTCAAGTGTAGATGTGTGTCCTCTTTCTACTCTACAACAGCTGAACATCGACAGTAAACAGAATTCGAACCAGTAATGTCAGCATCAGAGCTTTTGATGGTTCAAAAGAGACACTATTGGGGAAATCGAACTCACCATGACAATCGGCCCGGTTGATTTTAACATTGTCTTTCAAGTGTTAGATATGGAAACTTCCTATAATTTTCTTTTGGGAAGGCCGTGGATCCATATGGCCAGAGCTGTACCATCCACCCTACATCAAATGGTCAAATTCGAGTGTGACGGGCAAGAAATTATTGTTCATGGGGAGGATTACTCATCTGTCTATAAAGACCCGTCCATTCCATATATCGACGCCAAGGAAGGATGTGAATCTATCATATATTAAGCATTTGAGGTGATTGAGGTGGACCAAGTGGAAGAAGGAAAACCAATTCTGCATCCCCGTCTTTCAGCCACATCTATGATGGTAGCTTTGCTGATGTTGAGGAACGGCTATGAACCAGGAAAAGGATTGGGATCCTCTCTACAAGGAATTGTGAACCCCATTGCTCCATTTTCGAAGAAAAATACCTTTGGCTTGGGCTTTAAACCAATATCAGCTGACATAGACAGAGCCAAGGCCCGCAAAAAGAATGGTTGGAATCTGCCCAAACCAATCCCTCACATTGCCTACTCTTTTGTCAAGCCACAATTTGAAGAAGTCCAAAATCCTTCTACTCAGGATGACATTAACGGAGTTTGCCAGGGTCTCAAGGAGATGTTTTATGAGATCAATATGGTTCAAGTTGGGGAGGGCCCTAGTCGGGCAAGTGTTCAACTGATTGGTCCAGATACTTCGCTCAGCAACTGGGAAGCAATTCCTCTTCCCATCAGGAAGGAGACTTGGTAGCCTGTGCTGGCTTTAAAAATATGACATGCACGCGGAATTCATGCCCAGATCTTAAAAAGCTGTCTAATCTCGAAATAATGAATCAAGAAGTTGAGTATGACGAAGAAGAGGCTTTTAGAGAAATAAAAAGGGAATTGGATCAATTTGAGAATAAGCCTAAGCCTAACTTAAATGAAACTGAGGCAATTAACCTGGGAAGTCCTGAAGAAATCAGAGAAACAAAAATAAGCATTCATACTGAACAAAAGACGAGCGATGCCATAATTCAAGTTTTGTTTGAGTATAGAGATGTATTTGCTTGGTCGTATGATGACATGCCGGGTTTGAGTACCGATCTAGTGGTCCATAAGCTTCCCACACATCCTAATTTTCCACCAATCCAACAAAAACAAAGGAAGTTTAAAACAAACATGAGTGATAAGATTAAAGAAGAAATCACGAAGCAACTAAGTGCAAATGTGATCAGGGTCGTCCGATACACTACATGGTTAGCAAATGTTGTGCCAGTGCCAAAGAAGGATGGGAAAATCAGAGTTTGTGTTGACTATAGGGATTTAAACAAAGCAAGTCCAAAGGACAACTTTCCCTTACCCAACATTCATATCCTTGTTGACAATTGCGCTAAACATGAGATCCAATCTTTTGTGGATTGTTATGCCGGATATCACCAAATTATGATGGATGAAGAGGATGCAAAAAAAGACCGCCTTCATAACTCCATGGGGAACTTATTGTTATAGGGTTATGCCATTTGGTTTGAAGAATGCAGGGGCAACTTACATGAGAGCCATGACTACCATGTTCCATGACATGATGCACAAAGAGATTGAAGTGTATGTTGATGATGTGATCATTAAGTCGAGAACACAAGCTGACCATGTGCAAGACTTGAAAAAGTTCTTTGAAAGGCTACGAAGGTACAATCTCAAACTCAATCCAGCCAAATGTGCATTTGGAGTTCCTTCTGGGAAGCTTTTGGGTTTTATAGTTAGTCGAAGAGGCATTGAGTTAGATCCCTCCAAGATAAAAACCATTCGAGAGCTGCCTCCCTCGAAGAACAAAACAGAAGTCATGAGTTTACTCGGGAGGTTGAATTACATCAGCAGGTTCATCGTGCAGCTTACAACAACATGTGAGCCTATTTTTAAGTTGTTGAAAAAGAATGCCGCTATCAAGTGGACAGATGAGTGCCAAGAAGCTTTTGATAAGATCAAGGAATATTTGTCAAATCCCCCTGTTTTGGTCCCGCCGGAACCTGGTAGGCCTCTATTTTTATATCTGTCAGTAATGGATAGTTCCTTTGGTTGTGTTCTGGGTCAACATGATGTCACAGGCAAAAGAGAACAAGCAATATATTATTTGAGCAAAAAGTTCACCACTTATGAGGCCAAATACACTCTTTTGGAAAGAACATGTTGCGCTTTAACCTGGGTCACCCAGAAGCTTAGGCATTATCTTTTGGCCTATACAACTTACCTCATATCCCGAATGGATCCCCTGAAGTACATCTTTCAGAAGCCGATGCCAACTGGCAAATTAGCAAAATGGCAAATCTTGCTCACAGAGTTTGATATTATTTATGTCACTCGCACTGCCATGAAGGCACAAGCTTTGGCTGATCATCTGGCAGAAAACCCGGTTGATGATGAGTATGAGTCTTTGAACACATATTTCCCAGATGAAGAGGTTAATTTAGTTGAAGAAGTAGTCCAAGATGACAGTCAAATTTGGAAACTATACTTTGATGGGGCTGTCAACATCAAAGGCGTAGGGATTGGGACAATTCTGGTATCACCTACTGGGCAACATTACCCTGCCACGGCGCGACTTCGTTTTTTCTGTACAAACAACACAGCAGAATATGAAGCTTGCATCATGGGTCTGAACATGGCAATAAACCTAAATGTGCATGAATTGTTGGTGATGGGAGATTCAGATTTGCTTATTCGGCAGGCTCAAGGTGATTGGGAGACTCGAGACATCAAGCTCATTCCATATAGACAATGTGTGGAGGATCTTAGCAAAAGGTTCAAGTCCATCGAATTCAGGTACATTCCCAGGTTTCACAATGAATTAGCTGATGCCTTGGCCACCCTAGCCTCAATGCTTCCATATCCGGGTAATACTCACATTGACCCATTAGAAATTCAAATTCGGGATCAACATGGTTATTGCAATACAATTGAAGCAGAACCAGATGGTGAACCATGGTATCGTGATATTAAACAGTTTCTGAAAACAAGAGAATATCCGGAACATGCTAATAGGGATCAAAAGAGAACTGTTAGGCGACTCTCTAATGGTTTCTTTTTGAGTGGGGAAATCCTATACAAAAGAACTCCGGATTTGAATTTGTTGAGATGTGTGGATGCCAAAGAAGCTGAAATAATTATGAATGAGGTGCATTCGGGAGTTTGTGGCCCGCACATGAATGGATATGTTCTAGCAAAGAAAATCCTTCGGGCAGGATATTATTGGCTTACTATGGAACGAGATTGCTTTCGTTTTGTTCGCAAGTGCCACCAGTGTCAGATTCACAGTGATTTGATTCACTCGCCTCCTTCAGAGTTGTATCCTATGTCGGCTCCTTGGCCTTTTGTTGCTTGGGGAATGGACGTCATTGGCCCAATCGAGCCAAAAGCTTCAAATGGGCACAGATTCATCTTGGTTGCAATTGATTACTTCACCAAATGGGTGGAAGCTATTACATTGAAAGCAGTTACCAAGAAAGCAGTAGTAGACTTTGTTCACTCCAACATTATCTGTCGTTTCGGTATTCCAAAAACCATTATTACAGATAATGCTGCTAATTTGAATAGTCATCTGATGAAGGAGGTATGTGAACAATTTAAAATTGAGCATCGAAATTCTACTCCTTACCGTCCCAAAGCTAATGGAGCTGTTGAAGCTGCGAATAAGAACATTAAGAAGATTCTTAGGAAGATGATCCAAGGGTCTAGACAATGGCTCGAGAAACTACCTTTTGCTCTTTTGGGATACCGGACAACAGTCCGTACATCAGTTGGCGCAACGCCCTACTTATTGGTTTATGGAACTGAAGCGGTCGTACCTGCTGAAATTGAGATTCCCTCTCTCCAAATCATTGTTGAAGCAGGGATTGAGGACACTGAATGGGTGAAGTCCCGATTGGAACAGTTGAATTTGATTGATGAAAAGCGTTTGGCGGCAGTTTGTTTTGGTCAGTTATACCAACAAAGAATGGCATGCGCTTACAATAAGAAAGTGCGCCCAAGAAAATTTGAGGTAGGACAACTTGTTTTGAAACGTATTTTTCTGCACCAAGAAGAAGCAAAAGGAAAGTTCGCCCCGAATTGGCAAGGTCCTTACCTCGTCAAGAAAGTATTGTCAAAAGGAGCTCTACACTTGGCAGATATAGAAGGAAAGGTGACTGATATATCCGTCAACGCAGATGCGGTCAAGAGATACTATGTCTAACATGGCTCTGTTGGGGCATTCTTATATTTAGCATTCTCAGGTTGGGATGACGAAAGGCTATCATTCTCGCTACCCAAATACTGGTCAACCCTAGTTATCCATTTGAAGCCTTGTTTATATTTCTTTGTTTTCTCCTCTTTTGGAACCAATGTACTTAAAAAAAAAAAAGAAAGAAGAAAGAAAACTCAAATTAAAATAAAAATAAATAAATAAATAAATAAAAAATCATCAAAACAAGTTCATGTCATTGAACTACGTCTGATCTGATTCCGAAAGGATACGTAGGCAGCCTCACTCTGGGGTTCGGTCACACCAAAACAAAAATCCACATGTCCTAAGTATTCAAATAAACTGGGGCATGGTTTTATTTTATTTTCGATGGTTGTTCCATCAAAATGGGTCCAAAAGTTGTAATTCAGTTGAGTATTTCTTTTTACCTTTCCCTGCTAAGACCTTTTGATCAACTTTCGAGAATGCTAAGTCAGTATACTACGGGTGATGCCTCAGTCATTGTAAAGAGAGAAAAATAAATAAGAGAGTCTTATTGGTGAAAACCCTCACGGGCACTATAAGGCAATGGTGAGTTGAGAGAAAGATAGATGAGAGAGGTCAATTGGTGAAAACCCACAAAGGGCATCATTGATCGATTTAAGGCTTCGTACATCCTGACACAAGCATGGTCAAGATAAAGAACTCAGTTTCAAAGTTAAGTTTACAACAGATTTTGAGAATTAGACGGTTCAAACGGATCGGGCATCCAGTCCAAAGTGCATGTCATGTTCATTGAAGTCAGCATATTTCCTCTAGATAAGTCCTTTCTTATTTTTTCTTCTGAAAGGGACACTTCTTGATTAAGTTGTAATATCTATTAGGTCACCTTCTTGTTTTCTTTCGCATTACTTTTTTTGAGTCCCTTTCAGTATAATCTTGTCAAAGCAAAGCAAAGAAAAGGCCGCAAAATTGGTTACAGTTTCCCCGTTATATAAAGCAAAGATTGCTGGGCATAAACCGTATAGGAAAAGGCATAAAGCCATCTGCGATTTTCCTTGACGAGAAAAAGGCTGGAAGGACTAAATAATGTTCCAAGGGTCAACAAAAGTTACTCAGTTAAAAGATTTTTGGGAAGCAAGGTTGTTTGCACCATGAACACAAATGGTGATAGGCGCAAAATGGTTTAGGTTTTGATGTTGAGAAAGAAGATCTCCAGAAAGAAAAGGCAGAATCTCCCGGCAACTTGTACAATCATCGACCAACTTGTACAATCTCCAGTGTAATAGACGCAAGGTCAAGTCGCCCAAGAAATCAAGGCCACAAACTGACCACCATTTTAAAACTAACAAATCTTTCTTTGTTTAGAACAGGAACATAACAATTTTAGGAAACAGTTCGTGAAAAGACGAACACCACCAAGTGAAGTTCTCAAATCCTTGATTTTCTCCTAATATACATGTAATCATGTTATTTTTAGTTTCATTATAGGGAATCAATACCCTATCTTCAATATAGGGTACTACATCCCCTGGCTGCATTATTTATTGCCTACATAGGGTACGCCATTCCCTAGTAGCATCCCAGAGTGCCACGAGCCTCATCTTATCACCAACATAGGGTACTACATCCCCTGATTGCATTACATTCTGCCTACATAGGTTATGACATTCCCTAGTAGCATCTTAGAGTGCTACGAGCCTCATTTTTATTGCAAACATAGGGTACGACATTCCCTAGTAGCATCCCGAGGGCTACGAGCCTCACCTTATTGCCAACACATGGTACTACATCCCCTGGTTGCATTTCTCATTGCTAACATAGGGTACGACATTTCCTAGTAGCATCTCAGAGTGCCACGAGCCTCATCTTATTGCCCAACACAGGGTACTACATCCCCTGGTTACATTTTAGTGCCAACATAGGGTACGACATTCCCTAGTAGCATCTTAGAGTGCCACGAGCCTCATCTTATTGCCAACACAGGGTACTACACCCCCTGGCTACATTACATTTTGCCAATATAGGGTACGACATTCCCTAGTAGCATCTCAGAGAGACACGAACCTCATCTTATTTCCAAACACAGGGTACTACATCCCCTGGTTATATTTTAGTGCCAACATAGGATACGACATTCTCTAGTAGCGTCTGAGAGTGCCACCAGCCTCATCTTATTGCCAGCATACTACATCCCTTGGTTGCTATCCATCTTATTAACATAGGGTATGACATCCCCTATTATCCAAAAAAAAAAAAAAGGTCTTTTACAATTCTTTATTTTGCAATAGCAAAGATAGTTTAATGTATTTTCAATAACTCACAAAAATTTTCTAGTACAAACTGGGGCAGGAAATTTTTGTTCGTTTTGTTTGTTTGTGATGGCTTGTAGGTTTTTCTGCAAAGCACGGATTAGATGTGCAAAAACAATAAGATTCCAACTATTGCCAAAAGAAAGTGGAACCTTTGATCTCAACACCAGCTGCAACCAACTTCGACATAATGCATGCGAAGACATAGGGTCTCAAGATCCATCTTCTCATCATCAGATCAAGAAACAAGCTTGTGAGAATATTTCATAGTCTGTTGCATCGAGAGCATCAAGTTTCAGTCTAAAGTCAATGGGAGAAGCAACTCAAGAATCAAGACTAGACTCCAGATGACTTTTAGATAGGAATTTTGTAACTCCTAGATTTTAAGAGTATGTAATTTTCTATTCATTTTGCTGTAATAGTAGGAACCGCAGACCAGAACCTCGATGAAACTTCGCTCGATTCTCCATCTAAGCATACTCCATCACTCTTCTTCCACTTGAACTACACATGACCTGATTCCCTTATAACCCGGGATATGTAGGCTGCCTAAAGCCAAGGCTCGGTCGCAACGCCTTCTTTTCACTTCTTTTCCCTTTTAAATAATTGGGTGGTCAAAAATCAGTCACTTTGTTCATTTTCTTTGCCAGAAAACTCTTCATGTTTCCAAGCAAAGAGGGGCATGCTGTGAACACCTAATTTTTGACCACACCCAAATTCGATACTATTTTAGTGTAAAATATTTCTTTTAGGTCTAATCTTAATATTTTAAACTTTTATCTTACTCTTAATAGGTTTTATTTGAAAAAATAAATATTAAAAACTAAAAAAAAAAATATTCACATTCTTAGGGTCTAAGTTTATTTCTATTTACAAGAGAAAAGAAAATTTACAAAAAATATTTGGTTTCTTTTAATTAGAATTCAAATAAGTATGCTATGGTATCTTTTCTTAGTATTATTTAAATTATATGCAAATATTTAATTTCCTTATATTTTTCTTAGTCTAAAAGAAGTGGGTTCATATTTTTATTTATGTATTTTACCTTACCTTTTCTTTAAATAAAAGAAGTAAATAAAATAATATATTTTTAATAATAATAAAAAAAAGAGATCTTACCCAATTTCCAACTTTTCCACTTCCCCCATTTCACTCACGTCCCAACCCCCATGTCCCCAAGTCTTTCATGCACACACATGATCACACACCCACAACATCACATACACACACGATCTCACCCTCATATCTCTGAATGCATAATCCCATTTTCATATATAAAAGGACACAAAAGGGAGGAGTAGAGATAGACAACACGGAGCCAAATAAAAAAAAATAATTCGGCCATCTAACAAAAAAAGGAAAAGATTACATGCGCAGAAACATCATCCTTAGGAGATTTTAAAGGAGGAAGAATTTTATTTGGAGAAAAATAAAAGTTCAGGAGTCCAGTTTCAAGATACGGTTCGCGGTTATAATTTTCGTTCATGTATTATAGTTGCTGGAATTTATATTTCGACATTGGAAAGCTTAACTAAGGTTCATCTACACTTACTTTGTTATTCATTTTGATTTTATTTGTCTACTGTTTGAATCTGAAATTTGATGTGTTTTAGAGCCTATTCTGTCTATTATTTTAGTTAAATTTGACTCTTAATTTTTCTTTGTGATAATGTAATAAGTAGTATTTTGTTAAGTGAGTTAAAATAGCTTCGGTGCATAATTTTGGCTTTACTTATTTTAAGTTCAGGATATGCAGTAGAGCATTAAGTTAAAGAATTTTTTTTAAAATTATTTTATTATTCAAAATTCATATTGGGTATATACCCGATAGTCTATAAATTTAAAGAAATTATAGGTTCTTTATTCCTAAAAGTCATTCCGTTAGTATATTTAACTTAAGAGTATCTGTAGTATTTTTCTTAAGATTTTAATATATCTAGTCTTTATATTGAAAGCCTATTAATTCTTTTAACGATTTGAGTTTAACAGTTCTTTGGCTCTTTAGGTATAGCTTTAAGTGTAGTTTCTGCCGAAAAGTTAATACATGAAAGTCAATTAATTAGTAAGATTAGTTAAAACTTTAAATGCTTATTATTGAATATATTTCTTTTCCTCTGATGATTTTGGATCAAAGCTCTTCATGTTTCTTTTAGTGAACGTTTAATGCCTTAGCTTACAAAATTATTTATTATGTTCCATATTAATGACAGTACATAAGGTAAAATACAATTCTTTGAAGATAAAGCACATAATTTGGGCCAAATGAATTTATTTCCTACTGGTCTAATACTAATCAAAACCAAAGTTGTCCCATTTCCTTTCACGACTAAAGGAACAATGTACATTAACTCAAAAAAATAATAATTAAACCAAATAATAAAAATATACAAATAAATATCTCAGATCTAAAAAGATAAATAAATGAAATACTCTGAATACAATAGTATGCTTTAGGCGCGTGTAAACCAATCAATTATCGGGAATATGTACACGTTCGCGTGACATGGTTATGATTTTCAAAATTAAAGGCAAAGTATGCATTCACGTGACTTTGACAAAATAATCATAAAAATAATAAAGTGTTATTAATTGTGTATACGTACGCGTGACATGATTCTTGACACACCAAACAAAATGAATACACGTATGCGTGATTCGTTTCAAGATAATTCCATAATTACGAATAATAAAGCAATTAAAAGCGGTAAAAAGGCAAATGTACATAGGTTCTAAAAATGAGTAATTAAATAATTTAATTAAGCCAGGTATGATTAAAGTGACCGTGCTAAAACCACGGAATCCGAGAGTGCCTCACACCTTCTCTCGGATTAACAGAATTTCTTACCCGGTCTTCTGTGTTCGCGAACCGTAATTCGGAGTCAAAACTTCCTCGATTTGGGATTTCAAATAAACCGATGACTTGGGACACCAAAAATTATCCCTAGTGGCGACTCTGATTAAATAATTCCATTTCGAATAATGTCACTTAAATTGAAAAAACTCCTTTCTTTCCTATTCCCCCGGGAAAAAGAAGGTATGACAACATTAACTGCATTAATTGTACGTTACTGTAATTACTCGTAACAGTTACGGTAATAATAGGTGATCGCACGTAATCAGGGATAATGCCGATTCTCTTTCCATATCTGCAATTGTTCATGAATCTTCCTCGTTTATGGCCTCCATGCATCTCGTGCCTATTTTTTCTTTCCCATTTATCTTGTATGATACCTTCTTTTATAAATCATATGGTTATTTTAACTATGCCTCATCATTCTTCTTTATTAACTTGATGCAAATGCCACTTCTTACCATATCGTTAGTCCATGTGTCATGCCAATGTTTCCACCAATACGGACCGATAGGTCATTTTGAGTACTAGCCTCAATTTATGTATTCTGAAACCTCTCATAAATTCATTTGATGTTTCATGATTTTCATGCATGGTCCGTGTCACTTTTCATAAAGCTTTGATGTAAAAGTTTGAAGAAAATATGATTTTTGACTTAAATTAAGGCTAGAGTTGACCACGGTCAATATTTATTGTAAACGACCTCGGATCAGTGATTTATCGATTCTGGTAGGTCCGTATTATATTTTTGAACTTTTACACACATTTGGTTGGGGTTCGAGGTGACCCGAGCGCATTTCAGTACATTATGTAAAAGATTGTGAAAAATGAGTTTACAAGTTGAAATCGTGAGTTTTGATGATCGATTGTTGTTGTTTAATGTTATTTTAATTATTCGAGGTAGCAAGAAAGTTTTTACGATGTTATTACACTTGTGTGCATATTTGGTTTGGAGCCCGAGGGGCTTGAGTGAGTTTCGAATGCGTTACGGTTGAGTTTGGAGCAGCTGATGCACAATTGTTACTCATGTTGAAGTGCAGGTCTCGCATTTGCAAGGACCTGTTTGCAAATGTGAACTCTGCTTTTGCGAAGTCCAGCTCGCATTTGTGATAAAGGGCTAGGTAGGGAGCATCGTATTTGCGATGAGGTGTTTGCAATTGCGGACAGCCTAGGATGGCTTTTGCGACTGGGCACTAGAATTAGGCAGAATAGCAATTGTTAATCTTTGACCGCATTTGCGATGCACGGGGGCCTCACAAATGCGTGGTTTATGTTAAATTAGAGATTTTTGGGGGTCTGATGCACTGATCGCATTTGCGATCACTATGTGGCATTTGCGAACATAGCAATTGCGAATAAGAGTTTGCAATTGCAACATCTGCAGCTGAGTAAAAGATTGAAAAATCGGGACTTAGCTTATTTTACACCCTTTTTCAAACCTAAGCTCTCTCGAGCTGATTTTTGAAGAAGAAGTTTTTCTTACCAAATTCATTGGTAAGCATCTTAAACTAGTTTTCAATCAATTTGAAGACGAACGTTTCATGAATTTTTAACATCGCATTTCATGGTAGAAATCAGGGGTTTTGGGTAGAATTTAGGAACTATGTAAAATTTAGATTTAGACCTCAAATTTGGTGGAATTTCAAAACAAATTACATATCCGGGCTCATGGGTGAATGATTAATTAGGTTTTGGTCCGAATCTAAGATTTTGATCAAGCGAGATCGAGGTTGACTTTTGTTGACTTTTTCATTTTATTACAGATCTAACCTTTTTTGATCGTGGATGGTTTCTAAAGCTTGATTTGCATTGTTTGAATGATATTTGGTTAGATTTGGTTGGTTTGGAGCCTTGTTCTAAAGGAAAAGTCGTGGTTGATTGTTGACTTAGTTGCAGAAAGAGGTAAGTGTCTTGTTTAACTTTGACTTGAGTGAATTAGGACTTATTGGTCTAATTGATACGTGAATTATGTGTGGGGACATTGTATATACAAGGTGATAAGTATATATCTGTTGTTATAGGTTAAAGCATGCGGGTTGGGCTATTTACCTTTATGTCGTCATTTATTCCATGCTATATATCCTTACATGCTTTGATTGCTACGTGTCTAAATTGTTATCCTGCCTTACTTGTTATATGTCATTCAGTTGTTAACTATTTCGATTTATTCATTCCGAGGTCTATATCTGCTTACCTAATATATGCTCCTACATATATTAACTATATATTTTCATTGATTCTTGTCCCTACTTGGCTTTAATGTATGTACCTTATGTGTTGTATTTTATTATGTTATATCCGATTGTATGAGTCCTTTGACTATTATTGTGTTAGTGCTTTGTTGAGGTTTGTAAATATGAGATATCGGGTGTTCTTTATGGTGCTAGCAGTTCCATGGTCTTTTGTACGCTTTAGGACCTTTTGTGTTGAGATTACGGAATTTGGTTGTGTTGAGTTGTCCATATTAATGAGTTGATATTGGGAACGTGTTGCGTGCTACAACAGTATTGAAATAAATTGATAATGGGAATGGGTTGCACGCCGCAATAGATTTTTATATGATATTGGGATCGGGTTGCACGTCACAAGAGATATTGTGTAAGTGTTGGGATCGGGTTGCGCGCCGCAATGGAGTATGATGTGTTATAATGTTTGTAGCTATAATGTTGTATTTCAGTACTGTGATATGAGGATATTGAGATGATGTTATTATGAGGCCCTCTGTTAGTTGACCTTCGGGTCCCGTTCTTATGAGTTTATCAATTTTACTCTATATTTTGTTCTTTTCTATTTATCACCCGTACAGGTTTATCGTGAGTGTCTTGTCATAGCCTCGTCACTACTTTGTTGAGGTTTGGCTCGACACTTACAGAGTACATGGGGTCAGTTGTACTCATACTATACTTCTTCGCTTCTTGTGCAGATCCCCGGTGTTGGTCCTAGCGGGGCGTAGCGGAGATTGCTCTAATCGGACTCATTCAGGAGACTTAAGGTAGAGTTGCACTGTGTTCGCAGTCCTTGAAGTCCCCTTCTATCATGTTTAACTGTTTATCTAGTTTCAGACAGTTGTATTTCATTTCAAATCATATTTGTAGTATTTTAGTCGCTCGTGTACTTGTGACTCCGAATTTTTGGGATTAGAATAGACTGCGTAATTATGTATTTATCATATTTATTTAAGGGTATTTCAATTTTTAATTCTTATTATTCTGCTTTAAATTGTTAAAATTGATTAACTCTTTAGCTAATGTTGGTTTGCCTAGCAAGTGGAATTTAGGCGCCATCACGGCCCCATGGTTAGATTTCGGGTCATGACAAGTTGGTATCATAGCACTAGGTTGCCTAGGTCTCACAAGTCATGAGCGAGCTTTATGATGGTAGGCTAGAAACCCGTGTCTTAGTCATAGTTTGCACTCTAATTACTATATTTTACTTGTGTTTGAGTTTAAATGATAGTGAATTGCATTTATTATGTGTTTTATGCCTTGCATAAAGTTATTCTAAGTTAAAACAAATTCGGGAGCGAAATCGACAAGTTGGAGTTATAAAGGCTGAGTAAAAGCTCAAGGGATTAAACCAGGATCGCGTTCGGGGGTCGCGGACCGAGTCTAGATATCAAAAATTGAAGAAACAAATTTACTCTATAAGAAGTGCACAACCGTACACCGCATGGCACAGCGCGGAGCGCGACCCGCCTATACAATATTTTTAGAGTATTTTCCTGTTTCGGCTTGGAAAGGGTAGTTTCGTCCGAGCCCACTCCTAAATGATATAAATACACAAAAAGATATTTTTGAAGGGACTTTGGACCTTGGAAGCTTTTGGAGAGCATTGGAGGCTACAAGACACAAGATTTCATCATTTTTTTATCAATTCAATATGAGAGTTTGTATTGTAACATTAGATTGATGCTTTCTTACTCTTTAATTATATTTGTGATGACTTCCTCCATGATTATGGAGTAGTTTCCCGTAGGGTTTGACGGAAATGGTGTTTTGATTAATTTTGTGGATTTTAACTCTAGTTCTTTGCTTGAATTCGTTTATGGAGCTTTGAATTGTTTGCAACTTTATCCACCAGTTTATTTAATCGAAAGAGGAATATTGTGGTAATTATCTTGCATTATTCTATTTGATGTAATTCATTGGTTCTCTTAAGTAATTGAAAGAGCTTATTGAATTGTTGATTAAATCAAGTTAGGAGAATATTCGAGAGATATTTTCATGGCGACCAATTTATTAACGCATGCTTGCATATTTTCACAATACTTATATTAGTTCACCTCGTAGAGTTAAGATTTAATTGAGAGTGGAGTCTTGACTACACATTTTAACTAATCAGGGATTAAATTCGTGAGAATCATTAGAATATTAGAGTGAATTGAACTAGAGTTGGATCCCAAATACCTACCTTGCACCTATCATATCACGACCCTTATTTCTCCCATTGATATTTCAGTGTTACCCAACTTTTGTATTCCAGTAATCAATTGTTAATTATTTTGAGTTTATAGTTAATTTTAGTTATTAATCATCCCAACCAACGTGTTAATCATCTTGAATAGTGTTAAGCTAATAATTACTTGAACATTGTTTAAATCCAATCCCTGTGGAGACAATAAACATAACTATACTATTTTTGGCTAGCGAGCATAAATTTCGTGTTGTGTTTTGTGCTCGTCAAATTTAGGCGTCGTTGACGGGGATTGGCAATCAATAGTGTTCAAAATAATTTTTGGTGCTACTTCAGGAATCAATTTTATTTTATTCTTCACGGTTCTTCTCTTCCCTGTGTAGGAAACAGGTTAAGTTCAATTGTGTATGACTCGATCTTCTTCAAAAGAAGTAATACCTTACAAACCGGAGTTGGAAAAACACCTACGACAACTGAGAAAAGAGAGAGAACTCACTGGGAAATTCTTGTGGAAATCTTCAACCCAAGAGAACATGGCTAAAAATGGTGAGGAGGTAGTTGCTTTGGCTGCACGGGAAGTAGCCCAACAGGAAGCAACCGCACGTGCAGCTGCTGAAGCAACTCTCAGAGCTTAGGAAATGGTTGACTTGAACGGAGGATGAAGATTCAACCTGAACTGACCTATGGTTGAAGATAAATTTGAAAATAATATGCCCAGGCTTGGACGATCATTGGGAGACTACACCAGACCAGTCTACAACTAAGGAGTATCTAGTGTGCGACCTCCTCCGATCATAACCAACAATTTTGAGATCAAGAAAGGGATACTTCAGACCATTCAGAACAATTGTGTCTTCTGAGGCAAACCCAATGAAGATCCAAATACTCATTTGATGGATTTTGATGAGATTATGAATACCTTCCAGCACAACGGATTATCAAAAGATACTATCTACTGAAGGACATTTCCTTTTTCACTGAGGGAAGATGCTAAGCACTGGTTGTGGAGTTTGTCAACTGGGTCAATTCAAACTTGGGAAGACATGACAAAGAAGTTCCTTGAAAAATATTTTTCAGCTGCAAAAACAGGGAAAATTCGAAGAGAGATCCAAAACTTCGAGCAGAAAGATACAAAAACGGTGTTCAAAGCATGGAAAAGATTTAAGGATATTGTGAGAAGATGTCAGCATCATGGAGTAGATTTGTGGATGTAACTCTAAGATTTATGGGATGGGCTGAACACTAAACAACGCAGTTGAAGGTCCTCTTATGAAGAAAACTCCTGAGGAGATTGTTACAATTCTAAATGAATTATCTAAAGATGCAAATCAATGGCCTACAAATGATAATTAAAGAAGGAAAAAGGTTGGGGTACATCAAGTGGATTTTATGCTATGGTATAAAATGGAGATGACTTTTCTTGACTTTGTTGTACCTTGAGAGTAGTGAGTTCCTTAGTTGTGATGCCAAGGATTAGTTCTTAACTCATGTATAAGTATCGTAAAATGTTTGATTTTGATCTTGCTTAACCACTTTGACTATAGAGTTGGGATAGATCCGGTCCTAAGTGAGTTGTGTGCCAACATGCGTGTGAGGTTTTGTTGATAGCCTGTGCATGTCAGTTGATGTATAGAACTTACCCCGTGTGTTTGCAAAGCGAAATAACAGTCTTGTTCAGTCTAGGAAGTGATATAGGTATTTCTTTGTTGAGCTTATTCTATGTTTGTGACCCGCCTGATTGTTGTGTACCCTAGTTAGCCCCTTTGAGTCTGTAATCCTATTTCTTTGGTAATTACACTACAAGCCTGATCCATTTTATTTGAATTGACTATCTGTTTGAACCTCTTACCTCTCTTGAGCACTTGAATTTTTTATGAGGTTGTTAAAAGTTAAGTTGAGGTATAGTTGTCTTTTGAGTGGAATTAAGAATAATGGAGAAAGGTGCACAAGTTGAAAATTTGTGAGAGCCACATGTAAGGAATTGAAAAAAATAAGAGACAGTTTGTATATGTATTAGAAACAAAATTGATTTCTTGCTAGTGGTGGGTCTCATCTTGTTTGTGCTTAAAGATATTGGGAGCTTGATGCTATAATATGTGCTATAATATATGAAGGTGGGGTTTGGTTCAACACAGGTGTGGGGTTTAATGTGTCAATGTATATGTATTAAAGTACTTAGGGAGGTGTAGTCACTATATCTAAATGTATCATACCCGTCCCGCTACCTACATTACAACCAATTAAAGTCCTACTTGCTCCTTAACTGAATGAGCTCAAATTTGTAGAGCACTACACTATGGGCAAGCCTATAATACGTATTCTGTGGTGCATGAATTTAATTCTGAAAGTGGGTTAATACTTTCTATATTGAGTTCCTATTTATTCTTTAATTTTATTGTGTGTGAAACTACTCTTTATCTTTGGTGCGAGGGCACATGATTTCCGAAGGAAAGGTAATGTCTTTGGCCTCTGTGTTAGAGTAAGTGAGCAGGGTTTTGGAAAATATGTGGTGTTTTTTAGTAGAGTCTTGAGGCTAGGATGTTACGATAGGGTGCTTAGTCTGCTTTAAATATTCTTGGTATGATGCTTTAGGTAAGTGTCTGATAAGAAGGTCGTTTCTATGTGAAGTGCAGTTTGATTGATCGAGGACGAGCAATAATTTAAGTGTGGGGTATTGATGGTAGGCTAGAAACCCTTGTTTTAGTCATAGTTTGCACTCTAATTACTGTATTTTACTTGTGTTTGATCTTAAATGATAGTGAATTGCACTTATTATGTGTTATATGCCTTACGGAAAGTGATTCCGAGTTAAAAAGATAATCGGGAGCTAAATCACACAAGTTGGAGCTTTGAAGTCTGAGTAAAAGCCCAAGAGATTAAATTGGGATCATGTTCGGGGGTCGAGGACCGAGTCTGGATATAAAAAATTGAAGAAACAAATTTACTCTGTAAAAAGTGCACAGTCACGACACATGGGGCGGCGCATGGGGCGGAGATCTAGTGCTTTTGTGTTGTTGTCTATTAGAAACTGCTCTCTAAGCTTAAACCACTTGGCACAACGCAGGGCGCGGCGCGGTGCGCCAGTACAAATTTCTCAGAGTATTTTCCTGTTGCGGCTTGGAAAGGGTATTTGCATCCGGTCTCACTTATACATGGTATAAATGCACCAAAAATACATTTTTGAAGGGACTTTTGACCTTGGAAGCTTTTGGAGAGCATTGGAGGCTACAAGACACATGATTTCATCATCTTTCCATCAATTCAATATAGGAGTTTGGATTGTAACGGTAGATTGATATTTTCTTACTCTTTAATTATATTTGTGATGACCCGATAGGTCATCTTATATTTTAGAATGTAACTCTGCGTTTTGAGGTCTCAAAAACCTCATCTTAACCTTCCTCAATTTGCATAAGCAGTCCGAGTGTTCTTCCGGAAGGCTTATATGTTAAAAACTGATAAAAAGAGAATTGTTGCCTTAAAAATCAATTTAAGTTGACTTCGGTCAATATTTTTAGCAAACGGACCCGGATCTATGTTCTGACATTTCTGGTAGGTCCGTATCGTAATTTGGGACCTGGGCGTATGGCCGGAATCAAATTCCGAAGTCCCTAGCTCAAGATATGGAATTTTGACAAAAAATTAAAAGTTTGGAAGTTTAAGGATTTCTATAATTGACTGATGTCTGTTCTTGTTGATACCGGGTCCATATTTTGGTTCTGGAGCCCGATACAGGTCCATTATAATATTTAAGACTTGTCTATAAAATTTGGTGAGAAACAGAGTTGGTTTGACGTGATTCGGACGTCTGGTTGTGAAAATAGAAGTTTTAAAGTTTTCTTAAAAATTTCATTTGATTTGGTGTTCAATTCGTAGTTCGAGGTGTTATTTTGGTAATTTGATTGCACGAGTGAGTTCGTATGATGTTTTTGGACTTGTGTGCACTTTTGGTTTAGAGCCCCGAGGGCTCAGGTAAGTTTCGGATAGGCTACGGGATGATTTGAACTTAGAAAGTTTGCTGGTTTTCACTTCTGCTGGTTTTTGGTGTTTCCTCCTTCGTGATCGTGAATATACTCCCACGATCGCAAAGGGTAAAATGGGTTGGGTAAGGTATTGTTGTACGCGAACGCGAAAGCTTGGTCACGAACGTGGAGCATTGGGAGGCCTGCTCTATGCGAACGCGACCAGCCGCACGCAAACGCGTAGCGCTAGATAGCCGGGGCAGGGGAGTTGAGGTAACTCTACGCGAACGCGAGCCCAGTCTCGCAAATGCGGAGGTGAGGCAGGCTAGACCTTCGTGAACGCGTGGAGTTACTCGCGATCGCATAAGGCGGTTGGGCCATGCTCTTCGCAAACGTGACAGTGTCCTCGCGAACGCGATGAACACTGTCGCCCAGCTATTAAACCATCCCATTACGGGACTTAAGCCATTCTTTCAACTTTTCAAAAGCCAAACGGCCTAGAGACGATTCTCCCAAGCTAAATTCTTCCCCAAAGTGTTGGTAAGTGATTCTAAACCATTTTCTTTCAATTACCCATTATATTTCATGAATTTACAACCTAAAATCTAGGATTTCCATGGTAGAAATTGGGGGTTTGGGTAGAATTAAGGATTTTTGGGAAATTGGGATTTAGACCTCAAATTGAGGTCGGATTCCAAAACTAATTGCACATTCGGGGTCGGGAATGAATGGGTAAATGGATTTTGGTCGGAATCTCGGGTTTTGACTAAGCGGGCCCGGGGTCGATTTTTGACTTTTTGAGGGAAAGTTTGGGAAATCTAAATCTATGCAATGTAATTGATTCCTTTAGCAATATTTGATATTCTTGAGTCATTTTTGAATAGATACGAGTGGTTTGGAGGTGGATTCTAGAGGAAAAGCTGTGATTGAGTATTGAGTGTCCTTTGGAGCGAGGTAAGTGTTGAGTCTAACCTTGACTTAAGGGAATAAGACTTCTTTGTTTTATTGCTACATGTTTAAATGTTGGGGGGCAACGTATATGTGAGGTGACGAATACTTATGCGTTGTAGTAGGGTTAAAGCATGCGGGTGGGGGCTTGGTTTCTTGCAATTATAGCTTCCTTTGTTCATGTTATCCATGTTTAGACTAGTATTGTTAAATTGGTCGTTCTTATCATGTTTACGGATTTTCTGGTGATAATTGAGTATTGATTTCGAAGCTGAGGTTGGTATTGTGGAACCAAATGTTAAAGTAAGGCTTGTACTTGTTATTCTATCTCCCAGTTGTTATTTGTTCATTGCATTATGGTAAGGGAGAGTGTTAATGCATGAAGGGTGATGTCGTGCCATATTGTGAGTGTTAATGCACGAAGGGTAATGTCGTGCCATATTGTGAGTGTTAATGCACGGAGGGTGATGTCGTGCCACGTTATGAGAGTTAATGTACGAAGGGTGATGCCGTGCCATATCTATTGATTTATATTGTGAGGCTGAGAGTAAAAACACGAAGGGCGATGCCGTGCAATTTTCTTTATTGTGTTTAGTTGTTTTTCACTGGTTAAAAGCATGTTGACTGTTCTGGTTATCATTTCTGTTGTATCTCCTATATCATGTGCCCCTTTAGCATGTTCCCCCTCCCAATAGTATATGTTTAGCTATTGCTGTTGTTTTCTTCCCCATATACTGTTATCTACACAGGTTTATTATGTAAGTGTCTTGTCATAGCCTCATAACTACGTCGTCGATGTTAGTCTCGACACTTACCAGTATATGGCGTCGGTTGTATTGATACTGCACTCTGCACTTTCTGTCCAGATTTTGGTATTGGTCCCAGCTGATCGAGAGGCGTAGCAGCTCGGACTGGTTCATCGGAGACTCAAGGTAGACTTGTTGGCATTCGCAGACCTTGAATTCCCCATGTATCTTTTCAGTTTTCTTTTACTATTTCTTTCATTCAAACAGTTGTATTTCTTTCAGATTTTTACTTGTAGTAAAATCCTAGAAGTTCGTGAATTGTGACTCCAAATTTAGGTAGTAGTGTATATATGGAGGCTGTTATAAATTGCCGCACTTATTTTAACTTGTTATAGCTTAGTTGTTGTTATTTACTAAAATGTATAATAATTGGCTTGATGAATTCACTAACGTTGGCTTGTCTAGTAAGTGAAATGTTAGGCGCTATCACGGTCCCGACGTTGGGAATTCTGGGTCGTGACATGTTGGTATCAGTGAACTAGGTTTCCTAGGTCTTACAATTCACGAGCAGGCTTAGTAGAGTCTGGAGGATCGGTACGAAGACGTCTGTACTTATCTCCCATAGGCTATGAAGTTTAGGAATAAATTTCACTTCTATTCTTCTCTGTCGTGCGATTTTGTTCTCACAATACTAATTGAACTCTTCTACTCTTATTCTCTCATAGATAACGAGAACATTTACCGTATCTTCAGCCGAGCAGCAGCCAGAGCCTCCAGTGGTAGCTCCTACAAGGGGCAGAGGTCGAGGCCGAGGCCGTGCCAGAGGCCGAGGCAGGGGCAGGGCTCAACCTAAAGCCCGAGCAGCACCACCAGCGGTGGAGCCTCAGGTAGAGTTTTATGAGGAGGTTCCAGCACGGGATGTGCCTGTCGGACCAGCTCAGGTTCCGGAGGGGTTCATTGCCACCCCAGTGCTTCAGGACGCTTTGGTCCGTTTGGTGGGCCTTATGGAGAGTGTGGCCCAGACTGGCGCATTTCCCATGGCACCAACCGTCTCTTAGGTTGGAGGAGGAGCCTAGACTCCTACTACTCACACTCCGGAGCAGATGGCTCCCCAGTATCAGACTCCAGCCGCTCACCCAGTCAGAGTAGTTCAGTCGGTTGTTGCGGCACAGACCGGTGATGGGTCAGTTATGTCTTCTGAGGCTTTATGGAGATTGGATAGGTTTAACAAGCTTTTCCCGGTTCACTTCAGTGGTGCTCCTTCAGAGGATCCCCAGGAGTATCTTGACAGCTGTCATGAGGTACTACGGAACATGGATATAGTGGAGACCAATGGGGTCGATTTTGCTGCATTTCAGATGACTGGTTCCACCAAGAAATGGTGGAGAGATTATTTGTTGACCAGACCAGTGGAGTAGCCTTCTCTTACTTGGGACTAGTTCTCTCAACTCTTTCTAGAGAAGGTTCTCTCTATCACACTGAGAGAGGAGCACCGTCGTCAGTTCGAGCGTCTCCAGCAGGGCAGTATGACTGTTACTCAGTATGAGACCCATTTTGTGGATTTGGCCCGTCATGCTCTTCTTCTGCTTCCTACCGAGAGAGAGAGAGAGAGGGTGAGGAGGTTTATTTACGGACTTGCTCAGCCTATCAGATTGCAGATGGCTAAGGAGACCAGGAGTGAGATTTCTATTCAGGCGGCTGCCAATGTCGCAAGGAGAGTCGAGATGGTTCTTGCTCAGGGAGGTCATGTGTTTGACAAGAGGCCACGTTATTCTAGGGGGTTCAGCGGTGCCTCATCTGGAGGCAGGGGTACCTTTGGTAGAGGCCTTCCTCCTAAGCCATTTCATACAACACTCTAGGAAACCCATGGTGCCTTAGGTGGTCGTGGCCCTCATATGCCTTATTTCGACCAGCTAGCCTACAGTGCACCACCAGCTCATGTTAGTGCACCTCCACTCCAGAGTTTTCAGGGTGGTTACTCGGGTCGTCAGGACCAGTTTCAGGGTCAACAGTCACAACAGCCGAGGTCTTGTTATACATGTGGTGATCCGAGGCACATTGCTAGATTTTGCCCTCGGACATCGGACAACTAACAGCATTAGGGTTCTCGTGCCATGGTTCTGACACCAGTTGCTGCACCACCTGCTCAGCCAGCCAGAGGCAGGGGCCAGGCAGCTAGAGGTAGAGGCTAGACTGTTAGAGGTAGAGGTCAGGCCGTTAGAAGTGGAGACCAGCCAGCTAAAGGCCATCCCAGGGACGTAGTTCAAAGTGGTGGGGCACATCCCCAATGTTATGCTTTTCCAGCCAGGCCTGAGGCTGAATCATCCAATGCTGTTATTACAGGTATTGTTTCAGTTTGCAGTAGAGATGCTTCAATTCTATTTGATCTGGGATCTACTTACTCCTATGTGTCATCCTATTTTGCTTCATATTTGGTTGTGCCTCGTGATTCTTTGAGTGCTCCTGTGTATGTGTCCATACCTGTGGGAGATGTTATTGTTGTAGATCATGTTTATCGTTCATGTGCAGTCACCATTGGGAATCTTGAGACAAGTGTAGACCTT
The DNA here is from genome assembly GCF_000715075.1 of Nicotiana tabacum. Lineage (NCBI taxonomy): Eukaryota > Viridiplantae > Streptophyta > Magnoliopsida > Solanales > Solanaceae > Nicotiana > Nicotiana tabacum. Next base: position 53,959,711 of record NC_134098.1, read on the forward strand.
CTACTTCTCGATATGGTTGATTTCGATGTCATCTTGGGTATGGATTGGCTATCACCTTATTACGCTATATTGGATTGTCATGCCAAGATGGTTACCTTAGCCTTCCCGGGGTTGCCTTGATTAGAGTGGAGAGGGACTTCTGGCCATTCTACCAGTAGAGTTATCTCCTATGTGAAGGATCGACATATGGTCGAGAAGGGGTGTCTAGCTTATTTGGCTTATGTCCGTGATTCTAGTGCGGAGGTTCCTTCCATGGATTCAGTGTCAGTTGTTCGTGAGTTTCTAGAGGTGTTCCCTGCAGATCTGTCGGGGATGCCACTCGACAAGGATATTAATTTCTGCATTGATTTGGCTCTGGGCAATCAACCCATTTCCATTCCGCCATACCGCATGGCCCCGCCATTGTTGAAAGAATTAAAGGAAGAGTTGCAAGATCTTCTTGATAAGGGCTTCATTAGACCTATTATCTCACCCTGGGGTGCACCTGTGTTGTTTGTGAAGAAGAATGATGGATCGATGAGGATGTGTAGAGATTATCGGCAGTTGAACAAAGTCACCATCAAGAACAAGTATCTATTGCCGAGGATTGATGATTTATTTGATCAGGTTCTGGGTGCCAAGGTGTTTTCGAAGATTGATTTGAGATCTGGCTACCATCAGTTGAGGATTAGGGAATCCAATGTCCCTAAGATATCTTTTCAGACTCGGTACTGACATTATGAGTTTCTAGTGATGTCATTTGGGCTGATAAATGCCCCAACAACATTCATGGATTTGATGAACCGGGTGTTCAAGCCCTATCTGGATTCCTTTGTGATTGTGTTTATTGATAATATCTTGATCTACTCACGTAGTTGAGAGGAGCATGAGCAGCATCTCAGGACTGTACTTCAGACTCTGAGAGCCAGCCAATTATATGCCAAATTTTCAAAGTGCGAGTTTTGGTTGGATTCAGTCACTTTCTTGGGTCACGTTGTATCAGCAGAGGGCATTTAGGTAGATCCTAAGAAGATTGAGGCAGTTCAGAACTGGCCTAGACCCACTTCAGCTACGGAGATCAGGAGTTTCTTGGGTTTGGCGGGCTATTACCGTCGATTTGTGGAGGGGTTTTCATCTATAGTATCCCCGTTGACCAGGTTGACCCAGAAGGGTGCCCCGTTCAGATGGTCAGACAAGTGTGAGGCGAGCTTTCAGAAGCTCGAGACTGCTTTGAGTACAGCGCCGGCATTGGTGTTACCCTAAGGTTCAGGATGTTATACAATATATTATGATGCATCTCGTATTGGTCTGGGTGCGGTATTGATGCAGGGTGGAAAGGTTTTTGCATATGCTTCGCGCCAGTTGAAGTTTTACGAGAAGAATTACCCTATCTATGACTTAGAGTTGGCAGCCATTGTTCATGCGCTGAAGATTTGGAGGCACTATCTTTACGTCATGCCATGTGAGATTTTCACAGACCATCGGAGTTTACAGTACTTGTTCAAAAAAAAAGGAGCTCAATTTGAGGCAGAGGAGGTGGTTAAAGCTATTGAAAGACTATTATATCACCATCTTGTATCATCTTGGGAAGGCCAACACGGTGGCCGATGCCTGAAGTAGGAAGTCAGTGAGTATGGGCAGCCTTGCGTATATTCCAGTCGGTGAGAGACCGCTTGCACTAGATGTTCAGGCTTTGGCCAATCAGCTCGTGAGGTTGGATGTTTCTGAGCCCAGGCGTGTTCTAGCTTGTACCGTCGCTCGATCTTCGTTATTTGAGCACATCAGGGAGAGGCAATATGATGACCCTCATTTGCTTGTTCTTAGGGACACGGTACGGCACGGTGATGCCAAGCAGGTTACGGTCGGAGATGATAGAGTTTTGACGATGCAGGGTCGTGTTTGTGTGCCTAATATGGATGGACTTCGTGAGTTGATTATTGAGGAGGCCCACAGTTCCCCGTATTCTATTCATCCGGGTGCCTCCAAGATGTATCAGGACTTGCGGCAACATTATTGGTGGAGGAGGATGAAAAAGGATATAGTTGCTTATGTAGCTTGGTGTCTGAATTGTCAGCAAGTAAAGTATGTGCATCAGAGACCTGGTGGTTTGCTTCAGAAGATAGAGATTCCTGAGTGGAAGTGGGAGCGTATCACTATGGATTTCGTTGTTGGACTCCCACGGACTCAGAGGAAGTGCGATGCCATTTGGGTCATTGTGGACATACTGACTAAGTCAGTGCATTTCATTCCTGTGGTAGTTACCTATTCTTCGGAGCAGTTGGCAGAGATTTACATCCGTGAGATCGTCCGTCTTCACGGTGTGCCCGTGTCTATCATTTCTGATCGAGATACGCAGTTCACCTCGCACTTCTGGAGAGCAGTACAGTATGAGTTGGGCACACGGGTTGAGTTGAGCATAGCGTTTAATCCTCGGACAGACAGACAGTCCGAGTGCATTATTCAGATCTTGGAGGATATGCTCTACGCTTGTGTTATAGACTTTGGAGGATCATGGGATCAGTTCTTGCCCCTTGCAGAGTTCGCGTACAACAACAGCTACCAGTCGAGCATTCAGATGGCTCCCTTTGAGACACTATATGGTAGACGGTGTCGATCGTCGGTCGGATGGTTTGAGTTGGGGAGGCTCGGTTATTGGGTACAAATTTGGTACAAGATGCCTTGGACAAGGTCAAGATTATTCAGGATAGACTTCGCACAGCTCACTCCAAGCAGAAGAGTTATGCCGGCCGTAGAGTTCGTGATGTTGCATTCATGGTCGGGGAGAGAGTGTTACTTCGGGTATCACCCATGAAGGGTGTAATGAGGTTCAGAAAGAAGGGCAAGTTGAGCCCTAGGTATATCAGACCTTTTGAGATTCTGGAGAGAGTGGGAGAGGTAGTTTACAGGCTTGCGTTGCCACCAGGGTTATTATCAGTTCATCCGGTGTTCCATGTGTCCATGCTTCTAAAGTAGCATGGCGATCCATCCCATGTGTTAGATTTCAGCTCTGTCCAGTTGGACAAGGATTTGACTTACGAGGAGGAGCCGGTGGCTATTCTAGCCCGACAGGTTTGCCAGTTGAGATAAAAGAGTTATCCTTCAGTCCGAGTGTAGTGGAGAGGTCAGCCCGTCTAGGAAGCTACTTGGGAGTCCGAGTCAGACATGCGGAGTAGATATCCACATCTTTTCACCAGCCCAGGTACTTTTCTATGTTTGTTCCAGGACGAACGATTATTTTAGAGGTGGAAAATGTGATGACCCGATAGGTCATCTTATATTTTAGAACCTAACTCTGCGTTTTGAGGTCTCAAAAACCTCATCTTAACCTTCCTTGATTTGCGTGCACAGTCCGAGTGTTCTTCCGGAAGGCTTATATGTTAAAAATTGATAAAAAGAGAATTTTTGCTTTAAAAATCAATTTAAGTTGACTTCGGTCAACATTTTTAGCAAACGGACCCAAATCCGTGTTGTGACGGTCCTGGTAGGTCTGTATCGTAATTTGGGACCTGGACATATGCCGGAATCGAATTCCAAGGTCCCTAACTCGAGATATGGAATTTTGATGAAATATTAAAAGTTTGGAAGTTTAAGGATTTTTAGAATTGACTGATGTTTGGTATTGTTGATACCGGGTCCGTATTTTGGTTCCGGAGCCCGGTACAGGTCACTATAATATTTAAGACTTGTCTGTGAAATTTTGTGAGATACGGAGTTGGTTTGACGTGATTCAGACGTCCGGTTGTGAAAATAGAAGTTTTAAAGTTTTTTTGAAAATTTCATTTGATTTGGTGTTCAATTCATAGTTCGAGGTGTTATTTTGGCGATTTGATCACACGAGAAAGTTTGTATGATATTTTTGGACCTGTGTGCACTTTTGGTTTAGAGCCCCGAGGGCTCGGGTGAGTTTCGGATAGGGTACGGGATAATTTGAACTTAGAAAGTTTGCTGGTTTTCACTTCTGTTGGTTTCTGGTGTTTCCTCCTTCGCGATCGCGAATATTCTCCCACGATCGCGAAGGGTAAAATGGGCTGGGGAAGGTTTTGTTGTACACGAACGCGAAAGCTTGGTCGTGAATGCGGAGCATTGGGGGGCCTACTCTACGCGAACGCGACTAGCCACACGCGAACGCGTAGCGTTAGATTGACGAGGCAGGGGAGTTGAGGTAACTCTACGCGAACGCGAGCCCAGTCTCGCGAATACGGAGGTGAGGCGGGCTAGACCTTCGCGAACGCGTGGAGTTACTCACGATCGCGTAAGCCAATTGGGCCATGCTCTTCGTGAACGCGACAATGTCCTCGTGAACGCGATGAACACTGTCGCCCAGCTATTAAATGGTCCCATTACGGGACTTAAGCCATTCTTTCAACTTTTCAAAATCCAAACGGCCTAGAGACGATTCTCCCAAGCTAAATTCTTCCCCAAAGTGTTGGTAAGTGATTCTAAACCATTTTCTTTTAATTACCCATTACATTTCATGAATTTCCAACCTAAGATCTAGGATTTCCATGGTAGAAATTGGTGGTTTGGGTAGAATTAAGGATTTTTGGAAAATTGGGATTTAGACCTCAAATTGTGGTCGGATTCCAAAACTAACTGCATATTCGGGCTCGAGGATGAATGGGTAAATGTATTTTGATCCGAACCTCGGGTTTTGACCAAGCGGGCCTGGGGTCGATTTTTGACTTTTCGGGGGAAAGTTTGGGAAATCAAAATCTATGCAATGTAATTGATTCCTTTAGCAATATTTGATATTATTGAGTCATTTTTGAATATATACGAGTGGTTTGGAGGTGAATTCTAGAGGAAAAGTTGTGATTGAGAATTAAGTGGTCTTCGGAGCATGGTAAGTATTATGTCTAACCTTGACTTGAAGGAATAAGACTTGTTTGTTTAATTGCTACATGTTTAAATATTGGGGAACAACGTATATGTGAGGTGACAAGTACTTATGCGTTGTAGTCGGGTTAAAGCATGCGGGTGGGGGCTTGGTTTCTTGCAATTATAGCTTCCTTTGTTCATGTTATCCATGTTTAGACTAGTCTGGTGATAATTGAGTATTGATTTCGAAGCTGAGGCTGGTATTGTGGAACCAAATGTTGAAGTAAGGCTTGTACTTGTTATTCTATCTCCATGTTGTTATTTATTCATTGCATTATGGTAAGGGAGAGTGTTAATGCACGAAGGGTGATGTCGTGCCATATTGTGAGTGTTAATGCACGAAGGGTGATGTTGTACCATATTGTGAGTGTTAATGCACGAAGGATGATGTCGTGCCACGTTATGAGAGTTAATGCACGAAGGGTGATGTCGTGCCGTATCTATTGATTTATATTGTGAGACTGAGAGTAAAAGCACGAAGGGTGATGCCGTGCAATTTTCTTCATTGTGTTTAGTTTTTTTCACTGGTTAAAAGCATGTTGACTTTTTGGTTATCATTTCCGTTGTATCTTCTATATCATATGCCCGTTTAGCATGTTCCCTCTCCCAATAGTACATGTTTAGTTGTTACTGTTATTTTCTTGTACATATACTATTATCTGCACATGTTTATTATATGGGTTCCTTGTCATAGCCTCGTCACTACTTCGTCGAGGTTAGGCTCGACACTTAACAGTACATGGGGCCAGTTGTACTGATACTGCACTATGCACTTCCTGTGCAGATTTTGGTATTGGTCCCAGCAATGGTTCATCGGAGACTCAAGGTAGATCTGTTGGCGTCCGGGTAGTAGTGTATTATGGAGGTTGTTACAAATTCCCGCACTTATTTTAACTTGTTATAGCTTAGTTGCTGTTATTTATTGAAATGTATAAGAATTGGCTTAATGAATTCTCTAATGTTGGCTTGCCTAGCAAGTAAAATATTAGGCGCCATCACGGTCCCGACAATAGGAATTTCAGGTCGTGACAATATTTGTGATGCCTCCCCCCATGATTATGGAGTAGTTTCCCTTAGGGTTTGACGGATATGGTGTTTTGATGCGTGCGGAACCAAAATATGGTTCTTTTGGACTCAAACAATCGAAATGTGTGAAAAAAAGAGATGGTAAACAAAAATATGTATAACGCCCTTTTAATGGGCGCTATACCTTAAATTAAAAGACGGGCATGTATAGCGTCGTTTATTAAGGCGCTATAGTATAGCACCTTTATAAACGGCGATATACCTACATAAAAAATGTCCCCTTCCCCACCAACCCCCCCCCCAATTAAAACTTAAAAAATCAGCGGTCCCCCCCCCCATTAACGACCTAAAAAGCTTGAGTGGAGACCACCCGTCCCACAAAAAGTAAAGATTCTCAGTCCCACATCCTAGCTAAGGCATTATCTCATTGTGGATTGCTCGTTTCGGCTCCAAATCACCAAATCTTCAACTTTCCAAAAACCTTAAATCGAGGTATTCCGACTTAGTTTTTGTTAAAACTCGTATAAAAAATTCATATGAGTTGTTTTTAATGTGTTCTATGTTGTTTTGTGATTGTTTTGCGATTTAACTAATTTAGTTTTTTTATCCGGACTATGATATTAGTGTGCTAAAGAAATTAGTAAAAATAGAGAAATTATTATTAGTTGTTAAAAAAAATATTAATTAGTTACTTTTTACTCTGGTATATGTATTTTCATGAATGTTTTGTGATTAAATTTATTTGTTATTTTTCATCCGATTTAGATTATTTATTTGTTTAAAGACTAGTAAAATAGATAAATTGTTACTTTAGTTCCCTCTAGTGGTATCTTGTGGTCTAATGTAGTGTTTGTATTTGTAATATAGTACTCTTTTTTCGTAGTAAAATGTAGTGCCCTTTAGCGTAGTATCCTTGTAGTTATTGAAATTAATCATTTAAGTATCTATTATACCCAAAAATACGTCAAAAAAGCTAATAGTTCAAACACAAACTTTGTCCAATTCTAGTCAACAATCGTAAGAAAATAACATGAGAAAACAACAATATTTTCTGGACTAAGTATGAGAAAACAACAATATTTCCAGGATACCTTGGTGCTACCGGGCCTCAAATATCGAGTCTGGAACCCATATGTGAATATTTAATAATTAAATCTTGTATAATTATAAAAATTAATTATTTCATTTTATTAGAGTCAAAAATAAGTGAGTCATAAACAAAAATATATAATAATAAAACTAACATATAAAATAATAAAACTAACATATAAATTAATAAAACTAACATATACAATATTAAACTAATATATAAATAATAAACTAACATTTAAAATAACAGACATGTTGAGTGATAAATCGAGATAATTTTCTCATCATGAACACAAAAATTCAGGATATCTTGGTGCTACTGGGCCTCAAATATCAAGCCCGGAACCCATATGTGAATATTTAATAATTAAATCTTGTATAATTATAAAAATTAATTATTTAATTTTATTATAGTAAAAAATAAGTGAGTCATAAACAAAAATATATAATAATAAAACTAACATATAAATTAATAAAACTAACATATACAATATTAAACTAATATATAAATAATAAACTAACATTTAAAATAACAGACATGTTGAGTGATAAATCGAGATAATTTTCTCATCATGAACACAAGAATTCAGGATATCTTGGTGCTACTGGGCCTCAAATATCGAGCTCGGAACCCATATGTGAATATTTAATAATTAAATCTTGTATAATTATGAAAATTAATTATTTAATTTTATTATAATCAAAAATAAGTGAGTCATAAACAAAAATATATAATAATAAAACTAACATATAAAATAATAAAACTAACATATAAATTAATAAAACTAACATATACAATATTAAACTAACATATAAATAATAAACTAACATTTAAAATAACAGACATGTTGAGTGATAAATCGAGAAAATTTTCTCATCATGAACACAAGAACTACTGGGCCTCAAATATCGAGCCTGGAACCCATATGTGAATATTTAATAATTAAATCTTGTATAATTATAAAAATTAATTATTTAATTTACAAACAAACATATAAAATAATAAACTAACATGTAAAATAATAAAACTAACATATAAATTAATAAAACTAATATATACAATATTAAACTAACATATAAATAATAAACTAACATTTAAAATAACAGACATGTTGAGTGATAAATCTAGATAATTTTCTCATCATGAACACAAAAATTCAGGATATCTTGGTGCTACTGAGCCTCAAATATCGAGCCCGGAACCCATATGTGAATATTTAATAATTAAATCTTGTATAATTATAAAAATTAATTATTTAATTTACAAACAAACATATGAAATAATAAAACTAACATGTAAAATAATAAAACTAACATATAAATTAATAAAACTAATATATACAATATTAAACTAACATATAAATAATAAACTAACATTAAAATAACAGACCTGTTGAGTGATAAATCGAAAAAAATTTCTCATTATGAACACAATATTTCTGGGATACCTTGGTGCTACTAGGCCTCAAATATCGAGCCCTGAACCCATATGTGAATATTTAATAATTAAATCTTGTATAATTATGAAAACTAATTATTTAATTTTATTATAGTAAAAAATAAGTGAGTCATAAACAAACATATAATATAATAAAACTAACATGTAAAATAATAAAACTAACATATTAAAGTAAAATAATATAATTAATATTGTTTAATTTACAGTAGACAACATGGAGGTTCCGCCTTTGTATTCCGGACCTGCCAGTCTGGAGCTACTGTTGTTACAGGGCGATCATAGGTCATCGCACATATGGGAGGGACAATTACTGGACCAGACGTTCCGTACCAGGAGAGTAGACGATATATGGGGCTTTCTCAGGGACCACCCTCTCCATCCTCGTATAGTCAGACGCCTTGAGGATATGAGCTTTTATAGGATTGTGGAGATCTGCCGGCTGCAGCTGGATTGGTCGTTGATCAAGGCCCTGATAGAGCGGTGGCGACCGGAGACGCATACATTCCATTTGCCCATTGGCGAGGCCAATATCATGCTTCAGGACGTGGAGGTCCTCTATGGGCTGCCCGTTGATGGACACCATGTTGCTTTGCCGAATGCCATCAGAGAGTATACGGGTTTGCACTACATGGAGATGCTGCAACGGCTCACCGGTTTCCAGCCAACGGATGAGACTGCACTGGTTGGGGCCAGTCGTCTGCAGTTGACGCCCGTACACGGAGCTTCATATTCAGTGGTACACGTGGTTGTTGCTACTCCTTATATTTGGAGGGGTTTTGTTCCCGAACACTTCGGGGAACCTAGTCAGCTTGAGATTTTTTCATCATCTTGAGCGGCTAGATGATTTACATCAGTACATCTTGGGTGTTGCAATTCTCGGTTACTTGTACAGGCAGATGTGTCGGGCGAGCATGGCAACCCAGCATGACGTTGCTGGATTTTTGCCGCTGCTATAGGTGAAAACATAGTCGAATACTCTATTCATTATAACATACCCAGTAAAAATATACCTTAGATTTTACGTCCACTTTGTATATTAGGTTTGGGCGTGGGAGCGGTTCCTGCAGTTGCAACCACCTCTACCACCCTTAGCTCCGGGTGCACCGCCTCTGTTTCTCCCTCTAGCTAGGAGGTGGGTTGATAGGCGAGGATATGGACGAGAGTACGAGGCTCGACATAATCTCCCCTTGTGTAGGGATTTGTTGGATTTGCTGGAAGGCGCACAGGTAAATGTATACCTAAGTTTACTAGGCCTGGCTTCATATGTGTTGCGTATACTCACGTTTTATGTTGTTACTTAATAGTTCATTTGGAGGCCATACAGCGACGAGCTAATACCTGGTTTGCCCGATTATTGCTCGACCGACTGAATTATGTGGAGCTCTTCCGTCCCGTTGATATGCCTTGATATTGTGGATCATCATGCCACCGAGCGAGTACTTCGCCAGTTTGGCCGCCCGCAACTTGTACCGCCACCGCCTGCCTGGCATATCACACATTACCGGCTGGATGATAGTTCCAGGGTGAACCAGACATATATGGCATGGCTAGAGGAGCAAATCTTGGGACCAGCGACATGACCTGATTCCATCCCCCCTCCACCTGACCAGACGGAGACTGAGCATGATTATATGGGATGGTACCGTAGCGTTACCTGACTTTTCGTCGGGAATCCCATTTATCGCGCTGGCGGTCAGTACGTTCCATACGCCGGGGGGCACAAGGCACTGGTATGTTATTTGATATACTTACTTATAATGTTAACCTAGCATTCCGTAATTTATATTTTACATATTGTGCAGGCTATTGGCCTACATCTGTTCCACCAGTTGGGACTGCAGATGTAGCAGCATACCGGCGAGGAAGAAGCCAGTTTACACGAGTATGGCCGGCAGGTTACCGATCTGGCTTCCCGTACATTGAGGAGAGCTCGAGATGATGAGCGATTAGGATATGAGGCTGAGTATTTGGTGCCAGAGCAGTACCACCGTGGGCTACCAGTGAGGCCGGAACATGGTCGACGTGGCAGGCGTGCCCCACGAGGTAGGGGTTTCCCACGAGGTAGGAGTGTCCCACGAGGTCGTAGGGGTCGGCGAGGAGGTGGTCCCCAGCAAAGGGGCATTGAGGCACCTATTGAGGATGTTGGAGTTGATCAGCCGAGTGACCTCCATGAGCCAGACCACTCTCATAGCAGCATGTCGTCATTCAGCCTTCAGCTTCAGCTCACTCTAAGGACTTCGCAGGTGACCCCGTCCGCTCCATTGTTGATCGCGGGCATGGCCATTACGCGAGAGGATTGGGATTAGTATTTTCCTGATCTTCCAGGCCCATCGACCGCTGCTGATGATCGGCCGACACAAGATGTGGATAGTGGGCGCCGGCTGAGTTATGGCTCATCATCAAGGGATGCTGGGGATCTTTCACAGGCGCAAGTATGTTTGTATTACTATTAAATTTAAATTTATTTTTATCCCATTGATTAGCCATAAATATCTTTATGTTTTTTTTATTAAGGCTTCATCCTCGTCCGTCATGGAGGCCACTTTGTGCGATGCTGACCTGGTTGCGACGGATGATTATATTTAGGAGCCCGACGAGACCATGGTAAGACAATTTAAATTTTTGTGACTTAACACGTACATTACTAATATATATTTCATATACTAAAATATCTTATTATTCTGTAGGTTACTGCTGGACCGACAGCCCCTTCTACCGAGCATGCCAGCCCTAATGACGATCATGCTGCAGTGCATCCTCCGATAAAGAGGCGACGTGATGAGGATGATCCTAATAACGTAGCCGGGTGGGATGGGATACGCTTCAGGCCAATGGCTGCATTAAAATATACAGGATGTGGGACACATTGATTTTTTATATATTTTATGTACATATGACATTCAGTAAATAATAGCAATAATTTTTATTTTTACATTATATGCGCATTATATTTTTATTTCTCCGGTTCTTCATTATTTTAATACTACAACACAAACACAAACATAGCAACTTAACATAATTTAAATTCAGTACAACCAATGAAAATACATGACACTGAAAACATAGGGATAAAATACTACACTCAACACATACATGTGTTTGTTTAGTCACTACCGCCTATTATTCTTTGCTCCAACCACTTAAATTTCTCTTCCATTTTATTTTTTTCTTCTTCAACCTCTTTTAGTTTCTCCTGCATTGCCGCAATTTCTCGTTGCATTTCAGAGACCTGGCATTGTTATTCACCGTTCATATTCCAAACATACTGCAAACATGATTTGTAATATTCCTGGTTAATGGGTTCACCATACCATTCCTCAAACATATAATGATTTCTGTCATTGCATCCAAATAATTGTTGACACATCCAGTATTTGCGCCAAATATTACCATCGGACCAACATGCCTTCAAAATCGCACGTTTGCCACAATAGCACCTTGGTTGGTCATTGCGTCCAGACATTTGTTAATGCAAGAAAAATGAAAACTTTATGAAAAGTTTTGCTATTTCTTTTGGTTAAGCGCAGATAATAACCAAAATGCGCTAGTTATTTATAAGCAAGACAACCCACATAACGTAGTATTTCACTGCGCTATGCTTCGCATGTTAAAGATTCTTTCGGGTACAATACAACTTTTCCAAAAGTTAGCTTTTGCAAGCGAGCAGCTTTTTACGTCGACAAGACAACCCACATAATGCAGTATTTTACCGCGCTATGCTTCGCGTGTTAAAGATTCTTTCGGGTACAATACAACTTTTCCAAAAGATAGCTTTTGCAGGCGATCAGCATTTTCAGGTCGACAAGACAATTGTGTTTTTTAATGGGTTTATGTTAGATTGTTGTACTGAAGTATTAATGTTAAATATCAATAAGATTTAACAGCAATGAAAACATAATTTTATTTCATACATTCTGCAATATAAACAAGTACATACACTTATTACAACCACATTACGGAAACAAAATATTACGTGTATCCTTGATAGTTGGGCACATTAGATGAACTTCCACCAGGAGCTGGATTACCACCACCACCCAAACCAGTTGAAGGACATTTATGATGGTCGTGTCCTGTTTGCGAGCATATACCACATTTGTGCACATAAAATGGTATCACCAATATCCATTTGGTTGCGTATACGCATTCTCTTTTGCACCTGTATTCGACGCAAATAGTCCTTGTTACACACCATTTTAAATGGTTCCAGCGGCCAATAATGCTCAGCACCCACTGGCTGCAACTGCTCACTATAGATGTTTAAGTAAGCAACAACACTATATTGTTTATCAACATAGTTGGTTGGCCTTAAACCTGTATGTTGAAAACACTTGATGGCATGTGAGCATGGCATGTGGTAGATGGACCATTTCCCACAAGAGAATAAGCTTCTGGCTTCATTTTTGCAGTGTGTGTATTATTCCCCCGATTTTGATGGATAGCGGTGCGAACTTCAAAAATATTTCGCTCGTTGCAATACTGTAAATATGAATGCCAATGTGCTCGCCGCCTGTATTTCTCAAATCTTTTCATTGGTATTGGCATAAATTCAACACCCATTTACATCAATGACGATGCACCTCTAGCCTTGTCAACAAACCTCTTCGCCATCTGCTTGAATGACATTCGCACCATGGAAGTGACAAGCAATCCACGTACAGACTTCAATAACCCGTTGAAAGACTCTGACATATTTGTAGTCAGAATTCCCCATCTTCTGCCACCATCTATATGCAAAGTCTACTTGTCAAGCTCATGTCGCATCAACCAATGATAGGCTCCCTCATCTTCCTGCCTGATAGATTCCATGCGCCTTCTGAATTTACACTCTTGGTGATTTGTTGCAGCCATCCACATTAAATCATGCAAATCCTTGTTGGGATATGCCTTCTGAAAATTGGCCTCAAGGTGCCTCACATTGTAACGGTGGTAGGTATACAGTTCCTACCATGCACGCAAATTTTGTACAAAACTTAAAATACCACCATGCCGATCAGATATTAGACAAATACCTAAACGCTGATAACGTGCTCTTTCAAGTGGTTCAAAAATAGTGTCCACGTCTCTTGGCTTTCATTGGCACAAATAGCAAAAGCTAAGGGAAATATACTTCCATTATCCCAGTTACCATAAACAATTTCAAACGCACGTTTGCGCCCGAGAAATGCCTTTCTTTTGGTAATGGTACACCCATATTCCTGGTGGACGGATGTTATAACCTCTTTGATCTTGTACCTTATGGACGCTTCAATGTGTGAAATCAAGACAAGAGAAATCAAGTCAGCATTCAAGTTAAAATGATTCCCATTGAATGTGTCCATTTCACAATTGTGGGTGCCAATGTATTTACCCACAACCCACATATTTGTTTTCTTCTTCCTCGCATGCAGCATCCAATTACAACCCGTAAACCATCTACGGCAGACTACCTTTATACATCTGGAGATGACTCACGTACCGTGATCTCACGACACTCTTTTACATTGTACATTAGCACTGCCCTGGTTAGGCATGCTTTATCGGGAAAAAGAATGCCCTTTGACAGCATCGTTGCTCTAGATTCATCCCAGATTGTTGTCCGAATTTTATCAATATCCCTTGTGAGGGCATCCACATCTGGCATACTTGGTAAATGATCAAGGTAGGGAATCTCCCTTGAATGAAACGGCACGTGAGACTCGTACACTCTTGGTCTAACGGGGGTGGAGCATGTTCCCTCGTCAAATAAGGTCCAGCATTCTCTTCCTCCTCATCATCACCCTCATCAGGGTAGGGTGTGTCATCTCCAGACTCATCAGCATTGTTGTCATAATCACTATTCTCTTCCTGACTATGTGTATCTGCTAGATCCCGATTAAATATGTCGTCTTCTGGCAATTGAATAAGGACAGGACCTTCAGGATGCTCGTTTTCACTGCACAACCAACAAAATAATGAGTTACTCAAATTGATAAATACTTTGCATATAGCTATATCACTTCACTTACAAATCATAATGTGATGACATCCCATGATGGACATTATCCTGTTGGTGATGACTCCCGGATGGACCACCATGATCCAACACACCAGAAATAGGCATATTCCAACTAGGCGTTGGTTCATAACTTGTAAAATTCATATATGGCCGGTACCCCCTGTGGAATATATGAGTGTTAATACAAATTCAATATAGCAAAAATAAACATCGCAACACAAAGAAAAATTGAAGTTTACCACTCGTCTTGTGGATTATGTAAACTAGGAGAGAAATTATTTCCTCGCTTCTCATTCGCCCGTGGAGATAAGTTTAGATCAGGCCAAACTCTTTCAGCCGGAACCTGTTCGGCTAAAACTGCTACAAAATAACCACCCGATGACTGAGGGATATCCCTACTTTGCGCAACCTCATTATTGCAAACGTCTTTAACCTTGATGTACATTTCCAACATTTTTTATCACAAGAAATTCCCGGTATTCATCCGAAGTCCTCAAAAAATCTCTCAAAGTTTCATCGTCCTCGATGTTAAACTCAGCACAACAAGTAACCCCTTGCGGAGTGACAAAATACGGATATCTTCTGGTTACTTTAAGGTTCACCGAACGTTTGCTCACACTCAATGTTTTACATAACAACGATATCAATTTATCATACTTCATTGTAAGTGGCAACTTAACATGATACTGTGGAGATAAACTATAGGTTACTGAGTTATTCGTCACCACAACCTCCCCCCCCTCCCTAATATAATGAAACCCTTACTTTTCTCTATTCAGACATTATGACAAAATGCAAAACAACTTAACAAAGAAATATTTCAAAAGACTTAAGAATATTTATGAATGGATTTTTAAAAAATTCTTAACCTCCTTAAATAGGGCAAAAACCAGTCTGGGGGTACAATTTATTTTAGGTATAGCGCCTTAAATAAGGGTGCTATACCCAGTTGAATTATTGTGATATCAGTTAAACACAGAAGAATTATTTGTGGGCCCATAAAATATGTATAGCGCCTTAATAAACGGTGTTATACTTGCCCGTCCTTTTAGAGTCACGTATAACGCCCTTTTAAAGGGCGCTATACCTTAACGGGCAAACGGTCGTTAAGGTATAGCGCCATTTAAAGGGCGAACGACCACATTTTGGTTCCGGACTCGTGTTTTGATGGATATTTGTGGATTTTAACTCTAGATCTTTGCTTGAATTCGTTTATGGAGTTTTGAATTGTTTGTAACTTTATTCACCAATTTATATAATCGAAAGAGGAATATTGTGGTGATTATCTTGCACTATTTTGTTTCATTTAATTCAGTGATTCTCTTAAGTAATCGAAAGATCTTGTTGATTAAATCAATTTAGGAGAATATTCAAGAGACATTTTCCTGAAGACCAATTCATTAACGCATGCTTGCATATTTTCACAGTGCTTATATTAGTTCACCTCGTAGAGTTAAGATTTAATCGAAAGAGGAGTCTTGACTACACGTTTGAACTAGTCATCAAGTGAATTTCGTGAGAATCAATAGAACATTCGAGTGAATTGAACTAAAGTTGGATCCCAAATAGCTATCTTGCACCTATGCTGTCATGACCCTTATTTCTCCCGTTTATATTTTAGTGTTGCTCAATTCTTGTCTTCCAGTGATCAATTGTTAATTATTTTAGTTTCACAGTTAATTTATTTATTAATCACCCTAACCAACGTGTTAATCATCTTGAATAGCATTAAGATAGAAATTACCGAAATATTATTTAAATCCAATCCCTGTGGATACGATAATCATAACTATTACTACTACTACTACTACTACTACTACTACTACTACTACTACTACTACTACTACTACTACTACTACTAGTCAACCCCCTTTGAGCCTTTAACATTTCTCTGTTGATAACTACTACTACCCTATTTGCTTGGTTTGAAAGAGGATTGTAGGCTTTCCTTGGACCGTTTGAGATTTTTATTGCCACCCTACGATCATTATCCTTAGTCAACCCTCTTTGAGCCTTTAACCTTTCTCTGTTGATAACTATGCTACAAGCCTATACCCGTTTTGAATATGATCTCCTCGTGGCACCTAAACCCTCCTAAGCACTCATATATATTAAATGGCTCAAAACTTAAGTTTGGGGGGAAAGCTGAGATATCTAAAAAAGGCATCAAGGCATTAAAAAGAGAGAAAATAAATGATTTCCATGAAAGAGAAAGTAAGAAAAAAAGTGATAAGAACAAAAAAAAAAAGCCCAAAAAGGGGACAAAAAAAGGAAGATTGATGAAATTGAGTGAGGCAATTACCTCTAGTACAAACATCAAGGGAGAAAAAGAATGAAATTGTCAATAAAGAGTGATGATAAGTCTCTCTAGACTCCAAGAAGAAGAAATGCCTCTAAGGGTTTGACAAATGTGAGCCAAGAAATGAGATGTGAAGTGCTTAAGGATGGGTATAACCACTTGTATCACATATAGTATCTTATCCCGGACCAAAAGCCTTCATTACAACCCGAAAGAAGTCCTATTTGATTTCGAACCGAACTTACTTAAATTAGTAGAGATTTACATGAGGGAAAAGCCTATGGTACTTGAAGCTTAACTTGTAACATTCCTTTGTGAGAGAAGAGTGAAACCCTTGTTGCTCTAGAAATTGAGTGTTGAAACTTGAAATGAGCATTGCAAATGAAAGGTAGAAGAGGAAGAATTTGGAGTCCACCATGATTTACATGAAAGAACAAGAATCCTTGATGAATGAAGTCAACTTTTGAGGATCAAATAGCATACTAGAATTGCATGAGATGAGCAAGCTGCACCTTTTTGAAATATTTGGCACCTTGTTTAGAATGCATAAGTATTGTGGGTAATTATTGGTTCCAACTGAGTATAAATGAGTTATAGGTGACTCCTTGAAATGAACATTCACTGAGAGAAGGAGGAAACTAATCTATTTGCTTGAAGAAAGCAAAGACTTAAGTTTGGGGGAGTTGATAAGTGTAAATTCTAACCACTTATTAGTACCATCTTATTTTAGTTTTTAGTCCGAAAGTAAAGATTTTTATCTTCGAATCTAATAAAAATGGGTGAATTGAGGTTGTGCTAGAGAATGTGAGCTCAATGAAGAAATATAACTCAAAAAGGAGATGTTCCAGTTAAGATCAGGAAAGAGGGAAAATATAAAGAACAGTGCAGTCCACAGAATTTCATTTGCAGGTGCAAAAGCAAATGATGCCCACAGGAAATGAAATGCGGTCACAGACAAAGATCTGGAGCTTCAGGGATTTTTGGCAGAAGTGCGGTCCGCAAACCAAAAAGTGTGATCGCACTTGGTCCGCAAAACATGTTTGCACTGACAAGTTGGAAAGATCAAAGAATATGCAATCGAACAAAGACTGAAGCCTACTCAAAGTGCGACCACAGAAGCTAATATGTGGCTGCATAACTCCTCCAACTGAAATCACTCGCAACAATAACCTACCAGAGTGTGGACCGCAGAACCCTCCGAATGGTATTTTAATCAGGAATTCCTGAGCACTATAAATAGACATGAAACACTTTTTAGGGCATCTTTTTGTATTGTAGCAGCAGCTGATAGTTATTCTTAGCCATTTGGGAAAACTTTGAGCTACAATAAGATGATCAATTACTTTTCTATTTTAATTTAGCTTTATGTCTTTAATTTCTTCTACTTTTCATTTTTCTATATCAATTGCTATGAGTAGCTAGACCCTAGTGTGTAAAACTCATGGGTACTTAATATTAATGCTTGCTATTGATTGGGTTAATGTTATTTAGCCTTTTTATGCTTTATAGTTAGAATTAATGGTTACAAATGTTGATTCATGCCTATTTGACTTTGTTCTTACTTGAGAAAGAGAAATTTAGTCTAGGAAAACTTGGCTAACAAGGAATTAAACTAGTTGAAGTATCGATTAGTTTGATTAAAGGATTTGAACTAGAGATAGGTATAATCAAACTTGGATTCATATTCAATTGCTTTGATTGCTACCTAGTTGGACTTGAGAGAGCCAATTTGGGCATAACCACTCTTTAAACGAGAAGTATTGAGTGGGTACTTTTATATTGAGAGTCATAGCAAACCCCGATCTACTAAGCAAGCATAGAATTACTCTACCCAATAGGTTTACACATAGGTTAAGGTTAAACCTAGGCCTTTGTCTATTTGATAAAACTTCAAAATTATTTCAATCATTACTTGTTCATTAGTTAGTTAAATTTCTTAGTAGTTTAATTAAGAAGAATTTTTACCCACTTTTATTTGGAAGCTAAATCTAGATATTTCAAGTTTCTTTGTTAAGTATTTACCTCAACACCCATTTTAAACTCCTTGTGGATTCGACCCCAACTCGCGTTGGATTTATTATTGTAACGACTATTTAATATTCCTTTAATTGGGGTGTGAATTGGACGTGATCAGTTGACCTCGGTCAACGTTCTTGGTAAACAATCTCGAATCTGTATCTTGACGATTCTGTTAGGTACATATGTCACGCGTGACCCGAGGGCATTTTGGCGTGTTATGTGAAAGATTGGAAAATTTGGTTTTGAACTTGCAATTCTTCAGTTTGATGATCGATTCGTGATTTTAGATGTTATTTTGATGATTTGAGCAAGTTTTGAATGTGTTATTAGCGAGAAAGTTTGTATGATGTTATTAGACTTTTGTGAATATTCGAATTGGATCCCGAAGGGCTCAGATGAGTTTCGAATGTATTTCGGTTGATTTTAGAACTATTGAAGCATGGTTGATGATGGTGTGAAGTTGTAGGTCTCGCATTAGCGAGGACCAGATCACAATTGCGAGACTCGCATTTGCAACATAAGGCTCGAAAATGCGAAGTGAGAACTCGGGGCTGGTTCTTCACTTTTGTGAAGAATTTATCGCATTTGCGACTGGTCGAGGTTCGCATTTGCGACCTCTGTGTCACTTTTGATGTCTGAAAACTTTAGAAAGCTTCACAGCTTGCAGAAAATTTGTGATGGTTAAGGGGCTTCGCAAATATGAGGTATATGTCGCATTTGCGACTTCTGTGCGGTTGGGACACTGATCACATTTGCGATCAGTGGTTCGCTTTTGCAATAGTCAGAGTTCCCAATTGCGAAACTTGTAGTTGGGTAAAATGTGGAAATTTTGGGACTTAGCTCATTTTAATCCATTTTTAAACCCTAAACTCCATAGAGGCAATTTTTGAAGAGGATTTTCTTTCCAAATTCATTGGTAAGCATCTTTAACTAGTTTTCAATCAATTTCAGCTACTTTTTCATGAATTTTAATACCAAATTTATGAATTTCAAAGTAGAAATTGGAGGTTTTGGGTAGAACTTAGGAATATTATAAAATTGAGATTTAGACCTCAAATTCAGGTCAGATTTCGAAACAAATCACCTATACGATTTGGTCTGAATCTCAAGTTTGAACCATGTGTGCCCAAGTTGAATTTTGGTTGACTTTTTCAATTATGATCGAAATTGAACCTTTTTCATTTGTGGGTACTTTCTAAAGCTCATTTTGAATTATTTAAATAATATTTGGATAGATTCAATTGGTTTGGAGGCTTCTTCTAAAGGAAAAGTCGTGGTTGATTGTTGATTGTGTTCAGGAATGAGGTAAATGTCCTGACTAGCTTTATTGAGGGATTTTTCCTATTAAATGATATTGTTTGCTACATGTGTGGTGATTCATATACGAGGTGACGATCGTATATGCATGTGCCAGGGTTTCCATGCTCGGGAGGGGAAAATTATATGCTTCTTTGTGCCTTTGTTGAACTTGGTAATCCCTCAACCTATGCTTCATTTAAATTCGATGATCAATAAACTTAACTAGTTGTGTTAGATATCATGCTAGAATATATGACATCTTTAAAAGGATTTAATGTGCTTTTTTTATTCGTTTTCATACGTAACTTGATCGTAGTATCACGAACCTATATCTATACATGTTATTGTTATGTTACTTGAGCTTCTTTATCCGTAATAAGAGAGGATGATTGGGGTCGTAGGGCTATATTTGGCACGATGGGTATTTTTGTGCGGTTGATATGATGTTGGCACGATGGGTATTGCCCTTTAGTATGAAATAAGATTAGTCGGTTGGTTGTTACCGTGTGAGAAGATTGAAAGTTGGATTCTTGTTATGATTATCCGTTTGTTAAACACTTATATGCTCTCCACCTTGGCTTCTATTAATGTTTGTTATTTTGTATGTTACTTTCCCATTTGTGTTCCTTATGTAGTTACCTCTGAGTTTCCCATTTGGAATGTTACTGTTATAGCTATGTTTTTACCTTGCATGTTATTATTACTCCCACGCTATTACTTGATTTACATATGCTACATGTCCTCTTCGAATTCATGCCTTTACTTGTTATCAGTTCGTACTTGTTACATGCCTCTATTTGTTATATGATTTGCTTATTAGATGTCTTGACATATTACATGCCTTCACTTAGTACATGTATTCACTTGCTATATGTCTTTACTTGTTTCATGCCTCCACTTTCTACATAATTTCACTTATTTATACACCTCTACTTGATACCTATTTTTTTTTATGATTACTCGTTTCATGTTCTACACTTCCTTGTTATGATTACTCGTTTCATGTTCTACACTTCCTTGTGTAGCCGGGTTGGGTGCCTTTTTGATTGGTTGTGTGTTATACACAGTAGAAGCTTTGTCTTTATATGTGGGAGACTAGCTCTGCATGTTGTTGTCACGACCAAAATCCATTAAAGGTCGTGAAGGCATCGGACACTGCTGTCATGCAAGCCAACAATAAATACTCAATTTGGTTCTCGTTTTTAATATTTTGAAATCACATTTTTCCTTCAATTAAATAATAAGAGATGGAATTTACAAGATAACTAATAATGTTTTCAACAAATTTCAATACGGGACAACCCATAATCACCCAAAACCCGGTGTTACAAGTGCATGAGCATAAACTAGGAAGTAAAATGAAATACAACATCCGTCGGGAATACAAATTTGGACAGGAGAAATATAAATACTCTGAAGGAGACTCTGCTGGCTGCGGATCGTAATAGAGAGTGCAGCTCACCTAAGTCCCCGAAATAACCACGCTTCTGCGCCCACAAGGCCTATAGACATATATATAAATAATGTGCAGCAAGTGTAGCATGAGTACGTAAATCAACGCGTACTCATTAAGTATCCCACCTAACCTCGAAGAAGTAGTGGCGAGGGGTCGACTCGGAAACTTACTATATGCTATAATTAATATACCAATGATTTAATTAAGCATGGATCATGTAGAATGGTTGTAAGCCCAATATCATGAAATAAGTAAATAATTCTTTTGTTAATAAGAAATTTCTCCAAATTCATTTTCATCATTTAACGATTTATATCTCAGGTCAATGAAGCAGTATCAATTATTACAATTTCCAAAGCAATTAATGCAATCATGCGCAAATCATGCTGAGGTCGTACGGCCCGATCCAACATATAAATATAAATTGTGCACTGTCGAGGGTCGAACGGCACGAACCATAGATGCATCTATTACCCTGCTCGCGAATCATACATGCGACGCGGTCAAATATAAACTTATCAATAAATCATGCATCTATTACCCCGCTCGCAGATCATACATGCGACGCGATCAAATATAAATTATCAGTAAATCATAATCCTTTTACTTGATTCTTTTCAAAATAAAGACAATTCGACTTGAAGCTTTTATCCCGCTCGCGGATCATACATGCGACGCTGGTCAAATATAAATTTATTAAGTTATTATAATATTCCTAAATTTCTTTTCGAAAATATGAAATCCAAATGAAAACTTTTTGAAAACTTAATTTCCTCAATTTAAATTCTCCTCAAGACAATTAATACGCAAACCTCAATCTTGCTTCTTTTCAAGGCAAACAGTAACCACAAATCAAATAACAATATCAACAAGGCAGGATGTAAACCTAAAACTACCCTGACATAGGCATAGCTAGTGGCTACGTACGGACTCTCGTCACTTCGTGCGTACGTAGCCCCCACAAGTAGAAGCACATATTTAATCAATTCACCTGTGGGGTTTATTCCCTCTTACAAGGTTAGAAAGGAGACTTACCTCGTTTCGAAATTCTATAACCGACTCCAAAGCCGCTCCAACAACTCAAACCGATGCCCGTCACTCCAAAACTAGTCAAATAAGATGCAACCCAATCAAAATATGCTCTAATATTCATAATTAATCAATTTATAATAATTTCCAACTCCGCTCGAAAAGTCGATAAAAGCACCCTCGGGCCCACCTGCCCAGATTCCGAAACTTTTCGAAGATAACCATTACCCATAGCCTCACGAACTCAAATATATAATTTATTCTCAATTTCATGCCCAAATTCGTGATCAAAATCCAAGAATACCAATTTCTAGGTTTTTCTTCAAAATCCCAAATTTCTACAAATTTTCATGTCTAAATCCGTATATAATCCAAGTATTTAACTTGCAATAGGTGGGAATCACTTACCTTGACATAGATGACGAAACTCTCCCTCCCAAGAGATCCAAAAATTGCCCAACCAAATGAAAAATAGAGGAAAAATGGCCAAATCCCGTCTTTAAAATAATCTGCCCAGGCCAGGCGCATTCGCGAAGGCTGCAGACACCATTATTTCGCCTTCGCAGCTGGAGCTCCGCGTTCGCGAAGGCCAAACTACTCCAGGCCCCCACTCCGCTTTTCTTCTTCGCGTTCGCGGCCCCTGTGTCGCGTTTGCGTAAGCTTCCTTAGGCAACCCTCCGCGTTCGCGTTCGCGGTCTCCGCCTCGCATTCGCGAAGGCCAAAACCCAGCTGCTTCAAATTCCTCTTCGCAAACGCGGGACACCCTTCGCGTTCGCGATGAAGGAAACCAGATACCAACAACAACAGTCCAAAACAGCCCGAAATGATCCGAAACCATCCCAAAACACACCCGAGGCCCCCCGAGACCCCGTCCAATCACACAAACCAGTCCCACAACATAACACGAACCTGTTCGAGTCCTCAAATCACATCAAACAACATCAAAATCATTAATCGTACCCCAATCCAATCTTATTGAACCTTAGAACTTCAAACTTCTACATTCGATGCCGAAACCCATCAAATCACGTCCGATTGACCTCAAATTTGGCACACAAGTCACATTCGACATTATGGACCTACTCCAACTTCCGGAATCGGAATTCGACCCCGATATCAAAAAGTCCACTCCCGGTCAAACTTCTCAAAAGCCTTCAAATTTCTAGCTTTCGCCAAATGACCCCATAATGACCTACGGACCTCCAAATCCACATCCGGATGCGCTCCCAACACCAGAATCACTATACAGAGCTATTTCCAGACTCGAAATCCCAAACGGACGTCGATATCATTGAAATGCACTTCAACTCAAATTTATGAAATTCTTCCAAACGCCAACCTTCCACAATATGCGTCGAAACTCCCCCGGTTCATTCAAAACCCGATCCGGACATACGCCTAAGTCCAAAATCATCATACGAATCTGTTGGAACCTTCAAATCCCGATTCTGAGGTCGTCTACTCAAAAATCATGCTTTAGTCAGTTTCTCCAACTTAAAGCTTCCGAAATTAGAATTTTCTTTTCAAATCAACTCCGAACTTCTCGAAATTAAATTCCGACCACGCGTACAAGTCCTTATACCCGAAGTGAAGCTACTCATGGACCCGAACTGCTGAGTAACGCGTTAGGGCTCAAAATGATCGGTCGGGTCGTTACATTCTCTCCCATTTAAACATACGTTCGTCCTCGAACGTGCTAAGAACTGTTCTGGAGTTGTCTGAAATCACTGTTTAACACCTCGTGCACCTGCACATGCTACCACAACCTAGCTGAGCATATTAGCTCGAGCAAAGCTGAAGATCCTCCCCTTTATTTAGGGAAATAAGCCTAGTGGCCAAATTCCAACGTCCGAAATTCTCTACTAGGCCTGCTTCCAGCATATAAACATCGTTTTAATCACCACACGATGTACCAATACATGATTGTATACTCTCACTGAATTCTTACCATGCACCACGTAACTCACTTGCCCAAGGCAATCTTTCCAAAGCACATCAGCTAAAATTATTACTAACCAAAGCCCGTAGCGTACCTCATGACCAATTAAGCCTTGCTTAAACTCTCGCAATACTGCCACGACAGAGAAGATGTGTAGAACTCATAGCCACCTGGCGTATTACAATTTATGGAATCTCCTCCCGACAAAAACCATTACCTCATTCTGGACTGAATAACAATATTTACTCTTTAGTATGCTTCATATAAATTTGATCGCACTGATCCCAGGTCCAATAATCATGTCTCACCCCAGTACAAGCTGCTCAGGAAATAAGACACCTCAAACACTGCAAAAGCCTCATATGATGCCATAATGTGCTAACAAGCTACGAACTCTAATGTGATTCATAAGGAAACGAACTTTGGAAAGAACTACTCAACCCACGTAACTAATTAAACAACCGAAAGAATGTTATGAACCTTCCTCAGGAAATGAGAAGCAAAACACGCAATAATAGATATGGGAAATTATGCTCAATAACATAATGTTGCGGCGTGCAACCCGATCCACACATGATACCATTGCGGCGTGCAACCCGATCCAACCATGTTACTATTGCGGCGTGCAGCCAGATCCAACCATGATACCCGTGGCGGCGTACCACCCGATCTAATAAACATAATAATCTAAGGAAAACACACATTGAGTCGTAATGCTTAGACTCACAAAATGCCTAAATATCAACCATAAGCATGCCAAGCGCAGAATATAAATCCTGGGGAGACGGGTAGCGCCATACGCTATCAAACTCAAGCACGACTCACGTGCGATATATTATCTGCATCTTGAGAGCCATCCTGCTCACATAATACCACAAACTATACGGGATCTCAATATGAATGTGAATAATCAAACCACCTCACAACCCACCTGGTATAATATAGATTACATAGAATAGCTGACGACAGAAATAACATCCAAGGCCCAAAGACCCTTCCGAAAACAACGCGATGCTGAGATGAGCACAGTTGGCCTAATATAGAGACCACATTCACATTTAGATCCATCCACAAACCTCAAACCGATTCTAATCATACCATGCTTAGATAAATAGCCTCTTAAGGACCCATGCTGACCTATTCATGACACATAAGAAAAATCGTCAAATCCGGAACAAACTTCCACAGTCCACAATCAAACGAACCGAGCGCCCTTCAGGCATAAATTCTCATATTAGCGATAGTACCACAATCTTCATACTTGGTTTTAAATCTTTAATCAATCAAGTGACTATATGTCACACTTATACAATCTTCCCGTAGGATACACCCCCACGACCTTCCGCACCAGGTAACAAATCTGCACTTCCATACTGCCGGCCACTCTAATGCTGTAAAGCAAATCACGAATCCGTAACTCAGTACATAGAGCCTCTTACACATGACACCATCTCAGATGACACTAAAAGAAATACTAGCTTCCTCTAAACATCTGAATTCTTCCATGCTCATCCGAGCCCTTGACATTCTTGTCGACCTCAACTATAACCTTGATCCTCAACCTCAAATTCTCATGCCGCTCATTGTACCTAATATACCAGTACTGTCACTACCCGAAATTCCCACCGTCGGGACCGTGATGGCGCCTAACATTTCACTTGCTAGGCAAGCCAACGGTAGAGAATCATTAAACCAATTCTTATCCCATTTAGTAAATAACAGCAAATTAGCTAAGGTGAAATATAATGAGTGCGGAATAATATAAAGACTGCATTAATTACTACTACCCGGATCTGGAGTCACAATTCACGAGCATTCTAGAATTCATTACAAGTAATAGTCTGAAAGAAATACAACTATTTGGATGAAAGAAATAATAAAACTGAAAAGATAGACGAGGACTTCAAGGTCTGTGAACGCCGACAGATCTACTTGAGTCTCAGGATAGCGGGTCCAACAGCTAAAATCTCGATCAACCCGAGCCGGTACCAAAATTTACACAGAAAGTGCAGAGTGCAGTATCAGTACAACCGACCCCATGTACCGGTAAGTGTCGAGCCTAACCTCAACGAAGTAGTGACGAGGCTAAGGAAAGGCACCTACAAATCAACCTATACAATATAACAGTGTATATACAAATAACAGTAATGAAGAGCTAGACAAGAATTATCGGGAGGGGGATACATGCTGGGGGAAATTACGAAGTAAAGAGCTACAGTAGAATGAGAACTGGAACAACTAATATAATATGAATCAACAGGAGCACGAATACAGTAAAGGAAAAATGCACGGTATCACCCTTCATGCTTTTACTCTCAATCCCACCATAAAATCAATAGAAACGGCACGGCATCACCCTTTATGTATTAACTCTCATATCATGGCACGACATCACCCTTCGTGCATTAACACTCACAATATGGCACGGCATCACCCTTCGTTCTTTTACACTCACAATATCGCACGGCATCACCCTTCGTGCTTTTACACTCACAATATAGCACGACATCACCCTTCGTGCATTAACTCTCTTCCTTACCATAATGCAATGAATAAACAACAACAGGGAGATAGAATAACAAGTACAAACCTTACTTTAACATTCAGTTCCACAATATAAATCTCAACTTTGAAATAAATACGCAATTATCACCAAAAAATCCGTAAATGTGATAAGAACGATCAACTTAACAACACTAGTCTAAACACGTAACAATTAGGCATAGGAAAGAGACAATGTAAGAAAAATGGGAGAAAACAGGGAAAACAGGTAAATTGGCGGCGCATAAGTACTCGTCACCTCACATATATTCCGCTCACATGAATACATAGCAAATAATCTAGGTTCCTAATTCCCTCAAGTCAGGATTAGACACAACACTTACCTCGCTCTGAAGGCCACTTAATTCTCAATCACAGCTTTTCTTTTAGAATTCACCTCCAAACCACTCGTATCTATTCAAAAATGACTCAATAATATCGAATATTTCTAAAGAAATCAATTATATTTCATAAATTAAATTTCCCAAATTTTTCTCCAAAAAATCAAAAAATCGACCTCGGGCCCACTTGGTCGAAACCCGAGATTCGGACTAAAATCCATTTACCAATTCACCCCCGAGAACGAATATATAAATTGTTTTAGAATCTGACCTCAAATTGAGGTCTAAATCCCCAAATTTTTAAAATCCCTAGTTTCTACCCTAACCCCTAATTCTACCATGAAAACTCTAGATTTTAGGTTGATAATTCATAAAATGTAATGGGTAATTGAAAGAAAATGGTTTAGAATCACTTACCAATACCTTGGGGAAGAAAATAACTATTGAAAATCGCCTCTAGACCGTTTGGTTTTTGAGAAAATGAAATAAATGGCCAATTCCCATTTTTTGGATTCTGTTAAGTGCTGGGCGACAGTGTGCACCGCATTCGCAAGGCCATTATCGCGTTCGCGAGGAGTGTTGGCTGCCAAGCCTTCGCGTTCGTGAGACCTTTTTCGCGTTCGCGTAGGCTACTCCCCCAGCCTTCGAGTTCACGAGACACTGCTTGCGTTCGCGATGAAGGAAAGACTGACTCCCCCCCCCCCCAGTGCCTAACGATACGCGTTCGGGATGAGGTTGTCGCGTTCGCGAAGGGTAACTCCCCTATCGCTTCGCGTTCGTGAGAGTACCTTCGCAAACGTGAAGAAGGACATGCCAGAACACATGCTGCAGCAAAATACCAGATTTTCCAAAGTCCAAAATATCCTGAGGCCTATCCGAAACTCACCCGAGCCCTCGGGGCTCCAAACTAAACATGCACACAAGTCTAAAAATATCATATGAACTTGCTCGCGCAATCAAATCGCCAAAATAACACCTAGAACTATGAATTTAACACCAAATCAAATGAAATTCTCAAGAATACTTTAAAATTTCTATCTTCTCAACTGGACGTCTGAATCACGTCAAATCGACTCCGTTTCTCACCAAATTTCACAAACAAGTCTTAAATATTATAATGAACCTGTACCGGACTCCGGAACCGAAATACGGACCCGGTACTAACAATTTCCAACATCAATCAATTTTTAAAAACAATTAATTTTTAGACTTTTAATTTTCTTCAAAAATTCATAACTCGAGCTGGGGACCTTCGAATTCGATTCTGGGCATACGCCCAGGTCTCATAATTCAATACGGACCCACCAGGACTGTCAAAACATGGATCCGGGCCCTTTTACTAAAAATATTAACTGAAATCAACTAAAATCAACTTTTAATGCAAAAAGTTTTATTTTCATCAATTTTCAACATAAACATTTTCCGAAAATATGCCCGGACTGCGCACGCAAATCGAGAAGGGTAAAAAATGAGATTTTTAAGGCTTAAGAGCACAGAATCGAGTTCTAAAACATAAGATGACCTTTTGGGTCATCACATTCTCCACCTCTAATATAACTGTTCGTCCTCGAACGGACATAGAAAAGTACTTGGGCTGGTCAAAAAGGTGGGAATATCTACTCCGCATATCGGACTCGGACTCCCAAGTAGCTTCCTCAATAGGCTGACCTCTCCACCGCAATTGAACTAAAGGGTAACTCTTTGATCTCAACCGGCGAACTTGTCGGGCTAGAATAGCCACCGGCTCCTTCTCGTAAGTCAAATCCTTATCCAACTGGACAGAGCTGAAATCTAACACATGGGATGGATCGCCGTGATACTTTCGAAGCATGGACATATGAAATACCGGATGAACAACTGCGAAACTAGGTGGAAATGCAAGCCTGTAATCCACCTCTCCCACTCTCTCCGGAATCTCAAAAGGTCTGATATACCTAGGGCTCAACTTTCCCTTCTTTCCGAACCTCATTACACCCTTCATGGGTGATACCCGAAGCAACACTCTCTCCCCGACCATGAATGCAACATCACGAACTCTACGGTCGGCATAACTCTTCTGCCTGGACTGAGCTGTGCAAAGTCGATCCTGAATACTCTTGACCTTATCCAAGGCATCATGTACTAAGTTTGTGCCCAACAACCAAGCCTCTCCTGGCTTGAACTACCCAACTGGCGACCGGCACCGCCTACCATATAATGCCTTATAGGGAGCCATCTGAATGCTCGACTGGTAGTTGTTGTAGGCGAACTCTACAAGGGGCAAGAACTGATCCCACGATCCTTCGAACTCTATGACACATCCACAGAGAATATCCTCCAAGATCTGAATAGTACGCTCGGACTGCCCGTCCGTCTGAGGATGGAATATTGTGCTTAACCCAACCCACGTACCCAACTCACGATGTACTGCCCTCCAGAAGTGCTAGGTAAACTACGTACCTCGATCAGAAATGATAGACACGGGCACACCGTGAAGACGGATGATCTCACGAATGTAAATCTCTACCAACCACTCTGAAGAATAGGTAACTGCCACAGGAATGAAGTGCACTGACTTGGTCAGTCTGTCCACAATGACCCAAACTGCATCGAACTTCCTCTGAGTCTGTGGGAGTCCAACAACAAAATCCATAGTGATACGCTCCCACTTCCACTCAGGAATCTCTAACCTCTGAAGTAAACCACCAGGTCTCTGGTGCTCACACTTTACCTGCTGGCAATTTAGGCACCGAGCTACATATGCAACTATGTCTTTCTTCATCCTCCTCTACCAAGAATCAACTCACGAAATCCATCCATATTAGGCACACAAATACGGCCATGCATCCTCAAAACTCCGTCATCTCCAACAGTAACCTGCTTGGCACCATCGTGCCGCACTGTGTCTCTAAGGACAAGTAAATGAGGGTCATCATCCTGCTGATCTCTGATGCGCTCAAATAAATAAGACCGAGTAACTGTACAAGCTAGAACACGGCTGGGCTCAGAATCATCCAACCTCACAAACTGGTTAGCCATGGCCTGAACATCCAATGCAAGCGTTCTCTCTCCAACTGGAATATAAGCAAGGCTACCTATACTAGCTGATTTTCTACTCAAAGCATCAACCACCACATTGGCCTTCCCGGGATGATACAATATGGTGATATCATAGTCTTTTAATAGCTCCAACCACCTTCTCTGCCTCAAATTGAGTTCCTTCTGCTTGAACAAATACTGCAAGCTCCGATGATCCGTGAATACCTCACATGGCACGCCATAAAGATAGTGCCTCCAAATCTTCAGCGCGTGAACAATGGCTGCCAGCTCTAGATCATGAACAGGGTAATTCTTCTCGTGAACCTTCACCTGCCGCAAAGCATATGCAATAACCTTGCCACCCTTCATCAATACCGCACCCAGACCAATACGAGATGCGTCATAATATACTGTATAAGATCCTGAACCTGTGGGTAACACTAATACCGGTGTCGTAGTCAAAGCTGCCTTGAGCTTCTGAAACCTCGCCTCACACTCGTCTGACCACCTAAATGGGGCACTCTTCTGAGTCAATTTGGTCAACGGGGTTGCTATAGATGAAAACCCCTCCACAAACCGACGGTAATAACCTGCCAATCCCAAGAAACTACGGATCTCTGTAGATGATGTGGGTCTAGGCCTGTTCTGAATTGCCTCAATCTTCCTAGGATCCACCTTAATACCCTCTGCTGATACAACGTGATCCAAGAAAGCAACTGAACTCAACCAAAACTCACATTTTGAGAACTTAGCATATAACTAGCTGTCTATCAGAGTCTGAAGAACGATCCGAAGGTGCTGCTCATGCTCCTCTCGGCTGTGGGAGTAAACCAAGATATCATTAATAAACACAATCACAAAGGAATCCAAGTAGGGCTTGAACACCCGGTTCATCAAATCCATGAATGTTGCTGGGCATTGGTCAGCTCAAATAACATCACTAGAAATTCATAATGCCCATACTGAGTCTGAAAAGCTGTCTTAGGAACATCGGATGCCCTAATCCTCAACTGATGGTAGCCAGATCTCAAATCAATCTTTGAAAAAACCTTGGCACCCTGAAGCTGATCAAATAAATCATCAATCCTCGGTAATGGATACTTGTTCTTGATGGTGACTTTGTTCAACTGCCGATAATCTATACACATCCTCATCGATCCATCTTTCTTCTTTACAAACAACACAGGTGCACCCCAGGGCGAGACACTATGTCTAATGAAGCCCTTATCAAGCAAATCTTGCATATGTTCCTTTAATTCTTTCAACTCTGGCGGGGCCATGGGGTATGCCAGAATGGAAATGGGACGAGTGCCCGGAGCCAAGTCAAAGCAGAATCAATATCCCTATCGAGTGGCATCCCCGGCAGGTCTGCAGGAAACACCTCTGGAAACTCACGAACAACCGGCACTGAATCTATGAAAGGAACCTGCTCACTAGAATCGTGGACATAAACCAAATAAGCTAGACACCCCTTTCGACCATATGTCGAGCCTTCACATAAGAAATAACCCTGTTGGCAGAATGGCCAAGAGTCCCTCTCCACTCTAATCGAGGCAACCCCTACAAGGCTAAGGTCACCGTCTTGGCGTGACAATCTAATATATCATGATAAGGTGACAGCCAATCCATACCCAGTATGACATCAAAATCAACTATATCGAGAAGTAAAAGATCTACACGAGTCTCAAGACTCCCAATGGTGACCACACATGAACGATAAACACGATCTACAATAATAGCATCCCTCACTGGTGTGGACACATACACAGGAGCACTCAAAGAATCACAGGGCAGAACCAAATATGAAGCAAAATAGGATGACACATAGGAGTAAGTAGACCCCGGATGAAATAAAACTAAAGCATCTCTACTACAAACTGAAACAGTACCTGTGATAACAACGTCAGAAGACTCAGCCTCAGGCCTGGCTGGGAAAGCATAACATCGGGGCTGGGCCCTACCACTCTGAACTGCGTCCCTGGGATGACCTCTAGCTAGCTGGTCTCCAACTCTAACGACCTGACCTCCACCTCTAACAGTCTGGCCTCTACCTCTGGTTGGCTGAGCAGGTGGTATAGCAACTCATGCCAGAACCATGGCATGAGAACTCTGATGCTGTGAGCTTGCCGTTGCCCAAGGGCAAAATCTAGCAATGTGCCTCGGATCACCATTAGTATAACATAACCTCGGTTGTTGTGTCTGCTGACCCTGAAACTGACCCTGTCGACCTGAATAACTACCCTGATAACTCTGGAGTGGAGGTGCACTAATAGGAGCTGGTGGTGCACTATAGGCTAGCTGGTCAAAATAATGCATCTAAGGGCCACGACCACCTAAGGCACTGTGGGATGCCAGGAGTGCTGAATGAAATGGCCTGGGAGGATGGCCTCTACCAAAAGTACTTGTGCCTCTAGATGAGGCACCACTGAACTCACCGGAATAACGAGGTCTCTTGCCATACCCCTGACCTCCCTGAGCAAGAACAGTTTCGACTCGTCTGGCGATATTAGCAGCCGCCTGAAAAGAAATCTCACTCCCAGTCTCCATAGCCATCTGCAATCTAATAGGCTTAGCGAGTCTGTCAATAAACCTCCTCACCCTCTCTCTCTCTCTCTCTCTCTCTCTCTCTCGGTGGGAAGAAGAAGAATAGCATGACATGCCAAATCCACAAAACGAGTCTCATACTGAGTAATAGTCATACTGCCCTGCTGGAGACGCTCAAACTGACTGTGAGCTTTGAGATGAGGTAAGTCTCTTACCTAACCTTGTAAGAGGGAACTTATCCCCTTAGGTGCATTTTGTTGTACATTACTTGTGTGGGGAGATACGTACGCACTAGGTGACGAGAGTCCGTGTATAGATATATTCTATGAGATGTCCAGGTAGTCATAAATTCACATCATGCTTTAATTGAACTGGCATGTTTGTTAGGCATATTAATTATCTTAAATAGAGCTGAGACTAGAGATTTTAAAATTGCAAACTTCCAATTTAGATTTCTTATTTTTGGAAAGAATTGAGGAATACATAATAACTCTGAGAAACCCATGTCCTCTCGTGTCGCAAGTACTTCCGTGAGCGAGGTAAACTTATCTACTCTCATAGGAGCTGGTCGTTTGCTTCGGCAGTATAACAGATGCATCTATGGTTCGTGTCGTTCGACCCCTAGCAGTGCACACATTATTATTGAATCGGACCGTACGACCTCGGTATAAATCATGTGAGATAATACACGGAGCCCGATTACACTTGATATTCTTTTATGGCTTGAGAGGTTATAATTTATTTAATGACAAAAATTGATTTGGAGTTAGTAGGTGTTGGTTGGAGATTTTGGAGATTACTATCAGTTAAAGAATAATTTATTCACTGCTTGTTATTGTGTTATTATTATTATTCACATATGCCATGCTTATTTAGAATTTCTGTATTTTAATTGTTGGCCCATAGTAAGTGTCGATGTCGACCCCTTGTCACTACTCATTAATTTCTTGAACTTCATCAAGTTCTATTTCTTCACTATAATTTCCTTTTAAAAGAAATTTCCTTTCCAAAAAGGTTGCTCCTTTAGCCACAAACACTTTATGGTTAGAAGGATGATATAAATAATATACCATTGTTTCTTTGGGATACCTAATGAACCTACACATATCAGATCTTGAGTCAAGTTTATTAGACTGCAGTCACTTAACATAAGCTGGAAAATCCCAACTTTAATATGTTTAAGGTTAGGCTTACATCCTTTCCTTATCTCATATGGTGTTGTAGAGACTGACTTAGTGGGAACCTTATTAAGTATGTTGCTATTTCCAAAGTATATCCCCATAAATTTATTTTAAGATCAGTGAACCCCATCATAGATCTCACCATATCTAACAAGGTTCGATTTTTCCTTTCAGACACACCATTATGTTGTGATGTTCCTGGAGGTGTCCACTGTTAGAGAATCCCATTCTCTTTGAGATACCTAGTAAAATCTTTACTAAGATATTCTCCAACCTCTATCAGACCTTAGTACTTTGATACTTTCACCAGTCTATTTCTCAACTTCACTACGGAACCTTTTGAACATTTCAAAAGATTCAGATTTATGTTTCATAATATAAACAAATTCATATCTTGACATATCATCAGTGAAGGTGATGAAGTAAGAATATTCACCTCTAGCTTGAATTTTAATGGGACCACAAACATCTGTATGAATTAGTCCCAATAATTCAGAAGCTCTTTCTCCACTTCCAGTAAATGGAGATTTGGTCGTTTTTCCTTTGAGATAAGATTCACAAGTTGTATATGATTCAAAATCATACTTGTCAAGGCACCCTTCCTTGTGAAACTTTTTAATTCTTTTCTCTCCAATATGACCAAGCCTAAAATGCCAAAGGTATGTATGATTTACTTGATCATCTCTTTTCCTCTTAAGACTAGAAACATGCATAATCGAATTTGCATTCACATTAGGTAAGACATAAACATCATGTTGGAGATAGCCATTCACATATAAATCATTACCATAATGAATAGAGCAAATACCATTGCCTTTATTATGTGAAACCCATGCTTGTCCAACATAGAAGCTGAAATTATGTTCGAAACAAATTTAGGAACATAATAATAATCATCTAGCATAAGTGCTTTGCCCGAAGGAATTATTAAAGAAATTGATCCTATAGCTATGTCTGCAACTTTTGCACCATTTCCAACTTGTAGATTAACTTATCCTTTCTTTAGTCTCCTACTTATCTTGAACCCTTACAACATATTGCATATGTTATAACCATTGTCAGTATCTAATACCCACAGTGAAGAATTAGTAGTAGCTAAAGAAACCTTGAAAATATTTTTCATTAATGTCTCATCCTTGTTTCTTGTCCTTTAGAGTTGCAAGATACTCCTTGTAGTTTCTCTTCCAATGCCCTTTCTTCTTACAGTGAAAACATTCAGCATCATATACTGACTGTAAGATCAAATCTTTAGAAAGCTCTTTACTAAGCTTGTACCCCAACTTCTCATGTCCTTCAGTAAGAACAATCACATGATTGGCATGGGGTCCAACTGGAAAGTTTTCAATGTCCAACTGTGTATCAACCATATTCGTAAGATGTTCAATGATTGTAGTTGGATCCATATTCTGATGTTTCCTCTGGAGTTCAGAACTCATAGAAGCGAGAATGATGCGTTTAATAGCAAGGCATTCTTCCAAGTATTTATGATAAAACTTGGTGCCTTTAACATCATTTTCTGGTGGGACTAGCTTTGCAGGCTTATCGATCACATCAATGAGCTTTTCATGCATGAGAACAATTCTCAAATTTCTATACCAATCATCAAAGTTTGGTCCTACCAACTTGTTGGTCTCAAGTATTTCACGCAGTGATATAACAGGCATATTGAAATCTAAAATATAGAAAAGAAAAGGCAATAATATAAGAACATATTTACATATATCATAAAGACATGGACTTTTATCCAAATGATATTTTCACTAATTATTTTAAACTATTTACCCTCATTATAGTTTAAGAAATCTTTATTTCTGTTAGTGGAGTAAAGAAATCCTTTAACAATATGTATGAGCCCCTTGGAAGGCAAGTCGTTTCTCACATATATTTTAAAGGTAGGAACTCTTACCAATTGTATCTCCATACAATTTTCTTAAATAACTTTATGTCAAATAGTCCCCTGGTAGTCAGGTCAATCCTATTGGCACAATTGAGTTCAATCATCATGAAAGCAAAGAACTTATTAAATTTTATACTCCCCCGGGTAGTCCAGACGTCTAGTGTAAAATTAAATAATTATTCCAATCCATGCATCAAATACAATAAATAATTTTAACATATTCTCGAACTATAAGTCTCCTGGTTGTTAGGTCGCTTCTTATAAACAAGAAATAAATAAAATTATTTATTTTGATGGATAGCTTTACAATAAAATATCTTATATTTTATTATTTAAGAACTCAAATTTTATTAAAAGGGAATTGTTACTAAAATAACTTTTAATAACATGAAGATCAAATCTTTTATAGCATGTGAATTTAGTTCAAGTTGTCTACATGCTTAGTCCTAAATTAATTTACATCACATGTAACAAATAATTCAAAATTATGTAACGAACGAGCACGTGACATAAAAACAAAATTTAACATTTTTCTAACATGTTTATCTTTTATATTACATAAAAATAATTCATGCCAGAATATTATTATTAATTAACATCTCATGAACTAATAACAACTAAAATAACGGTATAATCCATTAACCTATTATATAATACTGTCGTATCGAATACAAAATTTTAAATTTAAGTTATGAACTATCTCAATAGTTTAACTTCTATGTATACTGATGTCGTGCTATAATTTCATATATTTTTAACGTTATTTACCACACTTGCTTGTTGTTTGGATGCTAATTTATGCGACAATTACGCTTAATAGAGCTTATTTCATGTGTATGAATGCTTGGACATGAATTGGAGAAAGTTGCATGGAATGGTACCTCAAAGCTACAAAATGGAGCAATAAAAGAAGAAGTGCAAGGCAACGAAACAACAATGCCATAGACAGTGCAAGGCATTGTCATTGGCGCCCCAGACAGTGTGTTATGCAGAAACAACAGTGCCATAGACAATGCAAGGCATTGTCCAGGGCACTGTCATTGGCGCCCCAGACAGTGCCTTGCACCGAAACAATGGCGCCATAGGCAGTGCTTCGTGCCGACGATGCCATCCGAGCAAATTTTAATTCCTCATTAGTTTTGGACATGTAGAATGCGGCCCCTACCCTATAAATACCGGTTAAAGTTAGTTTTTTTAGGGTTAGACATCATTAGAGAGGGAATAGACCTAAGGAGACAAGAACACATGAGGAGCAAGGCGGAGAATTCTTCTACGAGTTTTTCACTTTCTTCTTCCTATTTTCATTATTGGTTATGAATTCTAGTATTGTAGTTTTGCATACTATTATGAATAGCTAATTTTTATCTAGGGTTTTGATAAAACCTTTGGAAGTATTAACTCTTGATATGTTTTGATATAATTGAGTCTTTGAATTTTTCTATTTGTTCAACTATGTGCTTATTTTAGTTAATTGAAGAGCTCTCAATTAACGTTGCCTATTTATTATGTATTGCTTGAAAAAGAGTATATATTTAGGTGGTTGTTGAACAACGTCACTCCTAATTAGGTGGTTGTTGAACAACGTCACTCCTAACGTATATGATAGATTAATACGGCGGGTTTAAAAGAAAGATTAGAGATAACGAAGCTTTGACGTGATCATAGTGAGTGGTGAAAAAGTGCGAGCTAGCGTAATTCGAGATAATATGACTAGTACATTGTTGTAGTTGCTCGAGAGAGAATTACGATAAGTCGAGTGCTCATGATCAGTAAAGAATACTTAGGCAAAATTATAGAAGACGTAGCGGGAAGGATTCTGATAATTGGGGAAATCATAACTCTAGACCTCCTTAATCTTTTCTCCAACCATTAGTATCCCTAGTTGTTAGTTTATTACTTTAATTTATTGGTTAATTAGTTAGACATAAGAATTGTAATATTTATAACTTTGGAATTGTTCGAGCTTGTCTTTTTAGTGTTATTGAACAGTTATAGTGAAACCTTAGTTCTCTATGGGATTCGACTCCGGACTTTTAGATCGGATTATATTTGCAGCGACCGCTTATCCTTTTTAGGACTAGAGTTGGGAGTGATCAAATTTTGGTGCCATTGCCGAGGAACTAACCATGTAGTTGTAGTTGTACATATTGCTAGGTTTCAAGTTTGAACTTTTATTTTGTTTTTTTTGTTTTGTTTTTTTAAAAAACTTTTATTTTTATTTTACTTGTTGATTTGAGAAACATGACATCTTGGAATTATGAAAATTTAGGTGTTGGTAATTTTACTTTTGATCCGTATACATATTGTGAAGGAAACCACCTGTGGCAAAAGTTTCAAAACGTTCCCGAGAGCAATTTATATGCACCAACTCAATCTTATTTGTGGAATGTGTGTGATGTGTGTGGTGATCAAAATGGTCACTTTCATGGTTGGGCTTATATTTCTTATCCTCCTCCAACCCCTTACTATGATGGTTCTACTTTTTCTTGTGAAGTTAATAAGAACAAAGAACCTGGCAATGCGGACCTGAAGGAGATCAAGGATATGTTAAAGTGTCTTCTGGAAAACAATAATGAGAAACAACTGCAGATAGAAAGGCAAGAGGCAATTATTCGCAACTTGGAGGCTCAAGTAAGTCAAGTGGTTGAAGCTTTTAATGCTCAGCAAGCCAATTTTGGGGATAGTAGCCAAGAAGAACGTGAATTTGAGGTGCTAATTAAGGAGGTCAGAGTAGAACATCAACAACTGTAACGACACAGCCGGTCGTTTTGAGTATTACAACCCCGTTAGCCCATTTACTTCTCAAATTGTACTTTACAGTCATTGTGTGAATTGCCGGGGTAATTGGTTTGGGTCCGGTGAGGTTTTGGAATGAATTGGAACACTTAGTTCTAAGGTTTAAAGCTTAAGTTAAAATAGTGATCGGGTGTCGACTTATGTGTAAACGACCTCAAAATTTAATTCTGATGATTCCAATAGCTCCGTATGGTGATTTTGGACTTAGGAGCATGTCCGAAAAATTATTTGGAGGTCTGTAGTGGAATTTGGCTTGAATTGCCGAAAGTTGAATTTTTGGGAGGTTTGATCGGGGGTTTGACTTTTTGATATCGGGGTCGGAATCTGATTCCACAAATTTGAATAGGTTTAAAATGTGAAATGTGACTTGTGTGCAAAATTTGAGGTCAATCGGACGTGATTTGATAGGTTTCAGCGTCGTTTGTAGAATTTGGAAATTTGGAAATTTATTAGGCTTGAATCTGTGTGTAGTTCATATTTTTGAGCTTGTTAGGTATGATTCGAGGCCTCGAGTAGGTCCGTGTTATGTTATGAAACTTGTTGGTATGTTCGGACGAGGACCCGAGGGCCTAGGGTGAGTTTCGGATGGTTAACGGATTGATTTTTGAATTTGGAAGACTGCTGGAACTGAAGCCTTCTGGTGTAATCGCACTTGCGAAAAAGTAGTCGCAGGTGCGAGCAGCGGTGCACTGAAGCGAGGTGCACAGGTGCGGAAAATGCTTCGCAGGTGCGCAATCGCACATGCGCGAGAAGGAGCGCAGATGCGGGCAGAGGGCTGTGAGGCATTGGTCGCAGGTGCGAGGGAACATTCTGCACCTACGTGAGTGCAGATGCGGACGGATGCGCGCAGAAGCGGAAACTGGGCAGGCGAGTGGAGTCCGCAAATGCAAAATTTTGCTCGCACAAGCAGATGCGCAGGTGCGCAAATCTTGTCCGAAGATGCGGAAATCGCTGGGGCAGAACCTTAAAATTCGAGGGTTCAACATTTTCACCCATTTTCGGATTTTGGAGCTCAGGTTGGGCGATTTTGGAGAGGAAATTTTCCACACAACTTGGGGTAAGTGTTCTTAACTCCCTTGTGATTATATTCCATGAATTAATCTTCATTGTTGGTGTAAGATTATTGAATCTTCAAGAGAAATAGAAGAAAATTTCTATAATGTCACAAAATGAATTTTTCAAGTTTGAATACCGATTTGGAGTCAGATTTGAGTGAAATTTGTATGGTTGAACTTGTAATTGGATGGATTATCGTATTTTGTGAGTTACATCAGATTTCGAGACGTGGGCCCTATAGGTGATTTTTGGGGCGCAATTTCAGATTTTTGGAAAATATTAGTATTTTGATATGGAATTAATTCCTATAATTTTTGTGGGCTGAATCAAATTAATTGTTACCAGATTTGAGCCGTTTGGAAGTTGATATGCGCAGAATAGAATTTCTGGAGCATTGCTTAGCTTGCTCGGCATTGGATTTGGCTTGTTCGAGGTAAGTAACACTTCTAATCTTGGAGCTAAGGGTATGAACCCTGAATATATGTATTTCGTGAATTGTTGGGAGGTGACGCACATGCTAGGTGACGGGCGTGTGGGCGTACACTATAGAAATTGTGACATAATTGCTTATGTGAAATTGTGTAGTAAATAATCTTGGCATTTTCCATGCGATTTTATGTGTTAATGAAATAGAGCTGAAAAGTATATTAAAAATTATGTTGAGGCTATGTTCCAGTATTATTGGGACCCATAGAGGTCATATTGTTGTGAATTATTTATTTTAAATTGAAAATTCATACTCAGTCGTATTCATTTCAGTGCATATCATATCTCAGTCTTTGTTGTTATTTATTGATACATCATATCGTCATTTTGGGCTATTCTCATGACATTGTGAGCCCATGAGAGAGAGACTGGAGAGATTGATGACTGAGGGAGGCCGAGGGCCTGATTGTGAGGATATTTTTGGGATCGGGCTGCACGCCGCAACAGGCCTTATTGGCCTATTATTGCACGTGAGTTGGTCGTGCAGCATGTGAGTTGGTCGTGCGGATCCTTATATTATTATTGCACGTGAGTTGGTCGTACAACACGTGAGTTGGCCGTGCGGATCCTTATATTATTATTGCACATGAGTTGGCCATGCAGCACGTGAGTTGGCCGTGCAGCACGTGAGTTGGCCGTGCGGATCCTTATATTATTATTGCAAGTGAGTTGGTCATGCAGCACGTGCGTTGGCCGTGCGGATCCAGATATTTATACTATGGCACGTGAGTTGTCCGTGCAGCACGTGAGTTGTCCGTGCTTATAGCGCTTGGGCTGTAGGAGCCCCTCATGAGTCTATACACACCCCCAGTGAGCGCAGTCGACTATAAACAGGGATTAGGCTGCACGCCGCAACAGGTATTGTATAGTGCTGAGTGATTGAGTGTGCTGAGCACAGTGAGAGAGAATGCGAGACAATGAGATTGAGTACTCTGAGAGAGTGTGAGTACATGAGTGCAATCTCTGAGATACATTGCATTGACATGCACACATGACATATATGCATAGAGATGTGTTTCCTCATGCTGTACGGTATCACATTATTCATGATTTCTCACACATGCTGACAGATAGGGCATAGTGATGCATTTGTTTTACCCTGGTTATCTGGGAAAGAAAATGAGATATTTTATTTATTATTGAAAGAATTTTGGAAAAATTAATGTTCTCAAATTATTAATATTTTTGGCAACTTCGGCAAACGATTTGGGTTTTCAATGATGTACTTGAAAGGTAGAAATATTTTCAGAAGTCATGATTTAGCTGAGCATTTATTCTTTGAGTTACTTCTGACATTACTTGTTTAATATTGTTATGAACTATTGTTGGTTATGAAAGTTGGACTCTGACCTTGGTAGAAGCTCGTCACTACTTTCAACCTACGGCTAGGTTTATTACTTACTCAGTACATGGGGTCGGTTGTACTGATACTACACTTCTGCATATTGCGTGCAGATGTTAGCTGTTGTTGTTGCTGTGCTCGATGGTTGCGGGATCTGAAGATATACCTGCATTCCTGTTGTAGCTGCCTCTTGTTCAGGGTAGCGTTAGATTTATAAAAGCTCTGTTTATGTATTATTCAAACAGACTATATATTTATTTCATTTCCACTTTGTATACTCTATTCTTAGAAGCTCATGATTTGTACTACCAGTTCTTGGGGAAATGTATTGGTTTTAGATATTTTCTTTTAAATAATTATCATTGTAATTGAATAGTTGGTAATTGGCTTACCTAACGGGTTGGGCAATGTGCCATCATGATTAGTTGGATTTTTGGGTCGTGAGCCAACTACAATATGAGGATGTCGATGTTGAAGAAGTGAGACTAGAGTCAGCCAAGGATATTGATGATATAAATTTTGTTGACTCTAGTATCATTGATGTTGAGGATGTTGAAAGTCCTGAAGTTCATGTGTTGAGCGCATTGGTCCTCACTCCAAATATTTTTTTGCATTAAAATTGGATGATGATATGGAGATAAAGTCATCTGAGCCGATTGAGGAGTCATGAAATGAGGAACAAGGTGCCTATATTCTGGAATTTTTCTTGCCTCAAAGTCAAGATTACACACCTCATATAAAGGCCAAGAAGTGCAGAATACTGCTTTATTTCCTGGGGCCAGTTCGATTTGTTCCACCACCCTTGGAGCATAACCGAAAGCTTGAATCAAAACTTGGGGTTCAATTTATAAGCTCACGGTGGAGGCAGAAAGTGGTTCACGTCGTGCCGCGATATTAAATCAGGCGCTTGTTGGGAGGCAACCCAACTTTATTGCTTTCTTTTATTTTTAGTTTTTTTTTAATTATTTTCTTATTGTATTATTTTTGGTAGTATCGTTTTTGAGTTTTTAGGAGTATGGGAAGCATAGCTATTGGAATGATGCAAAAACAAGCCAGATGGTTAGAACTAAGTGTGGGGTGCCCGAACAAAGGAAAAAACTTGGGAAAAGTCTGAGTACCCCATGAGCTGCTAGTGCTTCGGTCTTTGGCCTATCAGGAAGTTTCTTTTACCCTCTTATTATTTATGTTGTGCATTGGGGACAATGCATAATTTTAAGTGTGGGGTGAGGAGATTATCTAGGTGACTTCTATGCAATTTTAGTTGTGTTAGTTTAATTGATAATATTTTTTAGAAAAATAATTTGGACTTTTCCCAACGATGGATCTCCTAGACCGTTTTCTTGAGGGATTTAAGTCTAAACAAAAAGAAATTAGAAAAAATAATACAACATGTCTTTTATTTTTCTTAAGTAGTAATAAT
This sequence comes from Nicotiana tabacum, assembly GCF_000715075.1. Lineage (NCBI taxonomy): Eukaryota > Viridiplantae > Streptophyta > Magnoliopsida > Solanales > Solanaceae > Nicotiana > Nicotiana tabacum. Next base: position 54,002,782 of record NC_134098.1, read on the forward strand.
CCCCTGTGATTTTTCTTAGTGTCTCGCTTCTTTTCCATGTGATGTAATTTGAACCGGATAGTAGTTTTAATTTTTTATTTTTTTTATTTTTACTTTTAAGAGTAGTATGTAAGAAATAAAGGAGAAGAACTGATATGATTTGAACCTTTTGACTTGTTTGATGGTTGCATACTTAGGTTCTGGCATGTGTTTCACCTTCCCTTAGACTTAAATATATGATGATGCCTTGGTAAAAATTAATAGCATGTGGTATAACTCCTATGTCTCGATTGCTTTACTTGTGTTCACTTTGTGCGTTATGCTTAATATATCTCTTGGTTTTTTAAATACTTGTTTGATTGAGAGTCCGAATGGGACCGTCCTTAGGGAGTCATGTGCCATGTGTGAAGTGAGTTCTTTGTATAGTCCATGTTATTGCATTTGAGTCTAGATCTTATCCGGAATGTGAATTGAAGCGAAATTCCAGGTGTTACTCGGTTTGAACAGTGATGTTAGGCTTTCTTTGATCTTTTTGAGTTTTGTTACTTTTCACAAATAAAATCATCCCTAGATACCCTTTTGAGCCTATAAGCCTTTCTTTTGGCACCCGCATTACAAGCTTATACCCTTTTGTTCTTAATTGAATTATTTTTATCCTTATACCTCTTAAAGCACTTGAATTGTAAAGGGAGCGCTAGAAAGAAGTAATGAAAAAACTTGGGGTAGCTTTTGAGTGGAACCAATAGAAGGAAGAAATATGCATTTGCGCTTTAAATAAAAATCTATAAGCATCAAGGTAAAAAAAGAAAAGAAGGAACGGAGAAATAAATAAATAAAAGTTTTTTATTTTTGCTAGTGGATGTGATCTGAAGCAGTGCGTAAAGAAAAAGAAAAAATATTCTGGGTGAGATATCTTGTGATGATTGAAGTGGATTGAAGGAATTTTGCGCTTAAAGTTGAATACGGGATGTGTTAAAGTGCTTAGGAGGATTAGCCACTATATTCCAAATATATCTTACCCGTCCCTTAGCTCACATTATAACCATAATAAGTCCTAGTTGATTTCAGACTGAGCGAGCCTACATTAGTAAAGGTTTACATAATGGATAAGTCTATGGTACCGTTTGCGAGCATGTGACTTCTTTGAGAGAGTGAGTGATTTTTCTTCATATGTGTGAGTTCTTAAAATATATTCGATCATGTGATTTGGATGTATGGACTGCTTACTCTTTGTTTTATTGTGAGGGCACATAGTTTCACAAAGGATAAGTAACATTATTAGACCTCTCTATTAGATTAAGTATTCAAGCCTCGGGTGCATTGTGTCATTGAGTTAGTTTTCGAGGCTAGGATTGTTATAATCATGGTGTTCCTATGTTAGATGTTTTGAAATTGGGCATAAGTACGGGAAGTGTATTTTAACAGCATATGCTAGAGCTTAGTTGTTGCTATCAATCATGGTCATAGGTGTAATGTGTTGTAAATGTGCGGCTTGTTGGGTCCTTGAAGAGGAAGTGTTTGGTTGGTTGACTCGAGGGCGAGCAACATTTAAGTGTGGGTTGTTGATGTCGTGCTATAATTTCATATATTTTGACGTTATTTACCCTGCTTGCTTGTTGTTTGAATGCTAATTTATGCAACAATTGCGCTTAATAAAGCTTATTTCACGTGTAGGAATACTTGGACATGAATTAGAAAAATGTTGCACGGAATGGTACTTCAGAGCTACAAAATGGAGCAATAAAAGAAGAAGTGTAAGGCAACGAAACAATAGTGCCATAGACAGTGCAAGGCATTGTCCAGGGCACTGTCTATGGCACTGCCATTGGCGCCCCAGACAGTGCCTTGCGCAGAAACAACAATGCCATAGACAGTGCAAGGCATTGTCCATGGTATTATCTTTGGCGCCCCAGACAGTGCCTTGCGCTAAAACAATGGCGCCATAGACAGTGCCTCGCGTCGACGATGCCATCCGAGCAAATTTTAATTCCTCGTTAGTTTTGGATATGTAGAATTCGGCCCCTACCCAATAAATACCCCTTAAAGTTAGTTTTTTTAGGGTTAAACATCATTAGAGAGGGAATCGACCTAAGGAGGCAAGAACACACAAGGAGAAAGGCGGAGAATTCTTCTGCGAGTTTTTCACTTTCTTCTTCGTATTTTCATTATTGGTTATGAATTCTAGTATTGTAGTTTTGCACACTATTATGAGTAGTTAATTTGTTATCTAGGATTTTGATGAAACCTTTTGTAGGATGAATTCTTGATACATTTTGATATAATTGAGTCTTTGAATTTTTCTATTTGTTCAACTATGTGCTTATTTTAGTTAATTGAAGAGCTCTCAATTAACGATGCCTATATATTATGTATTTCTTGAAAAACAATACATATTTAGGTGGTTGTTGAACAACGCCACTCCTAACATATATGAGAGATATCAATACAGCGGGTTTAAAAGCAGGATTAGAGATAACGAAGGTATGACGTGATCATAGTGAACGGTGAAAAAGTGCGAGCTAGCGTAATTCAAAAGAATATGACTAGTACATTGTTATAGTTGCTCGAGAGAGAATTACGATAAGTCGAGTGCTCATGATCAGTAGAGAATACTTAGGCGAAATTATAGAAGACGTAGCGGGAAGGATTCCGACAATTGGGAAAATCATAACTCTAGAACTTCTTAATCTTTTCTCCAACCCTTAGTATCCCTAGTTGTTAATTTACTACTTTAATTTATTAGTTAAGTAGTTAGACATAAGAATTGTAATATTTATAACTTTGGAATTGTTCGAGTTTGTCTTTTCAGTGATATTGAACAGTTATAGTAAAACTTTAGTTCTCTGTGGAATTTGACTCCGCACTTTTAGACCGGATTATATTTGTAGCGACCACTTATCCTCTTTAGGACTAGAGTTAGGCATGATCATATATATATTTATTCACAATAAAATAATATCAATCCATATGCATTCAAACAATTTGACTATTGCATAAGACACGAGTATTATGGTTTGAATTCTTCAAATATAATCTTAAAATATTTCATAATTAAATTTTAGACACAATAAATCACAGCTCTGATACCACTGAAAAATTGCACATATATGTATGTAACACGCAGCGGAAGACAATAACAATGCTAGAAAGATCTTTTCGTGTTTAAAATTTATTTACATGTCGAAGATCGGATCTAAGACGTACCTGGTGAAGAGTCTCGTTTCAACATTTCTTCAATAGTACGAAAACTCTATGAGTATCCACACCAAGACCGATCTTTACTATCAACTCTTTGATCAATGAAACTCGCGAACAAATAGAATGAAAATACCGGGCTGAATGTTTCTCAAAATTTCAGCTTCAATGTAACGGTACGATGAATCTAATTGTCCTTCTCAAAGTATGCTCCTTTTTTTATTTGTGTAGTTCTGCCAAACTTTTTGTACTCAGCTTTGTTTTTCACCATGATTTATATATATACATATATGTATAACGTAAATAATACTTTTCCACTAGGTTAAGGAAAAGTCAGAAGCCGTGATTTTCTGCTTTTGCAAGTTTTTTCCAAAATTGAACTTCATAGAATCTTTCTATTGAAAAATTGAATGCCATTCCAAATGGATATATGGCAGATAGCTGACACGTCCAATTCACGTTAGTCCAATTGCACTTTTACGTTAATTACTCTATCCAAATCAAAATTGGATTACAAGAATAAATTGATATTATATATACAACATTTATATAAATCAATATTAATATATATCACATATTTATTTTAATCAAGAGATATAATTCAATTTTCTATTCTAAATAGAAAGTTTCAATTAGTTCACAATATTAATTATATTCCATGTGCTAGTAAAGAATATAATAAAATTTTATTTGGACTAATAATTTAATTTATTTATTTGACTAATTAAATTCTATAATTTAATTATCAAATAATAAAGTAATTAATCTTTTAGCAAAGATCAGAACACTCGTTAGTGTTCGACTCCATAGGTTCAATACTAAATCGGGTAGTAAATTAATCACATCAATATACTAATCAAGGGTGACGTCTAGAAACACTCCTTCACGACCGGATAGCATGAAATATACAATTTACTCTCAAGAACCTGCAGAAGAATAATATAATAATTCCTTCTGTCCTTATAGCTCTGGGTCACCCTAGTATATGGTTCAACTGTCAAATCCTAATAGGCGACCAACTATGTGTTCATGTCGAATATAATCGACCATTGAATGACCTAAGAAACTTCTTCTTTCATTCAATTGCCCTGGCCAAGGTGTTAGTTTGGTCGTTTATAATTCATGACAACATGGAGCTTAAACTCACTAACAAGAGTTGACAGATTACATCTTGATCAATCATTAATTCTACAAGCATTTAATCATACCCAATATCCTTTCAACTATCGCCCTAGGGCCATAGGTGTCTAGTATCAAAGCATAATAAATAACTTGTCAATTACTATGACGATCTCAGGTTAAAGGAAACTCTTACATTACATTCTTCAAGAGAATATTTTATTGACAGTTTATGGTAATTCTAATCATTAGGAATTATCTAATGAGTCCGTTCAATGATCATATCTATATATGCATCATCTATCTATGTGATTTACTTAATGAGATCAACTAATCTTTATCCAATAAAGACGATCACATAAATATTGATTTAACCGGATTACTAATGTCCAAATTAATAATCCTATGATCAAGAACAAATTTAGATTAAATTATAAGAAACTTCACTCTCATTATCATGATCTCCATCACAATGTCAAGTCTCAAAATTTAATCAAGGACCTTATCAAGTTAATCAAACAATTAATAATAACTATGATAAAATAATATCAAATGTCATATATTTCTATATCAAATAATGTTTACAAAATATGTTCAAATCATCAAATATGAAATTAGATTTAGGGCATATTTATTATATCCCTAACACAGGCTCCATGTGATGATTTATTCTTGACAGGAACTATCCACCATATGATCAACAGAATCACCAAAATTAACACATAAGTTTACAACGAGATATAACATAGACAAAGTGCAGGTTTAATTGTCCACAAATTCATAGTGAGTAAGCACAATTAAGCATAACTACTCTAGCCATTGTTAGCATTAATGTCCCCGATGTGAAAGATATTAATTTCTCGTGGTTGCTAAAATCAATACCTTCTGTTCTAGGTAGCAAAAGGGTTAAGCCAGTACGCTTGCAAAAAGACAACCAAGTGTCCTTTCAAGCTGCAGTGCAATCGATCTCGGCCTTGTTAGCAAAACTTTTTTAAAGTTAGAGATACAAGTAAGTCCAAGAAAGAGGAGATAATAAAGAAAGTACTAACATCTGCAAAGTGTTAATTGGTTAAAATTACAGTCATCTGAAGGAATCTGGCCAACGTCCAAATCGCCTGCAAAAAATCTCTAGGGTATTCATTCCATTAACCTGTTACCCAACCCTTTCAATCTACTAAGAGCAGACAAATAATGCAATGTACAAAAACATTAAAATCTATTATGTTTATATAGCATTTTCGAAAGTGTGTGTGCTCCTTGTAGTATTAATTAGCTGTTGGAAAAATGTTAGAGATGGAAGTACTATTTAAAAGAACCTTTAATGAGATGCGACAAATAATAACAAAAGAAAAGATAGAGTTTTGGATAAGAAAAATCGGTTCAAGGCACGTTATGGAAGACATAATTTTCATATAGTAAATTTTTGTAACTAATTAGGTGCGCAAATAACAAAACATAAATTTTTGTAACTACTTAGGTGCGCAAATAACAAAACATAAATTTTTGTAACTACTTAGGTGCGCAAATAACAAAACAATATCCAACTCCCCAGATATATACAACAAAATGACTCAAGAAATTTTTAATGTGCCTCAAATAATAGTTCCGAAGAACTCTTAAATCAACTGCTTTTGTAGGAATTAAGAATGAATGAAGAAATAGCTTGAAAAATAATGACAATAGCCTGTTCTTCTTCAAAGCCAAAAGTAATTTTTGTTTTTCAAAGTTATAGTGTTTGGCAAGCTTTTAGAAAAAATAAAAGTTTTTTGAGCGTAAGCAAAAGCAGAAAAAAATAGTTTCTCCCCAAAAGAAAAGTACTTTTGAGAAAAATACACTAATTGATGCTCAAAAGTATTTTTTAAATTAATTAGACAAACACAAACTTCTTCTCACCAAAAATACTTTTGAGAAAACGTACTACTCAAAATAAACTGATTTTTGAAGTTTGGCCAAATAATTTATGTCACGACCCGAAATTTCCACCGTCGGGATCGTGATGGCGCCTAACACTTCACTTGCTAGGCAAGTCAACGTTAGAGAATCATTAAGCCAATCCTTTTCAATTCAGTAAATAACAGCAAATAAGCTAAAATAAAATACAACGAGTGCGGAATAATATAAAAACTTCATTAATTACTACCATCCGGATCTGGAGTCACAATTTATGAACTTCTAGGATTTACTAAAAGTAAAAGTCTGAAAGAAATACAACTGTTTGAACGAAAGAAACAGTAAAAAAAAACTGAAAGATAGACAGGGACTTCAAGGCCTGCCAACGCCAATAGATCTACCTTGAGTCTCCGATGAACCAGTCCGAACTGCTACGCCTCTCGATCAGTTGGGACCAATACCAAAATCTGCACAGGAAGTGCACAGTGCAGTATCAGTACAACCGACCCCATATACTGGTAAGTGTCGAGCATAACCTCGATGAAGTAGTGACGAGGCTATGACAAGATACCTACATAACAAACATGTGCAATTTAACAGTATATGTACAAATAACAGCTAAACATGTACTATTGGGAGGCGGAACCTGCTGAGGGGAATAAGAGATAGAGAACTACAGCAGAATGGTAACTTGAACAGCCAATATACTATGAACCAATAAGAACAAGTAAACACAGTAAAGGAAAAATGCACGGCATCACCCTTCGTACTTTTACCATAATGCAATAAACAAATAACAATAGGGAGATAGAATAACAAGTACAAACCTTACTTCAACATTTGGTTCTACAATATCAACCTCAACTTCGGAATCAATACTCAATTATCATCAAAATATTCGTAAACATAATAAGAACGATCAATTTAACAATACTAGTCTAAACATGGATAATATGAACAAAGGAAGCCATAATTGCAAGAAACCAAGCACCGCCCGCATGCTTTAACCCGACTACAATGCATAAGTACTCGTCACCTCACATATACGTTGTTCCCCAAAATTAAACATGTAAAAAATAGACAAACAAGTCCTATTCCCAAAAGTCAAGGTTAACCACGACACTTACCTCGCTCTGAAGACCAAACTCAAAGCTTAACCACGGCTTTTCCTTTCAAACAAGCCTCCGAACCAATAGAATCTAGCAATTTACCAACCAAACAATTCAAATTAAGCCTTAGGATTTACCCACGATTGTAAAGAATTCAATTTAGGCCATTATTGAAAAAGTCAACACCAGGGCCCGCTTGGTCCAAACCCAAAATTCGGACCAAATCCCGATTACCCATTCACCCTCGAGCCCGGTTATGTAATTTGTTTTGGAATCCGACCTCAATTTGAGGTCTAAATCCCTATTTTTCAAACATCCCTAATTCTACCCAAAACTCCCAATTTCTACCATGAAAACTTTAGATTTTAGGTTGAAATCTTAGAAAAAGTAATGAAAGATTGAAAGAAACTAGTTTAGAATCACTTACCAATGATTTGGGGAAGAAAAGTTCTATGGAAAATCACCTCTAGGGTTCTTGAGTTTGAAAATTTGAAGAATGAACCAAAAATCCCGTCTAAGTCATATTTGATCAAGTGCAGATGTCCCATTTGCGACCTAGGGTTCGCAAATGTGAACCCCGCAAATGCGAAGAAACCATCGCAAATGCGAAGCTCTCCACACTTCTACTTTCTTCGCAAATGCGAAGAATGGTTCGCAATTGCGAACAATGATCTCCGCAAATGCAACCATTTGATCGCATTTACGATCACTGTCTCCCCCTGTCCCTCTTCTCAAATGTGAAGCTTTGTTCGCAAATGCGAACTTAGGCCTTCCCAAATACTCTTCAAATATGCGATGAGTAGATCGCAAATGCGAACCCATAAGTGGTAGCAATTGCGATGATTGACCTCGAAATTACGAGGTCTAAGGCCTGCAATAAAATTGAAGCACACCAGCAATGCTCTAAGTCCAATTTTCACTCTATAGCCTATCCAAAACTCACCCGAGCCCTCGGGGCTCTAAACCAAAAGTGCACACAAGTCTAAAAAAATCATACGAACTTGCTCGCGTGATCAAATCGCTAAAATAATACCTAGAACTACGAATTGAACACCAAATCAAATGAAATTTTCAAAAAATAATTGAAACTTCTATTTTCACAACCGGAAGTCCGAATCACGTCAAACCAACTCCGTTTCTCACCAAATTTGACAGACAAGTCATAAATATGGTATTGGACCTATACCGGGATTCCGAAACTGAAATACGGACCGTTATCCAAAAAGTCAAACTTTGGTCAAATATTTCAAATTCATTAAGCCTTTAACTTTCAAATTTTGACAAAGTCCGATATCTCGGGCTAGGGATTTCCGAATTTGATTCCGGGCATACGCCCAAGTTTCAAATCATGATACGGACCCACCGGGACCATCAAAATATCTGTTTGCTCAAAACATTGACCGAAGTCAACTCAAGTAGATTTTAATGTAAAATTTCATATTTTCTCAGCTTTTAACATAAAAACTTTCCGGAAAGACGCCCGGACTGCGCACGCAAATCGAGAAAGGCTAAAACATGACTTTTAAGGCTTCGGATCACAGAATTAGGTTTTAAAATATGAGATGACCTATCGGGTCATCATATTTTACACCTCTAAAACAACCGTTCATCCTCGAACAGACATAGAAAAGTATCTGGGCTGGTGAAAAGGTATGGATATCTACTCCGCATATCTGACTCGGACTCCCAAGTAGCTGCCTCGACGGGCTGACCTCTCCATTACACTAGAACTGAAGGATAACTTTTAGACATCAGTTGTCGAACCTGTCGGGCTAGAATAGCCACCATCTCCTCCTTGTAAGTCAAATCCTTGTCCAACTGGACAGAGCTGAAACCCAATACGTGGGACGGATCATCGTGATACTTCCGGAGCATGGACACGTGGAATACCGGATGAACTGCTGATAACCCCGGTAGCAACGCAAGCCTGTAAGCCACCTCTCCCACTCTCTCTAGAATCTCAAAAGGTCTGATATACCTAGGGCTCAAATTTCCCTTCTTTCCGAACCTCATTACACCCTTCATGGTGATACCCGGAGCAACACTCTCTCCCCGACCATGAATGCAACATCACGAACTCTGCGGTCGGCATAACTCTTCTACCTGGAATGGGCTGTGCAAAGTCGATCCTGAATAATCTTGACCTTATCCAAGCATCGTGTACTAGGTCTGTACCCAACAACCGAGCCTCCCCGGCTCGAACCACCCAACTGGCGACCGACATAGCCTACCGTATAATACCTCATAGGGAGGCATTTGAATGCTCGACTGGTAACTATTGTTGTACGCGAACTCTGCAAGGGGAAAGAACTGATCCCACGATCCTCTGAAGTCTATAACATATGCGCAGAGCATATCCTCCAAGATCTGAATAGTGCGATCAAACTGTCCATCCGTCTGAGGATGAAATGTTGTACTCAACTCAACCCGCGTGCCCAACTCATGCTATACTACCCTCCAGAAGTGCGAGGTAAACTACGTACCTCGATCAGAAATGATAGACACGGGTACACCGTAAAGACGGACGATCTCGCGAATGTAAATCTCTGCTAACCGCTCCGAAGAATAGGTAATTGCCACATGAATGAAATGCGCTGACTTGGTCAGCCTGTCCACAATAACCCAAACTGCATCGAACTTTCTCTGAGTCTGTGGGAGTCTAACAACGAAATCCATAGTGATACGCTCCCACTTCCACTCAGGAATCTCCAACTTCTGAAGCAAACCACCAGGTCTCTGATGCTCACACTTTACCTGCTGACAATTTAGACATCGAGCTACATATGCAACTATATCCTTCTTCATCCTCCTCCACCAATAATGTTGCCGCAAGTCCTGATACATCTTGGCGGCGCCCGGATGAATAAAATACCGGGAACTGTGGGCCTCCTCAAGAATCAATTCACGAAGTCCATCCACATTAGGTACACAAACATGACCTTGCATCCTCAAGACTCTATCATCTCCAACAGTAACCTGTTTGGCACCACCGTGCTGCAGAGTGTACTTAAGGACCAACAAATGAGGGTCGTCATACTGCCGATCTCTGATGCACACAAATCGACGGTAATAGCCCGCCAAACCCAAGAAACTCCTTATCTCCGTAGCTGAAGTGGTTCTAGGCCAGTTATGAACTGCCTCAATCTTCTTAGGATCTACCTGAATGCCCTCTGCTGATACAACGTGCCCCAAGAAAGCGACTGAATCCAGCCAAAACTCGCACTTTGAAAATTTAGCATATAACTGGCTGGCTCTCAGTGTCTGAAGTACAATCCTAAGATGCTGCTCATGCTCCTCTCGACTGCAGGATCAAGATATCGTCAATAAACACAATCACAAAGGAGTCCAAATAAGGCTTGAACACTCGGTTCATTAAATCCATGAATGTTACGGGGGCATTTGTCAACCCAAAGGACATCACTAGAAACTCATAATGCCCGTACCGAGTCCGAAAAGCTGTCTTAGGGGCATCGAATGCCCTAATCCTCAACTGATGGTAGCCAGATCTCAAATCAATCTTCGAAAATACCTTGGCACCCTGAAGCTGATCAAATAAGTCATCAATCCTCGGCAATAGATACTTGTTCTTGATGGTGACTTTGTTCAACTGCCGGTAATCTTGCAACTGCTCCTTTAATTCTTTCAACTCTGGCGGGGCCATACGATATGGCGGAATAGAAATAGGCTGAGTATCCGGAACCAAGTCAATACAGAAGTCGATATCCCTGTCGGGTAGAATCCCCGGCATGTCTGCAGGAAATACCTCTGGAAACTCACAAACAACTGGTACTGAATCCATGGAAGGAACCTCCGCACTAGAATCGCGAACATAAGCCAAATAAGCTAGACACCCTTTCTCGACCATAAGCCGAGCCTTCATATAAGAGATAACCTTGCTGGTAGAATGGCCAGGAATCCCCCTCCACTCTAATCGAGGCAACCCCGGTAAGGCTAAGGTCACCGTCTTAGCGTGACTGTCCAATATAGCTTGATAAGGTGACAGCCAATCCATACCCAAGATAATATCAAAATCGACCATATCAAGAAGTAGAAGATCTACACTAGTCTCAAGACTTCCAATGGTAACCACACACGAACGATAAACACGATCTATAATAACATCTCCCACAGGTATGGACACATACATAGGAACACTCAAAGAATCACGAGGCACAATCAAATATGAAGCAAAATAGGATGACACGTAGGAATAACTAGAACCCGGATCAAATATAACTGAAGCATCTCTACTGCAAAGTGAAACAGTACCTGTGATAAAAGCGTCAGATGACTCAGCCTCAGGCCTGGCTGGAAAAGCATAACATCGGGTCTAGGCCCCACCACTCTGAACTACATCTCTAGGACGGGCCCTAGCTGGCTGGCCTCCACCTCTAGTGGTCTGACCTCTATCTTTAATGGCCTGACCTCTACCTCTAGCTGCCTGACACCTACCTCTAGCTGGCTGAGTGGGTGGTGAAGTACCCGGTGCCGGGACCATGGCACGAGAACCCTGATGCTGTGAGCTGCCCGATACCGGAGGGCAAAATCTAGCAATGTGCCTCGGATCACCACAAGTATAACATGACCTCGGCTGCTGTGACTGCTGAACCTGAAACTGACCCTGTCAACCTGAGTAACCACCCTGAAAACTCTGGAGCGGAGGTGCACTAAAAGGAGCTGGTGGTTCACTGTAGGCTAGCTGGTCGGAATAAGGCATATGAGGGCCACGACCACCTGAGGCACCGTGGGATGCCTGGAGTGCTAAATGAAATGGCCTGGGAGGATGGCCTCTACCAAAAGTACCCCTGCCTCCAGATGAGGCACTACTGAACCCCCCGGAATGACGTGGTCTCTTGTCAGACCCTGACCTCCCTGAGCAAGAACCATCTCGACTCGCCTGGCGACATCGGCAGCCGCCTGAAAAGAAATCTCACTCCTAGTATCCTTAGCCATCTACAATCTGATAGGCTGAGCAAGTCCATCAATAAACCTCCTCACCCTCTCTCGATCGGTAGGAAGCAGAAGAAGAGCATGACGGGCCAAATCTACAAAACGGGTCTTATACTGGGTAACAGTCATACTGCCCTGCTGGAGACGCTCGAACTAATGACAGTGCTCCTCTCTCAATGTGACAGGAAGGAATTTCTCAAGAAATATCTGAGAGAACTGGTCCCAAGTAAGAGCAGGCGACCCTGCTAGTCTTGTCAATAAAAAATCCTTCCACCATCTCTTGGCTGAACCCATCATCTGAAACACAGCAAAATCGACCCCATTGGTCTCAACTATACCCATGTTCCGTAATACCTCATGGTAGCGGTCAAGATAATCATGTGGGTCCTTAGAAGGTGTACCACTAAAGTGAACTGGAAAGAGCTTGGTGAACTTGTCCAGCCTCAATAAGCCCTCAGAAGACATAGTTGGTCCATCACCGGCCTTTGCTGCAACAATCGGCTGAACTACTCTGACTGGGTGAGCTGCTGGAGTCTGATACTGGGGAGCCATCTGCTCCGGAGTGTGGGTAGCAGGAGTGTGTGCTCCTCCTCCATCCTAAGAGATGGCTGGTGCCATGGGGAATGCGCTAGTCTGGGCCACACTCTCTATAAGGCCCACCAAACAGACCAAAGCATCCTGAAGCACTGGGGTGATAATGAACCCCTCCGGAACCTGAGTTGGTCTGGCAGGAATAGTCTGGGCTGGAACCTCCTCGTCAAACTCTACCTGAGGCTCCACTGTTGGGGCTGCTGCTCGGGCTCTGGGCTGAGCCCTGCCCCTGCCTCGGCCTCTGGCATGGCCTCGGCCTCGACCTCTGCCCCTCGTAGGAGCTGCTACTGGAGGCTCCGGCTGCTGATCTGCTAAAGAAGCGGTACGTGTTCTCGCCATCTGCGAGAGAATAAGAGTAGAAGAGTTCAATCAATATTGAGGAAACAAAATCGCACGACAGAGAAGAATAGAAGTGAAATTTGTTCCTAAACTTCATAGCCTCTGGAGATAAGTATAGACGTCTCTGTACCGATCCCCCAGACTCTACTAAGCTCGCTCGTGAATTGTAAGACCTAGGCAACCTAGTGCTCTTATACCAACTTATCACGACCCAAAATTTCCACTGTCGGGATCGTGATGACGCCTAACATTTCACTTGCTAGGCAAGCCAACATTAAAGAATCATTAAGCCAATCCTTATTCAATTTAGTAAATAACAGCAAATAAGCTAAAATGAAATACAGCGAGTGCGGAATAATATAAAAATTTCATTAATTACTATCACCCGGATCTGGAATCACGATTCACGATCTTCTAGGATTTACTACAAGTAAATGTCTGAAAAAAATACAACTGTTTGAACGAAAGAAACAGTAAAAAAAGAACTGAAAGATAGACGAGGACTTCAAGGTCTCTGAACGCCAACAGATCTACCTTGAGTCTCCGATGAACCAGTCCGAGCTGCTACGCCTCTCGATCAGTTGGGACCAATACCAAAATCTGCACAGGAAGTGCAGAGTGCAGTATCAGTACAACCGACCCCATGTACTGGTAAGTATCGAGCATAACCTCGACGAAGTAGTGACGAGGCTATGACAAGATACCTACATAACAAACCTGTGCAATTTAACAGTATATGTACAAATAACAGCTAAACATGTACTATTGGGAGGGGGAACCTGCTGAGGAGAATACAGGATAGAGAACTACAGCAGAATGGTAACTTGAACAGCCAATATACTATGAACCAATAAGAACAAGTAAATACAGTAAAGGAAAAATGCACGGCATCACCCTTCGTGCAATTACTCTCAACCTCACCATAAAATCAATAGAAACGGCACGATATCACCCTTCGTGCATTAACTCTCATAACATGGCACAACATCACCCTTCGTGCTTTTAACACTCACAATATAACACGACATCACCCTTCATGCTTTTACTCTCTCAGAACATGGCATGACATCACCCTTCGTGCATTAACACTCTCCCTTACCATAAAGCAATGAACAAAAGACAACGGGGAGATAGAAATAATAAGAACAAATCTTCAATATTTTAACAAGTATAAGCCTAACTTCAACATTTGGTTCCACAATATCAACCTCAACTTCGGAGTCAATACTTAATTATCACCAGAAGATCCGTAAACATGATAAGAACGATCAATTTAACAATACTAGTATAAACATGGATAATATGAACAAAAGAAGCCATAATTGCAAGAAGCCAAGCCTCACCTGCATGCTTTAACCCGACTACAATGCATAAGTACTCGTTACCTCACATATACATTGTTCCCCAACATTTAAACATGTAGCAAATAAACAAACAAGTCATATTCCCTCATTCAAGGTTAACCACGACACTTACCTCGCTCCGAAGACCAAACTCAAAGCTTAATCACGACTTTTTCTTTCAAACAATCCTCCGAACCAATAGAATCTAGAACTTTACCAACCAAACGATTCAAATTAAGCCTTAGAAACTACCTACGATTGTAAAGAATTCAATTTAGGCCATTATTAAAAAAGTCAACAAAAGTCAAAATCTGGGCCCGCTTGGTCCAAACCCAAAATTCATACCAAAACTCGATTACCCATTCACCCCCGAGCCTGGTTATGTAATTTATTTTGGAATCCGACCTCAATTTGAGGTCTAAATCCCCATTTTTTAAAAATCCCTAATTCTACCCAAAACCCCCAATTTCCACCATGAAAACTTTAGATTTTAGATTGAAATTTAGGAAAAGTAGTGAAAGATTGAAAGAAACTAGTTTAGAATCACTTACCAATGATTTGGGGAAGAAAAGTTCTTTGGAAAATCGCCTCTAGGGTTCTTGAGTTTGAAAATTTGAAGAATGAACCAAAAACCCCGTCTAAGTCATATTTGATCAGGTGCAGATGTCGCATTTGCGACCTGGGGTTCGCAAATGCGAAGCTCTCCACACTTCTGCTTTCTTTGCAAATGCAAAGAATGGTTCGCAATTGCGAACAATGATCTCTGCAAATGCGACCATTTGATCGCATTTTGCGATCACTGTCTCCCTCTGTCCCTCTTCGCAAATGCGAAGCTTTGTTCGCAAATGCGAACTCAGGCCTTCCCAGCTACTCTTCACAAATGTGAACCCATCAGTGGTCGCAATTGCGATGATTGACCTCGAAATTGCGAGGTCTGAGGCGTGCAATAAAACTGAAGCACATCAGCAATGCTCTAAGTCCAATTTTCACTTCGTAGCCTATCCGAAATTCACCCGAACCCTCGGGGCTCTAAACCAAAAGTGTACACAAGTCTAAAAATATCATACGAACTTGCTCGCGTGATCAAATCGCTAAAATAATACCTAGAACTACGAATTGAACACCAAATCAAATAAAATTTTAAAAAAAAATTAAAACTTCTATTTTCACAACCGGAAGTCCGAATCACGTCAAACTAACTTCGTTTCTCACCAAATTTGACAGACAAGTCATAAATATGGTATTGGACCTATACCAGGATTTCGGAACTGAAATACGGACCCGTTATCCAAAAAGTCAAACTTTGGTCAAACATTTCAAATTCATTAAGCCTTTAACTTTCAAATTTCGACAAAGTCTGATATCTCGGGTTAGGAACTTCCGAATTCGATTTGGGGCATACGTCCAAGTCCCAAATCATGATACGGACCCATCGGAACCATCAAAACATAAATCCGGGTCCGTTTGCTCAAAACGTTGACCGAAGTCAACTCAAATAAATTTTAAGATAAAATTTTATATTTTTCTTAATTTTTAATATAAAAACTTTCCGGAAAGACGTCCGGACTACTTAATCAAATCTTTTGTCTAGTGGGATAGGTATTTATAGTGAGTGAAAAGAATAACTAATGCACCTTTTCTGAATAGATCTGTCATTCTATAGAGATTAGATACACCTCTTCAAACAATGAACAGATGTCTCTTATTTTCCAATCTCTATAGAGGAGATGTATCCAATCTCTGAAAAAAGATGTCCAATTCAGAAAGTGTAGTGCCTTTTCAACAAGAGGCACGTCAAGCTTTGGATTACTCAAAATAAAATCGACAGTAGATTTATTTTTAATTAACATTCTTTGAACATCAATATTAATCTTCACAATTTCCTTTTTATATATACAGAAATTGTGAGACTTCCCTCCTTAGACGAGTTTCATTCAATCTCCTGTCACTTTATGGATTGTCAAACTCTCCAATCCTCACAAGTCGCAATCACACTCAGCATTAAAACCATAATTGTTTCTCATAATATTCAAAAACAGTTGGACTAGATAGTACTTTTAATGTGGCAATGATTATTGTTAGCTTCATTATAAAATGTTTATTTGGAGAACAATTTTAAACCTAGAATTAGAGGTGTTCATAAAAACCCGAAAAACTGGACCAAACCGAAAACCGAACTAAACCGACCAAAAAATCGATACTTTTTAGGTTTGGTTTGGTTTTGGTTTTGAATTTTAAAAACCGATCAAATTTGGTTTGGTTTTGGTTTTAATAAAAAAAATAACCGAAAAAAATCGAACCAAACCGATTATAAAAGAAACTATTTAAATTTATTATTACACCTATATATATATAAAGTTTCTAAAATTTTATGGTACATATTAGTCATTTGTATTTTTAGTCTAGTTCTTTGCTATTATATTAATCAAATTCTTTGCCTTTACATTCCAGTTTGATTGGTAGTTTTCTTTTGCTAAGTACAAGAATTTATTTCATGTTAAAAATAATCGATTTTTAATTGAGTACTTAAATTATTCATCACTATTTGATTCAATTATCATCAATATATCTTGATAAATGATAGATTTCTCAAAGAGCAATTGATTTGATAGTGTTACGTTGAAAATGTAATCGTCGGAATATGCGATTGGTAGTGTGTCTCATATTTAAGAAAAAACCTGATAAATAATCGAAAAAACCGAAAAATCGATAAAAACCTACTTAATTGGTTTGATTTGGTTTCAATATTTGAAAAATCGACTTACTTGATTTGGTTTCTTTTTAGGAAAAAATCGATTCAAACCGAACCATAAACTTGCGTACAACTAATGTAATCAACTGATTATATAGTATCTTTCAAATAAAGGGGAGCGTGGAAAATGCAAAATGCAAAATGCTTGCACGTATCGAAACCAGCTGACTTAGCACACAGTTTAGGTATATATTCTGCTCAAAGTTGGCACCAAATACAAGAAGATGTCCAAAGAGTACTCCAACGTGATATAATGCAAGTATTGATAGAATCTTCATTGTGACGCAGCCTCTTCAAACTTCATTTTTCTATTGAATATATCTCTCTCCTAGTTTAATCAAACTTCATTTTTCTATTGAATATATCTCTCTCCTAGTTTTATTTTCTGCTCCGGGTTGTTGAAGGTAAAATTTTGCGAGTATGTTTTTATTCCCGCTTCTCTTTTTTACTTGTAGATTAGTAGATTACTAATCTATATATCTATATCTCTATATATATTAAAGGAATAAAGTTACCATATATAATTGACATTATGGTTAAGCCAAGTGGCAAGCTAATAAATGTCAATAGTATATGGTAACTTTATTCTATATTTGACTATTTTATTTAAATACAAATATTGAATTAAAAGATAAAAGAAATTTATCTTTTATTATCATGTTATCATACTTAATTCGGTTAATGTTCATACTCAATCATGTTAGGAACTTTTGTTATCTTTTCTAATTATTTAAATACTACTTCGCCTCTGATCAAAAAAAAAAAAAAACTACTCTGTATAACAATAAAACTCTTTCACATTTAAAACCCTATAATTATAGTTCTTTAAAACACTATAGCTAGATTTGAATAAAGCGAATATTGTTATATGGAGTAGTTTTTTTTTTTTGCCAGAGGCGAAGTAGTATTTAAATAATTAGAAAAGATAACAAAAGTTCTTAACATGATTGAGTATGACCATTAACCGAATTAAGTATGATATATATATATATATATATATATATATATATATATATATATATATATATATATATATATATACATACACACACACACACGTCTATGTTTATCTAGATAACAAAAAGGAGTTTAAAAATCGAATAAACGTTTACTTACTTATATAACGAAGTAAACCTACATGCTGGAGAAAGAAACATCACAAAAATCAGTTAAAATTAAAATAAAATAAAAATTCTTTTGAAGAATGTTTGTTTGAAGAGTCAATTTGTATAAATGGATATCAAACAAATAACAAAACATTGGCTATAAAATTGCTATCATTAATTTTAATTTAGCACCTTCTAGGAATTGAAGGGTATAAGCTGAAATCTCTTCATTTAGGTGCAGTCAAGCCAACATTGCAAAGGTATAATTATTTTTTCGTTGAAGAATATTAGTTTTGAATTATTAGATTTTGTGAAAGATTTTTTTCTCGAATTCAATAAGAGGAATATTGGTTTCTAATTGATAATTTCTATAACGATTTTTAAGTATAATAAAAAGTATATTTTTTAAAACAAAATTGGTATGACGTGAATTTTTTTAAAAAAATGAAAACAAATTATTCGAAATGGGATTATTTTTTAAAATATAATGTAATTTTAAAAATAAAAATATAAGATATTTTTGAATTTTAGTAGAGAGTTTTTAAAATTACTATAATAGAAGTCATATCATGGATAAAATCAAGAAACCGAAATCCTATGGAATATTTACATAAATATCCCGCTAAATGTATTGTTTACTTTTTATAGCTAATATACATAGATGATATACAAACAACACAGGATTATACACATATTATATATGGATTATATATAAATTACACATCCTTCAATTTTTTAATTTAAATGGTTGGGTGAAAACCTATTTAGGTTGATTAGATAAAGCCAAAAGAAAAAATATGAAAGAATTTCAACCAAAGACTAAAAATATAAATAAATTTCTTATGTAGATAATTTCTATTAAAACTCATCCTTTTATAGCGAAATAAATTAATTTATTGTAACAAAATAAAAAAGACATAAAAAATAAGATAAAAGAAAATAAATTTAGAAAAAATGTATGAAAAATCTAAAAACCATAAATAAGAGATGACAACGAATTTTTTATTTTGTTTCATCTTTGTTGAGTATAAAAATTTGAAAGTTAATCTCATCGATTTCAAATATTCTTTTTCAACTCATATACATAGATTATAATATAAGGATATCATAGAATTTTATTTTTAATTTACATTTTGTGTCGTTTTTAAAAAATCACTATTAATAACAAACTGATATGATATTCGAATTTGAATTTAAATACAATTTGAGTAGTTCGCATTGAGGTTAAGCCAAGTATGGTGTCGAGAAAAAACTACTTGGCAATTTTAAGATAATATATGCAATGTTATATAATAACAATCAACTAATTTAACATTTAGTGATTCAAAGAACAAAAAATCTGTATAAATAGCGTATTCAAAATTTAAAATTTGTGGCTAGAGATATCGATAAATTCAAAAAGGAGTCATACTAAAATAAAGTTTCACCGGCTAAAGAATCATTTAAATTTTTAGATAGCCGATTAAAGTGAATTTTAAATTAAGGATAATATCTTCACTTGCATCATTATACAGATAATCATTATTGAAATATATATAAAGTTTTAGAAATTAAAATTTTAAAATAGAAATATTTTTTGAAGGATAACAACATACCAAATAAGAGTTCAAGTCGTAGTAAAAGAGTCACGTCATAACCAAAGAATTGTTCATATTATGTCAACCTTTGTGTTTTGCCATAAATACGAGTTATTATTTCGCTTTTTGGCTATTTTTAGGTTCCAATGACACCGTGAGAATGGTGCAAAAATAAAATTATCACTACGAGATTTGAAAAAATATTAGTCTTTTTTTATTTAGTGTTTCTTAATTAATATCTAACGATTATCTATAATTATCTAGAAGGTTTAAATTTTAAGATTATTTACATATAATTCAAATAACTCAGATATTTAACATGGCTAATGTCAAATATCAAAATGGAGTCATACTGGGGAAAAGAAATTCACTAGCTAAATAATATTTTAAATTTTTAGATAGTCGACTAATATGAATTTTGAATTAAGGATAATATTTTTCACTTACATTATTATAAAAATAATTATTATTGATAAATAAATTTGTAGAAACTGAAATTTTAAAATAAAAATATTTTTTGAAAGATATCAACACACTAAATAAGAGTTCAAGTAATAGTGAAAGAGTCAAGTCGTATCCAAAGAGTCCTTTATAGTCTCAACCTTTGATTATTTTGCCATAAATATGAGTTAATATTTTGCTTCCTGACTATTTTTAGGATCCAATGACACCGACGAGAATGATACCAAAAAAATAGAATTATAACTAGGAGATTTGAGAAATAGTCAATCTTTTTCATGTAGTGTTTCTTAATTAATATCCAATGATTATATATATTTATCGGGAAGGTTGAAATTTTAAGATTATGTACATATAATCCAAATAACTCAAATATTTAACATGATTAATGTCCGCGTATTCGCGTGGGTGCTAATACTAGTTTAGAATCAACCAATATAATGTTAGATTAGTCGTTTTAAAGAATATATCAGTTATTATTACTTGAACCTCATGTATATGTACACACATATGCATAATACTCTTATTCTAACTCCGAAGATGTAACAACCGACACAATATTGCAGTTCGTCCTATTAGCTTTTTAATCTTTAAGTCTATGGGTGACAATTTAAGTATAAACCCATTCAAACCCCCAATCCGTCCAAGGTTTGGTCGCTTATTAACCCGCTCATTGTTGAATTCAGAACATTTTGACCCAACTCGTCTCAGCATATCTAAAGTTGGGCTGATTTTAGTCCAAATTGATTCATGAATAATTTTGCTAAAATATCTTTAAAATAATAATTTTTTTGTTTGATATGTTATATATGACCATAACATAAGAAAAGAAGTCTTATTTGATAATTAAATAATTTATAAGAAAGCAATGCATATTAATTAATGCTTGGAAAAAGTTAGACAGGTTGAGTTATGACCCAAATTTTAATCAATTTTAACCCAGTCAATATCAGCCTAAGTAACTTAACCCGCTCATTTATTGATTCAGCCCATTTTGACTCGTCCAAGCTCCGGCCAATCGGCCCACTTGACACCCATGTATTTAACAACCAACATTAATCTAAAAATAATACAAATTGTAAAATGGACCCGTATGTCATGTTTAATTGCAAACCACCAAAAGGGAAAAGGCAAAAAAAGAAAAAGAAAACAAATTAGACCACGATTAATTAACGCAGAACATAAAAACATAAGTAAAAAAACAAGGAAAAAGGAAAAAAGAAGTGTAGAATATCAAGGATAGAGAAGTCAGCTATCTAGGTGGAAGCATTATGTCTTGTTTTAAGCAAACAAGCAGGAATCTGAATTTCTGTTTGTTCCAACGGTCAGTCATTTTTTGGGACCAAAGGTTTTCTTCGTAATTTTCAGCCCGCCCCTTCATTCCTTTCTCGCCTATCCTTCTCCAATTGGTTGAATAATTAAATCATGATGGTGGTACTGATGATGGTGATTTTCATCTTTTAATCTCCTCAATTTCTCTGTTAATCCATAGGTATGATCTTTTAATTTCCTTGTTAAAAATTACGTCAATTCATTTTATCATTTTCTGGTAGGTATGATCTTTTAATTTCCTTGTTAAAAATTACGTCAATTCATTTTATCATTTTCTGGGGTTTTATTTTATGTTTCGTTTGTTCTTCCATTTTATCGCATGCAAATGTGTGTGTTGTGGGTCAATTGTAATTTTTCATATTTGCGTGCATTATTGATTGTTTCCTATGGTTTAATTCCAGGGTCTATTGTCTAATACTGGATTTGCTGATATAGAATTGAGAAAGGGTGAATTTTTTTATATATGTGGTGAGTGATTGACATAAAATGGCCCCAAATAGGCTTAATGGATATAGAAGATTCATATAACTGACCCCAATTAGTTTTGGATTGAGGAGGAATTATTGTTGTTGTTTTGTTTAGTGATTGATAAGTGCTCATTGGTTTGGTTCACTGGAAATGTAATGTGATTTGGGAAGTTGATTCTTTTTTGTGGCAATGGCTGCAAGAGGGATTTCACCTGGTAAACAGAGAAATCCGCGGGGATTTATGATAGTCTTGTCTTCTGCGGCTTGTGAATGGTTCTTGATGTTTATGTTATTTCTGGATGCGGCATTGTCATACTTGATCACCAAATTTGCCTGTTACTATGAGTTGCAGACGCCGTGTATGTTGTGCTCACGGTTTGATCACGTATTTGGAAACAAGAAAACTGGATGTTATAGGAGACTTTTGTGCAGAAACCATAAAGAGGAGATATCATTTCAAGTGTTTTGTCATGTTCATGGTAATCTTGCTGATGTTCGTGCTATGTGTGAAGAATGCCTTGTATCGTTTGCTACTGAAAACATACTTGTTAAAGAGTCGGATAATTTGATGATGGCTAAACTGGGGAATAAGAGTTTTATACCTAGTTCTCCTGGCCCGTGGAGCTGTTCTTGTTGTCAGAAGACGTGGAGAGCTCGATCTAGTGCTCAAAGATTGCTCCAACTAACTTCAGTTGGTTTTGGAGCTTCTAAGGCCAATGTCAAACCTCCTCTGCCACGAGCACCAGGTCGTAGCCGCTTCAGCCGCCGTGATAGCTTTAAGAAAATCAGGGATAAAATTTCTGGGCCAGACTCACCTAGGGCAAGGACTGCTGGTGTTGACCCTTTATCACATGTAGGATATACAGAGCTGAAGATTACTTCAGATTCTGAGTCTGAAATCCAGATTTCTGATGATGATGACGGATGTTCTGCTACTCGCTGTAAAAATGATTCTAGATCAGAAGATAATGTTCGAAGTGGCAAAGGAATAACACAGAAAATAGGAACTGAGGCTGCGACTCCAGAGAATCAGGCTCGACAATCATCTGAATCCAGGCCTTCTCTTCTGGATCAGCCAATGCAGTTGGCCGCCAGCTCGGGCAAAAATGTGTGTTTTCAGGCATGTGATGATTTCGTAGGGCATGGCTTAGCAGAACTTGATTGGGAAAATCTTTCTCCTAAGGCCAGTCCTTCGGTAGTGCCAGAGCTCATTTCATTAGATAATATCACCCAGTCGCCCAACATTTTAGAAAATCATCACACATCAGGAGTGATTTCACAGCCGAACATTTTTCTTCCTCGTATCTCAGATCTCTTTGTACTGTCGGAGCTCATATCAGCAACTAATTTACCTTCTTCGTCCAGTATTAACACCCAAGAGACAAGTAAGCTGATCTTTGCCTTTGATTGTTGTGCGTCTGTATCTGTCTTGTACACTTGCTTGTTCTGTTTTTCCAAGAAAAGCAGTTGAGTTCCTATTTTTCATTTGTTTGTCTTTATAAAATGATTTTGTAGATTTGACTGAAGCAACTGATGAAGGAAACAACTTAACTGTGAAGAATAATGCGAAAGCTCCAGTTGATTTAGATGACAGTGCTCCATCTATACCAAACCAAATTCAAGCCGATATATCTTCTCTGAGCTACAGAGAGAGAAAAGTATCAGATAGGCTTGGAGAACCAAGTGCAATAAGTGATGCTGGAAAAGCTGGAGAAGGTATGAAGTCACTCCCCCAACTTTCTACTTCTGAGATGGATGAAATTCAAACTGCAAGTCATAGGAATTATGATCATGGCGATGACCACCAAAGAAGTGATGCCTCTAGCTCCGACGGGGTACGTCTGCATCAAAAATCAACCTTCGTGGAGAGAGATGATTCTGGTAATGAACCGGCAGGTGGATTCAGCATCAATGAAATTGAGGGCGAAAGTATTGTTGATAGGTTGAAACGACAAGTTGAACATGATCAGAGATGCATAAATGCTCTGTACAAGGAACTGGAGGAAGAAAGAAGTGCTTCAGCCATTGCTGCAAATCAGGCAATGGCTATGATCACAAGGTTGCAAGAGGAGAAGGCATCACTTCATATGGAGGCTTTGCAATATTTAAGAATGATGGAAGAACAAGCTGAGTATGATATGGAGGCACTAGAAAGAGCTAACGATCTCCTTGCTGAAAGGGAGAAAGAGTTGCAAGATCTGGAAGCAGAATTAGAATTATTTAGGAATAATTATACAGATGAATTAGCGGCAGAGGATCCAGGCAAGGAGGATAAAAACCAGAAAGGGGAAAAAGTAATGACTGAGAATAATAGTCTAGATCATATTGAGAACAAGCTCAGTGGCAGTTCAGATTCGAAAACTATTAAAATATCCAAAAACTGTGATAAATCTAGAGAGTTTAACGATTCAATATGTAACTTCGAGGATGAAAAGTTCCGCATTTCACAACATCTGAAGAACTTGGAGAAAAAGCTTTTTCAAGTTTCTGGCAGACAGGTCTCAGATAATGTTCCTTATAATGGATATTCAGAAAGGATAGAGAAAGATGTTGATGATCATGTCAAGAAAAAAACTGCTGATATGAGAAGTACTAATTCCCAACAGGAGGAGAGTTCTTCATCCACGCACAATGATTTTCCAAAATCAAATGGAGGCTCCACTGACAAGCCTGCCGATATAGGCAATGGTATTGTTAGTGAAGATAAGAATAATTTGGACATTAAGCATAAAAAAGTTTCCTCTCTTGGAGGTGAAATTGATGTAGCTGCTATGGGGAATGAAATTTCAGAGCTTAATGGGAGGTTACAAGCACTTGAGAATGACTGTAATTTCCTCATGCATGCTTTTAACTCGCTCCAGAATGGACATGAGGGGATACAGTTTATTCAGGAAATAGCTCATCGGCTGCAAGAAATACGGAAAATTGAGATTAAGACGAGATGACTTTTTTGAAGTTTCAAGTAATACAAGGTAAGCCTTTATTTAAATGACTAGCATTCTAGTGACCCTGATCTCTTGTGTGCAAAGATTGTTTTCTACATTTATCATTGAATATTATGTTGGGGGATGAGGATTGACAGAGAATACTAACTTTGATGAGTTGTTATAAACGAGACTCCTAGTAATTCAGGTTTTGCTAAGATAGATGCTTCAACTATAAATGGCCTTGGACTTTGCCTAAGCCACATCCTATGCACTTGAAGAATTATTGCTATATTTTTGTCCCTATGACCTATGGATATGTACCTTATCACCTATCAAAATTTTACCTTTCTGGGTCTGTATAATATTACCATGCCTTGCTTTTTACAGGATTCCTTTTATTCAACTTTAATTAATTTATTTACTTCCTTTATGGAAGATTCTGCTGCTGAGCTTTTCGTGCCAGAAGAGAGAAGCTGCAGAGAGGTGCATCATTATTTACAGCTCATAGTAGGAAAGGAGAAGCCAAACTGCAGATAACCAACCGGAAAAAAGGAAGCAGACAAATATACAGCGTGCCACTTCTCCTCTGTTCTTTGCAAAGAAATAGTTTTCATGATCGCGAACTGGTCTGAGGTTCTGGTTTTCAGGTCTCTTCTCCTCTTAAATTGGTTTTGATTAAAAAAGTTACAGATTGTCTTTTCTTTTTTGTTTCCTTTTCCTCTTTTTGGTCCTTTTTCACAATTTTGTTAGTCGTAAATGTGACTGAATGGTGGGGTTTTGGTGTAAGTTTTGTATATTTTGCTCAAGGTTGGGCTTTGTTACCAGGTTTTACAAGTGTAAATGCAGATAGGCTCTTCAGGGACTTCCTAATTTGCTTCTTGTGTTGACAACCTCTCTGTTGTTTTTCTTTTCTTTTTCTGTTCTTGTTTCTTCACTTCCTTTCAGTTTCTTTTATCTTCTGTATGTGCAAGATGAAATGCAGAGTCTCCCTCCCATTCTTATTTCTATATATCATTTGTTAGGCAGAGAATAACTGCCTCTTTTACCCTAGATATTTTGCGTTTAATCTTAATGATTCTTCATAATACAACAAGGTTATGACTTGGGAGGAATATAATCTGAACCTCAAGAGAAATTTTGTTGTTATTGCATCCTTCTACCTATAAAACTGTTGGTAGTACTAAGCCATATTGATACATTCTGGCTACTCACTGGCAGAGCCGGCTCTAACCTTGTCACAAGTAAGGCTTGTGCCTTAGGCCCCCAAATTTGAGGGGCTTATTTTTAGAAATAATAGGTTTATAGGTATTTTAATTTTTTTTAGCACTTTTAGAATAAGAGTAGAGTTTTTCATATAAAAGAATTTTTTTTTAGATATGTAAATAGAGTAACTATTTGACTTGCATTTGAGATGAATATAGAATCTGAGTGTGTAATTCATAGAAATAAAAAATTTGATGAGAATGTTGATAATAAAATCATAATTTCTCTTGAAGAATCTTTTACCATAGAATTTTAAATAAAATATATCGTATAACTTTCTTTTAAAAATTTAGCCCTCATATTAAACTTTGGTTTTAGGTCGTCCCGCATATACTTGAGCCGCCCTTGCTCACTGGTGAGAAACTTTACTATTCACGTTTAATCCTTTTAATCATGAAGGGTGGGGGGTTTGGGGTGGTGATAATATGGTACTCCTTTGCTAAAATTTCAATTTTTCTCCTTTTATATTCATTCAGTTTCAATCTGATCGTCACTTATGTATATCAAAGATCAACTAGACCGGCTCCCATGCTCAATTGCTTCCGTCAAAGCTTGTTGATTGGCCAAAAGTCAAAAACATAAAGTGAAAAATATTTGGTGTTTTTATTCCTCAAAACATTGAATTCTTCTTAACAAATCCCAAGCCCTAACCAAGAGTGGGTGGTTGCTCTAGTGGTAAGTATCCTTCACTTTCAATCAAGAGATTGTGAGTTCGAGTTACCCCAAGAGCAAGGTGAGGAGTTCTTGGAGGGAAGGGAGCCGAGGGTCTATCGGAAATAGCCTTTCTACCTCAAGGTAGGGGTAAGGTATGCGTATATACTACCTTTCCCAGACCCCACTAGTGGGATATGCGTACACACTACCTTCCCCAGACCCCACTAGTGATATATGCGTACACACTACCTTCTCATATGCGTACACACTACATTCCCCAGACTTCACTAGTGGGATTATACTGGATTGTCTAATCTTGATTTATTAAATGACTTTTTTCTTCTAGATTTTCTTTTTGGACTGAGTATTAGTTAATCATTATGGACTTTATGGATAACTATTGAGTGTTTACTTTGTACTCCCTGTCTCAAATTATCTGTCGTGTTTCTCTTTTACACGTCTTTCAAAAAATATTAAATAAGAAAGATTTTTTTGATTATTTTACCCTTATTTATGTCTTAAGATATAATCTATCTTCATTTAATACTTAATCATAATTAAGGTATTTGTAGTCTTCAAAAATAATTAATATTAAAGGTAGAATAAAAAAAAAAAATTATTTATTTTTGAATTTTTAAAATGACAAATAATTTGAGACAACTATTTTTAGGAACTACGAGAGATAATTTGAGACGGAAGGAGTAGATCTTAAACATATGAAGTAAATGATGATGTCTGTTCTCTGCCTCAAAGACGTTTTACTTGAGAAAGAAATTATGGATATTTGTGACTATGGTGTGTGAACCCGTTTCAACTATATTGTGGCTTTGGTTGGAATCCATGCACGAAGTACAACTCAAAGCTCTTAAGAAATAAGAGTATTTAAAATTATAGATATTGTGACTATAGTTTGAAAACCTTGCTGGCTAATTATAATCTGGTCACGCTTTTTCGGGGGCCAAAAGTACATGAGAAACTGGTGCTTTTCCAGGGTCAAAAGTACATGTTTCTCAAGAAATATTTTTTTCTCAACTTTTTGTTAGAAGAAGAAGTTATTTTTGAGAAGCGCAAAAACGTAGACAACAATAACAATAAATTTAATGCAATCCCACGCATAGGATTTGTGTATGCCGACCTTACCCGTACCTTATGAACAAAAAGAGATTGTTTCCGATAGACCCTCGACTCAAAAACAGTGAAAAAGACACAATAAACCAACATTAACAATTGAATGAAATAAGATAAAAGAAACAAATAGCACATCATGTATAGCAGAGAAGCACAAAAAATAGCTTCTGCTTAAAGTAACTTCTTAGCAAAATATTGTATATACCAAAATAATCTTACTTAGCTTAAACTATTAAATAATTAATGACTTTTAGAGTGGACTTTCATATTTATTGAATAATATTTTGATATATTTGAATCATCTTGAAAGAATAAAGTGCTTTTCTATTTTATTTTTATATTTTTCTTAAATAAGATTAAAAAAAACTTAATTATTATCTTTAATAATATATATTTATGATTATGTATCTGCTTATATAATATTAATTATTAAATAAATCTCTCCATATCTTTATTAGTAATTTAATACTATTTAAAAGCATTCTTTGAAAAGTTTGACCAAACACAAATTGTTGCTCAAAAGTGCTTTTCAAATTGATTAGCCAAAGACAAATTGTTGCTTAAAAGTATTTTCCAAATTGATTAGCCAAACACAAACTGTTTTTCTCCAAAAGTACTTTCGAAAAATACTTTTAAAAAAATCACTTCTAAAAATAAACTAATTTTTTATTTGTCAACCTTTTCCATATTGGAAAACAAAAATATTAAGAAAAGATGGATACTATAATTGATTCGCTGAATTTTATACTAAAAACCGAGTCCAGAACCCATTTGTGGTTCTTTTGGACAAGTGTGACGAAAATATGTGTTTAAAAAAAAGAGTGACATTTTTATATATAGCGCTCTTTTAAAGAGCGCTATACTTTATATATATATATATATATGCAACAGTGATAAGACAACTATGCATAGCGCGGTATATAACCGCACTATACTTGTTTTGTGGGCCCACCAATAAGTCTCATGCGTTTAACTGACGTAACAATAATTCAAATGGGTATAGCGCTCTTTTACCTATAACAATTCCGCCCACCGAGCTAGGCATTGCCTTATTTAAAGGCGTTAGGATTTTACAAAAATCCATTCAAAAATATTCCTAACTCTCGTTCAAATTTTTCTTCTTGTTAAATTCTCAAGCATTTTTTCATAATGTCTGAAGAGCGAAAAGTAAGGGTTTCATTATATTGGGAGGGGGGAGGTGAGGTTGTGGTGGCGAATAACTCTGTGAGCTATAGTTTATCTCCACAGTGTCATGTTAAGTTGCCACTTACAATGGAGTACGATAGATTGGTATCGTTGTTATGTAATAAAATGAGTGTGAGAAAATGTTCGGTGAACCTTAAAGTAACCGGAAGATATCCGTATTCCGTTACTCCGCAAGGGGTTGCTTATGCTGAGTTTAACATCGATGATGATGAAACTTTGAGGGATTTTTTGAGGACTTCGGATGAATACTGGGAATTTCTTGTGATAAAAATGTTGGAAATATACGTCAAGATCGAAGACGTTCGCAATAATGAGGTGGTTATTCTGGAGTAGTTTTTGCCAGACAGGTTCCGGATGAAAGAGTTTGCCCTGATTTAAACTTATCACCACCGGCGAATGAGGAGAGAGGAAATAATTTCTCTCCTGCTTTATATAATCTACAAGACGAGTGGTAAACTTCAATTTTTCTTAGTGTTATGATGTATATTTTTGTTGTATTGAATTTGTATTAACACTCATATATTCCACAGGGGGTACCGGCCAGATATGACTTTTACAAGTTATGAACCCACGCCCAGTTGGAATATGCGTAGTTCTGGTATGTTGGATCATGGTGGTCCATCCGAGAGTCATCACCAATAGGATAATGTCCATCAAGGAATGTCAACACGTTACGACTTATAAGTGAAGTGATATAACTATATGAAAAGTATTTATTAATTTCAGTAGCTTATTATTTTGTTGTTTGTGCAATAAAAACGAGCAAGTTGAACCACCTGTCCTCACTCAATTGCCCGAAGATGACATATTAAATCGGGATCTGGCAGATACACAGAGTGAGGAAGAGAACAGTGATTATGACAACAATGCTGATGATTCCGGAGATGACACACCCTTCCCTCGTGAGGATGGTGACGAGGGGGAAAAGAATGAAGGACCTGATTTGACGAGGGAGTATGCTCCACCCCCCGTTAGACCAAGAGTGTACGAGTCCCAAGTGCCGTTTCATTCAAGGAAGATTCCCTACCTTGATAACTTGCCAAGTATGCCGGATGTGGATGCTCTCACAAGGGATTTTGATAAAATTCGGACAGCAATGTGGGGTGATTCTAGACCAACAGTGCTGGCAAATAGCATGCTTTTTCCTGATAAAGTGCGCTTAAGCAGGGGCGGCAAAAATGTACAGCGTAAAAGAGTGTCGTGAGATGACGGTATGGGAGTCAAGTCCGGATGTATACAAGGTTGTTTGTCATAGATGGTTTACGGGTTGTCATTGAATGTTGCGTGCGAGCAAGAAGAACACAGGTCTGTGGAAAGTGGGTAAATATATTCCCACCCACAGATGTGAAATGGACACATTCAATGGGAATCACTACAACTTGGATATTGACTTGATTTCTCTTATCCTTATTCCATACCTTGAAGCGTCCATAAGGTATAAAATCAAAGAGTGCATTACATCAGTCCACCAGGAATATGGTCATACCATTACCAAAAGAAAGGCATTTTTCGGGCGCAAACGTGCGCTTGAAATTGTTTATGGTTACTGGGATAAGTTATTTGCAGCTCTACTCAAGTACATGGCCGCACCGTAACACTTTAACCCCGGGACGGTTGTTGAATGGAAGCTTGAGCGTACTCCAGGAAAACCAGAATATATATTCAGTTACGTGTTCTGGCATTTAAACCAGCAATTGATGGTTTTCCGCATTGCCGGCCGGTAATATCCATAGACGACACTCATGTCTATGGAAAGTATGATATCAAGCTGTTGATAGCCGTTGCAGTAGATGCTAATGGACAAATATTTCCTCTAGCTTTTGCTATTTATACCAATGAAAGCCAAGAGACGTGGACGCTGTTTTTGAACCATTTGAAAGAGCACGTTGTCAAATAGCGTTCCGGCATTTGTCTAATATCTGATCGGCATAGTGGTATCTTAAGTTCAGTAGAGAACTTGCCCGCATGGCAAGAACCTTATGCCTACCACCATTACTGTGTGAGGCACTTTAAGACCAATTTCCAGAAGGCTTATCCCAACAAGGATCTGCATGATTTGATGTGGATGGCAGCAACAGACCACTAACAGCATAAATTCCGGAGGCACATGGAATCTATCAGGAAGGAAGACGAGAGAGCCTATCATTGGTTGATGCGACATGAGCTTCACAAGTGGACTTTGCATGCGGATGATGGAAGAAGGTGGGTAATTCTGACTACAAATGTGTTAGAGTCTTTCAACGGGTTGTTGAAGTCGGCAAGAGGATTGCCTGTCACTGCCATGGTGTGGATGTCATTCAACCAGATGGCGGAGAGGTTTGTTGAAAGGGTTGCAGCTGCAACGCCATTGATGGAAAGGGGTGTGGAATTTATGCCACTGCCGATGAAGAGATTTGAGAAATTCAGGCGGCGAGCACATTGGCATTTATTTTTGCAGTATGATTATGACAGAAATATTTTTGAAGTTCGCACCGCTATCCATCAAAATCGGGGGAATAATGTACATACCATAAATGAATCTAGAAGGTTATGCTCTTATGAGAAATGGTCCATCTACCACATGCCGTGCTCACATGCCATCAGGTACTTTCAACATATAGGTTTAGGGCCAACCAACTGCGTCGATAAACAATATAGTGTTCCTGCTTACTTAAACACCTATAGTGGGCAGTTGCAACCAGTGGGTGCTGGGCATTATTGGCCACCGGAACCATTTAAAATGGTGTGTAACAAGGACTATTTGCGTCGAATACAGGTGCAGAAGAGAACGCGTATATGGAACCAAATGGATGTTAGCGATACCGTTTATACACGCAAATGTGGTATATGCTCGCAAACAGGACACGACCGTCGAAAATGTCCTTCGGCTAGTTTGGGTGGCAGTGGTAATC
This sequence comes from Nicotiana tabacum, assembly GCF_000715075.1. Lineage (NCBI taxonomy): Eukaryota > Viridiplantae > Streptophyta > Magnoliopsida > Solanales > Solanaceae > Nicotiana > Nicotiana tabacum. The sequence goes on from NC_134098.1 coordinate 54,035,059, forward strand.
AAGCTCGTGGTGGGTGTCTTCTAATGTGCCCAACTATCAATGAGTTTATGTTATAATAAGTAGCTATTTTGTTTATGTTGCAAGATGTATCAAATAAAATTATGTTTCCATTGTTGTTAAATCTTATTGATATTTAACATTTTCCAGTTGAGTAAATTAATGCATTTCTCCCTCCCGTTCATGTAATCAAAAATAGTATTGGACTACAAAACGGAAAAATATGTGAATATATTTGATAAATATAGTTCAAAAATAGTTGAGTTAAAGGTAGATTTCTGATAAATATGTGAATACACATAGCGTGATTAAATACTACGTTATATGAATATATATATAGCGCGGTTAAATACTACGTTATGTGAATATATATATATCGCGATTAAATACTACGTTATGTGTATTGTCTTGTCGAACTGAAAAGCTGCCCCTCTGAGAAAAAGCTGTTTTGTATCTGTAATCATCTTTAACATGCAAATCATAGCGCGGTTAAATACTACGTTATGTGAATATATAGCGCGGTTAAATACTACGTTATGTGTGTTGCCTTGCCTATAAATAACGGGCGCATTCTAGTTATTTTCTGCGCTTAACAATAACCAATAGCAAAACTTTCCATAAAAGTAAGGTTTTTTTTAACGCTTTAACAAATGTCTGAACGCCTTTATGTACCAAGGTGCCAGTGCAGCAAAAACTGTTTGATGAATGACTGTTGGGATGATGGTGAAGTTGGACGCCTCTACTGGATGTGTGTGAACAAGTTTTATAGGGTTCCCAACGAACCTTTTTGCAATTTTGAGGTATGGATTGATGAACCCTGTAAGCAGGAATGCTACAAACGATCTTTGCAGTATCTTCATGATTTGACCTTAAAACAGTTTGAATATGAAAAACAATATAAACGAGAAATTGCGGAGTTGAAGGAGAAACTGAAAGAGGCAGAATTAGAAAAAAATAAGATGGAAGAGAAATTTAAGTTGTTGGAGCAGAGAATAATGGGCGGAAGTGACTAAACAATGACATGTATGTGTTGAGTGTACTACTTTATCTTTATGTTTCCCGTGTCATGTATTTTCATTAGTTGTACTGAATTTAAATTATGTTAAGTTGTTATGTTTTGTGTTTGTGTTGTAGTATTAAAATAAAGAAGGAACGGGAAAATAAAAACATAATGCGCATATTATGTAAACATAAAATATTGTTGTTATTATTTACATAAAATAATATTTACATAAAATACAAACAAAAAAAAATCAATGTGTCCCACAGCTTGTGTGCTTCAATGCAGCCGCTGGCCTGAGGCGCATCCCATCCCCCCCGGCTACGCTATCAGGATCATCCTCATCACGGCGCCTCTTTATAGCAGGATGCGCTGCAGTATGATCATCAGTGGTGCTGGCAGGATCGGTAGAAGGGGTCGTCGGTCCAGTAGAAACCTACAGAAGAATAAGTCAGCTTAGTATAGGAAAGTATATATTAAGTCACAACAATTTAAATTGTCTTACCATGGTCTCGTCGGGCTCCTGAATATAATCATCCGTCGCAGCCATGTCAGCATCGCACAAATGGGCCTCTGTGACGGGCAGGGATGAAGCCTTAATAAGAAAATTAATAAAGTTATGGAAAATAAATGAGAAAAGAAAAAATAAATTTAAATTTAATACTAATAAAAACATACATGCGCCTGTGATGAAGAGCCATAACTCAGCCGGCGCCCACTATCCAAATCTCGGGTCGGCCGATCCTCAGCAGCGGTCGATGACCCTGGGAAGTATGCTTCCCAATCCTCTACGGTAAGGTCCGTGCCCGTGATCAATAACGGACCTGACGGGGTCACCTGCGAAGTCCCTGGAATGAGCTGCATCCCAAGGCTGTATGAAGGCATGCTGGTGGGATACTCGTCCGGCTCATGTAGGTCACCCGGCAGATCAGCATCAACATCATCAACAAGGGCCTCAACGCCCCATTGCTGGGGACCACCTCCTCGTCGCCCACCACGACCCCGTGCGGCAGCCCTGCCTCGTGGAGCACCCTTACCTCGAGGGGCACCCCTGCCTTGTGGGGCACCCCTCCCTCGTGCGACACCCCTACCTTACTGGTACTGCTCTGGCGCCACATAAGCAGGGTCGTGTCCCAAGTGCTGATCCTCTCGAGCTCGCTGCAGTGTCCGGACAGCCACCTCTGCAACCTACCGGCCGTAATCGTACAAAGCAGCCGCTCCCTCGCCGGCATGCTGCTGCATCTGCAGTCCCATCTGGTAGACTATATGTAGGCCAATATCCTGCACAACATATAAAATATGAACTACAGAACACTATGTTACAGTTATATAAGTAATAATACTAGAAAACATACCAGGGCCTCGTGTCGCACGACGTATGAAATGTACCGACCGCCAGCTTGATGAATGGGATTCCCAACAAAAAGTCGGGTAACGCGGAGGTACCAGGGCATATAGAGCTGAATAGTCTCCGTCTGGATCTGTGGGGGGGGGGGGGTTAGTTCAGCTCGGCCGTCCCAAGTATGGATCTGCGCCTCTAGCCATGCTACATATGCGTCGTCCGCACTGGAACGATCATCCCGTTGATAATGTGTGGCCTCCCATGTAGGCCCCCTCGGTATATACTGCGGACGGCCAAACTGGCGAAGCACCCACTCCGTGGCATGATGCTCCACAATATCGAGGCACATGAGCGGGACGGAAGTGCTCCAAATCAGTCGGCCGACCGAGCAATAATAGGGCAGGCCACCTATCAAGTCGTCGATGTATGGCATCCAGATGAACTATCAAATAACAACAGAAAACGTGAGTATGCGCAATACATGTGAAGCTATACCAAGTAAGCTTAGGTACATATTTACCTGTGCGCCCTCCAGCATATCCAACACATCTCTGCAAAGGGGGAGATTATGCCGAGCCTCGTAATCTCGTACATATCCACTCCGGAGAACCCACCTCCTAGCTAGAGGGAGAAACAGAGGTGGTACATCCGAAAGTAATGATGGTAGAGGTGGCTGCAACTGCAGGAACCGCTCCCAGGCCCAAACCTAACATACAAAGTTGACGTAAAGTTTAAGATAAATTTTAATTAGATAGAATTGGAAGGAATGAATAGAGTATTCGAATATGTTGTTACCTGTAGAAGCAGCAAAAATCCACATACGTCATGCTGGGTGCCCATGATCGCCCGGCATAGATGCATGTACAAGTAGGCGAGAACAGCAGCACCCCAACTGTACTGGGATAAATCATCTAGCAGCTAAAGATGATGAAGAAATCGCAAGCTGACTAGGTTCCCCGAAGTGTTCGGGAACAAGACCCCCCAAACAAAAAGAGCAGCAGCAACCTCGTATACCGGTGAATATGCAGATCATCTGTCTCCCCGGTGATGTCGGGGTGCAATATCTCCAAATGCTGTCGAATAGCTGTCAAACTCATGCGACTGGCCCCTGAGTGTGCAGTCTCATCCTGTGGCCTGAAACCAGTGAGCTGCTGCAGCATGTCCAAATACTGCCCACGCGTCATCTCTCTCATGGCCTGAGGCAGTGCAACAGGCAGTCCATCAACAGGCATCCCATATAAAACCTCCACGTCCTGCAGCGTGATTGTGGCCTCGCCAATGGGCAGGTGGAAAGTGTGCGTCTCCGGTCGCCACCGCTCTATCAGGGCCGTGATCAAAGACCAGTCGAGCTGCAGCCGCCCGATCTCCAAAATCCTGTAGAAGCCCGTATCCCGTAGGCATTGGACTACACGGGGATAGAGATCTCTGTCCTTCATAAAATCCCACATGTCGTCCACTCTCCTGGCGCGGAGAGTCTAGGCCAGTAACTCTCCCTCCCATACGTAGGCGGACCTATGATCGCCATGTAACACTAATAGCTCATCGAAGACAGGTCCGGGATGCATAGGCGGCACGTCCATGTCGTCTACTGTAAATTAAACAACATTAATTGTATGTTTGATTTGTAAATTAAATAATTATTTTTTATAATTATACAATATTTAATTGGACAGAGTATATATCTATGGGTTCCAGGCTCGATATTTGATGCACAGTAGGACCAAGCTATCCTGAGTTCTTGTGTGTATCAATTTTATTATTTTCGTAATTTTGTATGTTTGTTTTATAAATTAAATAATTAATTTTTATCATATTTAATTGGACATAGTATATACCTATGGGTTCCAAGCTCGATACTTGAGGCCCAGTAGCACCAAGCTATCTTGAATTCTTGTGTGTGTCAATTTTAATATTTTTATAATTTTGTATGTTTGTTTTGTAAATTAAATAATTAATTTTTATCATATTTAATTGGACAGAGTATATACCTATGGGTTCCAGGCTCGATATTTGAGGCCCAGTAGCACCAAACTATCCTGAATTCTTGTGTGTGTCAATTTTAATATTTTCATAATTTTGTATGTTTGTTTTGTAAATTAAATAATTAATTTTTATTATATTTAATTAGACAGAGTATATACCTATGGGTTTCAGGCTCGATATTAGAGGCCCAGTAGCATCAAGCTATGCTGAATTCTTGTATGTCAATTTTAATATTTTCATAATTTTGTATGTTTGTTTTGTAAATTAAATAATTAATTTTTATTTTTATCATATTTAATTGGACAGAGTATATACCTATGGGTTCCAGACTCGATATTTGAGGCCCAGTAGCACCAAGCTATGCTGAATTCTTGTGTGTCAATTTTAATATTTTCATAATTTTGTATGTTTGTTTTGTAAATTAAATAATTAATTTTTATTTTTATCATATTTAATTGGACAGAGTATATACCTATGGGTTCCAGGCTCGATATTTGAGGCCCAATAGCATCAAGCTATCCTGAATTCTTGCGTGTGTCAATTTTAATATTTTCATAATTTTGTATGTTTGTTTTGTAAATTAAATAATTAATTTTTATCATATTTAATTAGACAGAGTATATACCTATGGGTTCCAGGCTCGATATTTGAGGCCAAGTAGCACCAAGCTATCCTGAATTCTTATGTGTGTCAATTTTAATATTTTCATAATTTTGTATATTTGTTTTGTAAATTAAATAATTAATTTTTATCATATTTAATTGGACAGAGTATATACCTATGGGTTCCAGGCTCGATATTTGAGGTCTAGTAGTACCAAGCTATGCTGAGTTCTTGTGTGTCAATTTTAATAATTTCATAATTTTGTATGTTTATTTTGTAAATTAAATAATTAATTTTTATCATATTTAATTTGACAGAGTATATACCTATGGGTTCCAGGCTCGATATTTGAGGCCCAGTAGCACCAAGCTATCCTGAATTCTTGTGTGTGTCAATTTTAATATTTTCATAATTTTGTATGTTTGTTTTGTAAATTAAATAATTAATTTTTATCATATTTAATTGGACAGAGTATATACCTATGGGTTCCAGGCTCGATATTTGAGGCCCAGTAGCACCAAGCTATCCTGAATTCTTGTGTGTGTCAATTTTAATAACTTTCGTCAATTCAAGCCAAAATCACCTATGGACGTCTTAATCAATATCCGGACATACTTCTGTCACAACCCAAAACTAACCCCTGTCGTGATGGCACCTATCGTGGAACTAGGCAAGCCGACTCATTTCCAAAACAACCGATATTTCATTTTTAAAGATAATTTCAAGGTTATTTGACATAAAACCTCCATTAAAAGAGTTCAAATCAAAGAAAAATAGAAGTGCGGAAAAGAAAAGCCCGACATCGGGGTGTCACTAGTCATGAGCATCTGTTACAATCTGTCTAACAATATCAAGGCTAACTCAGCCTGGAAAATAGCTAAATACAACTAGAGGAAGATAAGAGGGAGAAGAGCAAGGGTTGTGATCTCCAAACAGCTACCTTCCTATCTCCAAGAAAATCTGCAACCAGAACACTCAATAACCGCTACCATATCCAGCTATACCTGAATATGCACACAAGGTGCAGGGAGTAACGTGAGTACGCCAACTCAGTAAGTAACAATAATAAATAAAGACTGAGCAGTAGTGACGAGCAATAAAGCATATAACGTTCATCAGGAAATCTAAGTAAAATACCACATGCTTTAAAATCAGGATTTGAATCAAACATCTCGTTTAAACCCGGTTCCAGTAAAAATCATTTAAAGATATTTTTCCAACAGTTTTTCAAATGAAGGCTCAATGCAAAAGTGAGCAAAAATGATGAAATCATAAACAGCCCCTCGGGCAAAACATCACTCATATACAGTCCCTCGGGCAAACCTCACAGTCACTCGTGCCATTCGGGCATACCTCACAATCACTCTTGCCACTCAGGCATACCTCACAATCACTCATGCCTCCCAGTCACTCAGCACTCGGCACTAGGCACTCGGCACTCGCACTCAGTAGGTACCTGCGCTCACTGGGGGTGTGTACAGACTCCCGAGGGGCTCCTTCAAACCAAGCGCTATAATCTGCATGGACAACTCACGTGCGGTAATAATAAAGTATGCTGCAGGCGAGCAGCCCCGATCCACACTCATCCTCACAAATCAGGCCCTCTGCCTCACTCAGTCATAAAGTATGTTGTAGGCGGGCAGCCCCGATCCACACTCATCCTCACAAATCAAGCCACTCGGAAATTTCAGTAAAACAGGGCATTCGGCCAAAAACATTTATATGCATCAAAATAGAGTCATAAAACTGAGTTCTGCGGTAAATAAGTATAAACATGACTGAGTATAGAATTTTCAATCAAAAACAGTGAGAGGATGGTAAGAAAAAGGCCCTAAGGGTCCAAACAGCATTGGCGCAAGGCCGAAACATGGCATTCAGCCCAATTTACAGAAAATCTTTCTAAAACATATAAGTATCAATGGTTTCAACAATGTATGCAACTTTACAGTTGCTACGAGACGGACCAAGTCACAAATCCCCAACAGTGCACGCCCATACGCCTGTCACCTAGCATGTGCGTCACTTCAAAATAATAGAATGATACGAAATCCGGGGTTTCATAACCTCGGGACCAGATTTACAATCGTTACTTACCTCAAACCAGTCAATTCTCTAACCCGCAATGATCTTGCCTCTGGATTCAACCTCCAAATGCTCCGAATCTATTCACAATCAGTACAATACCATCAATACGCGCTAATGGAATGAATTCCACAAGAAATACTACAAAATTAGACCAAAATCCGAAATTAGCTCAAACCCGGCCCCCAGGCCCACATCTCAAAATCCGACAAAATTTACAAAACTAGAAAGCTCATCCAATCACGAGTCTAACCATACCAAATTCATCAAAATCCGACATCGTTTGGTCCTTCAAATCCTTAAATTACTTTTTCCAAAATTTCCAAGCCCTAACCCCTCATTTTCACTAATTACCATGATTAAACAACGGCAAATCATCATATATACAAGTATTAGGGCTCAAGTAACTTACCTCAACGAAATCCCCTTGATTCCCTCTTCAAACCCCTCCAAAAGCTCCAAAAACCGAGTTGAAATTGTGAAGAATGACCAAAATTCGCGAAGAGTTCTATTTAAGGATTCTGCCCAAGTTTTCCGCACCTGCGGACCCTTTCTCGCACCTGCGCTTCTGCATCTGCGGACACCGGTGCGCACCTGCACATTCCACTTAGCTGACTAGACTTCGCACCTGCGGCAGTATCCTTGCACCTGCGAGCCCGCAGGTGCGACCCATTCTTCGCATCTGCGAACATTTTCGCATCTTCGAGCCTTCAACGCACCTGCGATCATCGCACCTGCGGTTCCCAATCCGTAGGTGTGGACACACCAAAACAGCAGCTCCAACTGCATTTTCCAACTTCAACAACTCCGTTAACCACCCGGAATCACCCCGAGGCCCTCGGGACCTCAACTAAAAATACCAACAAGTCATATATCAACATACAAACTTAGTCGAACCTTCGAATCACTCAAAACAACATCCAAACACCAAATTACCCTCGGATTCAAGCCTAAGAACTTCTAAATTTTTCCAAATTCGGCAACTGATGCCGAAACCAACCAAACCACGCCCGATATCAAATTTTTCACTACCGACTGAAATCGTCAAATTTCCAATTTCGCCAATTCAAGCCTAATTCTACCACGGACCTCCAAATCACATTCCAGACGCACTCCTAAGTCCAAAATCACCTAATGGAGCTAACGGAACCATCAGAATTCAAATCCGAGATCGTTTACACATAAGTTACAATCTGGTTGACTTTTCCAACTTAAGTTTCTACTTAAGAGACTAAGTGTCTCAATTCACTCTGAAACCACTCCGGTCCCGAACCAACTAACCCGATATAACATAATACAGCTGAATAACACAAAAGAAGTAGAAATGGGGAAAATAGGGCTATAACTCCCGAAACGACCGGCAGGGTCGTTACATCCTCCCCCTCTTAAATATCCGTTCGTCCTCGAATGGGTCTAGAAACATACATGGAGTCTCGAATAGGCGTGGATATCTGCTCCGCATCTCCCGCTCGGTCTCCCAGGTGGCCTCCTCCACAGGTTGACCTCTCTATTGCACCTTCACTGAAGCTATATCCTTTGACCTCAACCTTCGAATATGCCGATCCAAAATAGCCACCGGCTCCATATCATAAGTCATATCACCCTCCAACTGAACCGTGCTGAAATCCAAAATATGGGACGGATCTCTAATATACTTCCGGAGCATGGAAACATGAAACACTGGATGCACACTCGACAAGCTGGGTGGCAAGGCAAGCTTATAAGTCACCTCTCCTATCCTCTGAAGCACCTCAAAAGGCCCAATGAACCGGGGGCTCAACTTGCCCCTCTTCCCAAACCTCATAACACCCTTCACGGGTGATACCTTCAGTAAAACCTTCTCTCCAACCATAAAAGACACATCACGGACCTTCCTATCCGCATAGCTCTTCTACCTGGACTGCGCCGTGCGAAGCTGCTCCTGAATCAATTTCACCTTATCTAATGCATCCTGGACCAAGTCTGTACCTAAGAGCGTAGCCTCACCAGGCTCAAACCATCCAACCGGAGATCTATACCTCCTCCCACACAAAGCCTCATACGGAGCCATCTGAATACTCGACTGATAACTGTTGTTATATGCAAGCTCCGCGAGTGGCAGAAACTGGTCCCATGAACCTCCAAAGTCAATGACACAAGCGCGCAACATGTCCTCCAATATCTGAATAGTGCGCTCGGACTGCCCGTCCGTCTGTGGGTGAAAAGCTATGCTTAACTCAACCTGAGTACCCAACTCTCGATGCACTGCCCTCTAAAACTGCGATGTGAACTGAGTACCCCTATCTGAAATGATAGAAACTGGGACACCATGCAGGCGAACGATCTCTCGGATGTAAATTTCAGCCAACCGCTCTGAAGAGTAAGTAGTACCAACTGGAATGAAGTGCGCGAACTTGGTCAGCCGATCCACAATAACCCAAATAGCGTCGAACTTCCTCAAAGTCCGTGGGATCCCAACTACAAAGTCCATAGTGATCCGCTCCCACTTCCACTTTGGGATCTCTAACCTCCGAAGCAAGCCACCCGGTCTCTGATGCTCATACTTAACTTGCTGATAGTTTAGACACCGAGCCACAAACCCAACTATATCCTTCTTCATCTGCCTTCACCAATAGTGCTGCCTCAAATCCTGGTACATCTTCGCGGCACCCGGATGGATGGAATACCGCGAGCTGTGGGCCTCCTCAAGAATCAACTCTCGAAACCCATCTACATTAGGCACACATATCCGGCCCTACATTCTCAACACCCCATCATCACCAATAGTCACATCCCTAGCATCACCTCTCCGAACCTTGTCTTGAAGAACGAGCAAGTGAGGGTCATCATACTGACGCTCCCTGACACGGTCATAAAGAGAAGACCTGGAGACCACACAAGCCAATACCCGACTAGGCTCCGAAATATCCAATCTGACAAGCTGGCCCGCTAAGGCCTGAACATCCAATGCCAAAGGTCTCTCTGCTGCTGGAAGATATGCTAAACTCCCCAAACTCTCTACTCGGCGACTCAAAGCATCGGCCACTACATTGGCCTTCCCCGGATGGTACAAAATAGTGATATCATAGTCCTTAAGAAGCTCTAACCATCTCTGCTAATGCAAATTAAGATCCTTTTGCTTTAACAGATACTGCAGACTCCAGTGATCAGTATAGATCTCACAATTAACCCCATATAAATAATGACGCCAAATCTTCAAGGCGTGAACAATGGCTGCTAACTCAAGATCATGGATAGGATAGTTCTTCTCATGGGTCTTCAACTGGCGCGAGGCATAGGCGATCACCCTACCCTCATGCATCAAAACACAACCAATGCCTATCCTCGAGGCATCACAATACACGGTGTAAGAACCTGAAGCTGATGGAAGAACTAACACTGGAGTTGTGGTCAAAGCAGTCTTGAGCTTCTGAAAGCTCTCCTCACATTCATCCGACCACCTGAATGGAGCACCCTTTTGGGTCAGTTTGGTCAAGGGCGATGCAATAGATGAAAATTCCTCAACAAAGCGACGGTAGTAACCCGCCAAACCAAGAAAGCTCCTAATCTCCGTGGCTAAGGACGGTCTGGGCCAACTCTGCACCGCCTCTTTCTTCTTTGGATCCACCTGAATACCCTCACTGGACACCACGTGCCCCAAGAATGCTACTGAACTGAGCTAAAACTCACATTTAGAGAACTTTGCATAAAGCTTCTCCTCCCTCAATCTCTGCAATACAACCCTCAAATGCTGAGCGTGCTCTTCCTAGCTACGGGAGTACATCAGGATGTCGTCAATGAATACAATGACGAATGAGTCCAAATAGGGCTGGAATACACTGTTCATCAAATGCATGAACGCTGCTGGGGCATTGGTCAGCCCAAAAGACATCACCAGGAACTCATAATGGCCATATCGGGTCTTGAAAGCTATTTTAAGAATATCTGAATCCTGAATCTTCAGCTGGTGATAACCGAACCTCAAATCGATCTTGGAGAACAACCTCGCTCACTGAAGCTGGTCGAATAAATCATCAATACGAGGCAAAGGATACTTGTTCTTGACTGTGAACTTGTTCAACTGCCTATAACCAATACACATTCTCATAGAACCATCCTTCTTTTTCACAAATAGAACCGGTGCACCCCAAGGTGATAAACTAGGCCGAATAAACCCCATATCGAGGAGTTCCTGAAGCTGTTCTTTCAATTCCTTCAACTCCGCCGGTGCCATATGATATGGTGGAATAGAATTGGGCTGAGTGCCCGGCACCAAATCAATACCAAAGTCAATATCCCTGTCAGGTGACATGCCCAGCAGGTCTGCAGGAAACACATCTGAAAATTCACGTACCACCGGAACATAATCAATGACGGGGGTCTCTGCACTAACATCCCTCACAAAAGCCAAATAAGATAGGCAACCCTTCTCAACCATGCGCTGAGCCTTCAAATATGAAATCAACCTACTTGGTACATAATCTATAGAACCGCTCCACTCAACCCTCGAAATTCCCGGCATAGCCAACGTCACCGTCTTAGCGAAAATTCTAGAACAGCATAACATGGAGATAACGAATCCATACCCAATATCACATCAAAGTCAACCATACTGAACAACAATAGATCTACTCGGGTCTCCAGACCCTCAATAGTCACCACACATGACCGATATACGCGGTCCACAATAATAGTATCGCCCACAGGAGTAGATACATGTACAGATGAAACTAAGGACTCACGGGGCATATCTAGAAAATGGGCGAAATACGAGGAAACATATGAATGCGTGGAACCAGGGTCAAATAATACTGAGGCATCTCTGTGGTAAACTGAGACAATACCTGTAATCACAGCATATGAAGCAATAGCATCTGGTCTGGCAGGGAGAGCATAGAAACATGCCTGACCACTCCCTGATCTGCCTCCCTCTAGGACGACCCCTAGCTGACTGACCTCCACCCCGAGCTGACTGGGCGGATGGTGAGGTAGCTGGGGCAGTAATCGGAGGCTGACTCCTCTGCTGAGATAGACCTCCATGATGACGAGGACACTGCCTCCACATATTCCCAAGCTCCCCACACTCAAACCAACTCCATGGTGCTGGCGACAAAAACTGAAGGGAACCCCTAGCACCGGGATGACTGATAGAAGAACCTAGCATGGAAGAGCCCTGAACAGGTGGAGCACGGGACGAACTCTGAACTGGAAGGGCACTAAGTGATGAGTGGACCTGATGAGAACTGTGAGAACCATGGCCAGATGATGCACCCCGATGAAATGGCCGAGCTGACTGAGCCTGTCTGAAATGACGACCTCTACCGTGCTGGATCTGACCCCCAAAAGAAGCATCGCTGAATCCACCCTGACCACGAGGCCTCTTGGCCTCCTGCTCAACCCTCTCCTGACCGCGAACCATCTCAATCTGCCGAGCAATGTCGACAACCTCATCAAAGGTAGCACCTGAAACCCGCTCCCTGGTCATGAGCAACTGTAGCTGATAAGTGAGGCCATCAATAAACCTCATGATCCTCTCTCTGTCAGTGGGAACCAACCAGATAGTATGACGGTCCAACTCGGAGAACCACATCTCATACTGCGTCACAGATATATCACCCTGGAGGAGCCGTTCAAACTGTCTACGCAACTTCTCTCTATGGGATCGAGGCACGAACTTCTCCAAAAAGACCACAGAGAACTACTGCCAAGTAAAGGGTGCTGCGCCAACAGGCCTGTGCCTCTCATAAGTCTCCCACCATCTGAGTGCAATCCCAAAAAACTGAAAGGTAGTGAATGAGACCCCACAAGTCTCCAAAATACCAGCAGTACGGAGTATCCTCTAACACCTGTCCAAAAAGTCCTGAGGATCCTCTCTCTCCATGCCACTGAAAGGTGGTGGCTGAAGTCTCCTAAACCTTTCCAACCTACGCTGATCATCCTCAGGCATAGCAGGAACTACATAATCCTGAGCAACAGCAACCGGCTGGGCTGGTGGTAGCTCTGGTGTCTGAAGTCCCTGAATAACCTGCTCGGGTGTGCGAGCGACGGGAGTCTGAGTGCCGCTCCTGGCCTGAGAAGTGGTTGCGGCCGTTGAAATAGAGACCGCCCGAGCAAGGCCAGTACACGCTGTCAGAATCTGAGCTAGGGCCTCCTGAAGGCCTGGAATCACAATAGGCACAGGTGTTGCCTGAGCTGGTGCATCAACAACTGGAACTTGGTCCTGATCTGGGATAACCGGTGAATCTGTATGTACTGCCCCAACTGCTGTACGGGATGCATCTCTGCCCCTACCACGGCCTCGGCCTCTCGCTGCCCTGGCTGGTGGTACTGGTGGCTGGCCCTCCTAACCGGTAGTATGAGTCCTCACCATCTGTGAGAGAATGAAACAACAGATGTTTAATTACTAGAATCAATAAATTCGCACGACAAGAATTCAAGAATGTGGAGTTTCCTAAAGGTTCTGCAGCCTCTCGAAGATAAGTACAGACGTCTCCATACCGATCCGCAAGACTCTACTAAACCCGCTCATAACTCGTGAGACCTATGTAACCTAGGCTCTGATACCAATCTGTCACGACCCAAAACTAACCCCTGTCGTGATGGCACCTATCATGGAACTAGGCAACCCGACTCATTTCCAAAACAAACCGATATTTTCAATTTAAAGATAATTCCAAGGTTATTTAGACATAAAACCTCCATTTAAAGAGTTCAAATCAAAGAAAAACAGAAGTGCGAAAAAGAAAAGCCCGACATCGGGGTGTCACTAGTCATGAGCATCTGCTACAATCTGTCTAACAATATCAAGGCTAACTCAGCCTGAAAAATAGTTAAATATAACTAGAGGAAGATAAGAGGGAGAAGAGCAGGGGTTGTGATCGCCAAACAACTACCTTGCTATCTCCAAGAAAATCTGCAACCAGAACACTCAATAACTACTACCGTGTCCAGCTATACCTGAATCTGCACACAAGGTGCAGGGAGTAACGTGAGTACGCCAACTCAGTAAGTAACAACAATAAATAAAGACTGAGAAGTAGTGAAGAGCAATAAAGCATATAACGTTCATCATGAAATCTAAGTAAAATACCACATGCTTTTAAAATCAGGATTTGAATCAAACATCTCGTTTAAACCCGATTCCAGTAAAAATTATTTAAAAATATTTTTCCAACAGATTTTCAAACGAAGGCTCAATGCAAAAGTGAGCAAAAATGATGAAATCATAAACAGCCCATCGGGCAAAACATCACTCATATACAGTCCCTCGGGCAAACCTCACAGTCACTCGTACCACTCGGGCATACCTCACAATCACTCTTGACAATCAGGCATACCTCACAATCACTCATGCCTCCCAGTCACTCAGCACTCGACACTCGCACTCAATAGGTACATGCGCTCACTGGGGGTGTGTACAGACTCCGGAGGAGCTCCTTCAGCCCAAGCGTTATAATCTGCACAGACAACTCACGTGCGATAATAATAAAGTATGCTGCAGGCGGGCAACCCCCATCTACACTCATCCTCACAAATCAAGCCCTCGGCCTCACTCAGTCATAAAGTATGCTGCAGGCGGGCAGCCCTGATCCACATTCATCCTCACAAATCAAGCCACTCGGGCATTTCAGTAAAACAGGGCATTCGGCCCAAAATATTTATATGTATCAAAATAGAATCATAAAACTGAGTTCTGCGGTAAACAAGTATAAACATGACTGAGTATTGAATTTTCAATCAAAAACAGTGAGATGATGGTAAGATACAACCCCTAAGGGTCCAAACAGCATTGGCACAAGGCCCAAACATGGCAATCAGCCCAATTTACAGAAAATCTTTCTAAAACATATAAGTATCAATGGTTTCAACAAAGTATGCAACTTTACAGTTGCTACGGGACGGACCAAGACATAAATCCCCAACAGTGCACGCCTACACACCCGTCACCTAGCATGTGCATCACTTCAAAATAAGAGAATGATACGAAATCCGGGGTTTCATACCGTTAGGACCAGAATTACAATCGTTACTTACCTCAAACCGGTCAATTCTCTAACCCGCAATGATCTTGCCTCTGGACTCAGCCTCCAAATGCTCTGAATCTATTCGCAATCAGTACAATACCATCAATACGCTCTAATGGAATGAATTCCACAAGAAAAACTATAAAATTAGACCAAAACCCGAAATTAGCTCAAACCCGGCCCCCGGGCCCATATCTCAAAATCCGACAAAATTTACAAAACTAGAAAGCTCATCCACTCACGAGTCTAACCATACCAAATTTATCAAAATCCGACATCGTTTGGTCCTTCAAATCCTTAAATTACTTTGTTCAAAATTTCAGAGCCCTAACCCCTCATTTTCACTAAGTACCATGATTAAATAATGAAAAATTACCATATATACAAGTATTAGGGCTCAAGTAACTTACCTCAACGAAATCCCCTTGATTCCCTCTTCAAACCCCTCCAAAAGCTCCAAAAATCGAGTTGAAATTGTGAAGAATGACCAAAATTCGCGAAGGGTTCTATTTAAGGATTCTGCCCAGATATTTTGCACCTGCGGACCCTTTCTCGTACCTGCGCTTCCGCATCTGCGGGCACCGGTGCGCACCTGCGCATTCCACTTAGCTGACCAGACTTCGCACCTGCGGCAGTCTCCTCGCACCTGCGAGCCCGCAGGTGCAACCCATTCTTCGCATCTACGAACATTTCTGCATCTGCGAGCCTTTAACGCACCTGCGATCATCGCACCTGCGGTTCCCAATCCGCAGGTGCGGACACACCAGAACAGCAGCTCCAACTGCATTTTCCAACTTTAACAACTCCGTTAACCACCCGGAATCACCCCGAGGCCCTCGGGACCTCAACCAAAAATACCAACAAGTCATATATCAACATACAAATTTAGTCGAACCTTCGAATCACTCAAAACAACATCCAAACACCAAATTACCCTCGGATTCAAGCCTGAGAACTTCTAAAATTTTTCAAATTCTGCAACCGATGCCGAAACCAACCAAACCACGTCTGAATGACCTCAAATTTTGCACACACGTCACAAATGACACTACGAACCTACTCCAACTTCCGAAATTCTATTCCGACCCCGATATCAAATTTTCCACTGCCGACTGAAATCGTCAATTTTCCAATTTTGCCAATTAAAGTCTAATTCTACCACGGACCTCCAAATCACATTCCGGACGCACTACTAAATCCAAAATCACCTAACGGAGCTAACGGAACCATCAGAATTCAAATCTGAGATCATTTAAACATAGGTCAACATCCGGTTGACTTTTCCAACTTAAGTTTCTACTTAAGAGACTAAGTGTCTCAATTCACTCTGAAATCACTCCGGTCCCGAACCAACTAACCCGATATAACATAATACAGCTGAATAACACAAAAGAAGTAAAAATGGAGAAAATAACGGTATAACTCCCGAAACGTCCGGCCGAGTCGTTACAACAGAGTATATACCTATGGGTTTCAGGCTCGATATTTAAGGCTCAATAGCACCAACCTAGGCTAAATTCTTGTGTGTCAATTTTAATATTTTCATAATTTTGTATGTTTGTTTTGTAAATTAAATAATTAATTTTTATCTTATTTAATTGGACTGAGTATATACATATGGGTTCCAGACTCGATATTTGAGGCCCAGTAGCACCAAGCTATCCTGAATTCTTGTGTGTGTCAATTTTAATATTTTCATAATTTTGTATGTTTGTTTTGTAAATTAAATAATTAATTTTTATCATATTTAATGGGACAGAGTATATACCTATGGGTTCCAGGCTCGATATTTGAGGCCCAGCAGCACCAAGCTATGCTGAATTCTTGTGTGTGCCAATTTTAATATTTTTATAATTTTGTATGTTTGTTTTGTAAATTAAATAATTAATTTTTATCATATTTAATTGGACATAGTATATACCTATGGGTTCCAGGCTCGATATTTGAGGCCCAGTAGCACCAAGCTATCCTGAATTCTTGTGTGTGTCAATTTTAATATTTTTATAATTTTGTATGTTTGTTTTGTAAATTAAATAATTAATTTTTATCATATTTAATTGGACAGAGTATATACCTATGGGTTCCAGGCTCGATATTTGAGGCCCAGTAGCACCAAGCTATCCTGAATTCTTGTGTGTGTCAATTTTAATATTTTCATAATTTTGTATGTTTGTTTTGTAAATTAAATATAAAAGATACTTAAACTATAGGGATTCTACGCTAAAAGGCTCTACATTTTACTACGCTAAAAGGACACTAGTCTTTAAGCAAATAAATAATCTAAACTAGATAAAAATAACAAATACATTTTAATCACAAAACAAACACAAAACACTAATATCTTAGTCCGGATAAAAATAATATACTAGTTTAATCGCAAAAAAATACAAAACAACATGAAAAACATACAAAACAACTAATATGCATTATTATACGAGTTTCGACATAAACTAAATCGGAATACCTCGATTTATGTTTTTCGAAAAATCGATGAATTGAAAATTTGAGCCCGAAACAAGGAAACCACAACAATAGAAGGCTTGGCTAGGATGTGGGACCTACAATCTTATTTTTTTGTGTGACGGGTGGGATCCACTACAATTTTTTTAGAAGGAAATTTGGTTTGGGGGGGGGGGGGGAGGGTGGGGGGTCGGTTAAGAATTTTGAAATGGGCAGGGGGTCTGGTTCGAATGTGGGGAAGGAGAGGGACCGTTTATTTATGTATGTATAGCGCGGTATATAACTGCGCTATACATATATAGCGCTATGCATAGCTGTCTTATCAGCCCTGTATAGAGCGATTTAAAAGAGCGTTATATATATATATATATATATATATATATATATATATATATATATATATATATATATATATATAGCGCTCTTTTAAAGAGCGCTATATATAAAAATGTCACTTTTTTTTTAAACACATATTTTCGTCACACTTGTCCAAAAAAATCACAAATGGGTTCTGGACTCGGAAGTGGGGTACCAGTACATGAAAACCAAGTATGACCCTAAAAAGAAGAAAAAATAATGGATGATGTATAAATAACAGCAAATTTTTCTTCTCGTTGTATTAAAAGGAAGAAATAGTCTTCTTTGGCAATTGACATAGGTTAATGGCAAAACCGAAGCTTCCCATGGTCAAAATAAGAATTGACGGGGGTATATTGTATGACATAAGTCATTTTACAGAAAATGTTTCTCAAAAACCGACTTATTTTTGAAGAATATTTTCGGCTCTGTTGTTTTTTAATCTTCTCTTTCTTTTTTCTATCATTTGTTAGAATACTAATTTGGAATTGAGGCACTATTATAGTTGCAATATACTTAATTAGCGCTACTAAGATCGAGTTTGAAGGACTAATACTTACAACGATCAGCTAATGATGTATCGTAATATTAATTCATTTGAGAGAAGTTTTCTGGTGAACAAAAATTTATCTACCTCCAGTTATTGAACAAATTATTGTTGTACAACGAAGTTAACTTATAAATAAAGGTAACATTTAAAATTACATAAATCAAAAGTTTGACATTTGAAGGGAGCCTTGACGTAACTGGTAAAATTGCTGCCATATGACCGGGAGGTTGCGAGTTCAAGTCGTGAAACAGTCTCTTGCAGAAATACATAGTTCTTCTGACCTCGCGCATAACGGGAGCTTAGTGCACCGTACGTCCCTTTTTTAATTTTATTTAAGGTTTGACATTTCAAAACTCTATTATAGATGTTCTTTATTACTTACTTCTAAGTTCTAACTTTTCCTTTTTCATCAAAAAATGCATGTAGAGAAATGACATTTCTTTTCCTTTTTCTTAGTTTAATCGGAATAATTCTTAGGTAATACTAGAGGAGCATGTGACTTGCACACTAGTTGGAGATTTGCAGATGCCAGCTGCAGCTGGCTTTGTGGTATTAGAATAACTAACTTATCTGTTAAAGTGTAGTTAGTTACAACTGTCAGATAGATTAGTGTATACTTATTGTTTACCCAAAAAAAAAGTAACAATTGAATTTGTACGCCGTTCAAAGAATACGTGGTTTAATTCAATATGATGACCAATTGCAAAATAGACGATCAAACCAATTGCAATACGATGGCCAAACCTGATCTTAGATTGGACATTCGTCCTCGATCGGACCCTCGATGCAAGCTCGGTCGTGAGTAAAGAAAAGAACAAACAAGTAATACCTTGAACAATCTCTAGAAGACAAGTAAATTTTTTTATTGCTTTGAATTGCGTGCTACAATGTATCAGATTAAAAAAAAACTTCTCCTTTATATAGTAGAAAAATTTCAGTCCTAGTATAAGTCTAAAAAATTATTTTCTTTTCCCGGTAATTATTGATCCATAATCGATACTGAATGAGATTCGCGCCGTAATATCCGGTTGAGGACGAGTATTATGGCCCCCTATCCGTCATGCATAAACGTCCACCGCGTCTCCCGAGGTTTAGAAGTTATACTCAGTCCGGGATGGGTCGCTTTACCATGTTCGATGTCAGATATGTCGTTCATTCTTCCTGGGTCTCGATATGAAGGGTCTCTGGCCTCGATTATAATCTCGCGGATCCGTGCCCCCCTCGTTCTCTCATCGGGATAGACATTGTCCCCAATTTTACCCGTACACACTTATATAAATGATTGTAGTTAGCTTGATTTGAACAGAAGGCAGAATAGAAAATATCCCAATGCAGTTTCTCTATCTAAAGCTTCATCTGCCTCATCTCTTTCGTCATCATGATATCAAAGCACTAATCAACTGAATTGAGGGATTTTTTTCATGCATTCTAGGTGAAAGAATGAGGAGTTCAAGTTCGATTTTGGAGTTAGCCCTAATTTTCTTTCTAATGGTAATCGGAGAAAATGTTACTGATGCTTCCACTGGAGTTCCAGAGAGATTACTGCTGGCGGTTCGACTGTAATTGATCACCGTCATCCACTTTATTTGATCCATCAGATGGCCCTGGTTTTCTTTCCGTCGAGATGTTGTTGACTGGTATGGATAATTACGCGATTTGGAGTTGCGCTATGAAATTATCGTTATTGAAAAAAAAAAAGATTGGTTTCATCAATAACACCATCTCAAATGATGATTTTCCACCAGAATTAGTGAAAGATTGGGATCGTTGTAATGCTATAGTCATTTCCTGAATAATACGCAATGTCAACTAGGAATTACTAGCTGGAGTTCTTTTTTCTTCGAATGCACATACAATTTGGGTAGAATTGAAGGAGCGATTTGATATAAGGTTAGTGGCTCTCGCACATATCATCTACACAAGAAAATTTAAAATCTTCATTCTAAAAAAAATTAACTTTAAACTCAATTGGTTCAATGATTTCTGATTAATTTAATAATTTAATCTTAAATTGCATAAAATATTGACTAACATATTTGCAAAAATATTTCAATATTAAATTAAATATGAAAATTAACCCCTAACACTCTACATAGCCAACCAGTAGTTTTCTCAAATCACACAAAAGATAAAAAGAAACTAATTCCGTACCCTCTCTTCTCGCCCCCTCAAATAATCACAAATAGTATGTACATACCCATTTCTTCTTCTTCACTCTAAACCTCTATTACTCTACTCCAATAATGTAACGATCCGGCCGGTCGTTTTGAGTATTTTAGCCATGATTCTATAATTTGATACTTTTCATGTGTATTTATGATTATGTGACTTGTTGGGGTGATTGGTGTACTATCAGGAGAGTATTGGATTGATTTGGGACACTTAGTTCCTTGGTTGGAGGCATAGGTTGTATGAGTTGACCAGTTTGACTTTTGTGTAGGTGACTCCAGAATGATATTTTGATGATTCCAATAGTTTCGTATAGTAATTTTAAACTTAGGTGTGTGTCCAGATTTGGATTTGGAGGTCAGTAAGTTAGTTTGGTATTTTTTGGGAAAAGTTAGAAAGTTTAAGGTTTTGAAGGTGAATAAGCTTGACCGAGGGTTGATTTTATTGATATTGGACTTAAGCTGTGATTCCGGGAGTTGGTATAGGTTCATTGTGTTATTTGGGACTTGCATTCAAAATTTGAGGTCATTCGGCGTTGTTTAGGCTTGTTCAGCGCAAGTTTTGAATTTAGAAAGTTCATTAGGCTTGAATTGATGTGCAATTTGAGGTTTTGATGTTGTTTTATGTGATTTGAGGCCTTGAGCAGGTTCGTGTTATGTTTTGGGATTGGTTGGTGTGCTTGGACGGGGTCCCAGGGGGCCTCGGGTGTGTTTCAGATTGTTGTTAGATCATTATTGGACTTGGTTGCATTGTTGAAGTCTGATAAGTTCTGGTGCTTTTGCACCTGCGACACTTGGTTCGCAGGTGCGAGTCCGCAGAAGCGGACAGTGGACCGCAGAAGCGGTGGTTGGTCCAGTTCTAAGAGTTTCGCAGATGCGGGCATGTGTGTGCAGAAGCGCGATCGCAGAAGCGATCCTTGGACCGTAGGAGCGGCGCCGCAGGTGCAGCTACTCGACAAAAAAATAGGATTTTGGGACTTAAACTGAAGTCCGCATCTGCGCTTATTTTTTCACAGATGCGGCATCACATGTGCGACTATTGGACCGCAGAAACGAAAAGTCTGGGCAGAATAAAGCTTGGATGAGGGTTTTATTTTATTTATCACATTTTGAGTAAGTGAGCTCGGTTTAGGGCGATTTTGAAGGAGATTTTCACGATTTGGATTGGATTAAGTATTTTTGACTCAGATTGTTATTATTTAATGATTTCAACCTTGATATTAGTGTTTGATTGATGATTTGAATTAGAGAAATTGGGAATTTTGGTAAAAAACTTTTCTAAAACATAAATTAATGATTTGAAGTCCGATTTGATGTCAAAATTGGTATGGTTGGACTTGTAATCGAATGGGTATTTGAAATCTGTGAGTTTGGTCAGGTTCCGGGGTGCGAACCCGGGGGAGACCTTTTGGGTTGAATTTTTGATTTTAATTAAAAATCGAGTCTTTATTATCCAGAATTATTTCCTATGGCTTTTATTTATGACATAAGTTATTTTGGCTAGATTCGAGCCGTGCGGAGGTGGATTTGCGCGGGAAGGGCCTATTAGCGGATTGATTTAGATTGTTTGGTAAGTATCTTGCCTAACCTTGTATAGAAAAAATATCCCTTAGGTGCTATCCCTAATTGTGATTTCTATGATGTGTGAAAGTGACGTGTACACGAGGAGACGAGCGTGTATATGGGTACTATGTGTGGTTTTGACCGGAATAGACCGTAGGCTATTAATATGCCTTAATGTGATAATGAACTTTATTTGAAACTTGTGAAATAGCTTATTGACTATTTGATCATGCTCATTTCATTGACATAGCCATAGACATGCTTTATCTATTGAACATCCCACCGCTTGTATGATTATTTGTTTTGTCCTGGTGTATAGTTGTGGAAAGTTGTGAACTCATACTTTGATGATACTTTGGTACTATTGTTGTGATATCGTGACACTTGGCATTATTATTTTTTGGTACCGTAAAACTTTTGGACATGTTAAGTGGATTGATTGGGGGTGTCAACACGAGGTTTTGCAGTGTGAATTCATTGTCTATGGTTGTGCGCATGGGGTGAAATAAAGGTGGCGTTATCTCGGGTTGCCCACGTGGCATAATAAGGATGGATATATGCACATGTGGCGAAATAAGGGTGGAATATCATTTTATGTGCACATACAACGTAATAAGAATGGAATTTCGATGATGTTATGTGATATTTCAGGGTGTTCTCATTATTGTTGTGTTTGTGTTGAGACGGGGCTATTATTCTATTTCTTAATTGTTTCTGAAAGCTTACATTTTGCACTTACCTGAGTTATGGCTGTATTTGACATTTCATCACATGATTTACCTCATATTTGATATTTCGTGATCATAAATGGGTTATACTATATTAAGTTGTTATTACATATTCTAAAAGGATTGTGATTATCGTTTTTAGTTGTATTTCGATTATCAGTTTTTTGATATATTCATTGTATATATTATTTGTCTAGTGAGTATCACATGATTTGAACCTCGTCACTACTCTATCGAGGTTAATCTTGATACTTACTGGGTACCGATTGTGGTGTACTCATGCTATGCTTCTGTACATCTTTTTGTGCAGATCCAAGTACCTCAGACACGATTGATCGGCAGTGAGACATTGCACACGTCGGAGACTTCAAGGTATCACTGCATGATCCGACCGCAAGCCTCAGAGTCACCTTCTTATTTCATTTCTATTGTTTATGTATTTCAGACAATACTGTAGTTGAGATTGATGTCGTGTATTCAGTTGTATTGCTCTTATTTATGCATTTATGTTAAACTCCATTTTCGTTAATTCATGTTTTCATTGTTTAATATAATGTTGAGTGACTGACTTACCTAGTTGGAAGATTAGGTGCCATCACGACTCCTAAGGAGGGATTTTGGGTCATTACAAGTTGATATCAGAACTCTAGGTTCATAGGTTCTACGAGTCACAAGCATGTTTAGTAGAGTCTTGCAGATCGGTACGGAGACGTTTGTACCTATCTTCGAGAGGCTACAAAACTATTAGGAATTTCACTTTTTTCATTCCTTTTCGTGCGTATTTATTACTTTTAGAGCTTGAGATTTTGTCTTTCTATTCTCTCGCAGATGGTGAGGACACGTACTACTGGATCTGATGAGTAGACACCCATGCCCCCTGCTAAAGCCGCGAGAGGCCGGGGTCGAGGTAGAGGCCGATGAGGGGAACGTGCTACAGCTAGAGCACCTACCATAGGAGCGACCGAGGAGCCACCAACAGCTCCGGTTGGAAAGTAGGCACCTGTGATGCCTACTACTACCCCTGACTCCGGGAGACTTTAGCACAGTTCCTAAGCATGTTTGGTACCTTGGCTCAGGAGGGATTGATCCAAGTTGCACCAGCTACTTCTCAGGCTGGGGGAGGAGCTCAAACTCCCGCCGCCCGTACTCCAAAGCAGCGAGTCCATGTTGATCAGGTCCCGAATATTATGCCAGCACAACCAGTTATCATGATTCAGCCTGAGGTCAGGCTAGAGGCATTAGAGGAGGAACAAATGAGACGTGAGAGGTTCAAAAAGTATGATCCTCCTACTTTTAGTGGCTCAATTTCTGAGGATGCACAGAGTTTCCTAGACCAGTGTCACCGTATTCTCCACATCATGGGCATTGTGGAGGTAAGCGGAGTTGCCTTTACCACATTTTAGCTGACAGGGCCAGCACATAGGTGGTGGAAGGCTTATGATGAGGGTAGGCCAACTGATGCATCCCCACTCACTTGGGCTCCATTTTCGGATATGTTCTTGAGAGAGTTTGTCCCACAGACCCTCCGGGATATGTGGCGCACATAGTTTGAGCAGTTGTGTTAGGGGACTATGACGGTGTTAGAGTATGCCATTAGGTTTAGCGAGTTATCCCATAATGCACCTATTTTATTTTCTATAATCAAATATCAAGTCCGCAGATTTATCGAGGGGCTTAGTTATGGTATTAAATTCAGTATGGCACGGGAGCTGGAGACTGATACTCCATTCCAGAAGGTTGTGGATATTGCTAGGAGGTTAGAGCATATTCGTGGTCAAGAGAGGGATTATAGGAAGGCCAAGAGACCTCATGGTTATGGAGGATTTGGGGGCTCCTACTCTGGGGCAAGATCCATCATGGAAAAGGTTTTATCAGTAGACCAACTCAGTCTGTACTTTAGGCCACTCGCAGTGCCCCAGACATTCAGGGACCTTAGAGTACTCATTTTGCACAACCATCTTCCAGTGCACCTCCTGCACGGGGTGCTTACAACGGTTATCCTAGTCATCCAGGTCAGACTCAGTTCCAGCAGCCACGCCCGCTGAGAGGTTGTTTCGGGTGTGGTGATACTAGGTACATTATGAGGGATTGTCCTAGACTTATGAGGGGTGGACCTCCACAGGGTACACATGCCATGGTTGTCTCTCCAGTTGTTGCTCCACCTGCACATCCAACCAGGGTGGAGGATAGATGAGTAGAGGTCATCCTAGAGGGGGAGTCCAGACCCGTTGTTATGCTTTTTTGGGTAGGACTGAGATTGTTGCATCAGATGTTGTCATCACAGGTATTGTTCTGGTTTGTCCTAGAGATGCATCAGTTTTATTTGATCTAGGTTCCACGTATTAGTATGTATCATCTTACTTTGCTTCATATTTGTATATATCTCGTGATTCTTTGAGTGTTCCTGTTTATGTGTCCATGCATGTTGGGATTCTATCATGGTAGACCGTGCCCATCGGCCATGTTTGATCACTATTGAGAGTTATGAGACCATGGTTGACCTTATGCTACTCAATATGGTGTACTTTGATGAGATTTTGCATATGGATTGGTTGTCGCCCTATCACACTATTCTAGATTGTCACGACAAGACTGTGACATTGGCTATGTCGGGTTTTCCGCGGTTAGAGTGGAGGGGTACATTGGATTGTGTTCCTAGTAAGGTGGTGTATTTCTTAAAGGCACAACAGATGGTTGTAAAGGGGTGCTTAGCATATTTAGCCTTTGTGAGGGATGTCAATGCTGATACTCCTACCTTTTAGATAGTTCCGGTAGTGAGAGATTTCCTAAATGTGTTTCCAGCAGACCTACCGGGCATGCCATCCGATAGGGATATTGATTTTTGTATTGGCTTGGTGCCGGGCCCTCATCCCATCTCTATTCTACCATATCGCATGTCACAAATGAAGTTGAAGGAATTAAAGGAACAACTTTAGGAGTTTCTTGATAAGGGTTTTATCCGACCGAGTGTCTCGCCTTGTGGTGCTCCAGTCCTATTTGTGAATAAGAAAGACAAATCTATGAGGATGTGTATTGATTACAGACAGCTGAACAAAGTTACAGTCAAGAACAAGTACCCATTACCGCACATCAATGATTTGTTTGATTAGCTTCATTGTGCTCGGGGTATTCTCAAAGTTTGATTTTAGGTCATGGTACAATCAATTGGAGATTCGGGATTCAGATATTCTGAAGACGGCTTTCAAGACTCGCTATGGTCACTATAAGTTCTTAGTGATGTTATTTGGGCTGACCAATGCCCAGCAACCTTTATGCATTTGATGAACAGTGTATTCCAGCTGTATCCTAATTCATTTATCATCATTTTCATTGATGACATATTGGTGTACTCTCACAGGTCGGAGGATCATGAGGAGCACTTGAGGATCGTGCTCCAATCTTTGAGGGAGAAGAAGTTATATGATAAATTCTTCAATTATGAGTTTTGGCTTGATTCAGTGGCATTTTTGGGCCATGTGGTGTCTAGTGAGGGGATTAAGGTGGATCCGAAGAAGATTAAGGCAGTTCAGAGTTGGCCCAAACCGTCTTCTGCTACCGAGATCCGAAGTTTTCTAGGCTTGGCCAGGTATTATCGCCATTTTCTGGAGGGGTTCATCCATCACAGTTCCTTTGACTAGATTAACTCAGAAGGGTTCTCCATTCAGGTGGTCTGACGAGTGTGAGGAGAGCTTTTAGAAGTTCAAGACTTCCTTGACCAAAGCTCCAGTTTTGGTGTTGCCTTCAACATCAGGTTCTTATACAGTTTATTGTGATGGTTCGCAGATTGGCATTAGTTTTGTATTGATGTAGTAGGTTAGAGTGATTGCTTATGCTTCGTGTTAGGTGAAGCCTCACGAGAAGAACTACCCAGTACATGATTTAGAGTTGGCAGCCATTGTTTACGTGCTGAAGATTTGGAGGCACTATCTCTAAGGCATGTCTTGTGAGGTATTCACATATCAGATGAGTCTACAACATTTGTTTAAGCAAAAGGATCTGGACTTGAGGCAACAAAGGTGGTTAGAGCTACTAAAGGACTATGATATAGTCATTCTTTATCATCCCGAGAAGGCAAATATGGTGGATGATGCTTTGAGTAGGAAGGATGGGAGCATGGGTAGTCTTGCTTTTATCGCAGTTGGGGAGAGACCTTTAGCATTGGATGTTCGGGCTTTGGCCAATATATTTGTGAGGCTAGATGTTTAAGAGCCTAGTCGGGTTCTTGCTTGCGTGATTTCACGGTCTTCTCTGTTTGATAGCATCAAGGAGCATCAGTATAATGATCCCCACTTGTTTGTCCTTAAGGGCACGGTGCAATACGGTGATGCCAATGAGGTGGCTATTGGTGATGATGGGGTGTTCTGGATGCAGGGTCTTATATGTGTTCCAAATATTGATGGGTTGCGTGAGTTGATACTTGAAGAGGCCCATAGCTCACGATATCCCATTTATTCCGGTGCCACAAAAATGTACCAGGACTTGAGGCAGCACTACTGGTGGGGAAGAATGAAGAAAGATATTGTGGAGTATGTGGCTCAGTGTTTGAATTGTCAGCAGGTGAAGTACGAGCATTAGAAACTGGGTGGGTTGCTTCAGAGGCTTGATATTCCAGAGTGGAAGTGGAAGCGCATCACCATAGATTTTGTTATTGGAATTCACGGACTTTGAGGAAATTCGATGCTGTGTTGGTCATTGTAGACAGACTGACCAAGTCTGCACACTTTATTCCGGTCGTGACTACCTACTCTTCAAAGCAGCTGGCTAGGATTTATATTCGGGAGATCGTTCGTTTTCATGGTGTGCCGGTGTCTATTATCTCCAATCGAGGTACGTAGTTCACATCGTATTTTTTGGAAAGCAGTGCAGCAAGAGTTAGGCACACAGGTCGAGTTGAGTATATCATTTCATCCCCAGGCGGACGGACAGTTCGAGCGCACTATTCAAATATTGGAGGACATGTTACATGCATGTGTCATTTATTTTGGAGGTTCCTAATATTAGCTTCTTCCGTTAGCAGAGTTTTCCTATTACAACAGCTTTCAATCGAGTATCAAGATGGCTCCTTACGAGGCCTTATATAGGAGGCAGTGTCATTCTTTGGTTAGATGGTTTGAGCCTGGGAGGCTAGGTTGTTGGGCACTCATTTGGTTACAGATGCCTTGGAGAAGGTGAAGTTGATTTAGGATTGGCTTCGTATGGCGCAGTCCAGGAAGAAGAGTTATGCTGATCGGAGGGCTCGTGATTTTGTAACGATCCGACCGGTTGTTTTGAGCATTTGCACTTCGCTTGGTAGTTTATGGGTGTGATTAGATCCGTATGATGTATTTTGACATTTGTGAATCGTCGGTTTTGATTTTCAGGTTATTCGGGATTGATTTGGAAGAATGATTCTCAACTAGGGAGCTTTAAATTTGAAAGAGTTGACCAAGTTTGATTTTTTAGCATTTGACCTTGGATTGAAATTTTAATGGTTCTGTTAGCCCCGTTGGGTGAATTTGGACTTAGAAGCGTGTCCGGATTACGATTTAGAGGTCCGTGGTTGATTTTGTCTTGAAATGGCGAAAGTTGGAATTTTGGAAAGTTTGACTGGGAGTGAACATTTTGATATCGGGGTCGGATTCCGATTCCGGAAGTTGGAGCAGGTCCGTAATTTCAAATGTGACTTGTGTACAAAATTTGAGGTCAATCGGACGTGATTTGATAGGTTTCGGCATCGGTTGTGGAAGTTTGAAGTTTCAAAGTTCATTGAATTCGAATTAAGGTGTGATTCATCATTCCGATGTTGTTTTGTGTGTTTTGAGGCCTCGAGTAGGTCCTTGTTATGTTATGGGACTTGTTGGTATATTTGGACGGTGTCCCGAAGGGCTCGGGAGTGTTTCAGATTGATTTCGGATCATTTTTCTTCATTTTGGTACTGATGTGTTCTACTGTTTTCTTGTGTCTCAGTTCTTCATCGCGTTCGTATGGCAAGTGTCGCGAACACGTAGTGTATTTGGATGGCAGTAGTATTTATTCATCGCATTCGCGAGTAATGGTCCGCGTTTGCGTAGTGTTGGGGCAAGTCTTCTTTGCGATCGCGTATGATGGATCGCGGACGCGTAGAGTTGAGCTGGGAGCCGGAGCCAGAGGCCTTCTTCATCGTGTTCGCGTAGTTGGAGTAGCGTTCGCGAAGGTCTGAGCCAGCTGTAAGTCGTGTTCGTAAGGTTTTTACCGCGAACGCGAAGTGTATTATGGTGGCAAATTATTTTGTTCATCACGAACGCGATTGTGTTGACGCGTTCGCGTAAGAGGATGACTGGGTAGAAGTATAAAGTACTTTATTTCAAGGGTTTGAGCCATTTTTACATTTTAGGATCTATGGAGCTCGTATTAAGGTGATTCTTGGAGCAATTTTCATCACAAAGATTGGGGTAAGTGTTTTCTACTCTGTTTTGGTTATATTTCATGAATATACCTTCATTTTTGGTAATTGGATTGTGAATTTTGAAGAGGAAATTGGGGGGTTTGGGCTAAAGTTTCATAATAGGAATTTTTGAGTTTTGAACATCGAATTGGAGTCGGATTTGAGTGAAACTAGTATGGTTGTACTCGCAATTGAATGGGTTGTTGAATTTTGTAAATTTTGTCGGGTTCCGAGGTACGGGTCCGGGTTGGGCTTTTGGCCGATTTCGGGCTTTTGATTCAAAATTTAATCTTTTCCCGATTGGTTCCTTTAGCATTGTTTGATGTATTTGAGTTGTTTTTGGTTAGTTTCGAGCCGTTCGGAGGTCGGAACGCACGTGATGGCATCTTTGGAGCATCGCTTGGCTTGCTCGGCATTCGTATTGGCTTGTTTGAGGTAAGTAACTCTTTTAATCTTCGAGCTGAGGGTATGAAACCCCAAAATACGTGTTATGTGATTTGTGTTGAGGTGATGCACATGCTAGGTGACGGGCGTGTGGGCGTGCACCATGTGAATTGGGACTCTGTTGTTTCCGTGGCACTGAATAGTGGCCCTATTTTGTTGATATCCGTGTTTTCACCATGTGATAAAGTAATTGAGCTATCAATCATGATGGATATCATGTTTAGGCTTTATGCCGATACTGTTAGGACCCACAGTGGTCATTTCTTGCTGTCATCTCATTGATTTCATTGATATTTCGTACTCAGTCATATTCATGCATTCATATCATATCTCATTCTCAGTCGTTATTTATTGATACATCATATCCTTGTTGTCGGGCTAGTTTCATGACATTGTGAGCCCGTGAGTGAGACTTGAGAGATTGATGACTGAGTGAGGCCGAGAGCCTGATTATGAGTGACAGTTATGGGATCGGGCTGCACGCCATAGCATGCTATATTGATTTATGCCTGGATCTGGCTTATGATAGTGCTTGGGCTGTAGGAGCCCCTTCGGAGTCTGCACACCCCCAGTGAGCGCGGTTGATTATATTGAGGGATGGATCTTCCCTGGACATGGATCTTTTCCGAAGTATTTATATACCTAGAGATGGATCTTCTCCATGTGGTCGGATTGGCCTTCCTCGGTAGTGAGTGACTGATGGTCAGTGATGTATATATTCCGAGATGCATCTTCCCTAGGATGTATGGGCCATATACAGTACCGAGTGGTTGAGCATGATGAGTGGAAAGTGTGAGACAGTGAGATTGAGTACTCTGAGAGTGTGAGTACATGATTCATCTCTGAGATATATGGCATTGGCATGCACACATGACATACATGCATAAAGATGCATTTTTCCTCATGCTGTAAGGTATCACATCATTCATGACTTTTTACACACATTGATATGTGAGCATAGAGAGGTATTTCACACTTGCTATCTGGAAAGAAAATGAAACATCTTATTTATTGTGGAAAGGATATTTGGAAAAATTACAAATTTTCAAACTTAACTCATATTTTTGGTATTTTCGGTAAAAGATTTGGGTTTTCACTAAGATACTTGAAAAGTATGACTATTTTTCTGGAACTGTGAATGAGCTGAGCATTTTACTTCTGAGATACATCTTTTATTACTTATATTATGCTGTTATGAACTATTGTAGGATATTGGTATTGGACCCGACCTTGTGTTAGCTCGTCACAACTTTCAACCTAAGGTTATGTTTGTTACTTATTGAGTACATATGGTCGGTTGTACTCATACTATACTTCTGCACCTTGTGTGCAGATGTTAGCTATTGATGTTGCTATGATCGATGGGAATTAGATTTGAAGATGTACCTGCGTCCCGGTTGTAGCTGCCTCTTGTTCGTGGTAGCCTTAAGTCTATAAAAATTCTGTTTATGTACTTTTCAAATAGACAATGTATTTATTTCATTTCAGCTTTGTAAATTCTATTCTTAGAAGCTCATGATTTGTACTACCAATTCTTGGGAAATGTATAAGATTAAGATATTTCTTTACTTAAATTCCTTTATTAATTGTTATTGGAGTTGGATAATGGTTAATTGGCTTACCTAGCTGGTTGGGTTAGGTGCCATCACGGCTAGTCGGATTTTGGGTCGTGACAAGATGGTATCAGAGCTCTAGGTTCATAGGTTCTACAAGTCATGAGAAAGTGTCTAGTAGAGTCATGTGGATCGGTATGATGACGTCCATACCTATCTTCGAGAGGCTATATGACATTTAGGATATGCTTCCCATCTTTCTTTCCTTATCGTGCGATATTGATTCAGCTTGAAGCGTAACTCTTTGAATTCCTTCCACGCATTCATATGCGCATGTGAGCGCTCGGTATCGGTTGTGTGCCGACGACTTTCGATTCCATGGTTGAGGTGCGAGATATGATTTTTGGCGTGCTGATGATGGGCCAGTCTGGAGGACCTGAGGTCGGGTTTTGACGGTAGCTTGAGCACGGAGATTTCGATTTTGTGAGCACGTTATTTTTGGGGCTCATATGTCCGGTAATTATTTAATATCCCTGCGAGTGGAATTTGTGGCTCGATGAGCGGTATAATGGCTTTGTGATGAGAATGATATGACTGTGGGAGGTGTTTGTGTTAAGACGATTTGAATACGACGAGAAGTGTTTCCTTGAGATGTAGCAAGGACTATGGGGTGCCTGATTTCTGTCTTTATTTGGCGTATGGTCTCGAGTTATGGGTGTATTGAGGGATCTCTCATGTTGTTTAGTTGTGGAGTGAAGTAGATTCTCATGTCTTGTTGACGAGTTCAGAATCGAGAAGATTAAGTGACTGCGTAGTAGTCGTAACTGTGGAAGGCTATAGAGAGATGTCAGTTTGAGGCAAAGCAGGTGGGTTATACCATGTGAGGTGTCTTGAAGTTGTGTGATCCCTAAGATGTTTTGCAGAGAGTTCTCTTTTACCAGTGAATGATATATGATGTGAATGATATATGATGCAATTTGAGTTTGGATTGCCTGTGGAAGTTGGATTAACCATCACGAGGATGAACGCGAGATTTACAGATGATTTGAGGTACTAGATGGTTTGTGTTGCATGAGCGGATGGAGGATTTAATGAAATCTCACTGTGGTATTATGGTAGTAATGAGGGTATGGTTATTGTAAGTAGTCATATGTTTTATTCCACGGCTTTGAGCCAAGTGGGGGAGTCTGCTATCGACGAGTTGATTGCATGGTTATGTATTGTATTGGTTTCGGTTCGGGGTATACTGGTGAATCAGTTATGACTTGCAGATGTCGAAATCGAGGATGACTCGGGTAAAGGAATTTCTGGATACAGGTTGTATTACACTCTATGGGTATATGAGAATCATAAAATAATTGAGTGGTTATTCGCGAAGGATGTTGTGTACATGGAGTAAGAATTTGCTCGGTTGCTTAGGAGTGTGGGTTACTCCCTTGGGTGTTGGCGTGCTAATGGAGCACAAGTCGTTCGTTCCGTTTGGTCAGTTTAATTGAGATTTGAGCAGAGTGGATGGCTCTCGAGAATGGTTCTAATGGATTCAAGAACTATATGTAGCAATTGGGAATTTCGGATTGGTATATGGCTAGGATCTGATATTTGCATTGGACGGTGTTGAGACTTGTGGCATTTTTATATCATTGTGTATTATGCATTTCAGTATCAAGAAGGTGAAGAAAACAGTTTTAGGTTCACATAAAGTCTCTTTAGAGTGGGTGCCGCAGTTGTGGTACTTTGGGGTGCTTAAGAGAGGAGTCAGCGACTTATGGGCTTTAGGGCGTTGTGGTTTTATACTAGGGTCTCTTGTGTGGTGAATTTTGGTTAAGGATCGTGGTATTCTAGCAAGGAGAAGTATCAATTTGAGGGCAATTTGGAAAGGACTTGGAGAAATAGGACAGCTTGGTAGTAGGTTGGGTTAGCATAGTAATGGATATAATCGGTTCTTTGGGTACTTATGATGTGGCTAGTCTCCACAGGAGTTTCGTGGCAATGCTCTTGGGTTTTGGTGACCTGCGTGGCTGGGTTGAGTTAGAGAGATTCGGTTCTGACAGCTTGGTTGTGTGCAAATGGGTTTCGAAGAGTTCTCGATGGTTTTTACCACAGTTCGAGGAGTATATTTCCTACCGGCGTGAAGAATGTGTTGCGTATTAGGATTTTCTCTGGGATGAGATCAAATAGAAGGTTTGTGACTGATCGGGTATGTATTCTGCTGGTGACTCATAGTTGATTATATGATTCTTGTACTCTTTGCAGGATGGCATGGTAGACGTGGTGTATTGTGTGGGACTGAGATTTGCATGTACAAGGTCACAGTTCAGTTTTGAAGGGAAGGACATAAATTTGTAGGAAGTATGGACGGTTTCAGATGACTAGGTAAATGATATTACTAATCAGTATGGCCTGATGAGAGTATACATTTCAGAAGGGGTAATGTGTTTTGATTTATGGATACTTCACTAGTATTGCGGCACTCTCCTAGTTGATCGACTGCTGATATTCAAATTTTGCCTTGTGGCACGGAAGAATTATAGAAGTATTCCTCGTGGGATGATCGTGTATGAGAGATATGTTAGACATTCGGGTGGTGGAGTTGGGATCAAATATGGTGATTCGTGTGTTCTATGGATTTGGAGATTGGGAGTTCTTAGGAACAGATTGTTTCATGGTTACGGACTGTCAAGTCGTGGCCGAAGCTAGCCAAATGATAGTATGTGTTATGATTCAGTCATTGTGGACCTTCGGAGGGTTATTTATCTATTGGTGGGTGACCAGAGTTGATTTGGGAGCCCATTGGTAGGCCCAACTAGGATGGGTATTCTACACTGAGCCGAATTGGTTGGCTCCATACTACTATTGTTGAGGGATGTGCCATTCGGTTGTTGTTGAGCTTATTCGTGTTCTGAGATGATCTGTGAGTTACTCCTCTATACTACGAGGAGTTGTGATTTGTTGGTTATATGCACATATGGTGCAGTTCTATTGGGGCCTTATAGCGGAATTTGAGCGAGAAGAGTATTGGTTATGTTCTTTCGGGTTTTGTGTGACATTGTGTCATTTGCTTCTCCGTGGTTATGGAAATGCACTTTGAGTACTTGATGTCGAATTGCGCATGGTTATTGATTTTTAGCAGGGTGGCTTGAGGTATTTCATATGCACCAGTATTTGGATAGGGTCGCACATTGCAGCGGAGTTTTGTTGAGATATGATCCCTCGTGTTAGATTCGTGTGTTTTGGTTCTACGGTGTGTGATAGGTTCTTAGCATTGCGTTGTGGTGGTACTTATTGAGCTTGCGGGATAGTTCTCCCATCTGAATCAGTTTTCCATGATTTGAGTATATTTGGAAGGTTGCTTATTGGTGCACGGATTGCACGGGTTATGGCGTCGCATTGTATCGATGTGGCATGTCACTAGAGTGGTCGTGTTGGATTAGATGAGATCATTGAACCTAGAATGGATACTATTGGAATTGATTACAGCATGTTTGGAAGGATAATATCGGAAGTCGGCTTAAAAATTTTCTATAGTCTTGTCGAAGGAGATGGAGTACCATGACCTGTTGATCTGATGAATGGTTATGAATTCAGCATATTTCTTTCATCATCGGCAGTGTACGAAGGTTTTAGAGCGAGGCTTTATTCGATATGAGGTCTATTATCGATATTGGGTTGTTTTGAGCAGCTACTATGATTTGAAATTTTCGCTATGAGTATTTGAGTTATGTGGTACATCATGTGATTATATCTTCGGTTATAGATATGGCTTGATACAGCTTGTTCAGACTTATACAGTGTGTAGATGCGAGATTCTGATCTTATAGAAATTGTGGATGTTAGAAATTGGATTCTAAGGTTTATGGGCTAGGTTGAATTAAGGAACTACAGTTATGTGGTGTTATCAGACCTATACGGGATAGGGTGATGTGGGATCACCCCCGAGTATGTGCAGGGTAAGGTTATACGGGGGTTTGATGGCTTTGAGAACAACTCCGGACACATTCGAGGACGAACATATGTTTAAGTGGGGGAGAATGTAACAACCTGACCGATCGTTTTGAGCATTTGCACTTCGCTCGGGAGTTTACGGGCGTGATTAGCTCCGTATGATGTATTTTTACTTGTGTGAATCGTCGGTTTTGGTTTTTAGGTTATTCGGGACTGATTTGGAAAAATGATTCTCAACTAGAGAGCTTTAAATTCAAAAGAGTTGACCAAGTTTGCCTTTTTAGCATTTGACCTCGGATTGGAATTTTTATAGTTCCGTTACCTCCGTTGGGTGTTTTTGGACTTAGGAGCGCGTCCGGATTGCAATTTGGAGGTCCGTCGTTGATTTTGGCTTGAAATGGAAAAAGTTGAAATTTTGGAAAGTTTGACCGGGAGTGAACTTTTTTATATCGAGGTCGGATTCTGATTCCGGAAGTTGGAGCAGGTCTATAATGTCAAATGTGACTTGTGTGCAAAATTTGAGGTCAATCGGACGTGATTTGATAGGTTTCGGCATCGGTTATGGAAGTTTGAAGTTTCAAAGTTCATTGAATTCGAATTGAGGTGTGATTCATCATTTCGATGTTGTTTTATGTGTTTTGAGGCCTCGAGTAGGTCCATATTATGTTATGGGACTTGTTGGTATGTCTGGACGGGGTCCCGAGGGGCTCGGGCGTGTTTCAGATTGATTTCGGATCATTTTTCTTCATTTTGGTACTGCTGTGTTCTATTGATTTCTGGTATCTCAATTCTTCATCGCGTTCGCATGGCAAGTGTCGCGAACGCGTAGTGTATTTGGATGGCAGTAGCATTTCTTCATCGCTTTTGCGAATAATGGTCTGCGTTCGCGTAATGTTGGGGCAAGTCTTCTTTGCGTTCGCGTATGATGAATCGCGGACGTGTAGAGTTGAGTTGGGAGCCGGAGCCGAAGCCGGAGGCCTTCTTCATCGCGTTCGCATAGTTGGAGCCGCGTTCGCGAAGGTCTGAGCCAGTTGTGAGTTGTGTTCACGAGGTTTTTACTGCGAACGCGAAGTGTATAATGGTGGCAGATTATTTTGTTCATCGCGAATGCGATGGTATTGACGCGTTCGCGTAAGAGGATGCCTGGGCAGAAGTATAAAGTACTCTATTTCGAGGGTTTCGGCTATTTTTACATTTTGGGAGCTATGGAGCTCGGATTGAGGCGATTCTTGGAGCAATTTTTATCACAAAGATTGGGGTAAGTGTTTTTTACTCGGTTTTGATTATATTTCATGAATCTACCTTTATTTCTGGTAATTGGATTGTGAATTTTGAAGAGGAAATTGGGGGTTTTGGCCTAAAGTTTCATAATAGGAATTTTTGAGTTTTGAACATCGAATTGAAGTCGGATTTGAGTGAAACTAGTATGGTTGGACTCGTAATTGAATGGGTTGTTGAATTTTATAAATTTTGTCAGGTTTTGAGGTGCGGGTCCGGGTTGGACTTTTTGGCCGATTTTGGGCTTTTGATTCAAGATTTGATCTTTTTCGATCGGGATTGGTTCCTTTAGCATTGTTTGATGTATTTGAGTTGTTTTTGGTTAGTTTCGAGAAGTTTGGAGGTCGGAACGCGCGTGATGGCATCTTTGGAGCATCACTTGGCTTGCTCGGCATTGATATTGGCTTGTTCGAGGTAAGTAACTCTTCTAATCATGGAGCTGAGGGTATGAAACCCTGAAATACGTGTTATGTGATTTGTGTTGAGGTGACGCACATGCTAGGTGACGGGCGTGTGGGCGTGAACTATGTGAATTGGGACTCTGTTGTTTCCATGGCACTGTATAGTGGTCCTATTTTATTGATATCCGTATTTTCACCATGTGATAAAGTAATTGAGCCGTCAATCATGCTAGATATCATGTTTAGGCTTTATGCCGATACTGTTGGGACCCATAGTGGTCGTTTCTTGTTGTCATCTCACTGATTTCATTGATATTTCGTACTCAATCATATTCATGTATTCATATCATATCTCAGTCTCAGTTGTTATTTATTGATACATCATATCATTGTTGTCGGGCTAGTTTCATGACATTGTGAGCCTGTGAGTGAGACTGGAGAGATTGATGACTGAGTGAGGCCGAGAGCCTGATTATGAGTGACAGTTAAGGGATCGGGCTTTACGCCGCAACATGATATATTGATTTATGCCTAGATCTGGCTTATGATAGCGCTTGGGTTGTAGGAGCACCTCAGGAATCTGTACACCTCCAG
This sequence comes from Nicotiana tabacum, assembly GCF_000715075.1. NCBI lineage: Eukaryota > Viridiplantae > Streptophyta > Magnoliopsida > Solanales > Solanaceae > Nicotiana > Nicotiana tabacum. The sequence goes on from NC_134098.1 coordinate 54,072,510, forward strand.
TGAGCGCGGTTGATTATATTGAGTGATGGATCTTCCCTGGACATGGATCTTGTCCGATGCATTTATATACCCGGAGATGGATATTCTCAATAGGGCCGGATTGGCCTTCCTCGGTACTGAGTGACTGATGGTCAGTGATGTATATATTCGGGGATGGATATTCCCTGTGCCGTATGGGCCATATAAAGTACCGAGTGGTTGAGCATGATGAGTGGAAAGTGTGAGACAGTGATATTGAGTACTCTAAAAGTGTGAGTACATGATTCATCTCTAAGATACATGGCATTGGCATGCACACATGACATACATGCATAGAGATTCATTTTTCCTCATGTTGTATGGTATCACGTCATTCATTACTTTTTACACACATTGATATGTGGGCATAGGTATTTCACACTTGCTATCTGGAAAGAAAATAAAATATCTTATTTATTGTGAAAAGGATATTTGGAAAAATTACAAATTTTCAAACTTATTCGTATTTTTGGCATTTTCGGTAAAAGATTTGGGTTTTCACTAAGATACTTGAAAAGCATGACTATTTTTCTGGAACCATGAACGAGCTGAGCATTTTAATTCTGATATACATCTTTTATTACTTGTATTATGCTATTATGAACTATTATGGGATATTGGTATTGGACCCGACCTTGTGTTAGCTCGTCACTACTTTCAACCTAAGTTAGGTTTGTTACTTATTGAGTACATGGGGTCGGTTGTACTTATACTAAACTTCTGCACCTTGCGTGCAGATGTTGGCTGCTGATGTTGCTGTGTTTGATGGGAGCTGGATTTGAAGATGTATATGCGTCCTGATTGTAGATGCCTCTTGTTCGTGGTAGCCTTAGATCTATAAAAATTATGTTTATGTACTTTTCAAACAGACGATGTATTTATTTCATTTCAGCTTTGTAAATTCTATTCTTAGAAGCTCATGATTTGTACTACCAATTCTTGGGAAATGTATAAGATTAAGATATTTCTTTACTTAAATTGCTTTATTAATTGTTATTGGAATTGGATAGTGGTTAATTGGCTTACCTAGCGGGTTGGGTTAGGTGCCATCACGACTAGTCGAATTCTGGGTCGTGACAGATTTGGTCCTTTTGAGATTCTTGAGAGAGTGGGTGAGGTGGCCTATAGACTTGCATTGCCACCTAGTTTATCATGAGTTTACCTCGTGTTTCATGTTTTCATGCTCTGGAAGTATTATGGTGAACTGTCACATGTATTAGATTTCAGCTCAGTCCACCTGGACAAGGATTTAACTTATGTTGAGGAGCCGGTGCGTATCTGGACAGGCAGGTCCGGTAGTTGAGGTCAAAGAACATTGCTCTAGTGAAGGTTTAATGGAGAGGTCCACCACTCGAGGAGGCGACCTGGGAGACCCATCATGATATACATAGCCGTTATCCTCACATTTTTGGCACTTCAGGTATGTCTCTATACTCGATCGAGGACGAATATCTGTTTAAGAAGGGGATAATGTAATGACCCAACCATTATTTTTTGAGTATTTTAGTCCCGATTTCCCTATTTGATACTTTTTATATGTGTATTTATGGTTATGTGATTTGTCGGGGTGATTGGTGTGATTTCGGGAGAGGTTTGGAATGATTTGGGAGATTTAGACCCTTGGTTGGAGGCTTAGGTGGTAAGAGTTGACTGAAATTTAACTTTTGTGTAGAAGACTCCGTAATGGTGCTTTGGCGATATTAATAGTTTCGTATGATAATTCTGGACTTAGGCGTGTGTACGGATTTAGATTTGGAGGTCTGTAGGTTGGTTTGGTGCTTTTTGGCGAAGGTTTTAAAGTTTTAAATGTTGATAAGTTTGACCGAGAATTGACTTTATTGATATTGAGTTCGGATTGTGATTCCGGGAGTTGGTATAGGTCTTTTGTGTCATTTGGGACTTACCTGCAAAATTTGAGGTCAATCGGAATTGTTTTGGCTTGTTCGGCGCATGCTTTGAATTTGGAAAGTTCATTAGTTCATTAGGCTTGAATTGAGGTGCGATTCATGGTTTTGATATTATTTTATGTGATTTGAGGCATCGAACAGGTCCGTGTTATATTTTGGGATTGGTTGGTGTTCTTGGATGGGGTCCTGGAGGCCTCAGGTGTGTTTCAGATTGTTGTCGGATCATTCTTGGACTTGATTGCATAGTTGAAGTCTGATTAGTTCTGTTGCTTTTGCACCTGCAACACTTTGTTCACATAAGCGGAAGTGGACTGCAGAAGCGGAAGTGGACTGCAGAAGCGTTGGTTGGTCGAGTTCTTGGAGTTTCGCAGATGCAGGCATGTGTGCACAGATCGCAGAAGCAGTCCTTGGACCGCAAGAGCGGTGCTGCAGGTGCGATTACTTGACCATAGAAGTAGGATTTTGGAACTTAAGTGAAGTCCGCATTTGCGCTTATTTTTCACAGATACGGTGTCACATATGCGACTATTGGACCGCAGAAGCAAAAAACATGGGCATAATAAAGCTTGGACGAGGGTTTTATTTTATTTATCACACTTTGAGTTAGAGAGCTCGATTTTGGGCAATATTGGAGGAGATTTTCACGATTTGGATTGGGTAAGTATTTTTGATTCGGATTTGTTATAATTTCATGATTCCAAGCTCAATTTTAGTGTTTGATTGATGATTTAAATAGGAGAAATTGGGGATTTTGGTAAAAATCTTTTCCAAAACACAAATTGATTATTTGAAGGCCGATTTGAGCTTGGAATTGGATAAAATTGGTATGGTTGGACTCATAATCGAATGAGTATTTGGAATTTGTGATTTTGGTCGGGTTTCGGGGGTGTGCGCCTGGGGTTAACTTTTTGATTTTAATTAAATATTGAGTCTTTATTATCCGAAATCGTTTCCTATGGCTTTTATTTATGAAATTAAGTTATTTTGGCGAGATTCGAGCCGCCCGGAGGTGAATTTGCGCGGGAAGGGCCTATTAGGTGAGTGATTTAGCTTTTTTGAGGTAAGTATCTTGCCTAACCTTGTGTGGAAAAATACCCCTTTGGTGCTAGTCATAATTGTGATTTTCATGATGTGTTAAGTGACGTGTACATGATGTGACGGGCATGCATACGGGCACTATGTGTGATTCTGACCGGAATAGACTGTAGGCTATTAATATGCCTTAATGTGATAATGAACTTTATTTGAAACTTGTGAAATTACTTCAAGACTATTTGACCATTCTCATTTTATTAATATAGCCATAGACATGGTTTATCTATTTAACATCCCTCCGCTTCTATGATTATTTGTTATGTTCTCGTGCACAATTGTTGAAAGTTGTAAACTTATACTTTGATGATACTTTGGTACTATAGTTGTGATATCGTAACACTTGGCATTATTATTTTGTGGCACCATGGCACTTTTGGACATGTTGAGTGGATTGATTGGGGGGTGTCAACACGAAGTTTTGCCGTGTGAATTCTTTGTCTATGGTTGTGCGCGTGGGGCGAAATAAGGGCGGTGTTATCTCGGGCTACCCACGTGGCATAATAGATATATGCGCATGTGAAGAAATAAGAGTGGAATATCATTTTATATTCACATGCAGCGTAATAAGGGTGGCATTTTGATGATGTTATGTGATATTTCAGGGTATTCTCATTATTGTTGTGTTTGTGTTGAGATATGGCTGTTATTCTATTTCATAATTGTTTCTGAAAGCTTATGTTTGGCACTTACCTGAGTTATGGCTGTATTTGACATTTTATCACTTGCTTTACTTCTATTTGATATTTCGTGATCATAAATGGGTTTTACTATATTGAGTTATTATTACATGTTCCAAAGGGGTTGTGATTATCGTTTTCTGTTATATTTCAATTATTAGCTTTCTTTGATATATTCATTGCACATATTTTTGTCTAGTGAAGTATCACACAACTTGAACCTCGTCACTACTCTATCAAGCTTAGTCTTGATACTTACTGGGTACCGATTGTGGTGTACTCATGATATATTTTTATATATATTGTGCAGATTCAGGTACCTCGGACCGGGCTGATTGGTAGTGAGGAATTGCACAGGCCGAAGACTTCAAGGTATCTCTGCATGATCCGACCGGAGGCCTCGGAGTCACCCTCCTATTTCATTTCTAATGTTTATGTATTTCAGACAGTACTGTAGTTGAGATTGATCTCGTGTATTCAGTTAGAGCTTGTGACTCTATACCACCTAGTTCTAGGATATTGTATTGAGTATTTTTCACTTCGTCCTGTATTACTCTTATTTTCGCATTTATATTAAACTCTATTTTTGTTAATTCATGTTTACATTATTTAATATAATGCTTAGTGACTGGCTTACCTAGTTGGAAGACTAGGTGTCATTACGACTGCTAAGGAGGAATTTTGGATCGTGACAAATATCAACACCTTGAAAGTCCAATCTCCATTTTCATTTGAATTACCAGGCTAGCTAAGCTAAATTTCGCAAAGATATAGTGGCACTGTCTTTGCTCAAATAACAACACTATGTTATTTTCTTTTTGTGTTTTTCTAGTGGCTATTGGAGTATTTTTTTCTTTATAATTGAACTCAAAATTTTTTGCTATTTTGTTACAGCTCCCCTAGCAATGAAGGCGCACACTGAAAAAAAAAGTTATGAGCTCTCTCTTTTTTGGTTGCATATATAGCCATCATTGTTTTTTGCTTATTGATGGTATTGTTGTTGAGCAAGATCACCTCGAGTACAACATCAATGTCTCACATGTCATGATGGTCTTTTTTAGTGATTTTCTTTTCTGAAGGTATGGAGATTCTAGTTATTTAAAATAAGAAATATGTTGAGTATTACAACTTAGTTGGCCTATTTTAGTGCATGTTTGTTGTTCTTTTGCTGTATAAAAGACAAACTAACGATGGTCATTACATTTATTGGGTACTTCTTTGTGCACATGTGGGCACATTTTCCCTCGTAATGATGCTAAGGTCTGTCACCACTGATATGGGATCATTCTATCCACTGTGTGCCTTGTTGTTTGTCTCTCAGTGAGAGACTATCACTATTCCTAAAGAACTTAGGTTGATGTGTCTCTTTATTGTTTACTTATATTTTTAAAAACCTATATAGAAACCAAGGTTGCTTGTGCTATTGCTGCAAGGTTTAGTGTCAAATAAATCAATGTGTTTCTATTGCAATATTTTATTTTATGTTGTAGTTGGATTGTCAATCTAAAGGTTTCAATTTAGCATGTACACTTAATTTATATTGTTAGATTAGCTTTAATAAAAGAATATGTATAAATATATTTTGATGCAATATATTTTACAGGATGGAAAACTATTTGAAACATATCTGAACTTCTTACAACCTCAATTATTTGCTCTCCGTCATGTTGCTCCTAATTTCCTCCTCTTCATCTCCAAATCCTATACCCTCCTTTCCTCCCAACAACCCACAAATTTTTGAGGAAGGAGATGTGGACAAAGCACCATGTAGTGGAATTGACACCATTTAGCACATACTAGTATATTCTAGTGTAATTAATGTTGTTAATATTTATTTTATTAGGCCCGATATTATGTCACGGCCCAAAATCTTACTAAGTCGTGATGACATCCAATCTAACCCGCTAGGTAAGCTAGGCAATATAAGCTACAACTAAACTGAGAAATCAATAATATATATAATAGAAACTACAACTGAATTCAATACAACTACCCCATGGACTGGTAGTACAAGTCATGAGTCTCTATGATTTAGATTTATAAAATAGATATGAAGAATAAATACAATATTTGTTTGAAGTTTACATAAATAGAACTTAAATCCTAAACTACCATGAACAAGAGGTATCTTGAATCTGGAATGAGGGTACGTCTTCAATGCAAGGCTTCGTCTTCTATAGCTACACAACTCCAAGATCTGTACGCAAGGTGCAGAAGTGTAGTATGAGTATATCCGACCCCATGCACTCAGTTAGTATTTTGACTAACCTCGGTGAAGTAGTGACGAAGTTTTAAGTGAAAGATACCCACTTACTATGTACATGTACAAATAATAAGCAGAAAAAACAAGGCAAGAGATATGTCGAATAATGGTAAGAACATTAATTTGGGGCTTTAAAGAAAGTTAACATACATGGCAAACAAGACATAACCTCATAACCATTTCTACGAGGGAAGCCATAATCATGAAGTACACCCAAGAATCATAACCAAACATCACTAACAAACACTGTTGCGGCGTGCAACCCAATCCCAATCTCAAATAACACTGTTATGACATGCAACCCAATCCCAATATCAATTAAAACGGTTGCGGTGTTCAACCTGATACCAATATCAATTAACACAATTACAACATGTAACCCGATCTCAATATCAATTAATACTATTGCGTCGTGCAACCCGATCCCAATATCAATATAAATTCATATGAAACTATTCAACAATAACCAAGCATGGGAAATTCACAACATAACACGAAGGAAACTAACACACAGAGTTCAACTAGGAAATTCCAACTCAAACTAAGTAAGATGAGCAACACAACAACTGTAACAATCCGACCGGTCGTTTTGAGTCCTAGCATGTCACTCAGCAGTTTGGGGCCATAACTAGCTTCACTTCAGGTATTAGGACTTGTACGCATTGTCGGAATTTTATTTCGGAAAGTTCGAAGTTGATTTGGAAAGACAATTCTAATTTCGGAAGCTTTAAGTTGGAAAAATTGACTAAAGTATGATTTTTTAGTAGACGGCCTCGGAATTAGGATTTGAAAGTTCTAACATGTTTGTATAATGATTTTGGACTTAAGCGTATGTCCGGATCTGGTTTTGGATGACCTGGGAGCGTTTCGACGCCTATTGTGAAAGTTGGCGTTTGGAAGTATTTCATAAATTTGAGTTGAAGTGCATTTCAATGATATCGACGTCCGTTTGGGATTCCGAATCTGGAAATAGCTCCGTATAGTGATTCTAGTATTGGGAGCGCATCCGGATGTGGATTTGGAGGCCCGTAGGTCATTTTGGGGTCATCTGGCCAAAGCTAGAAATTTTAAGGCTTTTAAGAAGTTTGACCGGGAGTGGACTTTTTGATATCGGGGTCGGATTCCAATTCCGGAAGTTGGAGTAGGTCTGTAATATCGAATGTGACTTGTGTGCAAAATTTGAGGTCAATCGAACGTGAATTGATGGGTTTTGGCATCGAATGTAGAAGTTTGAAGTTTTAAGGTTCATTAAGCTTGGATTGGGGTGTGATTCATGATTTTAATGTTGTTTGATGTGATTTGAGGCCTCGAGCAGGTCCGTGTTATGTTGTGGGACTGGTTTGTGTGATTGGATGGGGTCCCGGAGGGGCCTCTAGTGTGTTTTGGGATGGTTTCGAATCATTTTGGGTTGTTTTGGATTGTTGTTGCTGGTATCTGATTTCCTTCATCACGAACGCGAAGGGATTCCTGCGTTCACGAAGAGGAATTTGAGGCAGCTGGGTTTTTACCTTCGCGAACGCGAGGCAGAGACTGCGAACACAGAGGGTTGCCTAAGGAAGCTTACGCGAACACGACACAGGGGTCGCGAACGCGAAGAAGAAAAGCGGAGTGGGGGTCTGGAGTAGTTTGGCCTTTGCGAACGCGGAGCTCCAGCCGCGAACGCGAAGCAGTGGTGTCTGCAGCCTTCGTGAATGCGAGGCTTGGATCGCGAACGCGAAGAAGGGCCTAGCCTGGGCAGATTGTTTTAAAGATGGGATTTGGCCATTTATCCTCCATTTTTCATTTGGTTGGGCAATTTTTAGAGCTCTTGGGAGGGATATTTTCGTCATCTATGTCAAGGTAAGTGATTCCCACATATTTCAAGTTAAATACTTGGATTATATATGGATTTAGACATGAAAATTTGTACAAATTTGGGATTTTGAAGAAAAACCTAGAAATTGCTATTCTTGGATTTTGATCACGAATTTGGGCATGAAATTGAGAATAAATTATATATTTGAGTTTGTGAGGCTATGGGTAATGGTTATCTTCGAGAATTTTTGGAATTTAGGCACGTGGGCCCGAGGATTCTTTTATCGACTTTTCGAGCGGAGTTGGAAATTATTGTAAATTGATTAATTATGAGTATAAGAGCATATTTTGATTGGGTTGAATCTTATTTGACTAGTTTTGGAGCGACGGGCATCGGTTTGAGTTGTTGGAGCAGCTTTGGAGCCGGTTATGAAATTTTGGAGCGAGGTAAGTCTCCTTTCTAACCTTGTAAGAGGGAATTAACCACATAGGTAAATTGATTAAATATGTGCTTCCACTTGCGGGGACTACATACGTACGAAGTGACGAGAGTCTGTACGTAACCACTAGCTATGCCTATGTCTGGGTAGTTTTAGGTTTACATCCTGCCTTCTTGATATTGTTATTTGATTTGTGGTTACTGTTTGCCTTGAAAAGAAGAAAGATTGAGGTTTGCGTATTAATTGTCTTGAGGAGAATTTAAACTGACAAAATTAAGTTTTCAAAAAGTTTTCATTTGGACTTCGTATTTTCGAAAAGAAATTTAGGAATATTATAGTAACTTAATAAATTTATATTTGACCACGTCGCATGTATGATCCGTGAGCGGGGTAAAATCTTCAAGTCGAATTGTCCTTATTTTGAAAACAATCAAGAAAAAGGATTATGATTTACTGATAATTTATATTTGACCGCGTCGCATGTATGATCCGCGAGCGGGGTAATAGATGCATGATTTATTGATAAGTTTATATTTGAGCCCGTGGCATGTATGATCTGCGAGCGGGGTAATAGATGCATCTATGGTTCGTGTCGTTCGACCTTCGGTAGTGCAAAGTTTATATTTATATGTTGGATCGGGTCGTACGACCTCTGCATGATTTGTGCATGATTGTATTAATTGCTTTGGAAATTATAATAATTGATACTGCTTCATTGGCCTGAGATATAAATCGTTAAATGGTGAAAATGAATTTGGAGAAATTTCTTATTAACAAAAGAATTGTTTACTTATTTCATGATATTGGGCTTACATCCGTTCTACGTGATCCATGCTTAATTAAATCATTGGTATATTAATTATAGCCCATAGTAAGTGTCCGAGTCGACCCCTCGTCACTACTTCTTCGAGGTTATGCGGGATACTTACTGGGTACGCGTTGATTTACGTACGCATACTACACTTTTTTTGTGTGCAGATATATATATATATATATATATATATATATATATGCCTTTTAGGCACAGAGGCACGGTTATTGCGGGGACTTAGGTGAGCTGCATTCTCTATTATGATCTGCAGCCAGCAGAGTCTCTTTCAGAGTATTTATATTTCTCTTGTCCAAATTTGTATTCTGGACAGATGTTGTATTTCATTTTACTTCCTAGTTGATGCGCATGCACTTGTGAATGACTTGGAAGGAGGTTTACTCAGTGCATGATTTAGAGATCTAGTATTTTATTTCCGGCGAAGGAAAGGCAATCACACTAGGAATGTTTAGATTTGGGTTGATGAAATAACGAGATTTGGTATTTTCGAGCGTGGTAGAATTTTTATCAATAATGTGGTGTCATCGCCCTTGATTAAATGTGTTAAGTTCGCCGGTGTTATGGTCTTCATCAATTTACCTTTAGGGCGGGGTATTGTGAAATAGTGTGGGGGAAGCGGCTGTCAGAGATCGCAGTGTACGGTAGTTCAGGATTGAATCGGTGTTCCGGGTGTTGAGGGCTCAAGGAAGATTATCTTCATGGAGGTTTAAAGTTGGTGGTGATCTTTTGGTTCAAGTGCTACAGATATAGATATTGATTTAAGGCAACAACTGGGCAGCGAAGGATAAGGAAGGACATGTGGGAGGTGTCTCGCGATGGTTAAACTTCTAGAAGGCCAAGTGTGAGAAACAGGAGTCGAGTAGTTACTTAAAAGAGAGGGTTTGACCAAAGTGGGAGAGTGGGAGAGTATCAGATGGGTTCTGTGGTAGGATAGCTACACGCCTTGGGGAAAGTTTGGCGTGATTGGGATACATGGTGGACAGTGACTAGGTCTATGGGATTAATTTGGAATATTAGCTGCTATATTGAGGAAGATTGGGTGTGACAGGAGGGGTAGCTTAATATGAAAAAGGATACAACATGACTTTGGATTGGAATGTATTGTCGCACGTTTAGTTGATGCCAATGGAGAGTGAACGGGCTTGAACAACTGGTGAATGAGCACGGGCTCAGGATGGTTTGTTGGCTCCGTGGTAATTGTACTCAGTGTAGCGTTGTTGGAGGATGTCGGCAAGGAATTTTCTTATGTGGGATATATCCTGCGAGCAGGTTAGCGGTTGTGTGGTGTTGATGAAGCTTTGTAACGACCCGGCCGGTCGTTTTGAGAATTAGAGACTCGATCCCCTAATATCTGCTTACCCCACATTTGTTTCTACTTTTGGAAATTTTCGGAGTGATTGGTTATGGAATTCGGGGAGTTTTGGGACACTTAGTCCCTAGTTGTAAGTTTAAGCCTTAGAAATTGGACTGTAGTCAAAACTATATGAAGACGGATCCGAAATGGAATTCTGTCGACTCTGTTAGATCCGTTGAGTGATTTTGAGCTTAGGAGCGCGTCCGGAATGTATTTTGGAGGTCTGTAGTAGATTTAGGCTTGAATTGGCGAAAGTTAGATTTTTGGCGATTTTTGCCGATAGTGGAAATTTTGATATCGAGCTCGGAATGGATTTCCGAAAGTGGATGTAGGTTCATAGTGTCATTTGTGACCCGTGTGTAAAATTTGAGGTAATTCGGACTAGATTTGACGTGGTTCGACGTCGTTTGTAGAATTTGGAAAATTCTAAGTTCTTAGGCTTGAATCTGTGCTTAATTCATGACTTTTGGTGTTGTTCGATGTGGTTTGAAGGCTCGACTAAGTTCGTATGGTGTTACAGAATTAGTTGGTAGGTTTGGTTGAGGTCCCGGGGGCCTCGGGTGTATTTTGGATGCTTAACAAAATGAAATTGGACTTAGGAAAATCTCGTATTTTTGCTGGTTCTGCTGTAATCGCACATGTGCAAGGCTGCTCGCAGGTGCGAGCAAATTGGCGCAGAAGCGGGAAAATGGAGGAGTGCCAGAGGTCGCAGGTGCGAGGTGTTTTCCGCATCTGCGATGCCCGCAGATGCGTTAGGGGTCTTCGCAGGTGCGCAAGGTCCGCAGAAGCGGAAGGGAATTCTGCAGGCGCGCACGCGTATATGCGGCCCTTTCATCGCAGGTGCGAAGGAAGAGGGGGTAAGTAAATTGCGCAGATGCGCACAATTTCTGCACAAGCGCACCCGCAGGTGCGGAAATACCTGGGCAGAGGTTAAAATCGAAGGGCTTCTTGATTTTTGTCATTTTTGACTTTGCAAACTCGGTTTAGGGCGCTTTTTGAGAGCATTTTCGAGGCATTTTTTGAGGTAAGTCCCTTGTGCTTATTTTTTATCAATAATCTTACTTTTCCATGTATTTTCCCATCTAGTTAGTGTGTCTTTAAGGTGGAAATTGGAAGTTGGAAGCTAGGAATTTGGAAGTTTGAATTGTGGATTTGGAAGACCATTTGGTATCGGAATTTAGTAATTTTGGTATGGTTAGACTCGTGGTGGAATGGGCGTTCCTATTTTGTAATTTTTACCAGATTCCGAGACGTGGACCCCACAGGCTAATTTTGAGTTAATTTCGGGATTTTTGTTAAAGTGTTGATTTCATTAATTAGATGAGTCTATTATTGTTGTATTTATGATATGTAATTGCTTTTGGCTAGATTTGGGCCATTCGGAGCCGGATGTTCGTGGGAAAGGCATTGTGACCAATTGATTGAGTTTGGTTCGAGGTAAGTGGCTTGCCTAACTTTGTGGGGGAAGAGCTGGTATTGTCTTTAGCGTCACCTGAGATCGGTGTCATGTGGAAGAGGCTTTGTGTATTGACTTGCAGATTTTTGACTCACTCTACAGAATTAGAATGACTAGTGGTATGGATGTGCAGACCTTGCTACCTGAGCGGAATGGTCATGGGAGCATGCCCCATGGGGAGATTTGTATAAGTGTGACATGTCAGTCACTTGATTGTTAAAGATTGAGACCGAATGTGGAGGTCATGGTAATATCGCAAGTGCGAGAGTTTATGCCTTAGAGGCATTCTATTCCTTGGGTTGTGGACCATGTGAGTTTGTGTGACTGGGTCTACGGACAAATTCTGATTGTACCACACTGGGCTAATAACCCTTCAAGGACCCACAATGACCTATTCACGACTCATAAGAACAACCGTCAAATCCGAAACGAACTCACATGGTCCACAACCCAAGGAATAGAATGCCTCTCAGGCATAAACTCTCGAACTTGCGATATTACCATGACCTCCACATTCGGTCTCAATCTTTAACAATCAAGTGACTGACATGTCACACTTATACAAATCTCCCCGTGGGGCATGCTCCCACGACCATTCCGCTCAGGTAGCAAGGTCTGCACATCCATACCACCAGTCGTTCTAATTTTATAGAGTGAGTTAAAAATCTGCAAGTCAATACACAAAGCCTCTTCCACATGACACCGATCTCAGGTGACGCTAAAGACAATACCAGCTTACTCTAAACATCTGAATTCCTCCCTGCTCATCCGAGCTCTAGACATTCTTGTCGACATCAACTGCAACCTTGATCCTCAACTTCCAATTTATTCTCAACTTGCCTTAGAAACAATAATAGTTCCATTCATTAACGTAATGAAATCTAACAACACTCATCCCGAGTGACCCAATCCACGAGACCACATCATCTCAATACCCATGAACCGTCTCATATTCTCCTTAAGCGCTCAATAGCATAGCCAACTGGTACACCTATTCTGCAAGACCTTCCGTGAATCCGGAGCTACTTATTCCCTTCCTCCAGTACTGGACCGCATATCCAATGATAACATAGAACATTCCAAGTTCTTAGGCACTGTACTCAAATTCTTGAACCCACCAGGACCACTGTTGAGGGTCACCCACTTTGTCTTGGTCCCGAGTATAAGCCAAACTCTAGCACTCTTCCAGCACGTGAACATCCTATCAAAGAAGCACCCAACTGAATTCTTTTCCCTTGTACATTACTTCCACCAGAAGCAGAAACTCTGAGTCTTCTCAAAACTGAATATGAACCGATAAGGCCCAAGTATAGCATACATTCCTCCAATCATTTGCTCAAATTACCACTAATGTTTTCTTTCTTTAGTCGTAATAACCCACCAATATGTCGATAACCAGAAACCTCACAAGTAGGCAACCATGCAACCCAATCATAGACGGTGGGGCACTCCCACTTAGCTTGAAGATACAATTACATAACCCCAAAACCCACCAATATTCCTCCTTCCTCATAGACATGATCCTGCACAATCGACCTGCCAAATTTCTCAAAATCCTCCTGTTAAACATTTTGTGAACATTCTGAATCACTAGCCATTTTCACATATTCGACCTCTTATTGGATAGCCAGTATAATTCTTCGTAGAAGCTCCGTCAACACCACAAAATCAGTAAACCATCCTGATCCCGTGCTCATTCACCAGTTGTACAAGTCTGTTCACTCCCCATTGACATCAACTAAAGGTGCGATAATACATTTCAAATCCGAAGTCATGTTGCATCCCTCTCCATAACAAGCAACTCCTTTCTGTCATATCCAACCTTCCTCAGTATAGCAACCAATATTCCAAATTAGTCTGTAGACCCAGTCACTGTCCACCATAAATCTCAAATCACTCTAAACTTTCCCCAAGGTGTGTAGCTATCCTACGACAAACCCCATATGATACTCTGCCGCTCTCCCACTTTGGTCAAACCCTCTCCTTTAAGCAACTACTCGACTTCCGCTTCTCACACTTGGCCTTCTAGAAATTTAACCACCACAAGACACCTTCCATATGTCCTTCCTCATCCTCCACTGCCCAGTTGTTGCCTTAAATCAAAATTTGTGTCTGTAGCACTTGAACCAATAGATCACTACCAACTTTAAAGCCTTTCTGAAGATCATCCTTCTCGAACCATCAACACTAGGAACACTGATTCGATCATGCACCAATGCACACCGCGATCTCTAACATTCGCTTCCCCGGCATTATTCCACAATACCCTGCCCCAAATGCGAATTAAAGAAGACTATAACATCGGCGAACCTTAATGCGTTTAACAAGGGCGATGACACCACATCATAATTGGGAACTCTACCATGCTCGAAAATATCAAGCCTCATCACTCCATCAACCCCAAACCTGAACAATCATAGTACGATTACCTTTCCTTTGCTGGGATTAAACGTTGAACCTCTATATCATGCGCTGAGAAATCCTCCTTTCAAGTCATTCACTGCCCCGACGCATAGACAAGCATCTTACCACTACATCAATAATGTGAGATAATAACTCATGAACATCATAGCAACCTGTGCATAGCCTCGAAACTATCCGAAATATAGCCACTGAGCCGAAATGATAGAACACCCTTCCGCAAGAAGACAATAATAATTGCTCGAATGCGTAGTGGGAAACACCCTGCCCCACGTCTGTAGTACCATTAAAATTCTTCGATTCCCAATTGATAACAAGTGCTTTACGTCGCATAAGATTGAGTAGGAAGGGAATGAAGGCATAAGCCTCAAAGGAATCAAATCGCACAATGATGAATCAAGAAGGGAAGTGCTCCTAACAGCCCTGTAGCCTCTAGAAGATAAGTACGGACGTCTCTATACCAATCCGCAAGACTCTACTAGACTTGCTCATGACTCGTGAGACCTAAGTGAACCTAGTGGTCTGATACCATGTTGTCACGACCCAAAATCCATTAAAGGTCGTGATGGCGCCGGACACCGCTGTCAGGTAAGCCAAAAATAAATACTTGATTTGGTTCTCATTTTAATATTTTTGAAGTTATATTTTTCTTCAATTAAATAGTAAAAGATGGAATTCACAATGTAAATAATAATATTCTTAACAATTTTAATACAGAACAACCCATAATTACCCCAAAACCTGGTGTCACAAGTGCATGAGCATCAACTAGGAATGTAAAATAAAATAAAGCATCTGTCCGGAATACAAATTTGGACAGGAGAAATATAAATACTCTGAAGGAGACTCTGCCGGTTGCGGGTCATAATATGGAATGCAGCTCATGTAAGTCCCAGCATGCATACACGCCTCTGCTCTCACAAGGCCATTAGTCACATATGTACCTGCACAAAAATATGTAGCAAGTGTAGTATGAGTACGTAATCAACGTGTAACCAGTAAGTATCTAGCCTAACCCCGGAAGAGTAGTGACGAGGGGTCGACATCGACACTCACTAGTGGTCCAATAACATCACGTACAGTAAAAAGGTAAGTAAATATAAGGTAGAGTAAATTAATGAGATAAACAAGTATAAATCACGTGGTACAAATCCCCCTCTTTACGAGGAACTCAATCTCTCCATTAGAAATTCCCTCCTTAACCGGAGCATATATATAGATATAGTGGATCTCATCAGATAGATTGTCATAACTCAAATCGGAAAAACTCACAGATACACTGGCTTCTTGCCAAATATTACGCACGATTTCATGAGGATATGATATAAGAAATGCCAAGGCGTACGGCTCGATCCAACATAAATATTTAAATTGTGCACTGCCGAGGGTCGAACAGCATGAACCATAGATGCATCTGCTAAACTGCCGAGGCGAACGGCCCGCTCCCATGAGAGTGTGGTATATAAATCCTGCCGAGGCGATCGGCCTGATCCCATAAGAGTGAAATACATAATCCTTCCGAGGCGAGCGGCCCGATCCCATAAGAGTGAAATACATAATCATGCCGAGGCGAACGACCCGATCCCATAAGAATAAGAAGTTTTGACGGGTCCTTGACCCCACTCATGAATAAACGTGTGAGTTGTAATTTCTTTAACAAAAACCTTTCAATGAAGTATATATATCACGGAAACATGCCGTAAGAGGAGTAAAGTTATTCAGTGACTATTCATGAACTCGTGAAGTCTCTACAATAACAAATCTAGTCTCAAGTAGAAATGTAAAACAGAGGAATTAAATAGGCGAGAGAATGCTCAAATAGTACAGCTACATCATGATGTGAACCTAAGCATACCCGGACAATAACATGAATGTAGCTACGTACGGGCTCTTATCACCTTGCGCGTACGTAGCCCCCACAACAAGTAGCACACATCACCATACAACACCTAGGGGTATTTTTCCCCTCACAGAGTTAGACAGGAGACTTACCTCGTCTCAAAGCTTACTTTCCGGTCCAAAATTGAGCTTTAAATCCTCAACTCGGTGCCAAATGATCGAAGCTAGTCAAATGTTATATAAAATAGTCAATACATGCTCAAGAGTTTACATCTTAGCTATTAAAGTGATTTTTCCAACCCAAATAGAAGAATTCCTAAAATTCACCCCGGGCCCACGTACCCGGATTCTGAAATTTTTTGAAGATAACCACTACCCATAACATCATGAACTCAAATATATAATTTGTTCTCAATTTCATGCCCTAATTCGTGGTCGAAATCCAAAAATATAAATTTCTAGGTTTCTTTCAAAATCCCACAATTTCTATCAATTTTTATGCTTGAATCCATGTACAAACCATGTATTTAACTCACAATGTGAAGAAATCACTTACCCCATTATAGTTGATGAAGATGGCACTCCAAAAGTGCTCCAAAATTGGCTCCCATGGACGAAATGAAGTAAAAATGAGCCAAGCCCCCGATTTAAAGAGAACACACTGCCTAGCGTTCATCGCACCTACGGTGATCTTACCGCTTTTGCGGCTCAGCAGGTGCGGTCCAAATTCTGCTCCTGCGGTCCTCACTGTCTAGCCAAGAACTTGCAATTGCGGAAGTCTTTTCGCTTCTGCGGGCATCACAGGTGCGACCTGCTCTCGCGCATCTGCGTATTTTTACGCACCAGTGGCAGCTGCCTCGCTCCTGCACACCCGCAGGTGCGCTGCTCCAGTCCGCTTCTACGGCTGCCCCAGCTCCAGTCCATTCTCGCTTCTGCGAGTAATTCTCCGCACCCACGATCTCGCACCTGCAACCAAAGTTACGCAGGTGCGATTACACCAGAAGCATTAAGCTTCAGAAATTCTTAAGTCTAAAAATCGATCTGTTAACCTTCCGGAATCCACCCGAGGACCTTGGGACCCCAACCAATTATACCAACAAGTCCTAAAACACAATACGGACTTAGTCGAGCCTTCAAATCATGCCAAACAACATCGAAATCATGAATCGCACCCCAATTCAAGCTTAATAAACTTTAGAACTTCAAACTTCTACATTCGATGCCGAAACCTTTTAAATCACGTCCGATTGACCTCAAATTTCGCACACAAGTCACATTCGACATTACGGACCTACTCCAACTTCCAAAATTGGAATCCGACCTCGATATCACAAAGTCCATTCCCGATCAAACTTTCCAAAAACCTTCAAATTTCTAACTTTTGCCAAATGATCCCAAAATGACCTACGGACCTCCAAATCCACTTCTGGATGCGCTCCCAATACCAGAATTACCATACGGAGCTATTCCCAGACTCGGAATCTCAAATAGACATCGATAACATTGAAATATGCCTCAACCTATTTTTATGAAATTCTTCCAAAATGCCAACTTCCATAATAGGCACCGAAACGCTCCCGGATCATCCAAAACTCGATCCGTACATACGCGCAAGTCCAAAATTATCATAGAACCTGTTGGAACCTTTAAATCTCGATTCCGAGATCGTTTACTCAAAAATCACACTTTAGTCAATTCCTCCAACTTAAGGCTTCCGAAATTAGAATTTTCTTTTCAAATCAACTCCGAACTTCCTAAAATTAAATTCCGACCATGCGTACAAGTCATAATACCTGAAGTGAAGCTACTCAAGGCCGCAAACCGCCGAATGATGCGCTAAATCTCAAAACGACCGGTTGGGTCATTACAACTGGAGCCATTGCTCAACCAAAAGAACCAAGATCACACTAAAAATCCAAACACGTTCTGCGAAGGTATCACTTGATAAGATAAATCATTGAACGTGGAGATGTCTAGATTCAAAATGTTGATGGAAAGGAAAATGCTCCAGACCCATTCACTAAATCTCTTGGTGCAAAAGAGTTTTACAAGCACAAGTAAAAATTGGGAATGAAGTACAAGAGCGATTGGCTCTAGTACAAGTAGGAGATTGTTAGGGATATAATAAATATGCCCTAGATCCAATCTCATATTTGATGATTTGAACATATTTTTGTGAACGTTATTTGATAAAAAAAAAATATATGGCATATGATATTCTTTTATCATAGTTATTATTAATTGTTTGATTAACTTGATAAGGTCCTTGATTAAATTTTGATACTTGACATTGTGATGGAGATCATGATAATGAGAGTAAAGTTTCTTATAATTTAATCTAAATTTGTTCTTG
The DNA here is from genome assembly GCF_000715075.1 of Nicotiana tabacum. Classification (NCBI taxonomy): domain Eukaryota; kingdom Viridiplantae; phylum Streptophyta; class Magnoliopsida; order Solanales; family Solanaceae; genus Nicotiana; species Nicotiana tabacum. Next base: position 54,090,956 of record NC_134098.1, read on the forward strand.
ATCATAGTATTATTAATTTGGACATTAGTAATTCGGTTAAATCAATATTTATGTGATCGTCTTTATTGGATAAAGATTAGTTAATCTCATTAAATAAATCACATAGATAGATGATACATATAGAGATATGATCATTGAACTCATTGGATAATTCCTAATTGTTAGAATTATCATAAACTGTCAATAGGATATTCTCTTGAAGAATGTGATATAAGAGTTTTCTTTGACCTAAAATCGTCATAGTAATTGACAAGTTATTTATTGTGCTTTGATACTAGACAACGATATTGGGTATGATTAAATGCTTGTAGAATTAATGATTGATCAAGATAGAATCTGTCAACTCTTGGTAATGAGTTTAAGCTCCATGTTGTCATGAATTATAAACGGCCAAACTAAGACCTTGGCCAGGGCAATTGAATGAAAGAAGAAAAGAGCTTCTTAGGTCATTCAATGGTCGATTACATTCGACATGAACACATAGTTGGTCGCCTATTAGGATTTGACAGTTGAACCATATCCTAGGGTGACCCAAAGCTATAAGGACAGAAGAAATTATTATATTATTATTCTACAGGTTCTTGAGAGTAAATTGTATACTTCATGTTATCCGGTCGTTAAGGAGTGTTGCTAGACACCACCCTTGATTAATATATTGATGTGATTAATTTACTACCGGTTTAGTATTGAATATATGGGGTCGCATACTAACGAGTGTTCTGATCTTTGCTAAAGAATTAATTACTTTATTATTTGATAGTTAAACTATAGAATTTATTTGTCAAATAAATAAATTAAATTATTAGTCCAAATGAAATATTATTATATTCTTTGCTAGCACATGAAATATAATTAATATTGTGAACTAATTGAAGCTTTCTATTTAGAATAAAAAATTGAATTGTATCTCTCGATTAAAATATATATGTGATATATATTAATATTGATTTATATAAAGGTTGTATATATAATATCAATTTATTCTTGTAATCCAATTTTGAATTGAATAAAGTAATTAACGTGAAAGTCCAATTGGAATAACGTGAATTAGACGTGTCAGCCAGCTGCGTGTCAGCCAGCTGCCATATACCCATTTGGAATGGGATTCAATTTTGCAATAGAAAGATTCTATGAAGTTCAATTTTGGAAAAACCTTGCAAAAGAAGAAAATCACGGCTTCTGACTTTTCCTTAACCTAGTGGAAAAGTATTATTTACGTTATACATATATGAATATATATAAATCACGGTAAAAAATGAAGCTGAGTACAAAAGGTTTGGCAGCGCTGCACAAATTAAAAAAAAAAGGAGCATACTTTGAGAAGGAAAATTAGTTTCCTCATACCGTTATATTGAAGCTGAAATTTTGAGAAAAATTCAGCTCGGTATTTTCGTTCTATTTGTTCGCGGGTTTCATTGAACAAAGAGTTGATAGCAAGGATCGGTCTCGGTGTGGATACTCATAGATTCTGCGTACTATCAAAGAAATTTTGAAACAAGACTTTCTTCACCAGGTACGTCTTAGATCCGATCTTTGACATGTAAATAAATTTTAAATACGAAAAGATCTTCCTAAAATTATTATTACCTTCCGTTGTATGTTACGAACATTTATATGCAATCCTTGTAAGTTACCTCTTAATTTGAAGTGTAGTGGTGGAGTTAGTTCAAACCATTCTATTTTATAACTTATAGTGTCCGTGCGTATAACTTAAATATATCCAGAAATGGTTGTTGCATTCTATCTTTTCATCAGTCAGGCCTTAAACTTGTCAAAACATTGATACCATCATTATAACTTAACTTCACCTTGACAGTTTGACTGAATGAATGTTTTGTTTTCTCGGTTTCTTGTAAACTTTTAATTTATTGATTTTTCTTGTACTATTTTAATTTTCACGCAACATTGCGGTATTGCAATGACTTGCGCAGGCTGTAGGCTTTTTTTTTCTCTCTAAATATTTATAGAATTGTCTAGTTGGGTTTTTCTTACTCTACTGTTAACAATATTAAAATTCAAAAAATAAAAACAAATTTCATTCTAAGCTGCAAATCGCATTGAGAATTGGTTCCGTCATATCACTGCACAACAATGGAATACCATATAATAACCAGTCAGAACTTTTGCATCAAGAAAAGAAATATTTGAATAACAACCTTCTCAGACATCTTTAGCTTAATGATAGTAACATTTTGGGTCCAAAGATTCTGGGAATCCCAACTGGACGGTTTAGGCTGGTGGCGGAAGTGAATCCCAACTAGTAAACGTTGCTGCCAAATTCCGTCAAATTATTCCTATTGACATTCCTCGCCGCCTGCCCATTACTTCATTATCATCGCGTTCACTTTTGCCTTTTAATTAAACCCTCGACTTGATCTGTTTTTTCCTTCACATACTTAATTATCAGAGAATAAGGAATATTTAACTAAAGAACAGTCACCATAAATTCACTATAATACTAATTGGTGTACACGATATCCCATTGGATGACGTACTACATGAACTATTATCCCCGTGTCTATTAGCAGTACTTGTCTCTGGCCACGCTCGTACGTGAATATAAAATTTGAAAAATGGCATAGATATTAGTTCTAAAATAATTAAATATAAGTTCCTGGTAATGATAAGTTGTTCATCCTAACTAAGTCCAGAGAGGAATGTGAAGTCCTTTTGGATATTCCGATTCAAATTGTAATTTAGCTATATGATTTTTTATGTATTTGTGTAGAAATTCTAACCAATAGACAAAATATGTTGGTTTATATGTAATCCTAAAATTAGTATCGATTAAGATCAATGGATAATTCAAATAGGTGAAAGTTCAAAAATAAAACTCATTGCCAAAGTGCTTCATGATGTTGCTATAAAAAAAAAGTCAAAGGGAATTTTACCAACTAACTAAAAATAATTTAACAGAGGTAATTTTTTCCAAAAAATGTAGTACTAATCTATACTATATTAAAAGCACGAAAGACTTTAGTGAAATATCATTCGCCTTTTTTATCCTTAAAATAGATTTTACATTAGACAAAATTGTACTTTAAATTATTTTCCTACTATTTAGGACTTTAAAATTATGTAAAATTTTGGTTATTAAATCTTTCCTAATATTTAGAACTTTAAAATCAATTCAAAATTTTCCTTTTATATATATACCAAAAATATTGATGTTGAACCTTTGAACGAATTACTGTGTTTTTCTTAAAGTTCGCTTCCTCATACATTAGATACCATATTTTGAAAAGAAAAAAGATTCAATTCCCTTTCTCTCATCATTCACTTTTAAGTTGGTTGTTATCAGAAAGTGTTATATTTGGTCCGGCTCAATCATCATATCAACAAAAGTAACCTTGAAATATTGACAAACTTTTATGCAAAAGCTAAAATATTTCTTCTACTGCAATTTCACTTGAATAATAACTCCAAATAACCAGATAAATTAATACGGCTTATAATTCCAAATTCATTTAATTCCAATTTCACTTGGAATAACATTGAGAATTTTGCCTTAAATTTAGGAGTTAGAAATCAAAATCAGAATATAAAAAAGAATCAGTTATAGTATTAATAATTAAATTGGTTAAAATGCAAACTTAAAGAATAAGGATGAAATAATAGAAGACAAAATGTATTCATAAAGAGATGTCAGGTGAGACACAGTTTAACATATTTGTATATCATATTACTCCCTTTATTTTAATTTAGATGACACATTTCGCTTATTGAGAATCAATTTAACTAAACTTTGAAGCTAAATTAGATTAGTTCAACTTAGTATTTTAAAATTAAAATTTAAATATTCAAAAATTATAGGAGAAATACTATAAGTTACAATTTTTCTCATGTCAATATGATAAAAAAAGATATTTTAAAATATTGGTCAAACGTCATATAGTTTGACTCTCGATAAGCAAAATATTTCATCTAAATTGAAATAAAGTGAGTATAAGATATGTATAATTATAAAATAGTACAACTAATTTAACTAAATTCATCATCTATGCATATTCAAAAGATACTGAATAAAACATCTAATTGTTTTCATCATTTAAACAAATATTACATTTTATCTTAACTTCAATGTATATATTTTTAATTAATAGACACTATACACACGTGCAACGCACGTATACTAAAACTAGTACTAATTAATAAGCGTACAAGCACCATAATCAAGAGCTTACAAAAACAAATCAAGTTATGGGACGATTACCTTTTGGAGTTTTAGTGTTTAAAGTATACATCCTAATTAAGCAACCCAAAAATTATTGATAGATTTATGTTACATATAATTCTGCAGAGAATATTTTTCCGCAGAAATCTGTATTTGACGTACCTGCAAAGAAGCAAAATTTGGTCAAAATTTCACCCTTGAAAAAATTAATATATCCGAAATCATCAGATTAAATCAACAATATTGCAAAAAAATTAAATTCTAATCCACAAAAATTCAACAATATTTTACATATAGTCCCAAAAAAAATAACCCTTGCAAGATTAAGTATAAGGATTAATCATAGTGTTAGCAAAGTGGGGGTGGATGATCGAGTTCTTTCAGGATCGTAAAAGAAAAAGATAGTTGGGGAATCTTTTGTCCAAATTATAAGACATAGTTAGCGAAGTCTTTTACCTCGAATTATAAGGTATTAATGCATATTAATAAACATTAATCCGGGAAGTGGAAGAGAACCAAATTGTTTTAGTTAATATTGTGTAAATGGCAGGTTCAACTTTAATTTCATGTGCTTGAAGAACTCAAAAATTATTAACTACCCAATTAACTTTTTCACTTTTTTTGGTAACAAAATACTAATATTAACTAGTTAAGGTTGTTTACAATAGATTGCGGTGTGACATTGTCATCGCCCAAAAATAAATAGTAGTCTATTGCTCACTCCTCTTCCCGCCGAGCCCCTTTTCTCCTTGGTCCATAAAGACAAAATGTAGGACTGGTTCCAATAATTCATCGGACTCACTAAGTCGGTCACCTTTCAATGGTTCCCATAATTATGTATGAGAAATTGTCCTATTGAGTAATGGGAAGCGGGCTAGTCCCCGAAAATGCCTCGCCCTTAAGTTCCTTTGTCATCTATTTTTCTTCATTGATACTGTTACACTCGATTATTTTTCTTTCAAAAATAGTTTCTAGGATGTCTGCCTATAGTATTTCATTGACAAACACCGGAGAAACTACCAAAAAGTTATTCTCTGCCCTTTGTTGTTTTACTCCTTCCTTCACTAGTGCATCAGCCACCCTATTAGCCTCTTTGTATACATGTTTTACGGGTGGATGCCCCAGTGCTGCTAGCATTAACCTGCATTTACATACCATAGCATCATAAAACAGGTGACCTTTGTTAATGATATGGATTACCTTTGTTGAGTCTAAGTTCACTTCCAATGGAATGAAGTTGTTCGATGATGCCAGTATTAATCCCTGCATAAAAGCTGTTAATTATGCATGGGTGTTATTTGTGTTTGTAAGTCTTTCCATAAAACCTATTACTCAGTCCCATTGTTGTTCCTCACTATCCCTCGCATGCCCACTCTGTTGCCCTTTAGGAGTCTTGATTCATCTGTATTAAGCTTGTAAGTTCCTGGGTTCGGTAGCTCCCATTTGACACTAATAACTTGCTTAGGGCTCCTAGATAAGCAATCACCAGCTACATGTAGGAACTCAACTGCCTTAGCAATTGTGTGGCTAGAGGAGATAAGCTCCTTTCTCTTGTTAAAATAGTTGTTGTTTCTAGTTAGCCAAATTTTTCAAAGATAGAAAGTAAGCATTTGGCCCCATGTTAGTATGTTATTGAATTTTTGCTGGTTGACCTTATGAAAGATGGTTTCTCATTGGTGGTGAGATGTAACAACATTATATATACATACACTACTGGTACTTTGCAAAGAGAGGGCCTCCCAAAAAGGCTTCACATTATCACATCTAAGGAATATGTGGCCTATGTTTTCTTCCTCTTTATTGCAAAAAAAATACGTGGAATTTATGTTAATACTCCTTGAGTGCAGGTATTGGCTAGTTGGGAGTCTTCCATGTATCATAAACCACAAAAAAAACTTGATTTTGTTGGGGATCTTTAGATTCCAAATCCAAATGAAATGCTTCCTAGTGTTGTTTTTCTGGTGAGGCTGCTGACCTTCAATGAAGGAGTAAGCAGTCTTGATAGAGAAGGTACCATTACAAGTTAAATTCTAGACTAACCTGTCATTACAAGTTAAATTCTAGACTAACCTGTCCATTCTATCAAAGTTGGCATGGATGATAATATTGTTAATGGTGATCACTGCATTATCAGTCAATGTGAAGGAGAGGTTTGGAGGTTCTATTCTCCATTAAGATCGCAGGAGGAGACCTTGAGGTTGTCTTCTCCCTTGTTTAGGGAGGCCACAAACAAGTTCCCTAAGTGGTTCTATGTTTGGAATCTATCTATCATTATAGAAGCTCACTTTATCCCCAGAATGCACTATCCATCTAGTAGCTTTACTACACACTATCCACCCATTTCTCACACTTTGTCAGGTCCTAGAAACTATGTGCCTGCTTGGATTTCTAGCAGCACAGTACTTATGGAAGAGTACTCTAGCCCACAAAGTAATAGGGTTATTATACATCCTCCATGCTAGGCTTGAATGGGTACCTAAAATCAGTTTTGTGCACATTTAGGCCTCCTTTCTCCGTAGGCCTAGTGACAGTCTTCCATCCCACAAGGTGCATTTTTCTCTTGATAGTTGTGGTGTCCCAGATGAAGTTTCTCTAAATTGTATCAATCTGCTTGCGCACCTGGGAAGGCAATTTGATATACTGCATGACTGCATGACATGGCTTAGAATGATACTAGGGAGGACTTTGCTAGAGTGATTTTTCAAGTCATGTTTAGAAATATTTTATTAGAATGTGGATTTACATCTTTGTACAAAAATATTTTTGTTTGGTTGAAAGGCAAAATAGTCATTTAACTTTATATGATCATTTTAGCATTTTGACTTTAACGCAGGGTCTTCACTTATGATATAAAATATAAAATGATTTGATAAGATATACTCTCCGTTTCAATTTGTGTGAGTGTGACAAAAAAAAAAAAAGACTTTTTTCGTTATTTGGAAATAAGTCCGGTGTCCCTTTCACTTAGTGCTATCTTCATTTAGCCCTCCACACTCTATTATCCGAACCACCTAGTCCCATTTCCAATTTTGCCTTATTGTCTACTCTCTACACTCTATTCTTGTTCATTAGTCCCATCTCCATTTTTTGACTTTTCTCTCTTCCTACAAATGTCAAACTGAAATTTTGTTTGAGAGCAGTGACTGAGAGAGAGAGAGAGAGAGTTAGCTGAATGCATCATTACGCCACCATATCCCTCAAACCACCTTCTTCTTCCAATTCTGCAACCCTTACCCACCACAATCATGCCTTTTTATTATCTCCAAATCTATTTCCCCAAAACCCTAATTTTGTAATTCCCCCACTCAGGAAGAATCTTTTCAACTGCAAAGGCGTCGAAATTGCCGTCCCTAAACTCCGCCCTAACTCTCTCAACAATGGCGATGACAAATTCAGAAGCATCACTGCTGTCAAAGATGTTGATATTGCCACTCTTGGGAATCTCTGTATCGATATTGTTCTCAATGTCCCTCAGTTACCTCCTAAGCCTTTAGAACACCGTAAGGCTTATATGGAACAGTTATCCAAATCCCCTCCCGATAAGGTTCGTTTTTATTTTCATTAATCAACATACAAGTTTAAATTTAAAGAAAGGCGATTGTTTTTTCTTTTTTCCAGATTTTTTCTTACTTAATTAGACTTTAATTCGTATTTGTTGCTTCAGTGGAACAAATATATCTATATGATAAGCGACACCTATTAGTTGAAAATGAGTTTTAATCATGTTAGCACTTCTACTTTACGCCCTATGCTTTTCTAGGAGTTGATTAGACTTTCAGAGATTTGTATGCCAGTGCAAAATACAAAAACTTCTAGAGTACTTTTTATTTTTATTTTGTATAGTATTAGTCTGAGATGAGTTTATATTAAGTAATATGGTCGGTGAGGATTTCATATAGTTGAACCCACAAGTTGGGACTAAGGCTTAGTTGTTATTGTTTGTTTGTTGTTATGGGTTTGTAGTAGCAAAAACTTTTCTGGGTTCACAAGGTTGTTGGTGCTACTGTAGAAACCAAGTATTCTCTCTGTGCTGTTTATATATATGAATTTGACTTTATATATTATATTAGGACGATAGAAGAAAATATTAAAAACGGAAAAGGGCTAAAAATACCCCTATTGTTTGGTAAATGGTTTACTTTTATGCTCCGTCCACGTATTCGTCCAAAAATGAATACAATGTTATCTTCTAGTCTAAAATTACCCTCGCGACTGACGGAAATTTTTGTGGTCCCTTTTATAATGTGTTGGCAGCACGTAATTGGGCCACGTGGCTCCTTTGTCCAAATCAAATTTAACCCGCTCCAGATTTAAACCCGCCCAGTTTATTGGACCAGCCCACTGTAAAAACCTCCATCTTCCTCGCCTCTCCTCCAAAAAAGTAGCTACAGCCTTCATAAAATGCAGCAGCCACCAAGCTTCTAAAACTAGTCATCAATCACCCGAAACACCACCACAAACTCCAGCTGAGACCAGCCGCTATCCACCATGAAAATAGCTATGTAAACTCACCAAAAAACCTCCATTAATGCAACTCCAAAAACCAGTTGCATCGCACTGTCAAAACCAGCCTCAAAATACCTTCTTCTTCCTTCAAAACACCACCATTTTCGGCTCCAAAACCCAGCAGATGATTCTGTTAGAGTTCGAGTTTTGTCGGCAAAGCTGAAACTCTTGCCGGAAAATCAAACTCCGGCAAACCCCCCCCCCCCTAATCTCTATATTCTGCATATAATCCACTTTCATTTAGAAATATTGAATTAATTTTTTTAACAAATCCAAGTCCACGGTGGAGAAGTGGTAGTCCAGTGGTGCTTTTTTGTTTTCAATAAAAGAATCTGGCCGGAGATGATGAAGAATGAACTGGAAAATGGAAAATGAAAAAAAAAAGGAAAGAGAAAGGTAAAAAGTATTAAAAGAAAATAGGGCAAAAAAAAATTCACTTGCCTAAAAATAACCAAGTTTCGGACAATGTGGAGGAGGAGGACGGCAGGTGGACAACACGGGTGGGTGAGGAGACGAGTTGGGTGAGGATTCAGTTTTCTTTCTTTTTTGTTTAAAATATTTTCAATTTGTTTGGGCGGTTTAAAATTGGAGCGGGTTAAATTTCATCTGGACAAAGGAGCCATGTGGCCCAATTACGTGCTGCCAACAAATTAAAAAAGGTACCACAGAAATTTCCGTCAGTTGCGAGGGTAATTTTAGGCCAGAAGATAATGTTGTATGCACTTTTGGACGAATAGGTGGACAGAGCATAAAAGTAAACCATTTACCAAACGATAGGGGTATTTTTAGCCCTTTTCCGTATTAAAAATTATTCTCGAAAAGTTAGTTTGGTAGAGAACATCACGTGATGCTTGGGTTAGGTGATGTCAAGGTTTTGAATCTTGTGGCAAACAAAACTCGGTATTTAAGTGGATAAGGGTAGAGGGAGCCATTATCCACCGGGTTTCAACCATGCGCCACTGGTTGCTTGGGGATTTCTCGGTCATAAAAAAAATTTGAAGTCTTGAAAGTTTGTGAAAGTTTTATACAAATGAAATGATATCAATCATACTATCAGAAAGCCCGTAAAGCTTCCAGAAAAAACAATTAGGATGCAAGGAGTACTATGAAACTCAATAAGTTTGTCCAGAACAAAAGCCCCTATTTATGCTTATTATCAAACAAGTTCACTCATATGGATCTTTGGTTAGTTGAAAAATAATCAATCTAAGTTGATGATTATATATAATTTTTAGACTTTAAACTATTAATATGGTGAATATACGACATTAGCTGCCAGTAGTTTATCAACAATGAGACACTGTTAAGTTGTGAAACTCTAGTTATTAGAGCATCAAAAACTTTAACAAGGCATCTAATGAAAACGTGGGTCAAATATGGTTGAGCTCCTTTGCAGATTAAATGAACTACCTTGATGATTAAGTCTAGGTACCACCGTTTGGGTTCGGACCAACTAATTTTAACAAAGTAAAATGTGCACTTTATGTGCTTGGATATCATCGTCTTTGAAAGCTGGCATGAACTCCTCAGTTGTATCTCTTAACATTTGCAAAATTCTGGGATGTAATAACTTTTGTGCAATTCACTAGTTCTTGATATCTAGCCCTATATATGGTGTCTAGACCTCTCTTTAATTAAGTGGAATGTAGAAATACTAAAACATTGTCCAGGTACCACATATTGCATAGTGCTGCTGAAGAATGGGTGGTATTTGCCTGGCATCAATCCGCTTATATTGTTCCAATTCTTGTATCTGCATAACCATATAAAGTGATATCCTGATAATTTAATTCTGCTTCAGCGGTATTGGGAGGCAGGTGGAAACTGTAATGTGGCTATAGCAGCTGCAAGGCTTGGCCTTCACTGTATCACAATTGGCCATGTTGGCGATGAAATATATGGACGCTTCCTCATTGATGTGCTTAGTGATGAGGGGATTAGTATTGTTGGGATGAATGAGCAGAGTGAAGCACTTAATCTTCCAAGTTCTGACTATGAAACACTACTATGCTGGGTGTTAGTGGACCCTTTGCAGAGACATGGTTTTTGCAGGTCCTTTTAATCTTGCTTTTCCCAGTTTTCTTTTCCTTTACTTCTTTTTGTTCCCCCTCCCATCTGAGGTGTCTTTGCTTGCTCAGTGTCTGGGCCACTTGATGTTCCTCAGAGTAGTCTAACCTTTAAGATGTTAATGTTTTCCAGTCGTGCAGATTTTAATGTGGATCCTGCATTCAATTGGATGGACAAATTATCTACTGAGGTAAAGATGGCCATTAGACAATCGAAGATCCTGTTTTGCAATGGTTATGACTTTGATGAGCTCTCCCCGAGCCTTCTTGAATCTGCTGTTGAGTGTGCTGTTGAATCTGGGACATCTATCTTTTTTGACCCTGGACCACGAGGTAAGAGCCTTCTTGCAGGAAGACCTGAAGAAAAAAGAGCACTTGGCAAGTTGTTGAGGATGAGTGAAGTGCTTCTCCTGACTTCAGAGGAGGTTTGTATGTCATACTCTTAACAATTGTTTGGTCACACTTGTAACTTATTATTGCTTGTGCCTTCTTTTTTTCTTTTTCTTTTTTTTATTGATCGGTTTATTGCTCGTGCCTTCTGCTGTCCTGCATCTCGGTATGTGACTTAATTAGATATAACCCAATTATTTGAAGATGTTAAATATAACCAGTTCTTCCTACGAGTTTAATGAGCTAAATTATTCATTTTGAAAGAGCTCTTCTGATAGCTAAAAGCTATCTTACTTAACATGTCATATTTGGCTAGGTTCTGGTATAGACTGGAATCTGGAAAGTACAGCTTGAAATTTTTACAAAATTTTATGCAGCTCAGAAGCAGCTAATATGTATGGTATAAAAAAGTTCAAGAAAGTTATACTCACTCAGGCTGTGTAGTTCTTTTCATTTGTAGGCTAATGTAGCCCCCTTTTCTCTTTTGCATGATATCCTCCTTTTGTTCACAATTTATCTGATTCTATCACAAGGTTAGGGAGAGGGAAAATTGGTTTAATTGGGTGATATTCCCATTTTCCTCTTAGTCAAATATTCACAATTGCGTGGACCATTACATAGAGAATCATATCTCTATGTAGATTCTCTACTTTTTTGGGATGCCTCTTCTGTACAGGAGCTTTCCCATTTATCAATAAAATTGTACTTGATTCAAAAAAATGTATAAAAGCTTTATAGGAGCTTAATGAAATAAGGAAACAGTAGACTTAAGTTAAGTTTCCTAAACAAGGGAAGTGTAAGAAGCTTTTCCTAGCTACCAATATTCCTTGGTTGTGAAATAACTATTTAGAATGTTCACTTCTAACTTAGATATACTCTAAGCTATAACTGTATTAATTCTCTTGATTTTCAACCCAAACAATGATCAGTTACTTGGTAAGCACCTTTAATTGTATCAGAAATTAGAAATCGCCTGTACAAAGGGGAAAATTAAAGCAAACAACCCACAGTTACTTGAAAAACACTCTTATGTAGCACCTATTTCCTTGCACTACTACCACCTCTTTCTACTTTTCGTTTTCATATACATTTTAAATTTAATAAGTTGTAGAGGAAAAAACAAAGAGGACGTGTGAGAACAGAAAGGAAGGCAAAAATGGCTCCATTTGGCAGGGTCTAGGATTTGGTAGATCCATGGATATAGCCTCATCCCTAGTATATCAAAGAATTGGTTTACTGTAGTTGTAAAATTGACATCTTGAGCAACGGTAACATGATGTTCGAGCTGATTTGTTGGCTTTTTCCTCGTTGCTGAATTTAAACTTTGTATATTCTGGTCATGTTGCTGAAATTATGACTTCCTTTCCTGTAAATCAGTGGACGGGTTTACTGTAATCCCCTCTTTCCCTTTCTTCACTCTTTTATATCTGTTACTTATCTGAATCACTATGTCTTCTCCAGGCAGTATCTTTAACTGGTATTGATGACCCAATCTTGGCGGGCCAGGAGCTGCTCAAGAATGGAGCTTGTACCAAGTGGGTGATTGTTAAGATGGGCCCGAAGGGTTCAATTTTAATCACCAAATCGAGCATAACTTGTGCACCTGGTTTCAAGGTATCAATTTTCCTGACCCATTGGAAATGTTGTTTCTTGTGAAAAATTACTCGATTCATCTTCTTAACAGAAGTTTACTTGTTCCCTCTTGCATTAATTAGCTTATCCTGTAGACATTTCTGTTTTACTTTGGGGTCTTTCTTCAGAGACCCCCACTTAGAGGGTGCAGCACTTGATTAATGACCAAACAACATAACTTTCTTCTCTCTCCCTCTCTCTCCCTTTCTCCCACTCGGAATAAGTGGGAATCGTACAGTTTCTGTTTAGTGCATCTTTCCCAAATTTGGTATATACATGTTGGCAAATGTTTATCCTATCTGATACATGCTGGCAAATGTTTATCCTATCTGATACATGCAATTCATCTACCCATTGTTTGTAATAGGTCAATATTATAGATACTGTGGGCTGTGGAGATAGTTTCGTGGCTGCAATTGCATTTGGCTTCATACATGACTTGCCTTTGAGTTATACGTTAACCCTTGCGAATGCGGTGGGTGCTGCAACTGCTATGGGGTGTGGTGCTGGTAGAAATGTCGCCAGTTTGAGGAAGGTCCTGGAACTATTGAAGGAATCAGATTTGAACGAGGATGATAAGTTTTGGGATGAAGTACTGAATGATAAAGTGAACTCTCAGGATTTAACTGTGCTGTCAAAATTGGTTGTAAATGGTAACCATCAGGTGAACCGTGTCTCCGTTCAAAAGGTGGTATCAGAACTGCTACCTAAGCTTGAATCTGCACCAGCAAAGAAGGTTGCGGTTCCTTCAAAGAGATGAAATGGTCTTCTGGGACAAATAGATTTTTGTAGCTGTTACGTTGATTGTGGCATATGTACCTTCATGGAAAGAAATGCTTGAATTGGAGATGGGTCTAGCCTGCTCATTATGATATGCTCGGTATTATTAAGGTTGCTGCCTTGCCGGTGGTGGAATTGACAGTTTTGGTCTAAAAATAAGAAGTGCCCAGATACTGTCCGTTGGTCTGCCTGCATGCATGAGAGGAAATTAGCACATCAATTGAGCATTCCTGCTTGATGACATTTCTGATTGCTCCAAAGGAGCTGTGCCTTGCTTCCTGTATTTTGATTCTTACATCTGTGACCACCTGGAATATTAGGAGAAGCCAATTTTTGTTTGCTTGATGAGTTGATGGAGCCAGGCCGTTGTCACCATTTATGATTAATATTGTTGGGCTGAATTCTGTCTCGTCTCCCTTCCGTATAAATTTTTCCCTTCTTTCGTACCTCCCTTTTTTGTGTCACGTCTCTTCCCTTTGAAAAATCTGTGAAGCAACACCTGTGTAAACCCAAAGGACATACTGGAAGAGATTCACAGTATCTGGTTGCTATTAGTAGGAATGGAGTATCAGTGCGTCATCCAAGTGTATTAATACCGTATCAGATTTTAGTACATCATAGCAGTTGAGGAGGCATAAAAAATTCGACAATTATGTTGTCACAAAAAGTCAAATTAAATTCTTCTGGTTTGCATCAACTTGCACTCGTTTAGTCCAATACAGTCTTTCTCCTTTAGACTCCCCGCGTTAGTGGTCCAGTTAACCCCCTATACTTTGTGCCAATCATTACGTCGAAGCAAATAGTAGTATTTCACGCTGAAAACGAGATACCATCATAGAATTGAAAATTCTGATAGAAGCGTGAGTTAAACCTTAACATCCAACCTTTACATGTCATTCAACAAAAACAGCGATCATGAACCATACAGATGCATTATCCCTTACAATAATTCTGCAAACCCCCTTATGTAAAAGCACATGCACAGAGCCATCACAACACAAAACTCACATGAAGTAAACTTAGAATAGCTACAAAAGACTAGATAATGCCATCTAGCTAATTAATAACACACCTATGAGCACCATGCCCATAAAAATGTGAATTTGTTTTAGTTATATTGATCACATAGCGTCTGTCAAACCGAGTAAAATGTAACCCTGTACTGAGTGCAATATACCAGTAATTAAACATTTCAAAATCGAATGTAAATGACTAATGCTAAACCAGTAATTCCACCTCAACACCTAATGCATCCAATCCTCCACTACGACTAATCATGATACACCTCCTAACTAACAACAAAACTTTCCCACTGCAGATGTCTTCAGATCTCATGATTGTGTCAGCATGACTGGTCTAAGTAAGATATCCATCAATAACCATAGCTGGATCCATAAATGGAACCATAATCCGCGCCAGGTGTATGGCCAGTGCTACTAGATGAAGAATTGTATACAGGACCTTGAGAATATGGATTATAACCTTGGGAAGGTGGTCCAGCGGCAGTGTTCTGCATTGAGCTGGCAGCATCAGCAATAGAATTCTGCACCATAAGCAAGGTGGTAAAAACTCAATCCCCAAAACTAAGTTGATGCATAATTTTAAACTGTTCGCATACCCCCCCCCCCCCAAAACAAAAAAAAGGGGGCACCACCAGTGATATTCCAAACAAGATCACTGTCCCTATCCACAGACAGAATATTACCCACAGCAAAGGTGAATTGAAGCTCAATAATCAAATTATCAGCAGATACTACCTGAACTAATTGCTGCGCTGTTTGCACCTGTGATGCAGATCCCGTTATCTCAACAGTCATCTCATCCCGGAACACCCCTTGTTTCCTGGATTGCAATAGATGCACCACTGGTCCGACGAATATAGCTAATATTTGAACCAGAGGTCCCAATGACAGCATCGGCATAGGACAAAGGAATTTGCATGTTTTGTGTGACCTTTAAAGAAAAAGGATCAAGGGAAAAGAACATCAGAAAGCAGAATGTTGCAGTTCTATATAAAAAGAATTAAAGGCCAAAAAAGAAAGCAAGACTTGCAACAACTTGATGGATCTATTTGGTAGTATCCTCAAAAGGATACCAGATTCTTATAACGTGCAACATATATAGCATGATGTATATGCCCACCTCTTTCTGTACCTTGTTGGGTGATTTTATTTAATCAAGATCAGAATCCTCCTTCCCGAATTATCTTAAGTTAGCAGAAAATGTGTAAATTAGGTAGTTGCATTCATCAGATTGAATGCATACAAATAACACACCTTTGTAACCATGGATTGTTGTGTTTGCACATTTGTACCATGAGTTCCCATTGAAACATCTCTACCATAAAGAGGCGGGGCCTGACGAGGCTGCTTTTCAAAAGGAGGCATGTCTACCGGTGGGTAATAACTATCAAATTGCCGTGGAGGCGGCATATACTGAGGGTTGGGCCCAAAACCAGGTCCACCCCGAGCATTTGCAGGAAAACCAGATGGTGGAGGGGCCCATGACTGAGAAGGTCCAGATGGAGGCATGTTCTGGTTTGGACGAGCATTTGGCATTTGCATCTGAGCAGAAAAAAAAGAATCATAATTTCAAAGAGTATTATTAGAAAGGCCAAAATCCACTGAAACCAGCAGTAGACTTACTTGCATCTCAAATACCCCAATGACACTACGATCAACTAAAAATTTCCTGAGATGTGAAGCAATCATTTCAACTGCTTTATGCACCCCGGCGGGCTCTCCTTGTATCTCAACAACACTATCATCAGGAAGGGCAAAAGCTGGAAGGTGCTCTGCAGAATCCAGTAGATGGGAATTAAACATTAAATTACATATCCAGAAGGAAAAGGGGATTTTAATTGAGAAGTTATAATAACAGACACAACATAACATGTCAGCTTTTGAGCTTTACCAAGTTCACGACGTAGTCTTCTTTTAATAAGAAACAGTCCTTTGTTTATAATTCATATAATTCAAGAAGTAAACAATAGACAAAGGAAAACTAACCAGAAGGACCCAGAAACTTATGTGTTATTCTTCTAATTGTTCTTCCATTGCTTTTTCTATCTATTCTTCTCTCTTTTGACTCCCCCAATCCAGGTTTCCAAAATTTCAACATCTGGAATTATCCTTATCTTGGTTTTTGTTTATTTCAATAACTCAGAAATGATATGCACAAAACTCTCTAGTGCTCACTAGTCAAATAAAATTTCTAAAATGGAGTATTTCTAAAAGAAACATAATTGCCAATAACAATTAAAGATCAACTTGTACCAGTGTTAGTTTGCTTCACATCCTCTTAGGACCCCATGTGCCCACCCCTAAAATCAGCTCGAGATCGCAGAGGTTCAAATAAAGACAGGAAAAGGTGGGGAATCTAGGTTTCTCTGTAAACCTAATTGGTTATTTCCAATTACATAAATCAATAGTCCAAACCACACTCAAAAGGTAGGGCATTTCCCATATTTAAGGAACTTCTAGTCTCTAGCAAGTCCATTAAATATTAAAAGATCTCCATGAAGTCCTTTTAAGGAGGTTAAAAGGGTAGGGGTTGAGAAGATTTCCAAGAAGCCTTCGAGGGGTCCAAAAACAAATTGGATCCTAGAAGCAAAGTTTATAGTAAAAATATGTTCATATAAATCAAACATGAATAAGACTTTTTAGCAAGTCGACCCGGGCTATCAAAGACCCTACAGCTTATTCACAAAAATCCTACACCATATTAAGCAAACATGTCTGTTTTCTCTTTTTGCTAGAGCAAACCCCACACACCCCAAACCACTCAACGGAGCCAAGTGTGGCTTTTCATACTTCGCTCCCTTAGTGACTAGAACTACCAACCTCCTAGTTGGAGACGGAGGGCCCTTTCCACTAAGCCATCCCTCCCTTCAGTCATTTTAAGATTAACATATATTATTCCTTGTAGAAAAACTTTAGAGAAGGATATGTACAGACCCAAATTTCTCTTGAAATACCTATAGATTATACAGCATTAAAAGGCATTAAGGACTGCAAATGACTAGCGGTAGTGGATCAGTAGCGAGATTGACAGATTCTCAAGGAAACAACACAAGACACGGATATCTAAGTTAAAGTGAGGCACCTTCTCCAATTACTCGAATAGTGCAATGAGATGTATCTTGAATAGACTTAATAGTGGAACCCTGCTTCCCAATCAAGCTTCCAGCCTGTGAGGCTGCCACAAGTAGTCTTGTAGTGACTGGCCTACCAGCGCCTGGTGGAGCACTAGCTGAATCAGCGTCTACATCAACAATCCGCTTGTGAACCTTCAAAAGACCATCCATAGCAGGCGGAATTGATAGGCTTGGCTCTTCTTTGGCAGATATCATCACCTATAGCAGAAAAGAATTATCAATCCACGGACAGCACAATATAAAGAAAGATATGCATTTATTCAACTTTTGCCAAAGCACAATTACTGTTCACGATATGTTTAGGTTCCAACCAGAATCAAAGTTGATTACACATAATGCAGCATCAATATACTGGTATAACAAGCAGATTAAAAAAGCAAAAAACAATAGCTTCCAAGATAAACTGCTGGAATCAAGCAAGAATATAGAGTCCAATATGCCGGTTTTATTACGATTACTGCTAGCTCATTCTCCAACAACCAACCAAAAGAACCTACCAGCAAAAATGGGGAGTAAAAAAAAAGATTCCTTGTAGTGAAAACTTTAAAAAAGAGATTCCTTGTAGAGACTTAAACTACAATTTATAAGTAGTAGCTCAAAATCAACAGGCATTTAGATAGGACTCAGGCATTTTGCACCAAGTGTACTCACATCTATAAAGTAGCTCTAAATCAATTTATAATAAAAGGACTTGCAGAGTAAACTACAATTTATAAGTAGCTCTAAGTCAACAGGCATTTTGAAAGGACACAGGCATTTTGCGCCAAGTGTATTCACGTTTATAAGCTAATGAGTCTGCAGCGTGCAGCCTTATAGATATGCCCACATATTAACATGCCTTTTTAAGCCTTTTTAATTCCATATGAATTGTTAAATACAGATCCAACGTTTCATTTATTTCAAGACTATTTAGCTACGCATACCCATAGAAATATAGAAGCAAGTTCTTATCCATCTGGTATAGTCAATTGAAAAAACAATGCTGCTAGATTTCGCACAACTTCTCATAAATTAAAAAGATGAATTCTACTCAACTCCTTTTACAAGCTTCTCGATTATACCCTAGCATATAAACTTCAACTTTATGATTTTTCATATGTATAAATGATTTTAAATGTTCTTAATCTGGAAGTTATGTCCTGCAAATTGTTAGTTACGTTTGTTAACTTCCTCTTTCATACAGTGAACACCTTCTGGCAAGACACCAACCAAGTTTTGAAGTTACCAGACATGGTGCAATGCTTCTTGAAACTGATATTGGATGAAGGCAATTCTCATGGATTGTCAGAAAAACTTTTCAGCACTTGTAATGCTCAATGCTGATGACTGCAGTCTGGATCTTGGTTCTTCTAGTACAAAGCGCACTTTCATTGAAATGTTTCCTTATATGGGCAAGAACCTGCACACACTCATGTCGGTTACTATGAAAAAGAAACTTTCTGAGATCATTTTGGTTGTGTTACTGGATTGTTTTTAGCCCACTTTGAAGAAGTTAATCATAGTTATGGTTCAATTAATTGAATAATAAATTCTCTTCTGAAGTTCAAAGACGTTAAGTCATTATTATGGTTCAAGCAGCTGTATAGTATTCTTATTTCTACCATTTCCCCCTCACTTTATTTTTTGAGATAGTAGATTCTACTATCAACGTTGATGATTACTGCTTTCTTTTTACTACTGCTTCTTTACATAGATTTCATGTATGATTGATCACTACTACAGTACTGTTATCACCACTTCAGTTCGCTTGCAATAACATATTGACACAGGGTAAGGCTGAGACTAAAGGGATTCCCTGAACCTCTGTTCTTTTCTTTTCAGGTATATGTGGTGGGTGGGTGAGTTAGGCATCTTTACTTCATACAGCCTAATAATAAATGAGTCAATTGAAATTATCCTTGATATACCTAAAACCATGCCCATAAGCAAGCATTTTGTAAAAAAGAAGACTTCACCATTAACAAGCAGTTCTAATAGCTGTAAGAACACTTGTAGATCAACCTTAAGCTATAGCATGACAACCACTGAATTGACTGGAAGTTGGCAAGACTCAAAATAAAAATAATCATAATCCTACATGCATGAAGATGGGTGAAGCTCACACAAGGATGCTTATATTAACATGTGCAAGCACATAAAAAGAGTTAACGAGCAGTAAGAAGAGAAATGGAGCATGTAGAGAAATGGAGCATGTAGCTTTCTGCACCAAAACCATCACCGGTTATATAGTTAAAATAAATTCACATCATTAAAAGCATAACAATATACAAAAATGTCCATAATTATGTAAATACTAAAAGTGTAAATGACAATATCTATTCAGCAACTCACAGCTCTTTCAGTGGTCCCAGGAGGACCATCAAGAACCTTAATGCGAGCTTTTGTCTCCTCACAGGTCTTTTTAATATACTCTCCTCTGCGGCCAATGATACCACCAACCTTCTGAGCAGGAACTAACATCCTGAAAACATTTTCTCCTGGCCAGCCAGGCCATCGTTTTTCTTCGCTGGCTCCTGAATCAATTCGAGCAACTTGTACCTCTTCAGAAGGATGAGTCTCCTCAGGTGCATTATCCACACCATGAATAGCATCTGAATCATGAATATTATCCATGTTATGCACGTCCTCTGTACCATGGACATTACCAGCGTCTTGCACATGATCTGTGTCGTTCACGTTATCTGTGGCGTGCACATGATCTGTGTCGTGCACGTGAACTGTGTCGTGCACTTGATCTGCGTCGTGCACGTGATCAGCATCGTGTAAATGATCAGAGCCGTGCCCATTATCTGTGCCATTCAAATTATTGTTGTCTTGAGCATCGTCCATATTATCCACGTTTTCCGTGTCATGCAAGTTACCCATCTCAGGTTGCTCTAAATTTTCATCAGCCATTTTCTGGAAGAAAAATAAATAAAACATTTAGAAAAATACCCAGAGTACAGCCAATTGATCAAATAAACTATTGAACCCTGATGGCCTCCTGCATTTGACCCGTACAGAAGCTGGGACATAACAGTTTTATCTTCGTGAAGTCAGTACCCTATGCTCACCCGGAAAAAAATGAGAAATAGAAGAAAAGGCATCCTTTCTAATATTCTTTCCCTAAAGATTTTCAAGAAACTAGAAGATTAAAACTGGAAAACAGTGACAAGGTAAAAGTTTAGCCGAAATGCAAGAACAGACCCTGTAAGCTCACAGAAAAGGATTGGGAATGACCAATAAATTGAACTCCATGCTGACATCACCAACTCCAAAGAATCGCACACACAAAATTCAACTTTTATTTTTCTTTTTTGATAATGTTAAAGTATTATTGATGAACAAAATCACTAAGAAAGTGCTACATAGGTTTACAGCAAGTTGTGCAGAAGACTAAGCATGTCTAACACAGCATGTACCTTCATTTACAATAGACTAACCGCACCTAAACTATAGCAAAAGAATAAACTTGTGTTTAAGTTTAAATACATATTCCTTTTTGCCTTCAAAGAACAGCCTTATCATCATCATTTCATAAATGCATCACTGAACCAAGAAAATCTCAAACACACCTCGCCTGCTCAAGTAAAATCCCTAGATTGAATCTTATCAACAGAAAAAAGAAAGAGTAAAAACCCCCCAATAGCTTACTGAAGTGTAAAGTCACAAAACCCAATAACATCTTACATATTACAACTTATTTATTTGATCAAATCTTCCTCTATTACTAAGCCCAGAAGCCCCCAAGGCTTCGGTTCAGCAGCAAAGGTATTACTGCATCTCGCCACTTCACAAGTTGAAATCATAATGGTGAACTAAGTCTGGTATTTAAGTGGGGAAGAGCGAAGGGACGGGTACATTATCTACTGGAAACCACTGATTTCCCGTTACCAAAGAACTAAGTCCAGAAACTGCAAAAATACAAAACCTTAATACCTTGAGATACCCCAACCCCCAACCAAAAAAAAAATCAACCCAAAGCTCCGTACAATCTCCTACTTCAATTACGACCTCCAAAACCCTGATGTTTTTAAAACCCTAATTGACAAAACCTGCAATTCCAGAACCTTCTAGAACCATATCTTTCCAGAACAAAAAATACCTAGACACATAAACAAAGCATAAACCCTCCCACAAACAAGAAAATTGACACCAAATTTTTTAAACATTAAACTTACAAATTATGTACACGGAGAAAAATATAGACTTAATACGCGAGAATTGTAAAATGAATACCGTTAACATGACAAACTTACAGAGACTGAAAGTTTGCGAGTTCGAAGAAGGAGATTTGAGTGCGAAGAACTGTGTAGAAGAGCGGGAGAATAAAAGAGTTACCAAAAGCTATGGGGAGGAATGTGGGCACTAGGTTTTATAGAGGGAGCTGTCATTTTTGGATAATTGCTATTTACTCCCTAGACTTGTTGTATTCGTCATTTTGAACTTCCTAATTGGAGAACTAGTGAAACATATGAATGTGATTTTTAACAAACATTTTTCAGGACAATTTGTTAGCTGATTCTTTTTGTTTTGTTTTTTTTATTTAGGAAGAGATTGATAATAAGTTATCACAATGGATTAAGGGAGAAATTTAAATATTATTGGAATGAATTAAAGTGAAGCATACACATTTAATTTGTAATTAGAAAAATCTATTAAGATAGCTTTATTTAGTAAAACAACCAAAGAAGTGCCAGATGAATTTATCGTGTCTATTTGATCCATATATTTGTGATTAACCATGAATCATATAGTGTTATTATTAATACTAAGTATTATTTACCCAACATACTCAATAAGTGGATGTTGATAGACATGGGTGCAACTATTAAAAGATACAATAGGAACAATTTGGTTATCGTTATCCTCCGACCCCTTCTACATAATTACGAAAAATTATTTTTTCAAAAAAATCAATCTTGCAATCCTAGTATAGTATGAGCCGTTAATTAGTTTCAAACCATATGATTCTAGGTAGTTGGTGTTTTTTTTGTTTGTCAAGGTTTTACAATTGCATTTATTTAGGTCTTTTCTGATTTTCCAGTTCACTTTTAGCATGTAAAATTTGATGTCCATCTTATTTATTGCTACCTAAATGGCCAAATTGGATACATTAACGAGTTGACCCCTTATGGCAGCGTGGAACTAGATGGAAAGAAAGGGTTCAATTTAGTCCTCTTCACCCAAAAATAATATTGTGCAAATAGGGCATAAACATTATTTTATTATTAAATATAAACTTGAATCTCTTAGCATAAGTGAAAATAGCGGGGAAAAAAATTAGAAATAGACATATTTATAACTGGTAATTGAAAAATAGTCACAATTTCAAAAGTAATCGAAATTTAGCCACTCTTTCATGTAAAACACCCTTAAAATCCGAAAAAATTCCAGCATAATATGCGGGAGTTCGAATTTTTTTACATATAAGATACCAGCATAATGTACTGGAACTTCATAATGCGGTGGAGTTCCAACATAATATATTGAAAGTTTATACGCAGTCACGCAGGAGCTTCATAATCCATCATATTATGCTGGAACTTTCTGTGTTGGAGTTCTAATCACGCTCAACTATGCCTTATAAAAAAGACTAAGCGATCGCTACAAAAATAATTCAGTTTAAGAGTACGGAGTCGAATCCCACAGGGAACTAACCTATTTGCTATAACTTTTTAGTATCACTAAAAATAAGCTCAGACAACTTTCACAATTCAAGATTTGATTTGCGAATTAACAAAAATTACTTCACTAAGAAGAAATGACAATAAAAACTATCAACCGGCAAGAATAAGGTTGAATCAAGAATAAAAAGATCTAGGATTTATGATTTTCTCAATTGCCGGATTAATTCCTGACACGTTAACGATAATCTCACCGCAACACTCTCTAAAGATGATGAGTTCTTGTTTACCGCAATTATCTCTCGATCAATTACGATAAAATTTACTAGAAGTATTTTATCGAACTACTCTAGCTGACAATTCGTATAACTCATAAATATCGCGCCAAAGCTTCGCTATCTCTAATCCCGCTTTTAAATTCAAGTAATTAATCTCATAAGTTACTCGAAAATAGCGTTGTTCAATAACAATCTAATCAAATGTTCTCTCTCAAGCAACACAAGATAACTAGACACGATTAATCAAAGGGCCCTTCAGTTAACCACAAGAAACACATAGTTGAACAATTAAAGAATAAAAACAGCTCAATTATATCAAAACGCAATCAAGACTTCATCCAACAATTGGTTCCATCAACCCTAGATGACGGGTTTAGCTACTCATACCTGTGTAAACAATCATAGTAATATCTAAAAGTATTGAACTACAAATTAAAGAAAATCGGAGAGAAAAACTCGAGTGATTCGTGCTTCCAAAGCGTTTTCGTAGCCTCTTGCCTCTCTAATGATGTCTAACCCTTCAAAAACTAACTTTAAGAGGTATTTATAGGGTTGGGCCGAAGTTTACACGCCCAAAAATAGTGAGGAAATCAAATTGGCTAGGATAGTATCGTCGGCGCGAGGCACTGTCAGGGGCGCCAATGTTTGTGGGCGAGGCACTGTCAGGGGTGCCAATGACAGTGCCGTGGACAATGCCTTGCACTGTCTATGACCATGACTTTTCATTGCCTTGCACATCTTCTTTTATTGCTCCATTTTGTAGCTCTGAGGTATCATTTCGTGCAACTTTTCTCCAATTCATGTCCAAGCATTCCTACATGTGAAATAAGCTCTATTAAGCTCAATTGTCGCACAAATTAGCATTCAAACAACAAACAAGTAGGGTAAATAACGTCAAAATATATGGAATTATAGCACGACATCAAGTTCCAATATAATATGCTTGAAATTTATACGCAGAAGCTCCATAATCCAGCATATTATGCTGGAACTTTCTGTGTTTCAGCAAAATAGTGACTATTTTTGAATAACTTTACAAACGCTGGCTATGTTTTAACTATTAGTCCGAAAATTGACTAGCCGGTGCTATTTTTGACGAAAACAACAGTATTTGCTTTAGGTCATAGGTTTAAATTTTAACTATAATATTCTAATATTTCTAGCTGCTTCAAACCAAAAGAGCCGTAACTTTGCTTTCCTGAACTGTATGAAATAGCTTATTTGTCCTTCTCCGTTTTCTTAATTGTTGTACCTGTGCCTCTAAGACAAGTTGAACTTCTCATATTCATTTTTCATTTATTAATAGTTAAAACTTCACATTTTCTTAAGGGATGTTCATAATTTTCCTCTATTGACTTGTTTCTTGAATTGTCTGGAGGAATAGCTTTATTTATCTTCTGTTTGATTGACCTTAGTTCCTTCCACCAATTAATTTTATTCTCTTAAAATTCTTGTAAGTCTCTGTCTTTACAGAGTCAAACACATACAAGAGAGTATGTCTCTGTAATAAACTCAAGAAAGCTCCTCATAGTTCTTTATCACATCATTGAAGTTTTGTAACAGAATATTAAAGTATGTCTCTGTAATAGGACCAGTCTATTCAGTTCAAATCCAGAGATAGTGAGATTCCTTTCCACTTCTTAAATATATTTAAAGAGGATATGATTTCCATGAATCCATCTTTCTATCACATATAGAGTGCAAGATTTTCGTCTAGTGAATATCTTGATATATATATATATATATATATAGTACTACTTGGTTTATGAGAAATATGTTGGGATTTTAAGCTTGTGTAGCTTAAAGAGGGTGAATGAAAAATGGAGGAAAAATAAAATATTTGAGTTTTCCTTCTTGGCAAAGGGACATTGTCCCATTTTGGAGGAAGAAAAGGCTTTTGATGGGTATATATATAATTGCTCTTCTTTTATCTCTTAAAGAGTTAAGAAGAAGGCAAGCCTCGTGCCGTCGTCGTCGTCACTCGCTCGGCTCGGTTCGGCTTCGGCTTCAGAGATTTAAAATCAACGAGTGCGACAAATGTGTTTACATTAAAAACACTCCAGGTCATGAAGTCATTGTTTGTTTATATGTTGATGACATGTTGATAATGAGCAAAAACATGGCAGATATAAATGCTACTAAGCGTATGTTGGCTAGCAAATTTGATATGAAAGACTTAGGAGTTGCTGATGTGATCTTAGGAATCAGAATTCACAAGACTCCACAAGGTCTAGCATTATCACAGTCTCACTACATTGAAAAGGTACTTGACAAGTTCAAGTATTTGGATTTCAAAATTGCCAAGACTCCAATTGACGTAAGTTATGTGCTTCAAAAGAATGAAGGTGAAAGTGACTCATAACTGGACTATGCAAGAGTATTGGAAAGTTTTGATGTATGTCATGAATTGTATGCGACCAGATATAGCATGTGCTATTAGTAAACTGAGTCGGTTTACAAGTAATCCCAATCACATACATTGGATGACAATGAAACGAGTTTGGGGGTATCTCAAACATACCCAAAATTACGCTTTGCATTATAACAAATATCCCTCCGTGATCGAGGGATATAGTGATGCAAATTGGATCACTGGATCATCTGAAGTTAAATCCACGAGTGGATATGTTTTCACAATTGAGGGTGGAGCAGTGTCTTGGAAATCATCCAAACAAACGTGCATCGTCCGTTCTACAATGGAATCTGAATTCATAACTTTAGATAAGGCCGGTGAAGAAGCTGAATGGCTCCGGAATTTCTTGGAAGATATTCCATTTTGGCCCAAACCTTTGGCACCTATTTGTATACATTGTGATAGTCAAGCGGCAATAGGCAGGGCAGGGAGCGTTATGTATAACGGAAAATCTCGTCATATATGACGGAGATACAATACCGTTAGACAACTACTCTCTAGTGGTGTTATCGCAATTGACTACGTAAAGTCAAGAGATAACGTGTCGGATCCACTTACAAAAGGTTTATCTAGAGAGGCAGTTGAAAGACCATCAAAGGGAATGGGGTTAAGGTCTAGGACAAGTCATCATGGCGGTAACTCTACCTAGCAGACTAGAGATCCCACGAGCTAGGTTCAAAGAGATCAAACAAAGTTATGAATGACGGTTCAACATTGTCAAATAACTCAACCCATTCTCATGATGAAGACAATGTTCAAAAATTGAGGTAAAGCATTAAGGCTTTTTGATGAGTCAACAAAGCTTAAAGTTTTTTAATGATTTGCTAAATCTGGCAGGATATGACCAGATAGTGTGTCTATAGGATTACACGTTTAGAAATTACCTATATGAGTGTGAAGTGTAAGCCGCTTCAAGGGGAATGAAAGTAAATGCCCATTCTCTAAGCACTCATGAAAGCATGCGGTGTTCATGGTTGAAACGAACACAATCGTGAGAACCATAGATGGTTAAGGATTGATTGTGTGACTTATGTTGTCTAGGTATACAACAAAGCTCGACGGTTCAAAGATATCAAATCTACCGATTGACCGAGTATATCCGATATAAGTTCACTACGGAAAGTTCAAAGAAAAACCTACTTATCCAGATGCAATTAATTCTTGCATGTAAAACACAGACGCGTCCGTGCATTCCTTTATTTTATAGACATTCCCCATTCATGTGGGGGATTGTTGGAAATTTAAGCTTGTGTAGCTTAAAGAGGGTGAATGAGAAATGGAGGAAAAATGAAATATTTGAGTTTCTCTCCTTGGCAAAGGGACATTGTCCCATATTGGAGGAAGAAAAGACTTCTGATGGGTATATATACAATTGCTCTTCTTCTAGCTCTTAAAGAGTTAAGAAGAAGGCAAGACTCGCGTCGTCGCCGTCGTCGCAGGCAAGTCTCGCGCCGCCGTCGTCGTTGCTCGCTCGGCTTCGGTCAAAGATACAGCCATAATTGTTTCTGAAAGGTTGCAAACCTTTTCAGAAATAGTGCCAATAACTCTATAAATATACTTTGAATCCCAGAATCTTTCCTTACGAAATTTTCTGATCTTCTTCTTCTTCTTCTGCACAAAAATTCCAGTGTGTTTTACAGCCTTCGAGTGACTCACTGTTCACCGGCGTTTTTGGTACCAACACTCCGGTGAGTTAAATCGTTCTATCCTGAGAGGATATATTCCAGCACCTCGGGTACTTGAGGGGAATAATTTCCTTAAGGATACACTGTGTATTCAGTGGGCTCGATTTATTCTTATACTATTTTTTCAGAATTTATTTCGTTAAACAAGTGTTACTAACTTTCTGTTTTGTTTATATATTTCAGAAAATTTAATATGGTTTAATTATTTATTATAACAATACAGATTTATAACAAAATATAGCTTTATAAATATGATGTCTTCACTAATATGATAGCAGGACACTGTTATACTCAGAAAGGATATTGTGGCTTTCAGGTCTTTTGGTAATATTAACATTTACAGTTGCGAGTCCTTGCACTTTTCTGCTTTAGCTGGTTGATTAGAATTGTGCACTCTTATTGTAGAAAACTATATCGTTACCCTTTGTTCTGCCAAAACTGCTAACAACGTGGGAACAGTAGAATATGATAATAATTTGGATGATTGTGTAGTTAGATCATTTTTTTTATTGAAAATTTGTTTACACTTCAACAACAACTAACATACCCACCCAGTATATGGGAAGATAATGTATACGCAGACCTTACTCCTAAAAGTATTTGCTGTTTCTTTGTTGTGGTTTATGATCCATCAATGTCCAAACCTTCTCTAATGTTGTTTTAAGTCTTGTAGTCTTCTTTGCTTTGCATAGTCTCTTAAGTCTTATAGTCTTATTGATTATCCTGGTATTTACTTATGAAAAATAATCTTCTAGTATGACGAAGTTGATTATCCTGGGCGGAGAAATGTTTTCTTAATTTGAAGTTGATATAACACTTAATCCTGAATTGAAGCAGCGAGGGATGTCTTAATGAACGAATACTATTTATCATTAGCAACCGAAGTAAATTAAAGTCACTTATATTTTCGCGGCTGGCTCTTCTTTGTGTTTGCAAGTTGCAACAATAAACCGGCCTGCAATTAGGGGTACCACCAAATTTAGCCCGTGAAAATATTTTTCGTTCAACACGCTCAAGTTTGGATAGATTGGACTAGGCATAGTTTTGGCTAGGGGAGTACAAATCGAACCGGAAAATCGTACCAAATCGATTAAAAAATCTGACTAGGTTTGGTTTGATTTGGTTTGGTATTGAGTAAAAAAACTCAAACCAAACCGACATATAAATATATAATTATATATATATTTTTAAGATTTTCTGTAGAATTTTCTTTTAAAATGTCTAGAAATATTTGGGATTCTCTTACGTGATATAATATTTAATAGAATATGAAGTGTTTCATATTTATTAACCTTAAATAATGGGTTCTATGATCACTTTCTTATCAAGTGTTACTGAAATGTGTCAGTCTCTTTGTTTTTCCATATTCATATGTCAAGATCTATTAAATTTTTATATCTTTTTCGAATTTAAAGTGATTATTATTATTTACGTATCGTATTGATTTTTATGTTTAATTACTAAATTCGATTAGCCTTAAAAGTGTACATCAACAAAAAAAATTATTGTCAGATAATTAAAAAGATAACTATCATGTGTTACTAAGTAAATTCTCCCATAAGAATATTTTAATAGATAATATGTTTGTCAATTTTTTAAATTTTTACTAAACATATATTTACTTATCAAAAATTTAACAAAGTAAAATTGAAATAATATTTAAGTAATAAAAACCCGAAAAATTCGAAAAAACCGAACAAATCCAAACCGATATAATGGTTTGGTTTGATTTTGATAAAAATCGAACCAAACCCGATCCATGTACGCCCCTAGTTTTGGCAAGTCAAGTAGGCATAAGCCAAGTTAGCTTATGTGAAGATTTTGACTAATCTGGGTCAGGTATGTAGTTCAAGTTGACGACCCATCAGAAAACTTGTCAAAATATGGAAAAAAAATACTTTTTTATTTGATTAGTTAGATATGGCCTTAATAAAGAAAAAAAGGGTCTTTTAGTTTCCTTCCATAATTAAATAAATTATAATAAGAAAGAAACAAATAAATGAAAATTAGTTTAAGTTGAGCTGATTAAGTCATGACCCTTTGTTTCGAAGGCGGATCTACTATCTAGGATTCAAAAATAATGGCTGAACTATCGATTTTAACGCAAAACTGATGCTAGTCATAGTGTCAAGCGATGTGAAAAAATTGAATATTTTATGACTTATTATTTGATACAATAAACTATTATATATATATATATATATATATATGGATGGTTGATTGTAAATTTGTATTTTATTTTATTAATTATATCAGAGATAAAACATGTACTCACAATCGAGTAATATTGTCTAAGCCTATTCCAAAACTTTAAGTAAAATAAATAAATGTTAAAGTATTATTGGGGTGCTTCAAAATTCAAAACAAGGTGGAAAATAGATAGCTGAAAAAATTGATATATGTGCGCATCGATTGCAAGAAAAAGCAAGAAGATACCAAAAGGCCGTAGAGCATATCACTAATTTTTTATTAGTGAATTGCTTGCCAAAAGTAAAAAACCTCTATCTAGTTGTGAAATATTTGCAGACAAAAATTCAGTAATTTGATTGGAATTAATATAAACATTATTCAGCGAGTTTCATTTGTAATTGAAATCCTACAATCACGTAAATTATTTATACCAGCTCAAGATAGACGATTTCTAATTTAATTTGACGTAACCAATAGCTAATTTTTGAATCCTTTGTTGTTCACCATGAAGTCTTGCGGTATCAAATCCTATGAAGTCAAGGAATTAGAAAAACAAAAATTTAAAAGAAAGAGATTTAAAAAAAAGGTGTAACGAAATCGCATTGAGGAATACATATTCTCATGAAGTGAGGATAAGAGAAAAAGTAGAATGGGCAAAGAAAAAGAAAATGAAAAAGAAGAAAAAAAAACTAAAAAGAAATTAGCAAATGCTTTCGTTAGTTTAGAACATTAGGCCATGGGTATACATTAGCAGAAGCTCTGTGAAATCAAGCCAGTAAGGCACCCGGCATCTGTTTTTCACAATGCATGGGTTCAGACTGCAACATGGAACCAACTTTTCAAAATACAATTTGTATATAAGATTCACAGGGGTAATGACCTTATGTGTTTGTTAATTCAACCCATTTTAACGGCTCAAATTTAGTCTAATTTGCCCATCTCACACCTCTATATACAATTAGCTTGCTATTCAAGTAAAGCATCGTAGTAGCTGTATATACAACAACAACGACCTAATGAAATCTCACTAGTGGAGTCTGGGGTAGTGTGTACGCAGACCTTACCCCTATTCAAAGAGGATAGAGAAGTTGTTTCCAAAAGACGCTCGGCTCAAGAAGACGAAATCGAAGCCGCCATGCATTTCACTATAGCCACCTGCAGACGACCCAATATGCCCATTGAAATCTCCTCCTATAATTAACCTCTCAAGAGGCAGAATATTACGCACAATCTCATCCAATCCCTCCCAGAAGCGCCTTTTAACCTCCTCATCCAAGCGTGCTTGGGGGGCGTAAGTGCTAACGACATTTAGGGTACACTCACCAACCACAAACTTAATAGTCATTAATCTATCATTCACCCGCCTAACCTCTACCACAGACTCTCTAAGATCCCTATCTACCAAAATACCCCACTCCATTCTTACCCTTCAGGACTCCAGAGTACCATAGCTTATACCCATTTGCATCCCCCGCTCTCGATCCTACCCACCTAGTCTCTTGGACACACGCTATATTTACGTTCCTCTTCTGGAGGATCCTTGCCAACTCTATAGACTTACCCGTCAATGTTCCCATGTTCCAAGACCCAATTCTCAACCTATAAGCTCCCTTGCTCCCCTTGCCTCCCGTCCCCCGCCCCACCCCCTGTCCCCCTCGTCCCACCCCTGCCCCTCCCATCGTAGTAGCTGCATATATGCCCATTTATTAAGGTTCTCAAACCCCCTCCTATCTTTACCTCATTGGGAGCAAAAGAAATCCTTTACTTGAGAATAATGTACTTATCATCTTTCTTTAAATCAGCTCAACATTCAGCTCAGCTATATACTTGATATGATCTTTAGGCAAACATATGAATGGGATTTGGGAAGATCATGAAAATCAAAACTATTGCAACAAAAAGGATAAATTTAAACCTCTCTTGTTGAGGATCATATGATCACCGTACAATTATGGAAACCTGTCTTCCTTATTGAATACTAACTCCATGTCATATAACCAATTATTCTGAACCAAGAAAAGTAAATGGCTATTATTTAGATGAAATAAATAAATAAATAAATACTTGCATTGTTCAACGAGTTGAAAACATCAACGTAATGATAATTTACCACCTTACCATTTACCAGTGCTAATAACGTAATCAGCAACGACAAGTTTTGTGAAAACTAAAGGAAAATGAGTGGTGGCTTTTTAATTAAGACAACTTTTATCATTTGCTTGAGACTAAAGCAGTAAAAAAAGAACAAATATGTATATGGCCGGTTTGACTTCTGTTGCAGACTTGCAGGAGCATTAATAATTAAGGAGGCGGACATAAATAATGCTTATTTTAATAATGAAAAAATGCGCTGTTTAGATATATATTGAGCAGGCACGTTGACCCAAGCGGTTCACCCAACTCCGCTTGATCGAAATTTTTTATTAAATAAATAAGTAAATAATATGCAAAACATAAAAACTACGTAATATAAATAGCTCACAATGACAATGCTTGTCAAAACAGGTTTTCTTGCCCGCCGGTAAAGACGGCTTGAACCTCGACTTCTAACCTAAAATGGTGTAATTAAACCGATTAAACTGTCATATATTAAACATAGATTACTAACCACAAAATGTTTCGAACCTTATTGGAACTTGATTAGTTAGGCGCTTGTTCACTACTTTAAATATCGATTTTGCTTACCAAAAATTATGCGTGGTGGAGTCCATGTCATATGAGTCCAACAAATAAAGAATGCCCTCATTTATATATATCTATGCATATAAAAGCAACCCACGAAAAATAATGCACATTTTGCACATCTATATACCAAGTGATCTTTCCATCCAAGTATATATACCCTATAATATTCCTTGTGTCTCCTCTACTCTCTTTCTCTTTCTTCTCTCACAGACACAAAGAAAAAATGTGCATGAATTGTATGTTGAGGGAAATGTCGTCTGGTTCGAGATCTTTCATTACAAGGCAAAACCCTAAACTAAAGATATTTATATGAGTGTAGTCATCACGTACGTGAATGATTTCGGACCAGGCTTCATTCCCCTCAGCTCCAATATATTTACATGCTTAGTTAAGACATTGGAAACTGTGCACAGCTTGGGTTGGATTTAGGAACCATCAACCATGTGCAGCACCTCCAACTAACTTTGAACAGTATTGGCTTCCAATTATGAAGCGTGGATTGTAATCTAAATAATGAAAAAGGTGATCAGTTGCTGGTGAGTATCTTGATCTTTTCCTTATGCCTTATGGGATGAGCGACTTTTGGTTTACATATTCTTTTCTTCCAAGCTTTCCTAAAACTAAACTATGACGGCGAAAGTTCTTATACATTAGTATTTTTTATCACTTGATCATGATTAATTGATGTATATTTTTATCTCAATTTATTTACTTAATTTATGATTACCTAACGCAATATTGATGTAAACATCAAATGTGTTTTTCCTAATATTGGATTTATACTTCCAAGGTTGTTTCTCTCGACGTTGTGATATTGCACCGCATTAATACACGTTTCCTGACGGGACAAATACATATTGTACAAATCCGAAAACCCATCCTTCATCTTTTCATAAATTCATAAAACGGAGCAAGTACTCCAATATATACTAGTTAGGGAAAGAAAAAGAAGAGATATATCACAGAAGCTTATTAGTGTAAATCATTCTGATCCGTTTTACTAATTCCTTATTTTCATTCTTCAATAAAGTGCAATTTCTGTACTACTTATCCTTGATAATAGGAGATTGTGAACCTACCTTTGTAGCATCTGGTAAGAGGACCATATGTCTAGTTGCATATGTACTTGCCATGGTTGAGAGCCTCAAATAGAACATGGTAAGTGAAGACTTAATATTATTCCCTCCGTATGCCGTTCAGATTTCGAGAGTCAAATGAGTTTTACTTTGACCGTAACTTTTTCATTTCTCTTTTAGATAGTTTGAATTATTAATTATTGTGGTTTATAGTATTTTTCATGTGGTGTCCAAATATATAAATTTTATTTCAAAATACTTAAAAATTCTATGTTCAAATTCGCACTCAAAATTAAGAAGTTTGACTCTCAGAAATTCGAATTGTATCACATGAATTGGGACAAAGGAATAGTATTGTGAAACATGTAGTAGGAGTATCATATATTCCATTGTTTACCTCATTGTTACTAGGGTTGTGCATTTGGATAAGATATTCTAGAATCCAAACCGATCCACTCTATTCAAATTTTTGGATTTTGGATATTTGAATTGGATATGGATTTTTTTTCCGGATATCTGGATTGGATTCGGATTGGTATAGCTATAATCTAATCCGACCTGAAATCCGAAATTATATGGACATGTATAAATACTAGACTAAAATTTTAGGGTTAGGTCATCTCTTTTTATTTCATTTTTCAGACTTAGGTTATATCGATACTTTCTCTCTCTCACTTCTCTGTTCCGCCTCTCTTCTCCAACTCTATGTATCTCTCGATTTCCATTCTCAGTCTCGCTTACGACGACCAGACGACGCCTTTCCCTTTATCGACGGTAAGATTGACCCCTTCTCTCTCTAATATGGTTGTTTATTATCGTTGGTTCCATGATTGCTTTCTCCCCCTTTCTTTGAGCGTAAAGGTGATGTTTGTTATCTTTTATTTCACGAAAGAAATCAAAACATATGTGTTTGTTCTCTTTTGTTTTTGTGCCTTTTTATGAACTTTCATGTTCTGTCTTTTTCCAATTTTTGGGTGCATGTAACGATTTGGCTTTATGTTCTGTCTTTTATGTCGCTTCTATGTCTGATTTTACTTTGAATATTTTTGTTTTCGTAGATGGAATATGAAGCAGAGATGGGGAATATACTTCTAATTGTTGAAAAATGTGGTGAAAGTGGTGCTTCAATTGATTCCACAACCAACATTGAATCTGAATCTAGTTTGAAGAAAAGAAAAACCATGAAACAAAGATCAGTTGCTTGGCGCCACTTCAACAAGTTCATTGATGCCGAGGGTGTTAAAATAGCGAAATGCAAGTATTGTCCAGAAGAATATGTAGCTGATACAAAAAATAGCAGTGCAAGCAATTTGCTATCGTATATTCTCAAGTGTTCGAATCATCCCCACAAGGCGGATACAAGCCAGACAACATTAGCTTTTCAACAGAAAGGTCAAACAGGTGATGTCTCACTTATCCATTGAAAATTTGATCAAGAGGCATGAAGGAGGGCTTTAGCTCGTATGATAATTATAGATGAACATCCCTTTATTTTTGTTGAAAAAGATGGATTTAGAGACTTTGTGAGAACTCTTCAACCTTTATTACAAATTCCATCTCGTACTACTATGACTAGAGATTGTCTTGAGATGTACTATGAAGAGCGACTTGTTTTGAAGTCAATTTTTAAAGAATCAAAATAGAGAATTTGTATTACAATTGATACATGGACTTCAATTCAAAGAATTAACTATATGTGTGGCACAACACATTACATTGACAAGAATTAGAAATTGCATAAAAAGATATTGAATTTTATCCAATTACTAGTCATAAAGGTCAAGATTTAGCTAGTGGTATTGCTAAGTGTTTATTTGAATGGGGAATGGGTAAAGTATTAATTGTGACATTTGATACTGCGAGTTCTAACAATGTGATGGTTATAGAATTATCCAAATAATTTACTAGATGGAACACTAACTTGATGGAAGGTAAGCATGTTCATGTGAGATGTATGGCTCAAATCATCAATCAAGTTATTCAAGATGGGTTGAGAGAAGGGAGTGTCTGTTGAATGAATAAGATAAGCTGTTAGGTATATAAGACAATCTCCCGCAAGATGGAAGAAGTTTAAATGATGTTGTGATCTCGATAAGATAACTTCTAAAAAATCATTGTACTTGAATGTTCCTACAAGGCGAAACTCCACATACTTGATGTTGAAGGTTGCTATAGTTTATGAGGAAGCCTTTATAAAATATTGTGATATTGATTATGGTTTGATGTCATGTATTTCTAACTGCCTTTGTGAGGATGGGCAACCTGCATGTCCACTTTTAAGTAGTGATTGAGATAGTGTAAGACGTACTGTGATGTTTCTTGAAATGTTTATGAACTCACCTTGAAGGTATCAGGTACATTTTATATTACGTCTAATGTGTACTTTCTTGAGATATGTATTGTTGGTTCTTCTTTGAAAGAGTTGATGCAAAATGAAGATGCTTTGTTGAGAGAAATGACAAAAAATATGAAAGAGAAATTTGACAAGTATTGGGGGGATCCACAAAAGATGAACAAAATAATTTTTATTTCATGTGTGTTGGATCCACGCCACAAGTTTCATACTCTTTCATTTGCGCTTGCTGCTATGTTTGGAGAAATAATAGGTGTGAAAATACAAGAGGAGGTAAAAACATACATGGAATCTTTGTTCAATGTGTATGCAAAGAAGAATTGTGGTTCTGGTTCATGTCCATCTTCTCTATTTTTTGGTTCATGTACATCTTCTCCATCTTCTCTTGGTTCATGTTCATCTTATCCATCTTCATCTACTTCTTCATCATCACTCTCAAAATTCATACTAGATTTAAAGAAGCATAGAAGTGTGGAGGAGTTGACTCTAAAACAGAGTTAGATATATATATATTTGGATCAAGATGTTGAGGAAGACTATGAAAAGTTTAACATTCTGGGGTTAGGGAAGTTGAACTCACTCAGATTTCCTACTCTTGCTGAGATGTCACGTGATGTGCTAGACATTCCGATTTCTAGTGTTGCCTCAGAATCAGCCTTTAGTACCGGCGGGCGTATACTTGATCTGTTTAGGAGTTCATTGAC
Source organism: Nicotiana tabacum (assembly GCF_000715075.1). NCBI lineage: Eukaryota > Viridiplantae > Streptophyta > Magnoliopsida > Solanales > Solanaceae > Nicotiana > Nicotiana tabacum. Next base: position 54,127,650 of record NC_134098.1, read on the forward strand.
TCCTATATTTGTTCAAGCTCTTGTATGTGCCCAAGATTGGCTTTGGAATGAATCAACAACTCCAGTTAAAATTGAAGAAGATTTAGATAATCTTGAACAACTTGAAGCTTGTAAGACTATCTTGTTTCTTCTATTACTTGTGTTTAATGTATATTTTATTTGTATGTTTATTTAGATTATTTTAAAACTAATTTCTTCTGTTACTATCTTATTCTACAATATTTATTAATATGGGAAGAGAGCCTTGCATCGTCGACATATAGTGATAAAGCTTACTTGTCACGACCCAATTCCAATTTAAGTCGTGATGGCGCCCAACACCATTGTCAGGCAAGCCGACGCTAATCAAAATAGTGGGTTCCCGTTTAAATAATTTATTAAGTGGATACATTTCCTTATTTTTTGAAGAGATTTAGAAATTCGCAAATGGGACATAATCAAACGGGAATAACAAGTACTAATCAAAATCAAGTAAACAAATCCAAAATCATAAGTCTACTAGAGTACGTGCCAAGACCTGGTATCACAAGTATGTGGGCAATCTAGTAGAATATACAAAAGAGTACTAGCCTACTGTTCAAAAGGAAATAGACAGAAAAATAGAGCATAAGAGAGACCCCAGCTGCTGCAGGACGACTCGGAAGGCAGCTCACCGTAAAGTCTCGAGATGGGGATCAAAACTGCGCACCAGACTGGTAACAGATGCACCTGCCTCAGATCCTGTACAATTAAGTACAGAAGTGTAGCGTGAGTACATAAAACAACATGTACCAAGTAAGTATCCCACTTAACCTCGAAGAAGGAAGTGACGAGGGGTCGACTTCGACACTTGATAGGGTGAATAACATGATTATATGAGATTCTAATTAAGCATGGCATACAACAATAAAAGTTAGAACGAGAATTTAACTGGTCAAGAAATCACCCTATTTAAGAACTTAATCACTTGCTTCCTTTAAAACATATGATCCCACAGACAATGAATCCATATTAATTATGAAAGAAACTTTCAGTTCTACTGTCACACACAATACCACCGATGACGTTTGGCTCGATCCAACATAAATATAAATTGTGCACTGCCAAGGGTCGAACGACGCGAACATCTAAGTGATTTCCCAACCTAATTTGCAAGATTCCTAAAATTCATCCCTAGGCCCACATGCTCGGATTACGGAAATTTTTAAAGATGGTTGTTACCCATGACCTAAGGAACATAAATATATGATTATCACTAAGTTTCAAGGTCAACTTCGTGGTAAAAATCTCATTATTGTCAAACTCTAGGTTTTTCATCTAACCCATGATTTTTACTAATTTTCATGTTGAAATCTACCCAAAATCTATGTATTGAACTCACGGTAGGTATAAATTGCTTACCTACAAATGCTAGGTGGAAATCCCTCCCAAGAAGCTCCAATAATCGCTTAAAGAGTGAGAGAAAATGAGTGAAAATGGCTTAAGCCCCGTATTAATTGAACCTCACTGCCCCAGCGATTTTCGCACCTACGGTGCATAGGCCACACCTGCGGATCCGCTTTTGCGGACTAGGTGTCCGCTTCTGTGGAGTTGGCTGGGCCAGCTGGGGTCGCATCTGCGAATGGGCTCCCGCTTCTGTGATCCCGCTTATGCGGTCCCGCTTCTGCATAGAATGAGCCGCACAAACAACAACGTTGGGTCTCTTCTAGTAGAAGAGAAGCATCACCAATATTAGAAGCATCATCGACTCCAGTAAAGCAATCCCGAAAAGGGTCTCCTACACTAGAGCCTCCGCCCATCTCGGGGGTCTTCAATTCTCGAGCTTCCTTTAACGCCTCCTCAAAAAAGGTTGGAAGGGAAGGCAAATGACCCACTGCCATAGCCCCAAGCGAATCACTCGGGGCGCTCCGATCAAGACTCGGGATTCCAGGATCGACCCCGACCGGTACAGCCGCCATCGGCTCAGGAGCTCTGGTGACCTCGATAGCTTTCGCAGATCGGATCACCAAAGCCGAGGCATCGTCTTCTTCTTCTTCTCTCAGTCATTGGACCGAGTCAATCGAAAGAGCAATTGCCTTCCTCCTCACCCTTCGAGTTTTGGGCTTGGGATCCTCTGACCGAGAGGCGGCTTTTCGCTTCTTATCTTTCCCCGGTTTCGGGACCGGGGACTTGGCTCCTTCTTCACCGCTCGAAGGCCTCAAAGCGGCATCCTTGGTTACGCCTGCATGAAAGTAAATCGGTAACGAATGGAGCACAAAGAACACTTCGAAGGAAACGAGAAATAAAACCTTACCATGATTCTTGGCCTCCCATCTACCTTTTGCCAAATCACGCCAAGCGCGTTCGGCATAAGAGGAAGTCGAGGCTAACTTCCGAACCCAATCCTCAAGGTCGGGTACCGCTTGTGGCATACAAGGGGCAGCTGTATATCGAAAAAAGACATCAGAAAAAATCGGAAAAAGATACGAAAAGCAACGTCTTATGAGAACCACTTACGGTCGAAATTCCATTCCTCGGGGAACGACATCTTCTCTTACGGAATAAGGTCACGGGTCCTCACCCGAATATAACGGCCCATCCAACCCCGATTCTTGTCTTCGTCGATGCTCGACATCAAAGCCTTCGATGCCCGACGATGAATTCTGATTAGTCCTCGAAAGATTTGAGGCCGATACAATCGTATGAGGTGATTTAGGGAAAAATCCAGCCCTCCAGCTTTGATGGAGAAGAAGTGAAGTAGGATTACTATACGCCATAGAGAGGGATGAATTTGACCGAGGGTGACCTGATATCTTTTGCAAAAATCAATGATCATCGGGTCGACGTGACCCAACGTGAAGGGATAAGTGTAAACACTTAAAAACCCTTCCACATGGGTGATGACGCTCTCTTCGGGGGATGGAATTTCTAACACAACCCCGGAACCCCAGTTGCAGTCTTTCCTAACGGCCTCGAGATGACCCTCCGTTATAGAGCACATGTACATCGACACGTGCTCGCATCGACCCAGAATAGATGAAGGCTTCTCGACCTTAAAATCGATTTTTAGAGTACACGGGCCGGGAACATAGTCATAGATGGACGGCTCCACCGGCGCCTTGTCGCCGGACGGCCGTGAAGAATAAGCTTTCTCCTTTTGAGGTACAGTTTTCGAAGTTTTGGCCATTGATATGAGAGGAAGAAAGGCAAAGGAAAGTGAAAAATTAATGGCACCAAAACTCCGGTGTAGATGGCTCTGCAAGCGACGAAATAGGGAGAAACGATAAGAAAGTTTGGAAGAGTGAAGGCGTAAAAGTGGTTAATGTTAGATGGAAGGGTTATTTATAGGCTCCCATCATGACGGTTCAATATCAGAGGTGGCCGACCGCCATCTGACAAGCATTAAAAATCTTGAAAGACTAAATCGATGGGATAGTTATCTCATACATCATAATCGATCCCTATTAAAACGTCAGCTTATAACCCGATCGAACTGTCGAAAATCATATCGATTCTCACCGCATCCTTCATGAGAATCGAGGAGACTATTTGTATACGGTCAAAATAGATTTCAGCCTTCCTACGTTCGATCGAGTTCAAGTGGAAAGAAACCGGAGTAGGATTTTGGGACTGAGCTCCGAAGACAGTACAAACGAGCCTCGAGTCCGAAGGCTGCTCGAGGAGTCGGCTCGATAATGTTATCGAGCCCGTGACCAAATCGATCCGCAAGGCATTGCTTCGAGGTCGGAAATGCGCTACGCCAATCCCGAAGGTCGAACTCAAGCCAAGACCGAAGGGCCGACCCAGTAACGAGTTCGAGCCAGTATCGAGCTCACAGACAAGAGTCGTTACAACCGCACCAAGAGAGAGAATCTTGGCGAGATTCGAGGAAGAGACAAATCATCATGGGTCCTCCACTATATGCTTTATTTTATTATTTTGTTATAAATAAAGTAATGACCCTCTATTATAAAAGAGGGGATCCTTATAAGCTATGCACACACTGAATAGACTGGAAAAAAGATCTTTTCTCATATACAAAGATATCTCCTTGTGCTTGTTTTACTTGATCTTACTCATTCTTTCTGTTCATCATTCTCATTCTCATAGTCAAGAATACTTGTATTGATATCTTTGTATCAAAGGGTATCACGTATCCTTAGAACCATACATAAATTTAACGTTATCTAATTTTTTGGGTAAACAGTTTGGCGCCCACCGTGGGGCTATGGATAAAAGTGATTATTTGATATAAATCTGCAGTACACACCAGTTTACAACTTCAAATCAGCAATGGCTTTACCTATCGACCACGAAGCTGGTCTTCAGGATGAAACCAACAACTTGGCACCCGGGGGCGGAAGGCCACTTGACGATGGCACTGAGGCTCGAATCGAAGTACCCGAAATTCGAGCCGAAGTACCATTGGATGTCAATTCACAAATAGCTCTGAAGGCGAATCAGCGTTTCGAATCGGAAAAAAGCATTCAGGGCAGTACTCGATCCGTAGCCCGAGACACCTATAACGCGAGGGAAATTGGAGCCAGCTTACGTATGATTTTCGAGATGCTACAAGCCCAACAAGTAGCGATAACCCAGTTACAGAGCCAAACTCATATACAAAGCAGGCCGGATCCCAATCCGCTTCGAGAAATCACCCCAGAACGTAGCCCGCCACAGTGAAATCAAACGAGCAAGAATCGGGGACCACTCCCGAAATTACTAAATTGCTCGAGGAACTCACAAAACGAGTCGAAGCCAATGACAAGAGAGTGAAAACATACAATGCCATGGTCGATCATATCCCGGGGGCTCCACCAATGATAAAAGGGCTTGATTCGAAAAAATTCATACAAAAGCCTTTTCCCTCGAGTGCGGCCCCAAAACCAATCCCCAAAAAATTTTGTATGCCCGAAATTCTCAAATATAATGGTATGACCGATTCTAACGAACACGTCACCTCTTACACATGTTCCATAGAAGGTAACGATTTGAAGGGCGATGAGATCGAATCCGTGTTGTTGCAAAAGTTTGGGGAGACCCTCTCGAAGGGAGCAATGATCTGGTATCACAATTTACCGCCAAATTCCATCGATTATTTTGCCATGTTAGCAGATTCATTCCTAAAGGCACATGCTGGTGCCATAAAGGTTGCAACAAGGAAATCAGACCTCTTCAAAGTAAAGCAAAGGGGTAATGAAATGCTGAGGGAATTCGTATCCCGATTTCAAATGGAACGCATAGAATTGCCACCGGTCACAGACGATTGGGCCGTACAAGCTTTCACCCAAGGGTTGAACGAGCTAAGTTCGACAGCATCACGTCGGCTGAAGCAAAATTTGATCGAGTATCCAGCAATAACTTGGGCAGATATACACAACCAATATCATTAAAAAATTAGGGTAGAAGATGACCAGTTGGGAGCTCCATATGGACCCGTGCATCAGAACAAGACAGCTACTAAAAACCAAAGGGAGATCGACAGAGAACAAAGGTCGAACAGAGACCGATATCAACCGTACGTCGCAGATCGGATGAACAACGGTTCAACACGCAATACAGTTAGGAACAATCGAAGGATTGGTCGAGGGCGAAATTCTCGGGGACTTATGAGTAAGAGCGGCTTTGATAAATATGCCGATCCTATTGAAGCACCTCGGTTGTCAGAGTATAACTTCAGCGTTGGTGCATCCGCCATCATGTCGGCTATCAGACGCATCAAAGACACTAAGTGGCCTCAACCCATGTAGATCGATCCTGCCCAAAGGAATCCCAATCAAATGTGCGAATATCATGGCACCCATGGCCACAAAACGGAGGATTGCAGGCAACTAAGAGAGGAAGTAGCCCGCTTATTTAACAAAGGGCACCTTCGGGAATTTTCGAGTGATAGGGCGAAGAACCATTTTAAAAACAGGGATTTCGGCAAGCAAAACGAGCAAGAAGAACCGCAGCACGTCATTCACATGATCATCGGCGATACCGATACCCCTCAGGGACCAGTGCTTAAACGCACTAAAACATCGATTGTGAGGGAAAAGCGATCTCGGACTCAAGATTACGCACCCATAGGATCTTTGTCCTTCGATGATGAAGATGCAAAAGGAGTCATCCAACCTCATAACGATGCACTGGTAATATCCGTACTCACGAATAAAATTAAAATTAAGCGTGTGTTAATCGATCCAGGTAGCTCGGACAACATCATCAGATTGGAGGTCGTAGAACAGCTCGGCCTGCAGGACCAGATCGTACCCGCAACTTTGGTTCTAAACGTATTCAATATGGCATGTGAAATCACCAAAGGCGAGATAATCCTACCAATAAACATGGCCGGAACCATCCAGGAAACAAAATTTCACATGATCGAAGACGACATGAGATACAACGCCCTTTTCGGAAGGCCATGGATCCACAACATAAGAGCTGTACCTTCGACCCTACACCGGGTCCTCAAATTCCCAACATCGAGAGGTGTTAAAACAGTGTACAGAGAACAACCGGCCGCAAAAGAAATGTTTGCCATCGAGGAAGCAAAATCAATGTCCTCGCCTTCGCCGATAAAACGATCGGGCTCAGAAGGAGAACGGGACACCAAATAGCAATCACAGATGTCGGCTTCGACCCAGTCAGATAACCAGAAGATCGGAGAAGATGATGATCAAAGAGTCCCTCGATCTTTCATAATTCCCGATGATTCCGACGCCACCAAATCAACAATTGAGGAACTAGATCAGGTCACACTAATCAAGCAATAGCTCGAGCGAAAGGTATACTTGGGAACGGGGTTGAGCCCCGAACTCATGGAGAAACTTGTTCAATTTTTTATCGATAACATTGATTGTTTTGCCTGGTCCCATTTAGATATAACAGGGATCCCACCGGACATAACGACGCATCGGCTAAGCTTGGACCCTAGGTTCAGACTGCTGAAGCAAAAGAGAAGACCCCAGTCCGAGAAAAAGCACGCATTCATAAAGGACGAGCTAACCAAACTTCTCAAGATAGGGTCCATTCGGGAGGTGAAATATCCCGAATGGTTAGCCAATGTTGTTGTAGTGCCTAAAAAAGGGAACAAACTTAGAATGTATGTGGACTATAAGGATTTGAACAAAGCATGCCCCAAAGATTCCTTTCCGTTGCCCAACATCGATCGCATGATCGATGCCACTACCGGCCACGAGATCCTCACTTTTCTCGATGCCTATTCCGGGTATAATCAAATCCAGATGAACCCGGAGGACCAAGAAAAGACTTTATTTGTCATCAAATATGGAACATATTGTTATAATGTGATGCCCTTCGGCTAAAAAATGCAGGGGCTACTTACCAACACCTAGTAAATAAAATATTCGAAGAACAAATAGGTAAATCAATGGAAGTTTATATTTATGACATGCTAGTTAAGTCCCTACGCGCAAAGGACCATTTTTGACCCATTTGCAGGAAACGTTTGAGATTTTGAGGAAATACAACATGAAGCTCAATCCCGAAAATGTGCTTTCGGGGTCGGTTCGGGCAAGTTCCTCGACTTCATGGTGTCAAATCGGGGAATCGAGATTAACCCCGATAAAATCAAAGCCATCAAAGACATCACCATCGTGGACAACGAGAAAGCTGTACAAAGGCTAACGGGGCGGATTGCAGCCTTAGGCCGATTTATTTCGAGATCATCAGATCGAAGTCACAAAATTTTCTCTCTACTCAAAAAGAAGAACGATTTCGCTTGGACCCCGGAATGCCGACAAGCATTAGAGGAACTAAAACGATATCTATCAAGCCCATCACTACTTCACACTCCAAAAACAGACGAAAAACTTTGTTTGTACTTGGCAGTATCGGAAATCACCGTAAGCGGTGTCCTAGTTCGAGAAGAGCAAGGTACGCAATTTTTCATTTATTATATGAGTCGGACCTTAGGGGAAGCGAAAACTAGATATCCGCACCTAGAAAAATTAGCACTTGCACTGATAAGCGCATCTAGAAAGTTAAGACCATACTTTCAATGTCACCCCATATGCTTATTGACCACTTACCCACTTCGTAACATTTTCCACAAGCCCGAACTATCAGGCCGATTGGCCAAATGGGCCGTCGAACTCAGTGAGTACGATATCGAATATCAACCCCGTACGACCATCAAGTCTCAAATTTTAGCATATTTCGTAGACGATTTCACGCCAACCCTCGTACCCGAAGTCGAAAAAGAACTCCTGTTGAAATCGGGTACATCATCGGGGGTATGGATCCTTTTTGCGGACGGGGCTTCGAACGTGAAGGGGTCCGGGCTAGGCATAGTTTTGAAACCACCCACGGGTAACACTATTAGGCAATCTATTAAAACTACCAGGTTGACTAACAACGAGGCCGAGTATGAAGCCATGATTGCAGGTCTCGAGTTAGCTAAAAACTTGGGAGCAGAAGTCATTGAAGCCAATTGTGACTCTTTGCTGGTGGTGAGTCAAGTAAACAAAACCTTCGAAGTTCGAGAAGGTAGAATGCAAAGGTATTTAGACAAACTTCTTGTCACTTTGCACCATTTCAAACAATGGACTTTACGGCACGTTCCACGAGAACAAAACAAAGAGGCCGATGCACTTGCGAATTTGAGATCGTCGGTCGAGGTAGATGACTTGAGCTCGGGGACTGTCATTCAATTTTTGAGATCGGTAATCGAAGAAGGTCACGCCGAGATAAATTCTACAAGCTTAACCTGGAATTGGAGAAATAAGTATATTGAATACTTAAAGAGTGGAAAGCTCCCATCGAACCCTAAAGATTCTAGGGCCCTACAGACTAAAGCTGTTTGATTCACGTTGGCTTCGGATGGAACGCTATATTGAAGGACATTCGATGGACCGTTGGCAGTATGCTTGGGTCCGGGAGATACCGATTACATCCTACGGGAAGTGCACGAGGGCACTTGTGGGAATCACTCCGGTGCCGATACATTAGTTCGAAAAATAATCAGAGCAAGGTATTATTGGATCGATATGGGCAAAGTTGTGAAGGAATTTGTTCGTAAATGTGTCAAGTGTCAAAGGTTTGTGCCAATGATCCATCAACTCAGAGAGCAACTTCACGCAGTCCTATCCCCTTGGCCGTTCATGAAATGGGGAATGGATATCGTCGGCCCTCTGCCATCGACCCCAGGTAAAGCCAAATTTATTTTATTTATGACTGACTATTTTTCTAAATGGGTTGAAGCGCAGGCATTCGAGAAGATACGAGAGAAAGAAGTTATAGACTTTATTTGGGATCATATCGTATGCCGATTCGGGATACCCACCGAAATAGTATGTGACAATGGGAAACAATTCGTTGGCAGCAAAGTAACAAAATTCTTCGAAGATCACAAAATAAGAAGGATACTATCAACACCATACCACCCCAGTGGGAACGGACAGGCCGAGTTAATGAACAAAACTATCATTCAAAACCTAAAGAAGAGGTTGAACAACGCTAAAGGAAAATAGAGAGAAATCCTGCCCGAAGTCCTTTGCGGACAACGTCAAAATCCAGTACGGGGGCGACCTCATTCTCCTTAGTATATGGGTCTGAAGCATTGATACCAGTCGAAGTCGGTGAACCTAGCACCAGATTTCGATTCACGATGGAAGAATTAAATAACGAGGCTATGAATACTAGCCTCGAATTATCAGACGAAAGACGAGAAACTCCTCTCGTCCAATTGGCCGCCCAAAAGCAGCGAATCGAAAGATATTATAATCGAAGAACCAAGCTCCGCCATTTCAAGCCCGGGGACTTAGTGTTAAGAAAAGTCACCATCAATACCCGAAATCCGAACGAAGGAAAATTAGGACCAAATTAGGAAGGACCATATCAGGTTCTCGAGAACGTCGGAAAGGGATCGTACATGCTCGGCATTATAAATGGCAAACAACTATCAAACAGTTAGAATGTGTCACATCTAAAACGATACTACTGCTAAGGTACGACCCTTCCATATTCATTTACATTTCAAAACTGACCCCTGCAGAAGTCCGAACAAGAGCTAAGATGGATCCTTCGCTTGAAAGCACGCGTTGCACTCTTTTTCCCTTAGACCGATTTTATCCCAAATGAGTTTTTTGGCAAGGTTTTTAATGAGGCAACCAATGATCGTGCTGCACTTATAACAGTATCCGAGGCCTTTGTACAATCGACCTAGAATACTAGGGGGCATTAGGCCCTCAAATATATCAAGTTCTGATGCAAGAAAGTTATTTCGCAACAACGGGGTTCCAGTAGGAAAAGTTGTAAGAGCCAAAATGGTCAAAACGAACCATGCTCATGTAGTTGGCCCGAACCCAGACGCGAAACATGAACACATGTATAATGACTTGCAAAGAAAGTCCTCCTCTTTACCGATATCTTATTTCCAGGAAAAAAATCCTCTATTTGGAGATTTATTATGCAATCAGAATTAAGATAAACTCGATCACTAAGCCTACGGGCTACTATTATTACGATTTCGAGCAAGCACTCACTCGATCATTACGCCTACGGGCTACATTACTTCGAGTTCAAATCATTCACTCGATGACTAAGCCTATGGGCTACTATTATTATGAGTTCGAGCAAGCACTCACTCGACCATTATGCCTATGGGCTACATTACTTCGAGTTCGAATCAATCACTCGACAACTAAGCCTACGGGCTACCTTCATTTCGAGTTCGAGCAGACACTCACTCGACCATTACGCCTACGGGATACATTACTTCGAGTTCGGATCAATCACTCGACAACTAAGCCTACGGGCTACCCTCATTTCTAGTTCGAGCAGGCACTCACTCGACCATTACGCCTACGGGCTACATTACTTCGAGTTCGAATCATTCACTCGATGACTAAGCCTATGGGCTACTATTATTACGAGTTCGAGCAAGCAGTCACTCGACCATTACGCCTATGGGCTACATTACTTCGAATTCGAATCAATCACTCGGCAACTAAGCCTACGGGCTACCTTCATTTCGAGTTCGAGCAGGCATCACTCGACTATTACGCCTACAGGCTACATTACTTCGAGTTCGAATCAATCACTCGACAACTAAGCCTATGGGCTACTATTATAGCGAGTTCGAGCAAGCACTCACTCGACCATTACGGCTACGGGCTATATTACTTTGAGTTCGAATCAATCACTCGACAACTAAGCCTACGGGCTACCTTCATTTCGAGTTCGAGCAGGCACTCACTCGACCATTATGCCTATGGGCTACATTACTTCGAGTTCGAATCATTCACTCGACGACTAAGCCTACGGGCTACTTTTATTTCGAGTTCGAGCAAGCACTCACTCGACCATTACTCCTACGGGCTATATTTCTTCGAGTTCGAATCATTGACTCAACTAGTAAGCCTAAGGGCTACGTCACTTCGAGTCTGAAAAAACAATCAATCATAGAGACTACGAAGTCCAAATTTGATTAAATTATTAAGACCCTTGTGAAAACATTTGTAAGGCACATATAAAAGTCTTCACGAAACAGAAGCAAGTCGGCCAAGTTGTCTATATACAAAATTGTCTACATGATTGATTACAAATGTAAAAAATTAAGAACTAAGCTTCCTGATCATCCTCAGGGGCGTTCGCTTCTCTGTCAGGCTCTTCCCCGTCCTCGGATCCGCTCTTGCTACTGTCATCATCATCATCATCGCCATTAGAAGCCAAGGCTTCAGCTTCAGCTTCGAGCTCTTTAGCCTTTTTTATCTCTTCAGTAAGGTCGAAACCTCGAGCGTGTATCTCCTCGAGGGTCTCCCTCCGAGACTTACATTTAGCAAGTTCGGCAACCCAATGAGCTCGAGTGTCGGCAGTATCCGCTGCCTCTCATGCCTCCATCTGAGCAGCCTCGGCATCAGCCCGATACACGGCAATGGACTTATCCGCCATGACTTTCGACAACTCAACCTCCGCCTTGGCCTCAACAAGCCGTGCTTCAAGCTCCTCGATCCTCTTAGCTTGAGCCGAACCCTTTTGCTTAACGCTTCGAAGCCGAACATCGGGCGATAATAATTTGGTCAAAATGCTTTCTTTTTCCACAGCCAGGCGGTCGATAGTCTCCTTTCACCGATTACATTCAGCTTTGATTTGATCAAATTCTTCCCGAAGTAACCCGATCTTTTCAACCTTTTGCTGCAGTTGAGACAACGAAGGGTTAACTTCCATAGTTGAGTCAAACCCATACTTTAACAGAACGAGGCTCACCTGCTTATCGAGTTCGGCCTCTTCTTCACGAACCTTAGCCAAATCCGCTTGGAGGTCCTTTATAGCCTCGTCCTTTTGGCTGCAAAAAAGCCGCAGGGCGTCTCTCTCCCCCGAAACCTTCTGAAGCTCGACCTCACACTGGCTAAGGTCGACTCGAAACCTACTAATGGCCTGCACAGTAGGGAAAGAACACAAGTCAAGTTTAGAAAAGAACAAAGAAACCAAGTATAGTAAAATCATTACCCGAGTAATGAAACGTTGGGCCTCTTCTAGTAGAAGAGAAGCGTCACCAATATCGGAAACATCATCGACTCCGGTAAAGCAATCCCGAAAAGGGTCCCCTACACTAGAGCCTCCGCCCATATCGGGGGTCTTCAATTCTCGAGCTTCCTTTAACGCCTCCTCAGAAAAGGTTGGAAGGGAAGGCGAATTACCCAATGCCATAGCCCCAAGCGAATCACTCAGGGCGCTCCGATCAAGACTCGGGATTCCAGGACCGACCCCGACCGGTACAGCCGCCATCGGCTCAGGAGCTCTGGTGACCTCAATAGCTTTCGCAGATCGGATCACCAAAGCCGAGGCATCTTCTTCTTATTCTTCTTCTTATTCTTCTTCTTCTTCTCTCAGTCGTTGGACCGAGTCAATCGAAAGAGCAACTGCCTTCCTCCTCACCCTTCGAGTTTTGGGCTTGGGGTCCTCTGACCGAGAGGCGGCTTTTTGCTTCTTATCTTTCCCCGGTTTCGGGACCGGGGACTTGGTTCCTTCTTCACCACTCGAAGGCATCAAAGCGGCATCCTTGGTTACGCCTGCATGAAAAGAAATCGGTAACAAATGGAGCACAAAGAACACTTCGAAGGAAACGAAAAATAAAACCTTACCATGATTCTTGGCCTCCCATCTACCTTTTGCCAAATCACGCCAAGCGCGTTCGGCATAAGAGGAAGTCGAGGCTAACTTCTGAACCCAATCCTCGAGGTCGGGTACCGCTTGTGGCATACAAGGGGCAGCTGTATATCGGAGAAAGACATCAGAAAAAATCGAGAAAAGATACAAAAAGCAACGTCTTATGAGAACAACTTACGGTCGAAATTCCATTCTTTGGGGAACAACATCTTCTCTTCCGGAATAAGGTCACGGGTCCTCACCCGAATATAACGGCCCATCCAACCCCGATCCTTGTCTTCGTCAATGCTCGACATCAAAGCCTTCGATGCCCGACGATAAAGTCTGATTAGTCCTCAAAAATTTTGAGGCCGATACAATCGTATGAGGTGATTTAGGGAAAAATCCAGCCCCTCGGCTTTGATGGAGAAGAAGCGAAGTAGGATTACTATACGCCATAGAGGGATGAATTTGACCGAGGGTGACCTGATATCTTTTGCAAAAATCAATGATCACCGGGTCGACGAGATCCAACGTGAAGGGATAAGTGTAAACACTTAAAAACCCCTCCACATGGGTGATGACGCTCTCTTCGGGGGATGGAATTTGTAACACAACCCCGGAACCCCAGTTGCAGTCTTTCCTAACGGCCTCGAGATGACCCTCCGTTATAGAGCACATGTACATCGACACGTGCTCGCATCGACCCGGAATAGATGAAGGATTCTCGACCTTAAAATCGATCTTTAGAGTACACGGGCCGGGAACATAGTCATGGATGGACGGCTCCACTGGCGCCTTGTCACCGGACGACCGTGAAGAAGAAGCTTTCTCCTTCTAAGGTACAGTTTTCGAAGTTTTGGCCATTGATATGAGAGGAAGAAAGGCAAAGGAAAGTGAAAAATTGACGGCACCAAAACTCCGGTGTAGATGGCTCTGCAAGCGACGAAATAGGGAGAAACGATAAGAAAGTTTGGAAGAGTGAAGGCGTAAAAGTTGTAAATGTTAGATGGAAGGGTTATTTATAGGCTCGCATCATGACGGTTCAATATCAGAGGTGGCCGACCGCCATCTGACAAGCATTAAAAACCTTGAAAGACTAAATCGATGGGACAATTATCTCATACGTCATAATCGATCCCTGTTAAAACGTCAGCTTATAACCCGATCGAACCGTCGAAAATCATATCGATTCTCACCGCATCCTTCATGAGAATCGAGGGGACTATCTGTATACAGTCAAAATAGATTTCGGCCTTCCTACGTTCGATCGAGTTCGAGTGGCAAGAAACCGGAGTAGGATTTTGGGAGTGAGCTCCGAAGACAGTACAAACGAGCCTCCAGTTCGAAGGTTGCTCGAGGAGTCGGCTCGATAATCTTATCGAGCCCGTGACCAAATCGATTCACAAGGCATTGCTTCGAGGTCGGAAATGCGCTACGCCAATACCGAAGGTCGAACTCAAGCCAAGACCGAAGGGCCGACCCAGTAACGAGTTCGAGCCAGTATCGAGCTCACAGACAAGAGCCGTTACAATCGCACCAAGAGAGAGAATCTTGGCGGGAATCGAGGAAGAGACAAATCATCATGGGTCCTCCACTATATGCTTTATTTTATTATTTTATTATAAATAAAGTAATGACTCTCTATTATAAAAGAGGGGATCCTTGTAAGCTATGCACACACTGAATAGAGTGGAAAAAAAGATCTTTTCTCATATACAAAGATATCTCCTTGTGCTTGTTTTACTTGATCTTACTCATTCTTTCTGTTCATCATTCCCATTCTCATAGTCAAGAATACTCGTATTGCTATCTTTGTATCAAAGGGTATCACGTATCCTTAGAACCATACATAAATTTAACGTTATCCAATTTTTCGGGTAAACAGGTTTGAAGTGTAACCAATAGTTTCATGCACTTAAAGCCAATAAGTCTGAAGTGAAAAATTACACTTCAGATGCACTTAAGGCCAAAAGGTTTGAAGTGCAACAAACATTTTCCTACGCTTAAGGCCAATAAGTTTGAAGTAAGAAATTACACTTCAGATACACTAAAGGCCAAAAGGGTCTGAAGTGTAACAGACATTTTCCTACACTTAAGGCCAATAAGTCTGAAGTGAAAAATTGCACTACAAATGTACTTAAGGCCAAAAGGTCTGAAGTGCTACCAACGTTTTCATGCACTTAAGGCCAAATAGGCCAAAGTGCAAATTACCTAGAAACAGGAATTTGTTCTTCAAAGTATAACAATCCAATATACGATTTAGTGCCTAAATCTACTCCAAATGAGCTCAAATTTGAAACATAACCTCCAAATATCATCAAGAACAAACCCCGATCATCAATTTGTCAAAACAACAATAAATCTAACGAACTCATTTTGCAATTAAGAAAAAAAAAAGAAGCTCTAAGCAATAGTAAACAATAAAGCGTCATAACAGCTCACCATTGTAAAACATCATAAACTACCCTAAAATATGTTCACAAACACCACATAAAATCACTGCCACCCGAAGAAGAAGGAGAAAAAGGCCTGAAATTGTTTAAAAATTAGGTACAAGTTAAATAGGGACGACCAAATAGTACGCCAGTGAAATTTTTACCTGCAAACGGATGCCTTTGGGCTATAATCTGATTTGGAAGAATGGGGTCAATTTGAACTAAAGAAATTAATACAAATCTAATTGCTAAATTTCAGGTGGAGTAATTTTTAAACATGATAAATGCTCTTTGCTGCCAGTTGTCATATATTTAATAACTTATACTATCTTCCTTAAGTGTAGTCCGTACCATTACTTGAGCCTGTGACAGCTGATTAAGATGAAAGGTATTCAAATTAAAAATCAGACTGCACTGTTAAAGACAAGGCGACAGAAGATTCGCTGTGGAAATAGTTTTCTTTATTCATTATTCTGAAATCTGAATGGAGAACCACTGCACGAATTTAACAACCAATAGTACAGGGAATAGGACAAAATGCGATGCATATTATGCAAAAGAAGACAGCTTCTTCAGGGCATTAAATTCAGTAAATATATGCTGATCAACAAACCAGTAGGCCTTATTAGAGCTGCTTTCCCCTCCATTTATGGCATTTCGTGGCTACAGCAGTATTAAGACAGTTGTACAAGAGTATAGATGAGCCACCAAGTTTGCAATGAAAACATTACATTATCAATAGTACAAGATTCTACCTAGGCAAAAATTTAAAATGGCAATGCCTTCTAAACCACTTGATAACGTGGTGTCTTCACCTTTGTTTCTCCTGTATTCTGTAGGTTGTAAGACAGCAACAACCTTGCTGCAAAATTTGCCTGCTCTAAGAGATCCCTATTATAGAAGAGATAGTTTAGCTAATCGAAAGAAGCCCCATCTACCTGGTCAGCAGCTTCTTTCCGGGCTTACACCAGTCGAAAATTGCAGTAAAGGCTTGTCATACCCAGAGGAGAAGGCGCAATAATTCTTATCAGATGTACCCTTCTAGGAGTTGACAGTACTTTTGCAGGCTTCTAACAGCATCTGATAGAGGAGGGAATTGAACACCAATGAATTGAAAGCAATGCTGCAAACAGAATAAAGAAATTCAAATCAAAATCTTTAGTGCATATACTTTGTAAGAAAATTCAATACCTGAAGTTTAGTAATAGGTAGGCTACAAACAGGATATGTTATCTGTTTTTTTTTTTTCCAACTGTGTGTCCCAGCCAGCTCGTGCGACCTCCACAATTCCACGGGGTACCTGCTACCTCCCACAAGCACAGGTAGATAACTCGGCCCCCAAGACTTAAACAGATGGAAGAGATCACTTAGTGTTTTGTCTCTTTTTGGTTGGGATTTGAACCTGATCTCCAAGGTTTGCACCCCACAGGAAATGTTATCTTTTATTATGTACATAAGTTCTGGAAAAAATTATTTTCAAAGCGTACAAAGAAGAATGAACAACAAATTATCGACTCCAAAGTGACGTCCATTCTACTTTACTATGCTCTAGGTTGTGCACATACTTGTACTGATAGGGATACGCTATGTAGACATGGAACAAGAAGATAGCGAACCAGGATTAAAGTAAGAACAAACACAAGCATCAAAATAGAGCGCACACTTAGAAGTTGTAATATGCATCAACTATGATGAGGAAGGAGATATTGGGAAATCAAATACAGGAAAAAAATCAAACTTGATGGTTCTTGTTGAGTGTTTGATCTAATTTGAAACAAATGGTTTTCGCCACCTACTTAATAACCGCCCTCTCTGTAACTTCAAATATAATATCCATAAAATACTAATGAAAAATAAACAAACAAAAAGGAGTTAATAATTCCTTGAACTTAGTTGGTGCCATGCGATATGGTGGAATAGAAATACCCCGTATACAAAATATATATATATATATATATATATATATATATATATATATATATATCCACACACACACACGCCCACAACAAAAATAAAACAAAAAGATAAATGATTTCTTCCGATATGTTCTTAAAACTTTAATGGACAAAGTCATCTGGTACCTGTGGTGATGGGAGAATTCAGAGATCTAGCTTTCACCTCAAATTTGAGTCATATCATTTTCGATATAACAACAACCGAGTGGAATCCCACAAGTGGAAAATATCATTTTCGATATATTAACTAAATTTGCTACTTCACGGACAATTACCAATTGGCAAAAAAATGTTACTTCACAAGTTTTACCGCGACCCAGCATCGAGCCATGATGTTTACTAAACTAGGAATCTCAACAACTAGTTTCTAAATAGCAGAATGTTCGTGGACAACCAAGCTTCTTAAATCCATGATTTTCCTCCTTTGGAGGGGGGTGTGTGTGTGTGTGTGTGGGGGGGTGGGTGGGTGGGGGTGGGGGGTTGGGAGTTTACAAAGTTTAACTTTAAACTGATTCTTACTCCTAGTTCCTGCCTCTCTAGACCAACACAAATCACTATCATATAGTGAGGGAAATGAACTCAATCAAGGTAATCCTATATGCGAGAAAAAACAAAGACTCTTGCAATTGTTATCTAATTAAAAAAAATTGTGTCATGTAAATATTTATAGAAAACATAAAAATAGCGTGAAATTCGTATTGCTTCCTTTAATTCTGATAATGACATCCATGTCTTCATTTTTTGGAAAACAAAATTTAAAAAAAGAACACCAAGGATATAAGCTATATACGTCAGGTAGCCTTAGACCTACGTTCTACTATAGACCCTCGTTGTTCACCAAGTCAGCCTCACATCAAGCACAACCCAATTTCTCTTTGTTGAAGAGAGTGTCGGAATTCTGTCTCTCATCTAAGAGTCCCAACATTGGTTGAGGAAATACACTGTTGTCTCTTTAGATTTGAGTAAGGACTAAGATGTTTTCTTTACATGGTATCAAAACCAAACCTATTCAGAATCTTGGTTTACTCGGTGTTGGCTCCCCCTGTTATGTTGTCTAGGTGTCAAAATGTCCAGCTTTGAGTGTACGGCGCAATGTTATTAAACCACCTCTTCGGTGCTAAAAGCGATGAAAATTATGTGAACCAAGGGGTCATTGGTTCATGAGCAAAGCCATGCGCTTCAGATAAGTGTGTAATTCAATCAATGACGCGCAAAGTAAGTCCAACTAGAAACGGTCTATTCTTTGAATCTCAAATTTGAAGGGATTAACATCAACATTGTTGTATATCGGATGTTAAAGTTAGGTATTTTGATTGAAATTTGATTATCATAGTACTAAATTCATATATTTAGGGTATTTTTTAATTTTTCATAAATTTTGTGATTCGCGTTAAAGAAGCATGCTCTTCACTTCTCGTTTATCGCTTCAAGTCCCGTGGACCTTGTTACCTTTTGCGCTTATCGCTTTTAAAAATAATGGACTGTGTGGGAGGGGTGTTAAGTGTCTATGTTGGATTGTAGTCTCTTTGTTTGGTCTTGGACAATCCTCGAGTTAGTTTTTGGGTTGAGTTAGGCACAAGGTCCATTTTCTTTACATCATCTATCTAGGAAAATGACTCTTAGACCTTCGTGGATGTATAAGGAAAAGGCTCACAAGATGTGCTATGGATATGCTATTCACATTTGGGGTGGGTAATTTATACTCCCTCCGTTACAATTTATCTGAACTTATTTCATTTTTAATCCGTGCCAAAAAGAATGACCCATTTCCATATTTGGAAACAATATACCTTTATGCAATGATTTATAGCCACACAAAATATATGTGCCTCATTTTACACCACAAGTTCAAAAGTCTTCTCTTTTTTCTTAACCCCCGTGCGCAGTCAAATAGATTCCCATAAATTGAAACTGGGGGAGTAGTATTTATTATATATTGCGTGTGTATCTTGAATGTATATGTTATTTTGATAACGGTGGTGTCCGAGTCAACTATGTTTCACCTTGACTATTCCATATAAAGACAACTAATGATTGCCCAAAACAATTAACGAGTTATTTGAAACAATTCACAAGAAGAAAACATGAAACAAGACCATCACTCTTGAAAATGAAGCAGATCTCCCATAGCCATAGGATACTTCTTCCATAGGATTGGGCATGTAGGACCGGTAGGAGTAGTCGCAACTCGCATGATTATGGGATTCCTAAGTAGTTTTGGCTGAATCCTTAATTTAACATTATTCTTTTGATAAACATTGGTTCCAAAGATGTAAAATTCTCCCTAAGTACATTTTTTACTTGAGAAGGTATTAGTTAAAACGGTGTAAATATCCAAAAATGTGTTTATGGAAGGAAGACAAATCTTCGATGCAGCCTTGATTGCAAATAAATCTAGTTGACTTCAGGTTAAATATTGAGAACCGGGCCTATATGTAAATTGGACTTGGAAAAGGCACATGACCATGTTAACTGGGGCTTCTTGGACTTCATGATGAAGAGGATGGAGGTAAATGAAAGCATTGGATCCACTTATGCATATCTACTGTAAAATTCTCAATCATGGTTAACTGGAAATCCTACAACAAAAAAAAAATTAAGGGAGGGGCCTGAAATAAGGAGATCCTCTACCACCATGCTATTCGTACTAGGAATAGCATTCAGTAAGATAATAGACAGAGCACTGTCAGAAGGTTCTTAAATGGATCCACAACCAGGAGGAAGATCCAAGATAGTTTACATGTGCCTCCACTGTTATTTCCAGATGGTACATTTGTGATGTCCGATGCCAAAATGAACCAGCTTACCAATTTAAAGGAACATATTATTATGGTTTTAAGCAGTTCCAGTACAGAGAATAAATACCAGTCAGAGAGGTGAACAGTGTGGACAATTGGAGAGGTTCTCAACTATGATGTTGGCTCTCTCCTGGTGAGTTATTTAGGATTACAGTTGGATGCGACAAATAAGGATATTGCAGTAAGGGATCCAGTGATTTTAAGAACCGAACAAATGCTCAAAAATATGCGTCAGATATATTTAGCAAAGGGGCTTGGAGATAAGGATAGAAGAGTATATTTTCCAGTATACCGATGTCATAAATGACCCTACTATATACACCAACAGCACTAGCACAAAGATCGGAAATATAACGGCAAAATTTTCTGTAGGGCACCGAGGGAATTTAAAAAATTATTATCTTGTTAGATTAGAAACAGTCACATTCTGTATGAAGTTGGGAGCGTTAGAATAAGGGATTTTGAGAGTGTTCAATAGACACTATCAGGAAACCCATATGAAGGTTTGAAGTAGAGGAGAAAGCATTGTGGAGGAGCGTTGTTGCCTATAAATACAGAGTCCAGAAGGGGGTACATGATTACTGTAACAGATGTGCTATGTTTGAAGACCAATACGAAGACACCGACCACCTATTGTTACATGGTAAAGTTGCCTACCAACTTGGAACATGATATTAAGTCTGTCGGAACTTAAATGGTCCATGCCAAGGACAGCTTTGCAATTTCTGCAATGCTGGTGTAGAGCTGGTCTAAACAAAGCTTCTTTCAAAATATGGAACTCCACTCAGGTAATAGTATGGTGGACCATCTGGAGAGAGAGAAACTCCAGTATTTCTTAAGGCAACAGAGAAACTTCTCTTAGTCTTAACTCTTAAGCTTAAACGTATTCTGGCTTAATTTTGGAACATCGATGTTCTAAGTGAGTCTGATGCCATATTTGACTTTATCAACTCAAGACACAACCTGTGAAGGCTTACTGATAGGTAGCTACTTTTGCGATGTAACTACCAGACGCCAGCACTTTCTTGTTGCTGTTCTCAATCAATAAAATTTTACCTTAACAAAAAGATGGGGAATGGAAACAAGTTAGACCAACCTTACGCAGCAGTAGTCTGGAGGAGCATAAAAAAGGATGATAAGAAGTTTACAGAAATGTAAAATATGAAACCAGAATCAATGTCTGAAAATAAGACATCGATTCGTGAAACCACTCTCGGGCAGAGATAGCAGAAATGGAAAGGCAACAAAGGCCACGAGTTCACAATTAAGTCCTATAATATATTGCTTGTGAAGGGGAAGGAATTCCTCACACTTCAATTTGGGTTCCAGAATAGTGCTAGAAAGGTGTCATTCTTTGTCTAGATAGCAACACAAGGATCCATTGTAATAGCAGAAATCTAACGAAACAGTTTATGCTAGTTGGCGTACTGTGCACGTGAAGGCAGAGCAAGATGTAACATTAATCATTTGATGCTATAATGTCCACCCACAGAAAAGTCATGGAGTACAGTGTGAAACATGTTTGGAATTAGATGGTGACACAAAGTAGAGAGCTATCAGTCTATCACTTTGAGTGGAAGTGTAGAAGCAGAAAATAGAAAAGATGAGCATTTTGGACCTGATTTGGACCACATGGAAAGAAACAAATGTGATGTTAATAGAATATTTTTAATTTCTCTACAGTTTTGGTACACATTTGGTAAGCGGACTCGTAGAGGATTGGATGTTATAGAGAATCATGTTCCTGTGCAGGATTTTATTTAATGTTTACATTTTCTTTTTTTTTGGTAATAAGGAAAATTTTATTACCAGGAAAAAAATACTTACAGACAATGAAAACCCCCTAAAACTGGACGCAGTCCCCAGTTTTAGAAACACCGGCCTCAGAGTCTCCAACTAGCTACAAACACCATGAAACTACAACTGATATTGGCTAATCTATTTAATGTTTACATTACAATTTACATAACCTTTTATCTTTACACAAAATTAAAAAAAAATGGCAATCCAAATAAAAAATTAAGCCACAAAAAAAGATCAGATTTATTTTACAGATAGCTAAGAGCTTGACTTTCAAAAAACAATTTTGATCACTTTCTCTCAATTACTCTACTATTCCTATTTTTCAGCGATTTGGCTTCTTAGACAATTGAAGAGAACTGAACTAGATCTCTTTCACTGTTTGTGCTCATGCTAGTTGTTAACTAGTCTTTTTCTTCTTTTGTTTCTCGATCTTCTACTTTGCTTCACCACTCTTCCTTTTTTCTTGGTGCTTTTGCCAGTTCTTCCATCTTTTTATTGATCGGAAATAAGATAGTTATGTGAATTAGCATATTTCTGCGGACTAAAAGGTCAAAATTTCTTAAAAGGATATGTTATTTATAGTTTTCATGTTCAGTTTGAAATAGAGACGCTACAAATGATTAATAAACATCAATTCCCAAATAAATTACTTAGGTAAGGCTAGAAGTTGGAACATTTTATATCATCATCTCTACGATAGAATTGATTATTTTGTAAATTATGAGTCACAATCCTGAGTGAATAATCCAAACTAATGCCAGTTGATTATTTGGTTGAAGAACCTCAAGCTTTTCATTTCCAGTAACAAATTTAAAGCATACCCATAAGTCAGTTTATGCAACTTGGAAAACTGCAAGTTGATGCCTTCTGTGATAAAGGAGAGCACGTGTGAACTTTAGCTAAAGGATTGTAATGTAGATATATGTATTCACTACATCAGTATTCAATTTACAAGCTTGTGCATGGACCATATTTGTAGCATCATTTTTATATTTCAGCTTTATTTTCAAACAAAATAATGTAATATTAGTTGTTTATATTACTTAGGAGCTTGTTCTTTATGCACAGAAAACTGAGCAAATACGTGGATCATCCTCCTATGTTGTCAGGTGGCGATTCGCTTATGGTGGGAGAATTTGAGATGGTTAGGGCTACAAAGGATGATGCCGAGCACAGTGAATGAGGCACTATTCAGTTGGGGCTGAGTAAGACAAGGCGAAGGGTGCGGGATGTTGCCACAGTAGTACTCATGTGGGTCTTATGGAAGGACAAAATTAGGAGAGCTTTTGAAGGAATATAGAACGACTATATACATTTGAGGAATAGCCTCTCATTTTCTAGTTTCTTTTTGGTACACCCATTGAGATTCCAATTTGTAAAGAAGATTAGTGAGTTTTGTAGAGAATCATATTCTTTTGTAGGTTCTCTACCTTTTGTTATGCTATTTGTAAGGGAAATTTTCCCATCGTTAATAAGATTAATTACCTTATTAAAATAATTAGTTGCTTATAACTTTTTCCAGTAAGAACAAAAGTTTAACAAGCACCACTTTACTCTTTCCTGGGATCCTGATTCTGAAGACCTTTATTGAATGAAAAAGTCATGCAACTCCATTGTAAGTAACATAAGCAACAGGATAAGGATTCACCAAATAAGTAAGAAAAACTCACAAAAATTGTCACAAGCAATAGAAAAGTTTTCATACCTGATTGATGACTAGCAGTCAATTAACCCCACAGATTAATCTAACAACACCAGCCAGCAACGGTCCATGCTTATCCAACAAATTTGCTTCTGACCAGATCTGCTACTTGGGAGCAGCACCAATTGATTATGAGAACTTGGTTATAACAATAATGGCTGAGCTCAGCAATCTGGCTTCTAATCCAAGTGGGGCCATCAAGAGAGTTAAAATGTAATAAAAATGAATGCTAGCGCACCTATGTTGCTCGGACTCTCCGAAAATGTCGGTGGGTGCGTATCGGATCCTCCAAAATTCCCTTGAGACCAGGTATACTGCTTCTCAAGCACACATTTCAAATAGAATTCTAATAAAAGGAAATTTTCCCACATCACAATCCAGCCAAAATTCATCGCATAGATGAACCCCATTCAAAAACTCAATTTTCACCAGACCGTGTTGGAAATGTCGGAATCAAGTTCAGATATTCATGGTATTTGTCATCCTTCGACAGTAATTCAACAACAAGAGATATTGTTGATAGATCTGGTGAAAGATGTTTCTCTGCCATTTTCTGAAGAAGGTTTACTACCTGTGGCGCATCATTGTTATCACAGAAACCTCGCATAAGTGTATTAAATGTTACAACATTAGGAAAACATCCCTTCTTTTCCATCTCCAAGAACAGATTATTTGCTTTTTCTAATTGACCAATTTTACAGAACCCATGAATCATGATAGAATATGTAACAACAGTTGGGACCAAGCCTTTCTGGGATAAACTCTCAAACAATTTGGTAGCGTCTTCAAGCTTTCCTCCTTTACACAACCCGTCAATCACACAATTAAAGGCATCAATAGTGAGTTCATGTCTTGTCCTTTCTAGAAGTTGGAACAACTCCATTGCCTCCGTGAGGCAATTATTCTTGCAAAATCCATCTAATAATATAGTGAAAGTTGAAGAATCTGGTGTCACACCACACCTTTGCATCTCGTCAAATAGTTCTCGGCCATCCCCAACTTTTCCTCCGTGAAAAAGAGCAGTTAACAAAGTGTTGAATGTAACTACCGTTGGCTTATAATCCTTCTGAAGCATCTCTTTATAAAGCCTCCAACCATCGTCTATTCTTCCGCACTTGCAATAGCCATTGATTAAGATATTGTAACTTATTACGTTGCGTTCCTCGCCCTTAGCAGCCATTGAAACAAACAACTGCCTTGCATTATCAACCTTTCCCTCTAAGCAAAATCCATCCATCAACGTGTTATACGTAAAAGAATCAGGTTTTTCACCCCTTTGTATCATTAAGTCTAACAACGCACTTGCTTCTTCGGTTCTCCCTTCCTTACAAAGGACATTCATCAAGACGTTGAACGTTACAACATTCGGACGGATACCTTGATCCACCATTTCATTAAAGAAAGCCTTCGCTTCCTCCCACTTACGAGCATCCGACAGACCATGAACCAACGAGCCATATACTACCACATCCGGGGAGATTCTTTTCTCCTTCATCTCCAAAAATACCTTAACCGCCTTATCTACCAAACCTTCCTTGCAAAGTCCATCAATTATCATGCTATATGTTACAACATTCGGCCTAAACGGAACACCAAAAAGAACATTCCCCTTGGACATTTCTTGATGCAAAACGAGCGCCCTCTCAGCATTACCACTCCTACACAACCCATTAATCAAAGTTCCCCATGTTTTAACATGAGGCTTATATCCCAATTCAACTATTTTCTTGAAAAGCCCCACCGCCTCGTTAATCTTATTTTCCACAAAAAGCCCTTTAATTAATGATGTGAAAGTTACAACATTTGGACTATAACCCCTCTTAAAAATCCCACCTAAAACAGAAAACCCTAAACCCACTTGTTTCATACTACAAAAACTGTTAATCAAAATGTTAAGGGTGATAAAATCAGTTGAATAATTTACAGCAACCATCTTATTATACAGTGAGATGACATCATTGTAGTGCTTGGTTTTCGCAACTGCACCTAGCAAGATGTTGAACGATGAAATGGGTGGTGGGGATTGCATATGAAGCATGTTATCAAAGTAATTAAGTGCATCTTTAATATGGATTTTTCCTGATTTGCAGTCATTTTTTAGGAACTTCTCAAGGGAAATCTTGTTTTGCGTTGGCTCAATGAATAAAGAGAAAAACTTACTACTTTTAGCAGCAGCTGAGTAACCAGACAGACGAGCTGAAGTTCTTGGAACTATCATCTTCCTCGCCGAAAAACAGAGGGCAAGTGTCGAAGAAGAAGACGAGGTGGAAGTTGCGGTTGAATTATTTTTATAAAAAATAGAGTATTTATTTGATATATTAAAAATTAGTACCATAGTGTGATATTTTAAATTTATACTTGAACAAAAAGGGTGTCTCCTATTTTACCGATGAGTTTTGTCATTTTAGTTATTTTGATCAATATACTATTATTCATATTCATATTCATATTTTACATTTTATCTTATAAGAAAAGAAAATTAACAATCAAATTGTTTTAGCAATGCTGAATTTTATGTCAACATTAAATCTTCTTATTCACCCAACCAAATAACATACCCATTTCAACATCAAATTTGCCGGTTTGAAATTTTGGCAAAAAAAGAAGAAGAACAGATATTAGAAATCAAATTAAGTCATTTCCAGGAGGAAAAGAACAAGCCTACAAGCTATTTTTGAGTGGTAACTGGTAATTGTCCTTTTCTGTAACTTAAGAGAAAAAATTTCCAAACATAAATTATTATTATTGTTTAAAATGTTTGTTAGAAAGGATAACACTTTTAAGCTTGTTTGGTTATTCGTTACATATTGTATTGTATCGTATTGTTACTTTAAATACGATATTTGTTTTGGTTATTACTTAAATTTTATTGTATCGTATCGTTAAATCCGTCATTACGTAACAACGAAATGTGTCACTTTATGTAACGACCGATTTGATGTGATTGCGTCGTTATCTTGTCTTTTTCTCTCATCTCACCCTTCACTATTATTAAATAATTTTATTTTATCATTTACCCTACCTTTTTATATAATAAATTTACCATGTATCATAATTATTCTTTATAATATTGCAAATTTATTTTTCATATTACTGGTGCATGATATCATGAAATAACGGCAAACGATACAATTTATCCAAACATTATATTCATCAAACGATACAGTACAATACAATACAATACAATACTCTTGTATTTTATTGTTTACACGAGTTGTGGTAATGGCAAAGCATAATACGTGATTTCTTTGGTTATCTCCTGGGATACATCCAGATTTCAAACTCCTACAACTATTACATTAGAGTTTTTCGTTGAATGCTCAACTTCTTTCGTATTGTATTAACTAGATGGCGGTACTCGTGTTGTGCACACGCGTATGACATATGCATTTGCAATACAGTACAGTCTTCATCTTACTCCCATTGTTCAACTTGCTTCCACGAAAAAGCCTACTAGCACATTGCACCAGAAAAAAACATCATTTTTGAAGGTCCTTCGAGGTTATAAGCCATCTTTTTAACATTCCCCTATGGAGGAAGATACTAAACTAGTGAAGAAGGTGAAACATCATAACCATGCCTTTGTTAAGCTCATTTTAAGCAAAAGAGCAAGAAAACAAATATTAAAATCTAAAGAACACTGGAAAAAATGAAACTACCTCATCTTGTTGGCTAAACAAAGCGAACATTATTCATTTATGCACAAGCACTTCGTGTTTGGACATTGATATTCGACTTAAAGTATATGTATTTATTTATATGCATGTCGTCTCACATTTTACATGAATCTTATGCACATTCACGTGTGTTGTGATAACTTGAGCTAAATTTTGGTGTTGTGATGTGTAGGAGCCAACCAGAAGCAATTAAGAATGAGAGGGCAAAAAATGGAGCAAAAAAAGAAGAAAAGAGCACAAGAGGGTAGTCCAGCGTCTAGGCCAGCGCCTGGCGCTACCTGGGATGCTAGAGGCGGGCCGAGATTTTGTCGGCTCCGGTCCAAGCGCAGGGCCAGCGCGATGCGCTGCCCTAGATGCTGAGCCCGGAATTTCTCCTATTTCGACCGGAACTTGGTTTTTACAATCCTACCCGACCTCAACTAGTATAAAAAGGATTATAAACATAATTTGAAGGGGGAGATGTCACTTTGAGAGTCTATTACACGTGAGGAGCACTCGAAAGCAAGGATTATCAGTTTTCTTTCACTCTTCTTAGTATTTTCAATCATTCAAACCCTTGTGAATTTGATTAGTATTATCATGTTGGGTTGTGATTATCCATGAATATTGTTGTTTGATGTTAACTTCCCTTTAATCATAATTTGCTATTATATGATTGTTTTTTTTTAATTTTGTATTTAGTTGCTTGATTGTCTGGCTAACGGTCAAGTTCTATCAACTATCTAGATTATGCTTGATAAAGCTACATTAAGATAAGAGAATAATTGGAGAAGACATGATCTTATCTAAAGTTACAAAAGGATTTATTGTTAGGATAGGATTATACATAGTCACCATGCTTAAATGAATACGGTGATCTTAATGTGTTCTTGGCAGATCAATTTCACAAAAATATAGGCGTTAATCTATCTTGAATAGACACGTAGTAGTTCGAAAGAGTACTACGAGCATATACAATTCGGTAAATTAACAATCATAAGTGAATTACTTGAAGGAGAATTAACTAGAACACAATAGGATTGGTGAACCGATCTCAATCCTGGAATGTTTATCTCTATTGATTTCACAACAACAACCAATTTTCTACTGTGTTAGTTTAGTTCTTTGTTCTAATTGTTTGTCTTAGTTAATAATAATAAAAACTTAATCATTTACTTGACTTGACTTGATAACAATTTTAGCTGAAATTAGTGGGTAGTTAACGACAGGTCTCTGTGAACTCGACACTCTATTCATCACTATATTACTAGTTGACTATGTATACTTGCGTGTGCATTTAGGAGCAACAAATTTTTGGCACCGTTGTCCCGGACTTGAATATTAACCGTTTTACTAGCTTTAGCTTTTGTTATTTATTTCGTTGAGTCTAACTTTTCTTGTTGGTTGCTCTAATCTCAGGAGATTTCCTTGAATGCGACGCTTCAAGAGGCAAGATAGAATCCTAGGCTTTGATCTAGAACCTGAGAGAACATTTCATAGAAGGTTGAGAGAAGAAAGACACGTGAATAATCTTCAGGCACTTGTTCAACTACATGTTGAGATGGTAGACGCACAACTATTGGCGATGCAGGAGGTGGCGATGCCCAGCATTGCTAATATCACCTTTAGCATCGTGAAGCCCAGAATTACCGGGTACATTGAGCTTAAACATAAGAAGATCCAGCTACTACATGCAAACGAGAAATTTATGGGTCTACCACATAAGGATCCGCAACAACATATTTTGAACTTATTGGAGATCAATGATGCTTATATCACAAATGAAGTCACACTAGACTATGTGAGACTCGCATTGTTTCATTTCTCTCTATTGGGCGAAGCAAAGAGATGGTTAAATGTAGAACCAGCTAACTCTATTACATTGTGAAACGATCTTGCTCGCAAGTTCTTAGCATGTTTCTTCCCTTTAGGCAAGACAACAAAAATCAGGAGCGAGATATTCGCCATTAAATAGAGGAGAGTCCTTATATTCTACTTGGGAAAGGTTCAAGGGGTTACTTCAAGATTGTCCTCATTATAATTAAACTAATAAGGTGTTGGCTCATACTTTCATAGAGGACTATACCCTAAGACTAAGATTGTGGTAGATGTTGAAGCATGTGATCAAGTGTTAGAAAAAAACTTTGATGATATCTATGCACTTTTGAAAACATTCTCCAAGAGTAATCCCGATTGGCAAGGAGAAACAGGGAGACATACATTCCACAAAACTGCTGAGGTCCTTGAGTTAGATGTTGTATCTGTATTGTCCGCATAAGTGGCTACATTGGCAAATCAGTTCAATAAAATGGTTATGGTTCAAAATAAACAGCAAGCCCAACAAAATGCAGCAAGCGCAGTCATTTTGTGAAGTTTGTGAAAAAGGCACATTAATGATCTATGCTCAGTAAATCTAGAGTCAGTATGCTTTGTGGGTAAAACAAATCAAGGCTATGAGAACCGGTATGAGAACACCTACAATTCATACTGGAGGAAATACCCAAACTTTTTATGGCATGGAAATCAAGGTGCTCAAAATTAATATAGGCCACAAGCTCAACGACAATAGTTTTGACCACCACATGTTGATCATTTCACCAACCCAATAGGTAATATTGAAGAAATGCTAAAGAAGATAATGGCTGACAATCAGAATCAAGCAACAGTTATCCAAAATCTGGAATGACAAATGTGGCAACTTGCTAGCGCCCAAAGTACTCAGCCAGTTGGGACCCTTCCAAGTAATACCGAAGAAAATCCCAAGGCCCATGTTAATGCTGTGATACTACGAAATGGAACAAAGTTGGTGGAAGTGCCTTCCAAAAATAGGAAACAAATCACTTTTATTGAGAAACAGGCTAATGTGGAAGATAAGGCACCAGAAGAAATTATTGAAGAAAGGTCGGTGAAATAGGGGGTGACGAAGCAACCATAAACTATAGTAATTAAGCCACCGCCCCCTTTCCTACAAAGATTGCAAAAAGTGAAGGACAGTGCTGCTTACAAGAAATTCCTGGATATTCTTAAGCAAGTGCAAATCAATATTCCTTTGGTAGAAATCTTGTAGGAAGTGCCAAAATATACAAAATATATCAAAGACACTGTGGCGAACAAATGGAGCTTAGTTGAGTTCGAAACTGTGGTACTCAGGAAAGAATGTAGTTCCAGAATCTAAAGCAAGTTACCTTAGAAGTAGAAGGATCCAGGGAGTTTCACTATTCAGATCTTGATTAGTAAGCATGCAGTTGGACAAGATTTAAGTGATCTTGGAGCGAGCATAAATATGATGTCGCTATCTGTGTTCTGACAATTGGGATTGGGTGATCCTAGACCCACCACATTGATATTTGATCAAGTCCTAAAAAGGATAAGCGGTCGCTGCAAATATAATCTGGTCTAAAAGTCCGGAGTCGAATCCCACAGAGCACTAAGGTTTCACTATAACTGTTCAATATCACTAAAAAGACAAGCTCGAACAATTTCAAAGTTATAAATATTACGATTCTTATGTCTAACTAGTTAACTAACAAATTAAAGTAGTAAATTAACAACTAGGGATACTAAGGATTGGAGAAAAGATTAAGTAGGTCTAGAGTTATGATTTCCCCAATTGTCGGAATCCTTCCCCCAACGTCTTCTATAATTTCGCCTAAGTATTCTCTACTGATCATGAGCACTCGACTTATCGTAATTCTCTCTCGAGCAACTACAACAGTGTACTAGTCATATTCTCTCGAATTATGCTAGCTACTTTTTCACCGCTCACCATGATCACGTCAAAGCTTTGTTATCTCTAATCCTACTTTTAAACCCGCCGTATTGATCTCTCATATACGTTAGGAGTGACGTTGTTCAACAACCACCTAAATATGTTGTTCATCATCTGATCAATAAATGGGAGGGTAAAGTGATCCTTAGGGGTAGCCTTGTTGATCTTCCTATAATCAATACACACTCGTGACCTTGTCACATTGCGAGTAGGAATCAATTCCATATGTAGACGGCCACATACAGGGCTCGGTATATCTCTAACTAACCAATTGGTCAGGAAATAATATCTCTCACTGACCAAATGTCCAGGCACATAAATTCTCATTGACCAAGTGGCCAGGCAAATATAAACTCTCACTAAACGTAAGGCCAGGCAATAGTATCTTTCACTGACTAAGTGGCCAGGCAATAATATCTCTCATTGACCAAGTACCCATGCAAATATAAACTCTCACTGACTAAGTGGCCAGGCAAATATAAACTCTTATTTACCAAGTGGCTAGGCAACGGACAATATATGTATAGGATGTTGTATATCATGTGTATAGTCAAATGTACGGAGGTACATATGTAACTCTCTATCTTTGTCCAACATCATGGAATAACACAAAGCATATGGGAACCCATATCATTAAGATACGATGGAAGTATAAGGGAATATGTAACACATATTGAGACACGACCTCTATAGTATGCGTTTCTTGTACAAGATTCATCCAACTCTTACTTACTACGGATTTATGCCAATGAAAGAAAAAGGATAGCCATTACATATCTTATCACAATTTGTCCAATAATCACGTTGAACTCTTCTCGTCTCACCTTAATCTACAACAACGATAATAATGCTATTGTTAATCAACGAAAGATACAACTATCGTACAACGAACGACAAGCTTATTTTATATTAAAACGGGCAGCATATCCACTATAACCTTTACTTCCTCCCAATTCAAAAGATAACATAAATAAAAACAAGAAAAATAACAATAACAACATATATACATCATTTTTCAATCTTATATCCATCACAAAATACCACAAAACATCCCCACACACCCCATTCACTTTATCCACAAAATGATAACCAAACTAGTGTCAAACAACTCAAAAATATAACGACGAACAACCAGCCCACCAACCCGCCATTATGTGATATTTCTACACACCCTTTCTCCTCCCAAACTCCATAAAACAGTATCAAAAGAGACTATCCAAGAACACTTGGTCAGTGAGAGATACTATTGCCTGGCCACTTGATCAATGAGAGATATTATTGCCTAGGCCTTACGTTCAGTGAGAGTTTATATTATCTCTCACTGACCACCGAGCCATGGACACTTGGTCAATGATGGTTTATATTTGCCTGGACACTTGGTCAGTGAGAGATATTATTTCGTGACCACTTGGTTAGTTAGAGATACACTGAGCCCTGTATGACACTTTTGTTAAAGAACCTAGCTTTATCATATGGAATTAATTCATATAGCTTGTGTTGATTGTATTAAGTTGTTTGTGGCTAAATTCGAGTTGTTCGGATGTCGATTCGCGAGGCAAGGGCTTGTTGGAGTAGAGATTTGCACGGGTTGAGGTAAGTAACACTTACAAACTTAGTTCTGAGGGTATGAATCCCTCAAATACGTGTTATGAGGTTGGTGTTGAGGTGACACACATGCTAGGTGGCGGGGGCGTGCACCGTAGTAATTGTGACTTGGTTGATTCTGTGGAATTATGTAGTCATCTAAACTTGTTATTATTCATGTATTCTCCATGTGTTCAACTAGAAATCAAGTTTAGGCTATATGTTGGTACTGTTGGGGCCCACATAGATCATTTTGTTGTTGAATTATTTGCTTAATTTGTAATTATGTACTCAGTCACATCTATCATTTGCATATCATATCTCAGTCTCCATTGCCACTTATTGTTACATCATATTATCATTGTTTGGGCTAATTGTCATGAGATTTGTGAGCCCGAGAGACTAGAGAGATTGATGACTGAGTGAGGCCGAGGGCCTGATTGTGAGTGATCTTTATGGGATCGGGTTGCATGCCGCAACAGGCTTTATTGATACATGCCATGATTGGCTTATATTAACGCTTGGGCAGGATCCGCCCCTCCGGAGTCTGACATACCAGCAGTGAGCGCAGGTACTGAGTGTGAGTGCCGAGTGATTGGGAGTGCTAAGTGGTTGGGAGTACTGAGTGATTAAGCATGCTGAGTGAGATTAAATACTCCGAGAGTGTTTATATGACATTATTAGTCACACTTAGGATATTTTATCCGTGTTGAACTTAAACTGTTAAACTCGAATGCATGTCTACATTTCTGTGTTGTGTACAAACTGATTATGAGATTTCTCTGAGTTATTACTGTCATTTTTCATGTCATATATGTACCTTTATGAGCTCGTCACTGCTTTCAGCCCAAGGTTAGTCATGTTACTTATTGAGTATATTGGGTCGGTTGTACTCATACTACACTATACACTTCGTGTGCAGATCCAGGTACTTCTGTGCACGGCGGTTACTAGATTTGGAGCTTCATTTGTTTGGAGACTATTGAGGTAGCTTTCTTAGTATCCGCAGACCTCGACTCTCCAACTTTTCAGTTTATTAGTACTGTTCTATCTTTCTAGACAATTGTTTTAGGAGTTAGACTGTGTTGACATTTTAGTAGCTCATGTACTCAGTGACATCCGAATTTTGGGAATTTTGTATTCGAGTCGCATTTATTCATATCGGCTATTTATGAGAGTTATTACTGTTACACTTGTTTTATCTTATTTTTAATATAAAAATGTGTAGTTATTTGCAGTTGTCGGCTTGCCTAATACTGTGATAGGTGCCATCACGACATGTTGAGTTTTGGGTCGTGACAGTAAGAAATTCAGTTATCCTTGGTACATAAGGGTTACCACAAGGCGAGTAAGGGTCATTGAAAATGTGAAAATACGATGAAGATGAAGAGGTAAAAAATATACAGGTAAAAATTCAGAGCATTAAATGTTATCACTTCCCTAAAGGGGGAAGATGGTGTGTATGATACTAAGTCGAAGTTAAGTGTTCAGGTAAATATAAAATGGTAAAGGAAGAATGAGGTAAAAAGGTGAAAGGAATGATATTGCATTTATTCAGATCCTATAGATATGTCACGACTCCAGAACGTTATGCAAGCATGACGCCAGGAAGAGGCAGTAAGGATTCTCGACAAGGATATTAATTAATAAATAAGTGTGAGTGGACACTTGATATATAAGGAGCCAGTACGATAGGTCAGTTAGGACAAAAGACATAACCCAAGAGAGGTTACGCGGAATATAGATTTGAGAATGGATCGATAAGTAGTTAGTAATTAATTCATAAAGAGCCTATTTATGGCTAGATAAGAGGTCAGAGATAAATTAGTAGATCATGCAAGATAAACATAGGGAACCCCAGCATAGGAAATTCAGTCTCGCAGATACGGGACCATAATCCTTGAGAAATATTCACATGGGAGTTGGGGTAGTTTAAAGGTACTGTACACGTGTTATGAAAATAAAAGAGAGTGCCACTGGGGAGACAATAAAAATTTGAGTTCAAAAGTAAACCTACGAGCACAAGGGCACAGAGGTACGTAACTAAGGAAAATTATTGGTGAGTAAAAAATCAAAAATTTCGTCGGGTATATGATGTAATAAGCTCACAGCTTTACAAGAGCCAGAGGATCTCCCCTACGTATTACAACAAAGACAAGCTGAGAAAATAAGGAAAAAGGCTTCGACCTAAGCATAACAACCTTAATTCGATATTATAGAAGAAATGATCTTGTAACAACAATCTCGTTAGAACATTGAATACACTCCATAAGAAAGTGGCACCTATTGTGACTAATGAACGGGAAGTAAAATCAAAAGTATGCATGGGCACCAAGATAAGCCAAGTATTCATGCAACAAGTGGCAGAACGACCAAGAAAAGTAATTGTTTATGTTTAAATACAGTTGAGAAGGCACGAAAGGAATTATTCGATCTATTACGTTACAAAAGCACTTAAGATTTCAGAGTATTATCCATGCAGTATATATGTTGACATTCTTACAGTTATAGGAGACTCCCGTATTTCGTTAAAAGAAAGAATTGAATCCATATCACAGACAAAGGCTTGAATTGTTAAAAAATTATAACATGGATGTTCCATAGCATCCACGAAAGGTTAATGTAAAAGCTAATACCCCGAGCCACAGATTGAAAGACAGCTTAAGCCTACTTAAAGGCTGAGGGGGAAAAGGAAGGTTGAGAGTTACATCAGCTAAGTAAATCAGGAGTCCGAGTATTAGACCCAGATGGTTATAGAAATCGTGACTCAGAACATTGCAGAATCACTCTTAATAGTAGAAGTATAAGAGAGATAGTACATCGACCATATTCTATAACAGCTCTATGATAATGAAAGTAGGAAGAGAACTAGCCTTAGAGATAACAAAATATAGAGTAGAAGATGACAAGCTAGATATGTGCCCTTACTGTTTCGGGACTCCGGGACATTACCAGGGTGAGGGAGAATCATTTTTACCGTTCGAGTAAAGAACACAGACGACAGCAGAGTCGTAATCTTGAATACTGCAGAAATAAGAAGACACGATCTAAGATGAGCAGCATCGTGTCGTCGGTACATCAAAGATGACCGCAGACTATAAAGTATAACTAGGATGAACGACTCTCAAGATTGACCGTTCAGTTCAAAAGTGTCTTTTAGGACAAGTAATGCTAAAACAGAAATGTGTGAGCGTACAACAATTTAAAAGATCAAGAATGTGAGTGAGCTAAGATGACAAGTCAAGTATAAATTTTTACAAGACCAGGATAAGTTAGGAGGCTAGAATATGAGGTTGATAAGCTGAAGCCTATCCTAAATCACTCACTCCTCAAGCGGAGCATAAATATATGTATATCTCTATACAAGGTGTGATAGAAGGGTTGAATACCAATGTTACAAGTACCAAGATGATAACCAAGCTTAAGAAAAGTAAAGTAATAACTATGAGAGACAAGGTGAGGATTTTATTTGGTTTTGAGAGCATCAGAACAAAAATTATATGATGGCCAAGGTCGTAGAATAAAAATTCCTAAAGTACGAACGTATGAAAAGTCATAGACGACTGGTATTCTTAAAGATCTCACCTACGAAAGGCGTTATGAGATCTGGTAAGAAGGGAAAGCTTAGCCTGAGATATATGGGAACTTATAGAATCATTTAACGGATACACGGAGTAGCTTATGAGCTTGAATTTCCTACGAAGTTAGATTCAGTGCATTATCCATGTTGCGAAAGTGCATTAAAGACACTTCTTAGATTATCCCAGTAGATGACGTTCAGATTACAGAGGATCTATCATATGAGGAGATTCCAGTGGCTATTTTAGATTGACTTACGTAAGTTGACGACCAAAAAGGTAGGCTCCATGAAGGTATTATGGAGAAATAATAACGTCGAAGAAATGACGTGAGAGGCCGTAAAGGAGATGAAATCTAAATACCACCACCTATTTCAACCGAATATATGGCTCGAGATGGGATATTATAGCACTTGTAGTGCTTATAATTGAAGTCCGTGTGAGGCTAAGTGTTGCAATTTATAGATATCGGCCCTGTGTGGAATGTATAGTATGTCTTCTGGCTGCATGTAGGTCGGTTTCAGTTTAATATACAGAGGAGACTGTGGCGAAATTTTCATAAGTCTCTAAGAGTTAACATTTGAGGATAAATGTTCCTAAGGGGGAAATGATGTTACACCTAGTACATTCATATGGGAATGCGTCTTATGTGAATCAATATAATTCAGAGAGTTGAAGGACCTTCGCAAAGATAATGATGACTTAAAACAACTGTTAAAGAAGCATCGTGAGGGTTGGAGGCTAAACGAATCAAAGATGTTATAACCCGTACTTTCGGGGTAGAACTAGGCATGATTAATATGCTGAGGAGGTCTTGTTTTAAGGTACTTGAATTATATAATATTCATATGTTAAGTTTTGAAGTCAAACAAGTTGTAAAACAAAAGTCGGCAAATGTTATTGCAAGTTGCAGTCATAATTTTACTGAAATTTGGGTCTAATGTCACTAAGCTTTTCTCATAATATACTTGGATTTATGAAGTGATCCAACCATAAAATTGAATCTCTATGAGTCTAGTTTACAACGCGTTAAATCATTTGTCAATGAGGCATCGGAGTAGAGAGATATTTACGTTTTTGCAATACTACGCAGGTGACAAGTAGGTGTGTCATCTACTTGCTTAAATTAAAGGACTAAATAAATCCCCATAGGGGCTAGTTGGGGTTGTCCAAAGGGCCCTTTTAAGGGAATAAACCCCTACAAACTTCTCCCAAAATTTTCACACAAAACCCTTAAGTGATTTACTCTTTTTTCAAGTTCTAGTTGGAGGAAAACCTAAGAGTTGAAGAACCAAGTGTTGGAGCTGAGCTCTTCACCAAATAAGGTAATTATACTTCCCTCTTTCATCCCTTCTTTCTGCTGTAAAGGTAGAAAAATTCGTTCCATAATAGTAAGAACTCACGAGACGATGATCGGAAGTTGTGAGTTCGAGTTGTTCAACTTGTAGCGGACTGCTTTGTGGGCTGTTTTGAGTTGTTGTTGGGTTGTCTCTTTTGTTACTATTTTTATGGAATTTGGGAGGAGAAATAGTATGGATAAACACCACATAATATTATGGTGGTTGGCTGGTCATTCATCATAACATTTTCTGATTGTTTTACACTATTATGGTTGTCGTTTTGTATATGAAGTGATTGGGATATGTTGGGCTATTTTGTGGTATTTTGTGATGGATATAAGGTTTGAAAATGAAATATATGTGTTGTTATTGTTGTGTTCTTGTTGTTGTTTGTGTTATGTCGAATTGGGAGGAAGTAAACATCATAGGGGAGATGCTGGCCGTTTTAGATTAGAAATTCGTTTTGAGTTGTTCTGTAGCTTAATCATAGTTTTAATGTCTTAATGTAGGTTGAATTACATCGGATAATACATACATACATAGATTGAGCTGTTGACTAATCAACTTATCCCTTTTCTTTCATTGG
The DNA here is from genome assembly GCF_000715075.1 of Nicotiana tabacum. Lineage (NCBI taxonomy): Eukaryota > Viridiplantae > Streptophyta > Magnoliopsida > Solanales > Solanaceae > Nicotiana > Nicotiana tabacum. The sequence goes on from NC_134098.1 coordinate 54,165,912, forward strand.
CATGAATCTGTAGTAAGTACGATTTGGATGAATCTCATACGAGAAACGCAAATTATAGAGCTCGTGTCTCAATAGGTGTTACCTATTCCCGTATACTTTCATCATATCTTATTGAGAGTGGTTCCCATTTGCTTTGTGTTATTTTATGATGTTGGACAAAGATAGAGAGTTACATATGTACCTCCATACATTCGACTATACACAGGACATACTACATCATACATATATTTTCTGTTGCTTAGCCACCTGGTTAGAGTGAGTTTATATTTGCCTAGCCACTTGGTCAGTGAGAGTTTATATTTTTCTGGTCACTTGGTAAGTGAGAGATATTATTGCATGGCCACTTGGTCAGTGAGAGATACTATTATGTGGCCTTACGGTCAGTGAGAGTTTATATTTGCCTGGCCGCTTGGTTAGTGAGAGTTTATATTTGCCTGGCCACTTGGTCAGTGAGAGATATTATTTCCTGACCACTTGGTTAGTTAGAGATACACCGAGCCTTGTATGTGGATGGCTAGCTTTGATATTACTATGTTGCATTGTGTTGAATCAGGGCAGGTGAGTATATCTCAGAGTATTCTTTGGCTTCCAGTTTACTATGTACTTCAGTTCAGTTTCAGCTTTCAATTATTCTATTGCCTATATACTGTGTACATTATGTTGTACTGACGTCGCTTTTATAGGGGATGCAGCATTTCATGCCTTTAGGTTCTGATAGATTGACAGATAAATCTTCACAGTAGACAGAGCCAAATATTAGCTTAATTGGTAAGCTCCACTCCCCGAGAGTTACTAGGTATAGACTTTGGAGTCCATGTTGTATATATAGACTTGATGGGTATACAATTCTATTATCGTTAAGAGGCTTGTAAATGAGTTATGTACGTCTGTATGTCAGTACAACGGCCTTGCCAGCCCATGTATATGCTCATTTTAGTATTGTTGTTGTAGACATTTATGGCGGCCTCATCGGCCTGCATAATTATGTATATGAGCTTTTGGGTATGTTTACCCTTCAGATGAGATATACATTATTTTTAAATAATTCAGAATATGACCTCGTCAACCTTGGTTGGTATTATCTGTTTACAGGTAGGCCTTGTCGGCCTAAGTTGAAGGTTACCCCAAGAGTTACAGTTGCAGAGTGGTACGCTCGGGGTCGAGTATGGCACCGGGTGCCGGCCACGCCTTCCCTGGTTCGGGGCGTGACAGAATTGACCTTGAAAGAGATGATTTATGCAAGTTTCTAGGGGTGGACAGTCCTAACCCGAAAATTCTTAATAAGTTTGTGAGAGTCCAACCTACACTGTCATCTGTCAAACACTTTGTGGTGTTGATCCAAATTCTAAGTGTGTAAGGACGAAATCTTACACCCACAATGATATGCTAAGGGTGGATTTCCCTAAGACTGACAAAGTGTAGCAGAACTTTGTACAGGCACGGCTCGTGCTACTGGAGCACAACTCGGCATGCACTCGGGTTAAGGAGTGATTGATATACTTCTTGATAACTGGGAGGCCGGTCAATGGTAGAAAGATAATGCTGGGAGAGATGTCTCATACGTTCTTCGGGAGCAAGGTAAAAAGAATTTTCTTTGATAATATTCTAACCAAGTATATATTATCTCTCGATGTGCCTAAGTATCCAGGGTATGATGAGGTGGAGGATGCTCCCAAGGGTCTTCTAGATATCATGGAATTGTTGAACACTACTACCAAGGTAAGCAAAGCAACAAGGAATGAGCGCGAGGAGAACTTTAATCGGTAAATCTATGGGTCGCTAAATTTGATGATGCGATGGCTTGGAGTGACGGATGAGGAGAAGATGCAGCTGAACACCAAGTACCCACTTTCTGGGGCTACTAAAGAGATGTTAGGAATTGCTCCTGAAAGTCCAATTCACCCTTTTGAGGATAAAAATGTGTATGCTAGCTTGGATGCAGAGGGTGATGATGCGATGAGGTTGGAGGGTCGTTAGCGCTAGTGCCACTTTATGGTGATGCGGATGAGGCTGAAGCTTCATCTGGCATGCAGTCAGACGATGATCAGTCTGAGGATAGCCCGGAGGATTCGGACTAGTAGGGAGTCCTTCTTTCCACCCTACCTGTCATTTTGTTATTTTTTATACATCGGGGACTATGCATGTTTTAAGTGTGGGATGGGTGATTGACTTTTTATATTAATGTTTGTGAATAATTTGTAGTTTTTTATTTTATTAGTGATTATTAGTTTGGTGTTAGTAAAGTAGCTAGAGATAGTACAAAAATATGAAGAAAAATAAAAAAAATGCAAAAACTGAATTTGTTTTTTGAATAGTTTATACTTTTCCCAACGATGGATCTCTTGGACAATTTTCTTGAGGGATTAAGATCGAACCAAAACACCAAAAAGATTTTTGTTTTTGTTTTTAATTAGTCGATGTATGTTATCACCACCCTTGGTTTTTCTTTGGGCATGTTCTTTTCCAAGAGATGTTATTTTGAACCGAGTATTTTTATCTTCGTAGGATTAGTATAGGAAGGAAAAGAGATTTGCTCCTAAATACCTTTTTGACGTGTTTGATGCTGGCATATTCAAGTTGTGGCATGCGGTCTACTTTCCCGATTTGTTTTGTATGAAAATTGATGCCTTAGTTAAACGGAATATCCTTCTTTGTGACGCTTATCAACTTCTTGGCTCGTATGTCATATAATGCTTTATTGCTTATTGTTTCTCAACTATGTGTTTACTTGCATTGATGGGAAAAGTAGAACGGAACCATCTTGATTGAATCATGTGCATTGTGTGATCAGAGATTTAGTTGATATTCTGTGGTATCCTATGTTAGTCTAGAACTTGCTCTGTGTGTTAGTCGAAGTGAAATTATTAAGTTATTCTTATCTAGGAGATGATGTAGGCATTTCTTTGATTGATCACGGATTCACTTGCCGACCACATATAAAATTATCCGTAGTTAGCCCATTTGAGCATGTAAACCTTTCATTATGCACCCACATTACAAGTCGTATCCCCATTTTCGTTCTTAACTAAATCTTGTTAAACCTCTACCCCCGAAGGCATTTAAATCGCTAGAATAAGTAAGGTGAGATCTTAGGAGTAGCTTTTGAGTGGAACCATGGAAGGGACAAAAGGTGAACTAAGGTTATGAAAGACCACTAGACGAGAAATTCAATGTAAGGAGAGTGTTTCAGAAAGGAAAAAAAGAAAAAAAGTAGAACAAAAAAATGTGAAAGAAAAAGTCATATGCCAAAAAGAGATAACACACCTCCTATTCTTCTTAACGTGCTAGTAAAGACATAGATGTGCTTAAAAGAAAAAGGGCTAAATTGTATATGGTTTTGTTGCAAGGTGTTGCATTGGTTATGAATAATGTGTGCTTTAAAGTTGGTATAGTTTATTAAAGTACTTAGGAGGGTTAATCACCGATATCTAAATATATCGTACCAGTCCCTTAGCCTACATTACAACCCGTAAAGACCTAATTGATCCTAGACTTGACAAGATTAAATTGGTAAAGACATACACTATGGGTAAGCTTATGGTATACCGCAGGATGCACATGAATTTGTTTGTGAGAGTGGGTGACTTTTGTTCATATGTGTGATGTCATTAAATGATGTTCACTTTCATACTTGGATATGTGGACTCTCTTTGTATCCACTCTCTTGGTCTATGGTAAGAGAACATGGTCTCATGACAGATAGATAACATTATTAAACTTCTCTTGTTGGGTAAGCACGCGAGTTGAGGATACTTAGTGGTGACGAGTTGGTCTTTGAGGTGAGGTGGTTATGGATAAGTTGTTTGAATTCTTTGAGTTGGGCTACTTATGCTTTGGCATGTTGATTTTGGGAAGGGTGTGAATTTCGTATGCCATGCTTAATGGTCGGTATCAACCATAGTCAAGGATAGTGTGTGTGTGTGTGCTTAATAGCGATTTACTCCTTCTTATTATGATATGTTGAATTTGTTGGGGTAGTAAAGATTTACATTGCTCGAGGACGAGCAAGAGTCTAAGTGTGGGGTGTTGATATTCAGCTTAAAGTATATATATTTATATGCATATCATCTCACATTTTACTCTAATCACATGTGCTTTCACATGTGTTGCACTAATTTGAGTTAAATTTTGGTGTTGTGATGTGTAGGAGCCAACCGGAAGCGATTTGGAAGGAGATGGCAAGAAATGGAGCAAACATAGAAGAAAATAACACAAGAGGGCAGTCCAGCGCCTCTCATTACCTAGGGGCATTGTAGGCAGGCCCATTTTGTCGACTCCCAGTCGAGCACAGGGCCAGCGCGACGCACTGCCCTGGATGCTGGGCTCGGAATTTCTCCTATTTCGCCTGGGACATAGTTTTTATGGACCTATACATCGTACTCCTATAAAAAGGGTTTTAAACCTAATTTCACGGGGAAGACGCCACATTGAGAGCCTATTATACGTGAGGAGCACTGGGGAGCAAGATTATCAGTTTTCTTTCATTCTTCTTAGTATTTTTAATCATTCAAACCCTTGTGAATTTGATTAGTATTATCATGTGATGCTAAGACCCATTAGTTCTGGGGTTGTGATTAGCCATGAATATTGTTATTTGACATTAACTTCTCCTTAATTATAATTTGCTATTATATGGTTGTTTCTTTGATTCTGTGTTTAATTGCTTGATTGTCTGGCCAACGATCAAGTTCTATCAACTATCTAGATTATGCTTGATAAAGCTATATTTAAATTAGAGAAGAATTGAAGAAGGCATGATCTTATCTCTAAAGTAAGTGGCGGATTTGTGGTTATGATAGGATTATCCTAGTCACCATGCTTAACTGAAAAACGTGATCTTAATGAATTTTTGGTAGAACAATTCATAGAAATATAGTCGTTAATCTATCTTGAACATGCACATGGTAATTCAGAAACCATAAGCGAATTGCTAAACGCTAGTCATAATAAGAACAACCCAACAATAAGGAAAATATTATGTAACAACGGTCCACAATGTACAGTTCGACAACGAGGGGAACTACTTAGAACACAATAGGATTGATGAATCGATCATAACCCTAGAATGTTTATCTCTTTTGATTTCACACAACAACCAATTTTCTAATGTGTTAGTTTAGTTCTTTGTTCTAATTGTTTATCTTAGTTAATAATAATAAAAACTCATCTATTTGCTTGACTTGAGTTGATAATAATTCCAGTTGAAGTTAGTTTATAGTTAACGACAAGTCTAAGTGGGTTCTGTATGGGCAAAAAACTTTATGCCACGTAATTGACCTGGTCAATGGTGATAAAACCTAAGAAGAATGTGACGTGTCAACGCTGTGACGTATCAACCTGACCCTAAAAGGTCGAGGTCATGTGAAGAAGACAAATTGTCGTCGAGGTGGTTTAATGGAAAACGAGGACGAGGACGAGTATCCGTCTTCGGCACGCAGTAACAGTTAGTTTTAGGATTTAGATTCCCTACAAGAATATTCTAGTGAATACTCCTTTCTCTTGTACTATCTAGGGTTTTGTGGCCCATGTACTCTGATAAATAGGAAGAGATGTAGTTCTAGAAAGGTATCAGACATTTTTGTAAAAAATATCATTGACATTTTATGTGGAAGATTCTCTCTTTATTGAATGCATGCAAAGCATTACACTTCTTCTCTTTTATCTTTCTCTCCTGATCCAAGAAGAATCGGAATATTTAACTGCTTATCACTATTCATCATTGTCAGAAAGCTTAGTGGAAAATCTCACCATTGTTGGGTGAACCTTATCTCATTTATTATCATTTATTACTATCTTTTATGTTTTCAATCCTTTATTGCATTATCATTGTTCTAAAATAATCTCATCTCAAATATGAACTAAATATTCACTGTAAAAGAATTAGATCTGCTATTGAATATTAATATTGACTTTGATTAACTCTTTTTTTCTATAAATCTAATTATATAAAAACCTAGATCTAATTTTGGGTCATACAGTTTGGCGTCGTCTGTGGAAATATCTTAGTCAAATTATTAGTTTTCCTTCGGATCTACAACTTTTGTGACTTGTTAACCTAACATACTATAAAGCTATCCTTTCTCTCTTTGCATACAAGGATCTCATGGTAGGTAACCAAGGAAAGGGAACAAGAGTAGCGGACAATGTCCCCCTCAACCTAATGGGTGCCATCGATGAAGGGTATGAAACTCAAGATGAAGAAATAACTCCCACGACATTCCCCAGGTTAGGGAAGTCGCCAACACCCTTATGTAGCACAATCAAACCAAACGGAAAAGAGGCTTCCACATCTGTGGAAGAAGGCACACCACCCGCTATAAAGAAACTCCTAGAGGCTTGGCTAACTGACACTTTGGTCAATGTGATGAGCAAGCAAGCCCCGTGCACGACCGTGGAAACCCCAAGGATCCATGCATCACAGTGTAGGAATGAACGAGACGACCAACTGAACCCTTCTACTTTAGGTAATACCCATACAATTTCTACAGTGCATGTGATAGCATCCTCGCCGCCATGTTAAAGAGAATGAATAAATAGAGAACAAGAATAGTGCGCTCAAGGAACAGATGAAGGAGTACCAAGAACGGGTAGACAAGATACCAGGTGCCCCCAAATTATTACCAAAAAGAGACGCTAACAGGTTTGTGGAACAGCCATACAGGGAAGAAGCGGCTCCTCATGCCATACCAAAAACTTTTAAAATGCCCACATACTTCAGAATCTATGACAGAACAAATGCTCACGTGACCCACTATGTCACCGCCGTGAAAGGCAACAACCTCACCAAATAATATGTGTCCTCCATCTTGTTGGAACAATTCGGTGAAACCCTCACAGGAGGGGCGTTGACATGGTATATGCAGCTGCCGGCCTATTCCATAGAAACATTCGAAGAGATAGCGGACAAGTTCGTGATGGCACATGCTGGGGTCAAGAAAGCTAAAACGAGGTTAAATGATATCTTCGCCAACAGACAATCCCCAAGGGAAGGACTGAGGGACTTAGCCCGATTCAACAGGGTGAGGATGACCTTATCAAATATCTCCGAGGGAATGGTTGTGGCTGCCTTCCAAAACGGGTTGAATAGAGAAGGTTCAAAGGTGACCAAAAAGCTACTGAGCTGATTGATGAAGTACCCACCGGCTACCTAGGACGAGATCTATAATTCCTACTGTGTCGAGGTCAAGGCAGATGACGAAGATCTCAATAGGCCAACCCGAAGACTCACCTCAGTTATATCCGAACCTAGGAGGGAACACAGGGACAAAGTAAGGAGAGACCCTCCAGTTTTGCAATCGAGCAGAGATCGACATCAACCTTATATCAGGGCACACATCCCCAACTTCTGTTGCGAAGCCCCTCTAGGCCAAGATCAGACATCCACAGAAACAATTGAGGTATGGCCCCCTTACTATCTGCTCATAACTTTTGTGTGTCACCTACATAGGTGGTCTACGCACTCGAGTGAAGTGGCTACCAAAGATGAGGTCTGACCCAAGCACCAGGAAGTCGGACGCCTTCTGTGAGTTCCACCAAGACCGTGGGCGCAAGATGGAAGACTGCCATGCTCTAAGGTTAGAAGTGGCGAACCTACTGCAACAAGGACACCTCAAAGAATTGCTCAGTGACAAAGGCAGGAACACCTTAGCAAAAGGTCGAGTACGCCCAGGCCCACCAAAGCCGCCTTCTCCCGCTCGCACCATCAACATGATTATTGGTGGCGGTGACTGTCACGGCCCGAACCTGGGGGTATGACAAACTTGGTATCAGAGCAGTTTTATCTTAGGGATTCTATAAGAAGTGTCTAGTATGATCTTGTTTATAGATGTGTTGTACACCACATTATATAAGTAGGTAACTACAGGGCGTTTAAGATTTAGTTACCCTTCTTTCAAATCTAAATCGTATTGTAGAACTGAATTATAGGAAATTTGAGTTAAACTTACGTGTTGGTATTTGCATACAGAGATGGCGGTGAATAGGAAGACTACGGCTAGTCAGAGGAGAGATATAGCAGCAGGTGAGGGGACTAGCAGGGTACCCCCAGTAGATGAGGCCTAGGGCGAGACCCCTACTCAGCCATTACCAGCGTCTCCACCATCTGAGGAGATTCCTAGGGATACCGCACATCCATTTCCCCCTCCACTTCTATCAGATCAGGACTTGAGGAGTGTGGTACATTTGTTGACATAGTTAGTAGCTACCCAGCAACAGGCTAGGGCAGGATCTTCCGAGGGGTCTGGGAGTTCAAGGGTCCGAGAGTTTATTGCTTTGAGACCCCCAGAGTTCACGGGGATAGATCAGAGGAACGACCTGTAGGATTTCATAGATCAGCTTCACAAGATCTTTTGGGTTATGCATGCCACGGAGAAAGAGGCAGTTGAGCTGGCAGCTTTTCGACTCTAATATATAGCCGTCCTTTGGTACAAGGGATGGGAGAGGTCCAGGGACGTGATGCACCTCCATCTATTTGGGAGAATTTTTCAGATGCCTTCTTTGACTAGTACCTACAGTGGGAGATCCGACAGTCTCGATTAGATCAGTTTCTAGCCCTCAAGCAGGCCAATATGAGTGTTCGAGAATATAGTCTCCATTTTGACTCATTGGCGAGATATGCTCCATCCATAGTTGCTACTATGCGTGACAGAATCCACAGGTTTATAGCAGGGTTGGCTCCAGAGTTGACCGAGGCATGTTCCACTGCTGCATTGCAGGATAGTATGGATATCTCCCGGATTCAGGCATTTGCCTAGAATATAGAAAGGGGCAAGCATCGACAGCATGGTACAGAGATGAGTGAGCAAGGGCAGCGTAAGAGGATGAGATTTGCTAGGTCTCAAGAGCAATCTTAGGGTAGTTATAGGCCTCAGTACTTCGGACGGCCACCTAGGCCTCCACCACTCAGTTACAAGGTTACAGGTATAACCGCTATGCTCAGTCAAGACCAGGTGAGAGCTCACGGGCGTCGGGTTTGCAGCGACAGCGAGGTTCAGGTCATACATGGTCATTTCCGCCGCGGTGTAACATCTATGGTAGAAGACACTTGGGCCAATATCGAGCAGGTTCCGATGCTTGTTATACATGTGGGCGTCTGGGGCATATGATGTGATATTGCCCAAATAGAGATTTTGGGGGTATGGAACAACCAACGAGTTCAGCAACATGATCATCTATGTTCATGCATCCTTCAGGGCGCGAGTCTCAGTCTTCAGCTGGTAGAGGTCGAGGCATAGGTAGAGGTTCTAGTTCAGGCGGTAATCAGAACCGTATATATTCTATAGCGGGTCGACAGGACCAGGAGTCTTCACCCGATGTTGTGATAGGTATATTGACCATTTGCTCTCACGATGCTTATACCTTGATAGACCCAGGATCTACTTTATCGTATATTACCTCGTTTGTCGTGGGGAGGTTTGGTATAGTGCCTGCAATACTGACTGATCCTTTTGCGGTATCTACACCAGTTGGAGAATCGATTATTGCTAGACGGGTTTACCGAGGTTGAACGGTGACAGTTTGTAGTCGTCAGACCTCAGCCGACCTAGTTGAGCCGGAGATGATGGATTTTGATGCTATCATGGGCATGGAATGGTTGGTAGATTTCTATGCCACGGTTGATTGCCGAGCAAAGGTAGTCAAATTTCATTTTCTGGGTGATCTAGTCCTTGAATGGGTAGGTAATACAGCGACACCCAGAGGTAGGTTTATTTCCTATGTGAAGGCGAGTAAAATGATCGCATAAGGGTGCATTTATCATATTGTGCGAGTTAAAGATGCAGATGCTGAGATACCTACACTTCATTCTATTCCAGTAGTCAGAGAGTACGCAGATTTGTTTCCAGATGAGCTTCCAGGTATTCCTCCAGAGCGAGAGATTGATTTTAGCATCGATTTGTTTCTGGGAACTCAAACAATATATATCCCTATGTATAGAATGGCACATGCCGAATTGAAGGAGTTGAAGGAAAAGTTAAAAGATTTGCTAGCGAAAGGTTTCATCAGGCCCAGTACTTCACCTTGGGGTGCACCGGTACTATTTGTGCGGAAGAAAGACGGCTCACTGAGGATGTGTATCGATTATAGGTAGCTGAACAAGGTAACTATTAAGAATAAGTATCCACTTCTAAGGATCGATGACTTTTTTGATCAGTTGTAGGGGGATAGATGCTTTTCAAAGATAGATTTGAGGTCTGGGTACCACCAGGTTAGAATTCGGGAGAAAGATATTTTGAAGATAGCCTTCAAGACCCGATATGGCCACTTCGATTTCCTTTTCATATCCTTCGGGTTGACAAATGCACCCGCCATATTTATGGACTTGATGAATAGCGTATTCCGACCAATTTTAGATATGTTCGTGATAGTATTTATTAATGATATTCTGGTTTATTCACGTTCAGAGGAGGAGCATGAAGACCACCTACTAGCGGTACTCCAAACCCTCCGTGATTGTAAGTTGTATGCTAAGTTTTCTAAATGTGAGTTCTGGTTAAAGTCTATAGCATTTTTGTGGCATATTGTATCCGATGAAGGTATAAAGGTAGACACTCAGAAGATTGAGGCCGTGAAATCCTGGCCTATACCTACCACTCTGACAGAGGTTCGTAGCTTTCTAGGCTTAGCAGGCTACTACTGGAAGTTCATAGAGGGTTTTTCTTCCCTTTCGGCACCATTAACGAAGCTGACTCAGAAAGCAACTAAGTTTCAGTAGACAGAGGCTTGCAAGCGGAATTTCTAAGAGCTTAAGAACAGGGTGACCTCAACGCCAGTTCTAACACTTCTAAAGGGTCCAGAGGGTTATGCTGTGTATTATGACGCCTCAAGTGTTGGGTTAGGATGTGTCCTGATGCAACATGGGAAGGTAATTGCGTATTCTTCAAGGCAATTGAGGAAGCACGAGAGGAATTATCCGACGCACGACCTCGAGTTAGTTGTGGTTGTCCATGCACTTAAGATATGGCGGTATTATTTATATGGTGTTCATGTTGATGTATTTACAGATAATAAAAGCCTGCAATATATCTTCAAGCAAAAGGAGTTGAATTTGAGACAGAGGAGATGGCTAGAGTTATTGAAAGATTACGACGTTAACTTTCTCTACCATTCAGGGAAAGCTAATGTTGTAGCAGATGCCTTAAGTCATTGATCTATGGGTAGCTTAGCACATGTAGAGGCTGAGAAAAGAGAATTAGCTAGAGCGATTCATCAATTGGCTTGTTTGGGGGTTCGATTAGTAGATTCTGATGATAGTGGAGTTGTACTCCAAAACATTGCAAAATCATCTCTCATAGCTGAAGTCAAGGAAAGGCAGTACGAGGACCCAGAGTTGGTCGAGTTGAAAGAGCGAGTTCCGCAGCAGAATAAGTCATTGTTAGAGCTCAAGGAAGATGGGGTTCTCAGATATAGAGGTCATTTGTGTGTCCCAGATGTAGCAAGGCTGCGAGACAGTATTATGTCAGAGGCACATTATTTGTGGTACTCCATTCATCCTGGGTCGTCGAAGATGTATTATGATATTAAGGATATGTACTGGTGGAACGATATGAAGAAGAACATTGTTGAGTTTTTCGCCCAGTGTCCTAGTTGCCAGCAGGTGAAGGTAGAGCACCAGAAGCCCGGAGGGCTAATGCAGACTAAAGAGATCCCGGCGTGGACATGGGAGGCGATAAACATGGACTTTGTCACATGTTTTCCTCATTCTCATCATAAGTTCGATTCTATATTGGTGATAATCGATAGGCTCACGAAATCAGCCAATTTCCTACAGGTCAGATCTACATATACAACCGAAGATTATGTGAAGTTACATGTTAAGGAGATAGTGCGGCTATACGGAGTACCAGTATCTATTATATCTGACCGTGGGGCCCAGTTTACAGCACATTTCTGGAGGTCATTTCAGAGAGGTCTAGGGACTCAGGTGAATCTCAGCACAGCTTTTCATCCACAAACTGATGGACAAGCCGAGCGCACAATTCAGACACTGGAGGACTTATCATAAGAGGAAGTTCTAGTTGCCAGCCTAGACCGACAAATCTGCTAGCTACGAAATAAGGAGGTAGCCTCCGTGAAAGTTTTAGGGAGAAGCAAGAACGTGGAAGAGATAACGTGGGAAGCGGAGGGAGAAATGAAGTCTAAATACCCCCACTTATTTCAAACTGAAGATATGGCTCGAGATGGGATACTTCAGCACAGCTCTATTTAGACCAGTAGGTCATCAGGTAAGCTCTTATTTTTGACTTTAAGTATTTATGATTGACGACTGTGTGAGGCCAAGTGTTGCTATTTATAAACATTGGCCATGTGTGGCATGTATAGTATGTTTTATGGCTGCGTGCAGGTTGGTTTTTGTCTAGTGTATGGAGGAGACTCTGGCAAAATTTTCCCAAGTCTCTAAGACTAAACATTCGAGGACGAATGTTCCTAAGGGGGGAATGATGTTACACCCCATATTTTCGTACGAAAACGTGCGTCGTAAGCAAACTAAGGTAAGACCAAAAATGAGATCATATTTGAAAGTATATAAAGTAAGTTGTCATGTTACCTCGAAGGTTACAAATATTGAAAATCATGAACAACAAGTACAAAGAGGGTTGGAAGGTTCAGAAGCTAAAGGAATTGAAGAAAATAATGTTTCGTCAAAAGTCGACAAGTTGGGAATATTACAACCCACACCTTTGGGATGAGACTAGGGTTCTTAACATGATACGAGGGTTATGTTATGATTTATTTTAGTCTTATGATATTCATGTGTTTAGTTTTGAAGTCAAGCGAGTTGTGGAACAAAAGTCGATGAAAGTTATCACAAGTTACGTTTATAAGTTTTACTAAACTTTGGGGCAAATGTAACTGCGATTTTCTCCCAATATACTTAGAGTTACGGGATGTTCCACCAATAAAATTGAAGATCTATGAATCTATTTTTTAACTCATTAAACCTTTGTCAATACGACATCGGAGTATAGAGATATATGCATATTTGCGAGACTGCGCAGACTACAAGAGTAGGTGTGTCACCTACTTACTTAAATGAGAGAATTAAATATGCCCAAAAAAGGGATATTTCGGGTCGTCCAAAGAGACAATTTAGGGATTATCTCCTGCAATATAACACTCATTATATATCACAATTACCAGACATAAACCCCTGCAAAAATCCTCCCAAAAATTGCATACAAACCCTAATTGATTTTCTCTCCTTTTCAAGTTCTAGTTGGAGGAAAATCCTAGAGTTTGAAGAACGAAGATAGGAGCTGGGATATTCAACAAATAAGGTAAGTTTACTTCTCTCTTTCATGCATTTTTTCTACTGGAAATGTATGAAAAGTCGTTCTATAATTGTAAGAACTCACGGGACGGTGATTGGAAGCCGTGAGTTCAAGTTATTCAACTTTTAGCGGACTATTTTGTGGGATGTTTCGTGTTGCTATTGGATTGCGTGTTTTGCTACTGTTTTATGAAGTTTTGGAGGAGAAAGGGTGTGGAGAAACACCACATAAATGGAGGGTGGTGGTCTGGTCGTTCGTCGTAACATTTTCGGGCCGTTTGACACTACTACGATGGTCGTTTTGTGTCTGAAGAGATTAGGGTTTGTTGGGCTGTTTTGTGGTGTATATAACGTTTGAAAATAATGTATATATGTTGTTATTGTTCTGTTCTTGCGTTGTTTGTATTATCTCGAATTGGGAGGAAGTAAGGATTACAGGGGAGATGCTGCCCGTTTTAATATAAAATAAGTTTGTCGTTCGTTGTGCGATAGTTGTACCTTTCGTAACTTAATGATAGTATTATTATTGTTGTTGTAGATTAAGGTGCTAAGAGATGAATTCAACGTGGTTATTGGAAATATTGTGATAAGGTATGTTAAGGATAAACCCTTCCTTCATTTTGGCATGATCTCCGAACTACATGCATTTGATAACGAGACATAAAGAGAAGTTCATACTCCTGAATTTATGTACATTACCCTAGTCTCATAAGTTACAGTATTCTCCCTTATCGGGACATTATATTCAATTTAGTATTGCCTTCTTTCAGCATAGAGATCAGAGAGTCTATATATATACAGTATTACAGTATTTTTACCACCACCGAGCTATAATCAGTGGGCAGGCTCCTATTGGGAAACCTCTGATCAGATGGTAAGTTATATACCGAGCCTACTGTGGCTGAGCGCCTATGAGTGAGCCTAGAATGGCCGATATACCGAGCATAGTATAGCCGAGCGCGTATGAGCGAGCTTACTATGGCCGAGCAGTTACACGTACCAAGCCTTATAGGGTCGGACAGCTATTTTACTTACTATATTGAGAGAGTTGAGTCAGTATCAGCAGGTAAGTATATATCCAGATCATCTTTGACTCCCAGTTACTATATTATCAGTTTAGTTTCATCTTTCAGTTATTATATTGCCTTACATACTCGGTACATTATTTCGTACTAATATCCCTTTCCTGGGGACGCTGCATTTCATGCATGCAAGTTCGGATAGACAGACTGGCAGACCTCCTCCGTAGGTGATGTTCGTGATCATCTTGATCGGTAAGCTCCACGTACATTGGAGTTGTCGGGTCTAGGGTTTTGAGTACATATTATGTATATATGTATATATATTATGGGTAGGTCGGGGCCCTGTTCCGACCACAGTACATCCATCAGTAGAGGCTTGTAGACATATTCTGTCAGTTAGTGCAGTATGTTGGGCTTTTAGGCCTTGTACGTATATTTTTGTTGGTTTATCAGTTGTAGTAGTTATGACGGCCTTGTCGGCCCAGTTTATATTGATGTTTAGTCAGAGCTAATTTCCGTTCAGTTTTATATTTTGTTTCACAAATTGTCTTGCAATGTTAACCAATGAAAAAGTATGACATTGTATGTTCAGAGTCCCTCAGTCGCAAGTTGGTACGCTAGGTTAAGTGAGGCATCGGGTTTCGGTCTCTCCCCCCAGGTTCGGGGCGTGATAGTGATGACGCCTCCATCAATGGCATCAAGTTCACCGCCACTCACAAACTCAAGAGATCGATCACCCATGAATGGTATGACGGCCTCAAAGAGAGTATCATCTCCGATGAGTCAGATGCCGACAATTTGACTTTCCCTCACAATGATGCACTTGTTATTACTTTACGTATTCTTGATACTGATGTTAGGAGAATTATGGTGGACGACAGAAGCGGAGCGTGCATCATCCATCCTCAAGTCCTCGCACAGATGCGACTCGAGGATAAGATAGTGTCGCGTTGCATCATGCTAACCGGTTTTAACAATGCAGTTGAACAAACTTCAGGCAAGATTACTCTTCACGTCCTCGTCGGAGGGGTGATGCTGGAGATTATGTTCCACATCATGCATCAGGACACGGCATACAACGCCATCGTAGGTCAACCATGCATACACCCTATGAGGGCACTCCCCTCCAGCTTGTACAAAGTGATCAAGTTCCCGACCCCCAAGGGAATATTCAGCATACGAGGAGAACAACGCACGTCTTGGGAATGCTATTAAATCGCCCTGTACAGCATGACCACTCAACAAAAGAAACAAAAAAAAAATAAGGCATAGCAATCAGCGAGGTCGAGGTTTCTACAGGTCGAAGCCAAGGACACCATGATGGACCCAGAAATGGTCGAAGTTGCAAGATCGACCATAGAGGACCTCGATCCCGTTCAGCTAGATCAAAGTGACCCAGTAAAAAGGCATATCTCGATTGCAAACTCAAAGACCCAAGCAAATTTAATCAATTCTTAATAGCTAACGCAGATTTGTTTGCTTTTAGCCATGCAGATATGCCAGGCATCCCCAAAGAGATAGCCACACACAATTTAAATATCGACCCCTAATGGGTAAGGCAAGTTCGACGAAAATTCAACCCCACTATCAACGAGGTCGTTCACAAGGAAGTGGAGAAGTTGTTGGCCAATAGCTCTATTAGGGAGTCGAAGTACCCCAAGTGGATTACTAACATGGTAATAGTCAAAAAGAAGAACGAAAAATGGAGGATATGCATGGACTTCACCGATCTGAACAAAGTCTATCCAAAGGATTCATTCCCATTACCACACATCGATCAGCTCATTGATACCACAGCGGGACATGAGCTACTGAGCTTCCTAGACGCCTACTCAGGCTACAACCAAATACTCGTGGAAGAAGACGACCAGGAGAAAACCACGTTCATCACTCACCGGGGAACATACTGCTACAGGGTCATGCCATTCGGGTGGAAGAATGTGGGGGCTACCTATCAAAGACTAGTCACAAAAATGTTCAAACACCAGCTCGGCAAGACCATGGAGGTATACATCAATAACATGTTGGTTAAATCCTTGAGGACCATGAAGGAAGTGTTCGAGATATTAAGGAAATATGGGATGAAACTAAACCCCAAGAAATGCGCATTTGATGTAACTTCGGGTAAGATTTTGGGTTTCCTCGTATCACGGCGCGGAATCGAGGTCAACCCAGATTAATAAGGTTATCGATGAGATATCGGAGCACCTAACCACTAAGAAACAAGTCCAAAGACTAAGGGGTCGAATCGCCGCCCTATCCAGATTCATCTCGAGGTCATCTGACAGGTGCCATAGGTTCTTCAATGTACTCAAAAAGAATAACAGCCTCAAATGTATGATGCCCGAATGCATACAAACGCTAAAGGAACTCAAGGAATACCTGTCATCACCACCCTTTCTCTCAAAGCCCGAACCCGGGGAACGTCTCCTCATCTACCTCGTTGTTTTAGAAGTTGCAGTCCTAGTTCGGGAAAACAAAGGTACACAATCTCCAATTTATTATATAAATAAAACACTTATCGATACCAAAACAAAGTATCCTCACCTCGAGAAACTATCACAAGCCCTTGTTATAGCTTCAAGAAAGCTCAGGCCATACTTCCAGTGCCATCCAATCTTGGTCGTCACCTCGTTTCCTTTAAGAAGCATACTGCACAAACACGAGCTGTCGGGGAGGCCGGCCAAATGGACAATAGAATTAAGCGAGCACGACATCACTTACCAGCCTCGCACAGCTATAAAATCACAAGTATTCGCCGACTTCGTCGTGGACTTTAATGTCAAGGAGATGCCTGAGGCAGAGAAGGAAGCCACTCAAACTTCTCACCTGACGCAGGACCTCTGGGTCTTGCACACTGACGGTGCGTCCAACGCATGCGACTCCGGACTGGGACTCGTGCTCGAAGTCCCCATTAGCGAAGTCGTTCACCAATCTATAAGGTGCCCAAATATGACTAACAACGAGGCCGAGTATAAGGCCGTGATTGAAGGACTGGGGCTAGCACTCGAATATGGGGCGAGGTGTCTACGGCTATGCTGCGACTCCAAGCTCATTGTCAATCAAGTAACTGGGACTTTCCAAATCAAAGAACAAAGGTTGCAAAAGTACCAGGCCGAGATATGCAAACTATTTCCCAACGTTGATGAATGTCAGCTCGACCAACTTCCACGAACTCAGAATGTCGAGGCAGACGGCCTCGCTAAATTTTCCGCCGCAACTAAAAGCATAACTCCTGGAGTCAAAAATGTGGTGTATCTCCTTAGCTCAGCCTTAGATCATGTCGAGGTAAGATCTATAAACTTAACCTGGGACTGGCGCAATTGTATTATAAGCTACTTGCAGGATGGTGTTCTCCCAAATGACAAAAAAAAAATCCAGGAAGTTGAGAATGCATGCGGCAAGGTACAACCTCCTCCACATCGAATTGTATAAAAGGACATATGGTGGCGCATTGGCAAAATGTTTGGGCCCGAATCAAACTCAACGCGTCGAGGAAATCCAAGAAGGCCATTGTGGCAATCATTTCGGTGACCGAGCACTGGCCATATGCCTCATACAGGCGGGATACTATTGGCCTACCATGAAGAAAGATGCCTTGGAATTTGTAAAGAAATACGAACAGCGCCAGAAGTATCCCCAATAATCCACCAAGCAGGCGAACACCTCCATTCCGTCACCTCTCCGTGGTTGTTCATTAAGTGGGGAATGGACATCGTGGGACCGCTTCCGCTGGGGCGAGGTAATGTTAAATTCCTTTTAGTTCTGACTGACTACTTCTCTAAGTGGGTGGAAGCAAATGCATTCGCCCAAATTTGCGAACAAGAAGTAATCACCTTCATATGGAAGAACATCATCTGCCGATTTGGCCTGCCTAAAGAAATAAGTTGCGACAACGGACCCCAGTTCACGGGAAGAAAAACCATCGAGTTTTTCGAAAAATGGCACATTAAAAGTATACTCCCAACCCCTTACCACCCAGCCGGCAACGGGCAAGCAGAATCCTCTAACAAGTTGATCTTGAACATCATAAAGAAGAGACTCGAAGACGCTAAGGGATTGTGGCAGGAGACACTCCCAGGAGTATTGTGGGCACATAGGACGACACCAAAAACAAGCACAGGAGAAACACCTTACTCCATAGTCTACTCGACTGAAGCAGTCATACCGGTTGAAGTGGGAGAATCCAGCCTAAGATACACCAACGAGAGCGGCAATGATAATGATGAGAACATAAGGCAGGACCTCGACGCAGTTGAGGAGCAAAGAGACATGGCGTATATAAGAATGGTCGCACAGAAACAACAAGTAGAATGCTACTACAACAGAAAGGCCAAAGTACGGTTACTCAAGATCGGGGACTACGTGCTCAAAGCCAAGACCTAAGTAGGAAGAGATCCCCGAGAAGGCAAATTAGGAGCCAATTGGGACGGACCGTACAAAATCATAGGTAAGGCAGACAAGGGTTCATTCCAACTAGAGACATTGGAAGGAAAGCTCTTACCAAACAATTAGAACATCAGCCACCTAAAGCACTTCAATTTCTGAGAAACAAGGAGTGCCCTGTAAGTCGTACTCTTTTTCCCTTACTTGCGTTTTGTCCCAACAGGGTTTTCTCAAGGAGGTTTGTAACGAGGCGGCTGACGAGACATTTCGATTGGAGCACACGAGAACAAACATATTTCATTGCCCAACTCCTCAAGAATCTTCAAGTCGAGCAATGAAGGGACTAGATATACCGGGATTGGGACTGGGACTGGAATGCCAGCCAGCACCCAAAACTTGTAATTTTCTCCAAAACACCTCAGGGCTAAATAATATAATCGACACAATGCTAATGGAAATAAATGAGATACTTATTTATTGAAACTGTTCTCCTAAGTCTCTCAACTTAGAGATACGTTCGACTAGCTCTAAAACCACTCATCGACCTTTGTCCACATCTCAACTTAGGGATACAGTCGACTAGTTCGAACAATGCCCCTCGGCCCTTGCCCACATCTCAACTTAGGGATACGTTCGACTAGTTCGAACAATGCCCCTCGGCCCTTGGCCACATCTAAACTTAGGGATACGTTCGACTAGTTCGAACAATGCCCCTCGGCCCTTGGCCACATCTCAACTTAGAGATATGTTCGACTAGCTCGAACAACACTCATCGGCCATTGGCCACATCTTAACTTAGAGATATGTTTGACTAGCTCGAACAAATCACTTCGGCCCTCAGCCACGACATAACTAAAAGGAACGTTCGACTAGCTCGAACAAAACTCCTCGGCCCCGGGCCATGCTTTAACTAAAAAATTAGACATTTGACTATTTCAAACAAAAACTCCACGACCTATGGCCACTCAGCCCCACACACAAATACAAAGGAAGAACAGAAGCAAAATACACAAGTACAAAAACAAAACATACAAAGGTTCGTATTAAACAAAAGCCAACTTTGATATTTAGATAAAGAGTCTTTACAAAGGCGCACGAAGACACCAACAAAAAGAATAAGGAAAAAGTACAAAGTACAAAAGCCAAAAAACAAAGGTGGACCGTCTAATGACCGTCACCGCCCTGATCTTCATCATCATCTTCATCCCCGCCTCGGTTGTAATCAGAGTTGCACCAGGCACTGTCTACGAGCTAGTCGAAGCCTCCTTCATCATCGTCCTCGGCATCAGGTTGAGGTGTGTCGGGGTCATAGCCACAGGCCAACAAAGCTCCCATGGTTGTCTCGAAGACGAAGCTCGTCTGACCCAACTCTCGAACTACATCTACTCGAGCTTCGACAAGGATTCACTCCTCGTACGGCTCTCGAGGAATGGCTGGAAACTCAGAGGCATGAGAAGTAGAGAGTCGTTCGAGCAGTCTGGAATTCTCGCCCTCCACAGCAGAAACCCGCTCAAGAAGATTGGTATTCTCTTTCTCCAATTTGCCAATCCTCTCCTCTAGCCTGGACTCCTTAGCTTCAGCCGTCGACCTAACATTGTCCCGATCGGCACGAAGGCTTCTGTTTGCCAACTCTAAAAGAGCGGCACTTTTTCGAGTTTCCATTCAGGAGGACTCCGCCTCCTCAAGCAGCTGTTGCTTACCAGCTACCTCTCCCCTGAGCCCATCCATTTCGAACTAGCACTCATTCAAATGACCTTGCATTTGAACCTGGCTTTGAAGGTCACTGCACTGGGGTTCTACGCCCCTGCTCAGCTCGAGCCCCTCCTCTTTTCTCTTCAATGCCCCTTCGAGACCGTTGAGTCGTTCAACAGACGCGAGCAACTTTTCATCCTTATTTCTCAGCTCCTCCCTCAGGGCAGGCACATCGCCCCCCTCACGAAGCCGCTTCTTGACCTCTTATACCGCCCCCAGTACTCCTCATACTTCGACCGTATTTTTTGGTAGATCTCTTTCCGCCTCCTCTGTCTCCGCACACTCTCAATTTCTAGGATAACCGTCTGCACGAAAAAGGAAAAGAGTAAGCAAGGTGAGATCTAGAAGCAAATCAAAGCAAAAAAGAAAATGAGAAAGAGAAAGAGGAGGGAAATGATTTACCCTGAGAGCGAGGTCGGCGATGCTCTTGGAAAGGGTACTATCAATCAGTTGCCCAAGAGTCCTATGCTCGGCGTCAGTGATGAAGGGGCTAAAGGCTTGAATCACATCCTCAGTGTTCTTAAGTAAATCGTGATTCACTGGGATCGTGATGGTCCTCCCCCCTACTCTAACCTCAATCTGATTCGTCTCGTTGTCAATCATCTTGTGATCTTTAGGGTCGAGGTCGGAGTCAGACTCACCATCAAGAAATGCAGCCTGCTCATCATCCTGCTTGGCAGGCATCTTGTTCTTCCCCTTGTTAGCATGGGAAGCTTCCTGAACTGGTTCGGAGGATGAAGCCTCCCCGCACCTGGGATGTGCAGGATGATCATCAGGGGCATTCATAGCGACCTCTTCCTCTTCGGCCGCGAAGAAACAGCAACTCCGATTTCTCCCAACCTAGGCACCTCAGAGGCCACCCTAACACCTCCCCAGATCAGTATCGTCGCGGTCTCTTGCACCATGACCTCATCCTCAAATAAGTCGATTATCGCAAGTACGTTGGCTCCCACATCAATAGCCTTCCTCTTTCGGGGTCTCAAGTCCGTACCACGCGGAGAAATCTCCTCGTCCTCAACATGGGACGGAGCCAAGGGAGGAACGGACACAGCAGTCGAGATGGAGGCGGGAGTAGAGGAAGCAGCACCCCTCCTTCTCCTAAAGGAAGGAGTCGGCGCCATGTTCCTTTTAGCAATATCCTTGACAAAACCTAAAAAAAGTGTAAAAATGAGCACAGCAAAATCAACGAGTGAAAACTCCACCCCATCTAAAGACAGCGTACCAACATTACCTTTCGGAGGGAGGGCCGGTTTGAACTTCTGCCAGAATCTCGACCAATCTTGAATCCTTGCAGTAAAGGGAAGGACCTGCCTGACCCAATCAGCAAGGTACGTCACCAACTGAAGAGGCCGAGTAGTAGCTGCAAAACAAGAAGGATTAACTCACGAACTCAAATCATGTGTTTACATGAAAGGACGAAAACAAGTGCAAATACTTACGAGTATGGTTCCAAGCTTCAGGGAAATCCGCGACATCGGCAATGACGGCCTCAGTCTTGACAAAAAAGAAGTCGATCCAGAATTGTCGACTTACCTTGTCGTCCATCCTGACAACCAGGGATTTGCTTCCACGATGCCGAATGTTCAAAATCATGCCTCGATAGAAGTTGGGCATAAACAGATGCACTAAGTGCCGCAAGGTGACCTCGACCTCAGCCAGCTCGGCAAACTTGGATAGCTTCTTGATCACTTTGTAGACCAAGGGAGCGAGCTGAGCAGGACAGGCCCGATAGAAGCGGCAAAATTCCTCCACGATAGGGGAAAAGGAAGTGAATAGCCAATAGTGAAGGGGTAGGCATAAAGAGCACATTACCCAGGACGGTGAGTATACACTTCATCATCATTAGCGGGTACGAGCTCCACTCGATCAGGAAGGCCATACTTAGCCTTGAATTCCACTAAACGTTTGGCCATCAAAGAAGATCGGAAAACCTCAGTCACCGCCTCTGGCTGCCGTTGCAAATCCGGCTTCGCATCGAGGTTGCGGGGAATAATTTCTTTCACAAAGATGGTGTCTCCTCCGCGAACGGAGGTCACAGCAACCATCGAAATAGCCGGAATATCTTCATTCACACCAGAAACCTCTCCACCACGAGTATCAAAAGGCAAGTTAGACATGATTGTAAAGACCGGAGAATTTTAGGGAGGAAAAGAATTGAGAATGGGAGGAAACTTTAGAGAATGATAAGCTAGAGAAGTAAACTCAAAGAAAGCAAAGCCAGTTCTAGCAGCAGCAGTGACGGTAAAACTCAAATAATGGTGATCATCCCCTCTTTATAGAGGAGGAACCTCGAAATTGAAACGGCTCATCATAATGGCAGCCGAAATCGAAACAGCAAAAGCAATCCAAAAGTCGCACGTCTTAACACGACGTATCGGGAACATGCGTCATCATGACAATGACGTCACATCCCATCCATGTTAGGCTCTCTCCATAGATCACCCAGAAAAATTAAGAGTTCAAAATATGTGACTCTCAAAATGCCACATCATTCCCCTCTTACAACCACCACGACCGCTATTATCCACTTATCACGCACGTCCACGATGACGACCTCGACAAGCGGAGGGACTAACTGTATGGGTGAAAAACTTCATGACATGCAATTGACCGGGTCAATGGTGATGAAGCCTTTAAAGACTGTGATGTGTCAATGTTGTGACGTATCAACTTGACCCCAAAAGGTCGAGGTCATGTGAAGAAGACAAATTGTCGTCAAGGTCGAGGTGGTTTAATGGAAGATGAGGACTAGGACGAGCATCTGTCTTCGGTACGCAGTAACGGTTAGTTTTAGGATTTAGATTCCCTAAAAGAATATTCTAGTGAATACTCCTTTCGGTTGTACTTTCTAGGGTGTTGCGGCCCATGTACTCCGATAAATAAGAAGAGATGTAGTTCTAGAAAGGGATCGAACATTTTTGTAAAGAATATCATTGACATTCTATGTGGAAGATTCTCTCTTTATTGAATACATACAAAGCATAACTTTACACTTCTTCTCTTTTATCTTTCTCTCTCGATCCAAGAAAAATCGGAATATTCAACTGCTTATCACCATCCATCATTGTCAGAAAGCTTAGTGGAAAATCTCACCCCTTGTCGGGTGAACCTTATCTCATTTATTATCATTTATTACTATCTTTTACGTTTTCAAGCCTTTATTGCTCCATCATTGTTCTAAGATAATCTCATCTGATACTACGCACTAAATATTCGTCGTAAAAGCGCTAGATCTGCCATTGAATATTAATATTGACTGTGATTAACCCTCTTTTTCTATAAATCTAATTGTATAAAAACCTAGATCTAATTTTTGGGTCATACAGGTTCGACACTCTATTTATCACTATATTACTTGTTGACCACGTATATTTGCGCGTGCATTCAGGAGCAACATACATATATGCCAAAATTGCAAATAATAAATGCATATGCAACTTTGCCTATGGAGCTAATATATGTGGATCCGCCCATTTGACGGCCGAGTCTATCTGAGACGCCAACATAAAATAAAAACCATTAATTGAAACTGATATAGAGCTACTTGCATTCAACAAAGATCATAGAAAAACACACTGACAAATACTTGCGAAAAAGGATCAGTGACAAACTTTATGAATATGTTTATGCAACCTTACAACAACAAACGAGAAGCTCTGTCCAGCCAAATGGTGAGATCAATCATATTGGTGTAATGTTTATGGTATCATCGATAGGCAATTTCACACCTTGGACTGTCCACAATTCTTGCTTCAATTAACTTAGTTAACTAGTACAATCTTTCCAGTTAATGAAACAAAATTTCATAAGTCACAATCTTTTATATCGCGTTCATACTGATAGTATCAGATATATAAGTACGTGAAGGAGCATCCGCAGATCCCAGGGAGCATTAACCATTAACCAATGCCTACATATGATATAGAAAGCTAACAATTCATAGACTTGATAGTAGCAGCTGACAAAATGGGGCCGTGAAAGAGTACAAACATTCAAACAGTTAAATGACAGATACCAAGAAGTTATACTAATCACGTATTTACTTAATTAACAAAATAAAGTTGACCAACACATAACCACCAGTTCCAGAGCAACATTCCAAAACTAGATACCTTTCTGTCACATGCTGAATCTAAGAAGTTTAGCAACACAATATCAGCATATGTTAAGCTTGTCGTCCATAACTTTCTAAATAGAGCACAGGCTCAATGAGAGATGTCCATATGTAGTTCAAAACAGAACCTCCTACCTCTCAGTAAGGCAGAATGTTGCAATACTCTGTCTGATATGTTTGAGCTATAATGTACGAACATATTACAGCTACTAAACAATTTAAAACTGCTCTGCGACTGAGGACCTTTTTTTTCTTCTTCTTTGGGGTGATTATTGACACACAGGAGATATAAATAAAGACATCCTAGTATTCTACAACCTATATAATGCTGGTTATTAGATGCATCTGCACACACTGATCAAATGTTTTAATTTCAGAAGAGGACACTGAATGCCCTGTGTTATAGTTCTCCTACCCATGACCATGAGCATTAGTGAATCATTTTCTTTTTAGTAAGTATGAGCATTTAAAAGAAAATCCTTTCTACCGATCGAGACATACTCTGCCGAACTATATCTCCACCTTTCTAAAGAACCTGACTTACAAGTTGAATATTGAAGCTGTACCCTTCAACAAATCAGTAATAGGCTTGAACAACAATCTGTACCTTCTGATAAATCTCCTTTAGCAGCCTGTTACTGTTAGTGCTAGAAATCCCCTAGGTAGAGGCCAATTCTTTATTGCTGCAATCTTCTTGGAATCAGCTAAAGGACCTTCTAAATTTATTATATAGTCAGGTACTCCACCTTTTTTCACCAAAGTAGCACTTACTTCTACACAAAAATGCGATAAGATTGCAAGATTGCCAAGGCCTTCTCTAATTTGATGATATCCTGAACTTAGGTCCAACTTAGAGAAGAACTGCCCCTCCTAACTCATCCAATAACTCCTCTATCACTATGATTGGAAATTTATTCTTAATTGTGTGCTTATTTAATACACATTCTCCATGCGCCTTCTTTCTTCTTAGCACATCGCAATTGGGAAAGAATAAGGACTACTGCTAAGTCTGACCACATATGATTCTAGCATTTCCTGAATTAACTTTTTTTTGGATAACATCTCATTACAGTGCTAACAAAGACTTTTAATTTTCTTTCATTCAACTCATAGGTAGATAGCATCCTAGTGTTCCTTCCAACAATTCTTGAGCTATAAGGGCCAACCTTGTTAGTGTTTCCAGCATTAGCTAATACACTTCTTAGATTTGGAAGTACATGCTCGGAGTATACTAAAGAAAGAGAGGCTGTAGAGGCAGAACTACCTCCTCTAACCAGGGACGGCATCTGAACCTTCTGCAGATCAAGGGACTTTTCAAGTAGTTGAGCCTAACTATATAAGCCTTCGAGAGAGTACGAGGTACCAACAATCACACTTGAAAAGTGTGACGACCCGATAGGTCGTTTTGAGTACTAGCCTTAATTTCCATGTTCCGGGACCTCTCATAACTTCATTTGATGTTTATTGGTTTGCATGCGTGGTCCGTGTCGTTTTCTGGAAAGCTTTTACGTAAAATTTTGAGGGAAATATGATTTTTGACTTAAAATGAGGCTAAAGTTTATCACGGTCAACATTTGTGATAAACGACCTCCGATCGGTGTTTTGACGATTCCGGTAGAGTCGTATGATGTTTTTGAACTTGTACGCACGTTTGGTTGGGGTCGAGTGGCCCGAGCGTGTTTCGACGCATTATGTGAAAGGTTGTGAAAATTGAGTTTTTAAGTTAAAATCTTGAGTTTTGATGATCGATTCTTGTTATTTGATGTTATTTTGATGATTTGAGTTAGCAAGCGAGTTTATATAAAGTTATTACATTTGTGTGCATGTTTGGTTTGGAGCCCGGGGGCACCGGTGAGTTTCGGACGAGTTTGGTTGAAATTAGAATTGCGAGTGCAAGACTGTTGTTGGTGTAGCCTGCATATCTCGCATTTGCTAGGTCTGGTTCGCATTTGCGAGCATCGGTTTTACGGTCAAATGATCGCATTTGCGAAAGGCACTGGGACTGGCGAACTTCGCATTTGCGAAGAAGGAACCGCATTTGCGAAGGCTGAGAAATCGAAAATGCGGTTGGAGTCTTGCATTTGCGACTGTGGCAGCTTTGGGGGCAGCTTCGCAAAAGCGAAGCCTAGTTCGCATTTGCGGAGGGAGGGAGCTTCGCAGATGCGAAGGTTTTGTCGCATTCGCATTTGCGGACATCGCAATTGCGAACCAGAGTTCGCAATTGCGGCATCTGCAGCTGGGTAAAAGAGGAGAAAATCGAGACTCAGCTCATTTTACACCATTTTACAACCCTAAGCTCTCTAGAGGCGATTTTTAAAGAACCTTTTTCTCCCCAAATTCATTGGTAAGCAGCATCTTTAACTAGTTTTCAATCAATTCCAACTACTTTTCATGAATTTTTAACACCAAATCTATGAATTTCATGATAAAAATTAGAGGTTTTGGGTAGAATTTAGGGATTTTGTAAAATTGAGATTTAGATCTCAAATTGAGGTCGAATTTCGAAACAAATCACATATTCGAACTCGGGAATGAATAGGTAATCGGGATTTGGTCCGAATCTCGAATTTCGACCAAGCAAGCCCGAGGTTAATTTTTGTTGACTTTAACAAAAAATGATCAAAAGTGAACCTTTTTCATTCGTGAGTAGTTTCTAAAGATTAAACTGGATTGTTTGATTGATAATTGGCTAGATTCGGTTGGTTTGGAGGCTTGTTCGAAAGGCAAAGTCGTAGTTAATTGTTGAGTTTGTTGCGAAAAGAGGTAAGTGTCGTGGCTAACCTTGACTTGAGAGAATTAGGACTTGATTGGTCTAGTTGCTACATGATTTTATGTGTGGGGACGGAGTATGTGCAAGGTGACGAGTATACATACGTTATCATGGGCTAAGCATGCGGGGCGGACTTTTAACTGTGTATTTAAACTTCATCATGCCTTCTTTTACTCCATGTTACTATTCATATTATGCCTTCATTGTTACTTGTCCTTATTTGCTAAGTTCATGTCTTCCTGTTTCATGCTCTATTTTGCTATATGTTTTGTGTACCCATGTCTTTACTTGTTGTCCGGTTTTACTTATTCTAAGCCTTTAATTGTCTATTTGCCTTTACTTGCTTCTATTTTGCCCAGTTTGTTATATTGGTTTGCCTTAGATTTATTTACTTGCTTTGATTCCTTTCTCTTATGTTGAGAGTTACGTCGTAGTTGTTTATAGTATTGATAATGTTGTTTTGGATCGGGTTGCACGCCGCAACGGTTATTGGTATTATTTTTTGGGATCGGGTTGCACGCCGCAACGAATATTGGTGTTTTTGTTTTGGATCGGATTGCACGCCGCAACGGTATTGGTATTGATGTGATATGTGTAGATCGGGTTGCGCGCCGCTACGGAGAAGACATATAATGGCTATTTTTAACTCTTGGTTCCGTATCAGTGTTGTTTTGAGAAATTGAGCATAGATCATATTCTGGGGCCTCTATGTATTTATTGTTCCGATTTTTATGTCAACCGTTGTTCCCTCTATTTCTGTTATTGCTTTTACTTATGCCCATACAGGTTTATAGTGAGTGCCTTGTTATAGCCCCGTCACTACTTCGTCGAGGTTAGGCTCGGTACTTACAAAGTACATGCGGTTGGTTGTACTCATACTACACTTCTGTACTTCTTGTACAGATACTGGTGTTGGTCCCAATGGCATTTAGTGGAGGCGTGCTCGGACTACTATTCGTTCGGAGACTTGAGGTAAAGTTGCACCGCGTTCGCAAACCCTGAAGTTCCCTTTTTATCTATTGTACTGTAATTTCATTCAAACAGTTGTATTTTCATTTTGTACCCTGGTTGTAGTATTTGTTTAGTAGTTCATGTACTTGTGACACCAGATTCCCGTGTTTGGAGTTATTATATATACTTTGGAGTTCTTCAGCTTTACTTTCTTATTAATCTGCTTTTAAATTGCTAAAAATGAATAGTTGTGTACTAATGTTGGCTTAGCAAGTGGACGTTGGGTGCCATCACGGCCCCGAGGTTGGAATTTCGGGTTGTGACAAAAAGACTCGATAGAAAACAGTTGACCTGAGTAATCTTCAGACAGCTCCACAGAATACAAGAGCTCACCAAAATGGTCTAACGAATTCTGCACAGTTAAACAAATCTTGCACAGCTACCTTTTGTCTTAAACTCATCAAATCTGCCATGGAGTCTTCATACATTGCAATTCCTAATCTGTGGTACACTGCTCTTGTGTAATCAGTTCAAGTAGGAAGTTCACTAGAGAATCCTGACTTGAGATACATATGATGTTATTGCAGTGCCCTCCCTTCTAAATGAATTGCAGCTAACTTCACTCTCAATATCCAAGGGAGTATCGTCAATCCCAAAGCACTGCTCGCAAAAATACACCCATCCATACACATCGTCACCATTATAGTTCGGAAAATCAATTCGAGAATACCTGGAATGCACCTGATAATGGGATATGCTATCTATGGACTGATTGTTCTCCCTGTTAATGGATTCCTCCCCAACAGATTGTGATCTACGATCTTCGTTCACAGCGAGAAACATCTGACGAACTTTTTTCATAGACTAGCCGTGCTTTTCATTCATAGCTACAATTTGATCCTTCAACACGTCTACTTCACGACACAATTCCCTGTATCTAGTACCTTCTGCCACTGTCAAGGATCGCGAGCTCTGATACCAAATGTTATAAACTGAACAAGAGAGCTCAACTCAAAAGACTAGCCTATTAGGTAGGACTTAGGAGACCTTATTTGACCTATAGCCCATTACCAATACTCTTTACACTCGATGGGGAACGGTTCACAATAAAAAAATAGCCATAATAGGAAAAGCTGATTAGAACCTTCCAACTCCCTCTGCCCTATTAAATGGTACGTAGCTTATATGCTTATATCCTTACATTTAGTCCTTGTCAAAGTTCAAATAGAGTGGTAGTCAACATAATGTTACCTCGATAAAGATCATATAAATCACATATGGGAGCTACACCAAAACCCATAAAACTCCTATGTTCGAAACACGTCACACTCAAAAGTGGTGAATCATGTTTGTGCCACTACTTTCATTCGTTGCTTTTACTATGTATCTGTTTAAATCAGCATCCAAGAGTGTGACCTAGTGGTTAATGAAATGGGTGCAGACTTTAGAAACCAGGGTTTCCATTCCCATCATCACAAACAAAAAGTACTAGGCGATTTTTTCCCATTTGTTAAGTCTTGTTGGGCAGAGCTACCCTTGTACCTGTGCTGATGAGAGATAGCAGGTGCGCGGCTGAATAGTTGAAATGTGCGCAAGTTGATCCAGATACCATAGTTATAAAAAAAGCATTTTTTAATTCAAGATATTATGTGGCTTTCTGCATAAGAAAGATGATCTTATGCGAAAATGAACTATTTTCTGGTCTCCCTTCTTTTCCCACTCCTAAGCCTAACTTCAGCATCGCTTGGCAGTGGTACACTTTATCAATCTTTATTGCCCCCCTTCTCTTATTATATGTTATATAAACACCGTTTTGTCAAATTGATTATGTTAGACCCCATATAAAAACTGTAGTATTATTATGCATAAAAAAGCAATTGCAAATGGTAATCTAAAAAGCTTAAGTAGCATTCAGCACTTCTTAGGCTATCAATAATAAGTGATAAGCTTATGAGTTATTTAGAGTTAATCTCCATTTCTCTTTCTAGATCTGCTATTTCCAACTGAACAGCCAACATTTGAGCAAGATTTGACCTCTACTCAACCTAGATAATCAACTATCCCTTGCTACTTTAATGAATCGAGCCTACAAACGTGTGAATCAGCAATTAACAAAAAAGTGAAGATGAGAAGTTCAGATTCTGCAAGTGAACATCCAAGAAATGTTGTCTGTATAAGATTGACCGTCACTCTACCAGGAGAAATTCTTCATGGATTTCCTTGCTATCAATGAAGTTACAAAATTAGCCTCTGAGCATATGGATCATTAATTGTCATTGTAGAGACAGAACACTAAATACCAGTGGAATGATATAACTTCAATTTCGACACATTAAGGTAAGGTTTTTTAAAGCGGAACTCTGCTACTCTTATTTACTCAAGGGGGCTACGATATTTTTTCTCAGCCATCAACTTGTAGAGAAATCCAGACCGGAACTATTGATGATTCTACGTTAGCTCTAGCTCTAAAGTAAGGAGACCTTTTAAAACCCCTCATTGGATAAGAAAAGATGATGAACACGTATGCAATAGTAAACTCAAAACAATGCAGGAGTTCCATATCTCCCATGTGAATCTTCAGTGACCACCTTTTAAAGCAAGGAGCTAACACATGTAATCCTCAAGAGGGAAAAATGATTCAAAACACAGAGAGATCAAAAAGCGCAACAAAACTACCATAAATCAATTATACAATTATCTTTCCCTTTTCAATTTTATCTTTAAATATGAAGGACTTTAAAAAGAATAACAAACATAAAGGGAAATAACAATCATTTCACCACCACTAAATTCTAGATATAGGAGCAACCATATTTATCCAAAGAACATTCACTAAAGAGTGCCATTCAGCCAGATTTTTGTTAAAGTACACGTTTACCACATTAAGAAGAATGCTTTAAGTAATATTCCACTTCACAATTATAACTATCACCTACTTATATTCAAACAACTGTAGCATTCAAAGTCCCTATGAATCACACTCATGTTCGCCCACCTTAAATGGGTAAAATCTTATTTAATAATTGCTCTTTTAGAGTGTAAAGGAAAAGCTCATTGATTTAAGTACCTGGAATTGTAGACTAAAAGGATGATATCAGGCTGAACCTTAAGGTAACGGTTACATATCTGCTGAAGAACATGAGACATTTCCTTTGCAGTATTTCCCTCAGTTTTGCATTATTACCTGTGGGGCTGTGACTTGAGGTCCCCTTAAATCATATATATTTAGAAACTTTAGCATAGTACTCTGACATAGTATCTATTAGATGTTGGGAACTGAAAGTGAGAAGTAAAACACATTGGAAACTGAGATGATTGTTTCAAAATTATAAGAGCTGTCAAAACTTGAAATGAACTCCATAAGTTGATAAAGAAATTAATATATAGAAAGAGAGATGGAGACAGGAACGCTGACCATAAACAAACATAGCAAGAGCTCCCCAGATAAACAAGTTATTCACCCTCATAAGGTAATCGTACACCATCACCAAATACACGAGCATGATATGCATGAGTTGTGCCGAGATAAGAACATTATCAGGAAATATCAACATAATCGTAAGTCATAACCAAATTTGTCAAGATTGAATTAAGAACTAATGGAGCATATTTCTTAAGTGACGCCTCAAGTGGAAGCAGAGTAACTGTAAATTGTGTCAGTGGTGCAATGCTGCGTGGCTATAGTAACTACTCTACTAAGAGCCTGCCTGATGATCTATTTAGCACTTAAAATAGACATATTGAGTGAACTGACGCAACATCTGTTTAATAACTTTAAACAGGATCACTTAATTGATTGAGTTCCACAGTTAATGCTATACAAATTTCAAGTTACACAAATTTGACTCCCCATTTAATATTGCATGTCCATTAAGGTAATATCAAGCTATTCTCTGACCACAAATAAAACTACTAGGTAAAAAAGGTAATATCAACAAAAAAGATTCATCCATACATCTACGTCATCTATGAGCACTAGAAATACTATTTCCTTGAGTACATACTTAGTCACAACAATGATGAATAGAAGTAGTACATGACGAATCGTTCACAAAGCACAACAGTGAGATGTTATTATAGAAATACTCTCCTCAGACTGCGGCTTGTCTAACTTCAATCATTGTACATTCTACCATCAGAAACAATTACAAGAGATGCCAAAAACATATTTCTGAGGATTGCCTAGATACAGAACACACTTTTGGAAGGTAAATCCTAGTATACTGGACAGCTGTAACATAGTTCTTAAAAATAAGCTTTTTAAGCAGGAATGTGAGTTCTGCATATATGAAAATTAAGCAGGAATGTGAGTTCTGCATATATGAAATTTGAAGCAGGAATGTGAGTTTACTGCTAACAAGTCACCACTAGGTATAAAGACAATCAATGCACCTTAACCTTGCTCATTACTCCTACAAAATCTCTAGGCTTGCTTCTTTGACTGCCAGAATGAATAGTTCCATCTTCACCAGAGCATCCACCTAACTCAAACTATGCTAGTTAGATAGATAAAAGAAGTAAAATAACCAAATATCAGTTGCAGATTCATTACATTGTCACTGCATAATTCATCCAAAAATTTAGTATCTTCAACATAGAGAAGGCATCAAGTGAATCCCTAGCACTTCATTAAGAAAAACCTGATTTTCCAGCACGTCGAGAAGATTGGCAAACGATCATTCACTTCACCATGCTAATCATCTGCAGCAGCAGCCAAAGACATTCACCACTTTATAGAGAGTAGTCGTAGAATTGGCCAAAGCTTTAGGCAAAGAGTCTCTGGATTGTACTTTGTTATTCTTGTAGTAATGTAGTTTCAATGAATTCAAATTTTTGCAGGATATCTTTCCCAGAGAGCAAAGTGTGCAATTGCACATTTTGACTCGGCTGCTTACCGCTTTTAGGTTAATTTAACATTTTAACAATAATGCTTCAATCAATCTAGATTAACCATAAGCCACAGATATAGAATCTTTTGGCATAAAAATGTTGCCTTAAATGAGCACGTTAAATGAATGTTCACCTCAATAATGCACGAACAAAAGTTCAACATTCTGATAAAGCAGCGTGGCTTCATGTGAACTTTACTACACCAAATATTAACAGTATAAAGAATTTTTCAGGAGTACATTCCACTTCAAGTAGTCACTAATTTGCTATGTGCATTATGGGAACCAAGGAATGAATATAACTAGCAGTGTTGAACACCAAGGACACAACCAGAACCAAAATACAAAATTATAAACTTCAACGAAAGATAAATCCTTCTAAGCTAGTTATAATCCAGTTTTAAGCAAAGAGGATAACCAAATGCGCGTGCACAACTCAATGCAGAGAAGAGTTTGTTAATTTCTTACGTAGTTATGTAACTACTACACTTGCGTGCAAAAGACGCTGCTTCTACATTACTGGAACTGTCTATTCACGTTATCTCAACCCGGCTTTTTCAAGATAATGCACATTTCTCAGGAAAAGAAGAACCCTACTTTTTTTAACGAAGTACTGCAAATCATACGACATGAGAACGAGAACAAAAATGTACAAGCTATTTCTGAAATCTGCGGGATAGAAATGAACATCAACAAAAAAGATAAGGGCATAAACTCTACTAATGATCTCATAAGTCATTACTACAAATGACATTTCAGTACAGAGTAGAACTGTTTTAAATCCCTATCCGGAATTAAAAAGAGAGAACACTCTAACACTGTGGAAGAAGGGCCCAAAAAGAAAGAAAAAAACACAATTAAACCCGATTCTCTATAGCTTCCCAAGGGGAAGAAAAACAAAAGCACGAGCAATGGAAGTAAAGCACAAGATTCCAAGGATTGCAAAGAAACAAGATACTTTTGGAAAGTAAATCCTACTATACTGGACAACTGTAACATAGTTCTTGAAAATAAGCTTTTTAAGCAGACATGTCAGTTTACTGCCCACCACTAGGTATAAACACAACGAATGCACCTTAACCTTGCTCAACAGTCCCCCAATATCTCTGTGCTTTGCTTCTTTGACTAGCAGGACGAACAGTTCCATCTTCACCACAGCATGGAACTAATTGAAACTATGCTAAGTAGATAGCTTTAGAAAGTAAAATAATCAAATATCAGTTTTAGATCACTACACAATTCATCCAAAACAATTAGTATCTCCCTGGCATATGGTCAACATAGAGAAGGCATCAAAGTGAATCCCTAGCACTTTATTAAGATAAACCTGAGTTTTCAAGCAGCGATTGAGAAGATTGGCAAACAATTACTTGCTTCGCCATGCTAATCATCTGTAGCAGCAGCCAAAAACATCACCATTTTTCAAAGAGTAGTCACAGAAAAGCTTTAGGCGAAGAGCCACATTCACCATTTTACAAAGAGTAGTCTCAGAATTGGCACAAGCTTTAGGCAAAGAATCTCTGGATTATACTTTCTTATTCTTGTAGTTTTCTCGAATTCAAAATGTGTGCAGGATATTTCCCAGAAAGCAAAGAGCGTGATTGCACGTTTAGACTTGGCTGCTTACAGCTTTCAAGGTTAATTTAACATTTTAACTATTGTGCTTTTAATAAGTCTTAGGATAGCCACATGCCATTATGCCTCAATCAATATAGATTAGCCATATGCCACAGATATAGTGGCATGAAAATATTGACATTTGACTATAAATAAGCATTTTGAATGATTGTTCACCCTAACGAAGCACAAACAAATGCTATTCAACATTAAATAGGTTGCTAATTCGGTATATGCAATATGGAAACCAAGGTATGAATGTAAAAAAGTTGAACAATACAAACTCAGTAATTAGCAATGCTGAATACCAGGGACACAACCAGAGGTTGAATAAACATCAACAAAAATAGAGCCTTCTAAGCTAGTAATAATCCTGGTTTAAGCTAAAGATAATGACCAAATGCGTGTTCGCTACTCTAGGCAGAGAAGAGTTTGTTGAAATTTGTTACGTGGTAATGCAACTAAAGCACTTGCGTGCAAAAGACGCCGCTTCTACGTTACTGGCATCTTCTATTCACGTTTCCTCAAACCGGCCCTTTATTACAGGCATGCCCATTACTCGGGAAAAAAAAAAGAACCCTAAATCAATTCATACGAAATGAGAACGAAATTCATAAGAATAAGGCATAAACTCCAAACATCTCATAACTACAAATGACATATCAGTACAGTAGAACTGTTGTTTCAAATGCCTACACGAAATTAAAAGGAAAAAAGAAATCTAACATTGTAGACGAAAAAGAAAAAATTAAAACCCGATTGTCTATAGCTTCCCAAAGGGCAAAAAACCCAAATTACCCACCAAGATTCAGGAAATTTACATGACTACCCCCTACACGAACAAATCCTCCATTCCTGCTCTTTCACTTCCTTCCCCCTCTCCTCGTGGAGGACTTCTTCACCGGCGACTTGACGCTTCTAGCAGGTGTCTTTTTCGCTGGCGCCGCCTTAGGTGCTGCTTTCCGACTTGGAGTCGTCCTGGTAGCAGTCCTTGCAACCTTAGCTGGCTTCGTCTCCTTTGCCTTTGGCTTAGTAGCCGCCTTTGCCTTCACAGGAGTAGCTTTAGGCTTAGCAGCGGCAGCTTTGGGCTTAGCAGCAACAATCGCTTTGGGCTTGGGCTTAACAGCGGGCTTAGCCTTGGCAGCAGGCTTTGCCTTGGCAGCGGGTTTTGCCTTAGCAGCAGGTTTTGCCTTAGCAGCAGGCTTGGCCTTTGCAGCAGGTTTGGCCTTTGCAGCGGGCTTGGCAGCAGCCTTTGGTTTGGGTTTCGGCTTTGCAGCGGGCTTTGCCTTCGCCGCTTTGGGCTTAGCAGCTGCAGCAGTCTTCTTCTTCGCCGGAGCAGCAGCAGCAGCAGCAGGCTTAGAAGCCGCAGTAGCAGAACGAGCCGATGGAAGCTTGTAGGAGCTCTTGACTTTCACCAGCTTACCAGAAGCAACAAGCTTCTTCAATTGATTCAGCAACAGCTTTTTGAAATTCGGTGGAAGATTCTTCTGCTTATCCTCAATGAACTTCGTTATAGCGTACTGGCTCGATCCAGTTCTCTCCTTCAATGTCACAATCGCATCGCTAATCATCTGCAGCAACCAAAAAAAAAAAGTTTAACTTCAAAGCATAATTCAACCAAACCAAAAACATACATGAACAAAACTGAAAAATGAAAATATATGAAAAACTCCATTATCAATTACCTCAAAGTAAGGAGGATGAGAGGAAGCAGTTTTCTTCCTGGGGGCAGCGGGTTTTTTAGCCTTAGGCTCTTTCTTTGATTTTGCAGACTTGGCTGGAGGGTTAATCTCCTCCTCCGTGACCGGTTCAGGAGCGGCGGGTTCAATTGCAACCTCGTTTGCTACAACTGGTTCTTCAGTGGCCATTTTCGAAGCAGAGAAATGGGAATCGAGAGAAGGTTAGGGTTTAGCGAAGAATGAAAGGAAGGAAATGGGGAAGAAATGGATCTGCTTGTGTGTAGAATCTACTGGGATTACTCTCTTTGATGTGAGTCTATGATGAAAATGAGAAGAATTATATAGTAAGAGTACAAGGACTTCATATCCGAAAGCTGAAATCTGATTGGTTGATAGCCTTTTGACGCGGATTCATGCCTTGCGGAAATTTTAAATTTAAGCCGTCGGATGAATTTTTATCAACGGCTTTGACCTGTAGGAGACTAGGACATGGATTGGGATTCAGAATGGGATGCATTTTCAAGTTGGTGGAGGTGTGCTTCTATGCTCAATTAATCTGGGCATAACTTGAGATATACTTAATGGATTTGAGTGAAATTTTTTTCCACTTGTAGGGAATTTCGTAAGCTTTCTTTATAGTATTTATTTTACTTTTTTGGATGAGAAATCTGTGAGATAATTCGTGTGGAACAGCAAGGTGTCATTTCAATGATTTTCTTGGAGTGTTTTGTGGTGTTTACTCATTTTAGGGAAAATATTTGCATAAAACTCCAGTTTTTTTGTATGATATGATAGTAGACTAACTTAGGAATCCGTAGAATCAATAATCACAAAAATCCGACTAGATTTGACCATCGAAATATTGGTTCAAATGCCATTGAGGATGAACACATACCAAGAACATATTTGTAGTCTTTCAAATTGCAAGCAGAAAGCAAATGTGTATATTTTCTTAATAGATCTCATTAGCTTTTAAGATGTTCGTTCACTCGTGTACTTGTTAATGATTGAATGTAATATAGTCGCATCAAATTCACAGTGTAAAAGTTAATGTGTTATTTATGAGAATGATACATAAAATTGTTTGTCGTAGTTTTGCATGCTGCAAATTTTATTGCTCTATTGTTACCTTACGTGATGCCACACTTGGCTAATACATGAGTTTTTAGTATCATGTAAAATTCAATATTGTAATAGAGCATTTCATTATGTCAATTTACATGTGGATTATATTCTTTTTATTGTGGTAAGTTCATTATTGTTATTTCATATAGTATGGCAAGTAAGCCTTCCAAATCAACTAACACAAATACATTATGTATAGCTAGAATATTGTTTGTGTAGTGCATCTTCAAGTACTACTATCTCGAACATTTCAATTTTCTTCGAATTATCACAATTTAAAGTTAGTATCTATTGTTTGAAATGATAAATATTAAGTAACTTTTGCATTTACTTGTGAAATATTGCATAGACTATCTATATAGGTTTTTTTAAATATCATATCAAACTTCTTCTTAACTTTAACTTTATCTTGTATCAGTATTGATTATCTTTATTTATTGTCCACTGTCAAAGAACTATTTGATCACTAGTATTTGCTACAATATGTTATTAGTATGACTTGACTTAGTCTCATGACCAATGAATTCATATTAGAACTAAGTTTTCACAATACAACATGCTCTATATCCTTTATATTTATCTATAAAGTAATTTGACATAAAGTTTAGTGCAATAATCTAATTCGTTTATGCATTAAGTTATTCCAAAAGACCCCCAAAAAACTAATATAAAAGAAAAATAAGTAAATAAACTCAAACTATGCAATTTAAATTAATGAAAAACCCAAATACTAGTCGTTTAGTCACCACACTTGTCATGTCATCTCTATGTATCACCTGTGTCACGACCTAAATTTCTCACCTTACGATGTCGTGATGACACCTAATCTCTAAAACTAGGTAAGCCTATGTCACGATCCAAAACTCAACTTGTCGTGATGGCGCCTATCATGGTACTAGGCAAGCCGATAGCTCAGACATTACCAACACTTCCAAATTTAAAGTATACTAAAATAGGTTTAAATAAGTGAAAATGTCATAAAACGGGATAAAATGTCATAACTCAATACAGAAGTTTTCCAAAATCAGGGTGTCACCGAGTACATGAGCATCTACACAAATATAAGGGCTGATACACTGTCTAAGAAAAAACAGAAACCGAATAAGTAAACTGAGGGTTAGGGGGAGGAGAGTCAAGGTATGTGGACGCCAAAGCAGCTAACTCGATAATCTCCGAATGACTGAACTCTATGAATCAGCAACTACCATGACCGGAAATACTTAGATTTGCACATGAAGTGCAGGGTGTAGCGTGAGTACAACCAACTCAATAAGAAACAAATTTAACCTTTGGACTGAAAGTAGTGATGGGCTCGAACATTACAACCCACATACGGAATTAACAACACAGAAATTTACGAAAAATATGACAGTAATATCTCAGAAATAATTAAACTCAGAACAGATAAAATATGCCAAGTCTGAATAATATGAGGAATATGACATAGCTATATCTACATGCCAATATGCATATCGTATGTGATGCAACACAACAAAAGCCTCGCGTACTCACACTCTCGGAGTACTCAACCTGACTGTCTCAATTCTCATTTATCACACTCAATCGCTCAGCACTGTACTGGGTAGATATAGCCCAAATGCAAATAAGTCTAGGGCAGATCCAGCCCAAATGCAAATAAATCCAGCGTAGATCCAACCCAATGCAAATGAATCAATAACAAATGCGCTCATTGTGGGTGTGCGGACTCCGGAGGGGCAGATCCAGCTCAAGCGCTATAATAAGCCAAATCTTGGCATGAGTCAATAAAGTCTGTTGCGGTGTGTAACCCGATCCCATAATTGTCACTCACAAACAGGCCATCGGCCTCGCTAATCAATGATACAAGATGTGACAATATATGGCAACGGAGACTGAGATATGATATGCAATGATGAACGTGACTGAGTACATAACAGTAATTAAGCAAATAACTCAACAGTAAAAAACGACCACTGTGGGTCCCAATTGTACCATCACAAAGCCGACCTGGCCCCTTGACACCTATTGCTCTAGCACATAGAGTACAATAATAATGTTCAGATAAGATAGCTACACAGTTCCATGGAATCGACTAAATCACAATTACTACGGTGCACACATACACGCCTGTCAACCTCCACACCAATCACATAACATGTAATTCGGGGTTTCATACCCTCAGAACTAAGTTTAGAAGTGTTACTTACCTCAACTCGTGCAAAACTCTACTCCAACAAGCTTTTGTCTCGCGAATCGGCCTCCAAATTTCCCAAATCTAGCCACAAACAATTCGATTCAATCAACACGAGCTAAAGGAATTAATTCCATATAAAAATTCTAAGTTCTTAATCAAAAGTCAAAAAGTCAACTCAAAAGTTGACCCCGGGCCCACGTCTCGGAATCTGATGAAAGTTATAAAATCCGAACACCCATTCAATCACGAGTCCAACCATACAAAAATTACTCAAATCCGATACTAAAATCTCGCTCAAATCCCCAATATTCGACCTAAGAAGTTTCTTCCATTTCCCCCCAAATTCTCAATCCAAATCACTAATTAAATGATGAAATCAAAGATAAAATCATGGAATTTAACCAAAACTAAGTATGAATCACTTACCCTAATCACTCCCTTGAAAATCTCTCCAAGAATCGCCTCCAACCGAGCTCCCAAAATCAAATTTTGTAAAATGACTCAAACCCTCATTTTTGAAATATTTAAGTTTTGCCCAGATGTCCTTAATC
Organism: Nicotiana tabacum; assembly: GCF_000715075.1. Taxonomy (NCBI): domain Eukaryota; kingdom Viridiplantae; phylum Streptophyta; class Magnoliopsida; order Solanales; family Solanaceae; genus Nicotiana; species Nicotiana tabacum. Next base: position 54,206,208 of record NC_134098.1, read on the forward strand.
GCGATCGCGGAAAATGATTTGCGATCGCGAAGCACAACTTTGCTGCCCCACGAATTAACCTTACGCAAACGTGATGCACTGGCTATCAAACTTACGCGATCGCGAACGACTTTACGCGTCCGCTATGAACAAATGCGTGTGACCCAACTTCTGCCTCGTTTACTCTACGCGAACGCGAACTTAGCCACACGTTCGCGATTCATTATTTCAATCAACTACACGATCACATCCCTCAACTCGCGAATGCGTAGAACAAAAACCTCAGCTGCCCAATTAAGCCTACGCGATCACGGACCTGTCCACGCGATCGTGTATAAGGAAACCAAACTTGTGCACCAGAAAAAATTCAGCAATCTCCCAAGTCCAAAATTTTATCCGTTAACCATCCGAAATCCACCTGAGGCCCCTGGGACCCCAATCCAATATACCAACAAGTCCTAAAATATCATACGAACTCGCTCAAAGCGTCAAATCACAACAAATGATTCTAAAATCACGAATCACGCATTGATTCAAGCCTAATGGACTTTTGAACTCCTAACTTCTACATTCGATACTAAAACCTATCAAATCACGTCCGATTGACCTCAAATTTTACACACAAGTCATGTAATGACCCAACCGGTCATTTTAACTTTTAGAATCCCGTTCTCTAAAATAAAAATTTTCGTAGGTGCTTGTAATGATTTATGACTTACGGGGATGGTTGGTTCGGGATTTGGAAGTGTTTGAGGTGAAACCGGAACACTTGGTTCCTTAAGTTGGCCTTAAAGTGCTAAGTTTGACTTCGGTCAACATTTTAAGAAAACGACCCCGGAATAGAATTTTAATAATTCCAATAGCTCTGTATGGTAATTTTGGACTTAGAAGCGTGATCGAAATTTTATTTGAAAGTCCCTAGTGAAATTAGGCTTGAAATGGCTAAAAAAAGGAATTTAAAGTTTGAAAGTTTGACCGGGGAGTTGAATTTTTGATATCGGAGTCGGAATCCAGTTCCGAAAATTTTCATAGCTCCATTATGTAATTTATGACTTGTGTGTAAAATTTGAGGTCAATCGGAGTTGATTTGATGGGTTCCGACATCGAATGTAGAAGTTGAAAACTCTTAGTTTCATTAAGCTTGAATTGGGGTATGATTCATGCTTTTAGCATTGTTTGATGTGATTTGAGATTTCAAATAAGTTCGTATGATGTTTTAGGACTTGTTGGTATATTTGGTTGAGGTCCCGAGGGCCTCGGGTGAGTTTCGGATGGTTAACAGATCAAAAATTTGTGTTAAAAAGCTGCTGCAATTTTTCCTCTTCTGTTGGACATTCTGGGCCGTGATCGAGCCTAGATATCGAGCCAGATATCGAGCCCAGGGTTGACGAGGTACAGGCTCGAACTAGTGTATCGAAGCCATGATCGAAGGTCCAACTCGAGGGCCATGATCGAAGGTCCAGCTCGAGGGCCATGATCGAAAGCAAACTCGAGGGCCAGGATCGAGACCCAAGATCGAGGGTCACAATCGAAGGCTCAAGCTCGATGCAATGATTGAGGCTATGATCGAAGGCCCAACCTCGATACCCTGATCGAGGCCATGACCGAGGTCCAGGCCGAGGCCTGATCGAGGCCATAACCAGCTCCCAAGATCGAGCTCCCATGATCGAGCTCCTTGATCGAACTGGACAGAGCTGTAAGTTATAAAAAAAAACAGAGGACATTCATCCCATTTGCCATTTTTGGCGAACTTGAGCTTGAGCAGAGACGACTTTTGGCAGATTTTCAAGGAAAAAATATTGGGGTAAGTGATTCTAACTCGGATTTGGTCTACATATACAAGTATATCATTGTTTTCACAATTTAATTAGTGTTTTGAGATTGAAATTTGAAAAGGTTTAGAAGTCTCATAGAAACAAAATTTTGGGATTTCGGTATCGATTCGGAGTCGGATTTGAGTGAAACTGGTATGGTTGGATTCGTAATTGAATGGGTTATCGGATTTCGTAATTTTTGCCGAATTCCGAGATGTGTGCCCCGCGGGCGAATTTTTAATTAATTTCGGGATTTTTATCAAAAATGTAGTATTTCCTTATAGAATTTATTTCCTATAATTTTTAGTGATTGTATCGAATTATTTTGGCTAGATTCGAGCCAGACATAGTTGGATAATCGTGGAAAAGGCAAAAATTGTGGATTAAATTGGAGCAAGACGAGGTAAGTCTCTTGTCTAATCTTGTGAGGGGGAAATTACCTCATAGGTGATTAAAATTAAATAATTGTTGCTAATTGTGTGGGGGGCTACGTACGCACGTGGTGACGAGAGTCCGTGCGTAGCTACTATTAATGCTAAAGTCCGGGTAGTTTAGGACTCAAAGCATGCCTTACTTGTGTAAATTATATTCTTTGATTTATTTACATTAATTGATATCTATATGAATATATTGTGAATTGTTAGATAAAGATATTAAAGGATGGAAAGCTCATAGGCTTGATTGTCTGTTTAAAATAATTAATTGTTAAAAAAAATTGTTCTCCTCCCAAATTCATCTTATAATGAATATACTCTCCTTCCGGAGGCACATAAGAAAATGTCCTCCTTTCTTGTGGAGCGGGCCGAACGCCTCGGCAGGATAGATGCATCTATGGATCGCGCCGCACGTCCCTCGGCAGTGTACACGACACTCTGGATCGGGCCGTACGTCCTCGGCAGAAATCGTGCTTAATAATAATAATAATTACACGATACTTTAATAATTTATTTCAGCTTGTGAAGCTAATTAGTAAATTGGAAAATCTTCGGAATTTAATGAACTATTATTCTTGCTTGTTAAGGAATTAATTGTTACTCCTGTAAATAATATTTAATTGATAAATTGGAATTTATTTGAATTGAAGGAATTTAATTAATATATTGAGAATTGATACATTTGAAGGAATTTGATTATTTCCGTTGATTAAATAAATTATTGTAAATTCTGTAAATCACGCTGATTTAAATATCCTAGTTTTATTTCAATTATTATTGACCTATAGTGAGTGTCAAAGTCGGTCATCTCGTCTCTACCACTTCGAGATTAGGCTTGATACTTACTGGGTACACGTTGTTTACGTACTCATACTACACTTGCTGCACTTTTTGTGCAGGATCTGAGATAGGTACTGGTGGAGGACCTATCATCACATACCCACGTCATCCCGAGGCATAGTGGCAAGCTGCCTTTCTGTGTCGTTCTGCAGCTACCAGTGTCTCTTCTGATATTTATATTCTGTCTATTTCATTTCAGACAGTATTTGGAGTTTTGTATAATCTACTAGATGCTCATTCACTTGTGACACCAAGTCTTGGTACACACATTGGTAGAGTTTGGGTTTATATTTTCTTGGTTTTAAATTTTATCAATGTATGCTTAATTTATTAGTTGGCTTGCCTAGCTATAGTGTTGGGCGCCATCACGACCTATAGGTGAAATTGGAACCTGACAACATGGTATCAGAGGACTAGGTTCACGTAGGTCTCACAAGTTATGAGCAGACCTAATAGAGTCTTGCGGATCGGTACGGAGACGTCTGTACTTATCTTCGAGAGGCTATATGGTGTTAGGAAACTACCTTTCTTCATATTCCATCGTGCAATTGATGTAGTACTAAATATCCTTCTCTTATTCTCTCACAGATGGTGAGAACACGCTCTAATGAGATTCCAGACCAGGGAAGAGCTACTCCCCTAGTTGCTAGAGGCCGAGGCAGAGGCCGAGGACGTCCCAGGACTATTCCGGTTATGCCGCCAGTGGATCCAGTAGAGAATTCCATTATTGAGGAGCAGGGTGAGGTGCCTGTGGCAGAGCCAGCTCCGGTGGACTTCACATCTGCGCCAGGATTTCAGGATGTCATGGGTCGTATGTTGCGATTCATGGACAATATGACTCAGGCCGATTTATTTCCGGCAGACCCAGCCACATCTCAGGCGGGCGGGGGAGCACAGACCCCTACTGCGCAGGCTCATGGACAGGCAGCTGTTGTATATCAGACCCAGGGTGCACTACCCGTGGGTGGAGTCCAGCCAGTGGCAGCAGCTACACCTGAGCCCAGGCCAGCTGTAGCCGCCGATCCTCAAAAACTATTGGACAGATGGACTAGACTACATCCTCCTGTCTTCGGGGGTGAGCGACATGAGGATCCACAGGATTTCATTGATCGTTGCAAGGATAGACTATACAACATGAGGATATTGGAATCCCATGGGGTTGATTTCGCTACTTTTCAGCTAGAGGGTAGAGCCCGTAGATGGTGGCAGTCTTATACTCTTGGCAGACCAGCAGATTCTCCTCCCATGACTTGGGACAGATTCACCCGTATCTTCTTGGATAGGTATATTCCACTCTCCCAGAGGGAAGAGTTGCAGTTTCAGTTTGAGCAGCTCCAGCAGGGTCAGATGTCAGTGACTGATTATGAGGCAAGGTTTTCTGAATTATCTCGCCATGCACTAATGATACTCCCTACTGAGGCGGAGAGAGTGCGAAGGTTTGTAGCCGGTTTACATACTGGTATTCAGGCTACTATGGCTCAAGAGGTTGAGATGGGTACTTTTTATGAGCGAGTTGTGGAGATAGCCCGGAGGATTGAGGGTGTAAGTCAGCGGAGCCGAGAGCAGATTATGAGAGATAAGCGGTTTAGGTACTCTGGAGAGTTCAGAGGTGCTCCGTCAGGGGGCAGAGGTCAATTCGTGAGGGGACAGTCCAGCAGACCCCCATATCCAGCACCACCACCTCCTCGAGGTGCTCCAGTGCGACCTTATCTCAGTGTTATCCCAGAGAGTTCTTACCGCCCACCAGCTATTCAGGGTCCTTCCAGTGGGTATTCAGGTCCCCAGGACCAGACACTTAGTCAGAAGCTCATCGCACCGAAGAGTTGTTACGAGTGCGGGGATCCCAGTCACATGCGGAGGTTTTGCCCCAGGCTTCGAGGTAGACGAGTACAGCAGGGTCAGCAGCCTATGCTTACCGGACCGGTTGCTCCACCAGTAGTCCGACCACCCAGAGGTGGAAGACTGGTGTGTAGGGGCCGTCCTAGAGGTGGAGGTCAGCCAGGCGGAGGCCAGACAGTTGGTGCTCCAGCTCGGTTCTATGCTTTTTCGGCTAGACCAGATGCAGATGCCTCAGATGCTATAATTACAGGTATTATTTCTGTTTGTGGCAAAGATGCCTCAGTATTATTTGATCCAGGATCTACGTATTCATATATGTCATCTCTATTTGCTCCATTCCTGGGTGTTTCTTGTGAGTCCTTGAGTACTCCTGTATATGTGTCCACTCCTGTGGGCGATTCTGTTGATGTGAACCAGATCTACCGGTCCTGTATTATTACATTCTGTGATTATGAAACTAGAGCAGATCTCTTATTGCTTGAGATGACCGATTTTGAAATTATTCTGGGTATGGACTGGTTATCTCCATATCATGCTATTCTAGATTGTCATGCCAAGACTATTACCTTGGCTATTCCAGCATTGCCTAAGCTGGAGTGGAAGGGTTCGCCTGTTAGTTCATTTAATCGAGTTATTTCTTTTATAAAGGCTCAACACATGGTTGAGAAGGGTTGTTTGGCTTATCTAGCCTATGTTCGGGATACTACTCAGAGACTCCTGCTATTGATTCAGTGCCTGTAGTTCGGGAGTTTCCCGATGTATTTCCATCAGATCTTCCAGGTATGCCACCTGATCGTGATATTGATTTCTGTATTGACTTGTCTTCAGATACCCAACCTATATCTATCCCACCGTATCGCATGGCTCCGAAAGAATTGAAAGAACAACTTGAAGAGTTACTAGCCAAAGGGTTTATCAGACTGAGTGTATCGCCTTGGGGTGCACCGGTATTATTTGTGAAAAAGAAGGATGGAACAATGCGGATGTGTATTGATTATCGCCAATTGAACAAAGTCACTATTAAGAACAAGTACCCGTTGCCATGTATTGATGATCTATTTGACTAGTTGCAGGGTGCTAGGGTATTCTCTAAGATCGACTTGAGGTCGGGGTACTATTAGTTGAAGATTCGGGATTCGGATGTTCCGAAGACTGCTTTCCGTACTAGATATGGTCATTATGAGTTTCTGGTAATGTCTTTTGGTTTAACTAATGCACCGGCAGCATTTATGGATCTGATGAACATGGTATTCAGGCCATATATTGACTCATTTGTCATTGTCTTCATTGATGACATTTTGATCTACTCACGTAGTAAGGAGGAGCATGAGCAGCATATGAGAGTAGTGCTTCAGACATTGCGGGAACAAAAGCTATGTGCTAAGTTCTCTAAATGTGAGTTTTGGCTAGAGTCTGTAGCATTTTTGGGACATATCGTATCAGGCAAAGGTATTAAAGTTGATACCAAAAAGATTGAGGCAGTTCAGAATTGGCATCGTCCCACTTCGGCGACGGAGATCAGGAGTTTTCTGGGTTTGGCAGGTTATTATCGTCGGTTCGTGGAAGGTTTTTCATCTATTGCAGCACCTTTGACCAAATTAACCCAGAAGGGTACTCCATTTCGATGGTCTGATGATTGTGAGGTGAGCTTTTAGAAGCTCAAGACATCATTGACTACAACACCAGTGTTAGTGTTGCCTTCCGGTTCGGGGATGTATACAGTGTATTGCGACGCTTCGCGCGTTGGCTTGGGTTGTGTATTGATGCAGGAAGGCAAGTTATTGCATATGCTTCACGTCAGCTGAAGCCCAATGAAAAGAATTATCTGGTACATGATTTGGAGTTAGCTGCGATTGTTCACGCTCTTAAGATTTGGAGGCATTATCTTTATGGGGTGTCTTGTGAAGTTTACACTGATCATCGCAGTTTGCAACATTTGTTCAAGCAGAGGGATCTAAATTTGAGGCAGCGTAGATGGCTGGAGTTACTAAAAGATTATGATATTACTATCCTGTATCATCCGGGCAAAACAAATGTGGTTGCAGATGCCTTGAGCAGAAAGGCGAAGAGTATGGGTAGTTTGGCTTTCATTTCAGCAGAGGAAAGACCATTAGCCTCAGATATTCAGTTTTTGGCTAACAGACTTGTGAGGCTGGATATTTCAGAGCCCAGCCGAGTTCTTGCATGTGTTGTGGCCCGGTCTTCACTATTTGAACAGGTCAAGGCTCGCCAGTATGATGACCCACACCTGGTGGTTCTTCGTGAAACGGTACTACGAGGTGGTGCCAAGGAAGTCACTATTGGTACAGATGGTGTTCTACGACTCCAGGATCGTTTGTGTGTTCCTAATGTGGATGAACTAAGGAAAAAGATCCCGGAGGAGGCACACAGTTCTTGATATTCTATTCATCCAGGTACTACGAAGATGTATCGTGACTTGAGGCAGCATTATTGGTGGCGACAAATGAAAAAGGACATAGTTGAGTATGTAGCTCGGTGTCTAAATTGCCAGCAAGTTAAATATGAGCACCAGAGGCCAGGTGGCCTACTCCAGCAGATGACCATACCAGAGTGAAAATGGGAACGAATTACTATGGATTTTGAAGTTGGGTTGCCGCGGACCTTGTGGAAGTTTGATGCAGTTTGGGTGATTGTTGACAGGTTGACCAAGTCGGCATATTTTATTCCTATTGTGACTAAGTATACTTCAGAGAGGTTGGCCCTGATTTATATTCAGGAGATAGTTCGGTTGCACGGTGTGCCAATTTCCATCATATCAGATAGAGGCACTCAGTTTACTTCACATTTCTGGAGAGCAGTACAGAGTGAGTTGGGGACTCGTGTAGAGCTCAGCACAACCTTTCATCCGCAGAGCGATGGACAGTTAGAGAGGACAATTCAGATTTTGGAGGATATGCTCAGGGCATGTGTGATTGACTTTGGAGGTCAGTGGGATCGTTTCCTGCCTTTGGCCGAGTTTGCTTATAATAACAGTTACCAATCCAACATCGAGATGGCTCCATTTGAGGCTTTATATGGTCGGCGATGTCGTTCACCTATCGGATGGTTTAAGCCAGGTGAGGCTAAGTTATATGGTACTGATTTGGTAAGGGATGCCTTGGAAAAGGTAAAGTTAATTCAGGAGCGACTTCGTATAGCACAGTCCAGACAAAAGAGTTACGCAGATCAGAAAGCGCGTGATATATCATTTATGGTAGGTGAAAAAGTTCTCTTGAAGGTTTCGCCGATGAAGGGAATTATGAGATTCGGGAAGAAGGGCAAGTTGAGCCCAAGGTTTATAGGCCCATTTGAGGTATTGAAACGAGTTGGGGAGGTTGCTTATGAGCTTGCCTTGCCTCCCAGCCTAACGGGAGTTCATCCGATTTTTCACGTATCTATGCTCCGTAAGTATCATGCCGACCTATCACATGTGTTAGACTTCAGCACAGTTCATTTAGATAATAGCTTGGGTTATGAAGAGGAGCCAATTGCCATTGTTGATAAACAGGTCCGCCAGTTGAGATCCAAGAGGATTTCTGCAGTAAAAGTCCAGTGGAGGGGCCAACCAGTCGAAGAAGCGACTTGGGAGACCGAGAAAAACATGTGGAGCAGATATCCAGACTTATTCAGCACTTTAGGTATAATTCTAAACCCGTTCGAGGACGAACGTTTGTTTAAGAGGTGGAGAATGTAATGACCCAACCAGTTATTTTAACTTTTAGAATCCCGTTCCCTAAAATAAAACTTTCCGTAGGTGCTTGTAATGATTTATGACTTACGGAGATGGTTGGTTCGGGATTTGGAAGTGTTTGAGATGAAACCGGAACACTCGGTTCCTTAAGTTTGGCTTAAAGTGCTAAGTTTGACTTCGGTCAACATTTTGAGAAAACAACCCCGAAATAAAATTTTGATGATTCCAACTACTCCGTATGGTGATTTTGGACTTAGGAGCGTGATCAGAATTTTATTTGGAAGTCCCTAGTAAAATTAGGCTTGAAATGGCTAAAAAAAGGAATTTAAAGTTTGAAAGTTTGACCGAGGAGTTGACTTTTTGATATCGGAGTCGGAATTCAGTTCCGAAAATTTTCATAGCTCCATTATGTAATTTATGACTTGTGTGTAAAATTTGAGGTCAATCGGAGTTGATTTGATGGGTTCCGACATCGAATGTAGAAGTTAAAAACTCTTAGTTTCATTAAGCTTGAATTGGGGTATGATTCATGGTTTTAGCGTTGTTTGATGTGATTTAGAAGTTCGACTAAGTTCGTATGATGTTTTAGGACTTGTTGGTATATTTGGTTGAGGTCCCGAGGGCCTCGGGTGAGTTTCGGATGGTTAACAGATCAAAAATTTGAGTTAAAAAGCTACTGCAATTTTTCCTCTTCTGTTGGACATTCTGGGCCGTGATCGAGCCCAGATATCGAGCCAGTTATCGAGCCCAGGGTTGACGAGGTACAGGCTCGAACTAGTGTATCGAAGCCATGATCGAAGGTCCAACTCGAGGGCCATGATCGAAGGTCCAGCTCGAGGGCCATGATCGTAGGCAAGGCTCGAGGGCCAGGATCGAGACCCAAGATTGAGGGTCACAATCGAAGGCTCAAGCTCGATGCAATGATTGAGGCTATGATCAAAGGCCCAACCTTGATACCCTGATCGAGGCCATGATCATGTCCCTGAGACCGAGCTCCCTGAGACCGAGCTCCTTGATCGAGCTCCCTGAGACCGAGCTCCTTGAGATCGAACTGGGCAGAGCTATAAGTTATAAAAAAACAGAGGACATTCGTCCCATTTGCCATTTTTGGCGAACTTGAGCTTGAGCAGAGACGACTTTTGGCAGATTTTCAAGGGAAAAATATTGGGGTAAGTGATTTTAACTCGGATTTGGTCTACATATACAAGTATATCATTGTTTTCACAATTTAATTAGTGTTTTGAGATTGAAATTTGGAAAAGTTTAGAAATCTCATAGAAACGAAATTTTGGGATTTCGGTATCGATTCGGAGTCGGATTTGAGTGAAACTGGTATGGTTGGACTCGTAATTGAATGGGTTATCGGATTTCGTAACTTTTGCATAAAATGAGCTGTAAATGGAAAAACTGGACTATAACACTCAAAACGACCGGTCGGGTCGTTACAACCTAACAACAAAGAAATATTACAGAAATAACGACTAAAAATATGAAATAAAGCTGATAAGTATCATAATAACCTTAATCCAAAATCACAATACAACATTCCCAAAACCCGATGAAACTAAGACATAAGCTCTATAGAAATGTATTAAAACCTCCAACACAACAATGTCTGATAAAAGGATAAACAGTAATGGAAAAATAACAGAAGGTGACTCTGAGGCCTACGAACATCAAGCAAGTATACCTTGAAGTCTCCAGCCACGCAGACACAACTCTCAACAACACGATCAAAAGCATCTGGATTTGCACAAAAATGTGCAGAAGCGTAGCATGAATACATCATAATGGTACCCCCAATAAGTATCAAGTTTAACCTCGGTAGAGTAGTGACGAGGTCAGGTCAAGACACCTACTAGACATAGAAACATGTGCAAGATATCACATAAAGCTACAATAAACATCAATATACTGCTAACATCAGAAGGATTATCAATTTATGACTAACAATTAAATAATAGAAATACAAATAGCAGCAAGAAGTAAATGGGTAATACAACAGCAACACAATCAGAAAATATATGAAATATGAATGAACTCAAATAAGGAGAAACAGATGACAACCCAAATAATCAAATCATTCCCAACTCACGGGCTTACAACAAGAATTACCCCGAGGCACCACACTTTGTAATCACAAATCATGAGCCACAACTTTCAATCTTACACGTATGGCATCTCGTGCCCACAATAACAATCACCTTCGCACGGCAAGCCCACGTGCTACCATGTACATTAAAACCGTGCCAAATATCAGTTAAAATGATCGAAAGATATATTTAACCACCATAAAGCATAATAACAGTCTTGAATAAAGTAAGGCGTCAAATGAGATAATGAGTTTATTTTAGAAACTAAATAAAATAAAATAAAGTACAATTTATACAAAATAGAGTATTAGATGAGTTTAGTTTAGAAATCAAAAGAGTAAAAATGTCATGTTTAAACAAAGCAAAACATTAGTTAAGTTAACGAGTTAAATTTAGAATTTGTTAAAAGAAAAATGTGATAACGATTTTAAGTAAAGTAAACATCAAATAAGGTGATGAGTATAGTTTGAGAATCCAGCTAAAGTAAAAGTGCGATAACTATTTAAAATAGTAAAGCATCGAGTGAGATAATGAGTTCTATCTTAAGAGACACATAAAATAAAACATGTTAACAATTCTTTTATTTAAATCGTTATGTTACAAACAACTTAACAGAATATGAATGACTCCACGCAAATAAATTCACATTGACAATCAATTTACCAAGTAATAACGGAGACACATATTGGCATGTTAAAGAAATACAATAAATCACGTAGAATGCATGACTCACATAAGAAGACACAATCGTTCCAACACCAAGATAACAACGAATAATCAAATACAATCAAAATGCGAATGAATGATCGGAGGAAGAACAATAATTGTTCAAATCAACAAGTCGTTCCAACATATAAAATGTACAATAAGAATCACAACCGAGGTACTGCCTAGAAATTATATTTCACAAGCAGATCGCACATGCTATCCCATTCTCGCATCTGCGAACAAGCGAACTCTGACCATTTCTCGTATCTGTGGATCCAAAAAATGCATTTGCGGCACCGCAGGTGCGTTCCACATATCGCAGAAACGTGCCCGCATCTGCGCCAAAACCTCCGCAAAAGCGGAACTCTCCTGGACACCTCCTCTTCATAGAAGCGATCACTCCCTCGCATAAGCGAGTCCGCGCATGCTGCCAAATCTGTGCAGGTGCGAAGAACCAACACCAGAACTTCCCATCATGATCAAAATAATCTGAATCTCATCTGAAACACAACCGAGCACCTCAAGACCCCATCTGAACATACCAACAAGTCCCAAAATATAACACGGATCCACCTTAGGCATCAAATTACACATAACAATATCAAAACCATGAATAGCACCTCAAATCAAGCTTAATGAACTATTTCAAATTTCTAAATTCCAAACTTATGCCGAACACATCTAAACAACTCGGAATCACCTTAAATTTTGCACACAAGTTCCAAATGACATAATGAACTTATTCCAACTCCCGGAACAACAATTTGAACCCAATAATATCGAAGTCAACTTCCGGCCAAACCATTGAACTTTTCAAACCTTTAAATTGCCAACTTTTGCCAATTAGGCCCAAAACCTTCTTTAAACATCCAAATGCAAATTTGGGCATACACCCAAGTCTAAAATCACCATTTAGACCTAATGAAACCATCAAAACTCCGATCCGAGGTCACATACACAAAATTCAACTACTCCAACTTAAAGCTTCATAGTTGAGAATCATTCTTCCAAATATATCTTGAACAACTAGGAAACCAAAATCGACCATACACGCAACTCATAATACATCATATGAAACTACTAATGACCTCAAACCACTGAACTGAATGCAAATGCTCAAAATGACCGGTTGGGTCTCCCCCACTTAAGTATACGTTTGTCCTCATACATGCTAAGAGTAGTTCCAAAGCCATCAAATTGTTGTATAACCTCACCATACACATAACCATGGGTGATCCCACGTCACCCCAATCTATACAAGATTGACAACACAACCTAACTAAAGATCCTTACTTCTCCTTAATGCATAAATCTTAGAACCCAAATCTCCAACATCGAAAACTCATTATAAGACCTGATTCTTGCATCTATGCACCTTATAAGTATGAACAAGTTGAATCAAGCCATAATCATATTTCAAATATAATCACATAATGTTCTACATAACTTAGATACTCATAGCAATAACTTCCGACAATAATAGCTGCCCAATAATAACCCCGTACCGGTAACAAACCTCTTATCAAACAAATCTTTGTTCTATACCTTCGCACACTACCAAGATGGTCCCGCGATCACAAAGGGTTTAACTGAGCAGTGTTATAAAGCACTCATTTTCTAAGGTTTTGGTTATTTTACCACATTTGAGTTATAGAGTTCAGATTTGAGCGATCTTGGAGGAGATTTTTACGATTTGGATTGGGGTAACTTTTTTTTACCCGGATTTGATTATATTACATGATTTTATTTTTTATTTTGGTATTTAAAGGGTGAATCTAAAGAGAAATTGGGGATTTTGTCCAAACTTTTCTAAAGTGAATATTTGAGATTTGAACATCGATTCAGAGTCAGAATTGGATGAAATTAGTATGGTTGGACTCATATTCAAATGGGTTCTCAAAATTTATGAGTTTTATTAGGTCCCGGGGTACGGTCCCGGGTTGACTTTTTGATTGAATTTTTGTGTTTGATCAAAGATATGGCATTTATTATTTGGGTTTATTTTCTATGGCATTATTTGATAATTTTGAGTTGCTTTGTTTAGTTTCGAACCGTTCGGAGGTCGATTCACATGGGATGGCATTTCTAGAGTATTGTTTGAACTTGCTCGGTATTGATTTTGTCTTTTCAAGGTATGTAACATATCTAAAATTGGAATTAAGGGTATTTATCCCTGAATACTATGATATTTGAGATGTGTTGGGGGTGGCGCACATGCTAGGTGACGGGCATGTGTGCGTGTACCGAGGTATTCATGATCCGGGTAGTTCTTAGGCTATTATATGCCTTGTTTTGCTATCATGCTTCTTTAATATCATGTTTTCTCCATTTATATGACTACATGAGATATTATTCATGCTAGAAATCATATCTAGGCCATATGCTTAATTGTTGAGACACGATAGGACTATTTTTCCATGTTGAGCTAATTACCTTAGCTACAGTTGTAATGTTTCAGTCAAGATAGTTATATCCGCATGTTATATCTCTACCTTTGTGCATTTTTTATATGCTATCTCACATGTTATTGTTGTCCTTGTACAAGATACGAGTTTGAGCTAAATTTGTGGCACATTGTGATATTCTGTATTATATAATTTGATTATGTTTCTGTGAGATATTGGCCTATGGAGACTTGAACGGATTGATGAATGATGTGGGCCATAGAGTCGTGTTTTGAGTTATGTTGGATCGGGTTGCATACCATAAAGGATTGAAATTTGGATCGGGCTGCATGCTGCAACGCATTGTTATTTGGATTAGGTTGCATACCGCAAAGGATTATTATTTGGATCGGGTTACAAGTCGCAACATGTCATATTGACTATTGATTAGAGCTTGGGCCAGAATATGCCCCTCCGGATTCTGATATTACAGTGAGCGTATGCATATCGGTATACATATGCTTTGGTAAGGGGCAATTATGCGAGGCACCCGTGCAGTGCTGAGTGATAGTGAGGGGCATTTGAGTCAGGCACCTTGAGTGTGCTGAGAGTGAGTGTAGTTGATGGTTTCACTATGATATTGTTGACTTGATAGGTATATTTGACATGTAGGCATAGAGATGTATTTTTCTCATGCTAGCTGGAAATATGGTGTTATTGACTTGACATGTACTTGACACGTAGGCATATAAATGTATTTTCCTCATGCTAACTGGTAAATGAAAAGTCTTATTTGTTGTTGAAAGTTTGAAAAAATCATAGTTCTCTTATAAACTCATATTTTTAGTGACTTTGGTGAAAGATGTGGGCTTTAACAGTTATACTTATTAAGCATGTCTAATTTTCTGTATTTATGAACGAGTTGAACGTGATATCTTTTGAGTTATTTGTTGTTATTGTCATCATTATATCATATGTTATTGTTAATCACTTGTATTGAACACTGACTTTCTTCCGAGCTCGTTGTTGCTTTCAATATTAGGTTAGGTTTGTTACTTATTGAGTACATGAGGTCGGTTGTACTCATACTATACTTTTGCTCCTTACGTGCTGATCTTGGAGCTGATGCTGTTGTGTATGGCAAGAGCTGGCATCGAGGATGTACCTGCTTTTCCGGATATCGCTACCACTTGTTCTTGGTAGCTTTAGATTTGAAATTTGTTTATGTATATTTCAAACAAATGTTGTATTTATTTCACACCAGCTATGTAAATCTTAGTCTTAATGGCTCATGACTTGTACTACCAGTCCTTGGGGTTATTGTATAAAATTTTAGTTAATTCATTATTGATTTCTTCTTAATCTCATTTGAATTGTGTTGATTATTAATTGGCTTACCTAACGGTTTGAGTTAGGTGTTATCACGACTAGATGAATTTTGGGTCGTGACAGGTTTGTATCAGAGCTAGATTCATAAGTTCTATGAGTCATGAGCAAGTGTCTTGTAGAGTCTTGCGGATCGGTATGATGGCGTTCATACCTATCTTCAAGAGGCTAGAAGGCATGTAGGAAAATTTCCCATCTTTCTTTCCTTATCGTGCGACATTGATTCAACTTGAAGCGTATATCTTTGATTTTGTTCCATCCACTCGTGTGTTATGTGAGCACTCGGTACCAGTTGTGCATCGACGACTTGTGATGTCATAGATAAGGTGCGAGATGTATTCTTTGTGTTGTGGAGATAGGCCAGTCTGGAGGACTTGAGGCCATGTTCGGACTACAGCTTGGGCTCGGTAGTTTCAGATGTGTGAGTATGTGCTTTTGGACTTATATGTCTGGTAGTGTCCCTAGGAGTGGGATTGATGGCTCAGTGAGTGGGTGGATAACTATATGATGAGTATTATATGACTTAGAACTATGCTTAGATGTTTTGGATGTGATTAGAAGAGTTTTCTTTGGATGGGAAAAGGACTACAGGTGCATGATTTCTATTTTGATATGTTGTACAGTCTCGAGTTATGATTGTGTTAGGGATCTTTCAGTTGTTCATTTGTGGAATGAAGTAGATTCTTATGTCTTGTTGACGAGCTCAGACTCGGGAGGATTTAGCGATTGCATAGTAGTTGTGACCATGAAAGGGCATAGAGAGATGTCAGTTTGAGGCTAAGCAGGTGGGTTATCTCCTGCTGGATGTTATGAGGTTGTGTGATTCTTCTGATGTTTATGTGGAGAGTTTTCTTCCTATTAGTAGATTATGTGTTGCGATTTGACTTTGTATCGCTTGAGTATGTTCACATGGGTATCGCGAGGATGGATATGCGCTTAGCAAAAGATTTGAGATATTTAATGGTCGGTGCTACATAAGCGTATGAAAGACTTAGTTGAACTATAGTGCGGGATTATGTCAGTTATGAAGTAAGGGTATTGTGGGTTATCAGATGTTATGTTCTATGGTTTAGAGCTAAGTGGGGGAGTCTGCTATCAGCGATCAGGTTGCATGGTCATGTGTTATGTTAATTTTGGTCTGAGGCAATTGTGGATCGGTTATAACTTGAAGAGGTTGATTTCGAAGATGACTTGAGCAAGAAATTTTCTGGATGCATGATGTATTGCACTTTATGGATATATGGGAGTCTAGGAATGATTCAGATTTGTTATTCATGGTGGACGTAGTGTGCAAGGAGAAGGGAGTCGCTCGGTTGCTTAAGAGTGGGGTTACTTCTTAGGTATTTGTGTGTTAATGAGGCACAAGTCGTTCAGCTCATTTAGACAGTGATTTGGAGATTAGAGCAAGAGTGAATGAATATCGAGAAGGTTCTTGTGAGATCATGATACATATATAGTATTTGAGGATTTCCCAGATTTGTACATGGCTAAGATCTGATAATTGCATTGGATGCTGTTGAGACTTCCAATATTTCTGTATAATTAGTGATTCACACAGAGTTTTAAAAAATAGCTTCAGATTCACAAAAAACCTCTTTAGAAAGTGGTATCTCGATTATAGTATTTTTGGTACTTAAGAGGGAATACAATGGCTTACGGGCCTTAGGATGACATGGTTTCATGATAGGATCTCATATGGTAAGCTTTGGGTTAAGGATCGTAGTGTACTGGCAAGGAGAAATGTTAACTTAAAGGCAAGTTGAGAGGGACTCGAAGAAATAGGTCAGCTTGGTAGTGGTTTGGATCAGTATGGTAATAGAAATGGTTTATTCTTTTGGTTCTTTTGATGTGTTGAGGCTTTGTGGTAAGTTGTGGCAATAATCTTGGGTTTGGCAATTTGTGTGACTTGATTGAGTTAGAGGGATTCAGTTCTGATGGCTTAGTTATGTACTAATGGACTTCGACCACTGCTTGGGGTAGATGTTCTCGAAAGACATGAGGTTTGTGTGTTGTTATTTTCTCTTGGATGAGGGTCAAGTGGAAGGTTTCTAGCTTATGGAGTATGTATCTTGCTTGTGATTCAGAGTTGATAATGAGGTTCTCATGTTTTCATATAATGGCATGATAGATGGGGTACAACGTGTGGGATCGAGGTGTACATGTACAAAGTTGTGGTTCAGTTTCGAGGGTAGGTCATGAGTTCTAAACAACATGGACGGTTTCATATATTTGGAAGAATGCTAGCACTATCTGGTATCACCTGAGATGGGTGCACATTTCAGAAGGCACACTGTGTTTTGACTTACGGATGCTTGAGTAGTATTACGATAATCGACTGCTGATGTTCAGATGTTGCTATGTGGCACTAAGGAATTATAGGAGTATTTCTTGTGAGATTCTTGTATTTTAGGGTTTTGAAGACTAGGAGGGTTCTCAGAAGCAAATTATTCCTCGGTTGTTGACGGTGAAGATATGTTAAGAGTTTGACGGCTGATTTTATGTGTTATAAATAGGATATTGTGGACTTTTCGAGGTTATCCACCCATTTTTGAAGGATCAATATTGATTTAGAGGCCACTGGTAGGCCTAATGAGGATGTGTATTCTACGTCGAGTTAGATTTGTTTACTCAGCACATCTATTGTTGAGGGGTGTATTATTGGTTAGAGTAGTTTGTTCGTGTTCTGATATATTCCATATGTTACTCTTATATGCTACGATGGGTATGAGACTGTTTACTATTTAAACACAGGATACGTTGTTGTTTGGACCTTATAGTGGAATTTGAGCGAGATGGATCTTGGGGTGTTGAATAGTTGATTGCGCCTTGGTTATGGTATTCCAGTTTGTGGAATATTGTGCTATCCGTTTCTCTATGATTATAGTCATGCACTTCACATGCTTGTTGTTTATATGCATATGGTTGTTGATTGTGAGCATCATGGCTCGAGGAATTCCATGTGGATCGGTGTATGGATTGGGTCACGCATCACAACGGAGTTATGTTGAGATATGATCCTTGTGCTTATTTCGTATGTTCTGGTTCTCCTTTGTATGATGTGTTCATAGCATTGCGCTTTGTGGTAGCATCTGTTGAGTTTGCGGGACGGTTCTCTCATTAGATTCTCTTGCCATCATTGGGTACATCCGAGTTGTTTCTTGTTTGGTGCACAGATTGTATGGTATATGGATCTAGGTAGTGTGGGTGTGGCATGTCAGTCGATCATCTTGTACAGGATGAGATGAGGTTATTGGACCTAAAATGAGTGCTATCAGATGTGATTGAGGTATGTTTAGAAGAATAACGCCATTAGTCAGCTTAGAATTTGGCTATGGTTCTTGTCGAGCGAGAGAGCTTCACGACTTGTTGATCTGATGAGTGGTTATGAGTTTCTTCTTGTTTCTTTCATCATTGACAGTGTACAAAGGTTTAGAATAAGGTTTTTATTTTGATATGAGGTTTGTTACCGGTAGCAGGTTTGATATTAAGCAGCTTTGGTGGTCAAAAGTTATTGTTGTGAGTATCTGAGTTATGAGGTATATCATGTGATTACATCTTGGGTTATGGTTATGATTTGATATAGCTTGTTCAGTCTTATATAGTGCATAGATGCGAGAATCGGGTCTTGTAATGAACTCTGAATATTGGAGATCGGTTCTAAGGCTTATGGACTAAGTTTGAAGTAAGGAACTTCACTTGGGTTATGTTGTCGGGCTTATATGAATTGCGGTGATGTGGGATCACCCATGGGTATGTACATGGTGAGTTTATACGGTGATTTGATGTCTTTGGAATGGCTCTTGGCATGTTCAAGGACGAACGTATGTTTAAGTGGGGAGAATGTAATGACCCGATCGGTCATTTTGAGCATTTGCATTCAAATCGGTAGTTTGAGGTCATGAGTAGCTTCATATGGTGTATTATTACTTGTGTGTATCATCACTTTGGTTTTGCGCATGGTTCGGGGTTGGTTTGGAAGAATGCTTCTCATTTTAGAAGTTTTAAATTGGAAGAGTTGACCAAGTTTGACTTTTGAGTATTTGATCTCGGATCGGAGTTTTGATGGTTCCGTTAGGTTCGGATGGTGAGTTTGGAGTTGGGCGTATGCCCGAATTCGCATTGCGATGTTTGTAGAAGGTTTTGGATCTAATTGGCGAAAGTTGGCAAATTTAAGGTTCGAAAAGTTCATATGTTTGACCGGAAGTTGACTTCGATATTATTGAGTTCGATTTGTTGTTCCAAAAGTTGGAATATGTTTGTTTTGTCACTATGGACTTGTGTGCAAGGTTTGGTAGGATTCCGGATTGGTTAGGCTTGAATCAGAAGCTTGGTTCGAAGTTTGAAGTTCATGAACTTAAGAGATTGATAATGATCGACGATTCGTGGTTTTGATGTTATTATGTATGAATTGAAGCCTCGAGTAGGTCCGTGTTATATTTTGGGACTTGCTGGTATGTTTCGACGGGGTCTCGAGGGGCTCGGGCGAGTTTCAGAGTGGTTTCAGACCTTTTTGTCTCTTGTTAGTATTGTTGGTCTCTGCTAGTTTTTGAGTTTTCAGGTGTTCTTCGCGATCGCGAAGATGAATCTGTGATCGTGTAGTGTTATAGGAGTTGGTCTTCTTCACATTTGTGTTAGAGTGTTCGCCTTTGCGATGGCTGGGGCTTTAAGACTTTGCGTCCGAGTCTGTGACTATGCGTTCGCGTAGTGTTGAGCTAGGATGGGCAGGTCATGATGGGTTGACCTTCGCATTCGCGTGAGGTCTCCACATTTGCAAGGGTCTGTGCAGATGTGAATCGCGATCACGAGCCTGCAGTCTCGTTCGCGTAGGGTGTCTTCGAGTCAAATTCTTTTTAATGCTTCGTGATCGCGATGATGGTCCCCTGATCGCGAAGGGTTTAACTGAGCAGTGTTATAAAATACTCTAGTTCGAAGGTTTTGGTTATTTTATCACATTTTGAGTTATAGAGCTCGGATTTGCGCGATCTTGGAGGGGATTTTTACGATAAGTATTTTTTACTCGGATTTGATTATTTTACATGATTCCATATTTGATTTTGATATTTAATGGGTGAATCTAAAGAGAAATTGGGGGTTTAGTCTAAACAATTCTAAAGTGAATATTTGAGATTTGAACATCGATTCGGAGTCGGAATTGGATAAAATTAGTATGGTTGGGCTCGTATTCAAATGGGTTATCAAAATTTGTGAATTTTGTTTGGTTCCGGGGTACGGTGCCGGATTGACTTTTTGATTGACTTTGGGTATTTGATTAAAGATTCGACCGTTATCATTTGTGTTTGTTTCTATGGCATTATTTGATAATTTTGAGTTGCTTTGGCTAGTTTCGAGTTGTTTGAAGTCGATTCGCGCGGGATAGCATTTCTAGAGTATTGTTTTGGGCTTTCTCTATTGATTTGGTTTGTTCGAGGTAAGTAACATATCTAAACTTAGAATTGAGGGTAAGTATCCCTGAAAATTATGATATTTGAGATGTGTTGGGAGTGACGCACGAGTTAGGTGACATGCGTGTGTGCGTACACCGGAGTATTCATGATCCGGGTAGTTCTTAGGCTATTATATACCTTATTTATTATCATGCTTCTTTGGCATCATGTTTTATCAATTTGTATGACTACGTGACTTTTTATTCATGCTAGAAATCATGTCTAGGCTATCTGCTTTATTGTTTTAGACATGATAGGGTTGTTTTGCCATATTGAGCTATTTGCCTTAGCCGTAGTAATATTTTTCAGTCATGATAGTTATATTCGCATGTTATATCTCTGTCTCTATGCATTTTTATATGTTATCTCACATGTTATTGGTATGTTTATACGTGACACGAGTTTGAGCTGAATTTGTAGTACATTGTGATATTCCGTGTTGTATAATTTTATTATATTTTTGAGATGTTGGCATATGGAGACTTGAGCAGATTGATGACTGATGTGGGACATAGAACCGTGTTGTGAGTTATGTTGGATAGGGTTGCACGCCACAACAAATTGATATTTGGATCGGTTTGCATGCCGTAACAGATTATTATTTGGATCGGGTTGCACGCCGCAACGATTTGTTATTTGGATCGGATTGCACGCCGCAATAAATTGTTATTTGGATCGGGTTGCACGCTGCAACAAGTTATATTGACTATTAATTACTTCTTGGGCCAGGATCCGCTCCTCCGAAATCTGGTATTACAGTGAGTGCAGGCATAATGGTATACACGTGCTTTGGTAAGGGGCATTTATGCCAGGCACCCGTACAATGTTGAGTGATTGTGTATGTGGTGGTGAGGGGAATTTGAGCCAGGCACCTTGAGTGTGCTGAGATTGAATGTACTTGATGATTTCACTGTGATATTGTTGACTTGACATGTATATTTGTCATATAGGTATAGGGATGTATTTTTCTCATGCTAGCTGGCAATATAGTATTATTGACTTGACATGTAGGCATAAAGATGTATTTTCCTCATGCTAACTAGTAAATGAAAAGTCTTATATGTTATTGAAAGTTTGGAAAAATCACAGTTCTCTCATAAACTCATATTTTCCGTGACTTCGATGAAAGATGTGGGATTTAACTGTTATACTTGTTAAGCATGTCTAATATTCCATATTTTGTGAATGAGTTGAACGTGATATATTTTGAGTTATTTGATGTTACCGTCATCATTATATCCTATGTTGTTGTTGATCGCTGCATTAAACACTAGATTTTCTTCCAAGCTCGTCACTGCTTTCAACCTGATATTAGGTTTGTCACTTATCGAGTATATCGGGTTGGTTGTACTCATAGTATATTTCTGCACCTTGCGTATAAATCTTGGAGCTGATACTACTGCGTATGGGAGAGTTGGCATTGAGGATGTACCTAATTTTTCGTATATTGCTACAACTTGTTCTTGGTATCTTTAGATTTGGAATCTGTTTATGTATATTTCAAATAGATGTTGTATTTATTTCATACCAGCTTTGTAAATCTTAGTCTTAGTGGCTTCTGACTTGTACTACCGGTCCTTGGAGTTATTGTATAAAATTTCAGTTAATTCATAATTGATTTCTTATTAATTTTATATGAGTTGTGTTGACTGTTAGTTGACTTACCTAAAAGGTTGGGTTAGGTGCCATCACGACTAGATGTTGGGTCGTGACATTATTAGGTCATAAGTAGTTTTTCCAATTAGTTAAAGCTCGCACCAGAGCATACAACTCTGTATCATAAGTAGAATAATCAAATGTTGCATCCTTACACTTCTTACTAAGAAGGCTATAGACTTTTGATCTTGCATTGCTCATATTCCTCACTAGTTACTTCCTTAAGGGTCGTTTGGTTGATGGAATAAGGGATAATAATTTTGGAATAAAATGCGAGATTATGTTTTCTCGGATTTGGTTGAATTTTTGAATTCGGGATTAGCGATTTTCAAGTTAGTTATATCATAATTGTGGTATTATTTCTATCCCATATTAATAGGTTCTTATTCGTAATTTGACATTTAAAAGCACTTTTTTGAAAAGCTTAGCCAAACACAAATTGCTGCTCAAAAGTATTTTTCAAAATAAGTTGACTTTAGATGCTTGGTCAAATAGGCTATAAGATCGGGATGATAATTCTGAGATCACTAATCCTGGAATAATATACTGAAATTATAAAGACGCCCTTCTCTTAGTCTGTTCTCCTGCAGTCCTTTAAAAATTAAGGTTAAAATTGAAAATTAATTTTATCCAAACTTATATAGTGTAAATCAAACACGCATTTTATATTATACCTTGTATACTTATTTTTAGTCCAATGAACTAAACATTTACCAACAAAAATATATTCACTAAATAATTTCTTTCTTATTTAATTTTTGTATTATAATTTAGGGATAACTTATTTCTCAATGAAACAACTCCTTAGTATATCACTCAAACTATATGACACTCAAAGCTTGTGTTTAAACTCAAGTTCAAAGGCTTTTATGATCATACTCAAAATGACCTATGATGTACTTTTAAGATTTTGTACCTCTCAAGTACAAGAAAAAGAGAAGAATAAAAGTACACCGCTAATTTTTTTTCGCAAATCTAGTTAAAGCGTTCTTCAAACTCAAGTCAGAAAAATATAAGATGAACCGAACCTTATCCACTCGTTCCTCAATCCCGCAAGATTGTAGGAAGCGCTGAATAAAGGAAGAAAATAAAATAAAAGGAAAATCATGTTTTGAAACAGAGCTTGGAAAAACTAATCATCAATCTTTATTTTCAATATATTAAGCTCTTTAGATAGGCTTTACAATTAGGAAAATTGATGAAGTTAAGAAAAATTAATCCTAATTAAACTACAATAAGAATAAGGTTAAGAAAAATTCAACCTAACTAAAATAGGAAAAATAATTCTAGTAGGAATGGAATACCAACAAACATTCCTAGTTGACTAGAGCTTTAAATATAATCCTACTACAATAAGAATCAAATTGCTAGAAAATAAAAAATAAGAAACCCTAATCATTTAGGAAAAGAAATCCTAATCTTGAACATTACTTGGACCTCTTAAAAAAATTTGGCCTTCTTGATCTTGCATCATTCTCCCGTGGTTGAAAAAAATTCGTCCTTGAGTATAACAACTTTGATAAGTGGCACAAGATTTGCTATAGTAAAAAATGGAGACCAAATACTCAACCAGGTTTTAAGTTACATTTTGCTAGCTTATCATAGAGATTCTTCACATTATAAGGAAACTTAGCATTTGGTCGAACTAAATTCCACTTTTTAAGTTTTAACTTTCTACCAAGCCTTCTCCATGTAAGCTTTCTATGTTAACTCTCAAATTTCAACTTACAATATAAAGCTATTGGTGTTAAAACTTCATGGAACTTAACCAATTTCATGTCTAGCTTTGAATTAAGTATAGAGTTCAACGCTTTTCTTAGGAATGCATCAATTTCAATGCTATACACCAGCAGTTGCTTTGATGTTCGCCAAATATAATTATGACATGAAGATATATTATTTCTCCAATATACCTCAAACTCTTAATTATCCACTCTTATAGAATTAATGCAACATGTTGCCTTGTTTGGAATGATAGAGTCAACAATCAAGTCAATATTGTGTTGAGCATCTTTGAAAGGTGAAAAGTCAATGACATACATTGTTGGATACTCTAATGGATAGTCATATAACTTGGTGATAAAGCCTTAATTTGTGGATCCAATGCATGGTCTTTGTTTCTCTAATATTGGTCTTCATCAGTTTAGTCTTATTCACTCCCTTGAAATTTTGAATGTTTATCATATTAGGCATTGGTGCCTCGGTACTCTTATACATTGGTTATCTTCAACCTCTTCAGCTTTCTCAATATATCTTGCTCTATGCGATTGAATTGGTGGATGTCGAAGTGGTAGACTATAACGACTCGGCCGATCGTTTTGAGTATTGTAGCCCCATTCCCCCATTTACTATGTATTCTATGCTCAATGGTTGTTATGTGACTTACCGGGGTGGTTGGTTTGGTTTCGGAGATGTTTCAGAATGTATTGGGACACTTAGTCCCAAGGTTGGAAGCCTAAGTTTAAAGAGTTGACCGGATATTGACTTATGTGTAAACGGCTCCGGAATAGAATTTTGATGATTCTGATAGCTCCGTATGATGATTTTGGACTTAGGAGTGTGTCTGGATAGTGATTTGGAGGTCCGTAGGTGATTTTGGCTTGAAATGGCGAAAGTTGGAAAATTAGAAGTTTGGAGAGTTGAGAGGTTTGATCGAGAGTTGATTTATGGTTACCGGGCTCGGATTTTGCTTCCGGAAGTTGGAATAGGTATGTTGTGTCATTTATGACTTGTGTGCAAAATTTGAGGTCAATCGAAGTTGATTTGATAGGTTTCAGCATCGAATGTAGAAGTTAGAAGCTTATAAGTTCATTAGGCTTGAATTGGGGTGTGATACGTGTTTTTGATGTTGTTTGATGTGATTTGAGGCCTCGACTAAGTTCGTATCGTGTTTTAGGACTTGGTGATATGTTTAGTTGAGGTCCCGGCGGCCTCGGGTGTGATTCAGATCATGTTCGTCGTATTTCAGAACTTGGAAGACTGCTGATTTTACTGGTGCTGGTGTCCTTGTACGTGATCGCGAGAGGAGGGTCACGATCGCAAAGTGTTATTGTGGCAGATGGGATTTTGTTCTACGCATTCGAAAGCTTAGGTCTGCGATCGCATAAATTGGTGAGGCAATGAATCGCGAACGCGTGGGTAAGGTCGCGTTCGCGAAGAGGAAAAGAGACGACTAAGGTTCACGTGCAATTGCTTATTATGATCGCGTAGATCTGAGGAGTCAGTGTATCGCGTTCGCATAAGAGGATTTCTGGGCAGCTGAGTTTTGTGCTTTGCGAACGCGAGGCACTTTCTGCGTTCGCGAAGGAGGACGTGTGGGCAGATTATAAGAATATCAAAAACGAGGGGTTGAGTCATTTTTCATAATTTGATTTTGGGAGCTCGGATTGGGGCGATTCTTAGAGAGATTTTCAAGGGAGTGATTGGGGTAAGTGATTCTAACTTGGTTTTGGTTAAACTATATGATTATATCATTGATTTCATCATTTAATTAGTATTTTGGGTTGAAAAATTAGGGAAAAATTGTAGAAACTTCCTAGGCTTTAATTTGAGGATTTGAAGGTCGAGTTGTGATCGGATTTGAGTAATTTTGGTATGGTTGGACTCATGGTTTAATGAGTGTTCGGATTTTATAACTTTTGTTGGATTATGAGACGTGGGCCCGGAATTGACGTTTTGAGTTTGACTTTTTGAATTTTGAATAAGAACTTAGTCTTTTCATATGGAATTGATTCCTATAGCTTGTGTTGATCATATCGAGTTGTTTGTGGCTAGATTCGAGGCGTTCGGAGGCCGATTCGCGAGGCAAGGGCTTATTGGAGTAGAGATTTGCATGGTTTGAGGTAAGTAATACTTCTAAACTTTGTTCTAAGGGTATGAATCCCTGAATTTTATGTTATGTGATCAGTGTTGAGGTGACGCACATGCTGGGTGATAGGCGTGTGGGCGTGCACCATAGTACTTATGACTTAGTCAATTTCGTGGGACTGTGTAGTCACCTTATCTGAATAGTATTACTGCACTCTATGTGTTAGAGCACTTGAGCTGTGAATTATGTTAGAAATTATGTTTAGGATATGAGCTCGTACTATTGGGATCCACAGTGGTTGTTTTTTGTTGTTGAGATTATTTGCTTAATTTGCAGTTATGCACTCAGTCGCATTCATCATTGCATATCATATCTCAGTATCTGTATCATTTATTGTCACATCATGTATCATTGATTTGGGACGCTTAGCATAAGTGTGGTGAGCTAGAGAGACTGGAGAGATTGATGACTGAGTTGGGGTCGAGATCCGTGTGTGAGTGAGATATGTGGATTGGGTTGCATGCCGCAACAGGCCTTATGGCTATATGTGGATTGGGTTGCACGCTACAACAGACCTTATGGCTATATGTGGATCAGGTTGCACGCCACAACAGAACTTATGGCTATATGTGGATCGAGCTGCACGCAGCAACAAGCCTTATGGCTATACATGGATCGGGCTGCACGCCACAACAGGCACCGTACATTGCTGAGTGACTGAGTGTGACGAGCGAGAATTGAGACAGTGAGATTGAGTGCTCTGAGAGTGAGTACGTGAGGTTTTCATGGTGTTTCATCACATACGGTATTCATATTGGCATACATATATAGAGATGTCAAATTCCTCATATCAGTCACACTCGACATATTTTATCTGTGTTGTACTTAACTGTTAAACCTGGAAATGTCTACATTTTCTGTACTGTTAAACTCTGTATTTGTACTATATTGGTTAAGCTCGTCACTTCTCTCATCCCAAAGGTTAGACTCGTTACTTATTGAGTTGGTTGTACTCGAGCCACACCCTGCACTTCGTGTGCAGATCCAGGTATTTTCGGGTATGGTGGTTGGTGATCTTGGAGTTTTTACCCGTTCGGAGATTATCGGGGTAGCTACTTTGGCGTACGCAGACCTTGACTCTCCTCCTCAATCTCTCAGTTTTACTTATATTGTTCTACCTTCTTAGACAATGTTTCAGACTATGTTATCATATAGATGCTCATGTACTCAGTGACACCCAAATTTTGAAAAAAATTGTATTCGAGTCGGAGTTGTTTATATCGGCTATTTATGAGAGTTATTACTGTTATACTTGCTTCATCTTATTTTTAATATAAAAATGCCTAGTTTTATAGGGATTGTCGGCTTGCCTAGTTCCGTGATAGGCATCATCATGACATGTGGAGTTTTGGGTCGTGACATAGACGTGACGGTAGCACTGGTATATTATGTGATGGTGGAGGTAGTAGTAGTGGAGGTTGTCGGCGTTGTGATGGATTTGGTGTCTGATTTAAACAACAAGTATTCAACTAATTTATCAAGATTCCCTATTAATTCCTTCAAGTCATCTAACTGCGCTTTAATTTCTTTATTATCTCGTTCAGGGACTATAGTTCTTAATTTCTAAATTTCAATTTTTTAATTGATTGAAGAGGATCCCAAAAGTGCTATTTCCTTCTCTAGAGACATGATACAATAGAAAATCAAGACTCGGAACCTGGAAGATGTGCTTTGATACCAAATTGATATACTTTTAAGGTTTTGCACCTCTCTAGCATGAGAAAGAGGAAAAAACAAAAGTACTTCGCTAAAGTTTTTCACAAACCTAGCGAAAAGCGTTCTTCAAACTCATGTTAGAAGAATGTAAGATAAAACGAATATGATCCTCTCATTCCTCAATCCCGCAAGATTGCAAGAAGTGTTGAATAATGGAAGAAGAATCAAATAAATGAGAAATCACATTTTTTTACGCAGGAGCTTGGAAAAACTAATCACCAATCTTTATTTTCAGCATGTTGAGCCCTTTAAATAGGCCTTGCAGTGAGTAAAATTGATTAGGTTAAGTAAAACTTATCCTAATTAAACTAGAATAAGAATAAGGTTAAGAAAAACGTATCCTAACTAAAATAGGAAAAATATTTCTTGTAGGAATAGAATACAAACTAACAATCCTAGTTGACTGGAACTACAAATATAATCCTACTAAAATAAGAATCAAATTATTAGGAAATAATAAATAAAAAGTCTTAGACTTTAAGGAAAAGAAATCCTAATCTTGAGCGTTTTCTTGGATTTCTAGAATTTTAGCCTTCTTGATCTTGCATCAATTTCACCACTTGAGCCTTTTTCTATCAAAAGGAATGTCCACAATCTCTACAAGAATCAACAATCTTAAATCACTCCAGGCAAGTATTCAAGTATAGGTTCGGAGAGAAATTTAAGTTTAATACAAAGAAGGAGATATAAAACTAACAAACTAGAAAATAAGAAAATTCATAAAACAATGAAATAGAATAGCACAAGTATAACTGACACGAAGTGAAGCAAAATGTCACGACCCGGAATTCCGACCTTCGGGACCGTGATGGCGCCCAACATTTCACTTGCTAGGCAAGCCAACGTTAGAAATAGTTTTTTTAGCCATTTTAACAAATTAAAGTAAATGATAACCAAGAAACTGAATAAAACTAAAATAGAGTGAGTAAACCAAAATAACAACGATATCTAGATACAATCCCAGAATTGGTGTCACAAGTACACAAGCGACTAGAGTACGACAAATAATAGTCTGAATGAAAGCATACTGTCTGAAATGAAATAAACAGCTAGAGTAATGTAGAAGGGAACTCTAGGGCTGCGAATGCCGTGCAGTTGTATCTCAAGTCTCCGTCAAGCAATCAATCCGAGCAATCTACTGACGGCCGCTAGGACCGACTTCAAAATCTGCACAAGAAGTGCAGAGTGTAGTATGAGTATAACCGACCTCATGTACTCTATAAGTGTTGAGCCTAACCTTGACGAAATAGTGACGAGGCTAATGCGGGTCACTTATAATAACCTGCACTCAGTATAATAATAATAACAATAGGAAAGGAAGACTGAAAATGACGATAAGGCAGTTAACTGATGAAAACAAACTCAATCCTCGAAATCAGTGAATCCAGAAATATCAGTCCTCAGAATCTCATATGAAAATACTGAAAGCTAACATAATGCAACAATGAGTACAACACACACAATCCGTTGCGGGCCGCAAGTCGATCCCACCGTACAAACATAATCCTCCCTTATTTCACTATATCAATATCAAGAATAACATGTCAAATCTGTTACGGCGTACAACCCGATACCACCATATAATCAGAATCAATGTCATAATCCTCCCTTATATCACTGTATCAAAATTACATAAAAAATCTGTTGCGACGTGCAACCCGATCCCACCATATCAACATCAAATTTTCCTTTATTCTACCATATCACAATCGTTGCGGCGTGAAACCCGATCCATAAACAAAATCAATAAATGTAATCAATTCAACAACTCAATTCACAAGAATCTCTACGGTTAAAGAATATGAAAGTGAAGCGATAAAGGAACCTTGTACCAAATCAAGAAATGCTACAATTAATACAAATCAACGAGACAAGCCAAATATATGACAATTAAAGTGTACAAGTAAGGCAATTAAGGCAAGTTGCAATTGATCATGGAATTATGGAAAGAAACAAACATTTCAATACCAGAGCAAATAAATGACAAGTAACAAGTTACGACATAGAAAGCAATTAAAGCATGTAACAATTAAGACATGGAATAAGATAATTAATGAAATACGGGAAAGCATGGAAATAATTATTTTGATGGTGTATATACACTCATCACCTCGCATATATGCTGTTACACATGTAATTCACATAACATATAGTTCGAGGGTACTTAATTCCCTCAAATCAAGGTTAGACCCAATACTTACCTCGCTCCACAAGCAAATCAAAGCTCTACCGGGACCTTTCCTCTAAAATCCGCCTCCAAACCAATCGAATCTAACCAAAATCGACTTAATATTAACAAACAATGCTAGGAAAATCAATTCCAATACATAAAGCTAAGATCTTTACACTTTTTTCAAAAAGTCAACAAAAGTCAACTCCAGGCTCGCTCGGTCAAAACCCGAGATTTAGACCAAAACCCGATTACCCATTCACACCCAAGCCCGATTATGTGATTAGTTTTGAAATTCGACCTCAATTAGAGGTCTAAATCTCAATTTTACAAAACTCCCCAATTCTACCCAAATCCCAATTTTTCTACTATGAAAGAGCATAAACTAAGGTTAGGAATCAATGGGTGTTGATGGAAATGGAAGAAAATGAGTTAAAGTATACTAACCTACGAAATGGGGATGAAATTTCTCTTCAAAATCGCCTCTAGGCCGAACTCTAATGTGAAGATAGTGAAAAATGAAGAAAATCCCGATTTTTAGAAGTTTAAAAGATTGGGCATCACGTGTTCATCCCATTCGCGAGACACCTGACACGATCGCGAAGCAGCAGCGGCCAAAGGCCTTCTCGTTCGCATTCGCGAGGGGTTGCATGCGTTCGCGATGGTTTGTCCCTCCTGGCCATCGTGTTCGCGTAGAACAAACCCATGCTTCCCACCCAAACCCCTTACTCATCGCGTTCGCGCAGTGCTGGTCGCGTTCGCGAAAGGGTGATCCCACCATTGCTTTACGTTCGCGTCCACAGCCTTGCGTTCGCATAGAGCAAAATCCACCCCAACCCAGATTACTCTTCGCGATCGCGAATGAGGATACACCAGACATCAACAGTCTCAAAAACCAGCAATAGCCTAAGTCCAAAAATCACTCCGTAGACTATCTGAAACTCACCCGAGCCTCTCAGGCGCCAAACCAAATATGCACACAAGTGTAATAACAATATACGAACTTGATCACACGATCAAAACACCATAATAACACATAGAACTGTGAATCAGACATCAAAATGAATGATATTTTTGAAGAAACACAAGAACATGTAATTTTTACAACTGGACGTCCGAATTACGTCAAATCAACTCCGTTTTGCACCAAATTTTGTAGACAATTCATAAATAGTGAAATGAACCTATTCCAAGTTCCAGAACCAAAATATGAACTCGGTATCAACAAAGTCAACCTACTGTCAAACTTAAAAATTCTTTAAACCTTCAAATTACTAGTTTTCAACAAATCACGTTAAATCAAGTTAGAGACTTCCGAATTCTATTCCGGACATACGCTCAAGTCCCAAATCACGATACGGACCCACAATGACCATCAAAACACTAATCCGGGTCCGTTTACATAAAATATTGACCGTAGTCAACTCAAATGAGTTTCAAGGAAAAAAATTACATTTTTTTTAGTTTTTCACATAAAACTTTTTCGGAAAAAAAATACGGCATGTGCACGCAAATTGAGGAAAGCTAAACGGAGCTATTCGAGGTCTCGAAACACAAAAATGAAGGCTAAAACTAAAATTGACCTATTGGGTCATCACACAAAACCACATAATTAACTAGATCACACAAGTATGGACAAAATGCTAAACAAACTCTTGTTAAGGAATAAGAAATAAAGCGAAGCAAGATAGTAGTGTACATTATTCAGATTAAACTAAAAAAATCAAATTGAATCTATTTTTTCATTTAGTTTGTTTTTTTATTTTTTTCTTTAGTTTGTATAAAAGATTTTAAACTTTAAGCTCGTTCGGGAACTTGTTTAGAGAAGGATTTTCCACGGTGCAGCAGTTCTTCCATACTAACTTAGTTTGTCGGCGCTGTATTGGCATAACAATGGGTATACCATAGGTTAGTCTAAGCCAGTCCTCTCGTACTAGGGTTGGCTCCTCGTAGTTTTTCCTTTAACACCAACAATAGATAGGAACCGAATTGTCTCACGACGTTATAAACCAACTCACGTACCAGTTGAATCGACGAACAACTAAACCCTTAGGACCTTCTTCAACCCAAAATGTGATGAGTCGACATCGATGATGCCAAATGACTCCATCGATAAGAGCTCTTGGGATTCATTAGTCTATTATCCTAAGTGTACCTTTGCCCCATTGAGCAAGATCCCTTTCACATGGGACTTTCTGATCACTATGACTGACCTTCGTCTCTGTTCAACATGTGGTCTCATTAGGGGTGGGAATAATTTGGCAACTCATAATTTGAACTGAAACTCAAACTTTTTAGATTTTTGGTTTGGATATTCGGATTACGGATTGAATTTTAAATTTAATTAAAGTTTTTGGATTTGAGACAATAGATATTTGGATATTTGTAAATTCGACCTTTTTATACCTTGTATTATCATTACCCATCAGATACTAACCTATATCACTTATATGCTTAGTACCATATGCCATGACCCAAAATCACCACCGGCCGTGATGACGCCTAACTCATTTTTAGGCAAGCCAATCATAAAGCAGTAATAAGACATGATAATAAATTACTAAATATATAAGTCTAAAAGGCAAATATCGATAAATAAAAACTACGATAATACATAAATTCCCCATAACTGGTAATACTGAGTCATGAACTCTACAACAGAAGTAGAAATCTGATAACATAAAACACTTTCTGAACAACAACAACAATAAAGAAGATAAGAAGAGACGCCTGAAATTGCGAACGTGAAGCAGCTCTACCTCGTCTCAATAGTAGAGCAACAAACTCAGCTCAAGATGCTCAGCTAGGTCCAACTCTTG
The DNA here is from genome assembly GCF_000715075.1 of Nicotiana tabacum. NCBI lineage: Eukaryota > Viridiplantae > Streptophyta > Magnoliopsida > Solanales > Solanaceae > Nicotiana > Nicotiana tabacum. Next base: position 54,239,049 of record NC_134098.1, read on the forward strand.
AATTTGCACAATTAAGTATAGAGTGCAGTATGAGTACAACTACCTCATGTAGTCAGTAAGTATCATGACCAATCTCGGAGAGGTAGTGGCATGAATAACCAATGATACTCACATGATAAAGCTATACAATTCATGGATACATACGAATATGCAGTAACAATACCAGAATCTACGCATGAATGCATATAAGGCCAACGGTGCACATAGAGAGGATATGCACTAATATCGCAACGGTATAAAAGTATAACATATAGAGAATATATGCAATAGTAGGCGTATTAGTCACACATGCAGAAACATATAGAGAAGATATGTATTGTGTATCATTTAATCAACTAGAGCAGCATATAGAGAAGATATGCGTAAAACAACATCTATACATTTTCAGAGATATACATTTTCGGAGATAACATATAGAGTAGATATGCAACAAAAATCATCTATACATCCAAGGAGTTTGCATATAGAGAAGATAAACAAAACCCGACACAGATCAGTTTTCCACAACCGCTTGTACGTTATCAAGGAGAAATATGAGTGGACAACCCTAGGGGTGGATCCTTATCCACACGCTGCATGGATAATTCATGTGCCATAAATCATAATAAAATAACAACACAGACACCTCACGTGCCATAGTCAACTCAACCCACGCGGACAACTCGCGTGTTGTCGAACTTGTCCATTACAGAGAAAGCATATACAAGAATACAAACATAGTTAATAGGATATTAAATCATATACTTCTGAGCTGATAAAATAGCATGCTAAGGTGTATGCATGTGCAAAGTGTATGATTACATCTCAAATTAGATGATTACACCACACAACAATGAATACTATGTTCAAAAGTAAAAGCAAACCTACACATAATCTCTAGCATGATTCACGAGGTTACGTAGTCATAAAAACATAATAATAAGCATGATAGCAATAATCACAATATTTAAAACAAGGCATAATATAGCTTAAGAACTATCTCGAACATGGATAAACCTAGTGCACGCACATGGGATTGACCCCTCGCATGTACGCCAACCCTAGCACATAGCCAACATCAATAATTCAAGCAATTAGTCCCTCAAACCAAGACTAGGCAAGATACTTACCTCAAATGAGCCAAGTTAATATTCCAAAAACGTCTTGCCTCGTGAATTGACCTCCGAACAGCTCAAATCTAGTCAAATAACACACCATGGTGTCAAATAATGCTAAATAAAATAATAATGGAGCATAAAGGTTTGATCTTCAATCAATTACACAAAGTCAACCAAAAGTTAACTAGGTCCCACTTTCCGGAATCCGACCAAACTCACAAATTACGACTACTCATTCGAATACGAGTTTCACTTCCCAAAATTTAGCACAAAACCCTAAATTTTATCCTTCAAATCCATGTTCTAAGTGCACAAAACAATGTAAAATCAAGATCTAACATCAAAATCAAGTAGAAATTACTTACCCTCCAAAGATGGTAAAATTCTTCCCAAAAATCGCCTCTAACCGAGCTCCAAAACTCCAAATAATGAAAAAATGAGATAAACCCTTGAATTATAAGTATGTGTCCATCGACTTCCGCATCTGCGAACAAAAGTGTCGCATTTGTGATATCGCTCCTGCGGCCAAGACCTCGCAACTGCGAGCTTTCATTATACAGCCGCCCTCTCGTACCTGCGGAGCCCATCTCGGCTTTTGCGATCTCGTAGGTGCAACCACCTTCCGCTTCTGCGCACAAGCTTTCGCAAAAGTGGTCCTCCAGCTCCTAGCACCTGCCCGCATCTTTGATCACCAGTCTGCTTCTGTGGACTTGCATCTGCGCACAATGCCTCGCTGGTGCGATACACCAGTACCAAAACTACCTCTCAACTCCAAAATAATTCAAAACCCATCCAAAATACACCCGAGCCCCCGGGATCCCATCCAATCATACAAAAAGGTCCTAATAACTCACCCCTAACCTATCCAAAGGCTCAAAATACCGTAATTAACATCAAAATCAAGAATCGTCGATCAAAAACAATCTCTTTAGTTTCAAACCTTGTAACTTTCACAAACATATCTGAACCAAGCCTAAACATTATGAATTTCAACCAAACTTTGCACACAAGTCCCAAATGATAAAACGAACCTATTCCAAGTCCCAAAAAACAATCCAAACCCGATATCATCAAATTTAACCTTCGGACAAACTTAGGAATTCTCCAAACCTTCAAATTGCCAACTTTCCATAAATAGAGCCCAAACATCCTAGAAACCTCAAAATCCAAACCCAAACATACGCCTAAGTCTAAAATCATCATACAAACTTATTGGAACTATCAAATCACCAATATGAGATCGTTTGTGTAAGAGTACAACCTTGGTTAACTCTTACAACTTAAGCTTCTAAAAATAAAACTAATTGTTTCAATCACTCTCAAACATTTCCAAAACCAACCCAACCATCCCCGCAAGTCACAAAATATCAAATATACATATGGGAACATCAAATAGAGGAACGGATCTAAAATAAAAATGACTGGCTGGGTTGCTATATTCTCCCCCTCTTAAACAAACGTTCATTCTCGAATGAATTTAGAGTCATACCTGAAATGCCAAAAGGGTGGGGATATATGCTCCGCATATCATGCTTGGTCTCCCAAATCGCCTCCTCGACCAGTTGAACCTTCCACTGAACCTTCACTGATGCAATATCTTTCAACCTTAGCTTTTGAACCCGTCTATCCAAAATAGCCACTGGCTCCTCGTTATAAGCCAAATTCTTATCCAACTACACCCTCTCTATCACCTCAAATGGACTGATATTCCGAAAGCTCGACTTACTCTTCTTCCCAAACCTCATCACGCCCTTCATAGGCAAAACTCTAAGTAGAACGTTCTTACCCACCATGAATGCCATATCACGAACTTTTCTATCAGCATAACTCTTTTGTTTGGATGAAGTTGTACGAAGTCTTTCCTGAATCAATTTCACCGTATCCAAAGCATCACGAACCAAGTTTGTGCCCAACATCTAGTCTCCCCAAGCTCAAATCAACCCACCGGAGAAAGATATATCCTCTTATATAAGGCCTCATACGGAGCCATCTCGATACAAAACTGGTAGTTGTTATTGTATGCAAACTCTGATAATGGTAGATTGATCCCACTGGTCTCCGAAATCAATAACATGGGCTCTCAACATATCCTGTAAGATCTGAATGGTCTGCTCGGACTGTGCGTCCATCTGATAATGAAATACAATACTCAACTCAACCTTCGTGCCCAACTCATGTTGAGCAGCCTTCCAGAAATGCGAAGTAAACTGAGTGCCACGATACCAAGATGATAGAAACAAGTACACCATGTAAGCAAATAATCTCTCTAATATAGATCTGAGCCAACCTCTCTGAAGTATAAGAAGTAATAACTGTAATGAAATACGCCTACTTAGTCAACCGATCAACAATGACCCAAATGGCATCAACTTCCTCAAAGTTCAGGGCAAATCAACCACAAAGTCTATAGTAATGCGCTCTTATTTCCAGTTCGGTATATCAATTTTTTTAAGCAAACCTCTTGGTCTCTAGTGCTCATACTTGACCTGTTGATAATTCAAATACCGCGAGACATGCCTAACAATGTCCTTTTATCATCCTTCTCTACCAATAATGTTGCTTCAAGTCATGATACATCTTCGTAGCACTGGATAAAAAGAATATTGCGAACTATGAGCCTCATCAAGAATCAACTCTCTCAAGACATCAAATTAGGAGCACAAACTCGACCACAAAGTCGCAATACACCATCATCACTACTAGTCATCTCCTTAGCATTACCTTGCTGCACCGTGTCCTTAAGGACAAGAAAATGTGGATCATCATACTAGTGAGGTTTAATGCTATCAAACAAGGATGACTATGAAACAACACAAGTAAGGAATCTGCTCGGCTCAGAAATATCCAATCTCACTAATCTATTGGCCAACGCTTGAACATCTAAAGCTAAAGGTCTCTTTACAGCTGGAATGAATGCCAAACTTCAAATACTTTTTGCATTTCTACTCAAGGTGCCTACTACTATATTAGTCTTCCCCGGATGGTACAAAATTGTGATATCATAATCCTTTACCAGCTCCAACCATCTTCACTGCCTTAAATTCAAATCCTTATGTTTAAACAGGTGTTGAAGACTCGATGATCCGTATAAACCTCACAAGACATACCATATAAAAAATGCCTCCAAATTTTGAACGCGTGCACAATAGTTGCAAACTCCAAATTATGTACCAGATAGTTCTTCTCATAAGGCTTCAACTAGCGCTATGCATAGGCAATCACCCCACCGTCCTGCATTAACACACACCCAAGACCAACCCGCGAAGCATCACAATAAACAGTATACCACCCCGATCCTAAAGGCAATACCAAAACTAGAGTCATAGTCAAAGAAGTCTTGAGCTTATGAATGCTCTCCTCACACTCGTCAGACCATCTGAACGGAGCATCCTTCTAAGTTAACTTGGTCAATAGAACTATAATAGACAAGAAGCCTTCCACAAAGCAATGATATTACCCAACCAAACCTAGGAAACTCCTGATCTCAATAGCAGTAGAAGATCTGGGCTAACTCTGAACTACCTCAATCTTCTTTGGATACACCTTGATCCCATCACTAGACACCACGTGGCCCAAAAATGCCACTGAATCTAACCAAAACTCACACATGGAGAACTTAGCATACAATTTCTTCTCCCTCAGAATCTAAAGCACAATCCTCAAATACTGCTCATGCTCATCCATACTCTGAGAGTACACCAATATATCATCAACGAACACAATAACGAAAGAATCCAAATAAGGTTGAAACACACTGTTCATCAAATGCATAAAAGCTGCTAGGGAATTTGTCAACCCAAAAGACATTACCAAGAACTCATAATGCCCATAACGGGTCTTGAAAACCGTCTTAGGAGTGTCCGAAGCCCTGATCTTCAACTGGTGATAACCCGATCTCAAGTCAATCTTTGAGAATACTCTCGCACCCTGAAGCTGATCAAATAAATTATTAATGCGTAACAATGGATACTTGTTCTTAATTGTAACCTTGTTCAACTGCCTATGAAATATTTGTCCTTATGAAACCCTTATCTAGCAATTCCTCTAATTGTTTCTTTCAACTCCGCTGGAGTCATGCGATACGGTGGAATAGATATGGGTTGAGTGCCCTATACTAAATCAATACTAAAATCACTATCTCTATCGGGTGGCATGCCCGGTAGGTCTGCATGCAATATATCTAGGTACTCCGTTACTATGGGAATTGACTTGACAGTAGGAGCATCAACACTAACATCTCTCACGAAGATCAGATACGCCAAACATCCATTCTCAACCATCCGTTGAACCTTCAGATATGAAATCACCCTACTAGGAGTGTGACCAAGTGAACCTCTCCATTCTAACCTCGAGAACCCGGACTTAGTCAATGTCACGGTCTTAGCGTGACAATCAAGAATATCATGATACAGAGATAGCCAATCCATACCCAAAATCATCTCAAAATCAACCATACCGAGCAACAAAAATTAACCCTAGTCGCATACCCCCTAATAGTATCCACACAAGAACGATACACATGATCTACCACAATAGAATCACCAACATGTGGACACATGGACAAAAATATCAAGGGAACCATAGGGAATATCCAAATAGTGAGCAAAGTATGATGAAACATAAGAGTAAGCGGAACCAGGGTCAAATAACACCGAGACATCACTGTGGCACACTGAAACAACACATGTGATCACGACTTCGGAATAAACTGCCTCTGGATGGTTGAAAATGCATAGCTATGGGTTTGTCCTCCACCTAACTCACCTTCCCCTCTAGGACGACCACGAATAGACTGAGCTCCTCCCCTAGATGGTTGTACGATGTAGTGTAGCCGCTGGTACTGGAACCATGGGCTGGGTGCCCTGATGTAGTGTATTGTTCAGAAATCTGCGATAATCCCTCTTGAGATGACTTAAGTCTCCATATTTAAAGCAACCCTTCCTCTAGCAAAGCTGATGGCCCTGTGACTACCCTTGGGGACTTGAATACCTGTTCGAAGAACATTGAAGGGATATAGCATGATGTGAACTCTGTGCTAGCAATGCACTGAAAGATGACAGGCCTGGGCGAGTACTATATGAACCATGGCTGACTGAAGAACTACGATGAATCTGCTGAGCTGACTGGGAAGGCCTGAAACAACAGCCTCTACAGTGATGTCACTGGCCTTCAGATGAGACACCACCAAAACTACCTGAACTATGTGCCCTCTTGGAATCCCGCTCCTCTATCTCCTACCCGCGAATACACTCCAAGTGCCTAGCAATCTCCATAACCTGATGGAAAGTAGTATTAATCTCGGCCTCCCGGGCAATCCCATATTGGATACCAAAGTTAAGGCCCTCAATAAACCTCATAACTCCCTATCTCTCAGTAGGGATCAAGAACACAACGTTTCATACTAGATCCATGAACCTCATCTCATACTGTATCATAGTCATGCCCTCCTGGCATAAATGCTCAAACTCACTGTGCAACTCATCTCTACGAGTCTGTGGGATAAACTTATCTAAGAAGAGAACTGAGAATTGAGGCCATGTGAGTTGTGCTGCGCCAACTGGCCTACTCAACTCATAGGTTTTCCACCATATGTAGGTTGGCCTTGTTAGTTAGAAAGTAGTAAAATCAACTAAATTTGAGTCCACTAGACCTAAATTGCGTAGTATCTGCTGATACTGATCAAGAAAACCTGTGCATCCTCAGTAGAATCTCTACCTAAATCAGGAGGATGAAGTCTATGAAATCTCTCTAGCCTTTTCTGCTTCGCAGTAGTCAAGGATGGTCTAATCTCGGTCTGAGTTGCAATAACTGGTTGTACCGGCAGAACCCCAGGTGTCTGATAACCCTGAGTCAGCTGCTCTAGTGTGCGTATGGCGGGAATATGGGCTCCTCCCCCAGCCTCTGAGGTAGCTGGTGCAACTGGAATCATACCCACCTGAACCAAACTCAAATACACACTCAGAATCTAAGCCAAAGTCTCCTGAAGACCAAGTATAGTAATAGGTCCCTCCGGAGTTTGAGCTAGTTCCATCAGCTTAACATAATTTAGAACATGATCATCAACAAGAGTGATTGGTGTCTCCATAGTGGCTGCTCTAGCAGGGCCTCTAGTTGTGGCACATGCTCCACCCCTACCCTTGCCTCAACCCCGACCTCTCATGGCCCTGGCTTGGGGTACTGGCGCCTATCCTGTTGAACCGGAATATGTATCCCACTATATGTGAGATAATAGAACAACAAAGATTTAAACTTCAGCACAATAAATCTGCACGATAGAAAATTAGAGAAAGAGAAGTTTTCCTAACAGTCCGATAGCCTCTCAAATATAAGTACAGATGTCTCAGTACCGATCCGCAAAACTCTACTAAACTTACTCATGAGAAGTAGAACCTATGAACCTAGGGCTTTGATACCAACTTATCAATAACTAAAACCACCACCGACCGTGATAGGCAAGCCAATCATAAAGCAATAATAGGATATGATAACAAATTACTGAATATACTAGTCTGAGAGGCAAATATCCATAAATAAAGATTGCGACAATACATAAATCTCCCAAAATTGGTAATATTAAATAATGAGCTCTACAACATGAGTACAAATTTGATAATATAAAATATTGTCTTAACAATAACAACAGTAAATATGATGGGAAGAGACACCCGGAACTGCGAATAGGAAGCAGCTCTACCTCGTCTCAACAGCAGAGCAGCAACCCAGCTCAAGATGCTCAGCTAGGTCTAACTCCTGAATCTGTACAATTAAGTGCAAAGTACAGTATGAGTATAACCGACCATATGTACTCAATAGGTATCGTTAAAGCTACATAATTCAAGAGCTTTTGGGGTTTTGACATGAAATGATAAAGTTATACAATTCAAAGATTGGAATTACAATAATAATACCTCAATCTACGTGTGAATAAAGATAAGGCCAACAGTGCACATAGAGAAGATATGCAATAGCATCATAAAGGTATAAAAGTAGAATATATAGAGAAGATATGCAATGGCAGGCATGTTAGTCAACACATGGAGAGACATATAGAGAAGATATGTATTGTGTATCATTTCATCAGCCAGAGCAACATATAGAGAAGATATGCATAAAAGGGTATGTATATGTTTCCAGAGAAAACATATAGAGGAAATATTCAATAAAATCATGTATACATCCAAGGATTTGCATATAAAGAAGATACACAAAACCCAACACAAATCAGATTTCCACAACTGCGTGTACGTCATCGAGGAAAAATATGAGAAGACGACCCTAGGGAGATGGATCCTTATCCACACATTGCATGGATAACTCACGTGCCATAATCATAACAACCGCATGGACAATCACGTGTTTAGTAAACTCACCCTGCACGGACAACTCACTTCCTGTCAAACCAATCCATAACACAGAAAGCATATACAAGAATATATATATTCAATTGATATCAAATCACATACTCCTGGGCTGATAAAATAACATGCTAAAGTATATGCATGTGTTAAGTGTACGATTACAGCTCAAATTAGGCGGTTACGCCACATAACAATGAGTATCATGTTCAAACAGGAAAAGCAAACCTACACATGATCTCTAGCATGATTCACGAGGTTACATAGTCATACAAACATAATAAGCATGATAGTAAGAATCACAATATCCAAATTAAGACATAATATAGCCTAAGAACTATCCCGAACATAGATAAATCCAGTGCACGCACATGGGCTCGACCCCTCGCATGTACGCCACCCTTAATATGTAGGCAATATCAATAATTCAAGGAACTAGTCACTCAAACCAATGTTAGGCAAGATACTTACCTCAAACAAGCCAAATCAATACTCCAAAAATGTGTTCCTCGCTAATCGACCTCCGAACAACTCGAATCTAGTCAAATAACATACCACGATTTCAAATAATGCTAAAAATAATAACAGAGCATAAAGGTTCGATCTTTAATCAATTATACAAAATCAACTAAAAATTCAACCCTAACTTATTTTCCTGAACCCGATCAAACTCACAAATCCCGACTAATCATTCGAATACAAGTCTAAATATATAAGTTTTATTCAAATCCGACTTCAAACCAGGGGTCAAATCCCAATTATTCACTTTCCAAAATCTAGCAGAAAAATCCAAATTTTTTTCCTTCAAATCCATGTTCTAAGTGCACAAAACAATGGGGAATCAAGATCTAACATCAAAATCAAGTAGAAATTACTTACCCTCTAATGTATGGTAAAATTCCTCCCAAAAACTTGCATCTAGACGAGCTCCAAAACTCCAAATAATGAATAAATGAGCTAAACGCTAAAAATATAAGTCAGCCCAGAGACTTCCGCATCTGCGGGCAAAAGTGTTGCATTTGCGACACTGCTCTTACGGCCAAGACCTCGCATCTGCGAGCTTTCATTAAATAGCCGCTTTATCGCACATACGGAGCCCATCTCCGCTTCTGCGATCCCACATGTATCCCGCAGGTGCGACCACTTTCCGCTTCTGCGCACAAGCTTTCGCAGAAGCAGTCCTCTAGCTCCCAGCACCTACCCGCATCTGCGATCACAAGTCTACTTCTGCGGACTCGCACATACGCATAATGCCTTACAAGTGCAACACACCAACACCAAAACTGCCTCTTAACTCCAAAATGATCTGGAATCCATAGGAAACACACCTTAGCCCTCCGGGAAACCCTGTCCAATCATACCAACAAGTCCTAATACCTCAATCAAACTTATCTAAAGGATCTAAATATCGTAATTAACATCAAAACCAAGAATCGTCGATCAAGATCAATCTCTTAAGTTTCAAACCTTCTAACTTCCACAAACATGTCCTAACCATGCCTGAACATTTTGAATTTCAACCTAACTATGCACACAAATCTCGAATGACAAAATAAATATATTCCAAGTCTCAAACAATAGTCTGAACCGGTATCATGAAAATCAACCTCCGATCAAACTTAGAAACTCTCCAAACTTTCAAGTTGCCAATTTTCGGTAAATAGAGCCCAAACATCATAGAAAACTCCAAATCCAAATTCGAACATATGTCTAAGTCCAAAATCACCGTATGAACCTATTGGAACCATCAAATCATCAATCCAAGGTTGTTCACATAAGAGTCAAACCTTGATCAACTCTTACAACTTAAACTTTCAAAAATAAAACTAAGTGTTCCAATCACTCTCAAATCTTCCCAAAACCAACTTGACCATCCCCTCAAGTCACCAAATATCAAATACACATATAGGGAATATTAAATAGGGAATGACGCTAAAATACACAAAATAACTCGCCAGATCGTTACACTATAAGTCCAATACTCACTAGGCATTGTCCATACACCCAATACATTTGCTAAACCATTGTCATAACACTTTCTATTTGAAAGTGGTTTTACTATGTTTGACTTGTTAATCTTAGGGCATTTATTAATACTTCTGTTCCATTTTCTTGGTAATGATTTTATTATTTGCATAAATATTTTATTTGGATGATTGTGGTGGAAATGAGAAACTATTATGAAAATCTGACATGAATAATTTATTTGAATGTCCATTTATTGTAAGGCGAAGAAGAAGCTCAACTTATAGGCTCGAACCGAAAATTCAAAACCGAACTTAAAAAATCCAATACAATACAAGCTTATTTGGATTGGATTTGGATTGTGATTTCTTCAACCCGAAAATAAAAAATTTAAACCAAAATTTTTATATCCAATCTAAATTACCCGAACACCCACCGCTAGGTCTCTCAGTTAGGCAGGTTTATACTATTTCTTCATTTGGTTAATTTGTATTTTAGAAATTTAAAAACAAAAACTGAAAAAATTAAATTATGTAATATATTGTCACGCCCGACCTCGGGGAGCGCAATCTGCGCTCAACCGAGATACCCTGGTTAAGCAAGCCTGCTAGATGCCTTATACCTAACCTTGACCATTAACAATATAAGAATCGGTACAAGTGATAGACATGAGAAGAGTCAAGCGTTCCGCAATCTTTTTCATTACTAAAGGATATTTATTTATGATTTCTAAAATATTACAAGTTTCTAGATATGATAAAAAACATGTTTGCCCAAATACCAACACTTACTAGTTTAATTTCCAACATCATACACCACCCACGACCTATCTACGGAGCCTCTAAGTACAACAAAAGAGTAGTATGGAAGTGTCGGCGATAAGGCCCCGGCTACACCTCAAAACATAAAGTACAACGTCAAATGACGTGAAGCCCGAAACATTGTAAGCTCACCAAAATCTGCCGAATAGAGAGTAACTGCTAACGAGGATCAAAACCGGCCGCTGACGAACCACCTGCATCCATTGAAGATGCAGCGCCCCCGGCAAAAGGGACGTTAATACATATAGAATAGTACTAGTATATAAATCTAAATGTCCTCTTTCAAAATAGAATGCCAATATAAGAAAAGAAAAAACCATAGAAACAACAAGTCACAATCAACAATACCCAAATGCCCAGTTAAAACATAATAATTTTCAAAATGCGAAAATAATATATATTTTTTGTTGGGAAATCATTAGCATCGATATACCACCGTGTTTTTAACATGGAGTCCGATCACGACCGATCGACTAGGCCATCTCCCCACGAACAATGTGGTTTGACATGTGATGCGAAGAAAGGTGTTGCCAAGAGTAGTACCACCATGTGCGCAACATGCCATCCGATCTCCACCCGTTCGGCTAGGCCGCCTTCCCACATATGCCGTGTGGGTTGACTTTCTAATTCACATCTAATATCAATCACATCTCAATTAAGAGGAATAGTCACAATCACCTCAATATTTCAATCTCATCCCAAATAAGGGGAATAATCACAATCCACCCCTACAACGGCACGCGTAGTTTCGGGTGTGGGCCTTATGACCCACCCTTCCTCGGTTTGCTAATGATACTCCCAAAATTTATTTTGCACACAAGGGAAATAAAAGTATAAATATATTTTATATTCACCTCTTAACCTTTCACCTTATATATATAGCTTCGTTAGTACTTTCAACCATTCATAACATTATTATTTCCTTGGCTCTCTTGGCCATACTTATGATTCTTCACTCATGGCACATTGGCCGTATTTCATATTCCACATTTTCATTTCTTTACTTTCATGGATCATCATCATAAATATCAACAAATAGAATATTTCGAAAATCACAACTTTAGGTTTATTATAAGGAAGACTTTAAACACAATGGATTTCTTTCCAAGAAATGGAGTAGAATAATTGGCAATCGAAGCACAAGTTAAAATCATAGGCAATCGAAGCATAAGTTAAAATCATAAATGATTAACACATCATTTATTCTTTAAATACTTTTTCCCAAAAGGGCAATACTCAATTTTAACTCATGAAGATATAAGAGCTCAAAACACATTGGAAATATTTACAAAGCATAGCATTAGTTAAACACAACCATATTTGGGCATAACTTGGGTACATAAGCTTTTAGGCAAATCTATTTTCGAAGTCAGTTTGGAACAGTTGAATCAAGGCTTATTTCATAACTTTTCTTGCAGCATTTCATTTCCTTGACACCATTGACCACACTTTATATCTCCAACCCACTTCTTTCACTTTCAAGCATCCTTATAGATTATCAACAACAAGGGATTTCAACTCAAGACTTTAAATACACATTTGAGCAACTAACCAAATTAAGGGTCTTACACACATGCGATTTCTTACACGATTCGACATGCTAGTTTTCATTAAAATCATGTTTTCAAATCATAACATATTAACACAACCCACGCTTAATCACCTTCTCAAATAGTAACTCAACATAACAAGAACACTTGGAATACAAATTGAACGCATATATCTCTTGACACAAGGCTTATTCGGAATAATCAATTTATAATGAGAAACACGGGATTTACAAGGCCATTGTGAGGTTCAATTCTAAAAGAGGAGTTTAGCCAATATACCTTGTTTGAGCTTTCCTTAAGTTACTACAACGTCCCAACACTTCTAGCAATAACAAAATATAGGAAGGTAGCAAAAATCGAATAATCATTAGAAGGATTCGCATGGTGTAACTCTCTTAGGAATTTTGTCAAACACCTAGTATGCAAAATAGACTACAAAGTTCTACAATGGTAATCCCTTCTTCCCTCAACCAATTTCAACAAGAACTACCCAAAATGGTCCATTAACCCCACATACTACAACCTATTAACACGTACATGGCCTAATTCCAATCCCACAATATACTTAGACCCTAAAATAACTTGTATGTGTGGTATAGGACAGGAACCTACCCTGATAGATGGTGGTCTAACTATTGACTTCCTTGATTCTTGAAGGTTGGTGCAAGATTGGATGATTAGAACGCTAGGTTTCCACCTTCTCTCTCTAAAATGCTCTTACCTCTCTCTAAAAATTATCAAACAATCGTTTCAAAATAAGCCACAAAGGTTGTTTATTAAAATGGGGCCGGGTTATAAAAATAGGAAAATGGACCCTCCGAACTCAGGTCTGCGATTGAAGAATGGACAGTATAACAGATATGCGCCCCGCAAAATGGGCTGAAAAAATGATGCCAAGAACTGGGCTGGTCTGGACTAGTCTGCGACAGGTCTGCGGTCCGCAGACCAATTATGCGGCCGCAGAGTGGACCGCAGAATCGCCCAACGAGATTCTTCATGCCAAATTTGCGATGAAAAATGCGGACCGCGAAATGAATATGCGATCGTAGAATGGACCGTAGAACAACCTTCAAAATTCAACAAATTCTCTGCTCAACTCCGCGATGATTATGCGGCCCGCGAAATGGTTCTGCGATCGCGAAATTGATCGCAGAATCGCCTTCTTCAGCAAAAAATTTCCATCAACTCCTCAATGCATTTTCAACCCAAAGAATCCGTACACATAAGCCTATATCGGCACAACAAAACCTTAACTTCCTTGGCGACATTTTACACGGCCTTACATATATAGTACTATATATACATATTATTTTCATATAAAACTATTTGATTATTGGTACATGGTTAGTAAAGGAATCAAATAGTATTAAATAATACCTACTACTTTAATTATGATATTAGGCGTACAAACTTATTAGCTTCTTAGCTATAAGAGACTAGTAATGTTTGTCTATCTCAATCAAAGATGCTTTACTATCTTATTAATAGTATCGATTATTTTAACCATGTGAATTGAATTTAGAAAACATATTAAAGAGATTTGATATTACAACTTTTCATTCAGTGTCATAGTTATTCTTTTTTTTTGTCATTCATATATATATAACTATTAGATTATTTTGGATTCTTATTATCTTATACGTTACAACTGAATAATCGAAAAATCAAATTGAAAAAAGACTAAACCGGAAAGAAACAAACTGAATCTAACTAAATTTATTTCAGTTCGGATTAGAGGACATCTTTTCAAAACCTTAAAACGAAAAATCAAAACGGAACAATGCAAAACAAACCGAAAAAGTGGATGCACACCTTATTCTTTAGGGGGGAAAAGGAGAGACAGCTAGGAATTTAAGGGGGTTAAGGGCACAGCAAGAACTAATGTGGGGGTAAAGTAAAAATTTCATAAATGGGAAGAGCATCCCTTTCTCGGACGATATAATTTCTTTCCCTCTCTTCCTCTCTTTCACTCTCTCCAATTTCTCCGATCATGCCACGGAAGGTAATTCTCTCCTCTCAGCTTGTATAAACATTGATAATTGCTCTGATTATTTTCTCTTTTTTACATCAGTTGATTTTGCTATTAATAGTATGTAATTTCCGATTAAGCTTTTTCCAAGTTCCCGCCCTCCATTTATTATAACTAGTTAGTTACTATGTTATGTTACTTCTTGTACAGTAATTTAACTTAAATGATATTGCGATTGTTGCTTCATTGTGTGTGTGCATTGATGTCTTTTAATGTCACTCCACTTGATTTTATAGCTACATATGCAAATTTCTGTATGTGGAAAGTGTACTTTAGGTGATAAAATGGGCAAATATATAGCATCAAAGTCTTTCTAGAAGGGGATATCGGTTCAGTGTCTGCTTAAGATGGCCAACTTCCAGCCGAACAAGTCCAAATTAAGGAAAAGGAAGTTCTTTTTAAATGTAAAGTAGCACTGGAATAAATTAGTTCTGCGTCATTGTTGTTTATCATTAAGAATATTACTGAATAGGGAGCTCAAAAAATTTAATTGGAAGAACTTTCTCTCCTTTCCTGGAAAGAGGATCATTGACTACTGGGCATGATATGGGGAGAATATTCTTATAACTTATAGAAATAACTAATAAGTTTATTTTGCGGAAGCCATCTATGCACATGAGATAAACAAGAAGAGAAGGGTGGTTGCACTTCACTTGTTATGTATTTTTCAATTGAATCACATAATGCCCCTCTACCTCGACCTTATGTAACATGTGGACTGCACTGAAATTGGTAACTTTTCTATCCATTACAGAGGCAAAAGAAAATAAGCTTCTCTTCACGTGTTTTTTCTTTGATCATTAGTTGTCGTGCTTTCCTTTATGGTGTCTTTTGCCCCCCGTCTATCCATGATACCACAGTGGTAAACATTGCTAGCTAATAACATTCTGTTATAGGATGTTTCTTAGTTTTTCTTTTCCTTATTCATCTTTATATCCAGCAGTTATTACATGATTCAATAGCTTTCCAGCGTGTTTCTCTTCTAAAACTGAAAAGAAACGATAAGAAAAATGAAACTGCACAGAAGAAGTTACTGGAATTTGTAATTTTGGCAAGAGAAGAGGATGGATATGAGCAAGATTGAAGTAGCCAGAAAGATAGAAAAAAATAGCAAGAGGAGAGAGAGTAATTAGAAGGATGGACTAAGCAGCTTCTGAGTAGCACTATGGCCTCATAACTGAGGAAGCTTCTGATTGCCATATAGCAACTGTATTAGTAACTTCCAACAATATTCTCTCACTGTTTACATTAAAATGCAGACTTCAAGGCAAAATGTGGCATCATGTGTCATTGACAGTAAAAAAGAGAACCTTTAAAAGAGTTCAGTTACAGAAAGCTTGGTTTGGGTATGCCACCTATCTTCCTTTCGACCAATTTTAGAGTCATAGTTATGCAGGATGAATTGTGTTTATTTATTTTCTTGCATGTGTATTTAATTAGATCAAATTCAAGTCAAAGTTGCAGCATGCCCTGAAGAGAAATCCAATGGTTTTCAATAAGAGAGCATGCAATGGTGTAGGTGCTCTTACCATGCCTTAGTGCTTAGTTATGATTAATTTTCAGCTGATAATCTCACTCAGATGTGTGGGTTTATTGTTTTGTGCATTAGGTTGTGAGTTGCTTGAACTTCATCCATGCCTTTTATGCTGCGGCTTGTTTGATGGAGAGGTTAAGCGTTTGATTCAGTCATCTTTGGGTAGGTAACGGTGACATTTATTCTCATGACAATTCACTTTGGTTCCTTTTTTTGGTTCTACAAGTGAAGTCCCCATATTTTTATTTCATTTTTCCCGTTTATTTATGCTGTTCTTGGTGAGCATGTTCAGAACAGTACTCAAAATGCACTGTTAGCTAGAGGATCAGCCTCTCTGTCATCCTCACTTCTTCTAAACAAGCCCCGGTCTGAACTTGCTCTTTGGTAATGGAGATAAAGGCTTCCATTTTGTTGCTTTATATGGGTATAGACAACCAAGACTTTATGCTCTAATCCTAAACTAGTTGGGATCAGCTGTACACTCCTCTGTATTCATTCTGCTTTATTTGGAGTAGTTTCATTTCAATACTCAATAATTTATCTTTTCTAGAACTAGATGCTCCTTAAATTTCACACATTACTTAAGAATTCATCATAATTTGATAATTTTATGCTGAAGCTGAGATGTAGAATCTTTCTCCTTTATCCGGACCTGAGAAGACACCTATACATAAGCTCATGTAGGTGAAGTTATGGATATAGACAACACATGCTAAACATTCTTTTTTTTGGAATGGTATTAATATGTTAAGTACTAGGGCAAATGATATAGATATTCCTTAAAATGAAGAGTAGTATTGTTTCATCCTTCATTATGGTCATTCCTTTGCTGCGATCATGCACTTCCCAAAAGTAGGTTTGAGATCATTTGGGATTAAGACATGTTGATGGCATCGACCAAGATATTTTAACTTGTTTTGCCTTTTTTGACGTGTTGTTTCATCTATGAGTTAAATGGCGTGATACTACACTTTTTGTTTAATTCTCTTTCCTCCACTAGTTTGCATTCTTGTGTAGTGATGAATAAAGACAAATCAATATTTTATTGAGTAAAATACCATTAAAGTATGAGAAATATTTCTGTCAGATTTTCATATATACTAGTAGACTTTGTTTTTTATGTTTGTTTTTTCGAAAACAAAAGAGTAAACTTCTTATTGGCTTGATTGGTTAAGAATGTAAAAGAGGGACTCTTTATATAAGAATCTTAGGTTACGTACAATATGGTAGGTAAAATCTAGATTTATGCCTGCTACCCAAACTAATTGGGATCAGCATATGAATACCACTGTTCATTTCGCTCTATTTGGCCCGGTTTATTCCAATATTGAATGAAGGGTTTTCTATCACTAGATATTCTCTACATTTTGTATTGACACAGATATCTCTAACCAGATTAAGAAGACTCCCTCACAGTACTTGACAAGTAGCTGTTACCTATGTAGATCTTTTGCTTCTATTATATCAAGTAGGTGTCACCTATGTTGGTCTTTTGCTTCTATTATGTCTTATTTGCCCTACTTTTGCATAGATTCCAAGAAAATGTAGTGTTTTTCAGAGTTTTTTCATGTGATTTTAGATGTATATCATTCCTTTTTAATAGGTTCATGCTTTCACACTTGCGGATCAATGCATTTGGAGGTCTACATAGGAGATGATTGAAAGACTTCAAGCGTCTTTCTCTCTTTTTATCCTCTATGTGTGCTATTTGCACATTCTGTTGGATGTGATATTTCTGAGCTTGTCTAATAAGGTAAGTAAGTATTCAATAGTTAAGTAATTAATGTCTTAAGGTATCTATATAGTATTCTATAGTATTTTTCTTATTCATGTAGTGAATCATGACATATGTGAATCTAGGCATATACTATCTTAACGTTCAACATGCCAGTTCAAACTCAAAGTGGCGAAAGAATCTTGAGTTTGCTTATTATGAACATAGAAAACTGCCACTGAAATCTTGTAGGAAAACTGCTACTGGGATAATGGTCAGAGAGATGCACGCTGCAACAAAGATGATTCATTATATTCCATCCATTGGACCATATCCCAATTCCATTCATTTAATATCCCTTTGGTGTCATTGGTATAACAGATGCTCTTCTATTCCATCTCTTTCTATTCTTTTCTTTTCTATATACGGAAAGTTCAACTGGAAAAAAGAGCAGTGGGACGCAGGAAGAAGAGAGACATTGCGCCTTAAGCAGAGAAACAAGAGCGCTGGTTGTTAGAGAGAGGAGGGGTGCTGGTAGGAGTGTTCATCTTTCAGTTTGCTTTTTATCAAATTTCGTTTCAGTTCTCAGTTTTTGGTGAAACTGAACTGAAATAAATATGGTTAGGTTTGGATTTTCTCGTTATGGTTCGGCTATTTCATTTTTGTTTCGACTTAACTAGGCCTTCCGAAATTGGGCCTCGAAAATAATTTACTTAGATATAGAAGTAAATTCATATTTCAATTGGTTTGGTAATTCTTTTTATAGAATATCGAACACAAACCAACAACAACAACAACTACGCCTCAGTCCCAAACAAGTTGGGGTCAGTTTTATGAATCCTCACTTCTTCATTTAAGCTCAACTGCTATAATCATCATACCAAATGAAGTAAAAGTGAAAAATAAGCTATACAATAATAATAATAATAATAGTAGAAGTTCTCTAATAAGTCTAAAACCTATTCCCTACTAGTACATATCACCAATATGGATCTTTTTCTTTTATTGTGTCCTATCTTTAGCTAAGTCTACATTGACTCCAAAGATTTGTACATATTTCAAGCCAATTTCGTTTCCATGGGATTTTATGTCTACCCCATCCTTGTTTAACACTTTCACTCATTTTAGCTTTACACCTATGGACCGGCGCATCTGTAGGTCGGCGCTGGACATGACCAAACCATCTCAAGCGTTGTTCTCTCATTTTATCCTCAATGCATGCTACTTGCACCTTTTGGTGAATGTGATCATATTTAATCTTTTATCTTATCTTGTATGACAACACATCCATCTTAGCATCCGTATCTCTACAATACTCATCTTGTGGATATGTTGGACTTTAGCAGCCCAACATAAAACATTTACTACCATATAACATTGCCGATCTTAGCAGTCCGGCGTTCACTACCATATAATATCGAAACCGAATTAAGTTATTATATTATCAAAACTGGATAAATGAAAATTTTGGTTCAGTTTTTACACAATTATGAACAGTCCTAGGCACTGGTTGTCTCAACTTCAGGTATCCATTAGCAATCAAATCTGCATTATTAATTTTCCTTCCCCTAACAATGGTCGTTTGAAAATCTAGAACAATTTAACGCTGAAACTTTCATCCTTTCTACCAGCATGTTTGGAGATAATCTTACACACGCTCACACTAGGTTGTTAGGCTATAATCCTTTCAACCCAAATACAGCTTTCTTCTTGGAAATTAGAGCTATGAAGGAAGTATTAAACTCTTTCTAAACACTCCTCTTTGATAATAGAATTTTAGCTTCCAATGCCATTTGTATAACCACTGTGGAACCTGAGCGAAAAGCCGCTGGGCACTAGACGTTTGTTTCCTCCACACCCTTTGATGATAGCTTCTACTTCCTCTTCTTCAATGGTCGTTGTGGTCAGTCATTCTTGTATGTTATCTTTGGAAGATCCTCATTCCTCATAATCTAGCCTTAATCCATGATTTGAATAGGTCATTTGTGTTAGAAATCCAGGTTATAACAATAAATTTTCTTCAACACAAAGATGTTATTAGAAGCTCAAAATTTCTTCCTATAATATCTGGTTCTTCCACTGTCTTGACTCCTGCCAACCACCTCCACCCTTTATAATTCTGTTGTTGGACCCTCCTATTTGCATTTGCAATCCTTTGAAAAAAGAATTCTGTTTTATCCCCACACTTATATCACAAAACACTTTATCTCTGTCGCAAATATATTCCTCCTCCTCTGCCATTTTTTGCAACTCCTCTAGTAGGGAACTTTTTCTGCCTTAGTTCCTCATCTGTCAAGCTATAGGTTTTAGTTTTCCAATCTCCCAGTATGTTCAAAATCTCTCTTCTTGGTTTCTTCCTGTCTATGAACGTTCCAGCTCTGCTTTTTAAGATCTCCCTTAACAGCTTTTTAGCTAATATATAATTTGTCCCGCCTCTAACTCTATTGGAAGACCACCAGTTACTAGCGAGATCCGTAAATCCATATGCATCCATTAATTCTCAAAATTAAAATACAAATTACTTATTCCCAATTATCACATCCAAAACTATAGTTTTGTCTTGTTGTGTCCCTGGATGCTTTGATCAATAAAACTACCATTACTTCAATAAAAGTATAGGTTTGTGATATGATGTTGGATTATGCAAGGTGTATTGCTTGATCTTCTTAAACTGCTCATCCTATTCCAATGAAAATAAAATCTATTAATCCTGGTAGCTGCTGGTCTATCACCTCCTTGTAACCCAGTAAATCTACTCTCCTTAAGTAGGGATCAGATTTAGCTTTAAGATGAAATTTGAGAAACCCTCACTGAATTTAGTCATATTTGGCAGGTTTCACTTTCTGCATAACATATCTTAACAAGTAACATTGAAAAGACCTTTTATTGCTGCTCATTCAAACCACATATACTTCCTTTTCCATAAAATTGTGGCCCATTAACTCAATAAAGGACCACATTTGCAATTGTAGTTAACGCTTGAAAAAGTGACAGAACTAGAAAAGTGTTAAGTGTGTGACCACCTAATCAGTAATCATGAACTTTTAAAGAGGGGCATTTTATTTGTTTTTTCATGTTATAATATGTTTCCTCATGTGCATGCCTAATTCCTTTCTTTGACCAAACACCTAGAGATAATTTTTTTTTCCGTAGATAGCGGTGAGACCTGAACCGAGGAGTGCATTGATGCCATTTGAAGAAAGAAAAGAAAACCTCTTATTAGTTTGATTGATTAACAAGGTACAAGAGGGGTTTCTTATATAAGATTCTAGTCAAATTTACAGTATAATATGCAATCATTCTCTATGCTTAAGACAACATATAAATATTATATAATTAAATGCATAATATCCTTATAAACAACAACAATAAAAAACCAGTGTACTCCCACAAGTGGGGTTTGGGAAGGGTAGTTAGTACACAACCTTACCCCTACCTCATGCAGGTAGAGAGGCTATTTCGGATAGACCTTTGGCTCAAGACAAACATACATAATCACAACAATATATAGAAAGAATGCAATAGTGTGAAAGTCAGGGAAACAATAACAATAACAAGATAGTAGAAAAACCAAAACGCAAGCAACATCAGATAGTAATAGAAATCTAAGAGTATGGAAAAACTAGAGTACATTACTACTACTAGAATAAAAGGAGAGACACTTGACTGCCTACTAATCTTCTACCTTAATTCGCGCCCTCTATACCCTCGTATTAAGGGTAGGAGGGTATGAAGGGTATAGAGGGTCATTTCATCGGTAAGCTGAAGATACGCCATGTCGTGCCTAATCACCTCTCCCCAATACTTCTTCGGCCTACTTCTACCTTGCCTCAGACCCACCATCGCCAATCTCTCACGCCTTTTTACTGGGGCATCTGGACATCTCCTCTTTACGTGTCCGAACCATCTCAGCCTCGTAAACTGCATCTTGTCCACTACTGCGGCCACACCTACCTTGTCCCAAATATCTTCATTCTTGACCATATCTCTCCTAGTATGCCCACATCCATCTCAACATCCTCATATTCGCTACTTTCATCTTCTGGACATGAGAGTTCTTGACGGGCCAACACTCCGTCCCTTACAACATAATTGGTCTAACTACCACTTTGTAGAACTTATCTTTAAGTCTTGGTGGTACATTCTTATCACACAAGATACCGGATACTTGCCTTCATTTCATCCATCTTGTTCCAATACGGTGTGTGACATCATCGTCGATCTCCCAATTGCCTTGGATCACTGACCAAAGGTACTTGAAACTTCCTTTCTTAGGGATGACTTGCGAGTCCAACCTCATTACCAGTGGCAGAGCCAGAATTTTCATTGAGGGGTATCAAAATATATAAAAGTAAACATACCAGGAAATTAAGGGGAGTCAATACAAGTATATATACATATAATTCATTTTTTTACCTACTTACATAATATATTTTTTGCACGAAGGGGTGTCATTCCTATAAGGTGGCTCTGCCACTGCTCATTACCACGCCAGTCTCCTGAGTTGCGTTACTGAACTTGCACTCCAAGTATTCTGTTTTAGTCCTGCTTAACCTGAAGCCTTAAGACTCCAGGGTCTGTCTCCAAACATCCAGCTTAGCTTTAACTTTGCCTTGCGTCTCGTCATTCCCTACTATGTCATCTGCAAATAACATGCACCATGGTACCTCCCCTTGAATGTGAAATGTCGATATATCTATCGCCAAGGCAAATAGAAATGGGCTAAAGGGCTGATCCTTGGTGTAACCCCATCATGACTGGGAAGTGTTCCAAGTCTCCTCCACTGTCCTCACCCGGGTCTTTGCTTCATCATACATGTCTTTAATCGCCCTAATGTATGCTACCGATACACCTTTAGCTTCCAAACATTTCCATAAAGCCTCCATTTGGATTTTGTCGTATGCTTTTTCTAGATCAATGAACATCATATGCAAGTCCTGTTTCCTCTTCCTATACTGCTCCATCAATTTCCTCACAAGATGGATGACTTCCATGGTGGAACGTCCCGACAATGAATCCGAAATGGTTCTCGAGAATAGACACACTCCTCCTTACTCGTATCTCCACCACCCTCTCCCAAACCTTCATAGTGTGGCTTAGCAGCTTGATGCCCCTGTAGTTGTTGCAATTTTGAATATCAACCCTGTTGTTGTACAACGGAATAATCGTACTCCACCTCCATTCTTCGGGCATTTGCCGTACTAAGAATAACATTAAACAACCCAGTTAGCCAGTCCAAACATGCCCTGCCCACGCTTTTTCAAAATTCCACCGGAATCTCGTCTGGCCCAGTCGTTCTTCCCCTCTTCATCTTACGCATAGCCCTCTCAACTTCCTTAACTCTAATACACCAACCATACCCAAAATCTCGTCGACTCTCGGCCTGCTCTAAGCTCCCGTTTGGCCATAAATTTTGGCAATTTTTTTTCAAAACATTATTTGTTCATGGAATATGATCAGTTTTTGAAACAAATTTGAATTTTTTTTCAAGTACCCAAAAACTGCCTTCAAAACTTCAATTTTTTCCCCCCAAATAAAATGCATGTCCAAACACAACTTAACTTCCAAAAACTATTTTTCAATACAACTTCAAAAACTCTTTTTTCAAGTTTTAAGAAATCTACATCCAAACGCTAGCCAAATCACCCAGCACAATATTCCTGTACCGTTTTTCGTTTAAGATATGGAAGTATGCTTGCCATCTTCGTGTAATATGTGCGTCTTCCATAATATCCTTATGTATGTTATAGAATTATCTATAATATTTTCCTTACTCAAGTTTGACTAATCTTGCAATGTGAATCTTGACATTGTTAATTAAAAATTTAGTCACTAAGAAGTTTTCTTGTTTTCTTCACATGGTGTGAGAGCCTCTATGGTTTTAGTACAATCTCAACCAGCTTTCGCCTAAGCTGCCTGCCCTACCAATTTTATTCTTTTTGTCTTTTCTATATTTGGCAATTGGTGCGGCTCTTCTCTCCGATGATTGACACCCTTCTCTCTCGAGCAACCATTGTGGAGTTGCTCCTCTCATGGTGATTAAAGCCTCCATCATAAGTGACTAACAGTCTCCTCTAAACCTTGAATTTCTTGCTATTATTTGCCAATTCAAGCTACGCTGATGAGGTTACGGAGACTTGCAACAAACACCATTTTTGGTGGCTGAGAGTGAGTCCCTTTTCATCTGTAGTATAAAAAGCAATTTCTTTCAGTATGCATTTACCAGCTATTTTCTAGAGGAAAGAGTTCCATCACAACCTTTTTTTCTTCTTTTTTTAGGGTGATTGTGCTCTATTCCAATGATATATCTACGACAACTTCTGTGTTTCCAAAACAAAACTCAAGTTGGTTTTCTCACTTTGAGTTGGGCAAGTTGAATATTAGGAGGATAGTTACATAGACCCACATATGTGTTATTGAACTAGAGTAAGGAAAGTATTGCAATATATTCTATAGGATATGTTAGGGTATTATGTACGTAACTATAAGATGTTTACTTGTTTTATTAGGCATATAGGATGATTACCAAGCATATTGTATATATCCCAAGAATCCTATATTAGAGGTTCCATTTGCACTTTGTTTATTAGTTGAGTTAATAAGAACAACAATAACAACAACAACCCAGTATAATCCCACTAGTGGGGTCTGGGGAGGGTAGTGTGTACGCAGACCTTACCCCTACCCTGGGGTAGAGAGGCTGTTTCCGATAGAACCTTCCCTTTTAATTGAGAGAAGGACTCGGAATTGACTCCCCTCGATTCGAGATCCGAAAGAAGGGTATGGAGTTTCTCCAAGGAATGCTCTCCCGTGGCGGTACGCGGATTCTCGAGGGCCCGAGCTCCCCCTCCCATCCAATCGCCCTACTACAAAATAAGACGAGGGATCGACGCCCCACAGAGAACCCAACCTTTTCAAGTAGGGCCTGAAAGAAATAAATCAAACCAATTTTCAGACAAAGAAGATTCGTTCTTATCTATAGATAACGCAAAAGAGAACTTATGACCTCGCGGATGGAGAGGGATTCGAACCCCCGGTATTTCTATAAATACTTCGGTTTTCAAGACCGATTCTTTCAACCGCTCATACATCCATCCCCTTCGCGCTTTGCCCGCCCTACTCGGCTTTCTCCCTCCAAGAACTCCCCACCTTGCTCTTGGGATGACTCGAACTCACAACCTTTTGGTTGGAAGTGGAGGGTGCTCACCACTAGAGCAACCCACTCTTGTCCAAGTTAATAAGAAGTTTTCTCTTATTTCATTGCAAGACGAAACCTTTCAAGCTATTATTTCCGAGGCACACCTTTTTGTTCACGACTATTAATATACTCTACTCACTGCTTCAAACAAGTAAGCTTATAAAGTGTCAGCTATACAAGTGATACACTTCAAACCAACCCAAACCCCACCGGTCCACTCATATATGCTCCCGTACTTGTCTTACCAAGTCTGTCAGTTCTACTCCGCAACTTAGTCTGAAGCAGTAGATGCTGGCATTCCACTTCTCAACAAGCATCTTTAATCTGCTTCTCTTGTTCTTGTTGTTTTTTTCCTAATATTCTGACACGCTACGTTAGCCTTCATTTGTTCAGTTCAGCTAGCCTTCTTCTCATAGCGTCTTTTTCATAGTTGGCATGAAATTCCAACTTCTTGAGTTCCATCTGGTCTCTTAGCTTTGATCCCCTTGAACTTTCCATTACTCTTCTAACCGGGCTTCTTTCTTTTCTTACTTATTTCCTTTCAATCCTCATGGATAGCTCCACAGATACAGTCTAACAATCAACATAATGGGTCTAGAAAAAGAAATCTAGAGATTGCACACAGGACGGACATATGCAGATGTGATAGTCTCTTCATGGCAGA
Organism: Nicotiana tabacum; assembly: GCF_000715075.1. Classification (NCBI taxonomy): domain Eukaryota; kingdom Viridiplantae; phylum Streptophyta; class Magnoliopsida; order Solanales; family Solanaceae; genus Nicotiana; species Nicotiana tabacum. Next base: position 54,264,976 of record NC_134098.1, read on the forward strand.
CCTTCATGCAAGATTGAATGTACCTGTTGTACATTTAATGTGGCTCAAACTAGTGGAAGTTGCCTCCAATCTTTACCTAATTCAAAGAACGAACACCGTACATGTGCTTATATTGACCATCTTCAGTATCAAACAGTAATACAACAATTACCCTTACATATTGCTTTGCGGTCTAGCCTTTTGACTCATTTGTTTATGTGACCTATGGTTTAGAAAGTGAAAAGTGTAAAATAGGAATAAGGTTTGTGGGCCAAAAGCAAAAAGTGAGAAATGAAACGTATGCTTATTTTTGAAGTGAAGCTAAGACTTCTCAAAAATAAAACTATAACAAACATCTGCGAACTTAGTACTCCCGCTGTCTCAATTTGTTTGACACCGTTTCTTTTTTATCTGTCCATTAAGATTGAAACGTTTATATATTTTGAAACTCCTTATATTTACCTTAGGCAAGTTCTACAGAGTGGTAGTTAAACCTACTATGTTGTATGGTGCGGAGTGTTGGCCAGTCAAGAAATCCCATGTCCAGAAGATAAAAGTAGCAGAAATGAGGATGTTGAGATGGATGTGTGGGCATAGCAGGAAAGATAAGATTAGGAATGAAGTTATTAGGGACAAGGAGGGAGTGGCCCCTGTGGAAGACAAACTGCGGGAATCGAGGCTGAGATGGTTCGGACACGTGATGAGGAGAGACATAGACGCGCCGGTTAGGAGGTGTGAGAGGTTGACCATGACTGGTCTGAGTAAGGGTAGAGGCAGGCTTAAGTAGTACTGGAGAGAGGTGATTAGGCAAGACATGGCGTTGCTTTAACCTTCCGAGGACATGACCCTAGATAGGAAGGTGTGGAGGACGAGAATTAGGGTCGAAGGTTGATAGGTAGTCGAGGGTGTCTCCTAGTATTACCGGTAGTGTTAGTAATATTCTTATTTTCTGTTCCTAGACCTTTTATTATATGTTGTGTCCTTACCGATAGTATTAGTATTATTCTTGTATTTCTTATCTCTAGATATTTGTTAGTATACGCGAGTCTTTGTTTTTTCTTTTCTTTCTTGTTATTGTTATGGTTGGTTGCTTCCTTGTCAATGTTCTTTGAGCCGAGGGTCTATTGGAAACAACCTCTCTACCTTCACAAGGTAGGGGTAAGGTCTGCGTACACACTACCCTCCCCAGACCCCACTTGTGAGATTATACTGAGCTTGTTGTTGTAATAATATTTACCTTCCCACATTGTCCCTAATGACATACTCTTCTAGAGGTTGACAAGATTTGTGTGGACCCAACTAGAAGAATACTTTTGATGCTTCATACATATACATATTAAGCTTATGTGTCAAAAAGATTCAAATCCATGATTAGTCACATGGTGCCACACAAATTAGGACTAGGGGATAGTGTCATTTTCCCCTTGTCTCTTTTATTTTTTCATCTTTTAAAGTAAGATTCAAATAATCGTTGCCACTTTATTCCTCATCGTGTGAATTGCACTTCTCTAAACCGCATGACTTCACCCATGAAGCGGTAATCCCTCACTTTGATTAAGCGATGAAGCAGATGCTTTTAATTAACACTTTGTATAACATAATCTTCATCTTCTGAACTATGAGTTCTAGACTATGGTATCTCTTATACATATCCGGTAACACAACTCTTTTCTGTGTTTTTTTTGGGCCTTTTCTAATATTAATGGATCAAAAACTATAGTAAAAAGAATAGGTGAAAGTTATATCTCTTCCTTCCTTGGATTTTGTTTCAGTTTTGTTTATATCAATCAGCATGCCCCTATAATTTGAGAAATTCGAGACCAAGTAATAAGGAAAACCTAAATTGTTATTTAACTTTCTCAAAAAAAACTAACTCTCTACTCATGTAAGATCAAAGTAGGAGGTAATAATTGGAATAGGACATGAGCCACATGTCAAGTATTAGCTATCCAATCCAAATACAAGTGCTGCTTTTACGTCCATTATTTCTTGTGATCTATGTTATAGTTGTTTGCTATATCCAAGCATCTTCTAGTTGTAAAAAGTGGTTCTAAGTCTTTCTAATTTGTCTTGTTTGGATGCGAATCATGGTAATTTAGGAAACAACCTAAATCTCAAAGCAAGTCAATAACATGGTCACATCTATGTTTAATGTTTTCACGATGTCCTTCCCGACAAGAACTAAGTTCTGTCATAAAGCATAATCCTCTATTAGTATCTTCTAGTCCTTTGCAATGATTTTTGAATCTCGATAGGTCCTTAGGGTTGGAAAAATTGACATCAACAAGTTTAGTGCATATCTCTTTTTTCCTCCGACAAAGTCCCAAGTATGGTAGATGGAGTGGTTAACCAATTAAACTCACTACCACTATTCTCGTTCTCCTCAAACGCTAGCAATAGCTAAGATGATTCCTTGTCCAACAAAATAAAAGTTTCATCAAGCCGTGAGTTCTCAGTATGAACATTCTTTCTATCTCTCCATATGGTAGAAATTCAAACAGAAGTGTTTGCCTTCATTGACGCCCCTTTGACCATGCTGTCACATTCCATGCTCACCTAGTCTCATCTTCAAACCTGTTGACACATTCCATGCTCACGAGGCCCATCATTCCACCATTTCCAGCGTTCACATCCTCTAGTTGAACCTACCAGACATATCTCAAAGACCCTCGGCAAATAAGATAATAGCCAGGATAAGTAAAGAGCAAGTGAACTTTTTCCTGCGTCCCAGGCTTCAATTAGTATGTGAATGCATTTTACTGTGTTGTGATAAGTAAAGGATCTATTGTTTTTGGCAAAATGGCCTCGGGGCCACTTAAACTTGTACACATTTATCAACCCGGTAAACAAACTTATAATTTTTCCATTTTAACACTTCTACTTGAGAAAACTACTATTAATAAATACTTTTGACCATTAACCATGCCTATGTGGAACCGGTATAGCTGACATGACCACATGGAGTGAAAAGCACGCTGTCAAAGCACGTAGATAGGATTGTTTTTATTAAAAAATATTAGTTTAAAAAAATATATATAAATGAAAAAGAAAAAGAAAAAACCTATCCCTCTCCCTTCTCTTTTCCCCTCCCTTCACACCCTTCTCTCGTCTTCCCCAGCAAACTCCCCACCTCCTTTCTGTATTTTTTCATTTCCTATTCTAATTTCCCCTCCCCCTCCCTTTGTTCGTTTCTTTTCCTCTCCCTCTTCCCATTCCAATATTTTTTTATTCATTTGCTAGTCTCCACCCACTTTTCCTGTCCCAACCTGCCTCAACTCCTCCATAACCAACATCTTCACCCCATATCGCTGCCATCAGCTCCCCCTTTCTCTTCTTCTTTCTTTTCCCTTTTTCCTTTTTCTTTCAAAGCAAATCTAGTTAGTCGGCTACCGCTAACGGATTGCAAGTGAGAATTGATAAAAAAATTAGGTGGCTTTGATAGAAGAACAAGAAAATAAATTGAATTTTTTTGTCTTCAACGAAATTTGCGGGTGGTGTTTGGTGAAAATAATTTTGAAATGGAACAACAGCTTTTTACTAGAAGACAAAAGAAGGGGGGGGGGGGTTCGAGGTAGTGATTATGACTTGAAAATGAAGCTTCAAGAAGATGATAATGGTTAAAAATGGCTGAGGCTTGGTGTTGTCGTTGGTGGACTATTGGCGGAGCTACGGTGGAGAAAAAAGATAAAGAAAAATAAATTAAAAATCTGATAAATTATCTTTTTTTTTTCAAAATGTGGGACCCAAAAATTCCACGTCATATAATAAAGATCAAGCACATGACATGGCATTCGTGTCAGAACAATTGACGAACACATTCAATACGAAGTGCTTATTAGTAGTCATTTTATAAGGTAGAGGTGTTAGAACGGGGAAATTATAAGTTTGTTTACCGGGTTGACAAATGGGTGCAAGTTTAAGTGCTCCAAGGCCATTCTGCCTTGTTTTTTAGTATTAAAATGGGAGGTGAAATTTTGGATTTGAAAAATTACTTTTAGGGTAGTCCTTTCTTCATTTTTAACTTTCGTCAAATTATGTTGGAGTTAAAACATGCATTGTCTAGGTAAACCTTTTGCTTCAAGTACAAGTTAAAATGATTGAAGAATATAATGCTCTTATGGCTAATAATACATGAGATGTACTGCACAACTGGTGCTACATGTGTAAATGTTCGGATGAAGAAGTTAATCATCTATTGGTGCATTGTACAATGACATAGGGTTTGTGGAGGGTGGTCCTGAATTACTTTGGTGTACAATGGGTGATGTCAGGTACTGTTAGAGATGTGCTGCACAACTAGGTTGGTGGACAGGGGTGAAGAAGACAAAGGCATAGGCTACTCGGTTAGCTTTTATATGGGTCGTATGGAGAGAGAAATATGAGAGCTTTTAAGGGGATTGAAAATGATTTTCTACACTTGAGGAATAGCCTTTTGTCTTTGATTACTTTTTGGTGCACTCTCGAAATCCCTAATATATACGATTGGGTGTCTTTCATAGAGAATCATGTTTTGCTGTAGATTCTCTTTTTTTTGGTATATCTCTTGTATACAAGAGCTTTTCCCATTTTGTTAATAATATCATTTATCCTTTCAAAATAATACATGAGAACCGGTCTTACCTCTTCCAACTGTGAATATAATTGGTTGTCGTTAGGTCGGTAAAACAATAAGTGGATGGCTATCTTGAGCAATTTAAAGAGTAGCTCAAGAATATAAACAATACCATGTATTAGACTATGATAAGACGTTTAGTCCAGTGGTGAAACCAGTCACCATCTGCACTGTCCTTGCTCTTGCGACATCTACGGTTTGGTTAATTCACTAATTAGATGTTATGAATGCTTTTTAAATACTAGCACTCTTAGTAACCTGGTGTACCTGAAACAACCTCTTGTCTTTGTTCACCCAAGCTTTCAAAACCATGTTTGTTGGTCGAACGAAGCTCTCTATGGCTTAAAACAAGCCCCAAGGGTGTGGATTTATGATTTTTCTTCTTTTCTTCTGCGACATGGATTCAAAAATAGTAAATCCAATTGTTCTCTAAACGTTACAAACTACTTCTGATATTGCTATTTTACTTCTCTATGTCGATGATATTCTTCTCACTACGTCTTCCTCTTTACTTTCTTCTTTGATTCGCATTCTTTGATCGGAATTTTCCATGAATGATGTGAGACGTGTTTGAAGCCATATAGAGCTTTGTTCAATTGAATTTTAAGCCATAGAGAGCTTCGTTCGACCAACAAACATTGTTTGGGTGTATAAAGCCATGTGGTTGTTTCATGTACACCAGTTTATTAAGAGCGTCATGCAAAAATGTATTCGTTACATCTAATTGGTGAATTAACAAACCCTTAGATGCCGCAAGAGCAAGGACAATGTGAATGGTAACTGGTTTCACCATTGCACTAAACGTCTGGCCATAGTGTAGTTCATGTTGTTGTTTATATCCTTGAGCTACTAAACGAGCTTTAAAATGCTTAAGAGAACCATTTGCTTTTTGTTTATCCTTATAGACCCAACAACGACCAATACCATTCATATTCGAGAGGGGAAATTAAAAAAATTTGTACTAAAAAATGAAGGCAAAAAAATTTTAAATTCTAAATTTAAGAATAATATGAGAACATTTTGTGTTTTACCTACTCCGATTTTCTTGTTGTTTATGTGCCTCTTCTATTAGTGGGTGCATCCATTTTCTAGAGTTGAAAAAATTTCAGACAATTGCATCCAAATATTTCTGTTTAAACGGAAAAAAGTGACTCAACCTTGCATGAAACTAGAGCTTGAGCAGATTTGCCTATCCACAGTTTTTCAAACGTAAGTAGCTGGAATTTGTTGCATCAGCCAGACCTATCACTTATTAGAGTGTCGTCGAATATGAAATGATTGTTGAGCACTTCAGTAGCATGTGACAGTTAAGTAGCTAGATACCAAGAACATTATGGTTCCTACTTTGGGGCAAACAGAGAGGTTGTCAGTAATGATTCCGTTGCTTGGTCCCTTTACACGTATGCTTATGTATCCAGTTGTTCCATTGGACGTGGGTGGCAGATGAACCCAACTTTCGTAAGTTACTGTCAATTGTTTAAAGGTATTTTGGCATGTCAGGAGATGCGATCTTGGATAGCGCAGCTAGCACGGAGCTCATTGTGGAAGAATAGAGTATTTTAGCATTGTTTCTTGTTTCCTTCTAAAAATAAGACTTTTTGTTTTTGTTTCCTTTCATAAGTTATTTTAGTATTTCTTTTCAAGAAGGGAGATCTTGTTTCCTTTTCTTGGTAGGTTTCTGGTTTCCATATTATTATCCTTGGAGAACAGGGGCTTTCTATTACTTATTTCTATTATTTTCTTGTTTTACTTATTTTCTTTCTTCATTAGAATAAGAATTGTCTTTTCGTAACTTTATGTAATAGCTATAAATACTTGATATACTTGTTTTATAGGAGAGATTTTGCATACTGATTACAAACACCTTTGTGAGGTGGAAACTTTATTCTTCAGGTTGAACTTTGGGATTACTTCCAAGTTTTGTTTCTTACGGTAATTCTTTCTTCTTTAAATCTTTACATTTTTGGTTCTTAAGTGTCGTTCTTTGGGGTGATTGATTTCATATATCAATTATTACCATAGATGTTCAATTAGGTCTAAGATTCTTACTTGTCTTTAATTCCTTCGATCATTTATTTTTACATGAATTAGTTTGTTTTTATTATTCCGTTGCGTATAGCCCGAATCATATTAGTTGGTATTAAAGGCTAAGAACTTTAGATCTTAGTTGAACATCTATGGTAACAATTGATACAAAAGCAGTCATCTTCAAAGAACGACCAGTAAGAATCAAAGATATAAAGATTTAAGAAGAAAGGATTACTATTAAGATTTCAAACTTGGTATTCCGAAGTTCAATCCTAACTATAAGGTTTCCAGCCTCAAAGTTATTTGTAATAATAATATGTAAAATCTCACATATAAACAAGTCTACCAAGTAGTTATAGCTATTACATAGAGCTAGGAAAAAAATAATCCGTTCTCTAATCAAGAAAGGAAATAAATAAAACAATGAGACAATAGTAAAAATAAGGAACAAAACCCTTATTTTGCAAGGAAAATAATGTGGATGGTAGAAACCTACCAAGAAAAGGAAACAAAGATGTCGCTTCTTGGAAAGAAATGCTAAACCAACTTAGGAAACAAAACATAGAAAGTCTTATTTTTAGAAGGAACAAGAAATTATTCTTCTATAATGAGCTTCGGGCTATCCAGGATCATATCGATTCCTCCTTCCTGAAATTCATCCTCGAATCTGACATATCTATATAAAAGAAAGTAACATAAATATAAAGAAGTCATAAACAAGCCCATACCAGATTTCCCTGGTTGGAATAACTTCAAATTGCACCTATAAACCTTACTCTTACATTTAAATTTAAGATATTATAGTCAATGACTTGCTATATATCAAAATGTCATCATCCTCTAAAATAACAGTCACCAACGTAAGACACAAAAGTATGGTTCATAATTAGAATATTAGAATAACCAATTATACATATCATATTTGGACTTATTTACCAATAGAAATACATCGTCTAGTATTATCCCAACTCTGATATGTGATATGTTCGAGCTATAGGCAACAGAAATATAAATAATAAACTAATTAATAAAGATAGAGCGATCAAAGGAATTGAAGACAGAAAGATACTTCCCAAGATCAATCTGGAAAATAAAGTTTTCAATCTCGCAAGAGTTTTTGTAATCACAAGATGCAACTTTTTATATTTTGAACAATAAAGTTTTCAACCCCATAAAGTTGTTTCTCTCTTTTTTAAGTTTTGCAATGTTATACTTTATACTCATGTTTTATAACAGGAGAGTGGGTTTCATTCTGATTCATTTGTTTTTACTATATTGCTTGTGATTTCTTTTATTCTGATTCATTTGTTTATACTAAATTAGTTGCGCTGTTTACGTCTAGAGGATAAATTTAAAAGCCTATTTGTTGTTTGATAAATGTCACATAGACATATTGTCACTTGAAGAATAATGATTGATGGGTGTTTTGGAAATAGTTCTCAAATCTTTGAACTATGAGACATCATTTTTAGACATTTGCAATTTGAGAAGCTTTAGGACCCGTTTGTCCATAAAAAAATTTCTTTTTTTTTGATTTTTTTTTTCAAAACTGTATTTGTCCATGAAATTTTGCAAGTTTTTGGAAATTTTTCGAAAATGAGTTTTTCAAAAAATTACTTTTTCAAAATTTTCAAAAAAACTTTTTTCCCAACTCACTAAACTGCAATATTTTTTCAAGTAAAATGCATGTCCAAACATAATTTCAAATTCCAAATACCATTTTTCAACTTGAACTCCAAATACTACTTTTTTTTCAATTACCAAAAGATCTCTAGTAGAGTTTCTTTTAACAATCAATTAAATTGATCCAAAGCAATTCAGTATACTTATTGGTTGCTGTGTTAATATGATAGGTTGCTGCCCTTAACATTGTATTTTTTATAACGACCTTTATGTCAAGATGTATGCCAGTTGCAGGTGAGTGAAATTAATCCTTGATGTTGCTTTATGCTTTGTCTAATTGGTTCAAGAATTTATCATAAATGAAGTCAGTCTATGGTTCTTGTATCTTTATATTGCTGTATCTAGTCTCTCTGTCAACTTTATAACGGATGACAGTGAATTTGTATTTTTGAGCGTGGCAAGGCTATTTCGTTTTGCACTGAAGCTATATTTTTCAATTCAGCCTTGATAGAATTTTTCCTAGAATTTGTTGCTTGGTCTAAATGAAGTCAGTCTATGGTTCTTGTATCTTTATATTGCTATTTGGTTCTATTGAACTATATGTATTTATGTATTAGTAGTGATTAGTTGTAACTAATACATTAGTTAGTTAGAAGTAGTTGTGGCATTAGGTGAGACACACGTGTGTCTATATATACATGTACATATCTGGAACCTTCTACATATAATGTGAATATACAGTACATTTTCCATCTCTCAAATATCTGTAGCTCTCTTTCTCATCCGTTGTCATGGAGCTCATCACAGAACTCCATTGTTGCTTACCTTGAGCTCTCATCATCTTGACATGGCATCAGAATTGGAAGATCGTTACGAGCAAACTAATGGTGCTAGACTGTTTCAAATCCAGAAATAGATAAATGATCTGACTCAGGGAGCTCTCGATATCACGAATTATTACACCAAAATGAAGAAACTTTGGAAAGAATTGAGTAATCTGAGTATGAAAGCACAGTGCAATTGCCAGTGTAATTGTGGTGCCAAGGAAAAATTATACAAGGCAGAGCAGGATAGGCGCTTGATCCAATTTCTTATGGGACTATACTGAAACTTTCTCACTTCTTGTGAAGTTAACTACAGTTAGGGCCCTTATTGCCACTGCAGTAAAGAGGAAGTGGATCATTTCTCAACTTGATGTCAATAGCGCATTCCTCCATGGGGACTTGCATGAGGAAGTCTACATGGAAATTCCCCCGGGCCTTGAGGTGCCCACTCCAGGTGTTGTTTGTAGACTGAACAAATCTCTCTATGGGTTGAAGCAAGCTAGTAGGCAATGGTATGCCAAGCTAGCCGAGGCATTATACTCCAGAGCCTATGTGCATTCCCTCCATGATTATTCCTTATTTTGCAAAAGAACAGACTCCTCCACTATGTACATAGCTGTCTATGTTGATGATGTGCTTATCACAGGGACAGACATGGAGGAGGTCAATCAGTTGAAAAGCTTCCTACATAACACCTTCAAAATCAAAGATCTTGGCAGATTACACTACTTTCTGGGCTTAGAGGTTCTTTATAAAACTGATGGGGTTCTCATCTCACTAAGGAAGTATGCTCTTGATCTTCTCAAAGAATATGACTGTATGTCCTACAGTGGACTGTCATCCCCCCTTGATCCCTCTGTTAAGTTGCAGGCTTAGGTTGGTGCTGTCTTGAATGACCCTAAATATTATAGGAAGCTCGTTGGAAAGCTGAACTTCCTTACTAATACCAGGTTGGACATTGCTTATGGAGTCCAACACCTTAGCCAATTTATGCAAGACCCCAGAGAACCTCATCTTAAGGCTGCTTTTCACTTGTTACGATATCTGAAAAGTGATCCTACACTGGAAATCTTCTTCTCTAATGATCCAGACTGCACTATCCAGGCCTACTGTGACTCCGATTGGGTTGCTTGTTCAGACTCCAGAAAGTCAGTCAGTGGCTACATAGTTCTCTTGGGAGATAGTCCCATAAGTTGGAAGTCCAAGAAACAAGAAACTGTCTCCCTTTCTTCAGCCGAGGCAGAGTATAGATCTCTCCGAAATGTTGTTGGTGAACTCACTTGGTTGTGCAGATTACTCGAGGAGCTAGCTGTCCCATTTCCAAAGCCTGTCACTGTCTTTTGTGATAGCCAATGAGCTCTCCATATAGCTAGAAATTCTGTTTTCCATGAACGGACCAAGCACATTGAAGTGGATTGTCATTTTGTACGAGCCAAACTTCAAGAAGGGTTGATCAATTTGACTTATGTTCCTACTCATGCTCAATTGGCAGACATCCTCACCAAAGCCTTGACTGGAGTTGAACATTGTGGGGTTCTCAGCAAGTTGTCAGTGCAGTCCTCACCTCCAACTTGAGGGGGTGTATTGAACTATATGTATTTATGTATTAGTAGTGATTAGTTGTAACTAATACATTAGTTAGTTAGAAGTAGTTGTGGCATGAGGTGAGACACACGTGTGTCTATATATACATGTACATATCTGGAACCTTCTACATATAATGTGAATATACAATACATTTTCCATCTCTCAAATATCTGTAGCTCTCTCTCTCTCATCCGTTGTCATGGAGCTCATCACAGAACTCCATTGTTGCTCACCTTGAGCTCTCATCATCTTGGCAGGTTCCTTTACTTGATGGAAGGTAACTGATTATTTTCGTTAAAGATTTTTAAGTATAGATGTATGTGATACATGATGATGCTAATCAGATGGCCAGTGTGACATTTGAAACCATCCACAGAATTCTGAGGAAAATGAATTCACTACGGAGGATAAAATAGTAGAACTTGTAGTACTATTTTTTTTTAATTGATTCATCACTTGTTTTCTTTAACTCGGACTTCTAATTTTTGGGATGGTTTAATCTTTTTGTCGGTTGATGGGCTACTTCTTTGTGACTGTCTTAATCCCTTGATTAGCATTGTCCCGCTTGATTGCTGCAGTGAGACCTTTTGCATTTCTATGTTGGGTGAGAACAAGAAAGGAAAAAAAATGAAATTTTTAATCCCACTTCTCACCCAAATTTTGTCTCGTTGGGTGGAGGAGGTGACTAACATATTGATCTAATTGTCCAGTTGAATAGTGCTGTATTCTTGCGTTGGTAGCTACACCAGTGGATGGTCTTTATGCTAATCATATGGAATGTTGTAACTAAGTAAAAGGATTATCTTACTACCTAGTCATAATGTTAATACTCATTTTATTTTGCTGTTTTCAGGTCATAGACTATAATTGTTTAGAAATTTAGCATGTATCAGACTTACATTAAGCAATATTCTTCTTAACGGCCAAAGCAAAATTTGAAACTAGCAGAGATTTCGTTGATCATATAATCAGGAGAGAACATGCATGTCACATTATGCTTTTTTATATGGAGAGCTATGTCATAGGTCCACGAGATAAATTGCTAGGGCTTGAGTTTCGTTCTCTATTGATATCTCTCCTCGTTTGTTATGCATTCTATGGATGAGAACATCTCTATGTCTAGCAGAATTGAATGTCAAGTATTGCTGCTGTATCCAAGCAAGATACCAAATAGTTCATAATACCATAACAATGAAAAAGCAGAGAAAGCACCAACTTATAAACACACGACGTTGGTATGAACATTTAGTAATGGATTTTGCCGTTAAATGTAGGGTGTGTTTGGCATGAATCAATTTTCTCATGTTTGGTTGGCTTAAATATTTTCCCTGGAATATTTTCTAAAACTCTTTTCAATCTTCCTAACTCTATTCCCCATCCCAACCCATCCCCACCAACCCATCCCCACCAATTCACCCCACCCTTAATAGAAATATTATTAAAAATACTTTATTTTCATGTTGTGGATAGAGTACTTTTTTTTTCTTTTTATTTTAACAAAATGACTACTTTCTTTTTATGATGTAAAAAAAAAGTATTTCTTCTATTTTAACAAAATGACTACTTTCTTTTTATGATGTAAAAAAAAGTATTTTCTTTCATTTCAACAGAATGAGTATTTTCTTTTCATTATGTAGAAAAATATTTTCTTTCGTTTTAACAAAATGTAATAAAAAGTATTTTCTTTCATTTCAACAAAATGAGTATTTTCTTTTCATGATTGAGAAAAAATATTTCTTTCGTTTTAACAAAATGTAGTAAAAAATATTTTCTTTCATTTCAACAAAATGAGTATTTTCTTTTCATGATGTAGAAATATATTTTCTTTTGTTTCAACAAAATGTATTAATTTTTTTTTATTTCAATAAAATGAGTATTTTCTTTTCATGATGTAGAAAAAGTATTTTCTTTCTTTTCAACAAATGAATACTTTTTTCATACTGTAGAAAGAGTATTTTTATTTTATTTCAACAAGAAAAAAAGTATTTTCTTTTTAGTCATGGAGCTCAAATTTCAATATTCTTATGTGAAAAATTATATCAGCACATTAGTTCCTTTGGATTTATGTAAAAATTGTAGAAAAATAATTAAATTTTTTAAGGAAAATAGAGTTGTGAAAACGTTGAGTAATTTGGTGCGGGGGTGGGTTGGGGGGGGGGGGTGAGGGGGAGCATAGGAAACATGGAGACTTGGGGAGGGGATGAGGGTGATGAGAGTAGCATAGAAAATTATTTTATTTACCAAGTATGAAATATGTACAGAACCTTAAAAAAAAACTGAGTTTGGACAAAAGGGTATTTGTGCAGTGTTACTTTACACTTTGATTTAAATCTTGGATATGTTTTACTTATGTTCATAGACAAAGAGATTACTTCGCACATCAAGCAAGTATAGAAGAGAAAAAAGTGCTACGAATATCATGGCATTAGTGAGAGTTGAGTCCGTATCAATTGGTGGAAGGAGTAATATTGAAGTGTGTGACCAATTCATTGTTTGCTCTAAAGGTTAGATACGTGGAAGTTCTCTTTAAGAGTAATGTATAATCCAAAATATAGATCTTGGTTTTATACAATTAGATTTGCTGAAAAACGGGGTTAATTATAGCCCATATTTCTAGTACTTTACGGCGAATATTTAGTGTATAATAATAAATAAGATAACTTGAGATAATAATGGAGCAATAAAGACTCGAAAATGTAAAAGAGAATAATAAATAACAATAAATGACTTTCAAAGTAAATGAGATGCAGATAACCCGATAAAGATGAGATTTTCGGATGTCTTTTTGACAATGATGGATGATGAAAAGCAATCTTATATTCCAATCCTTCTTCGATCGGGAGAGAGGGACAAAAGAAGGAGAGTGTAAAGTCAAGCTTTGTTTCTATTAATGAGAATCTTGTACACAGAGAATGTTGATGAATTTCTTTACAATAGGTCCAATCCCCTTTCTAACCTCCATCTCTTCCTATTTATAAGAGCACGTGACCCACAAAACCTTAGATAGTACATCGGAAGGAAATATCCATTAGAAAATTCTCTAGGGAATCTAAATCCTAAGACTTGTCTTCACTTCATACTAAGGATGGATGCTCGTCATCGTTCTCGTCTTCTGCCAAGCTATTTCGACCTCGGCGTCGCTTTATCTTTCACATCTGACATTGACCTTTTAGAATCATGTCGACACGTCACAATCATGAAAGGCTTTATTACCGTTAACTTAGTCAAACACATAAAATGAAGTTTTCGTATATACAAGTAAATTATGGTCAAAGTTGAAGCCATGACCTTTCTCTGATTTGGTACCAAAGTGTAAGTAACTTACTAAAAATTTTAAATTATTAGGGAAAATAAACTTTCATTTGCTTAATTATGCCGCCCTCAACGAGAAGCAAGAATCCACTGCTCTTAGTGCTTCCTTCTGCTGCAACGTAATTAGAATCCTCCACTGCAATTGCTTCAACTTATTGGAAAGAGAAAGCATGCACGTCGTTTATAGTAGTGATTTCAGAAGCAAATCATATCAGTGCCGTTTTGGGACCTATTGCTGTTGTCTATCAAATTTCAGAGATTTTTAAATGTACGAGTACCCATCATTTTCTTGAACATGTTAATAAAGCACGAAATAATATGAACTTTAATTTCTTTTAAAATGACAACTTACAAAAACGGTGTTTTGTTCTCATTTGAAGAACGACTGACTAATATATATAACTCTCTCTCTGTATATATATTTATTGCATCAAAGTCACGTGACTTTGTTTTTACTTAAAGTCACAATATTAATGGTGAAAAAAGAAGCCACGACACTATCACCTTGATAACCAAATGGTCACAATAGCGAAAAAAATATAACTTCTGTTGGACCTTTTCCCCCACTTTTTTTAGCCTTTTAAAATAATCATTAAAATAAAAATAAATAAATAAATGCAGATTCACTAATAAGCTGGCTAGACTATTTTTCTCTTTCCACTTATTTTATATACTTTATCAAGATAGATTTTAGAATCAAGAAAGTAATTTATATATATATATATATATATATATATATATATACACACACTTATATATTATCTTGCTAACCTACTATATGAAGGTAATATGTTAGCACCCTACCTATTTTTATGTTCTTAAATATAACCGTAAAGATACATTATCTACATATTAACAAAATGAGTATTTTATATACTTACGTGATTTTTTATAACAAGTATGAATTGGTAACCTACAAACATATTAGTAAGCGTTTAGTTATAATCTGTCAATTTAAACTATACTTATAATGTTAAAATATTTTATTTCACTATAATAAAAATTACTTACGTATGTCCTTAGACCATCTCCAACCATGCACCAATTTTTACGTCAAATGCTATTTTGGTGTAAGATTTGGTGTTTTGGTACTGTCACACCTTTTTTTCCGAGGGCGATAGGGAAATTTTTCCAGTTAAAGTGACATTAATCGAAATGAGATTATTTATTTAATTCAGAGTCGCCACTTGAAATAATTATTATGGTGTCCCAAGTCACCGATTTATTTTAATTCCAAATCGAGGAAATTGACTCCGTTTAAAGTCTGCGAAAATCAGAAGACCGAGTAAGAAATTTGTTAACTCGGGAGAAGGTGTTAGGTATTTCCAGGTTCCGTGGTTTTAGCACGGTCGCTCAACTATTAATAATTGGCCTAATTATCTGATTTATTACATATTTGAAATATATTGTGCATTTTTAACTTCTAACCGCTTTCAATTAATTTAATCGCCTTTTAATGCTTACGGAATTATTCCTAGAACAAGTTACGATGTCGTACACTTGTCGTTTTGGTACATATTGCAAACCGCATCACATGAAATACACCCGCGATTTACGACATGTTTATTTTAGTTATTGTTTGAAGTTATGATCGGGCCACATGAAATGCACACTCGAATTGGGGATTACGTATCGTGACCATGCCACGGGAACCGTACCCATGGCCACGATGATTTATCAATCGCGCCTAAAGCAAGCTACGATATTTATGAATTATTTCCTAAACTACTTTGAGATTATGCGTGAAAGGCTTGAGAGTATGGAGCACTTTTGCAAAAGAGAGATTTCATGCCCATATCCCTTTAACTTATCATTTATTAGACCGAGCCTGATACCTAAAATATGAGAACTATTAATTGCTAATGGGCTTTGGTCATTCCCCACTACCACAACTCAATAGTCATTCATGAGCAAACTCACATCTATTGACAAAATTTGTGGCACTCAAGAAAGAAATACATAAAATATGATCGGCTAAACAGGTAAAAGACTCTAATAAGATAACGACATGAGACAAAATAACAAAAGGTGGATTAAAGGTATGATAAGAGCTATATGAAAATCCATTTGTAACCCCGTCGACTCCTAAATGCTATCTATTGTTCTAAAATCCAAACAGAACAAATATCGAAATACTATTCTTCTCAAACCGTTTTTAAATGCCAGATATTTAACCTTGATAATACCAATCTCATTCATGACTAAACTCACATACTTATGACACATAAGATGCAAATTGACATAGATAAGAGTTTTACGCTGTATAAGACCAACACAGAATTGCTACTCACATAGAAACAAACGACATGAATGAATAGTTCTAGCAATTAACATTGGTCACACCCAAAAAAAAAAAGATTTCCTTTCATGAAAAATCATTCCCATAAATCATGTCAGTTTCTAATGCCAATAAGAAGTGATATTTAAACCGATTAACACAATATTCCCACGAACACCAAAACAAGTCAGTAGTTGTGCAAACTTCAAATTGACTTCTTAAAGATCCATTTTTGTTATCTCTCAAGCATATGGAATGCAACGTATCTTAAATGAACATTAAAGATAAGAAAATACCCAAAAGTAATTGAAGTACACACTGGAATAATACTCAAATGAATCCAAGATCAGCGACAACAAACGAGTCCAAAAGGTCTGAATATGTCCAAACATAAAGATAAAAAGAAAATCTTCTTAGATCAATACTCCATTCAATCCCGGTAAATTTGTTCTCAACAATTATACCAATTTTTTTAACCTTTAAACCCATTTTAACCCACAGCTCTTATCATACTTTAATCACACCATTCATGAGATAAGAGAGAATCAAGAAGAACCTGAATGAGAAGATTTAATTGACAGAAATTTCAGCAGTTATACGAGCGAGACGAATCTACGTCCGGAGTTTAAAACGGCAACAGAAACACGATACGAACCACGAACGGACTTCGAATCGGCACCGCAAACCCAACAGTATTCAATCAACCTCCATAAGTGCTGGAAATCAGTAAATCGGAGCTCAGCAACAGCAAAAATCAACAAAACGCAGCTTCAATTTCTGAATCCGAAATCAAACTGGAACACCCAGAAAGTGGGGAGATAATGCAGATTCACTCTAGATTTGCAAACCCATGAACAAATGGAGAACTCTCTCAAATCAACCAAAAATAAAAGAAACTCCAGACCTTTGAATCATTTCCCATGTAAAATCCGTTGAAATCCACTAATTTTCTTTTTGTTTTCAGACCTCTTTTTAATTTTCGAGTTTCAGACCTATTTTTTCAGCCATCTCGTGTGTGTTTGTGAGAATAACAGATGATAGATTCGTGTGCGTAAAATGATAGTGAGATGAGAATGGGCTTGAGTGATGGAGAGAAAAGAAATAGAGGGGCGGCTGGCTAGCGTTTTTTTTTAGGGTGAGGGATCCGATCTCCGTTTTAGAGGATGAGTAAGGGAGTATATAAGAAAAATGAGGGTGGTCTGGAATTCTCAGCGTTCCCTATTTTTTAGGGATGTCAGTGTGCATGGGCATGTGCATTTTTTGAGAGAGAGCGTGTGAGTTTGTTACAAACGATAAGGAAGAATCTTGCCACATAGAAATGACTTATTGACTCTTGCACTCTTGCTTTAATTAATATATATTTTTTTAAGAGTGTAAAATAAAAATACTAGCTAAATATTTTAAAATCAAGAACATATAATTTTTGTGATTTTTAATTTTCTTAAATAAACCTACTAAAAATGAAGTTAAGGTTAAAATATGTAGATTAAACTTAAAATTATTTACATACTAAAAAGTGTTGAAAAATCACAAGTATGGTATAAGATTTGGTATTTTGGTGCTCCAACCCAACACCATTTTGGTGTATAAATGGTGTTACACCAAATTTGGCGTAACACTATTCATCAACACAATTACTATTCATCAATCTTTTATTATATAACACTTTTAATTTAACATATTATAAATTTTGTAATTACTTATACTTTTTATGTAATATTTTTATAATATTAATTTTACATCTTAATTTTGATGTATAATTTTGATAAATTAGTTTTCGTATATAGTATTTTTATATAAAATTATAAGTTAATTTTATTATAAGTTAAAATTGTATAAAAATAAATAACCATCCCTTCGTAATGCATTAATAGAGCATTTATGAGAGCAATATACTAATCCTGGAAGTTGAATATTTATATAGAAATTAAATTAAATTTTACCATCATATAATATTTATTTAATTATATCTTATCAATGATTTTATTTTTATTTGAATTATCCATTAATATGTATAATGTATAATATTTGCTTAGCTTTTATATTATTTAAAAATTTGTGGTATAAAATAATTTTATATTAAATGGTTATATAAGAAAGGAATATGAATTATATGGGATGAATATGTAAAACTTAAAAAAAGGATTTGTTTTATGAAATAAAAAAATAATATATAGAGAGAGAAAAATATAAAAGAGATTCTTTTTTAAAGTAAAAAATAGTGTAATGGGTTGGAGTTAATTTGTACTATTTTGGTGTAAAAAAATGGAGATGCCCTTAATAAATTACGTCCATCTTAAATCGTTTAACTTAAACTTGTGAGTGGTGAATTTAGTTACAGTTGCCGTGCAAACCATAGGCCAGTATTTGAGTTTTGTGTTAATTAGCAGCTAGCTGAGCAAAAGGTTTGACTGCAGTAGATAGAAATTGAAGGTCTATATATTGAGCAGTAGCATGAAAATCAAATTCTGTAGTGATAATGATGAAACAAGTACTGATTAGTGTAGAAGCGCTACTTTGCCGCCTGAATTATATTATTGGCTTACCTATTAAGTAACAATCAAACAGTTATTGCAAACTACTTCCGCCGTCTAATTTATGTGTTTGTCTTATTTGACTCAACGTGCAATTTAAGAAGAAAAAATAAAAAGAAATATTTTTAAATTGGATGAATACAAAAGATATCAATCTCTTCGAGATACACTTAGATATTATACCCTTGCCGTAATATTATCGATTCAAATATATCCCTTTTTCGTTAAGTTTATCCAAGGTGAACATCCAATCTTACGTGATACTGACATTCGATAAGGCAGATGATACATGACTTACCCCTCCCTTCTATTTTTTTCCACGACTAAAATTTTCTTCCCCTCTACCACTATTGCCAGCATTACCGCTTACCATAAAATATATTGTATTTCAAATTTTAGTCTTTTATAAGTATATGGATTAGGGGCGCTAGGTGGCATGCCATGTGGTATCCACCTCATCAAATGTCAATGTCACGTAGAATTAGATGTCCACCTTGACCAAACTTAATAGAAGAGGGGTATATTTGAACTGATAGTATTACGGCAAAGATATATTTGAATCCAAAGTATAACGAATGATATATTTAATTTTTTTCTCATAGTACAAGAATATATATTTGGCACCTTACCGTTTATAATATATCAAGGAAGCAGACTCACTTGTTGGAATAAGAGCTACATTGAATTTAAATATACTACGGATGAAAGTAAGATACATAAATTGAAATCTAACCATAAAGCATTTTTTTTAAGACTCTTCTTCATATGTTGAAAGATTATTGAAAATTATATTTTTTACAAAATATTTATGACTTTTTTTTTGTAAAGACTTTTCATATGAAGTGAATACCAGCTAAGATAATGCCATCTATATCTATTGTATAGAATACATAAGACTAATAGAATTTCCATGCTCAATATATGTAGATCATGAGGGTCTAAAAAAAACACTTAAAATGACAATTTTGACAAATTTCAAGGAAGCATGATTCTCTTATTAGACTTTATAATTTGTTTTCTATTGGTAGTTTCTCTTGATAGGAGATTATCAAATTATGTAAGGATCGCTAACGCTAACTGATCGAATATTATCTTATTATCTAATTGAATATTATGTTACTTAATATAGTTAACGAAATAAATTATTAATTGAGATATGTGGCCATACTCTCTTAAATGAGAGGTATTTCAAACATTAGCGTGAATGGTTCAAATCTAGCTTTTACTTAATCTATAATTGTAGCTACCTAGAATGTAGGTGAATTGACCTGTCAATGAAAACTGAAAACTGAAAGGAAGAAAACTTGCTGAATAGCTTCTAGTATGTAGAGTAGCTGCGAATTAGTATAAAATGAATTACGTTCCCCATCGACTCCAAGTGGTTTAAACAGTTACTAGCCAGTTTCTTGTTAGGAGTACTTTTATTTGCATAATATCGAAATTGAAAATTTTTCCCAGTTATATATTTTTTTGGTGTTTTACACTTAGTTGGCGTTTGGACATAAGAATTGTAAAATTGTTAACAAAGAAATTTTTTTTAAGTAAAAATTATATTTGAAAATTAGAGTTGTGATTTGATATGAATATAATTTGGAGCTGTTTTTGAAATTTTGTGAGTGGTTTGAAGTGAAAGATCTTTCGGAGTTTTTCAAATTTCAAAAAAATTTCGAAATGTAACTTCAAATCCGATGTAAGGCGACACTCTTAGGTCCGTGGTCAGATCTTGTTCATTCCGAGCATCATAAGGCAGATTATATCCTTGAGGTGGTGAGTTTTCTTCTTGACAGTAGTGATGTAGATATCACTTACATATGGAGTGGCCAAATTTGCGTAATTTAATTTGAGCCTTTTGCTTATATTTTAATATCTTTATCATCGCTTGCTTGGCTATATGTTACGTATACAGTACCTATTTTAGTATTTGTTTTCATCCTTATTATCTTAATAAAGGATTACAAAGTGGATAATATTGTTAGATTCACTTAAACTCCAACAGAGTTTGCAAGAAATATACAACCACCAGAAGTGGTTATATTTCGTATATCTCATTGTAACTAAATTTTGTTAACCACCAGAAGTGGTATATGCCTATGACCACCAGAAGTGATAATTTAGGCTTTTTATGGTTACAATTAAAGATAAACTAGAAAAATATTCTCTATATTACATGCACGCCTCGATTTGCTCCTGAAGTAGTAAATATTTTAAAAGAGGTTGAAGTATCACAATTTGATGTGATTAATGCGCGTTCAGGTAATTATGTTCGATTTCCTGAAGGATGAGAATTTTTTATAAATATTAATCTTTTCTCCTGAAGTGAATGTGATAATATTAATAAAGTCGTAAATATGAACGCGCTCTTATTGTAAATATATTACAATTCACCTCCAGAAGAGTTAATATGATTGAGAGAATATATACTCAATATTTCGTATTTTAAATTTGCTCCTGAAGAAGTAACACAATTGAAATTTCTTCCTGAAGTAGGAAAATATTATGAAGAGTTGTATTCTTGTACTTAAACAATTATTTTATATTATTTATTTGATTATGACTTTTTCTCATGATACCAGAAGTGTTTGAGCAATATTTGATAGTACAAAATGTATCAACAACTCCTAAAGAGCTAACTGTTTGTCTAGAAGACACATGACACCAGTAATGTCTGATAAATATTAGATTGTGGATAATAAATGAATGCTCTCGAAGAGCTTATATACAAATATGTCATTCATATTATATGATTATGGTCAAAACATATGTTGTAGTAAACCTGAAGTTTACTAATACAAATGGTTATCATATTGAGATTACAAATGACTAGAAGATTGAAAATTTTCATGTTTCCACAATCATAGGGGGTAAAATAATATGTATGTGAGAAGTGACCCGCCTTATTCTTCAATTTGTAATATATCATGTATCACAGTAAACCAGAAGTTTACTAATGCAAAAACAGTCACAGTAAATCAGAAGTTTTACTGAGACAAAAGTAGCTACTGCAAACCAGAAATTTACTGATACAAAAATAGCCACAGTAAATCAGAAGTTTACTGATGTAAAAGTTTGTGCCATAGTAAACCAAAAGCTTACTAAGAGATAGCACATGACATGATAAACTTGAAGTTTTTATTTGCCATTTTTAAATGAGCTATTTGAGAATTCAGATAAGCATATACTGAAGAACTAGAAGATTCTTCAAGAATTCTCCTATGTTGCTTGTTCTCATAATAGCTTGATTATACCAGCTAAAGTTGGGACTAAATTTCCCGAATTCTAGAATATATAAAAGGTGAATATGGGCCCATTCACCCATCATGTGAACCACTTATAGATGCATATATAAGATGGTTACATGTATATTTATTGTCAACCTGCAGTTTGGCATTTGAAATTGTCTTTCTCAATTAAGAGCATAATTTTTAGATTATGAAATCAAGATAATTCATCTTGATGATGCTGGTTTATATCCAAGCTAGTTTAGCATTGAATACTTCCTATTAATGGCTAAACTATTGCTTATGACAATAAAGTCTCATATTTTGGTTTAAGATTTTCTAAATTACATACAGGAGCACTTGTATGCATCAGACCAACAAAATATGATAAGTCCTCCCCTCATAATTGGTTTAGGATCAAAAATCAAATATCTTTACTATCTAATAACTTTTGATGTATGGTATATGATTAATTTCTCTACCACAATGCACAAAGATATGTTTCCCAAAGAAGATTAGGGATATGAGTTAGTTTTTTTAACATTTGGGGGATGGAATAAAACAGCTAAAAAATATGCTATATGAATCAAATTATCATTAATATGATCTTCGCTTAGAAGATAATTCAAGTCAAATGCAAGAAGCATTTGTTAATCCAAAATTAAATATCATATTTCAGCTGCAAATGCTCCTATTAAAATTAAAGTCCCTAAAGGATAAAGTTTACCGTACGCATGAAGCGTAGTAAACCGATCGGTTCCAAAGGTAACAAT
This sequence comes from Nicotiana tabacum, assembly GCF_000715075.1. Classification (NCBI taxonomy): domain Eukaryota; kingdom Viridiplantae; phylum Streptophyta; class Magnoliopsida; order Solanales; family Solanaceae; genus Nicotiana; species Nicotiana tabacum. Next base: position 54,287,744 of record NC_134098.1, read on the forward strand.
CTTTGAAAAGGATAGGAGCAAATGATCAAAATGATCATAATAAGGAGGAAATAAGCCCCGGAAGAGTCCACGACATAACATTTCATGAAACTCTAGAAGAAGTTCAGGTACCTGAAAATAAATAAAGTGATGAGATCTCAACAAGTTATGTCGCTTGCGAACCGATACAAAATGATCGTCGACGATAGATTTGATATAATTTAGTGTACAATATTGTGAGGATCAGGCCTGTAGTCCAGACACTTGAAGATGTCATGCCATTTAGATGAAAGTCATAACCTATATGACTCATTTGATCAAATTTATATAAAGATCCCTGAAGGATTTAAAATGCTTGAAGCATATAATTCAAAGTCTCGAGAAATGTACTCAATCATATTACAAAAATCTTTGTATGATTTAAAATAATTAGGGCGCATGTGGTATAATCGCCTCATTGAATTGATGAATGAAGGTTATATAAATAATGGCATTTGTCCATACATTTTTATAAAGAAAACAATATTAGAGTTTGTTATACGTGTTGTTTATGTTAATGACATAAATCTCATAGGAACTCCAGAAGAGCTCCAAAGGAAAAAACTTTGTCTTAGTCTACAAATTGAATATTTAGCAGACAGTATCTGTATCCATCAATCTGTCTATATAAAAAATATCCTAAAACGCTTTTACATGGACAAAGCGCACCCATTAAGTACATCAATGGTTGTTCGATCACTTGAAGTGAATAAGGACCCGTTCCGATCTCCAGAAGAGGATGAGGAACTCCTTGGTCCTAAAACACCCTATCTCAGTACAATTGGTACACTTATGTATCTTGCTAATACTACAAGGCCTGACATAATATTTTCTGTTAATTTACTTGCAAGATATAGCTCTTCTCCTACACGGAGATATTGGAATGGGATTAAGCATATTTTGCGATATTTAAAGGAAACTCTTGATATGGGTTTGTTTTATGCTAACAAAGGTAGTGCAGATCTTGTTGGTTATGCAGATGCAGGTTATTTATCTGATCCCCATAAAGCTCGATCTCAAATCGGGTACGTGTTTATATGTGGAGTTACTGTCATATCATGGCGCTCCACAAAGAAATCAATATTTGCTACTTCTTCAAATCATGCTGAGATAATAGCTATTCATGAAGCAAGCAGGGAATGCGTATGGTTGGGATATGTGATTCATTTTATTCAAGAAAAATGTGGTTTGGAATGTGATAAAAGATCCACAATTTTATGCGAAGACAATGCTGCATGCATAGCCCAATTAAATAGAGAATTTATAAAATGAAATAGAACGAAGCACATTTCACCAAAATTATTCTACACACATGATCTTCAGAATAGTGACATTGATGTGCAACAAATCCGTTCAAGTAAAAATCCGGCAGATTTGTTCACTAAGTCTTTGCCAACTTCAACTTTTGAGAAGATGATATACAAGATTGGAATGCGGAGATTCAAATATTTGAAACAAGGTTTTCATGAGGGGGAGTGAAATACGCATTGTACTCTTTTTTTCTTACTAAAGTTTTTTTCCCATGGGGTTTTTCTTGTAAGGTTTTTAATGAGGCGGCTATAAATGCGTATTACTAAATATGTGTACTCTTTTTCCTTCACTAGGTTTTTTCCTACTGGGTTTTTTCTAGTAAGGTTTTAACGAGACACATTATCTTTTAATGAACATCCAAGGGGGAGTGATATGAAAATATTATATTGTGGATGTCCATTCATTATTCCGTTATGGATAATCTTCCTGAAGAATATTATACATTTAGTAATCTGTTGAAGTTTATCTACAAACAGCTGATGCATGCAGGTTGCAAGCAACTCAATGAAATGATTTGTAGCAGCTTCTTATTAAACAGGCAGTCAACATATAATAAATATACGTAAAATAAAAAATTTATTTAGCAATACAATATAATTTTTCCGGCGAATGAATGTCCACATTCTACGCCCTTTATTGAACATGGCTCCGCGTGATGACAACTTACAAAAACGGTGTTTTGTTCTCATTTGAAGAACGACTGACTAATATATATAACTATATATTTATTGCATCAAAGTCACGTGACTTTGTTTTGTTACTTAAAGCCACAACATTAATGGTGAAAAAAGAAGCCACGACACTATCACCTTGATAACCAAATGGTCACAATAGCGAAAACAATATAACTTCCGTTGGACCTTTTCCCCCACTTTTTTTAGCCTTATAAAATAACCATTAAAATAAAAATAAATAAATAAATAAATGCAGATTCACTAATAAGCTGGCTAGACTATTTTTCTCTTTCCACTTATTTTATATACTTTAATCAAGATAGATTTTAGAATCAAGAAAGTAATTTTTATATTTTCATATATATTTTATATTTTCATATATATATATATATATATATATATATATATATGTAATGGTCTTGCTGACATACTATATGAAAGTAATATGTTAGCACCTTACCTATTTTTATGTTCTTAAAAATAACCGCAAAGATACATTATCTACATATTAACAAAATGAGTATTTTATATACTTACGTGTTTTTTATAACAAGTATGAATTGGTAACTTACAAACATATTAGTAAGTGTTTATGTATAATCTGTCAATTAAAACTTTACTAATAATGTTAAAATATTTTATTTCCCTATAATAAAAATTACTTACCATCTCCAACCATGCGCCAATTTTTACGCCAAATGCTATTTTGGTGTAAGATTTGGTATTTTGGTGCTCCAACCCAACACCATTTTGGTGTATAAATGGTGTTACACCAAATTTGGCGTAACACTATTCATCAACACAATTACTATTCATCAATCTTTTATTATATAACACTTTTAATTTAACATATTATAAATTTTGTAATTACTTATACTTTTTATGTAATATTTTTATAATATTAATTTTACATCTTAATTTTGATGTATAATTTTGATAAATTAGTTTTCGTATATAGTATTTTTATATAAAATTATAAGTTAATTTTATTATAAATTAAAATTGTATAAAAATATATAACCATCCCTTCGTAATGCATTAATAGAGCATTTATGAGAGCAACATACTAATCCTGGAAGTTGAATATTTATGTAGAAATTAAATTAAATTTTACCATCATATAATATTTATTTAATTATATCTTATCAATGATTTCATTTTTATTTGAATTATCCATTAATATGTATAATGTATAATATTTGCTTAGCTTTTATATTATTTAAAAATTTGTGGTATAAAATAATTTTATATTAAATGGTTATATAAGAAAGGAATATGAATTATATGGGATGAATATGTAAAACTTAAAAAAAGGATTTGTTTTATGAAATAAAAAAATAATATATAGAGAGAGAAAAATATAAAAGAGATTCTTTTTTAAAGTAAAAAATAGTGTAATGGGTTGGAGTTAATTTGTACTATTTTGGTGTAAAAAAATGGAGATGCCCTTAATAAATTACGTCCATCTTAAATCGTTTAACTTAAACTTGTGAGTGGTGAATTTAGTTACAGTTGCCGTGCAAACCATAGGCCAGTATTTGAGTTTTGTGTTAATTAGCAGCTAGCTGAGCAAAAGGTTTGACTGCAGTAGATAGAAATTGAAGGTCTATATATTGAGCAGTAGCATGAAAATCAAATTCTGTAGTGATAATGATGAAACAAGTACTGATTAGTGTAGAAGCGCTACTTTGCCGCCTGAATTATATTATTGGCTTACCTATTAAGTAACAATCAAACAGTTATTGCAAACTACTTCCGCCGTCTAATTTATGTGTTTGTCTTATTTGACTCAACGTGCAATTTAAGAAGAAAAAATAAAAAGAAATATTTTTAAATTGGATGAATACAAAAGATATCAATCTCTTCGAGATACACTTAGATATTATACCCTTGCCGTAATATTATCGATTCAAATATATCCCTTTTTCGTTAAGTTTATCCAAGGTGAACATCCAATCTTACGTGATACTGACATTCGATAAGGCAGATGATACATGACTTACCCCTCCCTTCTATTTTTTTCCACGACTAAAATTTTCTTCCCCTCTACCACTATTGCCAGCATTACCGCTTACCATAAAATATATTGTATTTCAAATTTTAGTCTTTTATAAGTATATGGATTAGGGGCGCTAGGTGGCATGCCATGTGGTATCCACCTCATCAAATGTCAATGTCACGTAGAATTAGATGTCCACCTTGACCAAACTTAATAGAAGAGGGGTATATTTGAACTGATAGTATTACGGCAAAGATATATTTGAATCCAAAGTATAACGAATGATATATTTAATTTTTTTCTCATAGTACAAGAATATATATTTGGCACCTTACCGTTTATAATATATCAAGGAAGCAGACTCACTTGTTGGAATAAGAGCTACATTGAATTTAAATATACTACGGATGAAAGTAAGATACATAAATTGAAATCTAACCATAAAGCATTTTTTTTAAGACTCTTCTTCATATGTTGAAAGATTATTGAAAATTATATTTTTTACAAAATATTTATGACTTTTTTTTTGTAAAGACTTTTCATATGAAGTGAATACCAGCTAAGATAATGCCATCTATATCTATTGTATAGAATACATAAGACTAATAGAATTTCCATGCTCAATATATGTAGATCATGAGGGTCTAAAAAAAACACTTAAAATGACAATTTTGACAAATTTCAAGGAAGCATGATTCTCTTATTAGACTTTATAATTTGTTTTCTATTGGTAGTTTCTCTTGATAGGAGATTATCAAATTATGTAAGGATCGCTAACGCTAACTGATCGAATATTATCTTATTATCTAATTGAATATTATGTTACTTAATATAGTTAACGAAATAAATTATTAATTGAGATATGTGGCCATACTCTCTTAAATGAGAGGTATTTCAAACATTAGCGTGAATGGTTCAAATCTAGCTTTTACTTAATCTATAATTGTAGCTACCTAGAATGTAGGTGAATTGACCTGTCAATGAAAACTGAAAACTGAAAGGAAGAAAACTTGCTGAATAGCTTCTAGTATGTAGAGTAGCTGCGAATTAGTATAAAATGAATTACGTTCCCCATCGACTCCAAGTGGTTTAAACAGTTACTAGCCAGTTTCTTGTTAGGAGTACTTTTATTTGCATAATATCGAAATTGAAAATTTTTCCCAGTTATATATTTTTTTGGTGTTTTACACTTAGTTGGCGTTTGGACATAAGAATTGTAAAATTGTTAACAAAGAAATTTTTTTTAAGTAAAAATTATATTTGAAAATTAGAGTTGTGATTTGATATGAATATAATTTGGAGCTGTTTTTGAAATTTTGTGAGTGGTTTGAAGTGAAAGATCTTTCGGAGTTTTTCAAATTTCAAAAAAATTTCGAAATGTAACTTCAAATCCGATGTAAGGCGACACTCTTAGGTCCGTGGTCAGATCTTGTTCATTCCGAGCATCATAAGGCAGATTATATCCTTGAGGTGGTGAGTTTTCTTCTTGACAGTAGTGATGTAGATATCACTTACATATGGAGTGGCCAAATTTGCGTAATTTAATTTGAGCCTTTTGCTTATATTTTAATATCTTTATCATCGCTTGCTTGGCTATATGTTACGTATACAGTACCTATTTTAGTATTTGTTTTCATCCTTATTATCTTAATAAAGGATTACAAAGTGGATAATATTGTTAGATTCACTTAAACTCCAACAGAGTTTGCAAGAAATATACAACCACCAGAAGTGGTTATATTTCGTATATCTCATTGTAACTAAATTTTGTTAACCACCAGAAGTGGTATATGCCTATGACCACCAGAAGTGATAATTTAGGCTTTTTATGGTTACAATTAAAGATAAACTAGAAAAATATTCTCTATATTACATGCACGCCTCGATTTGCTCCTGAAGTAGTAAATATTTTAAAAGAGGTTGAAGTATCACAATTTGATGTGATTAATGCGCGTTCAGGTAATTATGTTCGATTTCCTGAAGGATGAGAATTTTTTATAAATATTAATCTTTTCTCCTGAAGTGAATGTGATAATATTAATAAAGTCGTAAATATGAACGCGCTCTTATTGTAAATATATTACAATTCACCTCCAGAAGAGTTAATATGATTGAGAGAATATATACTCAATATTTCGTATTTTAAATTTGCTCCTGAAGAAGTAACACAATTGAAATTTCTTCCTGAAGTAGGAAAATATTATGAAGAGTTGTATTCTTGTACTTAAACAATTATTTTATATTATTTATTTGATTATGACTTTTTCTCATGATACCAGAAGTATTTGAGCAATATTTGATAGTACAAAATGTATCAACAACTCCTAAAGAGCTAACTGTTTGTCTAGAAGACACATGACACCAGTAATGTCTGATAAATATTAGATTGTGGATAATAAATGAATGCTCTCGAAGAGCTTATATACAAATATGTCATTCATATTATATGATTATGGTCAAAACATATGTTGTAGTAAACCTGAAGTTTACTAATACAAATGGTTATCATATTGAGATTACAAATGACTAGAAGATTGAAAATTTTCATGTTTCCACAATCATAGGGGGTAAAATAATATGTATGTGAGAAGTGACCCGCCTTATTCTTCAATTTGTAATATATCATGTATCACAGTAAACCAGAAGTTTACTAATGCAAAAACAGTCACAGTAAATCAGAAGTTTTACTGAGACAAAAGTAGCTACTGCAAACCAGAAATTTACTGATACAAAAATAGCCACAGTAAATCAGAAGTTTACTGATGTAAAAGTTTGTGCCATAGTAAACCAAAAGCTTACTAAGAGATAGCACATGACATGATAAACTTGAAGTTTTTATTTGCCATTTTTAAATGAGCTATTTGAGAATTCAGATAAGCATATACTGAAGAACTAGAAGATTCTTCAAGAATTCTCCTATGTTGCTTGTTCTCATAATAGCTTGATTATACCAGCTAAAGTTGGGACTAAATTTCCCGAATTCTAGAATATATAAAAGGTGAATATGGGCCCATTCACCCATCATGTGAACCACTTATAGATGCATATATAAGATGGTTACATGTATATTTATTGTCAACCTGCAGTTTGGCATTTGAAATTGTCTTTCTCAATTAAGAGCATAATTTTTAGATTATGAAATCAAGATAATTCATCTTGATGATGCTGGTTTATATCCAAGCTAGTTTAGCATTGAATACTTCCTATTAATGGCTAAACTATTGCTTATGACAATAAAGTCTCATATTTTGGTTTAAGATTTTCTAAATTACATACAGGAGCACTTGTATGCATCAGACCAACAAAATATGATAAGTCCTCCCCTCATAATTGGTTTAGGATCAAAAATCAAATATCTTTACTATCTAATAACTTTTGATGTATGGTATATGATTAATTTCTCTACCACAATGCACAAAGATATGTTTCCCAAAGAAGATTAGGGATATGAGTTAGTTTTTTTAACATTTGGGGGATGGAATAAAACAGCTAAAAAATATGCTATATGAATCAAATTATCATTAATATGATCTTCGCTTAGAAGATAATTCAAGTCAAATGCAAGAAGCATTTGTTAATCCAAAATTAAATATCATATTTCAGCTGCAAATGCTCCTATTAAAATTAAAGTCCCTAAAGGATAAAGTTTACCGTACGCATGAAGCGTAGTAAACCGATCGGTTCCAAAGGTAACAATCTTTGAAAAGGATAGGAGCAAATGATCAAAATGATCATAATAAGGAGGAAATAAGCCCCGGAAGAGTCCACGACATAACATTTCATGAAACTCTAGAAGAAGTTCAGGTACCTGAAAATAAATAAAGTGATGAGATCTCAACAAGTTATGTCGCTTGCGAACCGATACAAAATGATCGTCGACGATAGATTTGATATAATTTAGTGTACAATATTGTGAGGATCAGGCCTGTAGTCCAGACACTTGAAGATGTCATGCCATTTAGATGAAAGTCATAACCTATATGACTCATTTGATCAAATTTATATAAAGATCCCTGAAGGATTTAAAATGCTTGAAGCATATAATTCAAAGTCTCGAGAAATGTACTCAATCATATTACAAAAATCTTTGTATGATTTAAAATAATTAGGGCGCATGTGGTATAATCGCCTCATTGAATTGATGAATGAAGGTTATATAAATAATGGCATTTGTCCATACATTTTTATAAAGAAAACAATATTAGAGTTTGTTATACGTGTTGTTTATGTTAATGACATAAATCTCATAGGAACTCCAGAAGAGCTCCAAAGGAAAAAACTTTGTCTTAGTCTACAAATTGAATATTTAGCAGACAGTATCTGTATCCATCAATCTGTCTATATAAAAAATATCCTAAAACGCTTTTACATGGACAAAGCGCACCCATTAAGTACATCAATGGTTGTTCGATCACTTGAAGTGAATAAGGACCCGTTCCGATCTCCAGAAGAGGATGAGGAACTCCTTGGTCCTAAAACACCCTATCTCAGTACAATTGGTACACTTATGTATCTTGCTAATACTACAAGGCCTGACATAATATTTTCTGTTAATTTACTTGCAAGATATAGCTCTTCTCCTACACGGAGATATTGGAATGGGATTAAGCATATTTTGCGATATTTAAAGGAAACTCTTGATATGGGTTTGTTTTATGCTAACAAAGGTAGTGCAGATCTTGTTGGTTATGCAGATGCAGGTTATTTATCTGATCCCCATAAAGCTCGATCTCAAATCGGGTACGTGTTTATATGTGGAGTTACTGTCATATCATGGCGCTCCACAAAGAAATCAATATTTGCTACTTCTTCAAATCATGCTGAGATAATAGCTATTCATGAAGCAAGCAGGGAATGCGTATGGTTGGGATATGTGATTCATTTTATTCAAGAAAAATGTGGTTTGGAATGTGATAAAAGATCCACAATTTTATGCGAAGACAATGCTGCATGCATAGCCCAATTAAATAGAGAATTTATAAAATGAAATAGAACGAAGCACATTTCACCAAAATTATTCTACACACATGATCTTCAGAATAGTGACATTGATGTGCAACAAATCCGTTCAAGTAAAAATCCGGCAGATTTGTTCACTAAGTCTTTGCCAACTTCAACTTTTGAGAAGATGATATACAAGATTGGAATGCGGAGATTCAAATATTTGAAACAAGGTTTTCATGAGGGGGAGTGAAATACGCATTGTACTCTTTTTTTCTTACTAAAGTTTTTTTCCCATGGGGTTTTTCTTGTAAGGTTTTTAATGAGGCGGCTATAAATGCGTATTACTAAATATGTGTACTCTTTTTCCTTCACTAGGTTTTTTCCTACTGGGTTTTTTCTAGTAAGGTTTTAACGAGACACATTATCTTTTAATGAACATCCAAGGGGGAGTGATATGAAAATATTATATTGTGGATGTCCATTCATTATTCCGTTATGGATAATCTTCCTGAAGAATATTATACATTTAGTAATCTGTTGAAGTTTATCTACAAACAGCTGATGCATGCAGGTTGCAAGCAACTCAATGAAATGATTTGTAGCAGCTTCTTATTAAACAGGCAGTCAACATATAATAAATATACGTAAAATAAAAAATTTATTTAGCAATACAATATAATTTTTCCGGCGAATGAATGTCCACATTCTACGCCCTTTATTGAACATGGCTCCGCGTGATGACAACTTACAAAAACGGTGTTTTGTTCTCATTTGAAGAACGACTGACTAATATATATAACTATATATTTATTGCATCAAAGTCACGTGACTTTGTTTTGTTACTTAAAGCCACAACATTAATGGTGAAAAAAGAAGCCACGACACTATCACCTTGATAACCAAATGGTCACAATAGCGAAAACAATATAACTTCCGTTGGACCTTTTCCCCCACTTTTTTTAGCCTTATAAAATAACCATTAAAATAAAAATAAATAAATAAATAAATGCAGATTCACTAATAAGCTGGCTAGACTATTTTTCTCTTTCCACTTATTTTATATACTTTAATCAAGATAGATTTTAGAATCAAGAAAGTAATTTTTATATTTTCATATATATTTTATATTTTCATATATATATATATATATATATATATATATATATATGTAATGGTCTTGCTGACATACTATATGAAAGTAATATGTTAGCACCTTACCTATTTTTATGTTCTTAAAAATAACCGCAAAGATACATTATCTACATATTAACAAAATGAGTATTTTATATACTTACGTGTTTTTTATAACAAGTATGAATTGGTAACTTACAAACATATTAGTAAGTGTTTATGTATAATCTGTCAATTAAAACTTTACTAATAATGTTAAAATATTTTATTTCCCTATAATAAAAATTACTTACCATCTCCAACCATGCGCCAATTTTTACGCCAAATGCTATTTTGGTGTAAGATTTGGTATTTTGGTGCTCCAACCCAACACCATTTTGGTGTATAAATGGTGTTACACCAAATTTGGCGTAACACTATTCATCAACACAATTACTATTCATCAATCTTTTATTATATAACACTTTTAATTTAACATATTATAAATTTTGTAATTACTTATACTTTTTATGTAATATTTTTATAATATTAATTTTACATCTTAATTTTGATGTATAATTTTGATAAATTAGTTTTCGTATATAGTATTTTTATATAAAATTATAAGTTAATTTTATTATAAGTTAAAATTGTATAAAAATAAATAACCATCCCTTCGTAATGCATTAATAGAGCATTTATGAGAGCAATATACTAATCCTGGAAGTTGAATATTTATATAGAAATTAAATTAAATTTTACCATCATATAATATTTATTTAATTATATCTTATCAATGATTTTATTTTTATTTGAATTATCCATTAATATGTATAATGTATAATATTTGCTTAGCTTTTATATTATTTAAAAATTTGTGGTATAAAATAATTTTATATTAAATGGTTATATAAGAAAGGAATATGAATTATATGGGATGAATATGTAAAACTTAAAAAAAGGATTTGTTTTATGAAATAAAAAAATAATATATAGAGAGAGAAAAATATAAAAGAGATTCTTTTTTAAAGTAAAAAATAGTGTAATGGGTTGGAGTTAATTTGTACTATTTTGGTGTAAAAAAATGGAGATGCCCTTAATAAATTACGTCCATCTTAAATCGTTTAACTTAAACTTGTGAGTGGTGAATTTAGTTACAGTTGCCGTGCAAACCATAGGCCAGTATTTGAGTTTTGTGTTAATTAGCAGCTAGCTGAGCAAAAGGTTTGACTGCAGTAGATAGAAATTGAAGGTCTATATATTGAGCAGTAGCATGAAAATCAAATTCTGTAGTGATAATGATGAAACAAGTACTGATTAGTGTAGAAGCGCTACTTTGCCGCCTGAATTATATTATTGGCTTACCTATTAAGTAACAATCAAACAGTTATTGCAAACTACTTCCGCCGTCTAATTTATGTGTTTGTCTTATTTGACTCAACGTGCAATTTAAGAAGAAAAAATAAAAAGAAATATTTTTAAATTGGATGAATACAAAAGATATCAATCTCTTCGAGATACACTTAGATATTATACCCTTGCCGTAATATTATCGATTCAAATATATCCCTTTTTCGTTAAGTTTATCCAAGGTGAACATCCAATCTTACGTGATACTGACATTCGATAAGGCAGATGATACATGACTTACCCCTCCCTTCTATTTTTTTCCACGACTAAAATTTTCTTCCCCTCTACCACTATTGCCAGCATTACCGCTTACCATAAAATATATTGTATTTCAAATTTTAGTCTTTTATAAGTATATGGATTAGGGGCGCTAGGTGGCATGCCATGTGGTATCCACCTCATCAAATGTCAATGTCACGTAGAATTAGATGTCCACCTTGACCAAACTTAATAGAAGAGGGGTATATTTGAACTGATAGTATTACGGCAAAGATATATTTGAATCCAAAGTATAACGAATGATATATTTAATTTTTTTCTCATAGTACAAGAATATATATTTGGCACCTTACCGTTTATAATATATCAAGGAAGCAGACTCACTTGTTGGAATAAGAGCTACATTGAATTTAAATATACTACGGATGAAAGTAAGATACATAAATTGAAATCTAACCATAAAGCATTTTTTTTAAGACTCTTCTTCATATGTTGAAAGATTATTGAAAATTATATTTTTTACAAAATATTTATGACTTTTTTTTTGTAAAGACTTTTCATATGAAGTGAATACCAGCTAAGATAATGCCATCTATATCTATTGTATAGAATACATAAGACTAATAGAATTTCCATGCTCAATATATGTAGATCATGAGGGTCTAAAAAAAACACTTAAAATGACAATTTTGACAAATTTCAAGGAAGCATGATTCTCTTATTAGACTTTATAATTTGTTTTCTATTGGTAGTTTCTCTTGATAGGAGATTATCAAATTATGTAAGGATCGCTAACGCTAACTGATCGAATATTATCTTATTATCTAATTGAATATTATGTTACTTAATATAGTTAACGAAATAAATTATTAATTGAGATATGTGGCCATACTCTCTTAAATGAGAGGTATTTCAAACATTAGCGTGAATGGTTCAAATCTAGCTTTTACTTAATCTATAATTGTAGCTACCTAGAATGTAGGTGAATTGACCTGTCAATGAAAACTGAAAACTGAAAGGAAGAAAACTTGCTGAATAGCTTCTAGTATGTAGAGTAGCTGCGAATTAGTATAAAATGAATTACGTTCCCCATCGACTCCAAGTGGTTTAAACAGTTACTAGCCAGTTTCTTGTTAGGAGTACTTTTATTTGCATAATATCGAAATTGAAAATTTTTCCCAGTTATATATTTTTTTGGTGTTTTACACTTAGTTGGCGTTTGGACATAAGAATTGTAAAATTGTTAACAAAGAAATTTTTTTTAAGTAAAAATTATATTTGAAAATTAGAGTTGTGATTTGATATGAATATAATTTGGAGCTGTTTTTGAAATTTTGTGAGTGGTTTGAAGTGAAAGATCTTTCGGAGTTTTTCAAATTTCAAAAAAATTTCGAAATGTAACTTCAAATCCGATGTAAGGCGACACTCTTAGGTCCGTGGTCAGATCTTGTTCATTCCGAGCATCATAAGGCAGATTATATCCTTGAGGTGGTGAGTTTTCTTCTTGACAGTAGTGATGTAGATATCACTTACATATGGAGTGGCCAAATTTGCGTAATTTAATTTGAGCCTTTTGCTTATATTTTAATATCTTTATCATCGCTTGCTTGGCTATATGTTACGTATACAGTACCTATTTTAGTATTTGTTTTCATCCTTATTATCTTAATAAAGGATTACAAAGTGGATAATATTGTTAGATTCACTTAAACTCCAACAGAGTTTGCAAGAAATATACAACCACCAGAAGTGGTTATATTTCGTATATCTCATTGTAACTAAATTTTGTTAACCACCAGAAGTGGTATATGCCTATGACCACCAGAAGTGATAATTTAGGCTTTTTATGGTTACAATTAAAGATAAACTAGAAAAATATTCTCTATATTACATGCACGCCTCGATTTGCTCCTGAAGTAGTAAATATTTTAAAAGAGGTTGAAGTATCACAATTTGATGTGATTAATGCGCGTTCAGGTAATTATGTTCGATTTCCTGAAGGATGAGAATTTTTTATAAATATTAATCTTTTCTCCTGAAGTGAATGTGATAATATTAATAAAGTCGTAAATATGAACGCGCTCTTATTGTAAATATATTACAATTCACCTCCAGAAGAGTTAATATGATTGAGAGAATATATACTCAATATTTCGTATTTTAAATTTGCTCCTGAAGAAGTAACACAATTGAAATTTCTTCCTGAAGTAGGAAAATATTATGAAGAGTTGTATTCTTGTACTTAAACAATTATTTTATATTATTTATTTGATTATGACTTTTTCTCATGATACCAGAAGTGTTTGAGCAATATTTGATAGTACAAAATGTATCAACAACTCCTAAAGAGCTAACTGTTTGTCTAGAAGACACATGACACCAGTAATGTCTGATAAATATTAGATTGTGGATAATAAATGAATGCTCTCGAAGAGCTTATATACAAATATGTCATTCATATTATATGATTATGGTCAAAACATATGTTGTAGTAAACCTGAAGTTTACTAATACAAATGGTTATCATATTGAGATTACAAATGACTAGAAGATTGAAAATTTTCATGTTTCCACAATCATAGGGGGTAAAATAATATGTATGTGAGAAGTGACCCGCCTTATTCTTCAATTTGTAATATATCATGTATCACAGTAAACCAGAAGTTTACTAATGCAAAAACAGTCACAGTAAATCAGAAGTTTTACTGAGACAAAAGTAGCTACTGCAAACCAGAAATTTACTGATACAAAAATAGCCACAGTAAATCAGAAGTTTACTGATGTAAAAGTTTGTGCCATAGTAAACCAAAAGCTTACTAAGAGATAGCACATGACATGATAAACTTGAAGTTTTTATTTGCCATTTTTAAATGAGCTATTTGAGAATTCAGATAAGCATATACTGAAGAACTAGAAGATTCTTCAAGAATTCTCCTATGTTGCTTGTTCTCATAATAGCTTGATTATACCAGCTAAAGTTGGGACTAAATTTCCCGAATTCTAGAATATATAAAAGGTGAATATGGGCCCATTCACCCATCATGTGAACCACTTATAGATGCATATATAAGATGGTTACATGTATATTTATTGTCAACCTGCAGTTTGGCATTTGAAATTGTCTTTCTCAATTAAGAGCATAATTTTTAGATTATGAAATCAAGATAATTCATCTTGATGATGCTGGTTTATATCCAAGCTAGTTTAGCATTGAATACTTCCTATTAATGGCTAAACTATTGCTTATGACAATAAAGTCTCATATTTTGGTTTAAGATTTTCTAAATTACATACAGGAGCACTTGTATGCATCAGACCAACAAAATATGATAAGTCCTCCCCTCATAATTGGTTTAGGATCAAAAATCAAATATCTTTACTATCTAATAACTTTTGATGTATGGTATATGATTAATTTCTCTACCACAATGCACAAAGATATGTTTCCCAAAGAAGATTAGGGATATGAGTTAGTTTTTTTAACATTTGGGGGATGGAATAAAACAGCTAAAAAATATGCTATATGAATCAAATTATCATTAATATGATCTTCGCTTAGAAGATAATTCAAGTCAAATGCAAGAAGCATTTGTTAATCCAAAATTAAATATCATATTTCAGCTGCAAATGCTCCTATTAAAATTAAAGTCCCTAAAGGATAAAGTTTACCGTACGCATGAAGCGTAGTAAACCGATCGGTTCCAAAGGTAACAATCTTTGAAAAGGATAGGAGCAAATGATCAAAATGATCATAATAAGGAGGAAATAAGCCCCGGAAGAGTCCACGACATAACATTTCATGAAACTCTAGAAGAAGTTCAGGTACCTGAAAATAAATAAAGTGATGAGATCTCAACAAGTTATGTCGCTTGCGAACCGATACAAAATGATCGTCGACGATAGATTTGATATAATTTAGTGTACAATATTGTGAGGATCAGGCCTGTAGTCCAGACACTTGAAGATGTCATGCCATTTAGATGAAAGTCATAACCTATATGACTCATTTGATCAAATTTATATAAAGATCCCTGAAGGATTTAAAATGCTTGAAGCATATAATTCAAAGTCTCGAGAAATGTACTCAATCATATTACAAAAATCTTTGTATGATTTAAAATAATTAGGGCGCATGTGGTATAATCGCCTCATTGAATTGATGAATGAAGGTTATATAAATAATGGCATTTGTCCATACATTTTTATAAAGAAAACAATATTAGAGTTTGTTATACGTGTTGTTTATGTTAATGACATAAATCTCATAGGAACTCCAGAAGAGCTCCAAAGGAAAAAACTTTGTCTTAGTCTACAAATTGAATATTTAGCAGACAGTATCTGTATCCATCAATCTGTCTATATAAAAAATATCCTAAAACGCTTTTACATGGACAAAGCGCACCCATTAAGTACATCAATGGTTGTTCGATCACTTGAAGTGAATAAGGACCCGTTCCGATCTCCAGAAGAGGATGAGGAACTCCTTGGTCCTAAAACACCCTATCTCAGTACAATTGGTACACTTATGTATCTTGCTAATACTACAAGGCCTGACATAATATTTTCTGTTAATTTACTTGCAAGATATAGCTCTTCTCCTACACGGAGATATTGGAATGGGATTAAGCATATTTTGCGATATTTAAAGGAAACTCTTGATATGGGTTTGTTTTATGCTAACAAAGGTAGTGCAGATCTTGTTGGTTATGCAGATGCAGGTTATTTATCTGATCCCCATAAAGCTCGATCTCAAATCGGGTACGTGTTTATATGTGGAGTTACTGTCATATCATGGCGCTCCACAAAGAAATCAATATTTGCTACTTCTTCAAATCATGCTGAGATAATAGCTATTCATGAAGCAAGCAGGGAATGCGTATGGTTGGGATATGTGATTCATTTTATTCAAGAAAAATGTGGTTTGGAATGTGATAAAAGATCCACAATTTTATGCGAAGACAATGCTGCATGCATAGCCCAATTAAATAGAGAATTTATAAAATGAAATAGAACGAAGCACATTTCACCAAAATTATTCTACACACATGATCTTCAGAATAGTGACATTGATGTGCAACAAATCCGTTCAAGTAAAAATCCGGCAGATTTGTTCACTAAGTCTTTGCCAACTTCAACTTTTGAGAAGATGATATACAAGATTGGAATGCGGAGATTCAAATATTTGAAACAAGGTTTTCATGAGGGGGAGTGAAATACGCATTGTACTCTTTTTTTCTTACTAAAGTTTTTTTCCCATGGGGTTTTTCTTGTAAGGTTTTTAATGAGGCGGCTATAAATGCGTATTACTAAATATGTGTACTCTTTTTCCTTCACTAGGTTTTTTCCTACTGGGTTTTTTCTAGTAAGGTTTTAACGAGACACATTATCTTTTAATGAACATCCAAGGGGGAGTGATATGAAAATATTATATTGTGGATGTCCATTCATTATTCCGTTATGGATAATCTTCCTGAAGAATATTATACATTTAGTAATCTGTTGAAGTTTATCTACAAACAGCTGATGCATGCAGGTTGCAAGCAACTCAATGAAATGATTTGTAGCAGCTTCTTATTAAACAGGCAGTCAACATATAATAAATATACGTAAAATAAAAAATTTATTTAGCAATACAATATAATTTTTCCGGCGAATGAATGTCCACATTCTACGCCCTTTATTGAACATGGCTCCGCGTGATGACAACTTACAAAAACGGTGTTTTGTTCTCATTTGAAGAACGACTGACTAATATATATAACTATATATTTATTGCATCAAAGTCACGTGACTTTGTTTTGTTACTTAAAGCCACAACATTAATGGTGAAAAAAGAAGCCACGACACTATCACCTTGATAACCAAATGGTCACAATAGCGAAAACAATATAACTTCCGTTGGACCTTTTCCCCCACTTTTTTTAGCCTTATAAAATAACCATTAAAATAAAAATAAATAAATAAATAAATGCAGATTCACTAATAAGCTGGCTAGACTATTTTTCTCTTTCCACTTATTTTATATACTTTAATCAAGATAGATTTTAGAATCAAGAAAGTAATTTTTATATTTTCATATATATTTTATATTTTCATATATATATATATATATATATATATATATATATGTAATGGTCTTGCTGACATACTATATGAAAGTAATATGTTAGCACCTTACCTATTTTTATGTTCTTAAAAATAACCGCAAAGATACATTATCTACATATTAACAAAATGAGTATTTTATATACTTACGTGTTTTTTATAACAAGTATGAATTGGTAACTTACAAACATATTAGTAAGTGTTTATGTATAATCTGTCAATTAAAACTTTACTAATAATGTTAAAATATTTTATTTCCCTATAATAAAAATTACTTACCATCTCCAACCATGCGCCAATTTTTACGCCAAATGCTATTTTGGTGTAAGATTTGGTATTTTGGTGCTCCAACCCAACACCATTTTGGTGTATAAATGGTGTTACACCAAATTTGGCGTAACACTATTCATCAACACAATTACTATTCATCAATCTTTTATTATATAACACTTTTAATTTAACATATTATAAATTTTGTAATTACTTATACTTTTTATGTAATATTTTTATAATATTAATTTTACATCTTAATTTTGATGTATAATTTTGATAAATTAGTTTTCGTATATAGTATTTTTATATAAAATTATAAGTTAATTTTATTATAAATTAAAATTGTATAAAAATATATAACCATCCCTTCGTAATGCATTAATAGAGCATTTATGAGAGCAACATACTAATCCTGGAAGTTGAATATTTATGTAGAAATTAAATTAAATTTTACCATCATATAATATTTATTTAATTATATCTTATCAATGATTTCATTTTTATTTGAATTATCCATTAATATGTATAATGTATAATATTTGCTTAGCTTTTATATTATTTAAAAATTTGTGGTATAAAATAATTTTATATTAAATGGTTATATAAGAAAGGAATATGAATTATATGGGATGAATATGTAAAACTTAAAAAAAGGATTTGTTTTATGAAATAAAAAAATAATATATAGAGAGAGAAAAATATAAAAGAGATTCTTTTTTAAAGTAAAAAATAGTGTAATGGGTTGGAGTTAATTTGTACTATTTTGGTGTAAAAAAATGGAGATGCCCTTAATAAATTACGTCCATCTTAAATCGTTTAACTTAAACTTGTGAGTGGTGAATTTAGTTACAGTTGCCGTGCAAACCATAGGCCAGTATTTGAGTTTTGTGTTAATTAGCAGCTAGCTGAGCAAAAGGTTTGACTGCAGTAGATAGAAATTGAAGGTCTATATATTGAGCAGTAGCATGAAAATCAAATTCTGTAGTGATAATGATGAAACAAGTACTGATTAGTGTAGAAGCGCTACTTTGCCGCCTGAATTATATTATTGGCTTACCTATTAAGTAACAATCAAACAGTTATTGCAAACTACTTCCGCCGTCTAATTTATGTGTTTGTCTTATTTGACTCAACGTGCAATTTAAGAAGAAAAAATAAAAAGAAATATTTTTAAATTGGATGAATACAAAAGATATCAATCTCTTCGAGATACACTTAGATATTATACCCTTGCCGTAATATTATCGATTCAAATATATCCCTTTTTCGTTAAGTTTATCCAAGGTGAACATCCAATCTTACGTGATACTGACATTCGATAAGGCAGATGATACATGACTTACCCCTCCCTTCTATTTTTTTCCACGACTAAAATTTTCTTCCCCTCTACCACTATTGCCAGCATTACCGCTTACCATAAAATATATTGTATTTCAAATTTTAGTCTTTTATAAGTATATGGATTAGGGGCGCTAGGTGGCATGCCATGTGGTATCCACCTCATCAAATGTCAATGTCACGTAGAATTAGATGTCCACCTTGACCAAACTTAATAGAAGAGGGGTATATTTGAACTGATAGTATTACGGCAAAGATATATTTGAATCCAAAGTATAACGAATGATATATTTAATTTTTTTCTCATAGTACAAGAATATATATTTGGCACCTTACCGTTTATAATATATCAAGGAAGCAGACTCACTTGTTGGAATAAGAGCTACATTGAATTTAAATATACTACGGATGAAAGTAAGATACATAAATTGAAATCTAACCATAAAGCATTTTTTTTAAGACTCTTCTTCATATGTTGAAAGATTATTGAAAATTATATTTTTTACAAAATATTTATGACTTTTTTTTTGTAAAGACTTTTCATATGAAGTGAATACCAGCTAAGA
The DNA here is from genome assembly GCF_000715075.1 of Nicotiana tabacum. Taxonomy (NCBI): domain Eukaryota; kingdom Viridiplantae; phylum Streptophyta; class Magnoliopsida; order Solanales; family Solanaceae; genus Nicotiana; species Nicotiana tabacum. Next base: position 54,307,711 of record NC_134098.1, read on the forward strand.
TAATGCCATCTATATCTATTGTATAGAATACATAAGACTAATAGAATTTCCATGCTCAATATATGTAGATCATGAGGGTCTAAAAAAAACACTTAAAATGACAATTTTGACAAATTTCAAGGAAGCATGATTCTCTTATTAGACTTTATAATTTGTTTTCTATTGGTAGTTTCTCTTGATAGGAGATTATCAAATTATGTAAGGATCGCTAACGCTAACTGATCGAATATTATCTTATTATCTAATTGAATATTATGTTACTTAATATAGTTAACGAAATAAATTATTAATTGAGATATGTGGCCATACTCTCTTAAATGAGAGGTATTTCAAACATTAGCGTGAATGGTTCAAATCTAGCTTTTACTTAATCTATAATTGTAGCTACCTAGAATGTAGGTGAATTGACCTGTCAATGAAAACTGAAAACTGAAAGGAAGAAAACTTGCTGAATAGCTTCTAGTATGTAGAGTAGCTGCGAATTAGTATAAAATGAATTACGTTCCCCATCGACTCCAAGTGGTTTAAACAGTTACTAGCCAGTTTCTTGTTAGGAGTACTTTTATTTGCATAATATCGAAATTGAAAATTTTTCCCAGTTATATATTTTTTTGGTGTTTTACACTTAGTTGGCGTTTGGACATAAGAATTGTAAAATTGTTAACAAAGAAATTTTTTTTAAGTAAAAATTATATTTGAAAATTAGAGTTGTGATTTGATATGAATATAATTTGGAGCTGTTTTTGAAATTTTGTGAGTGGTTTGAAGTGAAAGATCTTTCGGAGTTTTTCAAATTTCAAAAAAATTTCGAAATGTAACTTCAAATCCGATGTAAGGCGACACTCTTAGGTCCGTGGTCAGATCTTGTTCATTCCGAGCATCATAAGGCAGATTATATCCTTGAGGTGGTGAGTTTTCTTCTTGACAGTAGTGATGTAGATATCACTTACATATGGAGTGGCCAAATTTGCGTAATTTAATTTGAGCCTTTTGCTTATATTTTAATATCTTTATCATCGCTTGCTTGGCTATATGTTACGTATACAGTACCTATTTTAGTATTTGTTTTCATCCTTATTATCTTAATAAAGGATTACAAAGTGGATAATATTGTTAGATTCACTTAAACTCCAACAGAGTTTGCAAGAAATATACAACCACCAGAAGTGGTTATATTTCGTATATCTCATTGTAACTAAATTTTGTTAACCACCAGAAGTGGTATATGCCTATGACCACCAGAAGTGATAATTTAGGCTTTTTATGGTTACAATTAAAGATAAACTAGAAAAATATTCTCTATATTACATGCACGCCTCGATTTGCTCCTGAAGTAGTAAATATTTTAAAAGAGGTTGAAGTATCACAATTTGATGTGATTAATGCGCGTTCAGGTAATTATGTTCGATTTCCTGAAGGATGAGAATTTTTTATAAATATTAATCTTTTCTCCTGAAGTGAATGTGATAATATTAATAAAGTCGTAAATATGAACGCGCTCTTATTGTAAATATATTACAATTCACCTCCAGAAGAGTTAATATGATTGAGAGAATATATACTCAATATTTCGTATTTTAAATTTGCTCCTGAAGAAGTAACACAATTGAAATTTCTTCCTGAAGTAGGAAAATATTATGAAGAGTTGTATTCTTGTACTTAAACAATTATTTTATATTATTTATTTGATTATGACTTTTTCTCATGATACCAGAAGTATTTGAGCAATATTTGATAGTACAAAATGTATCAACAACTCCTAAAGAGCTAACTGTTTGTCTAGAAGACACATGACACCAGTAATGTCTGATAAATATTAGATTGTGGATAATAAATGAATGCTCTCGAAGAGCTTATATACAAATATGTCATTCATATTATATGATTATGGTCAAAACATATGTTGTAGTAAACCTGAAGTTTACTAATACAAATGGTTATCATATTGAGATTACAAATGACTAGAAGATTGAAAATTTTCATGTTTCCACAATCATAGGGGGTAAAATAATATGTATGTGAGAAGTGACCCGCCTTATTCTTCAATTTGTAATATATCATGTATCACAGTAAACCAGAAGTTTACTAATGCAAAAACAGTCACAGTAAATCAGAAGTTTTACTGAGACAAAAGTAGCTACTGCAAACCAGAAATTTACTGATACAAAAATAGCCACAGTAAATCAGAAGTTTACTGATGTAAAAGTTTGTGCCATAGTAAACCAAAAGCTTACTAAGAGATAGCACATGACATGATAAACTTGAAGTTTTTATTTGCCATTTTTAAATGAGCTATTTGAGAATTCAGATAAGCATATACTGAAGAACTAGAAGATTCTTCAAGAATTCTCCTATGTTGCTTGTTCTCATAATAGCTTGATTATACCAGCTAAAGTTGGGACTAAATTTCCCGAATTCTAGAATATATAAAAGGTGAATATGGGCCCATTCACCCATCATGTGAACCACTTATAGATGCATATATAAGATGGTTACATGTATATTTATTGTCAACCTGCAGTTTGGCATTTGAAATTGTCTTTCTCAATTAAGAGCATAATTTTTAGATTATGAAATCAAGATAATTCATCTTGATGATGCTGGTTTATATCCAAGCTAGTTTAGCATTGAATACTTCCTATTAATGGCTAAACTATTGCTTATGACAATAAAGTCTCATATTTTGGTTTAAGATTTTCTAAATTACATACAGGAGCACTTGTATGCATCAGACCAACAAAATATGATAAGTCCTCCCCTCATAATTGGTTTAGGATCAAAAATCAAATATCTTTACTATCTAATAACTTTTGATGTATGGTATATGATTAATTTCTCTACCACAATGCACAAAGATATGTTTCCCAAAGAAGATTAGGGATATGAGTTAGTTTTTTTAACATTTGGGGGATGGAATAAAACAGCTAAAAAATATGCTATATGAATCAAATTATCATTAATATGATCTTCGCTTAGAAGATAATTCAAGTCAAATGCAAGAAGCATTTGTTAATCCAAAATTAAATATCATATTTCAGCTGCAAATGCTCCTATTAAAATTAAAGTCCCTAAAGGATAAAGTTTACCGTACGCATGAAGCGTAGTAAACCGATCGGTTCCAAAGGTAACAATCTTTGAAAAGGATAGGAGCAAATGATCAAAATGATCATAATAAGGAGGAAATAAGCCCCGGAAGAGTCCACGACATAACATTTCATGAAACTCTAGAAGAAGTTCAGGTACCTGAAAATAAATAAAGTGATGAGATCTCAACAAGTTATGTCGCTTGCGAACCGATACAAAATGATCGTCGACGATAGATTTGATATAATTTAGTGTACAATATTGTGAGGATCAGGCCTGTAGTCCAGACACTTGAAGATGTCATGCCATTTAGATGAAAGTCATAACCTATATGACTCATTTGATCAAATTTATATAAAGATCCCTGAAGGATTTAAAATGCTTGAAGCATATAATTCAAAGTCTCGAGAAATGTACTCAATCATATTACAAAAATCTTTGTATGATTTAAAATAATTAGGGCGCATGTGGTATAATCGCCTCATTGAATTGATGAATGAAGGTTATATAAATAATGGCATTTGTCCATACATTTTTATAAAGAAAACAATATTAGAGTTTGTTATACGTGTTGTTTATGTTAATGACATAAATCTCATAGGAACTCCAGAAGAGCTCCAAAGGAAAAAACTTTGTCTTAGTCTACAAATTGAATATTTAGCAGACAGTATCTGTATCCATCAATCTGTCTATATAAAAAATATCCTAAAACGCTTTTACATGGACAAAGCGCACCCATTAAGTACATCAATGGTTGTTCGATCACTTGAAGTGAATAAGGACCCGTTCCGATCTCCAGAAGAGGATGAGGAACTCCTTGGTCCTAAAACACCCTATCTCAGTACAATTGGTACACTTATGTATCTTGCTAATACTACAAGGCCTGACATAATATTTTCTGTTAATTTACTTGCAAGATATAGCTCTTCTCCTACACGGAGATATTGGAATGGGATTAAGCATATTTTGCGATATTTAAAGGAAACTCTTGATATGGGTTTGTTTTATGCTAACAAAGGTAGTGCAGATCTTGTTGGTTATGCAGATGCAGGTTATTTATCTGATCCCCATAAAGCTCGATCTCAAATCGGGTACGTGTTTATATGTGGAGTTACTGTCATATCATGGCGCTCCACAAAGAAATCAATATTTGCTACTTCTTCAAATCATGCTGAGATAATAGCTATTCATGAAGCAAGCAGGGAATGCGTATGGTTGGGATATGTGATTCATTTTATTCAAGAAAAATGTGGTTTGGAATGTGATAAAAGATCCACAATTTTATGCGAAGACAATGCTGCATGCATAGCCCAATTAAATAGAGAATTTATAAAATGAAATAGAACGAAGCACATTTCACCAAAATTATTCTACACACATGATCTTCAGAATAGTGACATTGATGTGCAACAAATCCGTTCAAGTAAAAATCCGGCAGATTTGTTCACTAAGTCTTTGCCAACTTCAACTTTTGAGAAGATGATATACAAGATTGGAATGCGGAGATTCAAATATTTGAAACAAGGTTTTCATGAGGGGGAGTGAAATACGCATTGTACTCTTTTTTTCTTACTAAAGTTTTTTTCCCATGGGGTTTTTCTTGTAAGGTTTTTAATGAGGCGGCTATAAATGCGTATTACTAAATATGTGTACTCTTTTTCCTTCACTAGGTTTTTTCCTACTGGGTTTTTTCTAGTAAGGTTTTAACGAGACACATTATCTTTTAATGAACATCCAAGGGGGAGTGATATGAAAATATTATATTGTGGATGTCCATTCATTATTCCGTTATGGATAATCTTCCTGAAGAATATTATACATTTAGTAATCTGTTGAAGTTTATCTACAAACAGCTGATGCATGCAGGTTGCAAGCAACTCAATGAAATGATTTGTAGCAGCTTCTTATTAAACAGGCAGTCAACATATAATAAATATACGTAAAATAAAAAATTTATTTAGCAATACAATATAATTTTTCCGGCGAATGAATGTCCACATTCTACGCCCTTTATTGAACATGGCTCCGCGTGATGACAACTTACAAAAACGGTGTTTTGTTCTCATTTGAAGAACGACTGACTAATATATATAACTATATATTTATTGCATCAAAGTCACGTGACTTTGTTTTGTTACTTAAAGCCACAACATTAATGGTGAAAAAAGAAGCCACGACACTATCACCTTGATAACCAAATGGTCACAATAGCGAAAACAATATAACTTCCGTTGGACCTTTTCCCCCACTTTTTTTAGCCTTATAAAATAACCATTAAAATAAAAATAAATAAATAAATAAATGCAGATTCACTAATAAGCTGGCTAGACTATTTTTCTCTTTCCACTTATTTTATATACTTTAATCAAGATAGATTTTAGAATCAAGAAAGTAATTTTTATATTTTCATATATATTTTATATTTTCATATATATATATATATATATATATATATATATATATGTAATGGTCTTGCTGACATACTATATGAAAGTAATATGTTAGCACCTTACCTATTTTTATGTTCTTAAAAATAACCGCAAAGATACATTATCTACATATTAACAAAATGAGTATTTTATATACTTACGTGTTTTTTATAACAAGTATGAATTGGTAACTTACAAACATATTAGTAAGTGTTTATGTATAATCTGTCAATTAAAACTTTACTAATAATGTTAAAATATTTTATTTCCCTATAATAAAAATTACTTACCATCTCCAACCATGCGCCAATTTTTACGCCAAATGCTATTTTGGTGTAAGATTTGGTATTTTGGTGCTCCAACCCAACACCATTTTGGTGTATAAATGGTGTTACACCAAATTTGGCGTAACACTATTCATCAACACAATTACTATTCATCAATCTTTTATTATATAACACTTTTAATTTAACATATTATAAATTTTGTAATTACTTATACTTTTTATGTAATATTTTTATAATATTAATTTTACATCTTAATTTTGATGTATAATTTTGATAAATTAGTTTTCGTATATAGTATTTTTATATAAAATTATAAGTTAATTTTATTATAAATTAAAATTGTATAAAAATATATAACCATCCCTTCGTAATGCATTAATAGAGCATTTATGAGAGCAACATACTAATCCTGGAAGTTGAATATTTATGTAGAAATTAAATTAAATTTTACCATCATATAATATTTATTTAATTATATCTTATCAATGATTTCATTTTTATTTGAATTATCCATTAATATGTATAATGTATAATATTTGCTTAGCTTTTATATTATTTAAAAATTTGTGGTATAAAATAATTTTATATTAAATGGTTATATAAGAAAGGAATATGAATTATATGGGATGAATATGTAAAACTTAAAAAAAGGATTTGTTTTATGAAATAAAAAAATAATATATAGAGAGAGAAAAATATAAAAGAGATTCTTTTTTAAAGTAAAAAATAGTGTAATGGGTTGGAGTTAATTTGTACTATTTTGGTGTAAAAAAATGGAGATGCCCTTAATAAATTACGTCCATCTTAAATCGTTTAACTTAAACTTGTGAGTGGTGAATTTAGTTACAGTTGCCGTGCAAACCATAGGCCAGTATTTGAGTTTTGTGTTAATTAGCAGCTAGCTGAGCAAAAGGTTTGACTGCAGTAGATAGAAATTGAAGGTCTATATATTGAGCAGTAGCATGAAAATCAAATTCTGTAGTGATAATGATGAAACAAGTACTGATTAGTGTAGAAGCGCTACTTTGCCGCCTGAATTATATTATTGGCTTACCTATTAAGTAACAATCAAACAGTTATTGCAAACTACTTCCGCCGTCTAATTTATGTGTTTGTCTTATTTGACTCAACGTGCAATTTAAGAAGAAAAAATAAAAAGAAATATTTTTAAATTGGATGAATACAAAAGATATCAATCTCTTCGAGATACACTTAGATATTATACCCTTGCCGTAATATTATCGATTCAAATATATCCCTTTTTCGTTAAGTTTATCCAAGGTGAACATCCAATCTTACGTGATACTGACATTCGATAAGGCAGATGATACATGACTTACCCCTCCCTTCTATTTTTTTCCACGACTAAAATTTTCTTCCCCTCTACCACTATTGCCAGCATTACCGCTTACCATAAAATATATTGTATTTCAAATTTTAGTCTTTTATAAGTATATGGATTAGGGGCGCTAGGTGGCATGCCATGTGGTATCCACCTCATCAAATGTCAATGTCACGTAGAATTAGATGTCCACCTTGACCAAACTTAATAGAAGAGGGGTATATTTGAACTGATAGTATTACGGCAAAGATATATTTGAATCCAAAGTATAACGAATGATATATTTAATTTTTTTCTCATAGTACAAGAATATATATTTGGCACCTTACCGTTTATAATATATCAAGGAAGCAGACTCACTTGTTGGAATAAGAGCTACATTGAATTTAAATATACTACGGATGAAAGTAAGATACATAAATTGAAATCTAACCATAAAGCATTTTTTTTAAGACTCTTCTTCATATGTTGAAAGATTATTGAAAATTATATTTTTTACAAAATATTTATGACTTTTTTTTTGTAAAGACTTTTCATATGAAGTGAATACCAGCTAAGATAATGCCATCTATATCTATTGTATAGAATACATAAGACTAATAGAATTTCCATGCTCAATATATGTAGATCATGAGGGTCTAAAAAAAACACTTAAAATGACAATTTTGACAAATTTCAAGGAAGCATGATTCTCTTATTAGACTTTATAATTTGTTTTCTATTGGTAGTTTCTCTTGATAGGAGATTATCAAATTATGTAAGGATCGCTAACGCTAACTGATCGAATATTATCTTATTATCTAATTGAATATTATGTTACTTAATATAGTTAACGAAATAAATTATTAATTGAGATATGTGGCCATACTCTCTTAAATGAGAGGTATTTCAAACATTAGCGTGAATGGTTCAAATCTAGCTTTTACTTAATCTATAATTGTAGCTACCTAGAATGTAGGTGAATTGACCTGTCAATGAAAACTGAAAACTGAAAGGAAGAAAACTTGCTGAATAGCTTCTAGTATGTAGAGTAGCTGCGAATTAGTATAAAATGAATTACGTTCCCCATCGACTCCAAGTGGTTTAAACAGTTACTAGCCAGTTTCTTGTTAGGAGTACTTTTATTTGCATAATATCGAAATTGAAAATTTTTCCCAGTTATATATTTTTTTGGTGTTTTACACTTAGTTGGCGTTTGGACATAAGAATTGTAAAATTGTTAACAAAGAAATTTTTTTTAAGTAAAAATTATATTTGAAAATTAGAGTTGTGATTTGATATGAATATAATTTGGAGCTGTTTTTGAAATTTTGTGAGTGGTTTGAAGTGAAAGATCTTTCGGAGTTTTTCAAATTTCAAAAAAATTTCGAAATGTAACTTCAAATCCGATGTAAGGCGACACTCTTAGGTCCGTGGTCAGATCTTGTTCATTCCGAGCATCATAAGGCAGATTATATCCTTGAGGTGGTGAGTTTTCTTCTTGACAGTAGTGATGTAGATATCACTTACATATGGAGTGGCCAAATTTGCGTAATTTAATTTGAGCCTTTTGCTTATATTTTAATATCTTTATCATCGCTTGCTTGGCTATATGTTACGTATACAGTACCTATTTTAGTATTTGTTTTCATCCTTATTATCTTAATAAAGGATTACAAAGTGGATAATATTGTTAGATTCACTTAAACTCCAACAGAGTTTGCAAGAAATATACAACCACCAGAAGTGGTTATATTTCGTATATCTCATTGTAACTAAATTTTGTTAACCACCAGAAGTGGTATATGCCTATGACCACCAGAAGTGATAATTTAGGCTTTTTATGGTTACAATTAAAGATAAACTAGAAAAATATTCTCTATATTACATGCACGCCTCGATTTGCTCCTGAAGTAGTAAATATTTTAAAAGAGGTTGAAGTATCACAATTTGATGTGATTAATGCGCGTTCAGGTAATTATGTTCGATTTCCTGAAGGATGAGAATTTTTTATAAATATTAATCTTTTCTCCTGAAGTGAATGTGATAATATTAATAAAGTCGTAAATATGAACGCGCTCTTATTGTAAATATATTACAATTCACCTCCAGAAGAGTTAATATGATTGAGAGAATATATACTCAATATTTCGTATTTTAAATTTGCTCCTGAAGAAGTAACACAATTGAAATTTCTTCCTGAAGTAGGAAAATATTATGAAGAGTTGTATTCTTGTACTTAAACAATTATTTTATATTATTTATTTGATTATGACTTTTTCTCATGATACCAGAAGTGTTTGAGCAATATTTGATAGTACAAAATGTATCAACAACTCCTAAAGAGCTAACTGTTTGTCTAGAAGACACATGACACCAGTAATGTCTGATAAATATTAGATTGTGGATAATAAATGAATGCTCTCGAAGAGCTTATATACAAATATGTCATTCATATTATATGATTATGGTCAAAACATATGTTGTAGTAAACCTGAAGTTTACTAATACAAATGGTTATCATATTGAGATTACAAATGACTAGAAGATTGAAAATTTTCATGTTTCCACAATCATAGGGGGTAAAATAATATGTATGTGAGAAGTGACCCGCCTTATTCTTCAATTTGTAATATATCATGTATCACAGTAAACCAGAAGTTTACTAATGCAAAAACAGTCACAGTAAATCAGAAGTTTTACTGAGACAAAAGTAGCTACTGCAAACCAGAAATTTACTGATACAAAAATAGCCACAGTAAATCAGAAGTTTACTGATGTAAAAGTTTGTGCCATAGTAAACCAAAAGCTTACTAAGAGATAGCACATGACATGATAAACTTGAAGTTTTTATTTGCCATTTTTAAATGAGCTATTTGAGAATTCAGATAAGCATATACTGAAGAACTAGAAGATTCTTCAAGAATTCTCCTATGTTGCTTGTTCTCATAATAGCTTGATTATACCAGCTAAAGTTGGGACTAAATTTCCCGAATTCTAGAATATATAAAAGGTGAATATGGGCCCATTCACCCATCATGTGAACCACTTATAGATGCATATATAAGATGGTTACATGTATATTTATTGTCAACCTGCAGTTTGGCATTTGAAATTGTCTTTCTCAATTAAGAGCATAATTTTTAGATTATGAAATCAAGATAATTCATCTTGATGATGCTGGTTTATATCCAAGCTAGTTTAGCATTGAATACTTCCTATTAATGGCTAAACTATTGCTTATGACAATAAAGTCTCATATTTTGGTTTAAGATTTTCTAAATTACATACAGGAGCACTTGTATGCATCAGACCAACAAAATATGATAAGTCCTCCCCTCATAATTGGTTTAGGATCAAAAATCAAATATCTTTACTATCTAATAACTTTTGATGTATGGTATATGATTAATTTCTCTACCACAATGCACAAAGATATGTTTCCCAAAGAAGATTAGGGATATGAGTTAGTTTTTTTAACATTTGGGGGATGGAATAAAACAGCTAAAAAATATGCTATATGAATCAAATTATCATTAATATGATCTTCGCTTAGAAGATAATTCAAGTCAAATGCAAGAAGCATTTGTTAATCCAAAATTAAATATCATATTTCAGCTGCAAATGCTCCTATTAAAATTAAAGTCCCTAAAGGATAAAGTTTACCGTACGCATGAAGCGTAGTAAACCGATCGGTTCCAAAGGTAACAATCTTTGAAAAGGATAGGAGCAAATGATCAAAATGATCATAATAAGGAGGAAATAAGCCCCGGAAGAGTCCACGACATAACATTTCATGAAACTCTAGAAGAAGTTCAGGTACCTGAAAATAAATAAAGTGATGAGATCTCAACAAGTTATGTCGCTTGCGAACCGATACAAAATGATCGTCGACGATAGATTTGATATAATTTAGTGTACAATATTGTGAGGATCAGGCCTGTAGTCCAGACACTTGAAGATGTCATGCCATTTAGATGAAAGTCATAACCTATATGACTCATTTGATCAAATTTATATAAAGATCCCTGAAGGATTTAAAATGCTTGAAGCATATAATTCAAAGTCTCGAGAAATGTACTCAATCATATTACAAAAATCTTTGTATGATTTAAAATAATTAGGGCGCATGTGGTATAATCGCCTCATTGAATTGATGAATGAAGGTTATATAAATAATGGCATTTGTCCATACATTTTTATAAAGAAAACAATATTAGAGTTTGTTATACGTGTTGTTTATGTTAATGACATAAATCTCATAGGAACTCCAGAAGAGCTCCAAAGGAAAAAACTTTGTCTTAGTCTACAAATTGAATATTTAGCAGACAGTATCTGTATCCATCAATCTGTCTATATAAAAAATATCCTAAAACGCTTTTACATGGACAAAGCGCACCCATTAAGTACATCAATGGTTGTTCGATCACTTGAAGTGAATAAGGACCCGTTCCGATCTCCAGAAGAGGATGAGGAACTCCTTGGTCCTAAAACACCCTATCTCAGTACAATTGGTACACTTATGTATCTTGCTAATACTACAAGGCCTGACATAATATTTTCTGTTAATTTACTTGCAAGATATAGCTCTTCTCCTACACGGAGATATTGGAATGGGATTAAGCATATTTTGCGATATTTAAAGGAAACTCTTGATATGGGTTTGTTTTATGCTAACAAAGGTAGTGCAGATCTTGTTGGTTATGCAGATGCAGGTTATTTATCTGATCCCCATAAAGCTCGATCTCAAATCGGGTACGTGTTTATATGTGGAGTTACTGTCATATCATGGCGCTCCACAAAGAAATCAATATTTGCTACTTCTTCAAATCATGCTGAGATAATAGCTATTCATGAAGCAAGCAGGGAATGCGTATGGTTGGGATATGTGATTCATTTTATTCAAGAAAAATGTGGTTTGGAATGTGATAAAAGATCCACAATTTTATGCGAAGACAATGCTGCATGCATAGCCCAATTAAATAGAGAATTTATAAAATGAAATAGAACGAAGCACATTTCACCAAAATTATTCTACACACATGATCTTCAGAATAGTGACATTGATGTGCAACAAATCCGTTCAAGTAAAAATCCGGCAGATTTGTTCACTAAGTCTTTGCCAACTTCAACTTTTGAGAAGATGATATACAAGATTGGAATGCGGAGATTCAAATATTTGAAACAAGGTTTTCATGAGGGGGAGTGAAATACGCATTGTACTCTTTTTTTCTTACTAAAGTTTTTTTCCCATGGGGTTTTTCTTGTAAGGTTTTTAATGAGGCGGCTATAAATGCGTATTACTAAATATGTGTACTCTTTTTCCTTCACTAGGTTTTTTCCTACTGGGTTTTTTCTAGTAAGGTTTTAACGAGACACATTATCTTTTAATGAACATCCAAGGGGGAGTGATATGAAAATATTATATTGTGGATGTCCATTCATTATTCCGTTATGGATAATCTTCCTGAAGAATATTATACATTTAGTAATCTGTTGAAGTTTATCTACAAACAGCTGATGCATGCAGGTTGCAAGCAACTCAATGAAATGATTTGTAGCAGCTTCTTATTAAACAGGCAGTCAACATATAATAAATATACGTAAAATAAAAAATTTATTTAGCAATACAATATAATTTTTCCGGCGAATGAATGTCCACATTCTACGCCCTTTATTGAACATGGCTCCGCGTGATGACAACTTACAAAAACGGTGTTTTGTTCTCATTTGAAGAACGACTGACTAATATATATAACTATATATTTATTGCATCAAAGTCACGTGACTTTGTTTTGTTACTTAAAGCCACAACATTAATGGTGAAAAAAGAAGCCACGACACTATCACCTTGATAACCAAATGGTCACAATAGCGAAAACAATATAACTTCCGTTGGACCTTTTCCCCCACTTTTTTTAGCCTTATAAAATAACCATTAAAATAAAAATAAATAAATAAATAAATGCAGATTCACTAATAAGCTGGCTAGACTATTTTTCTCTTTCCACTTATTTTATATACTTTAATCAAGATAGATTTTAGAATCAAGAAAGTAATTTTTATATTTTCATATATATTTTATATTTTCATATATATATATATATATATATATATATATATATGTAATGGTCTTGCTGACATACTATATGAAAGTAATATGTTAGCACCTTACCTATTTTTATGTTCTTAAAAATAACCGCAAAGATACATTATCTACATATTAACAAAATGAGTATTTTATATACTTACGTGTTTTTTATAACAAGTATGAATTGGTAACTTACAAACATATTAGTAAGTGTTTATGTATAATCTGTCAATTAAAACTTTACTAATAATGTTAAAATATTTTATTTCCCTATAATAAAAATTACTTACCATCTCCAACCATGCGCCAATTTTTACGCCAAATGCTATTTTGGTGTAAGATTTGGTATTTTGGTGCTCCAACCCAACACCATTTTGGTGTATAAATGGTGTTACACCAAATTTGGCGTAACACTATTCATCAACACAATTACTATTCATCAATCTTTTATTATATAACACTTTTAATTTAACATATTATAAATTTTGTAATTACTTATACTTTTTATGTAATATTTTTATAATATTAATTTTACATCTTAATTTTGATGTATAATTTTGATAAATTAGTTTTCGTATATAGTATTTTTATATAAAATTATAAGTTAATTTTATTATAAATTAAAATTGTATAAAAATATATAACCATCCCTTCGTAATGCATTAATAGAGCATTTATGAGAGCAACATACTAATCCTGGAAGTTGAATATTTATGTAGAAATTAAATTAAATTTTACCATCATATAATATTTATTTAATTATATCTTATCAATGATTTCATTTTTATTTGAATTATCCATTAATATGTATAATGTATAATATTTGCTTAGCTTTTATATTATTTAAAAATTTGTGGTATAAAATAATTTTATATTAAATGGTTATATAAGAAAGGAATATGAATTATATGGGATGAATATGTAAAACTTAAAAAAAGGATTTGTTTTATGAAATAAAAAAATAATATATAGAGAGAGAAAAATATAAAAGAGATTCTTTTTTAAAGTAAAAAATAGTGTAATGGGTTGGAGTTAATTTGTACTATTTTGGTGTAAAAAAATGGAGATGCCCTTAATAAATTACGTCCATCTTAAATCGTTTAACTTAAACTTGTGAGTGGTGAATTTAGTTACAGTTGCCGTGCAAACCATAGGCCAGTATTTGAGTTTTGTGTTAATTAGCAGCTAGCTGAGCAAAAGGTTTGACTGCAGTAGATAGAAATTGAAGGTCTATATATTGAGCAGTAGCATGAAAATCAAATTCTGTAGTGATAATGATGAAACAAGTACTGATTAGTGTAGAAGCGCTACTTTGCCGCCTGAATTATATTATTGGCTTACCTATTAAGTAACAATCAAACAGTTATTGCAAACTACTTCCGCCGTCTAATTTATGTGTTTGTCTTATTTGACTCAACGTGCAATTTAAGAAGAAAAAATAAAAAGAAATATTTTTAAATTGGATGGATACAAAAAGATATCAATCTCTTCGAGATACACCTGATATCACATAACTTAAGATAACACCTAAAACTTCCTTTGTTTCAGTTAATATCTTAGTATGACGATGCAAGAAATTTAGAATATATATATTTTTTAATTTTGTGATCTTAAATTAAAGATATTTATAATATCTCCTGCACTATAAGAAAATATTTAAATGTATCCTTTGTTATACTTTGAGTCCAAATATACTCTTGCCGTAATACTATCGGTTCAAATATACCCATTTTCCGTTAAGTTTGTCCAAGGTGAACATCCAATCGTACGTGATACTGACATTCAATAAGGTAGATGACACATGACTTACCCCTCCCTTCTATTTTTTTCCATCACTAAAATTTCCTTCCCCTCCATCACTATTGCCAGCATTACCGCTACCATAAAATATATTGTATTTCAAATTTTAGTCTTTTATAAGTATATGGATTAGGGGCGCTAGGTGGCATGCCATGTGGTATCCACCTCATCAAATGTCAATGTCACGTAGAATTAGATGTCCACCTTGACCAAACTTAATAGAAGAGGGGTATATTTGAACTGATAGTATTACGGCAAAGATATATTTGAATCCAAAGTATAACGAATGATATATTTAATTTTTTTCTCATAGTACAAGAATATATATTTGGCACCTTACCGTTTATAATATATCAAGGAAGCAGACTCACTTGTTGGAATAAGAGCTACATTGAATTTAAATATACTACGGATGAAAGTAAGATACATAAATTGAAATCTAACCATAAAGCATTTTTTTTAAGACTCTTCTTCATATGTTGAAAGATTATTGAAAATTATATTTTTTACAAAATATTTATGACTTTTTTTTTGTAAAGACTTTTCATATGAAGTGAATACCAGCTAAGATAATGCCATCTATATCTATTGTATAGAATACATAAGACTAATAGAATTTCCATGCTCAATATAGGTAGATCATGAGGGTCTAAAAAAAACACTTAAAATGACAATTTTGACAAATTTCAAGGAAGCATGATTCTCTTATTAGACTTTATAATTTGTTTTCTATTGGTAGTTTCTCTTGATAGGAGATTATCAAATTATGTAAGGATCGCTAACGCTAACTGATCGAATATTATCTTATTATCTAATTGAATATTATGTTACTTAATATAGTTAACGAAATAAATTATTAATTGAGATATGTGGCCATACTCTCTTAAATGAGAGGTATTTCAAACATTAGCGTGAATGGTTCAAATCTAGCTTTTACTTAATCTATAATTGTAGCTACCTAGAATGTAGGTGAATTGACCTGTCAATGAAAACTGAAAACTGAAAGGAAGAAAACTTGCACCAACTCCTAGCAGTTGGTGAATAGCTTCTAGCCTGTAGAGTAGCTGCGAATTAGTATAAAATGAATTTGCTTTGATTGAACGTGAATATAATTTAAAGCTGTTTTTGAAATTTGATTAGTGATTTGAAATAAAAATTTTGAAAAATATTTTTTTGGAGTTCTTCAAATTTTTAAAATTTTTTGAAATACAACTTCAAATAAAATTTAAAAATTTTATCGACAAAAACTCGGAAAAAAGCGAAAAATTTCTCGAGGCAAAAATGGCCCCTTAATGTCCACTATACCAGAAAATGCTCTTTACTTAAAAAAAATATTATTTTTAGAGATTGATGTCGAACCTCTAACTAAGGTGGAGATCATATTCATCTCACAAATCTTGATATAAGATTTTATCCCCATGAAATTTGACATGCACTGCACTCTTTTAGAGATCGTTTGGTTGGTGAACCAGGGATAAAATGTGAACCTATTTATCATGTGTTTGATTATAATTTTAATTCGAAATTAATAATTTATGGATTAATTATACTGTAATGGAGGTATAATTCTATCCCACATTGAGGGTGGATAACAATCCCGGGATTACATAATCATGATATTAAAAACTAAAATATCAAGATACTCTTCTTCTAGGTTCTTTTTTCAAAGTCCCTTAAAAAATTCAAGGTCAAATTTAAAAATAAATCCCAACTTATCTAATATTAATCAAATACATGTTATCACGTATATCCTATTTATAGTTCAACCAACCAAACATCTATCAATAAAAATATATTCACTAAATAATCTCGTTATTATTTAATCTCCATGTTATAATTCTATTGGTATAATCCTTAGTATACGTCAAAGTAGTTATGAGACGACAATTATAGCAAGTTTGGCTAAACTTCTAAATTAACTTATTTTCAAAAAGTACTTTTAGCGAGAAGTAATTAATGTTTGGCTAATTAATTTAAAATATACTTTTGAGTAATAATTAGTGTTTGATCAAATTTTTAAAAAGTACTTTTAAATGTATTTTTCAAAAGTATTTTTTGAAAAAAATATTTTCGGGAAGAAATAATTTTTTTTCTTCTAAAAAACTACTTATGCTTCCAATAAACAGTACTTTTTTATATTAAATATTTTATCAAACATCGAAAAAAAAATACTTTTAACCAAACATAAATTACTTCTCGCTATAAGAAACGGTCCATATATTCTGCCAAAATAATTAGTCGAAAGGTTTATAAATAAATATCTTTATTGCTTAGATTTCTCTCTAGTCGTTGTCTTCAAAGGATTGTGACCACTTTACAAAGAATTAAATAATAGAGTAGCTGCTACCAATACCAATATTACCATTGTCAGCAGTCAGCCCCTCGAGAATTAACTGCCGGAGTCAGAGGACCACGTGCTGTAATTTTGACTGTATTTACTCTCTTTGGACCCTATCATCACCTCGCATTTGATTTTCAACCTAACCCGCCGCCGTTTACTTGTCGCTCTCGTTATTTTGGATTTTTGTGTAGGCACAATTTTTTAAAATAAAAGGTAGCGTTTGATATTGAATTTACAAAGTAATATTTGAATCATTTTTAAAATATTATCCATCAACATTAAAACAATGAACAAATTCTTTTTGTGCTTTCGAGAATGCATTTATCGTAGTTGTATAAAAAACAAATTCAAAAAGATTAATAATATCTTAGTCTATTTCACTTATGATGTTAGAAACTTAGAATCATTTTAAGTTGCGCACTGATCAATTTTTTTCACGAACATTACAATTTAAATCTTGATGCCCATCCTATTAAACTACTTGGTCACTGTAGAATAAAGTGTCAAATCGAGTTGGGACGTGTTTAGTCAAACATAATTTACATTAGTATGAGATTAGTCATTCGTATAAAATATTAGTAAAATTAGCAATGTTACATGAGAGAGAAGATGAATGTTGTATAAATATGAATACTAAGACGAATGTATGATCATACAAGAATAACTAGATAGACCTAAAATCACATGAAAAAAAATTGTTTTGAAGGATTTGCGTCTTAGTATTAGTAGTCGAGAATATGTATTAGACATAGCACTTTTTTGCTTTTTAAGCGGAGTTTAATTTTTTTAGAGATTTATACGTTAAAAAATATACAAGTCTGCTAATACTTTTTTTTGTATTTGCATAATATCTATATGAGCAAATTTAAATTAAGTATTCTGACTAGTTAGGATTCATTGGAATTAAAGCCACTTGTAAATAAAAGTTTAATGAGCTTGAGATGAGCCGAAAGAAGTTGGCATCGAAGAAAATGACAATCTTAAAATAAAAATCATAATATTAAATTCTCTTTTGGTTATAATCTTAAAATAAAAACTTAAACCATAAATTAATAATCCAAAATTCTCAAATCCTGTCAGCGGTCAGCAAGGCAGCTATAAATATCACTCAAAACCTCTCAGCTGACCAAACCCTTTTAGTCACCCTCTGAGATTAGTGATTTTTGTCCCTCGTTTCCCTTTTGTTCCTTAAAACTATACATTGGTCGACGGTCGTGCTCATGGTCGCTCTAAGTTCCACCATGTGCGGCGGCGGTGGCGGTGGCGGCGGCTCTCAAGGAAACACTAGTCAGACTGTTCGAACACCAAAGGAATCGCACTTCCGCGGCGTTCGGAAGCGGCCATGGGGGCGGTACGCGGCGGAGATTCGCGATCCATGGAAGAAGTCGCGGCGTTGGCTCGGTACATTTGATACGGCGGAGGAAGCTGCACTAGCCTACGATGAAGCTGCACGGAGTCTACGTGGACCCAGGGCCAAGACAAATTTTGGGCTTGCCGCCATCGACCCACCACCAGCCCAACAAAAGCTTCCTCATTGGTGCTTTAATGCCCTTAGTTATGGCTCTTACCTTGAAGATAGGAGCAGATTCGGTACAGGTGAGACTACGGTAGCGAGTTCTGAGTACTCGGGTTATAAGTTAGAAAGCATTGGTGTTGTAATGAATGAACACGAGAAGAAGACAAAAATTGAGAAGAAGAAACCGTTTTTGTTCGATCTAAATCTCCCTGCCCCACTCTTCTAATCAGCTAGGGTGGAATCGTTGGAAGAATATTCGGCATTAGTATATGTTTATACCAAGTTAAAATACGTATAACCGTAGTAATTAATTTGATCTGTTCTATTTTACTGGAAAAAATTGGAATGCACCTCAGCGAGAATGTGGCGTTTAGGTTCTGGAATTTCATCTCCAAATAGAAGTTTGATTCTAAAAGATATTTTGTAGTTTCGGCCAAGGAATTAGCTTATGTGCGGTGAAGGACAGTTTAAGCAGCAAAACTTGGACAAGAAATCCCTAGCTAGTTTTAGAGTAAGATTTATCTCACGCTTTTTTTTTAAATCTATGACCATCATCACTGTGTGTTTTGTACAGCGGATACCACATTTCGTCACAAATGACAAGCTATGATATGATATTAATATAATGTGCTTATCGCTTTGCGTTTATTTGTTTAATTTATGTTTATTAGCAGTTTACTATAATTGTTAAACCAGCAATTTAATTTAACATACTATAAAATGTTACTGTTTTAATTGTAAGATAGTTAATTTTACTCGTTATAAATGATTAAATGTAATTAATTTTTGAATGATCTAATTGTGTAAAAAACTCTACATCACATTAGAAAGACAATTAGATATGAGATAGAAGTTGGAAATGATTTGGGTAAATTAAATATACCATAGGTGTTTTGGTGTTCCGAAATCGCACCTCATTGTAAAGTAGTACATTAGTTTCCGTTGTTGCATAGATTATTGTATGCGATCGAAACCTATTAAGTCAGTCGTACGGGTTGGTCGAGATAACAATACTTCGATCGAAAGGTATCTACGTAAGATGAGGTCGAGGTCCGAAGAAAGGGCTTCGGGATTCGAGCTCCAAGTCCGATCAGGGATCAGTTCGGTATCATTATCGGACCCATGACCAAATCGAACCACGAGGCAAAAGGTTGTCGGAGATGCACAGACCGACCAACACCCATCCCGAATATCAAGACTCTGAGTCAGGATCGAGCTCGAGTCAAGGCCGATGGCTCGACCCGATGGCCCGACCCGATATCGAGTTCGAGTCAATATCGAAGCTCACAAACAAGGCCGTTACAGCCACACTAAGGGAGAGAATCCTGACGGGAATTAGAGAAAAGACAATACATCATGGGCTCTCCACTACGTATTTTTTATTGTATATAAAGTAGGATCCCTCTACTATAAAGGGGGGGATGGATTGTAAGCAGAGCGACACATTGTAACAAAAGATTTCTCCTCATATTGAAAGATATCCCCTTGTGTTTATTTCACTTTATCTTATTCGTTCTTCATGCTCACTATTCTCATTCTCATAGTCAAGAATACACGTATTTTTATTTCTCTATACAATTTGTATCAAATTATATCACATATCTTTAGAACCATACACAAATTTAACTCTATCCAATTTTTCGGGTAAACAGTTTGGCGCCCACCGTGGGGCTAAGGATAACAGTGGTTATTTGATACGAATCTGAAAAAATATGCCATTGTGTTTTGTGCTTGTTTCCGAAAATATCTTGGATTTCGGATTAACAACGACTAACTACCAATCAAATGGCTTCACCAATCGACAACGAAGTCGGTCTTCAAGATGAGAACAATAACTTGACACCCAGTACCGAAAGACCACTTGTAAACGCTGTCGGAGCTTGAATCGGAGCGCCGATAGATATCAATTCGCATGTAGCTATTGAGGCGAACCAACATGCTGCACCCGAAAATAGCATTCATGGTGGCACTCGGTCTGCAGCTCGAGATACCCATAACGTCGAGGAAAACGGCATTAGCTTGCGCATGATTTTCTAAATGTTACAAGCCCAGCAAATAGCGATAGCTCAGTTGCAGAGCCAAACTCAGGTACAAAGCAGGCCGAAGCCCAATCCGCTTCGAGAAATCACCCACAGAACGGAGCCAGCCATAGTGAAGTCAAACGAGCAAGAATCGGGGACTACTCTCGAAATTACTAAATTGCTCGAGGAACTCACAAAACGAGTCGAAGCCAATGATAAAAAAGTAGAAACATATAATTTCAGGGTCGATCAGATCCCGGGAGATCCACCAATGATAAAAGGGCTGGATTCAAAAGAATTCGTACAAAAGCCTTTTCCCTCGAGTGCAGCCCCAAAATCAATCCCCAAAAAATTTTGTATGCCCGAAATTCCCAAATATAATGGTACGACCGATCCCAACAAATACGTCACCTCTTACACGTGTGCCATCAAGGGTAACGATTTGGAAGACGATGAGATCGAATCCGTGTTATTAAAAATATTCGGAGAGACCCTCTCGAAGGGAGCGATGATTTGGTATCATAATCTGCCACCAAATTCCATTGACTCTTTTGCCATGTTAGCAGATTCGTTTGTAAAGGCACATGCTGGTGCCATAAAGGTCGCAGTAAGGAAATCGGACCTCTTCAAAGTAAAACAAAGGGGTAGTGAAATGATGAGGGAGTTCGTATCCCGATTTCAAATGGAACGCATGGAATTGCCACCGGTCACAGATGACTGGGCCGTCCAAGCTTTCACCCAAGGGTTGAACGAGCAAAGTTCAATAGCATCACGTCGGTCGAAATAAAATTTGATCGAGTATCCAGCAATAACTTGGGCGGATGTACACAACCGATATCAGTCAAAAATTAGGGTCGAAGACGACCAGTTGGGAGCTCCTTCTAGATCCATGCATCAGAACATGACAGCTATTAAAAACAATAGGGACATCGACAGAGAGCAAAGGTCGAACAGAGACCGATATCAACCGTACGTCGCAGATCGAATGAACAACGGTTTAGCGCGCAATGCCGTTCGGAACAATCGAAGGAGTTATCGAGGACAAAATTCTCGGGGGATTATGAGCAAGAGTGGCTTCAATAAATTTGCTGATCCTATAAAGGCACCTCGGCTATCGGAGTACAATTTCAGCGTCGACGCATCGGGCATTGTATCGGCGATCGGAAGAATTAAAGATATTAGGTGGCCCAGACCCATATAAACCGACCCTTCCCAAAGGAACCCGAATTCGATATGCAAGTATCATGGTACGCATGGCCACAGGATCGAGGATTGCAGACAATTAAGAGAAGAGGTAGCCCGCCTATTCGATGAGGGCCACTTTCGAGAGTTCCTCAGTGACCGAGCCAAGAATCACTTCAGAGAAAGACACGCTAGCAAAAAAGATAAACAAGAGGAACCTCTGCATATCATTCATATGATCATCGGTGGGGTCGATACTCCACAGGGACTCGTGCTCAAATACGGCAAGATATTGGCCACAGGGGAAAAACGAACTCGAGGTTATGTACCCGAGGGCACTTTATCATTCGGAATTGAAGAAGCCGAGGGCATCTCTCAACCTCACAACGATGCTCTGGTAATTTCTATACTATTAAATAAAGCTCAAGTTAAGCGTGTTTTAGTGGATCCAGGTAGCTCTGAGTATATCATTCGATCTTGGGTAGTAGAGCAGCTCGGTTTACAGAATCAAGTCGTGCCCGCGGCTCGGGTCTTGAACGACTTCAATATGGCCAGTGAAACGACTAAAGGGGAGATTACTCTACCAATGAATGTAGCTGGAACCATCCAAAATACCAAATTCCACGTAATCGAAGGAGATATGAGGTACAATGCCCTACTCGGAAGGCCTTGGATCCACAATATGAAGGCAGTGCCTTCGACCCTCCACCAAGTAATGAAATTCCCTACGTCGGACGGCGTGAAAATAGTATATGGGGAGCAACATGCTGCGAATGAAATGTTTGCGGTCGATGAGGTAACACCGATACTAATGCTATCGGTCTCGGAAAGATCGAGCACTAAAGATAGACGAGAAACCAAATAGCAATCCCAGCCACCAGTCTCGACCAAACCGGTGGAACAAGAAATAGAGGATGACGAGGAAGAGTTTTTGACACCTCGAGCTTTCATCATCCCCGATGACTCCGACGCCACCAAATCTACGATCGAAGAACTGGAACAGGTTATATTAATCGAATATCTGCCCGAGAGAAAGGAATACCTGGGAACGGGATTGACCCCCGAACTCAGGGAAAAACTTATTCAATTTCTTATCAATAACATTGATTGTTTTGCTTGGTCCTATTTAGACATGGCAGGGATCCCACCGTCGATAACAACGTACCAGCTGAGCTTAGACCCTAGGTTCAAACCGGTGAAGCAAAAAAGAATACCTCAGTACAAGATAAAACATGCATTTATAAAGGATGAGGTAACTAAACTTCTCAAAATAGGGTCAATTCGGGAAGTAAAATATCCCGAGTGGTTAGCCAACGTAGTTGTAGTCCCTAAAAAGGGGAACACACTTAGAATGTGCGTAGATTATAAAGATCTAAACAAAGCATGCCCCAAAGATTCTTTTTCACTGCCTAGCATCGATCGCATGATCGATGCCACAGCCGGCCACGAGATCCTTACTTTTATCGACGCCTACTCCAGGTACAATCAAATTCGAATGAACCTGGAGGACCAGGAAAAGACTTCATTTATCACCAAGTACGGAACCTATTGCTATAATGTAATGCCATTCGGGCTAAAAAATGCAGAAGCTACCTACCAACGCCTAGTGAATAAAATGTTCGAAGAACAAATAGGTAAGTCGATGGAAGTTTACATTGATGACATGCTAGTTAAGTCCCTGCGCACAGAGAACCATTTGACTCATTTGCAGGAAACGTTCAAGATCTTAAGGAAATACAACATGAAGCTCAACCCTGAGAAATGTGCTTTCGGGATTGGATTGGGCAAGTTCCTTGGTTTCATGGTATCAAATCGGGGAATCGAGATCAACCCCGACAAAATTAAGGCCATCGAAGACATCACCGTTGTGGATAGTATGAAAGCAGTGCAAAGGCTAACTGGACGGATAGCTGCCTTAGGCCGATTCATTTCGAGGTCATCAGATCGAAGCCACAAATTCTTCTCTTTACTCAAAAAGAATGACGATTTTGCCTGGACCCCGAAATGCCAACAGGCACTAGAACAATTGAAGCGGTACCTATCGAGCCCACCACTACTTCAGACTCCGAGGACAGATGAGAAGATTTACTTATACTTGGCGGTATCGAAAATCGCGCTAAGTGGCATCTTAATTCGAGAAGAGCAAGGTACATAGTTTCATATTTATTATGTAAGTCGGACCTTAGGAGAAGCAGAGACTAGATACCCTCACTTAGAGAAATTAGCACTTGCATTAATAAGCGCCTCTAGAAAGTTAAGACCATACTTTCAATGTCACCCCATATGCGTTTTAATCACTTACCCACTTCGTAATATTTTGCACAAGCTCGAATTATCGGGTCAATTGGCCAAATGGGCCATCGAACTCAGTGGGTACGATATAGAATATCAACCTCGTACGACCATCAAGTCTCAAATTTTAGCAGACTTCGTGGTATTTCACGCCAACCCTCGTACCGAAGTTAAAAAGGAACTCTTGTTAAAATCGGGTACGTCGTCGGGGGTTTGGACCCTCTACAGAGATGGTGCTTCAAATGTGAAGGGGTCCGGGCTTGGCATCGTACTGAAACCTCCCACAAGTGGCATTATTAGGCAGTCCATCAAAACCACTAGATTAACTAACAATGGGGCCGAGTACGAGGCCATAATTGCAGGTCTCGAGCTAGCTAAAAGCCTGGGAGCAGAAGTCATTGAAGCCAAATATGACTCTTTACTAGTGGTGAACCAAGTAAACAAAACTTTTAAGGTTCGAGAAGATAGGATGCAAAGGTATGTGGACAAATTACCGGTAACTCTACACCGTTTCAAAGAATGGACCCTACAACATGTGCCTCGAGAACAAAACTGTGAGGCTGACGCACTCGCAAATTTAGGGTCGTCGGTTGAGGAGGATAAGATCAACTCGGGGACTGTCGTTCAACTCTCGAAATCTGTAATCGAGGTGGGGCATGCCGAAATAAATTCCACGAGCTTAACCTGGGATTGGAGGAATAAGTATATTGAATACTTAAAGAACGAAAAACTCCCATCGAACCCTAAAGAATCGAGGGTTCTACGAACCAAGACTGCTCGATTCACGCTAGTTGAAGATGGAACATTATACAGAAGGATGTTCGACGGACCACTGGCGGTATGTTTGGGACCATGAGACACCGATTACGTTTTACGAGAGGTCCATGAAGGCACTTGTGGAAACCACTCCGGCGCCGAACCATTAATTTGCAAAATCATTAGAGCAAGGTACTACTGGGATAGCATGGAGAAGGACACTAAGGAGTTCGTTCGAAAATGTGATAAATTCTAAAGGTTTGCACCGATGATCCATC
This sequence comes from Nicotiana tabacum, assembly GCF_000715075.1. Lineage (NCBI taxonomy): Eukaryota > Viridiplantae > Streptophyta > Magnoliopsida > Solanales > Solanaceae > Nicotiana > Nicotiana tabacum. The sequence goes on from NC_134098.1 coordinate 54,333,109, forward strand.
AAACCGGAGAGCAGCTTCATTCGGTCATTTCTCCATGGCCATTCATGAAATGGGGAATGGATATCGTCGGCCCTCTACCATCGGCCCCAGGTAAAGCTAAATTCATTTTGTTTATGAATGACTATTTCTCTAAATGGGTTGAAGCACATGCGTTCGAAAAAGTGAGAGAAAAAAAGGTTATAGATTTCATGTGGGACCACATTGTGTGTCGATTTGGGATACCAGCAGAAATAACATGCGACAATGGTAAACAATTTATCGGCGGTAAAGTGACAAAATTATTTGAAGACCATAAAATAAAAAGAATACTGTCAACACCATATCATCCTAGCGGGAACGGACAGGCCAAATTAACGAACAAAGCTATCATCCAAAACCTGAAGAAAAGGTTGAGCGAAGCCAAAGGGAAGTGGAGAGAAATTCTGCCCGAAGTCCTATGGGCATACCGAACTACATCGAAGTCCAGTACGGGAGCAACTCCGTTTTCCTTAGTATATGGCTCCGAAGCCTTAATTCCAGTCGAAGTCGGAGAACCCAGCGCAAGATTCCGGCATACATCGGAAGAGTCGAACCTCGAGGCTATGAATACTAGCCTCGAATTATTAGATGAAAAACGAGAAATGGCACTGGTCCGAATGGCTGCATAAAAACAACGAATCGAAAGGTACTATAATAGAAGAACCAAACTCCGCCATTTCGAGGCCGGGGACTTGGTCCTAAGGAAGGTCACCATCAACACTCGAGATCCTAATGAAGGGAAGCTCGGCCCGAATTGGGAAGGACCTTATAATGTCCTCGATATAGTCGAAAAAGGGTCTTATAAACTCGGAACAATGGATGGCAAACCGTTACCAAACAATTGGAATATATCAGTCCTCAAACGATATTATTGTTAAGGTATGATTTTCTCCTTTCTATCATCTATATATATATATATATATTCGGCACTAACTCATTGCAGGAATTCGACAAAAGATATCAAGACCTCTGGTTTTAAAGCACGCGTTGTACTCTTTTTTTCCTTAGTTCAGCTTTTATCCCAAATGGGTTTTTTCGGCAAGGTTTTTAACGAGACAACAATTATGTGCTACCTGTAGGCAATTCAACAGTATCCGAGGCTTCTTCATAATAAACCCCGAATACTGGGGGGCTACCATCAAATAAATCAAGTTCGACACAAGAAAGTTATTTCATATCAAATTCATGTCGGGCATGGGCTCGATAGAGAAAAGTGTAAGGGCCAAATGGTCAAAACGAACCATGCCCATGTAGTTTTGATCGAACTCTGGCACAAGATACAAACATATGTATAATGACTTATAAAGGAAAACTTCTTCTTCTCAGATATCTCTTACTTTGAAAAGATCTTCCTACTTCATGATTCAAATAGGATTAAGGGCCAACCACCATTAAAAGGCCTACGGGCTACGATATTTTGAGTTCGAGTTCGAAGCAATCACTCACTCAATCATTAAGCCTAAGGGCTATCTTACATCGAGTTCGAGCGAACCGCTCACCCGATCATAAAAATCCTACAGGCTAAGATGCTTTTAGTTCGAGTTCGAAGCAAACACTCACTCAATCATTAAGCCTAAGGGTTATCTTACATCGAGTTCAAGAGAACCGCTCACCCGATCATAAAAAGCCTACGGGCAAAGATGCTTTGAGTTCGAGTTCGAAGCAAACACTCACTCAATCATTAAGCCTAAGGGCTATCTTATATCGAGTTCGAGTGAACCACTCACTCGATCATAAAAAACCTACGGGCTAAGATACTTTGGGTTCGAGTTCGAAGCAAACACTCACTCAATCATTAAGCCTAAGGGCTATCTTACATCGAGTTCGAGTTCGAAACAATCACTCATTCAATCATTAAGCCTAAAGGCTGTCTTACATCGAGTTCGAGCGAACCGCTCATCCGATCATAAAAAGCCTATGGGTTAAGATACTTTGAGTTCGAGTTCGAAGCAAACACTCACTCAATCATTAAGCCTAAGGGCTATCTTACATCGAGTTCGAGCGAACCACTCGCTCGATCATGAAAGGCCTACGGGCTAAGATACATCGAGTTCTAGTTCGAAGCAATCACTCACTCAATCATTAAGCCTAAGGGCTATCTTATTTCAAGCTCAAAATAATCACTCACATAATTATTAAGCTTAGGGACCAACACAACGAGAGTTTGAGGCTCTGTTCTCGCTTAGAACAGACCAAAAGGGTTCCATTACTCAAAAATTCAAGATAACTCGTTCGAGCAATAACAAAATCTTCACAAAAGCAAAAACACGTTCGAGCATGAAAATGAGAAGACATTTAAAAGAAGCTCTATATTTAACAAAAGGGGGGTATGTACAAAGAGACTGGTCAAAAGTTTGCAAAAGAGAAACTAAGTCCTAACTGCGGCCGGTGTCAATGTTTCCTTCGGGAGCTGATTCTTCTTTAGGCTTTTCATCGGACCCTCCCGACTACCTTCTTCATCATCATCGTCGTCGTCAAAAGAGACAAGCTGCCTGGATTCAACTTCGAGCGCTTTAGCTAGGGCGATCTCCTCGAAAAGTTCAAAACCTCGAGTGTGGATTTCCTTGAGGGTTTCCCTACGAGATTGGCACTTTGCCAAGTCAGTAACTCGTTGCTCCCAATCAGAAGCCTCCCTTAGCTGCATTTGAGCAGCCTCGGCATCGGCCCGATACATAGCAATGGACTTGTCCGCAATGACTTTTGACGACTCGATCTCTGCCTTGGTCTTAGGAAGGCCTGTCTCAAGATCCTCGATCCTCTTGGCCTGGGTCGAACTTTTTTTCTTGACACACCGAAGTTGAACATCGGCCGATAATAGTTTGGCCAAGATGGTTTCTTTTTTTTGCAGCTAGGATATCCATAGTCGCCTTCCACCGATCACACTCGGCCTTGATCTGATCGACTTCTCCCCGAAGCAACCCGATCTTCTCAAACTTTTGTTGCAGCTAAGATAACGAAGGGTCAGCTTCCACAGTTGGGTCGAATCCATACTCTAAAAGAACGATGCTCACCTATTTATCCAGTTCGGCCTTTTCTTCACGAGCCTTGGCCAAATCTGCTTGGAGGTCCTTTATAACCTCTTCCTTTTGGCCACAAAGAAGCTTCAGAGCATCTCTCTCCCCCGATACCTTTTGAAGCTCGGCCTCACACTGGCTGAGATCGGCTCGAAACTTGCTAAGGGCCTACACAAAAGGGAAAAAACGCAAGTCAGGTTTAGAAGAAAACGAAGAAACCAAGCGCAGTAAAATCATTACCCAAGAAATGAAACGTTGGGCCTCTTCTAGGAGAATAGAAGCGTCATTAATATCGGAGGCATCATCGACTCCAGCAAAGCAATCCCTAAAAGGGTGCCCTACACTAGAGCCTCCGCCCATATCGGGGGTCTTCAATTCTCGAGCTTCCCTTAACGCCTCCTCGGAAAAGGTCAGAAGAGAAAGCAAGTGGCCCATTGTCATGGTACGCACTGATCGACCCTTGGGCTATCAGAATCGGCCCCGTCCGGTGTAGCTGTCATCGGCTTGGAAGGTTTGACGACGTCGAGCGCCAAAGCTTCTTCCTCTTCTTCTTCTTCTTCTTCTTCTTCTTCTCCTTCTTCTTCTTCTTCTTCTTCTTCATCTCTCAGATGTTGGACCGAGTCCATCGTAAGGGCGATTACCTGTTTCTTCACCCTTCGAGTTTTGGGTTTAGTGTCCTCGGACTGATAGGCAATTTTCCATTTTCTATCTTTCCCCGGTTTCAGAACCAGGGACTTGGTTCCTTCCTCACCACTCGAAGGCCTCAAACGGCATCCTTGGTCAGGCCTGCATGAAAGGAAGTCAGTAATGATAGGAGCACAAAAATAGTTTCGAAAAACATGAGAAGTGACCCTTACCGTGATTCTTGGCCTCCCACCTACCTTTTGCCAAATCACGCCAAGCGCGTTCGGCATAAGAGGAAGTCGAGGCTAACTTCTGAACCCAATCCTCGAGGTCGGGTACCACTTATAGCATCCAAGGGGCAGCTGTATATCGAAGGGAGATATCAGATAGAATCATAGAAAGGTACGAAAAGCAACGCCTTATGAAAATCACTTACGGTCGGAATTCCATTCCTCAGGGAACGACATCTTCTCTTTCGGGATAAGGTCACGGGTCCTTACTTTAATATAACGGCCCATCCAACCCCGATCCTTGTCTTCGTCGATGCTCGACATTAAAGCTTTCGATGCCTGACGATGGAGCCTGATTAGTCCTCGAAAGATTTGAGGCCGATACAATCGTATGAGGTGATTTAAGGCAAAATCCAGCTCACCGACCTTGTTGGAGAAGAAGCGAAGTAAGATTACTATGCGCCATAGAGAAGGATGAATTTAACCGAGGGTGACCTGATATCTTCTGCAAAAATCGATGATCACAGGATCGACAGGACCCAACGTGAAGGGGTAAGTGTAAATACTTAAAAACCCCTCCACGTGAATGATGATGCTCTCTTCGGAAAAAGGAATTTGCAGCACAACCTCGGGACCCCAGTTGCAGTCCTTCTTCACGGCCTCGAGATGGCCATCTGTTATCGAGCACATATACATCGACACATGCTCACATCGGCCCGGAACCGACGAAGGATTCTTAACCTTAAAATCGGCCTTTAGAATACACGGGCCAGGAACATACTCATGGGGAAGCGGTTCCGCCGGCGCCTTGTCGCCGGTCGGCTGGGAAGAGGAAGCTTTCTCCTTTTGCGGTATGGTTTTTGAAGTTTTTGCCATAAGGTATAAGTAAAAGAAAAGCAAAGGAAGATTATGGTATCAAACGCGGATGGAGGTGGCTCTACCAACGGTGAAATGGAGGCGGAAAGAGTAAGAAAATTTGGGTTTTTTTTAATCAGGGTAACAGATTAAGTTTGATTTAGGACGAGCTATTTATGAGCTAAACAGAGGCGGTTCATTCTCACATAATGGCCAACATCGACTAACACGCATTAAATGTCTTGGTAAGCTAAACCGACGAGATAGCTTCCTCATACATCATGGTCAGACTCGATACTGATGTCAATATGTGTCTAATCATACCGTGGGAAATCATGTCGTTTCTCGTCACATCCTCTCCGAGTAACGAGGGGACTATCTGTATGCGGTCGAAACCTATTAAGTCAGTCGTACGGGGTGGTCGAGATAACAATACTTCGATCGAAAGGTATTTACGTAAGGTCAAGTCGAGGTCTGAAGAAAGGGCTTCGGGATTCGAGCTCCAAGTCCGATCAAAGATCAGTTCGGTATCATTATCGGGCCCATGACCAAATCGAACCACGAGGCAAAAAGTTATCGGAGATGCACAGACCGACCAACACCCCCTCCCCTTCCCCCCGAATATCAAGACTCCGAGTCTTGATCGAGCTCGAGTCAAGGCCGATGGCTCGACCCGATATCGAGTTCGAGTCAGTATCGAAGCTCACAAACAAGGCCGTTACAGCCGCACTAAGGGAGAGAATCCTGGCGGGAATTAGAAAAAAGACAATACATCATGGCCTCTCCACTACGTATTTTTTATTGTATATAAAGTAGGATCCCTCTACTATAATGGGGGGGATGGATTGTAAGCAGAGCGACACATTGTAACAAAAGATTTCTCCTCATATTGAAAGATATCCCCTTGTGTTTATTTCACTTTATCTTATTCGTTCTTCATGCTCACTATTCTCATTCTCATAGTCAAGAATACACGTATTTCTACTTCTCTATACGATTTGTATCAAATTATATCACATATCCTTAGAACCATACACAAATTTAACTCTATCTAATTTTTCGGGTAAATAATTATCTTTCCTTTTGTGTTCTTACAGGATCTGGCATCCTAACCATTGTTAAGATCTTGTTTTTGGTAACAAATATGACATATATCATACATTAAGTGAGAACTTGGAAAAATAAGGAAAAGAGAAAATGAAGAGGAGCCAAATCCGATAGGTCGTACAATCGACCATCTCTATAATAGTCTCGTTTGTTCCGATATTTTTTGGCTTTTATACCGAATGGTTGTTATACACCTATAACAACATTTGACGTTTAAATCTTTTTTGGCTATTATACATAAAAATTATCCAAAAAGCAATTATTATTATTTTGTGTTACATATAAAAGATAAAAATTATTCAAATTTAAAATCTCAAAAGATACGCATATTTCACTAGTTAAATATTGAAGAATACTAAACGTATAAAGATGTAAATTCTAAGGCAGACATTTTAAAGCTACCTAGAAAAATAAATTCTTTCAAGATTGATGGAAGAATTTTATAATTGTAGCTTGTTTGTTAGATTTCATTCTCTTACTAGCGATATAACGCTTGAATTGGCGAAGGTTCATGTTCAAATTTTCAGCAAAAAGTATCCAATAGTTTTCCATTGAAAACGATCTAAGAGCTTAACACTTAAATTTCTATCTAAATTCTTTTGGAATTTTCCCAATGGAAAAAATATCATGTGCAAATTTTCAAATTTTATATCTTATGCAAGATAGAAACTTTGTTTAATGAAAATTGTGTAGTATTCCCTCCATCTCAAATTACCTGTCTCGTTTCTCTTTTACACGCTTCTCAGAAAAAATTAATTAGAAGGGATTTTGGATTACTTTACCCTTATTTGTGTCTTAAGATATAATTTTTTTTATTAAATATTTACTATATTTATGTGTTATTTTCGTCTTCAAGAACAATTACTATAAATGATAAATTAAAAAAAATAATTAATTTTATCTTGAACTCTTAAAATAACAAATAATTTGATTTAGAAATAATGACAGATACTTTGAGACAGAGGGAGTACTATTGTGTACTGGTTAGGTTCATTGATTTCCAGCTTCAGATAAGTCAAGACAAGTCCAATTGGTTGTTACGACACTCCACCAGTACCGTGGCCAAGCTTTTCGTATGACCTCTAACTAGTGATGAATGCAGTTATGTATTTGTGGTTTCTATAGAACCTAATGTTTCAGTGTCACAGCTTACATATTTGTTCCAAAAAAATAAGAATAGATAGAGTTAAATAGGCTTTTCATATCCTACTTTCTTAACAAGAAAAAAGGGTTGCTCGGATGGTCAACACCCCACCTATAATCTTAAAGTCGTGGGTTCGAGTCACCAAAGGATAATAGCTCAAATAAAAAGGATCGATAAAAGAAAATCGAAGGGAAAGGGAATAAATAAATAAATAACTCTCTTAACAATATTTAAGTTCTGAATTTGCCACGGTCACTATCCTAATAAAAGACCAAGGCAATTCTCTGGCTGTTTGGATTTTGGTAGGGGTGTCCAATGAGCGGGTTGGGTTGATTTTAGTGGGTCAAAATGAGTTGAGTCAAGTTGGGCTAAAATTTAGGTCATAATCCGACCCGTCCAACTCTTACCAACCTTTAATTAATGTGTATAATCTTATGAATTGTTTAATTATCAAATAAGTATTTTTTTCTTTTGTTATGGTCATATATAACATATCCAAAAAAAAAAATTATTTTTAAGTTATTAGCAAAACTACTCATATATCAATTTGGGCTGAAAATCAGCCCAGTTTTAGATGAGCTGAAATGGATTGGGTCAAGATGAGATGAATTCAATAAATGGACGGATCAATAACCAGTCCAACTTTAAACAAATTAAGCGAGTCAAATGAGTTTGGGCTCAAATTACCACCCCTTGATTTTGGTTCCGATTTAGCTTTTTCGAACTTGATTGGAAGCTCATGTTTTGAATAATCCCGACTTGATTCACAATTTTTTAGTGAGAAAGATCAGAGGCTAAGCATATTGGTCAATAGAAAGGCCTAAATACAACTCTTGTGCGTTTTTGCTGAAAAGGCCAGAGGAGAGTAATCACAGATACCCACAAAAATAAAATTATTTACTCTTATCTATTCATTTATTTTTTTATCCATCAAACTAATTATATTTTCTACCCATAATAGTTTTTGTGGGGAATTTTCTCTTTTTTCTCCAATTTTTTTTTATTTCTATGCTTCTTTTCTTTTTTACTTTTTTTCTTTCTTTTCTCCTTTTATTTTTTCTCGTTTTCTTCTTATTTTTTTCTTTTTTCTCTTTTTCTATTCATTTATTTTTTCCCAAATCGTATTATTCTTATTTTTACTATAACTTATTTCACACTCAATTTTGACTCCTTCCCCCCCTTTATTTCTTGTTCCTTTTCTAATTTCATTTAACTCCTTTTTTTCTTTTATTTTCTTTATTTCTTGTTCCTTTTCTAATTTCATTTAACTTCTTCAGTACACACTCTACCATGAGCAGTAACACAATCAGTTATGGAGAAAGAAAACATAATCTACGGCCACCAAATCTCTATATATACTAGTTAGAATAGAAATGATAATAAAATATTAGAAAATATAATAAAAGTATAAGTAGCAAAAAAGACTTGTAGTACCATATGATACCAATATGGTATACATGTATACCAACAGAGTATATGACTGCTCTAGAATATTGCTACAACTATCTGCGACTATACTACTGTACCAAAATATTAAAGGATTAAGGATGCAATAAAAGTATGAGAAAATTACATACTCGCATTGCAAGCTAAATATTCGCAAAGCAACTTGCTCATTCCGTATACTAACAGGGTATATAGTTGTATGTGGTCGTTCCAACAATTGCTTATAACTATAAAAACTATTACATAATACACATAATTTATGTCCATCGGCATAAAAAATTTCTAACACTGCAAATCATGTTCATATAAATAATTTCATAATAGAATTCACTTAAAAATGCAGATAAAATAACCAAAAAAATGTTCAAACTACCATATGATACCAATATGGCATATAACTATACCAACATGGTATACAGTTTTACTTGCTAATTTTCGGCAACTATTTGACTATACTACTATTATATAACACACATGCATAAAGAGAAAAAAAAATAGTGTATCACATATTAATATAATAAAGTATTTCAAGATATTGTACTATATTACTATTACTAAAAGAAAATCAAATAGTGTACCAATTAAATGCATCTAATACAACCAAAAAGTGATTCAACTATCATATTATACCAATATATTATATAGCTATACTAATAGGCTATATAGTTGTACGAGGTCGTTCCAACAACTGCATATAACTATAAAAACTATTACATAATACACAAAATCTATGTCCATAGGTACAAGAAAATCCAACACAGCAAAACATGATCCTATAAATTATTTCAGAATAGAATTCACTTAAAATGTAGCTAAAACAACCAAAAAATATTCCAACTACCATATGATACTAATATGACATATAATTATAATAATAGGGTATACAGTTCTACTAATTAATTCTTGGCAACTATATATAACTATACTACTATTACATAATACACATGCATAAAGAGAAAAATTAAAAAAAATAGTATACAACATATTAATATAATAATATATTTCATGATATTGTACTATAATACTATTATATAAAACAAACGCATAAAGAAAAAATCAAAATGATTACATAATACACATGCATAAAGAAAAATTAAAAAAATTCAAGATACTGTACTATTCTACTATTACTAAAGAAAAATCAAATAGTGTACCAATTAAATGTAGCTAATACAACCAAAAAATATTCCAACTAACATATGATACCAGTATAGTATATAGCTATACCAATAGAGTATACAATTGTATGCAAAGAGTTTAATTTTTTTTAAAATTTAATTATTAAATTAAAATAATATCAGTTGTCAATAAAAATTTCATAAAATTCTAAAACGACCTAACTGTAAGAGTATACCGTTACATTATATAGTATACTATAATAGTATATCATTGGAATAAACTGTATACCAGAATGGTATATAGTATATCATTTTGGTATACAGTACAAATTCTTCTTCTCCAGTTCAACGCAATAAATTATACACTATTGAATTAACAAAAATGGTTTATAATATGTTATTTTGGTATATAGAGGATTGGTTCATTCCTTCAAAAAAAAATTAGTAGTATATTATTATAGTTAATTATATACTCTAAAATTAAATATTGTATACCAATACAGTATATAATATACAATTTTGGTATACAATACAAATCTGTCTTCTTTGCTAGTTCAACTCAATTTCAACCCAAAATTTAAAAATCTACTCTAAAATCTCTACCAAATTGACTCAGAATATAGCCACATCCTCCAATTAACATTTCAAACAAACCCGATCAGAATCGGATCAAAATAACTACAAACTTAACAAACTCAATTTATGAGTTTCAAGCTTCAAGGTCCTCCAATGACAGATTAATATTTTGGAGAAGTCAGAAGTCTTGGAATTCAAGTCATAGAATAAAACAGAACGAGAAAAAGATTTGCATTTTCAATTTGCCCCTCATGCCGGGTAAAAGCGTAAAGCAAATTAAAAGAGAAAAGGCAAGTGAATTTACGGGCAGTAAGTTTAGATTGACTAGGTAATTAATTCCCAAATGGGAAAATCCGGGGGAGTGATAGGCATTTAGTATTATTTTCTCATTTAATTTAACTATGGATCCTTGGAATTTAATAACAAACAAGCGGACAAGAGAATTAAATAACTCATTAAATATTTGTAAATGCGTCTCGTGACTTAAGGGATGGATTGTGGGTAGGCGGGTAATTTGTTTTGATCGTTTAGGCAGCTTTTGTAATTATTTTAAAAATGGGTAGAAACGGGTAATATAAATGGCCAACGTTGGCATCTTGTGTAGTTTCCTCTAGATTTTTCAGGGAATAAGCCTTCTTGTTTCATTCTTCAGTTGTCAAAAAATAAAAGACACAGTCCTTTATCATACCATCAAAAAGAAAGGAAAAAAGAAGAAGCACGAGGAGGTATAAACTATAGGATGTAATTCCAAGAGATAAAAATGTCTTGATTTTCAATATTTGCATTTATTTCGGTGCAAAAAGAAAATCTTCTCATAGCAATTCTAGCATTCTTTGGAAACGGGGCTTTTGCATCTATACTCGATTTTGGGGTCACAATTGAATTTGCAAAAACGTTTGCAAGCGTAACCACTTTACGATCAACTTCAGACTTATCGTGCCTGAAGTTAAAAAAAAAAATAGTGTGAAGCGAAAAAATTACACTTCAAATGCACTTAAGGCCAAATAGGTCTGAAGTGCAACCAATAGTTTCATGCACTTAAGGCTAATAAGCCTGAAGTGAAAAATTGCACTTTAGATGCACTTAAGGCCAATAAGTCTGAAGTGAAAATTTATACTTCAGATGCACTTAAGGCCAAATAGGTCTGAAGTGTAACCAATGGTTTCATACACTTAAGGCCAAAAAGTCTAAAGTGCAACAAACGTTTTCATTCACTTAAGGCCAATAAGTCTGAAGTGAAAATTTACACTTCAGATGCACTTAAGGCCAAATAAGCCTGAAGTGTAACCAATGGTTTCATGCACTTAAGGCCAATAAGGCTGAAGTAAAAAATTGCACTTCAGATGCACTTAAAGCCAAAAGGTCTTAAGTGCAACAAACGTTTTGCTACACTTGAGGCCAATAAGTCTGAAGTGCACTTCAGATGCACTTAAGGCCAAAAGGTTTAAAGTACAACAAACGTTTTGCTACACTTAAGGCCAATAAGTCTGAAGTGAAAAATTACACTTCAGATGCACTTAAGGCCCAAAAGGTCTGAAGTGCAACCAACGTTTTTATGCACTTAAGGCCAAATAGGCCTGAAGTTCAAATTGTCCGGAAACATAAAATTGTTTTTCAAATTAAAATAATCCAATATACCATTTAATACCTAAATCTACTCCAAATGAGCTCAAATTTGAAACATAACCTCCAAATATCATCAGAAACAAACCTCAATCATCAATTTATCAAAACACCAATAATTCTAATGAACCCATTTTGTAATTAAGAAAAAGAAGAAGAAGAAACCCTAAGCAATAGTAAAAAATAAAGCGTCATATCAGCTCGCCATTGTAAAATATCATAAACAACATTAAAATATGTTAACAACCACTATATAAAATCATTGTCACTCAAAGAAGAAGAAGAAGGAGGAGGAGGAGGAGGAGAAGAAGAAAACGAAGGAGGAGAAAGATGCGTAAAGTTGTTTAAAAAGTAGGTACAAGTTAAAACTTTTTTTAAAAGTGAGTATGGGTTAAATGTGGCCGACCAAATAGGACGCCCGTGCAATTTTTACTTTGAAAACACCTCATGCTCAGAAATATTATGTACATATTACACACTTGAAGAATAATTTTGCCTTTGGATACTTTAATCTCCTAACACTTGTACATGTTTTTTCACATTATATCTCATATGATTTTCAATACAAGTATTATTTAATATCGCTAATCAAACATTGCATTAGTCGGCATAAATGATTTTTTCTCACATGACCAACCAAAATACAACACTAGTTATGTGTTGATTATTTTTGTTAATATTTCAATCAAACATTGTATTATTTTATGGGAGATTTTATCTTAAAATTATTTTTCGTTTCTTTTTCAACCTAAATTTAAATTACTAAATACTAATTCTCTAACGCATGGGAGAGGTCTAATCCCCTAGAAGAATTAATTTAAATAGCCACACAACCAACCACTTAAGTTAAAAAGAATTAACCGTACAATATAGACAATCAAACAATAAACCCGGTATAATTCCACAAGTAAAATCTGGGGAGGATAATGTGTACGCAAACCTCCCCCAACCTTATGGATATATAATCTTTATTAGTAGCTTTTGTAAAGAGTTGCATCCCTTCAAACAAACATTGTATTTTTGTTAATTGTTTTAGTAATAGGATATTTAAATCATTTAGAAGGATATTTTAATAATTTAACTTTTCACTTTTGGTGTTTCTATTTTTGTAATAATATAGATATAGATGATTCCAATTATATTCAAACGGTAGTGTAATGAGTAAAAAATAAATTTGAAATAAAAAGTACAAGCTGAACAGTTGACCTATTCGAATGGCTTGATTGTCAAACGACCAATGATTAGATTGCATAGCATATGAACATGCAAATGAACAACTAAATTTAGCTAGGTAGGTAAAATTTATAATGAGTTAAATTTTGATGTTATTAGGTGTAAACATGTGATATATCAGTATCTCACCTATAATTCCTTATAGAAAATATTATTGGTGAATGTTCCCGTGCGTCATTTCGATTACTCTATCATGTCAATAACTCTTGGTGTAGACATTGAAGCCCTTTATAAAAGTGCAACTTAATATTGACATCAAGAGCTATATATGATTATTTGCTTCATGGAGTCATAGAAAGATCCATAGCTTTCTCCTTGTGGAAATACTTTGTTAATTTCGTAGCCTTGAAACTCACCTCTTGCATAACTTGTCCAACAATTCTAGATTAGGAAATTCTCTAAACAAAGTGAATGGTGTATCATATCATGGTTATTCAATTAATCTTGAGGTGTTACTTTATGAAAAACCAAATAGTATAGAATAAGTAAAAATACTGCACAAGAAAAAAAAGGTACCGGCATAAAAAATATAGGAATTACAAAACTAAAAAAGATAATGAACATACAAATCTCAAAATTGAATGAGGAGATTTATCTCGACAAGTGGGGAGAAAAAAGACAAAGATTAAAGCAAATAATACAAACTTAAAAACCAAAAAAGAAGTTTAGCTTACCCTTTCCCTTTTATATTTGGTTGTTGTGATCAGTGGCGGACCCAAGTGGTGGCTAACGGGTTCAACTGAACCCGCTTCACAAAAAAAATAATACTGTGTATATGTATAAATTATGATTAAAACTATGTAAATTTTGCATAAATATTTTATTTGAACTCACTTGACAACTACTATTTTACGACTAAATTTATATAATTCTAAGATTGAACCCGCTTGCACAAAGTCCTGGGTCCGCCACTGGTTGTGATATGACTCCCATATTTTCTGGCAGCAAACTTTGAAGAATTGAAAAAAGAAGAAGCTAAATTGGAATGATTATGGTAAACTGAAGCGCAAAGATAAATTGTAATGCTAGTCATGGACTGATGGCTGCACTTAAAAATTAGAGGTCGTCTAATAATAGTAATTGAACGTACGTTATAGTTGGTCTTTAGTAATATGGAGTTATGGACCATTAATGAGGAATACCAATGGAATGATCAGTTCATGCGTGTAAGCTTTTACAATTAAAAATATGGAAGGTTAGTTAGTACAAACTTATATATTTTATTATACAAAAATAGTGAAAACATGCAAGAACATGAGAAAAAAAGATAAATATATAACATATAGACTAAAAATACAAATAATCATATACAATGTACGTTTTTACTCCATATGAAAAAAACACAGTGCTTAATACGTTATTACTCCATAAACACGTTGGGGTTTTTTATTAAGTAAATAAGTACATCCTACACAAATGATATATTATGAATGTGCTTAATTTTATCAAGTACTATTATTTTAACAAAATATTTTTACTCAAACCATTAGTATGCAGTGTGACTCTGTATTTCCATGACAAGTCGCACTCAACTTTATCAGAAGAAGTATTACTCCAACTTCTTCTTGCTAATACAGAAAACAAAGTAACAGTCATTTCCTTTCTCATTTCTCTCGTGTAATTCATCCCTAGCGTTTCACCAATGGCAACTGTCTTTTCTCTTCCTTTTGTCAGACAATTATAACGTGATTTCTAATATGATTCTTTAATTTAAGTGTATCTTTTCTCTAATCCAATTAAGAAATTATATTGCGGAGTACTTTTTAAATCTCTTAATATTCCTTCCTAACAGTGCAACTAGATAATGAGTACAAGTTTTATATCCTGATTTTTCTTACAGAAACGAAAAGGAAAGCTACTTTTTATGAGAAAACGAAACAAAAGGACGACAATGATATGTTTTAGATGCTATAAAAGAAAGATGCTTTTATTTTTTCACTTGGGCACACCAAAATTAGAAGATAAAATCATATTTCTTTTTTCAACAAACTACTCTACTATATTAGAGCATAGCAGGTCTCAAAGAGTCAAAAGATGCAACGACATTGTTTACAATCCAACTAGAAAATATGTTCGCCATATCAATTTAAATAGCCTCACCATACTTATTAATTAAGTTATTTATATATAACTTGGTATTCTATGGTTATTTTTTTATTTTTTACATAATAGGTTATTTATATATGATTTTTCATTCTTTTTCTAGATATTTTTGAATAACAATGCTTTTTACGATAATAAATCATGTTGTTGTTTTTATTCTATTTAACTTTATATTCCTGGGTGACAATGCTTTTTCCATAATAGATGAAGTTACTATGGTATTTTACATTATCTGTAGTCTTTGTGTTCAATTCTATCAATTATTATACGAAAACATTGTGTCTTTATCTTTACGTATCTTATCAAATGAGAGAGAAAAAACTTAAAGTATGTGTCTATTTTTTGCAAAACGCATGGAATCTCCACTC
Organism: Nicotiana tabacum; assembly: GCF_000715075.1. Classification (NCBI taxonomy): domain Eukaryota; kingdom Viridiplantae; phylum Streptophyta; class Magnoliopsida; order Solanales; family Solanaceae; genus Nicotiana; species Nicotiana tabacum. Next base: position 54,348,568 of record NC_134098.1, read on the forward strand.
ATTTGGCACTTTAAATTCTAGAGTTTCAATATTTTTTCTCATAGAAGTTACCTTACTATTATGCAATGATCTCTTGACTGTATGTTCGATTCATCAGTTATTAAACTGAAAAGTTTGCATCTTTATTTGATTTTAAAAAGTACTTCCATAGATGTTTGCGTTTTTAATTGGAATAGATCAAGTTACTACACTGTTCTACATATATTTTTACTGTATATTCATGGATTATATTGATTTTGCATTACACACCAAATTACTATGATATTTTTGTTGAGGTTTTTTTTGTTTTTTTAAGATGAAATAGTCTTAAAATGAGGGTGAATGGGAAATGGAGGGAAAATGAAATTTTTGAGTAAAATTTTAAGTTTCTCCCTCTTGACAATGAGACATTGTCCCATATTGGAAGAGGAAAAGATTTTTGGTGGGTATATATATTTGCTTTTCTTGTAGCTCTTAAAGAGTTAAGAATAAAGCAAGCCTCGCGCCGTCGTCGTCGTCGCTCGCTCGGCTTGGGCTTGGGCTTTGGTCAAATGATTGATTGATTAATTTTTTGGACAACGGATATTTTCCAATCCGTGTATTGACCACCAGGCAGCCGCCTCTGCTATATATATGTGCAGCAGCTGTTGAAGAAAGACACACACAAGACACAAAACTGAAATCGCTCAACAGATTTGGCTATACATTGCACTCCTTCCTCTCAGCATTTCCATACGATTTTCTGAGTTTCTACTCCTTCGTTCTGCATTGTTTTAACTTCAAACAAAGCAACTGTAAGTGTGATTTGCTACCGAACTTTGTGTTCGCTGAAACACTGGGATTTGAAGTACTACTATACCAGTGTGTTATTCGTTCTATCCTGGGAGGAAATAATCCATAACCTTGGGTACTAGGAGGGGATTAAATTCCTTAAGGAAACATGTAAATTCAGTAGGCTCGAATTTATTACTGTTTCATTACGATAACTTATATTTTCCAGAATTATTATTTACAAATACAGCAATATTGGCGGGACTAACAATTTTGTATGATCTCTTTGTCTTTATATTCGACTCTAATCAGTTATTTAACCTATTACTCTAATTCCAAAACTCCTTATTCCTATGGAGCTGAGTTGGTAAAAGAAATCAAAAGTGCTAGCTACTTGATTATATGTCACGACTCAAAATCCCACCACAGGCGTCACGATGGCACTTAGTCTTTAAGACTAGGTAAGCGATTACAACTTCATTTCGAGCCTCTTTTTTTTTTGAAACATATAATTTAATACAAGTGTTGAAACCAACAACAGAAATAATTATAACAACCTCCCAAGACTGGTAATACTGAGTCACGAACTCTAACTGAATACATGGAATGATCTCGAGTATCGAATATATAATACTGTTCGAATAAGAGTTGACAGCACAATAAAATGGAAAGACTACAAGGGACTGCGATGACCAAGCAGCTCTACCTTGAATTCTTGCGATCACACTCTAATCTCTGTCTGAATCCGATATCTCCAACACCTGGCTCTGCACAAAAATATGCAGAAGTGTAGTTTGAGTACACCACGATTAGTACCCAGTAAGTATCAAGACTAACCTCGGTGGAGTAGTGACGAGGTACAGTCAAGACACTCACTAGTCAAATAACCTGTGCAATATAGCAGTATACAATAGTACTGGAAAACAACTAGCAGTGATAGCAACAAAAATCAACTAGTGATATAAACAACAAGGCTACAAGAACACCATAATTATTACTCAAACGAATAAGGAACACAAGTACAACCAACTAAACAAGTCCTTCAAATATAAATCTTTCACATATAATTCTTTCGAATAAATACCTTCCGAATATATTTATTCTTTCAAATAAAAGTAACTATGTGATACCTCATTTTATAATTATAAAATACGGGTCCCACCCCACTTTCATATTTTTGTAATACGGGTCCAACCCACTTTCATGTTTCCACGGCACCTCGTGCCCATATTTCTATCAAAACCGCACGGACAACTCACATGCCAATAATAAAAATTATTATATTTTCCCCGGCACCTCGTGCCCATATTTTATATATATTGCGGCGTACAACTCGATCCCATATAACATTAATCATACTTGTTGCGGCATGCAACCCGATCCTATATAATATAATTTGCCCGACAATAGCCACAGGCTCACTATTTCAACATAGATCAGACTATTATCAAGTTTACCGAAATAACAAGATAAGTTGCACAAGATATAAGAATAAACACAAGCAAAATTACAACAGCACATGAAAATTACCAACGCAATAACCCCACATCATCACATAAAAAGTACCAACACAATAACTCCACATCATCACGTATCATCCCTGATAATAGCCACATTTATCTCTCCTATAGACACCTTTATCACTCCTATAATAGTCGCCCTTATCCCTCCGCCCTGACAATATCAGTAGCCACCCATATCGCTCATATAGCCACCCTTATCGCTCCGCTTAATAGCCATCATTATCACCCCTCTCAGACAATATCCCAACACACATAACCACAGTAAAATACCACTCTTATACCCACACAATATTAACAGTGGAATGCCACCCTTATGTCATCATAATAATAACTCAAATCACACAACAATTTACACGAAATATTATACCGATAACATAACACAATAAATTCATATCACAAATTGTCCAATGGTCACAACAAATTTTAAAGATATAACAAAATCAATAAATTTCACAATAAATAGCCCAAGGCTCCACACAACGTATATAACACCTCAAAAACAATAACAAGGATGGAAAAGTAACTAAACATAAGACAACGCCTTCTTAAATTCAAATTTTGATAAATATATTAAAATTTAAACTTATTCGATAATTATTTGCATATGGAAAATCCATAATGAAATTAATTCCAAGAAATATCAAAACAACAAACACACGGAATTCACATAAAAATCCAAGTGGCGATCACCCCAAATTATCATATAAAATACAAACTCGACAAACAAGAAATGAGGCATGGCAAATCAAGGATTTACTAAATTCCAACAATTTTCCAATTTAATACATAAGGGTGTCTACGAATTTTATCCGATATAATTTGCACATATAAACCAAGTACGTACTCGTCACCTTGCGTACTCGATTTTCAATCACATAATTTCTACATAAGACTCAATGCCTAAAGGGAAATTCCCCCACTCAAGGTTAGGCAAGATACTTACCTTTTTGAAATTATACCGATATTCCAAAATAGCCTTCTTGCTTGAATTGACCTCCGGACAGCTCAAATCTATCCAAATTAATTTATAACTTCATTTAAATTTATCAAAAATAATTTCTTATTCTAAAACATTAATGCGGGGTCCGCCTCTCGGAACCCGACAGAAGTTTTATGAAATCTGAACACACATTCTGATACGAGTTCAACCATACTAATTTTATCAAATTTCGATAACGAATCGACCTCCAAATCCTTAATTTAAGGTCTAGAAAATTTCTACCATTTTCAACCCAATTCACTAATTTCATGATAAAAACAACAATAGATTCATCTATTTTAACCAAAATTAAAAAATCACCTCACCCGAACTTTCTTCGTCCAAAAATGGAAGAATGAGATGAAGTCTCATTTTTGGACTTTATTCTGCTGCCCAGGGTTTTGTTCTTCGCATTCACAGACCCTCCCCTCGTGTTCGCGATGAACAAATCCTTCTACAACCATTTCCAAACTCTTCTCAGAGCCTCTAGTTCAATGGTCATAACCTTTTGTACGAAACTCAAAATAACAAATGGTTTAACATTTTGAAAATTAGACATCAAGGGCTACAACTTTTATGTTTTTTTTATCTCCTAATTCCTTATATATTTCGAGATATAAGCTTCCAAAGTTAGCCCTATGCAGTAAAAATTTCTTCTTCACGATTTCAAAATTCTTCCCGAACAGCTTGTATTGTATCCATCACAACTTTTTATACACAACTCCAAATGTCAAACGACTTACATTTCTGAAAACTAGACATAAAGGGCTACAACTTTCAGTTTTGGATCATCTCCAAATTCCTTATAGATTGCAAGATATAACCTTCCAAAGTTGGGTGATGGACAACAGGAATTCCTTCTTCGCGAATGCGAAGAACAAAATCCCAGAAGCCAAATCCTTCTTCGCGAACGCGAGAGGAACCTCACGAACGCGAAGAACAACACCAGACATCAGAAAACCAGTATCCAAGGTAGCCCAAAATGATCTGATATCACCCGAAATACACCCGAGGTCCTCGGGACCTTAACCAAATATAGCAACAAGTCTTAAAACACGACACGAACTTACTCGAGGCCTCAAATCACATCAAACAACACCAAAACTATGAATTGCATCTCGAATCAAACTTATAAGTTTATGAAATTTCTAAATTTTATAACTTGTGCCGAAACATATCAAATCAATTTGGAATTACTTCAAATTTTGCACACAAGTCAAAAATGACATAATGGAGTTTTTCCAATTTCCGGAATCGAATTTTGACCCAGATATCAATAAAGTCAACTCTCGGTCAAACTTTTCAAAAATCTTCTATTTTCTAACTTTCGTCAAAATGCGTTGAATAGTCCTACATACTTTCAAATCCAAATCCGGACATATACCTAAGTCCGAAATTACCATACGAAACTATTGACACCATCAAAATCCTATTCCGGAGTCGTTTGCTCAAAAGTTAAACTCCGGTCAACTCTTTTCATTTAAGCTTCAAAAATAATGATTGTTCTTCTAATTAAATTCTAAATCATCCGAAAACCAAACTCGACCACACCCGCGGGTCATAATACATATTACGAAGGTGTTCGGGATCTTAAGTCACTGAACGGAACGTAAATTCTCAAAACGATAAGTCGGGTCGTCACATTCTCCCCCTCTTTAATATATGTTCGTCCTTGAACGTGCCAAGAATCTTTTTGAGGACTTTAATTCACTGAGTGTATTTACTACACACATACTCGCAGGTGATTCTACGTCATCGCAAATTTAACATGGATCTGACAACGCCATCTTAGTTGAAGATTATTTCTTTCATCCATAGTTATAAACTTTAAAACCAAATTTCTTACACTCCAAATATTTTTAAAAGCCTGATTTTTTACATCAACACACGGTATTAGTCTCATCCGGCTGTAGAAACTTGTGCGTACGCATACATCATACATATGCCCATAATCACATCTCTGGTCATAATAGATGTTCATAGTCACGACCCAAAATTCCCTCCGTTTGGGTATCGTAATGGCACCTAGTCTTAAGGACTAGGTGAGCCTAACATTAATTGAAACAACAACATTATTTAAACAACATCTAATAATTTGAAATAGAAATCTCTTAAAGTTTTACAATTCCCAAAATCCGGCAGTACAAGCCATAAGCTCTATAGAGTGTTTGCTAGAAAATTACTAAATACAACTGTCCAAAACTAAGAATAAACAGTGCAAAATGAAAACTTGAAGGTGACTCCGAAGCCTGCGAACGCAACAGCAGGTTTACCTTGAGTCTCCACAGCAACGACCCGCACAACTACTAACAAAAAAAATATGCAGAAGTGTAGAATGCGCACACCACAGCGGTGCCTAGTAAGTATCAAGACTAACCTCAGTGGAGTAGTAACGAGGTACAGTCAAGACACTCACTAGTCAAATAACCTGTGTCATACTAAAATAGTCGAGAACAAATAGCAGTGATATAAACAGTAAGGCAGCAAGAATACCACAATTATTGCTCCGACAAATAAGAAAGAACACAAGTACAACCAATTAAACAAGTCTTTCACATAAGAACCCTTCAAATAAAATACCTTCCAAATATATATTTCCTTCGAATATGTATCCTTCGCATATAAAACTATTTCAAATAAATATCTTTAAAATAAAACTCTTCAATTTAGAAGTCACCCTATGACACCTCATTTCATAATCATAAAATACGGGTCTCAACCCACCTTTATATTTTCACGGCACCTCGTGCCCATGTTTCTATCACAACTGCATGGACTACTCACGTACCAATAATATCAATATATATAAGATCCACATGATCAATTTATTCCCAATAAGGTAAGTTTAAAATATTTAAATCAAGTAGGAAATCAACAAAAGAATGAGTTTATTTTAGAAATCATTTGGGTGGAGAAAATAACATTTCAATAAAAATGAAATACATGATAGTTGCTGATTTGGATGTGAAACTTATAAGAATTAAAGCATCCAATAATTTCTTTTATTCAAAACAACTTAACCTTAAAAATTAGTAAAAGCCGGAAACACAAATCCTCAGAGTCTCGTACAAGGGCCAAAGCCAACACATCACAACAAGGAATACAAACACACAATAAATTAAATAATAGTGCAACTATAGAAAATATCAACAAAAAGAGTACTCCCGAGGTACCGCCTCGTAGTCCCAAAAATAAATATGCAACATCAACAATGCCCCCAGGCCATCACAAATCAATCCCCGACATAGCCCACCTTATCTCGCCACGTGTGCAATAGTAAAGTGAATGCCCGCCTTGTCTCGCCACACGCGCAACCTACCCATCCACACACACACACACACACACACATATATATATATATATATATATATATATATATATATATATATATATATATATATATATATCCCGCCTTGTCACGCCGCATGTGCAAATATCAATAGTAACAATAACACAGGAGAAACATCGTGCAAACACCCGAACATAACTCCCACAATATAATGTGCCAATATCACATCTCATAAACTGCACCTCAAGTGCTCAGATATTACAACATAACATAGATTGCACATCAAATGCTCAAATATTACAATTATCACAGATTGCACATCAAGTGCTCAAATATTACAACTTACCACAAAAATCAACCATACCTTATTTTCCACAATAAGGAGCTCATAGCTCGACCATAATATGCACAAAAATCTTAACAAAATATCCGGAAATGAATAACTCAACAAAATAATATTTCACATAAAAATCAAGGTGGCAATTACACCAAATCATCATGTAAAAATAATTTCAACAAACAAGGATCTAGGCATGACAAATAGAGAATTTAATAGGTGTCAATAATTTCCCATTTTAATACATAAGGGTGTCTAAAGATTTTTAACCAATGTAATTTGCACATATAACCCAAGTTCGCACTCGTCACTTAGCGTACATGATTTTCAATTACATAAATTGCACATAAGACTCAATGCCTAAGGGGTAATTCCCCCACTCGAGGTTAAGCAAGACACTTACCTTTTTGAAGTTAGGCCGATATTCCAAAATAGCCTTCTTGCTTGAATTGACCTCCAGACAGCTCAAATCTATCCAAATCAATTGTATAACTTCATTAAAATTCATCGGAAACAATTCCAGATAATAATACGTCGACTTAAAAATTTATTCCAAAAAGTCAAAAAAAGTCAACGCGGCACCCGCCTCTCGAAACCTGATATAATTTTCATGAAATTCGAACACCCATTCCAATACGAGTTCAACCATACCAATTTTATTGAATTCCAATAATAAATCGACCTCTAAATCTTAAATTTCGTTTTTGGAAGATTTTACAAAAATCTTGATTTTTCTTCCATTAAATCCGAATTAAATGATGAATTCAAAGATATAATCATGAAAATTAATCAAAACTGGATAAGAATCACTTACCCCAAACACTCACGCAAAAATCTCTCCAAAAATCGCCTTCTACCGAGCTCCCAATTTGATTTGAGTTATGAACTCAAACCCCCGTTTTTGGAACTTTTAATTCTGCCCAGATACATCTTCTTCTCGTTCGCGATCATTCCTTCGCGTTCGCGAAGGTTAAAATCCAGCTGCCTCAAATCCTTCTTCGCGTTTGCGTGACAAGCGTCGCGTTCGCGAAGGCCAACTGCTTCTGCCCCATCATTTCCTCTTCGCGTTCGCGAAGTCCTCGTCGCGTTCGCGATGACCAGCTGACCAACTCCTTCGCGTTCGCATTCCAAGCTTCGCGTTCGCGAGGGCCAAACGACCCCAGTCCCCTATCTTCTTTTTCTTCTTCGCGTTCGCGTTGCCTTGTCGCGTTCGTGAAGGCTTGCCCTGCTCCTTCTTTGCGTTCGCGTTCATAGCTTCGCGTTCGCAAAGGACAAATCATCAGCCCCTCAAACTCCTCTTCGCGAACGCGGGACTCCCTTCGCGTTCGCGAAGAAGGAAATCAGACTTTAGCAACAGCAGTCCAAACAGCTCCAATTTGGTCCGAAACACACCCGAGCCCCTCGGGACCCCGTCCAATCATGATAACCAGTCCCATAACATATCACAGACTCGCTCGAGGTTTCAAATCACATCAAATTACGCCAAAAATACAAATCGCACCACAAATCGAACTTATGAACTTCAAAAACATCCAACTTCTAAAACTCGTGCCGAAACCTATCAAACCAACCCGGAATGACGTCAAATTTTACAGGCAAGTCCCAAATAACATAACGGAGTTGTTCCAACTCTCGGGATCGTATTCCGACCCCTATATCAAAAAGTCAACCCCCCGGTCAAACTTTTCAAAATTTTGAGTTTTGCCATTTCAGGCTTAATTTCACTACGGACCTCTAACTAATTATCCGGACAAGCTCCTAAGTTCAAAATCATCATACGGAGTTAACGGAACCGACGGAACTCCATTCTGGAGTCGTCTTCATACAGTTCCGACTACGGTCATAATCCTAAGACTTAAACTCCCTTTTTTAGGAACTAAGTGTCCCAAATCACTCCGAATCATCCGTAATTCAAACTCGACCACACACGCGGGTCATAATACATATTGAGAGGCTGCTCGAAACCTTAAGTCACTGAACGGGGCATAAATTCTTAAAATGACAAGTCGGGTCGTTACATTCATAATCAATTTCAGTATCGTCAATTAACCTCATATTAACCAAAACCTCGCTTTGAATTTTCACAACACTTACAGCAAAACATGAGGCAGACCTCATATTTATTTATCCGACTTAACGAGTCATATTTAACGCCACTTGGTCAGTCATCTCGTAGGCTAAAACTCAATAATTACAGCACGAATATGGCTATATATGTACATAACACATAAAAGAATTATCAAATAAACCTAACAGACATGACTCCCTATTAGTATTATAATACAAATTAAATTTCACAAAGGGAGAATTTAAAACACATGAATTTAATCACAAGGATCTCATCCTGGTATAACTTCCACTGCGGCATGTAGCCCGGGTTAAATATATCAAATCATATTAAACTGCGAGGATCACATCCTCAACTCTCAATCACGAGTACTTTGCATTGTGCCAACTGAAATTTTTCTTTTCTTTTCTTTCACAACATATAATGAACCCCTGTACCGATAGGGCATATAATTCATATAATGTTGCAGTTAAGCACTCTGATGAATATTTAAAAATTAAGAACACATCAAAAGATATAAATTATTAAGAGTCGGTGTTATTTACATCCGACAACGAAACATGGTGAAACTCGGAAGTATGCATATGTTTGCACCAAGATGACATAAATGGACATATAACAAAAGTCAAGTGACAAAGATACTATATGGTGCCAAATATTTTGCATCGCTTTCAAGGTAAAGCTTTCCAAAAGCTCAATTGGGAAGATTCAGATGATTGTATTGGGACTATCAGTTGGGTATAAGCAAGAATAAGATGATCTTTTCCTTTTATTTTTCTTTTTAATAAGGCTTTTATTTTTATGGAGTATCATATTAGTTTAACTTTCTTACGCATTTATGATGTATATGTATGAATTAATTTCTTGTTGCTTTTATTTTGCTTATCAACAACTAAAAAAAGTTTGTATATTTCTTTTTCCTTTATCAATGAATTTTACTAGTTTTATCTTTCAAAAAATATTTTTTATGACCGCGCAAAGTGTGCTCAAATTCACTAGTCAATACATAAAGATCTTCTTATTTGAAATATTTTTCAATCATTAATATAATTATTGAAGGAACTATATCTCATTTTTATGATATGATTTATTTTTTATGAATATTGCTTGTATGGTAATTTTTTTTTGTCTTATCATTTTTATGATTTGATTTTACATTTTATCAATATTGTATGTATGGTAAATACTTCGTCTTGTTAGACGAGTTTCGAAGGATAAATGACACCTCACCTATACTCAACTCAAATATAGTCCGAAAATTATTTCTTGCAAATACATGGTCGAGCAATTTTTAATGTTGGATTGCATCTATCACAACTTTTATTTTAAACACAACCAACTTTACATTATATTTTCAATAGAGATATCAATGTAGACAAAATGAGTCCTGATCGTGATAGAGCAATCGAAATAGATGAAATAAACATACACCAAGAATATTTTTATAAGGATGTAGTTGGTGAGATACATTTTATTACATGTTTGTACCTTTTAAAATAAAAAAAGTAAACAAAATTATATATATCTACTTAAATTTTAATTGTTCATATTCATAGGTCCAGACTATATATAATCATCTTGACCATGACAAACATGTCACCATACGACGATCCACAATATTGTTATCCAAATAAATTTGTATTTTTTCTTTTAAGCATAATTATTTACTCAATCCTTTATTTTAATAATGTTACTATGAAATTATAAAACCGTGTATTACATGACTTAACATACACGTGCAACGCACATACGTAAATACTAGTTATACTAAAAATGGGAAGCTCCTTCATGCAAAGTTGGATTACTATTTTACCCTTTTGTAAATTATTTTTTTGTAAAATGTAATAAAATACTAAACATCTAATATAATAAGTATCAGCAGTTTCATATTGAACTACTTTTTCCAATTCCTTAGATTCTTCGTATTCTGAACTCAGTGAATTAATTGGTTAATCAATGCAGCGCTTTATGAAAGGATAATACAGTTTCTAAAGAGCATAAAAGTCCAGTAGAAGAGAATCTTGTGTAACGTACCCATTTAAGATATTTTGTCAATTAATTAGTTTGAAAGTTAAAAGACTTTATCACTTAATTCATTTTATTATGTAAATACTAATACTAAATACTAAAGGTAGGAAAAGTAGGAAGCTGCGTTATTAAATCAAAAGTACAATTAGGTTTGACACCATAAGCGAACAGGAAAAAATCAGCTTATTTTGAGAAGTATTTTTCAAAAAAGTACTTTTGGAGAAAAACGGTTTATTTTTGGCTAATCAATTTGAAAATTACTTTTGAACAATAATTTGTGTTTGTCCAAGCTTTTCAAAAAGTACTTTTACGTGTCAAATTACAAATAGTTAATATTATATAAATAGATAAATAATTATAAATATTTATTATTAAAGATAATAATTAAGTTTTTTATTTTATTTAAGTAAAATATAAAAATAAAATTAAAAAGTACTTTATTCTTTCAAGATAATTTAAATATAATTAAAAAATCATCCAATAAAGATGAAAGTTCATCCCAAAAGTCATTTTATATTACTTAATAGTTTAAACTAAGTAAGGTTATTTTGGTATATATAATATTTTGCAAAATGTATTTTTGGTAGAAAAAAAGTCAAAACTTCGGAGAGAAGCTATTTTTTTCTGTTTCTTCAAAACTGCATCTGCTTGTAGCCAAAAGCACTTTTTTTTTCAAAAAAAAAAAATAAAATTGGCCAAACAGCTCAAATTGAGGAGAAAAAAATCATTTTTTTAAAAAATAATAATATTTGGCATGGTGAAAAGCTTGGCCAAACAGACTATTATTCTCCTTGAGTTACTCCCATTAACGTACTCCTTCAATTGCTTCCAAGAAATTGATTTCATGGATTTTTGTTTTTCTCTCCCTTTTAAAGCCAAGTTCTCCTTCAATATCTCCATTAATGTTCTGTTTTTTTTTTCCCACGTTCTCCTTCAAGAACTCTCTAAAATTGGTGTTTTTTTTTTTTCTCAAACATTGATGGTTGATTCATTCCGTTTTCTTTCTCTAATAAAGTCATTGAAATCATTCATTTACTTATTATTTGCGATTATTTCACTTTTTATATTTTGTTTCTTTCATTTTCCATGGTAACTTTTTCTGTATGCCTTTTCAGATTATTCTCAGCACTCTATATAAGTGTACAATAGGGTGTCTTTGTCCCACCATTTTTGTATTCTTTCTGACAGAGTTTTCTTTAGAGGTTTTTTGGCCGCCGCATCATAAAATTGGATATATAATTTATATCCAACAAAAAAAATGTAAACAGTGTATCCAATTTACTATTTGTGCGAGGATCCCAATCCAATATCCAACTGAGGGACCCAACATACTCGCTAAACGGCGGATATGCTGTACGGACTACATAATACCAATGAAATAAAAGCCTCAATCACAGTGACTAGCGACTCATTGATTGTTTAGTGTATAATTTTGACATAAAGATAGCAAATGCGGTTTCCAGCTTTTGCATCACCTTTCAAATAACGCAGCCAACCACAGCAGAAATGACGGAAACGAAGAGTGAAGAACCAAAAGTGTGGTTCTTTTAGACACAAAAATCGAAATATGTGGAAAAAAAATTGGTAACCTTTTTATATATAACGCCCTGGGCGTTATGCTTTAACGTCAGTTTTGTCCGTTAAAATATAGCATGATAAATAACCGTGTTATATCGGTGTTTACATTTTAATGCATAGCGCTCTAAACAAAAGCGCTATATCTGTTTGCATTTTCAGTAAGATGTGCTATGTGTCCCCCTCTCTCTCTATTGATGGCACTTATTTTCTTTTTCTTTTTTCTTTTCTGGTTTTTTTAATTCATTTTCTTCACTATGGCTACCCAAATCTATTTTTTTTAATTCATTTTTACCATGCCCCCACCTATAAGGAAATTGTAATTTTTTGAACATTACATAGTATAGTATTTGAACATTGTAGGAATAATTTACTCCATTATTATCGTAATTTTTAAAATGTAGATCTAGTACCATGAAAATTTTAACCTCCTTGTTGAGTTGAGGCGTTCAGGTAATATGAAAAAATCAAATCAAACCGAAGATTAACTCAAACTAAAGAAGAAAATTGATTTTGTTATGATTTTTAATTTTAAAAATCGATAAATTTTGATTTGATTTTGGTTTTAAGTAAAAATTAATTAAAAAATAAAATAAATCATACATACATACATACATACATACATACATACATACATACATATATATATATATATATATATATATATATATATATATATATATATATATATATATATATATATAATTTTTTTACAGTACATATATTATTTTTTTGTACAATTGATTTGTAATCTAGTCCTTTGTCTTAATAGTAATTTAGATATTTGCTTTTACTTTCTAGTTGGATTTGTAGTCTTTGTTTTGATAAGTTCAAGAATATATTTCATATTAAAAATAAGTTATCTTTAATTGGATCCATAAATTATTCACTAGTTTTTAATTCAAAATTCTCGTCAAGATATCTTGATAAATGATAGATTTTCTTAAAGGGTAATTGGTATGGTAGTATTATGCTAGATTATAGTCGGTTGAATATGTGTTTGACAATGTATTTAACATATTTTAAGAAAATTTAACAAAATATTTAAACACCGAAAATCCAATAAAACCGACAAAAAGCGAATCGATGAAAATCGACTCAATTGCTTTGATTTGGTTTATATATTTAATAAATTGACTTAATTGGTTTAATTTTATAAACACTCCAACTGTCGAGGATAATATATCTTTTAATAAAAAAATTATAAAATACTCTCTGTCCCTCAAAAGATTGTCTTTTTAGTTCATTTTATCAGATTAACCGTATCGCTTAAACGGATCACATCATATTAGACTTTTATAAAATAAAAAAACTATAAAAGAGGGATTATATTTTGAACCTGTTGTGGGTGAGATTTCTAAAATTCAAATCTTTCAAAGTTGATTATATTTTTTAAATTTGAATTTAAAAGAGGGATAACTCGTATAAAAAAGTTTTGAAAACTAAAAAGAAATAAATCTCCAATACAACTTGAAATAAAAGGAATATTATTTCCTCATAGGTGGGGGGCATGGTAAAAATAAATTTAAAAAAATAGATTTGGGTAGCCATAGTGGAGAAAATGAATTAAAAAAACCAGAAAAGAAAAAAGAAAAAGAAAATTAGTGCCATCAATGGGGAGAGAGAGAGGGCCACATAGCAGGTCTTACAATGCAAACAGATATAGCGCTTTTGTTTAGAGCGCTATGCATTAAAATGCAAACACGAGTATAGCGCAATTATTTATCGCGTTATACCTTAACGGACAAAACAGACGTTAAAGTATAGTGCCCTTTAAAAAGGCGTTATATATAAAAAGGTTACCAATTTTTTTCCCCACCTATTTCAGTCTCTTGTGTCCAAAAGAACCACACTTTAGTTTTGGACTCCGGAAACGAATGATAGAGAGAGAAGCAATTCCTTAAGCACTAACTCGTCGGGCTTTTAATAATCAAATCGTAACCGTTTATCGAATCGATGATTTATTGATTTATTAGTATCGAGTTATCGTGTTAATAGTTGGTGAATGGATTGAGATTTTATAATTAACGGTTTAACGGTTTGGGAGCGGATTATTCAATTTTCTTATCGGATAAACCGTTAAGCCATTAAAAAATTTATATTTATACTTTTATATGGGATCAACAAAAGTTACATGAGTATTCTGAGAAAATAAATTTGAAAATGCCTTCAAATTTTCAGTCAAGTTTTATAGGTGTCGGGGGATTCCGATGGTATATAAGTTTTCATTCAATTTGACTAGTTTTCAATCTTTCCCTTTTTCGATATGAAACAAGATAGTTATGTAACCAAAAGAAATACATATAATAAGTGCGGTACAAGCAACAAAGTGTTAATAGATTCTATCACGTAGTAACAGATATTAACAAGCCCGGTAATCTAAAAAGGGCATGGAACTTATAGTCAAGTCACTTTATCAAGTTTGACCGTTTGATATTCACAAGACTAGGATTGTTAAAAAAAATCTATTTAATTTAATCGATAAATTGCCCGATAATCGTTAATACGATACCAATCCGTTCGTTGTCTTATTGGATGACTAGCAGATTACTACATTTATAATCCGATAACCGATAAACTGAACTATTGAGCGTAATTATCCGTCTGATCCGTCCGATAAACACCCCTACAATGAACCCTAATCAAAAAATTGAAAAGAGATTATTCCACTACAATAATTTCTTGGATTTTGTTTTCCCATTGCGACATGACGTAGAAACATGCCCTTTAACAGGGAACAAAACGTATCCAATTGTGGGGCGGGCGTAATAACTCAAAAACTACCTTTCTCTGGACCATTTACTTACTACTGTACTAAAGTACTCTTTTTTGACGCAACATTTCTAACATGGACTTAAAATCAACCAAATATTTGAAATCTCGACAATAATATATGAGACATGATTGCCCATAGCTCCAAAGACTTAACAAAATTAGTGGTATCAATGAAAATCTTCCATATTATGTGAATTAATATATGAAGCGGCATTGCCGAGGAAGCGGTCGTGGATGTGAGGCTTGATACTCAAGTCATTCCTAGGAGAGAGTTTTAAATATCTGGGATCTGTGATTCAGAGTAACGGAGAGAATGATGAGGATGTCACACATCATATCGCAGCAGAGCGAATGAAGTGGAGGCTCACTTCCGGTGTCTTATGCGATAAGAATGTGCCATTGAAACTTAAAGGTAAGTTCTACAAAGTAGTGGTTAGACTGACTATGTTATATGAGGTAGAGTGTTGGCCAGTCAAAAACTCCTAAGATGATAGTTGCTGAAATGTGTATGTTGAGATGGATGTGTAGGCATAGTAGGTTAGATAAAATTATGAACGAAGTTATTAGGGACAAGGTGGGACCGACCCCCGTAGAGGATAAGATGCGAGAGGCGAGGCTTTGATGTTTCGCGCATGTTAAAAGGAGAAACATAGATGCTCCAGTTAGGAGGTGTGAGAGGTTGTCCTTGAAGGGTCAGAGGAGGGGTAGAGGTAGGCCAAAGAAGAGTTGGGGAAAGGTGATCAGGCGGGACATGACGCAACTTGAGTTAACCGAGGACATAACCCTTGATAGAAGGGTGTGAAGGTTGAGGATTGGGGTAGGAGCTTAGTAGGCAGTCGAGTATTTCCCCACGTCTTGTTGTTTCAGTAGTATTAGTGTTAGAATGATATTATTTTACCTTTAGATGGCTATTACTACACATCTTATATTGTATTACTTGTTATCAGTGCTTCTTTATCTTATATCTTGCTATTTTAGTCTCAGTTTTCTAAATATCTTGTACTGTTATTACTTGATATCAGTGCTTCTTTCATCTTCTCTCTAGCTGAAGGTCTATCGGAAACAGTTACTAGTTGTTGTTGTTGTTGATGATGATTATCATTGTCTCTTTTCCGGGGAAAAAATGACATGATAAAGAGGCATGATTGTCCATATTAACTTATTAAGTCTAGTTTAATCCTTCAGATGCTCTGCAAACTACTCATACTTCAAAGGCAAGGTTACCTATGGCTTTTACCATTCAAATGCTTCAAAAGGAAGAGAAGAGTTGTATTCAACCTTTCACATATGGACTCATGAAAACAAATTTAAAGAAATGAAAAAGCACATAAGGAGGTTTAAGCCCGTGATTCACTAGGTGATTTTGACATGCCCTACCTGCAATACTTCCTATGCTCAAGATAAAGCTTCTTATAGAAATTAATAGGCCAAAAAGGTAGTAAATGCATAATTCTGAAATCCAATCAAGGCAACATACACTAACAAAGATCTCTCTCTCTCTACGAGGTACTTATATTCCTCTACAAACAGCAATTATTCTTTTTGTGTGACTATCATGTTCCTACTTTTTCTTAACCTTTTCCAGCAGGGTTGGGGGTGTGGTTTTTTTTTTTGGGGGGGGGGGGGTGCGGGGGGGTTGTTGGAGGAGCAGACCTTTAGCAAATATAAATTGACTTGAAAACAAAACAAATCTAATTTTAACCCTAAAACCTATATCCTGAATAATATCATAACATAATAATCAAACAGTAAAAGATAATTTGCAAAAATCCTAACTTTTTTACTGAAAAGGAGTCATACTTGATCAAGATATTCTTACAATCAGGGAACCTCAAATCCCATATGGCATCATCTTACCTGAAACTGCCTTCGCATTTCCTTCTACAAAACCTAATATACCTTCCAATTTCAACTAGAATCCAGCTTCATCTGCACTTAAAAGCATAAACAAGCAAAATATGTACAGGAACAATTGAAGCCGGCCAAAAATAGAGTGAGAAATTTGTGAGTCTTGTGATCATCTTTGCTAGCATCTCCTTAAAGTTGTCAAGCATTTGCCGATTGAGATGGCAACCTAGGATGATTATGTTCTCCCTCATAAGTGACAATAAGCATTGAAGGCTCTTCCAAGCATCTCTCGACATGTTTCCGTGCAGGACAGCCTCTCATGCTGCTACACTTATAGTATCCCCTGCACAACCCAAGCAAAGATTTAGACATTAGTTACGTTCCGAAATCAAACCGAGTTTATGTTTTGTTATTGCAAAACTGGAGCAGCAGTTACCGAACCACAAATCCTAGAAGCAAGTTGACATTCTCTAGTCTAGCAACATTTTGATCAACAATATCAACAAATCAACCAGTAAAATATCCCCTTTCAATTGACAAGGATGGTAAGGAAGACAATAAGTTAATCCCAATGAATCGTCCAAAATATAAGAAATTTCAAGGTGTTGCTATCTCAACCACCCAAATAAGATAAAACATGACACAAGCTCAAGCAAAACAAAATGGGAAAGATAAACTGGTAACAATGACACATTAACTGAGCCAGAGGCGGATTCACTTAGTGAACCTGTTGTATCTTTTAAGTTATGGGCTCATATCTATAATTTCTTACTACTTTAGTGAATTTTTACACATAAATTTATACTCTGCGTTAAAAGTATTGGGTTCAGATGAACCTGGTATTTATATATTGCATCGGCCTCTTAACTTAGCAGAAAAAAGTAACACGGTAGAACAACAACAACAAATCCAGTAATCCAATAAGTAGTAAATAGACAAAATCCAATCATTTGGGATAAATGTAATAGAAGTATACTGAAAGTGCACTATTATAAGGTCGGTGCGTGAAAGAGATGATAAGGTAATCTTTGTGACAGAGAACAGAAGCAGAGACGGACATTATACACAATAAGTCATATAATAAGACGCAATCATGGAAAAGCCTTATGCAATTAGAATGATACTAATAGCTCAAATTTGCAGGCAGTGCGGCTAATTTAGCTGCATCTTACAGGAAAAAATCCAGAGTAATACCTAGGGTGCGGAGAACCTTTGATCGGCTTCTGTCCATACTTTCTCCAAGAATACTCATCGGGAGGAATATCGGCTAGCTTGTTACTTATAGCAGGAACCTTGATTGATCTCTTTACCCTGTGTTTCCTGATAAAAAGAGAATCTGTAAGCTTGTAACATCTAAGACATAAAAAGATGCAAAGGGGGGAAATATATGATGCCTAAAATTACAAACCTCTTCTTTGAACAATGACATCTACTACTGCTTCCACATTTCACACTTCCCTCCTCTCCCTTTCCAGAGCACTTTCTCTTGTGTTGAAATGAGCTCTGATCCGCAGAGCGAGAAGCCCCAATTAAATGAAAGGCATTACCATCCATATTAGCAACACTACCGTCAATACTCAATGAGGAGATGAAAGACCTAGTGGATGACATGGTTGGAGTACACGTTGATCTATCGAAATTTAGACTAATCCCACTATTGCTACGCCGGTACATCATATCTGCCTGTTGTTTCAATTGCTGCTGCTGAAGTTGATACTTCAACCTCTGTTGCTGCTGCTGTTGTTGAGCAAAATGAAAGCTTGACGAAGGTGTTTGTTGGGCTAAATGAAGAGGGCTTTTACTATGTGAGCTTAATTCCAGTGAAGGGTATCCTAAAGTAAGAGTGCTTTTCACATTCGAACCAATTTCTAGAACTGGAGTTTCAGGAGATTTGATAGGCAGCAACTTAAGGGCTTTAGGCTGATCATCAAATTTGCATGTTGGGTTTTCCAAAAGGAGGTTCTGAGGAAAAGGGGTCAGAATTTTCTTGGCTTTTCTTACTCTTGCATGACCCAAATTGGAATTTAGAAGAGTAACCACTTTCTTGAACTTGTGAACAGCCTCTCCAGTTTCTCTAACTATATTTCCATACTGTTTCTGATCATGTTGTTGAGTTAACAGACTAACAACTCTATGACAACTCTCAACTGCTACCCTGTTAGCTTCCTCAATCTCCTCCATTTCACCAAGTAAAACAAAAGGTACAAGAAAACAGAAAGAGCCCTAATTCCTAAAATAGAAGAGATTCCAACCAAAAGATGCAACCCAAGAAAAACTAAACATCCTTGAAATAATTTAGCTCAAGAAAGGTATAATCTTGACAGCATAGCAGGTGGAAAATCAGATAGAACTAAACATGAGCTAAAAATTGACCAGAAAAATAAGACATAGACTGAAGGTAATCAGCATCCAACACAGGGCAGAGCTAGAACATTGAACAAGAAAGAAAAAGGAAGAAAACAAAGAACAGACCTTTACTTATGGGGTTGTGATGTCAACTGTCAAACCCTAGATTCTCCAATCTCCATAGGGCTGTGGTGATGGAGAGAGAAGAGAGTTTGGGAGGTGTGAAAGAGAAGACTTTGGTTAGCTAGAGAAATTTACATGCCCCAAAAAAATACAAAAGCTGCAATCTTTAATACTTGAAGTATTTGTTCAAGAAAGAGAGATTAGAGAGAGAAACAGACAATCAGTAGTGAAGAAAGTAGGAAGTAATCAAACATTTCTTCAACCCTCTGACAAAGAAAGAGAGATTTTGATTTACTAGGACTACTAATTATTTTTCTTTGCTCTATTTTTTCTTTCTGGGGGCAACATATTATTACTAAACTAGTACTAGTGTTTGTTTATTCTGAATTCTGAATGAAAAAGTAAACAAATGAGGAGTCTTTGTTTAGTTGGGAGTGAAACTGCCGTCTCCAGTCACAGATTTCAAAGGTTGGGTCCCAATATTGGACCTTACCTTGTTATTCCACACATCTTTTTTCAACAAGTTATATGTCCGCACTGCTTTTCACTACTTCCAACGTGGCCTCGCATCTTGTCCTTTTGCCTACAAACAGCATCTTATTGACTTATTTCCCTTCATTTTTCTTGCTTATTCTTTCTTAATTCATGTTGCTTTATTCAAATTAGCTAACAAAAATATTATACCGAACATTTAAATAAGACAATAGTACTGCTCCATGCTTAAATCAAATTCCTTTTTTAATTTCAGTAGTTGTGGTCTTGTAGAGGTTCAGAATATTAAACAAAATAAATAGGAAGATCTTCTGAAAATGAAACTTTATCACCGAGTTACCCTTTTAATTCCCTATGTTGAAATATCTAATAAATTTGTTCGTTTGCTCTCGAATTTAAATAATAAATTAACTTTTCTATTTCTATTTGCATTTATCTTCATAAAACAGAATACGTGGATGCATGCGTGATTAGTTGAGTATGTAAAAAGCTTAAGGCATGAAGTTGTAACTCATGTTGTAGCCCGGTGGTCAATGAAGTGAGTTGAGAACTTGACGTATTAGATTCGAATCTGAGCAGAGACAAAAAAATCTAGGTGACATATTTTTGAATCTGTCCAAATCTTGATGGATAGAGTTACCGCATGCTTATTCCTAATAGGTAATAGTAGATATCTCGCGAAATTAATCGAGATGCGTATAAATTGACTCGAACATCACAATTATCAAACAAAAGACGTGAAGTAATACATTACAAAATAACTATGAGCTAAAGCGATAAACAAGTTGTTTAAGTAAGGGTACAACTTATTTAGTTGTCAATTAGGCAAAGGCTTCTGTTATAAAGTGCATATCATTTTCATCGATGCTAACAATATTGTTAATTTGGAGTGACAAACATATAAAATAAGCCCATAATGCAGTCAAAATGACATAACTAAACCAAATTACATTGAACTTTGACGCATCTAGAAATTATCTAGAAAAACATGAACACAACATATACCAACCGAATTTCAAGTTCAATTGTCATTTATATCGTCTTATTTATCATGTGAATATTGGAACTAAACACCAGTTTTGTACTTATCTCGTATTCATGTCCGTTAAAGGTTTTAAGGTTTGAAACGTGTTGATCATTCATTGATTTTTTCTTTCTATTTTAATCAACTAATGTTAGTATAAAAGTAATTCAATAGTTATGACTTATGAGATCACAACTCGAATTTATTTATGAATTAAAACATTATGGATAGTACCATTCTAACCAGGATGGATATTCTCCCTTCTCTATCGTAAGTTTAATTTGTACATCAAAATTAAAAAATTGGCTGTGTAAAATTTTGATGTACTCTAACATAAACATTAATGATGTTTAGTGGTGACAAAATAGATAAAAGAAAACAGTTATCCACTCATGTTATCCATTAAAATTTGAGTTAGATAATGAACTTTTTAAAAATGGGTCAAATATGGATAAGAATCATATTATTCACTTAGAAAATGGATTACCAATGGATAACTAATGGGTTTAACTTTTATATTTGTAAAGCCTCAAATTGGGGGTTTCTCAAGTTTGGGAGACTAAGAATTCTCCCAAAAGTGACATACTTGAAGAAGCCTTGGATAATCTATATTATCCACCGGCTAATCCGTTTTTTTATTCATATTAAATATGGGTCGGATCGAATAATTTATTCATCCATGCATTACCCGTTTTCGACCTGCACATATCCGACCCGACCGCCCTTTTTCACCCCTATTCATGTTGCAAAAAAGAGTTATGTGGTTCATTGTAAAAA
Source organism: Nicotiana tabacum (assembly GCF_000715075.1). Classification (NCBI taxonomy): domain Eukaryota; kingdom Viridiplantae; phylum Streptophyta; class Magnoliopsida; order Solanales; family Solanaceae; genus Nicotiana; species Nicotiana tabacum. The sequence goes on from NC_134098.1 coordinate 54,370,502, forward strand.
ATTATTTTAAAGATTTCACTAATATTTCAAATATTAAAGTATAATATTTGATAGGAGTATAAGCCATATGACTATGTTTTCTAGCATAAAAGTCACAAGACTCGCCGAAAAGTCATAATTGCCGAAAACTTAATTTTTCAATACAATATTTTATTTACTCCATATTTATTATTTTCTATTTTTAATCTCACAAATATTGATCCAATTAAAAAATGATTGACCTGACCCAAAACTCATATGCATAAATTAAAATATACTCCTACTAAATTAGAAACATAAAACCCTTCCTCATGTTTGGGAAGGGTCGCTTATGTTTCTTTAGTATAATTTTGTTTATGTATTTGAGTTTTGGGTCGGGTTAGTTCTCTTTTAATTGGGTTGATATTTATTAGATTAAAAATAAAAATATATTACATGGGAAAGTTGAGTTTTTCGGCAATAGAGACTGAATAAGTAAAAAATTTGTGATTTTTCTATTAGAAAATATAATTATATGATTTTGATGGAAAAAATTATAGTTTATGACAATTTGTGAAATTTACGCTATTTGATAATATCAATGCCTAATCACCATTAATAAATAATAAAATACTACTAGTCATTAATCAAACGGGGTAAATGCTTGAGATTGGATAATAATTTGTAGAAAAAAGGTCACCTAAATAGTAGGACCAATTAGGACCATACACACACTTTAGTCCAAAGGTGTTTGAAAATGAGGTTGACACATCCATACCTACCTAAATTGTAACATTGGACTTTTTCGTTTTTTCTCCTAAATTTTGCTTTGAATGATTTTCCCTCGCCCGTCGAATTGGCGCAATCGGGACCACCGAGAGCATCCTAGATAGCTAGCCGTTGTAGACGGGCTAAATGATACTTATACTTGTGTCACTTTGTTATGCCGGTCGTTCTACTTCAGTTTTTTTTTATCCAGATACTTTAACTTGTTCAAAATTTATATTTTAAACCCCTCTGAACGTTGACCAAGCACATGTGTCAAAATAATAATAGTTGAGTTGGATAAAGTGGGTGTAATTCACGCGGATAATGAGCGTGAATATGAACATTTTGAATCAGAAATAATTAAAATAAGAAGAAAAAATTATTAAAATAAGAATGAAGGGATACAATCTCAAAAAGAAAAAATCATTAAAATAAGAATGTATTTACATCTCAAAAAGCAAAAACAAACTCAATCATTATTCAAGTCAATCTTCAACAAAGATCTAGGTTCAAGATTCAGTTTGATTCTCTTCTGGTTTATCAAAATTTGGATCATTTGTATGAATAGCCACTTTCTTGGCCTGACCAATTTCATCATTTGAGTAAAAAAATACTTAAATGACTATTCATCGACGGAATAGCGAGACAGAGAAGGGAGATGAGAATGGAGAAGGGATATAAGATGGACAAGGAAGAAGAAATTTGTGAATTTGAGGGAAGAGAGATGAGATGGATGCATTGAATTTCTTTTTCTTTTTCTTTTTCTTTAAGGAAATCGTATATAATAAGTGTTTTTAGTAGATAAAATATAAAAAATGACGTGGAATACGATGTGTCATCCACATCAAGCAAATAAGATATACACACGGTCAGAAGGGTTTAAAATATAAATTTTGAACAAGTTAAAGTGTCTGGATGAAAAAAAGTGAAGTCGGAGGACCGCCATGACAAAGTGACACAAGTATAAGTACCATTTAGGTCATTTTGTCTTCTTTGTATAGATATGTTTTTTTTTAATACAAAATGGCAAAATATTCAGGATAACTAGCCTTTCAAAGTAGTACTATTAATAATCAATTTTATAACTTTTCCAATAAATGTTAATTTTTCGATCAAGTTTTTAATGATTTTCTATTTATATGACTTTAGCTGTTGTATTTCCTTCCATTGACATGTTGCCAAAGTTATTAATATCAGAATAAAATCTACTGATAATCCAAAATTATTATTCCACAAGGCATCAACAGCTCCTACAGTCCTATCCTATCTCCAAAAGCCAAAAGGGGTTAGGTTCAAAAGCAATTCCTCAAGTCATAGTCAAAAGGGGTTTACAATTGTATAGTATAAGATTAGATGTTGAAAACTGTAACTCTTCCCTACAGTGCTTTCATTTTACATTCCACCTAAGTCTGTTGTATAGGCCTTGTGAACCTTTTCAGTAGGCATTTGGACATAAAAGTTACTATTATAATTTTTGAAAAAAAAGTAATATTTGTAATTAAGTTAAAAAATACTATTTGAAATTTGAAATTTCGTTTGGACATGTATTTCACTTGACAAAATATTATACTTTTGTGATTGGGGAAAAAAATTTTTCCAAAATATTTGAAAAACTAGTCAAAACTGAAAGTACAAGAGGGGGTGAATTGTAGCCAGTTAAAAATTTTTAGTCGACTATGGTATGCACTTAGTCGACCGATACGAAGACAGCTTGCACAATACTGTTAGTACTTTGATTCAATCAAATACTAATCTCAACAAACAATAATTGTTTATAATAACATATGAAGTCAGTAAGGTAAATAACACCACGAATTTTATACTGGTTCGGAACCAATGTGGTATCCTACTCCAGTCTCCTTGGGTTGCAAGGATGTTATCTCTTGATCTCTTTTTGTAATATGAGTTGTGTACAGCTTGTGTGATTTTCAACGTTCACCACTAACGTTTTCAAGGTTGGTTTTCACTCGCTCACCAACAATGAACAAGGGTTGGTTTTAACACACTCATCAACAACGCAAAAGGTTAGTTTTTACTTGCTCACCAACAACGACTCTTTGGTTTTCACTCGCTCACCAAAGTAACGAATAATGACACAACCTCTAAGGATACACTGCCTCTCTAATATTTTTCAGTCTCTCTTCACTCTTTTGTGTACACAGTAAATCTATTAAAAGTAAATTTCAATATTTGTTAAGAGTAGAATAAAGAACTTTTAGTTTGATAGATAATTGTATAGAAGGCTGCGTGTCTAATCCTTGAGTTTGCCAGTCTTCTTATAGGCGAGATTTGAGAGTTGTTGTAGATTTGTCTTTGATAGATGCACACAATATTTTACTGATATATGATTCAAGAAAGGTGCCTCTAAGTCCTTCATGAGAGATGGGCTGGATTTAATAAATTCAGGGAGTGCTCCATGCCGAGATGCTTTGAAGAAAGGAACACCACTTCAAATTGTCTCCATTTGATGGGCTGGATTAATTTTATCCAGGGAGTGCTTGCATACTCCATGCTTTATTGGGGAAAGGAGCAACACTTCAAATTGTCTCTCAATAAGTACCAGAAAGCCAAATCCGAAGTATGCCAATGCCGCCACAGTAGAAGAAGCAGATGCGACAGAACTTGCACTTGCTGCAAGCAAAGATTGGAATTTGTGGCAGATGGATGTAAAGAACACGTTTCTACATGGAGAACTGGATCGGAAAATTTACATGGTTCAACCAATGGGCTTCCAGAAATAAGAGCATCCTTTATTGGGGAAAGGAGCAGCACTTCAAATTGTTTCCGATTATGTTATGTTTCCCACTCAAATTGTCTCCCATTATGTTGTATTTCCCTTCCACTTTGAATCTACCGTTTTACAGAATCTGCATACACTTGTATAACATTAGTCAAGACTTCTTTATGGATATTGATCATTATTAAAATTCTAAACTTTACAATCTCCCCCTTTTTGATGATGACAATAAGCTAAAAAGAGTTTGACTAATTTATGGATACTTCTCTTTTCTTTTCAAGTGTTCTCCCCTGTCTTTAAGCAGGTTGTTGATTTGAATTTGCACTTAAACTGGTTGTTGATTTGAATATGCACTTTTGAAACTGTAGCTCACCTGTAACACACCTACAACTCTTTTTCTTTATTCTCCCCCTTTGATATCAATCAAAAAAGAAAAGAGAAAGTACTTGCAGTAATTGTACTAACCAAGCATGCATAAAATTTGTATAGCTAAGCAGTTATACTGAACGTAGTCGACTAATGCTCACCCTAGACACAACCAAAAGAAATAGTCTTAAACTATCACACAAATCAAAAAGGATTTTCTTAAGCATCCTAATCATTCAATGCCTTCCAAGGAAATATTTCAGGGTGTTGATTACTTTAGTGCAGAAGCTTTCATAAGAGGCATCAAAGTCCTTGGTGAGGTTAGTAATTCCTTGATACCTGCAATATTGTGCTGCTTTGTCCTTTTTAAACCAAGTTCCCTCAATTAAGGTATACCCCATCATGGCAGAGGCAGTCTTGTCATAGGTGCTGGAGATAATCTTTGGAACATAGAGAGATAGGTCCACTTTCATGACTTTCAGGATGTGAGAAACTAGTAAACCATAAGGCAGGCTGCTCGTAGAAGAAGCAACGTCCCTGATACTTTCAAACATGTATTAACGTACCCAGGCAAATCAGTTTATAGTTTTATCATTTACCAAATAATACAGAATAAATACATCTCTGAGAGATAAAATACTCAGAGAACCAGTACGGGATAGCAAAGTAGTTGCAATAATATGGGCTAGAACACGTTCAAACTTCAAGTTTTTAGGACCTATATAAGGGGTTTTTAGACAGAGCACTTTTGGCCTCATCAAAAGATACTTCAAAATTATCTGGCCAGGAATGTTGCATAAAGAAATTGTATCCAACAAACTTTATAGCAAAGAGTTTTTCAAACTGATAAGAAACAAGGATGATGCGAGTTCCTAAAATCATGGTTTCTAGATCGTCTTTATCATTCACAAAAAGGTTTGCATAAAACATGCGCACATGCTCTTCATAGACAATATTACCAACAGTAACAAATAGGGAGACAAGTTGGCAATTCATTGAGTATAAAGCATAAAAGATTACATCAAAGACTTAATTAAAGTGCATCTAAAGTAATAAGCTAGATAGACTGGTTACTTCCCTAAACTGTTCCGCTTATATCGAGCTTATTCTTCCATGGCAGGTAAAGGCTCCCCCTTATTCTAGGGGTTCTATAGTCATTTGAAAATCACTAGATGAAAAATGATTAAGAAACTTTTGATAACCTCAAATGTTAAGCTCTCAAAATTTTTTAACAAAAACTTAAGACCCTTAGAAAGACTACAACGTATTAATGCATATAGGAGTCAAGAAATTGTCATGTATTCATATTACATGAAAGTCAATTTCTTTATACTAGTGTAGAATAGATTTTCATGAAACGAATATTTGACTATCTCCTTTAATCAACTATCCTTCACATATGATTAAGGGAACCATATTCTAAAGGATTCATCACTCAGCAAGAAGTCATATAATCTTGCTTATCCAGTCTTAGAATCATTTCTAAGCATAAAATAAGTCATTAGTAACAAGTGATTCATCTCTGACTTTCAGGTCAACTTTTCTTTTTTTAATGTGAGAAAATATCTGCACACTGCAATAACTTCACATGGAGAAATATTCACTCTTGGATAGATGAGCCTGTTGAACCTTACACTTATATTTTTTATGACATGAGAATATTAAAAATCTCCAAGCCAATATTTATATTTCAGTCCACTTTGTTACCTGCAAGGTTTGCATATGAGTATATCCTACTAGAACAAATCAATTAGTTCTTGTATACAATAAGCCACAATTTAGAAGTCAACCAAAAATATTTTGTGGTACTATACCGATATTCTATAGGATCAGGTATACCAAAATATCTGTTATAAAAATGAAATAGAGAGTCGGTCATACCTTGATACTTTATTCGATCGGTGAACTTACTAATTTTTTCTTTGCTTCACATTATTTGGAATGTGAAGATAAAAGTTAATTCTCCATCATGCTCATTTTTAAACCGATCATCTTCCAGAGGCTTAAAGCTTGTCATGCTTTTAGTAAGTATTAGATAAATATGCTCTTAAATGCATAGTTGAAAAAAAATAATTGTCAAATGATAATCATAAAATTCTTTTAAATGATAACGAGTCTTGGTCAAAAATGTGGTCCAAAAACTTTTAACTCCAGACAAAGACGAGAGAACAAGGTTATGCTATTTTCAAATCATTTAAAGAATATTTCAACATCCATACAGAGATAATTTACAAACTTTGTAATGTGCACATAAAAACTAACATCTAATAAAACTCTCCATGAAGAGACAAACCTTCTTGTTGTGAAACCTTTGGCTATAATATATATGGAAATAAATAAAAGTAATTATAAAAAATATTAAACACGGTTATGAGGGAATTGTACAAATACCAATTTTATTCTGAAGGAAATAAAATCTTTCTTCAAGCAAAGGTTTTGTAAAAATATCCGCTAACTGATTTTCAGTATTAATAAATTCTAACACAATATCTCCGTTAGCAACATGATCACATATGAAATGATGCTTGATCACAATATGCTTAGCCCTAGAATGATGCACATGGTTTTTTGATAAACACATGATTTTTTGATAAACAATTGCACTAGTATTGTCACACATAATAGGAACAGAATTAAGACATAAATCATAATCTAACAGTTGATGCATGATCCAAAGTACTTGTGTGCAGCAGTTGCCTACTGCCAAATATTCAGCCTCTATGATGGATAAGGCCACATGGCTTTGTTTCTTGCTGTGTCAGGATATAAGGGATTTTTCAAGTAATTGGCACGTTCCACTTGTGATTTTTCTATCAAGTTTATATCCTGCAAAATCTGCATCTGAAAAGCCTTTGAGATTGAAATTTTTAAAACTTTCATACCATAAGCCATAGTCGACTGTCCCTATCAAATATCCGATAATACGTTTAACAATAGTCAAATAAGACTCTTTAGGAGCTGACTGATATCTAGCACATTTGTAAACACTAAATATAATATCTGATCGATTAGCTGTAAGATAGAGTAGTGAGCCAATCATACCTCGATACTTTGTCTCATCAACACTCTTACCATTTTTGTCTTCATCCAAAGTAGTCGATGTACTCATAGGATTTCCTATGACCAATCTCATCAAGCTTCTTGTTGGATATCCATGATTATTGCTCCTTTGCTTGATAATAGATTTTCATACTTTTTATTCTTTCAGCTTTGTTCAGCAGATCTTGCATAGCTAGAATCCATCATTCATCGCTTAATGCTTCTTCATGTCTGTCTAGTTTAACTAGCATGGATTTATCATTATCCGTTTATTACTAGCCATCCATTGAAAATTCTCCATCCTTATTCACAAATTTCTTTAAAAAGTATTACTGTATATAAAGTGCGCATGTTGAGATTTCTCTACAATTAATATTTTGAATTTCATAAGATCAAAAGTAGTAATGAATAAGGAATATACCAAGAGTCCTACCAAGACAGTTGCAACCAAAGATAATCAAAAGGTGATTTTTTTCCTTCCCATAACTCAGATAGAATTTCATTCAAGATAAGATCCAATAAAAAATATTAAAGCACATATGAGCCAATGATAACAATTTATACAAAAAATGCTTTCTGTTCAATTATGCATTCAATTCAGGCACCAAACTAAATGTGTGAGAAATCATGTATGACGCAAAAAAAATCGAACAAATACTATGACTCACATCTATGATCAAATGCATCATTTTCTTATTAAGGAATATAATTTAGGAAAAGACATCAATAAAAACATACACATGTACCTTCTAAACTTTATAGGAATGGTCAAGTATCTCCATATGTGCATAAGTTATTGGCCTTAAGGTTAAAAAACCTTATTGAATTTGAAAGAAGTATTGATACTCTCACCAAGAGAATGAATATTAGAAGTAGTTCTCAAAAAAAATCTTAAGCACATGACGACATAAAAAGTGTATATATGCTTGTTTATCCTAATGTTAATACAAATGGCATGGTTTATGCAAGACATATATTCGTGCTATTTAAAATCTCTAAGTCAAGGATAAAAATAATACCAGATAAAATTATAGAATAATGCAACTAGTTGACACAAGCAATATATACTTATCATGTTGCACTTAAAAAATAACTAGATACGCATTACTTTATAATTCATCAAAGAAACTTGGATAAACTTTAATGATACCAGTCACTCATGTTTTACCAGCACGAGTAATGGTTCCTTCATCATTTATAGAGTATGTGTAAAATTTGAAGCATCCTTAAGCATGTTCCTGGACCAGCTGTTATGCAATATCATTTATTCCTTTTTATGGCTGGACTCAGAGTTCCTGCAAAATAAATTAATTTATTTTTGGTACCCAAATCTTTTTGGGTCCTTGAGGGTTAGTAGCTGGTGTAATTGGAGATGCATATATCTGTTTAACTCTCCAAACATATTTTGATCTACCATAAGTTTTTGCATAATTGCATGCAAAATTGCAAATACTTTATGTCCAAAATTACCACAGTAGTGGCATGTAATATGAGAAGAGGAGTGTTTACCTGCAGTTGTCTTATTAGTTGACTTGGAACTTCCCTCAATCAATTTGTTTAAAGTAGGACGTTTACTAGTAGATCCTTTTTCAGTCGACTGAGAGCTGTTAAGCAAAGGAGAAGACTTTGATCGATCAAAGTAGTGGTTGGGGAATTTGTGCAAGCAGCTTATTTATTTGTGAAGCTCAAAATTTTCTTCTTGAAGTAAGTTGTTCTCCAACTGATATTCTTTAAGCTGAATATCCCAATCTTTCTTTTCATTTCTCAACTTGTTATATTCTTCAAGTTGGATCTCCCAACCTTTATTCTCATGTATCAACTTGTTATATTCTTCAAGTTGGATCTCCCAATTCTTCTTCTCTTTTTCCAACTTATTATATTCCTTAAGCACTTTCTCAAGGTCGTTGAGAACCATTTTAATATTTTCCTACAATTCATCACATTTATCATAATACGTAATAGGAGTAGGACATACCTTGTTAATTTCTCCCATTGCCATGAAACATAGGTTCTCCGTTCTTTTGTGATCGTTTTCTTCCTCAAATTCATTCTCGTCGCTCCAAGTTGAGATTATATGATTCTTCTTCTTGAAGTTAGGATATTTTAATTTCATATGTCCAGGTTTAATACATTCGTAGCAGCATACGTTCTCCTCTTGTTGAACCTCATTCTTGCGGTTCTTTTGATGATTCTGGATAGATTGAGATTTTCTATGCTTCTTCTTTCTACTCTTTTTTTTTGTCCTAGGTATCATGACTAAGTCTTTTCGATCTTTACCAGATTCAGATTCTTCAAGAGTTGACTTGGATTTAATTTCTTTAACTTTATTGGCGTCCCCATGGATATTTTCTAATCTGTCCCATATATCTTTAACAGTCTCACAAGTGGATATATTCTTATATTCTTCTTCTCTAATTGCACAATAGAGCATGTTGATTGCTCTAGCGTTTGTTTGCATAATATCCAACTGTTCTTTTGTATAGTCAAATATGAATGTCCCTTTTTCAAGCTTCCTTCCATCATTGTTATTCGGAATAGGTCTAGGTCTATTCTGAATAACTAGCCAGGCTAGATAATCTATTGATTGAACATAAACCTTCATTCTTTCTTTCCAATGGCTATAGTCTTGACTATTGAACTACGGTGATCTTCTTGTTGAGTATCCCTCTCGAAATGCGATTCTAGTGATTTGATGACCTGCCATGGATCTTTTCTCACTTGCTGTTAAGCAAAAAAAAATAAAGATGTGAAACTAGTCAAAACTGAAAGTACAAGAGGGGGTGAATTGTAGCCAGTTAAAAATTTTTAGTCGACTATGGTATGCACTTAGTCGACCGATACGAAGACAGCTTGCACAATACTGTTAGTACTTTGATTCAATCAAATACTATTCTCAATAAACAGTAATTGTTTATAATAATATATGAAGGCAATAAAGTAAATGACACCACAAATTTTATACTGGTTCGGAATCAATGTGGTATCCTACTCCAGTCTCTTTGAGTTGCAAGGATGTTATCTCTTGATCTTTTTATAATATGAGTTGTTACAGCTTGTGTGATTTTCAACGTTCACCACCAACGTTTACAAGGTTGGTTTTCACTCGCTTACCAACAACGAACAAGGGTTGATTTTAACACGCTCAGCAACAACGCAAAAGGTTGGTTTTTACTCTCTCACCAACAATGACTCTTTGATTTTCACTCGCTCACCAAAGTAATGAATAATGACACAACCTCTAAGGATACACTGCCTCTCCAATATTTTTCAGTCTCTCTTCACTCTTTTGTGTACACAGTAAATCTACTAAAAGTAAATTTTAATGTTGGTTAAGAGTAGAATAAAGAACTTGTAGTTGGATATACAATTATATAGAAGGCTGCGTGTCTAATCCTTGAGTTTGCCAGTCTTCTTATAGGCGAGATTTGAGAGCTGTTGTAGATTTGTCTTTGATCGATACACACAATATTTTACTGATATTTGATTCAAGAAAGGTGCCTCTAATTCTTTCATGAGAGATGGGCTGGATTTAATAAATCCAGGGAGTGCTCCATGCCGAGATGCTTTGAAGAAAAGAGCAATACTTCAAATTATCTCCCTTTGATGGGTTGGATTAATTTTATTCAGGGAGTGCTTGCATGCTCCATGCTTTATTGGGGAACGGAGCAGCACTTCAAATTGTCTCCCAATAAGGACCAGAAAGCCAAACCCGAAGTATGCCAATGCCGCCACAATAGAAGAAGAAGATGCGACAGAACTTGCGCTTGTTGCTAGCAAAGATTGAAATTTGTGGCGGATGGATGTAAAGAACACGTTTGTACATGGAGAACTGGATCGGAAAATTTACATGGTTCAACCAATGGGCTTCCAGAACCAAGAACATCCTTTATTGGGGAAAGGAGCAACACTTCAAATTATCTCCTATTATGTCGTGTTTCTCACTCAAATTGTCTCCCATTATATTGTGTTTCCCTTCCACTTTGAATCTACTATTTTACAAAATCTGCATACACTTGTATAACATTAGTCAAGACTTCTTTATGAATATTGATTAATATTATAATTCTAAACTTAACAAAAATCACTTTTTGGATTTTGAAACTCATTTTCGAAAAATCTCAAAAAACTTACAAATTTCATAAACAAATAAGTTTTAGAAAAAAAATCTATGAACAAAGCGGTTCTTAGTATATGTTGGGGGGGGGGGGGGCAAATATTATCTCGAATAGGAAGAGTAATCTTTTTTTGGTTTTTCCATCCGATATTTAGTACTTGTATTAAGCTTAACTATTTCAATCCGCACAATGTAATCCTATTAAACGATCGGATTCGTACCATGTAATTAAGACATTTGGAGGAAACATTCCCCCACAAAAAAAATCATTTCCCGGGCTTGGAAGTCGAGACCTCCGGGTAAGCCGCCCATGCTAAGAATGACACTTCGCTGTTCCTGCGACATAATTCTGATTCTATATTAAGATTTGCTATTCTTAAGAACACGTTAGGATGTACATTTTCTATGTAAGAAATTGCTGTTGCAATCTCTTTGGTGCTTTAATATTAAACCTTGTCAAACTCAAAAGAACAATAAATCCCTTTACAAATTAAAAAGGAAAAAGAAAAGAAAAAAGAAGCCAACTTTTGGGGAATATTTGTCAATTTGATTCCTTTCGAGAGTATTCATGGCCACACTTTTTCAAAGCAGTAGTAGTAGTATTATTTAAGTGCAGTAATTGTAACTGCTTTATTCAACTAGTCGTTGTTAAATAATTGGAGAGCAGGAAAAGAGAATTTCAACGGACTACTTACTTTAAAAAGGCACAATTTGATTGTTGATATACTCACAGTACTGCTTTTTCTTTTGTTGGCTAAAAAGCATAAAAAAGCTATGGCAAAGCAAAGTAGCGCCTAGGGATCCTCTACTTAAAACTGTGTTAGTATTTAATGTACAACTTGAAACTGAGAATTCAACAAACTGGACCCCCCCAAAAGAACAAATTTCACATAAAAGATTGGGCTTATTGTAGACTGTAGAGTCCTAGTAGATTTTTGTTCAAAGGGGACAAGGGAAAAAAGCAATTTAAACGTTCTTTTTGGTTTACAATGAAACTTTATACTACTATCTTAATATGGGTGGAAGTAGTAGAAACTTGTCAATTACTTTTAGATAGAGGCGGATATACGTTCGGTTCTTTAAGATTATCTCAACTATTTTTTCCCCCTGAACAATGTGTGCATATATATATATATATATATATCAACTTAATTTAAAATGTATACATATAAACTTTTTATAAAGTCAAGACACTATATTCTGAATTTGCCTCATAGTACAATCATTAATAAGCTAAAATTTGAATCTTTGTGGCCATAAATTAAATTAGTTGCTACTAATTATCATCTGCTGTTCATTTGGATATTGTCGTGGGAAGGTGCTATATACAACCCACTTTTCAGCTTTCACATGGTTTAGAACCTGTATTATGTCATTGGAAGGATGTGACGTTTGTCCCACTTTTCAGCACAAAGTTATATCTATATCTAGTCTCACCATATAACTCAGCCATTGGATTGCAATACTTTATCCTCAATTGTTGAGCTGCAGTTGATCTAATTGGAACCCATGCCAGATGTGGTTGTATCTTATAACAATAGCGTAATTTTATGTCTTAACCAAATTTATAAACAAGCATGATATTGGATACCTGAGCGGGCTGAGCCTACCTCGCCATAGGCAGGATTATAGGTGTCAAGGGGCCGGGCCAGTTAGGATTAGAGGAAAAGGGAACCGGCCACGTTACTGGCCGGTTCCGGTTATTTTTTACCGGGTTTACCGGTTTCAGGCTTCCCCGGTGCAAAATTTAACCGAAACGGTTCTGGGTCTAATGGGTCGGGTCGGGCTGTGCTTTTTTGTTGTATTTTGTATAACAATCTTAATTTATATTAAAATAAAGTAAAAATATAAAACATTAAAAAAAAACTTATAAAAAGAATGTTTGAATAAATTTCAAAGACTTTAAAACCCTTATATTTGAAAAATTCATTACGAATTTAAGATAATACAATGAACTTGAAAAAAATATAACTTATAGTATAAATCTTATACTGGACACTCGAGGGTTAATAACTTGATATGTAAGGATCAAACTTCAAAGGCTTTCATAGTTTCATTTTAAATTTTCATTGCATGATAATACTTCAAATTGATCTAACAAAGTAAAACATTAAGCTTAAGTACGTCTAATAATTTTAAAATAACACAAATTATCTCAAATCAACTTAAATACGAATTTCTGGAGGACGCTCAAGACAACTCTTCATATGCCTCCTTAAACAGCCTGTGCCCTCCTACTTTCGATGAAAATTTAAGACTCGACCACAGTTCTTGCACTTTGCTTTGTGAACTTTTTCATTTTCTTCTACCACCTCAAAGTGTTCCCAAACATATGAGCGCACTCTAGAAGCACGAGGCATGATTTAAATTGAATTGAGAATTTGGGTTTAAGAATTGAGATATGAGTGAAGAAATGAAGAAGAAGGGGGGTCTATTTATAATTTTTCAAAGGGCTCAATTAGTAAATACTAAGTGTTATTTTTGAAAAAATGCCCAAAAAAGGCTATTATTGTAAATTAACCATTGGGCAACGGTCAAAATGGCAGCTGGCCATTGCCAACGGTCAACTTAATTTTTAAAAAAACAATTCAAAAATAGTTGTTGGACCGGTCCGGTTAACCGGTTCAACACTGATGTGATTTTATCAGTTTTGACCGGTCCAGTTAACCGGCATTTCTAAGCCAGCCGGCACAACCCATTACCCATCCAAACCTAGCCTTGCCCAGCCCCTACCTACAGGTCTGGTCCGATTCGGTCTAATACCGGTCTGGGCCAGTCCGGAACCTGGTTAACCCGATCCGTTAAACACCTTTAGGCAGGATCTTATCGATAATTACCAACAAATGAGTTCATATCTACCACTTTCCAATAACTATTATTCTCTCCATGTTTGGACTGAGAACGAAATTAAAGAAAAATACGGAAGATTTTACTAGTGTTTGGATATAGATTTGATTATTTAGAAAAGAGTTTTTGAAGTTGTGTTGAAAAATAATTTTTGAAAGTTGAAGTTATGTTTTGACATGTATTTTACTTGAAAAGAATTGATTTTTTTTTTTGAAAACTGATAATTCCATTAGTAAACAAAGTTTTCAAAAATAACATCTATGTCCAAACGGGAGCTTACTCTTATGGTCTTAAACTAAAGATATATAAAATATATCAAAATGCTTTTGAATTTTATGATCTTAAATATGTCATATGAAATATTGAAGTTAAAGAGTTACCGTTAAATATAATAAGAGGCATTTTTGTAGACAAACTAAAAAATGAAAGTAAATTGAAACAAGAAATAATTGTGATCAACATATAGAAAGAACTGAACAAATATAATAATGACCATCGTTAGGTGTTTAAATGATAGGGAAAGTGGGGAAGATTGGCGTTCAATCAAATATTGTTACAGCTTATGATTTATCACTGGCAGTGCTCATTCTCAAACACAACGCCTAAAGGCATACCAGACTGCATTTATGAAATGCAATGACATTTTAATTAACATTATGATGTTGGCTCGCAGTATATATATATATATATTGTGGAAACGTGCAATCACAGGTATAATCAATCATGAATAAATTCTTGCACGTTCACTACAAAGAGGTAGAGGCAAAGGCTTTTAAGATCATCGTTCTGTAGTACTAGAAGCATCAGCAACAACAACAAGAACATACCCAATGTAATCTCACGTAATGAAGTCTAAGGATGGTAGTCAGGGGCGGAGCCACAATACGTGTTACAGGTTCGGTCAAACCCAGTAACTTTGGTCCAAACCTTATATTTGTCATAAGAAATCTATTGAATATGTACAAATTCTTAATTTAACACCCATTAACTTAAAAAGAACTAGAATTTCGAACCCAGTAACTTCAAATTCTGACTCCGCCTCTATGTTAGTGTGTATGCAAACCTTACCCCTATCCTTATGGGTAGTAAAACTGTTTTCAATGAATCATCGGCACAAAAAAATTAAAGTATAAACACAACAATAACCAAAAAGGAATACTCTAATGTAAAAGCCATGATCTGTAGTACTAGAAGAAAAGAAAATTTTGAAAGTGAAACTGAGGTGAAAAGTCCTAAAACGTGCTTAACGACCTTGCATTGATCCTTGAAAGGTTAGGAAACATAGGTGTACTGTTAGCTTCCTTCGAGAAAATATCAGTTTTCTTTTTGCCATTAGTTCCTCTAATTAGGAATTTCAGGAAATTTCAGCCTTAATTTTTAATCAGGTTATTTTTTGTGCTTTCAATCACTTTGCTTGCTCCATCTACTAGTTTTCTAAGGCGAATTTAGAATTTTGAGGCAATAAGTTCAAAAATGTAAATTATTTTATTCTCTAAAAGGAAATTGTATATCATTTGAGTATTGTCATTATGGATAGATGGAAAGTTGGGCCTCGGAGATTTTAGAGTCTAGAACCAAAATGTTGGTTTTTTGGATTCAAAGCACCAAAATAGGTGAAAAAAAAAATTAGTAACCTTTTTATATATAGCGCATGAAATTCATGCGCTATACCTGATTTTTAAAAGATGGTCAAAGTTTTGATATAGCGCATATATTAGATGCACTATACCTGAATCTGAAAAGACATGTAGGTATAGCGCATCTAATATATGCGTTATACCTATTTAAAAAATTCGAGCATCTTCTTACCTGACAGAAGGCAACAAAAATGCTCCCCCCATTTTTAAAAGCTTAAATCTCCATGGAGCCCACCCTTTCCCCGGAATCTTGGCCCGTGATTATTTGTGCAATCTAACACTCGATCCGAGGCGTTATTGTGTAGTGGAACTCTTGTATTGCCCGATTCGGTGGTCAAATTTTCATTCTTTCTCCATTCATAAAACTAAAAAAAAAAGGTATTCCGAATCACTTTTGTGAAAGTACAAGGGGGAGGGGGAGGGGGAGGGGAGGGGGTGAATTGCCTATTTAAAAATTATACTATAAGCAGTTGACTAGTTTACCAATTAGCCGACTAGAAATAAGAACAGTATAATAGTAATGCAGAAATAAAGTGCAGGAATTAAAGACACCAGGATTTTATATTGGTTCGGATTCAATGTGAATCCTACTCTAGTCCCCTTGGGTTGCAAGGGTGTTCTCTTTCAGTGATCGAAGTTTCTTGAATACAGAGTGGTTGTTGTAGCTTTATACCAACAGTTTGATCTCTATGTCACTTTTCTCTTCTTGATACAATGCCTCAACAATGTTTATCTCTTTTTTTCTCTCACTAATTACACAATAGATCTATAAGAACTACAATGCTTGTTTGGAGTAGAACAAAAAGAGTGAAAATGGTTCGTTTAGAGTATATCTTCTTCAAGTCTTGAACATATGTATATATACACTTCATGAGGCCTTTTTGACTCGCGAATCTTGAGATATTGCAAACCCAAGAAAGTTGATCCTCGAAAGGAATCATAGATTGATTCTTTCTAACAATAAGGTCAAGTTTCCGTTGATCTTCATTGATTTATGGTCTTGACGAGCTTTTCATCCACTAGGCATATCTCTTCGTTACTTGACGCATATCCGCTTGATCCCTTGATTTCTGGCTTCAATGATCTTCAATGCATCCTTTTGTGATTTCGTTTTTCTTTGATTTGGGACCTTCTAGTAATAGCTTCTGTCAATCGTTTTGTAGAATCACTGATTGATTCTTCTTCCGAATCTTCGCTGCTCCTTCCTTTTTCATCGCTAATCATTGATTCTTTTCCTTGCGTTGCTTTTAGAGCTCCCGTTAATAGATTGTTTCCTTAATCTATTCTTGGTTGGTATTGCTTCTTGATTCCTTTGGTTTTCTTCTTGATCCTGCACCAAATGTGATATATTATTTTTCAATATTGAAACCTATAATTAATAATTTCTCCATTTTTGATGATGACAAAAATAATATATATAAACAACAGTTGACTTTTCAATAGTCAACTCCCCCTCAATAGGTGCTGCATAGTTAGTCGACTCCCCCTAAACATGTGCTGCATATACTTCAGTTGACTCCCCCCAACCTTAACAGGAGTTGCCAACAGTCCTACAATGTACAACTTCTTTCTCCCCCTTTTTGACATCAGCAAAGAGGGGATATTCATACATAGGAAATAAAGTAAAGGCAAACACATCATAGGCAAACATTATAGGCATGCAGAGTTTAGCAAAAATAAAGAAAAGTATCCAGCGACTGGTTATCCAGTCCAAATCAACAAAACAACAAAAAATTGTTTTAAACTTCCACAACTAACGACGCAAGAAATAAGTAAGAGTGTTGCAAATCTCTTCCTTTAGACGTTCAAAGCTGGCATTGGCTGAAACTGTCACCCCATCAATTCTGTCATGTACTTATTTGAAAGCTTTGACTGCATTCTCTCCAAGTTTGAGAATTTTAACCCTTATCTTTGAAACATCAGATCCAGTCTCCTTGGAGATCGCATGGATGTCCCCAACAGTGGATTGAGTCATAGTAAGAAGGTCCTTGATGATGGTCAACTTATTGTCAATGGCAATCAGTTTCTCCGTAAGATCAGGATCATTTACACTATGATTGGAAACAGAAGCTTTGATCTTGGAATAAGGCTGAACGTTCTTGACTTCACCTTCCTGTTTCTTCACCCTAGGAACCCTTAGCACACACATCCCCCATACTAGAGAAAGCTTTAGAGTTGTAGAATTTTGAAATAGAGATAAAAGGGTATTCTGAGATAGGAATGTTATGGGCTTCCAAAATGTGGGTGATAGCCATACCATAGGACAAACTGGTGGGATCATCTGCACTCTCAATCATGAAATTTATGACCCAAGAAGATAGTTTAACTTTGAGTTTGGTCACAAGACAGTAGACAAGAAAGGTATCTCGTTGAGAGAAAGTGGAGAATGATCCAGTACGAGAAAGAAGAGTGGTTGCAACAATGCGGGCCAGAACTCGGGTTTCAAAACTAACATCACTGGGACCTAACTGGTTAGGAAAGAAATCGGATGGACATTCAGCAATACAACGTTTTGCTTGATCAAAAGAGATTTCAAAGTCATGAGGCTAAGTATTCTTGAAAAGCATAGGAAAACTGGAGCACTTACACTAAAATATTGAGTCAAACATGGCACAATCAATAACAATGCGTTTACCTAAAATTAGGGATTCCAACTTATCAGGCTTGATAGAGCGAAGATTTGCATAAAACATTCTCACTAAAGGTTCATAGACTTTAGGAGGGGGTACATAGAGGAATTTAGATCATCCTTGAAAAATAAACAGATCCTTTACCTTACAATTGAGGGCCTCCATATCATCAAGATCAACTACTCTGCCATGAGCATTGGGCTTGCCTTTCAGAGCAACAAAGAAATCCCTATTAGGGGTATCCCAGAAATTGAGGTCGGATTCTAGAGAACTCGAGAGGTCTACTTTGGATTTTTTGGGGGTAAGATATTCATGGGGGTCTTCCATAGGCCTTTTTCAAGTGCTTTTTCTCCTCTTTGGTGAGAGTGATCAGATAGTTCTGCCTGAGAAGAGGCAAACCCTTCTGAATGGTCAGACCCTAGGTCTACTGGTTCTGGGGTTGAGAAGAGGGTTTTCCCTTGGAACGAGTACTTTTTCTTGCGGAGGCAGACGGATTCTTGGAGTGTTTAGCCATGAAAAAGTTTTGAGAAGGAATTTGAAGGATTTTTGAGAAGGGTTTCTGAGCGATGGGAACAATGAAGAAAAAGAAGAGTGGTTCAGAGGATTAAAAGGACGGGATTTTGATGGTTGAGTGCAGGAAAGGAAATGGTGTCAGTCACGATGATTGGTTTCCTTTCTTGAAAGTTGCGACTGATGGAAAAAGAGAGAGAAATCGGAGGCGCTAAATAAATGCATAATTACACAAAAAAAACAAAATTAAAAATATTAGGCACACAATAATTAAAACCAACACATATGTCCTAATCTTTATGATCAAGAGAAATAATACCAAGTAGTTCTCTTAGGGAGCAAAATCTAACTTCAAGTAAAGGCTTAGTGAAAATGTCTGCTAATTGATCAGTGGTGCTAACAAATAATAATTCTATATCTCCCTTTAGGACATGATCTCTAATGAAATGATATTTGATGTCTATATGCTTAGCCCTGGAATAATGCACAGGATTCTTTGAGAGACATATAGCACTAGAGTTATCACAAAATATTTGAATAGGTTTGAAAAATAGTTCATAATCACCCAGCTAATGAGACATCCATAGTAACGGTGCACAATGTTGTCCAATGGCAATATATTCTGCCTCTGTTGTGGATAATGCAACTGAGCCTTGTTTCTTACTGTTCTATGATATTAATGCCTTTCCTAGTAATTGACATATTCCACTAGTGCTTTTTCTGTCTTCCTTATCACCTGCAAGATTAGCATCTGAAAAACCTTCCAATTTAAAATTGTTAGAGCGTGGATACCATAGTCCATAAGAAATAGTTCCGATGAGATAACAAATTATTCTCTTTATTGTAGTCAGATACGACTCCTTAGGAGCTGACTGAAACCTGGCACATTTACATACACTAAACATAATATCTAGTCGACTGGCAGTTAAGTAAAGCAAAGAGATAATCATTCCATGATATTTGGTTTTGTCGACCGGATTTCCCTTTTCATCCTTGTCAAGACTTGTTGACGGGCTCATTGGTGTACCAATTGCTTTAGCACTGCTCATACCGAATTTCTGAATTAGCTCCTTTGTATATTTCGTCTAGTACACAAACGGTCTTTCTTTACATTGTTGTATTTGAAGTCCAAGAAAAAATATAAGCTCTCACATCATGCTCGTTTCGAACTCACTTTGCATAAGACTAGAAAATTCCTTGCACAAAAGAGGGTTAGTACTACCAAAGATAATATCATCAACATAAAATTGAATAATAAGATTACCTTCTGATGATCTTTTGATAAATAATGTAGTATCTACTTTACCTCTTATAAACCCATGATCAAGTAGAAATGAACTAAGCCTTTCGTACCAGGCTCGTGAAGCTTGTTTGAGTCCATACAGAGCTTTAGTCAACTTATACATATGGTAAGGGAATTTTGAGTCTTCAAAACCAGGAGGTTGTTTAACATATACCTCCTCATCAATAAAGTCATTTAAAAAAGGCACTTTTGACATCCATCTGAAAAAGTCTAAACCGTTTGAAGGATGCGTATGCAAGAAGAATTCGTATAGATTCTAGTCGAGCTACTGGTGCAAAGGTTTCATCGTAGTCGACTCCTTCCTGCTGTGAGTAGCCTTGAGCTACTAATCTGGCTTTGTTTCTCACAACCTTTCCATCTTCGTTGAGCTTATTTTTGAAAACCCATTTTGTTCCAATTACAGTAGCATCTGTAGGTTTAGGCAACAATTTCCAAACTTGGTTCTTGTCAAATTGACCGAGTTCTTCCTGCATTGCTTGTACCCAGCCGGAGTCTTTTAGGGTTTCCTCAACCTTCGTTGGTTCAATCTAGGAGATGAGTGCTACAAATTCCTTTTTCTTGAGAACTCCCCTAGTTTTTATTTGTTCACTTGGATCTCCTATGATAAACTTTTGAGGGTATTTCGGTTCACTTCTCCACTCATTTGGACGTGTTGCACTCGTATGAGTAGTTGACTCCTTCTATGATTCTGGTTGACTATTGATAGGTTCATTAGTTGACTCTGTGACCCCGTCTAGCCTATCAGTTGACTCTTGAGGTTTTCTTGACTGTGGTGTTTCTTGATTGATATCTTCACCACCTGTAATAATTCCTTTCTCGGCCGTAGTGTTATTTTCATCAAATATGATATGCACAGATTCTTCTACAGATAAAATTCATTTATTATAAACTCTAAAAGATATACTGTTAATGGAATAACCCAAAAAAATACCTTCATCACTTCTTGGATCAAATTTTCCAAGATTGTCCTTACCGTTATTGTGGATAAAACATTTGCTGCCAAAAGGATGGAAATAACATATGTTGGGCTATTTACCTTTCCATAGTTCATATGGAGTCTTCTTCAAGATGGGTCTTATAAGACATCTGTTGAGAATGTGGTAGGCTGTGCTTACTGCTTCTGCCCAAAAATGATTTGGCAAGGAACATTCCAATATCATAGTTCTGGCCATATCTTGTAGATTTCTATTTTTCCGCTCAACTACTCCATTCTGTTGAGATGATCTTGGAGCTAAGAAGTTGTGAGTATATCCTTGATCATTGCAGAAATCTTCAAATGCTCTACTTTCGAATTCTACTCTATGATCACTTTGAATAGTTGTAATAAGATACTCCTTTTCTCTTTCAACTCTCTTACAGAAAATCTCAAAGTTTTTCAAAGCTTCATCTCTGTGAGATAAAAAGATCACCCATGTAAAATGTGAGTAGTCATCAACAATAACAAAAGCATATTGTTTTCCTCATATGCTAGCAGTTCTAGTGGGTCCAAACAAGTCCATATGAAGCAATTGTAAAAGCTTGGTGGTAAACACAATGTCTTTGTTTTTGAAGGAGTTTCTTATTTGTTTACCAATTTGACATGCATCACATACATGATTTCTAGAAAAGTTGCGTTTAGGGAGACCAATAACTAAATCATGCTTGGAGAGTTTCTCAATAAGATGCATACTTGCATGACCAAGTTTCTTATGCCACAACCATGGATCATCAGATATAGATGCTAAGCATATGTGACTATCTAGATTTTTGAAACCATCAAGAATATAAACATTTCCATACCTTTTTCCTGACAGTATTATTTTACCCGTCTCATCTTCAATGGCACAACCTGTTTTCTTAAATTTAACTTCATACCCTGAATCACATAGCTGACTTATACTCAGAAAATTATAGTTGAGTCCACTACAAGATACACTTCAGTAATATCACAATTGTTATTGAATGGAACTATGCCAGTGCCAACTATCTTTCCTTTTGAGTCATCCCCAAATTTGACACTTCCTCCATTTATCTTTGTAACTTCTTTGAACAGGTTTTTGTCACCTGTCATGTGACTGGAACACGCACTATCTAAGTACCATTTTCCTTTGCGGCTCTTCCTGTGGTGTTCCTGCAAAACAGAATTATTACTTTCTTTTAGATACCCAAGCTTGCTTGGGTCTTTGATGGTTAGTTTTACTAAGATCAGGATTGTTTTTGGGTTTCCAAATCCATCCTGAAATATTAGATTTACGAAATCGACAGAAAGAGTATTTATATCCACTTTTATTACAGTAGTGACACATAGGGGATGATCCACATTTTGATCTTCAACTTGTGTTAGTACTTGTGGACTCAATTCTAATTGATCCTTTTTCCAGTTGACTTGTAAGTCACCTGGTTAGACTTGACAGAACTGTGACTGGTGGACTTGCGTATGCCATTAAGTTGCATTTGCAATTCCTGAACTTCTTCTTGAAGTACCTCTTTTTCAATTTCACACACTTCAAGCTTGAGTTTTCAATCTTTCTTTTCCCTATTGATTTGAGTCTCCTTAGTTCATTCATCATTTTTTGAGACTCTTTTAGAGTAAGGTCTAAAATATCTTGCAATTCATTACATCTATCACCATTATAAGATCTTACCTCGCTTGTTTCACCTTGTGCCATGAAACAATTTTCATTATTATCATTGCATTCATCGTCTGATGCATCTTTATCGGTCCAGCTGTCGGAGAGTTTGTTCATGTCGTTTTCCAGGATTGTCATGAAGTATAGATTTGCTATTTCCTCATGTTGTGATCTGTCTTCATCACTCCAGCTTCCAAAAGATTTGTTTTTATTGAATCCTCTGGAAATCTTTCTTTTAAGATCTGGGCATTCAGCTTGAACATGCCCATATCTCCCACACTCATAACATTTTCCATCATTCTTGTCTTGTTAATTATATTATCTGGTTCGCTTGGGGGGTATCCTTCCTCTTCTTGTGTTTTAGTATATTCACATTAAATCATCCATGTTCCTTGATACCATGGCAATCTCTTCTTCAAGAGCTTTAGGGTCATCATCAATATCATTTGATGGCCTTTTAATTGTGGCTTTGAAGGCGATTGTTTTCTTCTTTTTTTCCTGGTTTGTTTTCTTCAGATGAGTTTTCTCGAATGCTATAAGATCTCCTCGAAGCTTATCATATGAAAGTTTGTTTAGATCTTGTGATTCAAGTGCAAATACTTTTGTCTGCCAAGTGGTAGGTAGACTCCTCAGATTTTTTCGAACTTGATCACCACTTGAGTATGGTTTACCAAAAGCTTTTAGATCACTAATGATTTTGCTGAACCTTGCAAACATTTCCTCAATGGATTCTCCTTCTTTCATCTGGAAGAGTTTATAGTCATGAACCAACATGTTAATGTGAGTTCTTTCACTTTGATGATTCCTTCATAAGTAACTTCCAATTTATCCCACATTTCTTTGGTTGTATCACAACTTGAGATTTTCTCATATTCCTTTCCACTTATAGGATTATAGAGTAAATTTCGTGCTTTAGCATTGACCAAAATAATTGTCATTTGCTCGTCTGTGTACTCATCTATATCTTCTGGATTAGCAGGTGGTTGAGCAGTTGCTGGTAGTGGATAGTTCCCCTTTTTGATAACGCGTCATACTTTGACATCATAGGATTTTGCATATATTCCCATACGCACTTTTCAGTGAGAAAAATGTTATCCATTAAAACATGGTGGCCTAATGTAATGACCCAACCGGGCGTTTTGAGCATTTGTACTTTGCTCGATAGTTTACGGGCATGTAGCTCCGTATGATGTACTGTAATTTGTGTGAATCGTCGGTTTTAGTTTTCAAGTTATTCGGTACTGATTTGAAAGAATGATTCTCAACTAGGGAGCTTTAGATTCGAAAGAGTTGACCAAGTTTGACTTTTTAGCATTTGATCGTGGATTAGAATTTTGATGGTTCCGTTAGCTACGTTGGGTGATTTTGGACTTAGTAGCCTGTCTGAATTGTGATTTGGAGGTCCGTGGTTGAATTTGGCTTGAAATGGCAAAAGTTAAAATTTTGAAAAGTTTGACCGGGAGTAGACTTTTTGATATCGGGGTCGGATTCTGATTTCAGAAGTTGGAGCAGGTCCGTAATGTCAAAAGTTACTTGTTTGCAATATTTGAGGTCAATCGGACATGGTTTGACAGGCTTAGGCATCGGTTGTGGAAGTTTAAAGTTTCAAAGTTCATAGATTTCGATTTGAGGTGTGATTCATCGTTTTGATATTGTTATGTCTGTTTTGAGGCCTCGAGTAGGTCCATGTTATGTTATGGGACTTGTTGGTATGTTTGGAAGGGGTCCCGAGGGGCTCGGACGTGTTTCAGATTGATTTCGGATCATTTTTCTTCATTTTGGCACTGCTGTGTTCTATTGTTTTCTGATTTCTCAGTCCTTCATCGCGTTCGCGTGGCAAGTGTCGCGAACGCGTAGTGTATTTGGATGGCAGTAGCATTTCTTCATCGTGTTCATGAGTAATGGTCTGCGTTCGCATAGTGTTGGGGCAAGCCTTCTTCGCGTTTGTGTATGATAGATCACGGACGCATAGGGTTGAGTTGGGAGCCAGAGCCGGATGCCTTCTTCTTCGCGTTCACGTAGTTGGAACCGCATTCGCGAAGGTCTGAGCCAACTGTGATTCACGTTCATGAGGTTTTACCGTGAACGTGAAGTGTATTATGGTGGAAGATTATTTTGTTCATCGCGAACGCGATGGTGTTGACGCGTTCGCGAAAGAGGATGTCTCGGCAGTGTATATAGTACTCTATTTTGAAGGTTTCATGCATTTTTAAATTTTGGGAGCTATGGAGCTCGGATTGAGGCGATTCTTGAAGCAATTTTCACCATATGAATTGGGGTAAGTGTTCTCTACTCGATTTTGGTTATATTTCATGAATCTATCTTCGTTTTTGGTAATGAGATTGTGAATTTTAGAGAGGAAATTGGGGGTTTTGGCCTAAAATTTTATAATGTGAATTTTTGAGTTTTCAACATCGAATTGGAGTCAGATTTGAGTGAAACTAGTATGGCTGGACTCGTAATTGAATGGGTTGTTAGATTTTATAAATTTTTTCAGGTTCCGAGGTGCGGGCTCAGGTTGGGCTTTTGGTCGGTTTTGGGCTTTTTGATTCAAGATTTGATCTTTTTCGATCGGGATTGGTTCCTTTATCATAGTTTGATGTACTTGAGTTGTGTTTGGTTAGTTTTGGGCCGTTCAAAGGTCAGAACGCGCGGGATGATATCTTTGGAGCATCGTTTGGCATGCTCGGCATTGGTATTGGCATGTTCGAGGTAAGTAACTTTTCTATACTTAGTGCTGAGGTTATGAAACCCTAAAATACGTATTGTGTGATTGGTATTGAGGTGACACACATGCTAGGTGACGGGCGTGTGGGCGTGCACCAAGTGATTTGGGACTCTGTTGTTTTCATGGCACTGTATAGTAGTCCTATTTTGTTAATATTCGTGTTTTCACCATGCGATAAAGTAAATGATCTGTCAATCATAATAGATATCATATTTAGGCTTTATGCCGATACTGTTGGGACCCATAGTGGTCGTTTCTTGCTGTCATTTCATTGATTTCATTGATATTTCGTACTCAGTCATATTCATGCATTCATATCATATCTCCATCTCAGTTGTTATTTATTAATACATTATATCAGTGTTGTCGGGCTAGTTTCTTGACATTGTGAGCCCGTGAGTGAGACTGGAGAGATTGATGACTGAGTGAGGCCGGGGGACTGTTTGTGAGGATATTGACACTATAGCACGTGAGTTGTCCGTGCAGATCCAGATATTGATATTATAGCACGTGAGTTATCTGTGCGGATTATATCGCTTGAGCTGTAGGAGCCCCCCCTGGAGTCTGTACACCCCCAGTGAGCGTGGTTGATTATATTGAGGGATGGATATTCCCTTGGCATGGATCTTGTCCGAAGCATTTATATACCTGGAGATGGATCTTCTCCATGGGGCCGGATTGACCTTCCTCGGTACTGAGTGACTAATGGGCAGTGATGTATATATTCCGGGATGGATATTCCCTGGGTCGTATGTGCCATATACAGTACTGAGTGGTTGAGCATGATGAGTGGAAAGTGTGAGACAGTGAGATTGAGTACTCTGAGAGTGTAAGTAGATGATTCGTCTCTGAGATACATGGCATTGGCATGCACACATGACATACCGGCATAGAGATGCATTTTTCCTTATGTTGTACGGTATCATGCCATCCATGACTTTTTTACACACATTGATATGTGGGCATAGAGAGGTATTTCACACTTTCTATCTGGAAAGAAAATGAAACATCTTATTTATTATGGAAAGGAAATTTGGAAAAATTACAGTATTCAAATTTACTCGTATTTTTGGCATTTTCGGTAAAAGATTTGGGTTTTCACTAAGATACTTGAAAAGCATGACTATTTTCTAGAACTGTGAACGAGCTGAGTATTTTTACTTCTGAGATGCATCTTTTATTACTTGTATTATGCGGTTATGAACTGTTGTGGGATATTCGTATTGGACCCGACCTTGTATTAGCTCGTCACTACTTTCAACCTAAGGTTAGGTTTGTTATTTATTGAGTACATGGGGTTGGTTGTACTCATACTGCACTTCTTTACCTTGCGTGCAGATGTTGGTTACTGATGGTACCGTGTTCGATGGGAGTTGGATTGAAGATGCACCTGCGTCCCGGTTGTAGCTACCTTTTGTTCGTGATAGCCTTAGATCTATAAAACCCTATTTATGTACTTTTCAAATAGACGATGTATTTATTTCATTTCAGCTTTGTAATTTCTATTCTTAGAAGCTCATGATTTGTACTACCAGTCCTTGGAAAATGTATAAAATTCAGTAAATTACTATCGTTTATTTGACTTGTTAATATCATTGGAATTGGGTAGTTACTAGTTGGCTTACTTAGCGGGTTGGGTTAGGCACCATCACAACTAGTGGATTTGTGGTTATGACAGTTAGTATCAGAGCTCTAGGTTCATAGGTTCTACAAGTCATGAGCAAGTGTCTAGTAGAGTCTTGCGAATCGGTATGATGACATCCATACCTATCTTCGAGAGGCTACAGGACATTTAGGATATACTTTCCATCTTTCTTTCCTTATCGTGCGGCATTGATTCAGCTTGAAGCGTAACCCTTTGAATTCCTTCCACGCATTCGTATGCGCATATGAGCACTCAGTATCGGCTGTGTGCCAGTGGCTTGTGATTCCATGGTTGAGGTGCGAGATGTGATTTTGGCATGCTGATGATGGGCCAGTCTGGAGGACTTGAGGCCAGGTTTTGATGGTAGCTTGAGCATGGAGATTTTGATTGTGTGAGCACGTGCTTTTGGGACTTATATGTCTGGTGGTGTCCCTATTAGTGGAATTTGTGATTGGATGACTATGTGGTGAGTATGATGTGACTGCGAGATGTGTTCATATTGTTCGAATGTGACGAGAAGAGTTTACTTGAGATGTAGAAAGGACTATGAGGTGTCTGATTTTTGTCTTGATTTGGCGTATGGTCTCGAGTTATGGGTGTATCAAGGGATTTCTCGTGTTGTTTAGTTGTGGAGTGAAGTAGATTCCCATGTCTTGTTGACGAGTTCAGAATCGAGAAGATTAAGTGATTGTGTAGTAGTCATGACTATGGAAGGGTGTAGAGAGATGTCAGTTTGAGGCAAAGCATGTGGGTTATCCCCTGCGAGGTGTCCTGAGGTTGTGTGGTCCCTATGATATTTTGTAGAGAGTTCTCTTTTACCAGTGAATGATATATGTTGCAATTTGAGTTTGGATCGCCTGTGGAAGTTGGCTTAACCATCACGAGGATGGACGCGAGATTTGCAGATGATTTGAGGTACTAGATGGTTTGTGCTGCATGAGAGGATGAAGGATTTAATGGAATCTCACTGTGGCATTATGGTAGTAATGAGGTATGGTTATTGTAAGTAGTCAGATGTTTTATTCCATGGTTCTGCTATTGACGAGTTAATTGCAAGGTTATGTGTTGTATTGGTTTCGGTTCGGGGTATACTGGTGAATCAGTCATGACTTGCAGAGGTCGAGATCGAGGATGACTCGGGTAAAGGAATTTCTGGATATAGGTTGTATTACACTCTATGGGTATATGAGAAACATAAAATAATAGAGTGGTTATTCGCGAAGGATGTAGTGTACATGGAGTAGGAATTTGCTCGATTGCTTAGGAGTGTGGGTTACTCTTTACTCCCTTGGGTGTTGGTGTGCTAAAAGGGCACATGTCGTTCGGTCCGTTTGGTCGGTTTAATTGAGATTTGAGTAGAGTGGATGACTCTTGAGAATGGTTCTAATGGATTAAATATTTATATGTAGCGATTTGGAATTTTCAAGATTTGTATATAGCTAGAAATTAGGAGTTGCGTTGGATGGTGTCGAGACTTGTGGCATTTTTATATCATTGTGGATTGTGCATTTCAGTAACAAGAAGGTGAAGGAAATAATTTTAAGTTCACATAAGGTCTCTTTAGAGTGGATGTCTCGGTTGTGGTGCCTTGCGGTGCTTTAAAGGGAAGTCAGCGGCTTATGGGCCTTAGGGCGTTGTGGTTTTATACTAGGGTCTCTTGTGTGGTGAGTTTTGATTTAGGATCGTGGTGTTCCAGCAAGGAGAAGTATCAGTTTGAAGGCAATTTGGAAGGGTCTTGGAGAAATAGGATAGCGTAGTAGTGGGTTGGATCAGCACAGTAATGGATATAATCGGTTCTTTGGGTACTTATGATGTGGCTAGTCTCCACATGTGTTTTGTGGCAATGCTCTTGGGTTTTGGCGACCTGCGTGACTGGGTTGATAGCTTGGTTATGTGCAAATAGACTTTGAAGAGTTCTCAATGGTTTTTACCACAGTTTGAGGAGTATATTTCTTACCGGCGTGAGGAATATGTTGCGTATTGGGATTTTCTCCAGGATGAGATCAAATGGAAGGTTCTGACTGATCGGGGATGTATTCTGTTTGTGACTCAGAGTTGATTATGAGATTTTTGTACTCTTCACAGGATGGCATGGTAGATGCGGTATGTTGTGTGGGATTGAAATTTACAGGTGCAAGGTCACGATTTGGTTTTGAAAGGAAGATCCTGAATTCTTAGGCATCATAGACGGTTTCAGATGACTAGGTAACTGATATTACTAATCGGTATGGCTTGATGAGAGTATATATTTCAGAAGGGGCAATGTGTTTTGATTTATAAATACTTCACGGGTACTGTGGCACTCTCCTGGTTGATTGACTGCTGATATTCAAATTTTGCTATGTGGCACGAAAGAATTTTAGAAGTATTCCTTATGGGATGATCGTGTATGAGAGATGTGTTAGACATTCTGGCGGTAGAGTTAGGATCAAATATGGTGATTCGTGTGTTCTATAGATTTGGAGATTGGAAGTTCTCAAGAGCGGATTGTTTCATGGTTGTGGACTGTGAAGTTATGGACGAAGCTAGCCAGATGATAGAATATGTTATGATTCAGTCATTGTGGACTTTCGGAGGTTATTTATCTGTCTATGGGTGACTAGAACAGATTTAGGAGTCTATTGGTAGGCCCAATTAGGATGTGTATTCTACACCGAGCCAGATTGGTTGGCTCCATACTGCTATTGTTGAGGGATGTGCCATTCGGTTGTTGTTGAGCTTATTCGTATTCTGAAATGATCAGTGATTACTCTGATATGCTATGGGGAGTTGTGATTCGTTGGTTATATGCACATATGGTGCGGTTCTATTGGGGGCCTTATAGCAGAATTTGAGCGAGATGAGTATTTGGGTATTTCATGATTGATTGCGTATTGGTTATGTCCTTTCGAGTTTTGGGTGGCATTGTGTCATTGGCTTCTCCGTGGTTATGGTAATACACTTTGGGTACTTGATGTCGAATTGTGTGTGGTTATTGATATCGAGGTGTCTCATATGGGCCAGTTTTTGGATGGGGTCGCGCATTGCGGCAGAGTTATGTTGAGATATGATCCTTTGTGTTAGATTCGTGTGTTATGATTCTACGGTGTGTGATGGGTTCTTACATCGCGTTGTGGTGTTACCTGTTGAGCTTGCGGGATGATTCTTTTGTTTGAGTCATTTTCATGATTGAGTACATTTGGATTGTTGCTTATTGGTACATGGATTGCACGGGTTGTGGCTTCAGATTGTATTGATGTGTCATGTCACTATAGTGGTCGTGTTGGATGTGATGAGGTCATTGGACCTAGGATGGATACTACCGGAATAGATTACAGCATGTTTGGAAGGATAATATCGAAAGTCAGCTTAGGAATTTGCTATAGTTCTTGTCGAAGGAGAGAGAGTTCCATGACTGGTTGATCTGATGAATGGTTATGAGTTTCCACGTATTTCTTTCATCATCGGCAATGTACGAAGGTTTTAGAACGAGGTTTGGTTTGACATGAGGTTATTACCGAAATTGGGTTATTTTGGACAGCTCCTGTATTAGAAATCATTGCTATGAGTATTTGAGTTATGCGGTATATCATGTGATTACATCTTGGGTTATGGATATGGCTTGATACAGCTTGTTCAGACTTATACAGAGTGTTGATGCGAGATTCTGATCTTATAGAAAGTTCTGGATGTTGGGAATTGGATTCTAAGGCTTATGGGCTAGGTTGAATTAAGGAAATCTCAGTTATGTTATGTTATCAGACCTATATAGGATAGGGTGTTGTGATATCACCCTCGGGTATGTGCATGGCAAGGTTTTACGGCGGTTTGATAGCTTTGAGAACAACCCTGGACACGTTCGAGGACGAACGTATGTTTAAGTGGGGGAGAATGTAACGACCCAATCGGTCATTTTGACCATTTGCACTTCGCTCGGTAGTTTACGGGCGTGAGTAGCTCTGTATGATGTATTGTGATTTATGTGAATCGTCAGTTTTGGTTTTCAGGTTATTCGGTACTGATTTGGAAGAATGATTCTCAACTAGGGAGCTTTAGATTCGAAAGAGTTGACCAAGTTTGACTTTTTAGCATTTGACCTTGGATTGAAAGTTTGATGGTTCCGTTAGCTACGTTTGGTAATTTTGGACTTAGGGGCGCGTCCGGATTTTGATTTGGAGGTCCGTGGTTGAATTTTGCTCGAAATGGTGAAAGTTAAAATTTTGGAAAGTTTGACCGGGAGTGGACTTTTTGATATCGGGGTCGGATTTCGATTTCGGAAGTTGAAACAAGTCCGTAATGTCAAAAGTGACTTGTGTGCAAAATTTGAGGTCAATCGGATGTGATTTGATAGGTTTCGGTATCGGCTGTGGAAGTTTAAAGTTTCAAAGTTCATAGATTTCGATTTGAGGTGTGATTCATCGGTTTGATGTTGTTATGTGTGTTTTGAGGCCTCGAGTAGGTCCGTGTTATGTTATGGGACTTATTGATATGATTGGACGGGATCCCGAGGGGCTCGGGCGTGTTTCGGATTGATTTCGGATCATTTTTCTTCATTTTGGCACTGCTGTGTTTTGTTGTTTTCTGGTTTCTCAGTCCTTCATCGCGTTCGCGTGGCAAGTGTCGCGAACGCGTAGTGTATTTGGATGGCAGTCGCATTTCTTCATCGTATTCACGAGTAATGGTCCGCGTTCGCATAGTGTTGGGGCAAGTCTTTTTCACGTTCGCGTATGATGGATCGCGAACGCGTAGGGTTGAGGTGGGATCCGGAGCCGGAGGCCTTCTTCTTCGCGTTCGCGTAGTTGGAACCGCATTTGCAAAGGTATGAGCCAGCTGTGAGTCGCGTTCGCGAGGTTTTTACCATGAATGCAAAGTGTATTATGGTGGCATATTATTTTGTTCAGCGCGAACGCGATGGTGTTGACGCGTTTGCGAAAGAGGATGTCTCGGCAGTGTATATAGTACTCTATTTCGAAGGTTTCAGGCATTTTTACATTTTGGAAGCTATAGAGCTCTGATTGAGGCGATTCTTGAAGCAATTTTTACCATATGAATTGGAATAAGTGTTCTCTACTCGATTTTGGTTATATTTCATGAATCTATCTTCGTTTTTGGTAATGGGATTGCGAATTTTAAAGAGGAAATTGGGGGTTTTGGCCTAAAGTTTCATAATGTGAATGTTTGAGTTTTGAACATCGAATTGGAGTCGTATTTGAGTGAAACTAGTATGGTTGGACTCATAATTGAATGGGTTGTTGGATTTTGTAAATTTTGTCGGGTTCCGAGGTGCGGGCTTGGGTTTGGCTTTTGGCCAGTTTTGGGTTTTTTGATTTAAGATTTGATCTTTTTCGATCGGGATTGGTTCCTTTAGCATAGTTTGATGTACTTGAGTTGTGTTTGGTTAGTTTCGGGCCGTTCAGAGGTCAGAATGCGCGGGATAACATCTTTGGAGCATCGTTTGGCTTGCTCGGCATTGGTATTGGCATGTTCGAGGTAAGTAACTCTTCTAAACTTAGTGTTGAGGGTATGAAACCCCGAAATGCGTATTGTGTGATTGGTATTGAGGTGACTCACATGCTAGGTGACAGGCGTGTGGGCATGCACCAAGTGATTTAGGACTATTGTTTTCATGGCACTGTATAGTAGTCCTATTTTGTTAATATCAGTGTTTTCACCATGTGATAAAGTAAATGAGCTGTCAATCATGCTAGATATCATGTTTAGTCTTTATGTCGATACTGTTGGGACCCATAGTGGTCGTTTCTTGCTGTTATTTCACTGATTTTATTGATATTTCGTATTCAGTCATATTCATGCATTCATATCATATCTCAGTCTCAGTTGTTATTTATTGATACATCATATCAGTGTTGTCGGGCTAGTTTCGTGACATTGTGAGGCCGTGAGTGAGACTGGAGAAATTGATGACTGAGTGAGGCCGAGGGCCTGTTTGTGAGGATATTAACACTATAGCACGTGAGTTGTCCGTGCATCACGTGAGTTGTCCGTGCGAATCCAGATATTGATATTATAGCACGTGAGTTGTCCGTGCGGATTATAGCGCTTGGGCTGTAGGAGCCCCTCCGGAGTCTGTACACCCCCAGTGAGCGTGGCTGATTATATTTAGGGATGGATCTTCCCTTGACATGGATCTTGTCCGAAGCATTTATATACCTGGAGATGGATCTTCTCCATGGGGCCGAATTGGCCTTTCTCGGTACTGAGTGACTAATGGTCAGTGATGTATATATTCCAGGATAGATCTTCCCTGGGCCTTATGGGCCATATACAGTACCGAGTGGTTGAGCATGATGAGTGGAAAGTGTGAGACAGTGAGATTGAGTACTCTGAGAGTGTAAGTAGATGATTCGTCTCTGAGATACATGGCATTGGCATGCACACATGACATACCGGCATATAGATGCATTTTTCCTCATGTTGTACGGTATCACATCATTCATGACATTTTTACACACATTGATATGTATGCATAGAGAGGTATTTCACACTTGCTATCTCGAAAGAAAATGAAACATCTTATTTATTGTGGAAAGGATATTTGGAAAACTTACAGTATTCAAACTTACTCGTATTTTTGGCATTTTCGGTAAAAGATTTGGGTTTTCACTAAGATACTTGAAAGCATGACTATTTTCTGGAACTGTGAACGAGCTGAGTATTTTTACTTCTGAGATACATCTTTTATTACTTGTATTATGCGGTTATAAACTGTTGTGGAATATTGGTATTGGACCCGACCTTATGTTAGCTCATCACTACTTTAAACCTAAGGTTAGGTTTGTTATTTATTGAGTACATGGGGTCGGTTGTACTTATACTACACTTCTGCACCTTGCATGTAGATGTTGGTTGCTGATGTGGTTGTGTTCGGTGGGAGCTGGATTGAAGATGTACATGCGTCTCGGTTGTAGCTGCCTCTTGTTCGTGGTAGCCTTAGATCTATAAAACCCTGTTTATGTACTTTTCAAACAGACGATGTATTTATTTAATTTCAGGTTTGTAAATTCTATTCTTAGAAGCTCATGGTTTGTACTACCAGTCCTTGGAAAATGTATAAAATTCAGTAAATTACTATTGTTTATTTGACTTGTTAATATCATTGGAATTGGGTAGTTACTAATTGGCTTACCTAGCGGGTTGAGTTAGGTGCCATCATGACTAGTGGATTTGTGGTCGTGACACCAAACCTGCGATGTTCCTTCTTGAAAGAGTGCTCAAACAATTACTTGATTTGCCATGATCTTTTCTCACAAGCTGTTAAGCAAAAAGTGTGAGACTAGCTCTGATACCAATTGAAAGTACAAGAGGGGGAAGGGGAGGGGGGTGAATTGCCTATTTAAAAATTGTACTGTAAGTAGTTGACTAGTTTACCAATTAGTCGACTAGAAATGAGAACAGGATAATAGTAATGCAAAAATAAAGTGCAGGAATTAAAAACACTAGGATTTTATACTGGTTCGGATTAAATGTGAATCCTACTCCAGTCCCCTTGGGTTGCCAGGGTGTTCTCTTTTAGTGATCAAAGTTTCTTGAGTACAAAGTGGTTGATGTAGCTTTACACCAACAATTTGATCTCTATTCACTTTTCTCTTCTTGATACAATGCCTCACCAGTGTTTATCTCTTTTTCTTCTCTCACTAATTACACAACAGATCTATAAGAACTACAATGCTTGTTTGGAATAGAACAAAAAGAGTGAAAATGGTTCGTTCAAAGTATATCTTCTTCAAGTCTGGAATATATGTATATATACACTTCATGAGGCCTTCTTGACTCATGAATCTTGAGAGATTGCAAACCCAAGGGAGTTGATCCTTGAAAGGAATCATAGATTGATTCTTTCCAAGAATAGGGTCAAGTTTCAGTTGATCTTTCTTGATTTATAGTTTTCACGAGCTTTTCATCCGCTAGGCATATCTTTTCATTACTTGTGGCATATCCGCTAGATCCCTTGATTTCTGGCTTTAATGATCTTCAATGCATCCTTTTGTGATCTCGTTTCCCTTTGATTTGGGACCTTCCAGTAATAGCTTCTGTCAATCATTTTATAGAATCACTGATTGATTCTTCCTCCGGATCTTCGTTGCTCCTTCCTTTTTCATCGCTAATCATTCATTCTTTTCATTGCATTGCTTTTAGAGCTCCCGTTAATAGATTATTTCCTTAATCTATTCTTGGCTGGTATTGCTTCTTGATTCTTTTGGTTTCCTTCTTGAATCAAATGTGATATATTATTTTTCTTTATTGAAACCTATAATTAATATTTTGTAGTGTAACTCATGTATAGAATTGAGTAATTAGTCGTTTTTACTGTATTGTATGCTTTTTGTGATTTTTTTTTTGATTTTTTTTTTGGTTTTTTATCCGAATTAGTTTATTTATGTGCAAAAATTATAAAAATTATATATTGTTCCTTTGTTGAATAATTAATGTTTACTATTTTTATATTTGTACATACAATAATATGTGACTTTAGTGTTATTTAGTGCACTTTAATGTTATGTAGTTTCTTTTATTACGTTATGTAGTGCCCTTTATCGTAGTAGAACTGATAAAAATATTTAATATATGTTAGTTGATATTCTTATGGCCATTTAGAGTAGTGTGACTTTAGTGTTCTTTAGGATTCTTTTGTAGTAGAATAAAAACTACATATCATCATTAACTAACTCAGTTAGAGTACTCAAATATGGATTAAATTTTAATCAATTATTAAGTGTATAGTAAATCTTTTATTAGATATGAATCATAAAATAATTAGTCGACAGTGCAAAAGCGATGCTGCCGGATTTTGTGTAAAATATAAAAATTTTGATATCGAGCTCGGAATGGATTTTCGAAAGTGGCTGTAGGTTCGTAGTGTCATATATGACCTGTGTGTAAAATTTGAGATAATTCAAACTAGATTTGACGTGGTTCGGCGTCGTTTGTAGTATTTGAAAAATTCTAAGTTCTTAGGCTTGAATCTGTGCTTAATTCATGATTTTTGGTATTGTTCGATGTGGTTTGAAGGCTCGACTAAGTTCTTATGGTATTATAGGATTGGTTGGTAGGTTTGGTTGAGGTCCCGTGGGCCTCGCGTCTATTTCAGATGCTTAACAGAATGAGATTGGACTTAGGAAAATCTAGTGCTTTTGCTGGTTCTGCTGTCTTCGTACCTGCGCAAGGCTGTCCGCAGGTGCGAGCAAATTGGCGCAGAAGTGGGAAAATGGAGGAGTTCCAGGGGTCGCAGGTGCGAGGTGATTTCCGCATCTGCGATGCCCGCAAATGTGTTAGGGGTCTTCACAGGTGCGCAAGGTCCGCAGAAGCAGAAGGGAATTCCGCAGGCGTGCACGCGCAGATGCGGCCCTTTCATCACAGGTGTGAAGGCAGAGGGGGTAAGTGATTTGTGCAGATGCGCATATTTTTCCGCACAAGCGCACCCGCAGGTGCGAGCCTAGGCTCCGCAGGTGCGGAAATACCTGGGCAGTGGTTAAAACCGAAGGGCTTCGCGATTTTTGTCATTTTTGGACTTTGCAACTCGGTTTAGGGCGATTTGTGAGAGCCTTTTCGAGAGATTTCTTAAGGTAAGTCCATTGTGCTTATTTTTTTATCAATAATCTTGCTTC
Source organism: Nicotiana tabacum (assembly GCF_000715075.1). Lineage (NCBI taxonomy): Eukaryota > Viridiplantae > Streptophyta > Magnoliopsida > Solanales > Solanaceae > Nicotiana > Nicotiana tabacum. The sequence continues at coordinate 54,406,998 of NC_134098.1, forward strand.
CCCATATATTTTCCCACATAGTTAGTGTGTATTTAAGGTGAAAATTGGGAATTTGAGGCTAGGGATTTGGAAGTTTGATTTGTGGATTTGGAGGACCATTTGGTGTCGGATTTTAGTAAATTTGATATGGTTAGACTCGTGAGTGAACGGGCTTTTGTATTTTATGACTTTTACCCAATTCTGAGAAATTTTGGGCTAATTTCGGATTTTTTGTTAAAATGTTGATTTCGTTAATTAAATGAGTCTATTATTGTTGTAATTATGATATGTAATTGCTTTTGGCTAGATTTGGGCCGTTCAAAACCGGATATTCGTGGAAAGGGCATTCTTACGGATTGATTGAGCTTGACTCGAGGTAAGTGGCTTGCCTAACTTTGTGTGGGGGAAATCCCCTTAAGATTTGGAATTATTGTGCTATGTGAACGCCGTGTACGTGAGGTGACGAGTACGTACATGGGCTAGTTGTGGAAAACCCGATTTTCTTACTGAGCAGCAACATATTTTCTTGTTATTTTGAGTTATACCATTTTAATGAGTACTAATCTATTTTCATTCTTAGTTGAGTTATTCCAATATGTGTAGTTATCATATTTAGTCTAATACAACATGTCTATGTGTGTTAATTGTTTATGTGAATTAGTGCAGCATGCTTAATGAATTTCCTGCTTCTTCCCTGACTAGTACTTAGTCTAAATTGTAAGAATTTTGTGATGTAGTTGTATTTCTATCATCCGCGCTGCATATTTACTTTGGGACTACGGAATGGTATTTCGGGAGATCCCCCTGCACTGCATATTTACTTTGGGACTACGAAACAGTATTTCGGGAGATCCCCCTGTACTGCATATTTACTTTGGGACTACGAAACGGTATTCCGGGAGATCCCCCTGTCTTGCATACAAATCGTTATGAATGAAATAAATACTTAATAGTAAAGTTTTAAAAATAAAATCAAATAATTAAACAAATGAGGTATTTAGTATTATTTTAATCAGAAATAAGATTGTTAAAAAATTGACATTACATAAAAGAGATTGTGGTGTTTTTGTTTGTTTAATAGTATTAAATTAAGATATAAATTATTATGAACGCAAAAAAACTTTAATAGTATTTTTTTATATGCATAAATATGAAAAATATCTAGATTAGTTTAGAAAATTAAATATTTAATTTTCTTATAACCCAAAACCAAAAAAGTTGACAGTTCAATCAAAACCCTACCGAATTTTAGTCGAAAAATTTAAGAAACTAACATATAAATAAATATTTTATTTATCAACCTAAATAATAATATAGAAAATATATCGATTAAATGTTAATGGTGTGGGTTACCCGTTGATGGTATGGATGTCAGCTACCCGCAGGCTCTTAGGGATTATAGGAGAGAGGACTATCTACATATATTGTAGAGGCTCACCGGTTTCCAGCCTGTGGAGTCGACTCCTTGAGTGGTGCTAGTCGATTGCAGTTGTCCCCTGTTAGGCAGTATCTGGTGGCGATGCACACTGAGATCACGTATGACTCACCGATAGAGGCTATTGAGTGACAGATGAGGCTGTTGCTATTGATGATATTTGGTGATATTCTTTCCTAAACACTTCGGGAAACCTTGTTAGCTTGCGATTTTTGCATCATCTGGACCTGCTAGATGAGTTACCTACGTACAACTGGGGTGGAGCTATTCTAGCCTACCTTTTTAGGCAGCTGTGCAGGCCATCCATGGGTATTGTGAGAGACATTGCCGGTTTTATTCCGCTACTTCACGTGATAACATTATAAATTCTTTTCATGATTATCACATGATAGTACAAATTTACTCAAATTTACGTCCACATTCAATATTGGGTTTGGGCTTGGGAGCGGTTCTTTTAGATCCAGCCCCCTCTTTCACCGATATCTTCAGATGCATCACCTCCACTATTTCTACCACTTGCTAGAAGGTGGGTAGATAGGTGAGGCCATGCCCGCGAGGTCGAGGCTCGACATCATCTCCCTTATTACAGGGATCTGTTAGATTTACTTGAAGATGCTCAGGTAAATATATGACTGAGTTTGTTTGATAATGCTTGATATGTCTTGCGTTTACTCAAGATTCTTGTGTTTAATAAATAGTCCATATGGAGGGCATACTCCATCCGTTTCAAATTAGATGAGGTACTTTCTTTTTTAGTCTGTTCCAAAATAAATGACACATTTCTAAATTTGAAAATAATTCAACTTTAAACTCTTTATTTTACCCATTTTACCCTTAATGAGAAGCTTTTATAACCATAAATATGTCATGGCCCCTCAAAACTTTTACCCCTTAAGCTTTTACGACCACAAGTTTCGCAAGTCTTATTTATTTTTCTTAAACTCTGTGCCGAGTCAAACTACCTTATCTAAATTGAAACGGAGGGAGTATGTTATATGCTATGAAGTCTATTGGTTTACTCCATTTCTACCAGTTGGGACTGTATATGCTACAGTATGCAGGCGACAGAGCGACAATTGTGCACGAGTTTAGTCGTCGGGTTACTGATCTTGCTGCTTACACATTTAGAGCTGCTCGAGAGGATATGCGGTTAGGTTATAAGGCTGCGTATGTGCCGCCTAAGGAGTACCATCATGGTCCACAGGTGGCCCCAGCACGTGGTAGACGTACAATACACATAACGCATATTATTGATGCGATGTGGTTAACGTACAAAGGATTCATTACGGTACAAGTTCGTGCAATTTTTTCAGGTCGAAATGACAATATACATAACACATATTATTGATACGTTATGTTTAACGTACAAAGGCTTCTTTAGGGTACAAGTTTGTGAAGGTGTTTTTAGGTCGACAAGATAATATACATAGCACATATTATTGATGCGCTATGTTTAACGTACAAAGGCTTCTTTACGGTACAAGTTCGTGCAGGATTTTTTAGTTCGACAAGACAATATACATAATGTATATTATTTATGCTCTATGTTTAACGTACAAGTTCGTGCAGTTTAGTTTTTTTTAAGTTGAACCAATATTCCGGTTTTTCAAAAAACATTTCAAAAACCATTACAATATCCATTTCAAAAATGCCACTAACATTTAATAAGTGGTTTAAGAAGAGGCAAAAAGGTGAAGGTAGTTCAACAGATCCACATGGAACATGTCACAACACAATCGATCCTTACCTTGAAAAAAATATGCTAGGTTGCTATAATGATTTGGAAGATGACAAGTGGTATGGTGTTCAATGTCGCTTGAAAAATAAGCCTATCAATATACATATTGATCTCAAAGTTGTAGGGCACATTATTGAGGGGGAAGTGCATTCTACAAAGCATGAAGGCGTGTGAATTTGGGGTAAAAAATTACAATGGGTTCTCCTTTACTCAAAAAGGTATGATTATGAAATACTATGCCATTGGCATGGGCTATTTGTACCACAAGCACTGTCTGAAACATTCCAAACACACAGAAAGGTGAATCATAAGTAATTCAGCATTTCATGAAGGAGATTTTAGAGATGGAAAAGGCACTAGCCGTTCATCATGCACTAGATGATCTTAACTACCTGCAAGGAACGGAGGATAAGTATTGGGATTTATTAGAGAATGAAAAATTACATAGAGACATTGATTATCCCGATGTGTGTATTATTACCACAACTTTGATACAAACCAGTGTGAACTTCAAAAACATTTCGCTCGTTGCAATATTGCAAATATATATGCCACTGTGCTCGCTTCCTATATTTCTCAAATAATTTCATTGGCTGTGGCATAAATTGAACGCCCCTTTCCAACAAGGATGATGCACTTCAGGATCTTTCAACAAACCTCTTCGCTATCTTCTTGAATGACATCCGCACCATGGCACTGACAGGCAATCCACGGGCAGACTTCAACAACCCGTTGATAGACTCTGACACATTTGTAGTCAAAATTTCTCATCTTCTGCCACCAGCCTTATGCAAAGTCCACTTATTAAGCTCATGTTGCATCAACCTATGATAAGCTCCTGGGTCTTCCTGCTTAATCAATTCCATTCGCATCCTGAATTTATACTCTTGATGATCTGTTGCAGCCATCCACATTAAATCATGTAAGCTCTTGATTAGATAAGCCCGTTGGAAATTGGCTTTCAAGTGCCTAACACAACAACGGTGGTAGGCATATGGTTCCTCAATGCATCCAAAGTCTGTACAGAACATAAAATCCCACCATGCCGATCACATATTAGACAAATACCTGAACATTGTCTCACAACGTGCTCCTTCAAGTGGTTCAAAAATCATGTCCAAGTCTCTTGACTTTCATTGGCACAAATAGCAAATGCGAGGAGAAATATGTTTTCATTAGCATCTGCGGCAATGGAAATCAACATATTAATATCATACTTTCCATAAATATGTGTGCCGTCTATGGAGATTACCAGCTGACAATGCACAAAACCATCCATGACTGGCTTAAATGCTCAAAACACATATCTGAATATGTATTCTGGTATTCCCAGACTCCGGTCAAACTTCCATTCAACAGCAGTCCCGGGGTTAAAGTGTTGTAAAGCAACCATGTACGTGGGTAGAGCGGGAAATGACTTATCACAATTACCATAAATAATCTCAAACGCACGTTTACGTTCGAGAAATGCCTTTCTTTTGGTAATGGTGCAACCATATACCTGGTGGACAGATGTTATACACTCTTTAATCTTGTACCTTATGGAAGATTCAATGTGTGAAATCAAGACAAGGGAAATCAGGACAACATTCAAGTTAAATTGATTCCTATTGAATGTGTTCATATCATAAGTATGGTTGCCAATGTATTTTTCCATCATCCACATATTTATTTTCAACTTTCTCGCACGCAACATCCACTTACAACTTTTAAACCATATACGACAAATAACCTTATATACTTGCATAGATGACTTATGAACCCCGATCTCACGATAGTGTTTTATGCTGTAAATTCGCACTGCCCTGCTGAGGTGTACTTTATCAGCAAAAAGCATATTCTTTGACTGCTTTGTTGGTCTAGATTCATCCCACATTGCTGTTCGAATGTCATCAAGATCCCTTGTGAGGGCATCCGCATTCGGTATACTGGTGGCATATATTGAGCATGCTCATTGGTGGCATCATGCTTCCTCGTCAAATTAGGTTGCTCATTCTTATTCTCATCAGCAAAGCGCGTTTCCTCATCATCATCGCCCTCATCAGGGAAGGGTATATCATCTCCACACTCATCAATATTATTGTCATAATCACTATCATCTTCCTTACTCTATGCATCTGCTAGATCCTGATTAAATATATCGTCTTTGGGCAACTGAGTAAGGACATGACCTTCATGTTGCTCATTTTCACTACACAACCAATAAAATAAGGAGTTTCTCAAAGTCATCCCAACATTATATATTAACCTTTTCTCTTAACTTACAATTCATAATCTGTTGATACATGTTGCACATTATTGATTCAGACTTGACGTACATTTCCAACATTTTTATCACAAGAAGTTTCTGGTGTTCATCTTGAGTCCTCAAAATTTTTTTTGGAGTTTCATTGTCTTCGATATTAAGCTCAGCATGACAAGCAACCCCTTGCGGAGTAAGCGAATATGGATATCTTCCTGTTACCTTAATATTAACCTAACGTTTACTCACACTCATTCTTTTACATATCAAAAATACCAATCTATCGTACTCCAATGTGAGTGGAAACGTAACAATACACTATGGAGAACAACTATAGTGTACTGAGTTATTCTCAACGACAACCTAACCATCCCATACTATAATTCAACCCTAATTTTTTTGCTCTTCAGACATTTGGGTAAAATGCAGAAAAAATTAAGTAAACAAATATTTCGGAATGAGTAAGAAAAATACAAAGGATGCTAAATAATGAAATTTTCGAAATGAATTTTTGAAGAAGGAATGCAGCTCCTTAAGTAAGCAAATATTCTGTGCGAGGGGTACAATAATTGGTGGGTATAGCACATTTAATAAATGCGCTATAGGTATAGCGTATGTAATTTATATGCTATATCCACCAGTTATTATGGGTCAGTCAATTAACAAGTATAGTGCATTAATTTCATGCGCTATACCTTAACGGACAAACGTGTTATTAAGGTATAATATATGAATTTCATGCACTATATATAAAAAGGTCACCAGATTTGTTTTCCACCTATTTTGATGCTTTGAGTCCAAAAAATCAACATTTTGGTTCTGGACTCAAGATTTTGGGCCTCGTTATTGCACAAATAACATAGCAGATATTTGGATCCTTTTGCATTAATATTTTTTCATATATATAAGAGATTTTAAACTTATTTACCCGGTTTCTTTAAGTTTTCATATTTATAGAAAGTAACTAAATTTTTTTTACAAAATATATATAAATCCGGTCAAAATCTAAAATTTACCTACAAGTTAAATATAAATTGTTTGTACACAATTCAGTAAAAAACTATAATTTATATATAATTTGCATACTACTTGCATAAAATTATGTGAGCTATAGATATTTTGTATATCGTTTTTACATGCGACATACAAAATATATACAATTTGTTTATGTCTTCTTTTTCAAGTTTCAATCAGAAACCAAAACCACCTCGAAGTTTTACCGAATTCTCTCAAAATTGAGATATAAACTCTAAAGAATACTCCCAATTATTTGCAAAATACGCAATCCAAACAAATAATAATTTTGCAAATTATAATTTTCGAATTCAAAGCTTCTAAGCTTTCTAATGGCTATTAATGGAGTTTAAGCTCATGTATACACGACTAACTTTAGCTTAGTTTCAATTATATCGTCAAATAGTTTCGGTTTAGCTTTAGACCACTCCTATTGACAATATCTTGTTTGTTCATCTTTAAAAAAAGTTCTGGTAATTTGTATTGGTGCTTCATGTATGTATTTTATGGCTTTGAACCAGTTGAATCATTTTTCTTCACTATTCTTCAAAACTCTGAGTATGTTCATCTACAAAAGCCGAATCGAAGAGGAACTGAGAGAGAAATATCTATACAGAAAAGAAAAATAGAGAAAAATGAAGCCTAAAATGGGTAAGATTGGAGTCTAATTTATTATTTTATATATAAATGGTAAATTATACATGCTAATGTAATTAAGTAATAACCTCTACGAGGGCTAAATATGTTTATAATGTAGTATAGACAAGTAAAAGTCCCTTTTGCATTTGGGGAGAATGTACAAATAGGATAATTTGTGCCATTGTTGATTTTTTGACCCCGCTAACCAAATTTTTGGAAAAATAGCTCGGTGCCAGATATTTAAAGCACAATTAGCCAGAATTTCAGCAAGTTATGGTGATTGTCAGAATTGTATATGTCATGATTTGTGGCAAAATCCTGACGATCACCATAATTTTCAACCACAATGCTGAAAAGATTTGGTGAAATTTAAGAATTGCCACAAATCTTGACAGATCACATTTTTTTTAGCATTATAGCTGAATTTATAGTGCTTCAACATTTTGCTTCCCAAATTCTGATATGTGTGCTTCAAAATTCTGTCCGAAGCCTATTTGCCAAAGACTTTTCTTAATGAGCTCAAAATGTAAATAATGGTCCTAAAAAGGTCCATCCAGCGTAATTGCAGTTTCTTTTGAAGGACAAATACAAATTAGGGTGGGGGTAAACTAAATAAAAGGCACACTCCTACTTCTACTTCATATTTTGAGGTGATAAAGTTTCAAAATGACCTTGATTTAGCATTACTTATTACTTATATTATACCATATAAGCGGCTAAGGATGGGACGGACACTACGCTGAAAAGTGATACAAAATGTTGCTTTGGATTGTATTGTATGAGGACTTTTGTCATGACCCCAATTTTCCTTCGTAGGATGTCGTGATGGCACCTAGTCGTTAAGACTAGGTAAGCCTAACACTTACTGAATTAATGACACAATTCAACCAACAACTATTAAATATGAAACAGAAATTTCTATACAAAGCCAACAAATCCCAAAACTGGTAGTACAAGTCATAAGCTCTACTAAGTTCACTAGAAAATCTCTAAGTACAACTATTCCGGAATAGAAATAAACTGTACATAATAACTTCCGAAGGTGACTCCGAGGCCTGCGAACGCGATGACATGTATACCTTGAAGTCTCCACAATAATATCTGATCCACTATCTAACAATCAACAGATTCCAAAGTACCTGGATCTGTACAAATATGTGCAGAAGTGTAGTATGAGTACACCACGGTCGGTACCCAGTAAGTATCAAGACTAACCTCGGTGGAATAGTGATGAGGTACAAGTCAAGACACTTACTAGACAGATTAACTTGTGCAGTATATAAGTATAAAACTAATAATGGAAAACGGAAATCAGCAAATGGTAACAAGAATCAACAAGTGATATAAATAGTAAAGCAATAAGAACACCGTGAAGTATCATAAAACCAAATAAGTAATACAAAGGACAACTAATTAATCAAGCCGTTCAAACACAAGTTTCACAACGAATCACCCTGTGATACCTCATGTCATAGTCACAAGTCATGGGTCTCAACCCACCATCATGTACTCACGGCACCTCGTGCCCACATCTCGAATCACAATCGTACGGACAACTCACGTGCCAATATCTCAATCCGCCCGGCATGATCACAGGCTCACACTCACAATCTGCCCGGCGTGGTCACAGGATCACAATCACAATCCTCCCGGCATGATCACAGGCTCACAAATACAATCCGCCCGACATGGTCACATGCTCACAATCACAATCCGCCCGGTATAGTCACAAGCTCAATATCAACATAGAAACAGATAATACAAGAACACATGGGAATAATTAATAAATGTCAAGTTTCATACCCTTGAGCTAGTATAAGTGGTATGCTACGGTGTATGCTTGTGCGAGTATACTTCTGCAACCCAAGTCAACAAGTAATATCAAAGACATCGAATAGCTCACCAAAACAACAAGCAAGTCACGTAAGGTGTATGGCAAACACAAGGAAAAAAACACCATCACACGAAAATCACCAACCCAATGTCTCCAAACCATAATAGATCATCCCTGACATTGCCACCCTTATCCCTCTGATAGCCACCCGTATCACTCCGAGTAATAGCCACCCTTATCACTCCGCTATGACAATAATATTTGCCACTCTTATCTCTCCGATAGCCACCCGTATCACTCCGTATAATAGCCACCCTTATCACTCCGTCCGGACAATAAATAAATAGCCACCCTTTTCTCTCCGTACATTCAACAACGGTAAAATTCCACCCTTATGCTCCGTAAAACAACAACGGTAAAATTTCACCCTTATACTTCGTATAATAACAATGGTGAAATGACACCTTTATACTCCGTATAACAACAATGGTAAAATACCACCCTTATACTTCGCATAACAACAACCAAAACCACACAACAATTCACCAATGCTAACATCACAACAACACGACGTATCAACTCGTAACACAAGTGCCTATACGCCATAACCTCTCTAAGGATCCAACAAATATCAATATTTCCACAACAAATAGCCCACGGCTCAAACATAGTGCGTATAAAATCTCAATAACACAAAAGGAAGGGGAAAGTAACTCAACAAGGAATAACACCCCCTTTTTTATACAATTTAAATTAAAATAGATTAATGACTTTTGATAACCTCAATTCCAATAAATGTTTAAGGATAAACTCAATAGTGAAAGTATTTCCATGAAATGACAAACTTCGGCTCCTAGTGTATGAATAAGGCTAACAATGAAAGAGATAGCACGAACTAGTACTACGTCTAAACGCATGAGAATAACCCGGCAACAAAAGGGATATCATGTACAACAATTTCAACTAAGAATAACTCCACAATAAAAGAAATCACATAATGATAAAAGTGATAACAACTTCATATAAAGCATATAAGAGCAACTCGATAAGTAAAGAATGTGACATGTAACGATAACTTCAAATAAAGCAAGTGATAATAGGCATGACGAATAAAAAGTACAGCATGTGCTAACAATTCCAAATGAATACATGAAAGATGCCTAAGAGTCTAAACCGGTCGATTTTTTACATATAAGCTTAAGTACATACTCGTCACCTCGCGTACACACCTTTCACATGACACAAATAGTAAAACCTCTCAAATCCTAAGGGGTAGTTCCCCCACACGAAGTTAGGCAAGATACTTACCTCAAAGAAGCTAAACCGATACTCTAAAATGACCTTCTCATGTGAAACAACCTTCGAACAGCTCAAATCTAGCCAAAATAACTTAATATCATAATAATAACCATATGAAATAATTTTGGATAGTAAAGTTTCGATCTTTAATAAAAATAAAAAAGTCAACCCAAAAGGTCAACATCGGGCTTGCACCTCGGAACCCGACAAAATTTACAAAATCTGATCACCCATTCCGGTACGAGCTCAACCATACCAAAATTATCCAATTCCGACATCAAATCATCCTTCAGATCCTCATTTTAATTTTTGAAAGTTTTTACAAAAATTCCCATTTTCTCTCATTCAATTCACTAATTTAGTGTTAAAAAAAAATTGAATCACGAAATATAATCAAATCCGGATAAAGAACACTTACCCCAATCAAACACATTAAGAACCTCTCAAAAATCGCCCAAAACCGAGGCCTCTAACTCAAAAAGTGAATAAATCATCAAACCCTCGAAATATATGCTTTTGTCCAGCCCTTTTCGCATTTGCGGACAAAATGCCGCACCTGCGGCCTCGCATTTGCGAGCCATCACATCGCATCTGCGACATCAACTTAAAGAAACACGACCACACCTGCGGAGAATTTTCCGCACCTGCTACTCCGCAGAAGCGCCAGTCTCACCGTAGAAGCGGATACCCAGCTCGCGCCCCTTTTTCGCAGAAGCTATCCCTAACCCACAGAAGCGCTTGCGCATCTACGCTTATTCTTCCGCAGAAGCGGAACTCACCAAGATGCCTTTGGTTTGCATAAGCGAAAATTCCAACGCATAAGCGCGTCTGCACCTAGCACCAAATATGTGCATGTGCGAAGAACCAGCACCAAAATTGCCATCATGACCAAAAATGATCTGAAACTTGTCCGAAGCACACTCGGGGCCCCTGGGACCCCGTCCAAACATACCAACAAGTTCCATTACATAATGCGGACCTGCTCGAGGCCTCAAATCACATCAAAACTGCGAATCACCCTCAAATCAAACTTAATAAACTTATGAACTTTCAACTTCTACAATTCGCGCCGAAACATATCAAATCAACCCGGAATGACGTTAAATTTTGCACGCAATGGAGATATACCAACTCTCGGAATTGAAATCCGAACCCGATATCAAAAAAGTCAACTCCCGATCAAACCTCTCAACCTTCCAATCCTTCAACTTTTCAATTTTCACCAAATTGCATCAACTTAACCTACGGACCTCCAAATCCAAATTCGGACACATGCCTAAGTCCAAAATCACTATACGAAACTATTGGAATCATCAAAATACCATTCCGAAGTCGTCTATACAAAAGTCAAACTCCGGCCAACTCTTACCGCTTAAGCTTCTAAAACAAGAATCATCCTTCCAAATCAATCCCGATTCATCCGAAAATCGAATCCGTCCACACACGCAAGCCATATTACATAACACGAAGCTGCTCGAGACCTTAAGCGATACGCTACTTCTTAAAACGTCTGGTCGGGTCGTTACATCCTCTCCCTCTTAAATAAACGTTCGTCCTCGAACGTGCCAAGAACCGTTCCGAAGTCATCAAATCACTGAATGTACTCATTATACGCATACTTGAGGGTGATCCCACGTCATCCCAATCCACATAGGCCTGGAAACACCATCTCAACTGAAATTAATCCTTCTACCAACACTAATAAGCCTTAGAACCAAATATTTCACCATCCGATCATTTTCCAAAGACCTGATTCCCACATTAATACACGGTATCAGCCTCAACCAGCTGCAACAACTCATACCTACACCCACAAGGTACAACCACACGACATAACACATCACATATATGCCCAAAACAACATCTCTGACCACTATAGCTGCCTATAATCAAATCCAGCACTGGCAATTTAACCTCATATCAGCTAGAACCATGTTCCAAACCTTCACAACACTGACAATGATGCAAGAAACATGAAGATCTCATGAATACTAAAATCAATAAGTCACACCCAATGCCACCTGGGTATATACCTCGCAAGCTAAAATCCAGTAATCACAATGCTAATATGACTAAATATGCAAAGAGAAACACATGTGAGACTTATCAGACAAGCCCGAAAGGCACAACTCTCTATCAGTACCATACTACGAATCAATCCCACAAGGAAGAATCAAAACATATGAACTAATCACAAGGATCTCATCCTAATACAACTCCATTACAGCCCCCAGCCCAGTCCAAACATATCAAACTGCATGAAAATGCGACGATCCCGCCCTCAGCTCTGAATCACCAGTAGAATACACATCACGCAAACCGAAAACTTCCACTAACTCAATTTTACAAAATAAAATCACAACACGTAACAAACTCCCCATACGGGTAGAGCACCTAAATCACAGATTGTAACCAAACCATCTAGAAATCACACCATAACCTACCATAATGAGTAACAGAAAGTCATTTCTACTCTCATATCTCTCTATAGTGAAAAAACAAAGCGATATACACGCGCTATCACTATAGAATCTCCCAGCAGGGGTAAATATATAAGCAGAGTAAAAATCACGAAACTCACCCATATGTGAAGCAAGATAGGAGGATTCACCCTGATATGCAGAACCGAATCGAAATAAGAATGATGCTCCTCTATAACAAATCGAATCCATACCTCTAACGATACCATCTAGTGTAGCGACCTCAGTCATACCATAGAAAGCATATCAACAGGCCAGGCCTCCCTCTACCCGTCTGTCCTCTACCCCTAACTGGCTGTGCAAGTGAAGTAGCATCTGGAATGGAGCTCGTAGCCTGAGCGCTCTGATGAAATCCACCCCTTCCGAGTCTTGGACAATCTCTCATGATATGCCTAGTATCACCACACTCATAACAACCCTTCTGTGAGTGTGGCTGCTTGTATTAAGTTCGTGCTAGATAACTGGAATAACCATTATAGGAACCCTGTGCCGGTGGTGCACTAAAAGATGACTGCCCCACATGAGTACCATGACTAATTAGAGCACCACGAGTAGTCTGAAGTGCACACTGGAATGGTCGACTGCCGAGCCTCCGCCATGATTGGTCATAGCTGAAGAGTAGAATCTACTGAACCTTCCAAAACCTCGAGACCTCTTGGTCTCCTTAGCCTCCCTCCCCTCACCCCGAATACGCTCTAACATCCTGGCAATCTCCACCACCTGCTGAAATGGAGCATCAGTCTGCAACTCCCGAGCCATGCAAAATCTAAGATCATAACTGAGCCCCTCAATGAATCTACAGACTCGCTCTCTGACTGTAGGAACCAAAGTAGTTGCATGACGGAATAACTCACTGAACGTGATGGCATACTTTGACACTGTCATGGTGCCCTGACGCAACTACTCAAACTCTATATGCCACGCATCCCGGAGGGTCTAGGGAATAAACTCCCTTAAGAACATCTGTGAAATCTGAGCCCAAGTGGGTGGTGATGCATCAGCCGGTCTACCCTCTTCATAAACCTGCCACCATTGATACGCTGCCTCCGAAGCTGGAATGTAGTAAAAGTAACCCCGCTCACCTCCATAATACCCATGGTGCGGAGGATACGGTGACACTTCTCTAGAAATCCATGTACATCCTCGATAGTTGTGCCACTAAAAGTAGGTGAACTATACCTCTTGAACCTCTCAAGCCTGTTCTGCTCTTCCTTTGATTCCCCTGGCTTGACCTCAGGCTGAACCGGAATAACAGGCTGTACCGGCACCACATCCGAAATTTGACCAATGTGAGCCCGCTGCTCTGGAGTATGGCCGCTGGGAGTCTGAGCTCCTCCCCTAATCTGCAAAGTGGCTGGTGCAATGGAGATCAATTCCACCTGAGCCAATGTACAAAATATGCTCAGGAACTGCGCTAAAGTCTCCTGAAGTCCGGAGGTAACAACAGGCACCTCTGGTGCCTATTCCCCAACTGGAGCTACCGGCGGCTCCTCGACTACTGCTCGAGCAGGTGCTCTAGCTTTAGCACGTGCCCCTCCTCGGCCTCTACCTCGGCCCCGGCCTTTCACGGCTCTAGCAGGGGGCGCGAGTGTCTACTCAGTTGGTCCGGTAGCGTGTGTCCTCACCATCTGTGAGAGAATAGAGATACAAAGTCTCAAACATCAAGATCAACAAATCTGCACGACATGAATGAAAGAAGTGGAGATTTTTCCTAATAGTTCTGTAGTCTCTCAAAGATAAGTACAGACGTCTCCGTACCGATCCGCAAGACTCCACTAAACTCGCTTATGACTCATAGCACCTATGAACCTAGAGCTCTGATACCAACTTGTCACGACTCCAATTTTACTCCGTAGGATGTAGTGATGGTACCTAGTCATTAAGACTAGGTAAGCCTAACACATACTGAATTAATGATAAAATTTAACCAACAACTATTAAATATAAAACGAAAATTCCTATACAAAGCCAATAAATCCCAAAACCGGTAGTACAAGTCATATGCTCTACTGAGTTCACTAGAAAATCTCTAAGTACAAATGTTCAGGAATAGAAATAAACTATACATAATAACTTCCGAAGGTGACTCCGAGGCCTGCGAACGCGATGACATGTATACCTTGAAGTCTTCACAACAATATCTGATCCGCTATCTAACAATCAACAGACTCTGAAGTACCTAGATCTGCACAAAAATGTGCAAAAATGTAGCACGCGTACACCACGGTCGGTACCCAGTAAGTATCAAGACTAACTTCGGTGGAGTAGTGAAGAGGTACAAGTCAAGATACTTACTAGACAAAATAACATGTACAGTATAGAAGTATAAAACTAATAATGGAAAGCAAAAATCAGTAAATGGTAACAAGACTCAACAAGTGATATAAATAGTAAAGCAATAAGAACACTGTTAGGGATCATAAAAACCAAATAAGGAACATAAAGGACATCCGATTAATCAAGCCGTTCTAACACAAGTTTCACAATGAATCACCTTGTGATACCTCATCTCATAGTCACAAGTCACGGGTCTCAACCCACCATCATGTACTCACAGTACCTCGTGCCTACATCTCGAATCACAACCGCACGGACAACTCACGTGTCAATATCTCAATCCGCCCGACATGATCACAGGCTCACACTCACAATACGTCCGGTGTGGTCACATGCTCACAATCACAATCCGCCCGGAATGATCACATGCTCACAATTATAATCTGCTCGGCATGGTCACAGGCTCACAATCACAATCCGCCTGGCATAGTCATAGGCTCAATTTCAATATGGAAACAGATAATACAAGAACACATGGGCATGATCAATAAATGTCAAGTTTCATACTCCTGAACTAGTATAAGTGGTATGCTACAGTGTTTGCTTGTGCGAGTTTACTACTGCAGCACAAGTCAACAAGTAATACCAAAGACATCGAATAGCTCATCGAAACAACAAGCAAGTCACGTAAGGTGTATGACAAACAACAAGAAAATATACACCATCACACGAAAATCACCAACCCAATGTCTCCAAACCATAACACATCATCCCTAACATTGCCACCTTTATCCCTCCGATAGCCACCCGTATCACTCTGTGTAATAGCCACCATTATCACTCCGCCCTGACAATAATATTTGCCACCCTTATCTCTCCGATAGTCACCCATATCACTCAGTATAATAGCCACCCTTATCACTCCGCCCGGACAATAAATCAATAGCCACCTTTTTCTCTCAATACATTCAACAGCGGTATTATGCCACCCTTATGCTCCACAAAATAACAACGGTAAAATTCCACCCTTGTATTCCGCATAATAACAATGGTGAAATGCCACCCTTATACTTCGCATAACAACAACGGTGAATTGTCACCCTTATACTTCGCATAACAACAACCAAAATCACACAACAATTCACAAATGCTAACATCACAACAACATGACGTATCAACTCGTAACACAAGTGCCATAGGCCACAACCTCTCCAAGGATCCAACAATTATCAATATTTCCACAACAAATAGCCCACGGCTCAAACACAATGCGTATAAAATCTCAATAACACAAAAGGAAAGTAACTCAACAAGGAACGGCACCCCCTTTTTTTATACAATTTTAATTAAAATAGATTAATGACTTTCGATAACCTCAATTCCAATTAATTGTTTAAGGATAAACTCAATAGTGAAAGTATTTCCATGTAATGGTAAACTTTGGCTCCTAGTGTATGAATTAGGCTAACAATGAAATAGATGGCACGCACTAGTACTACATCTAAATGCATGAGAATAACCCGGCAACAAAAGGGATATCATGTACAACAATTTCAACGAAGAATAACTCCACAAAAAAGAAATCATATAATGATAAAAGTGATATCAACTTTATATAAAGCATATAAGAGTAACTCGACAAGTAAAGAATGTGACATGTAATGACAACTTCAAATAAAGCATCTGATAATAGACATGACGAATAAAAAGTACAACATATGCTAACAATTTCAAATAAATACATGAAAGAAGCCTAAGAGTCTAACCGGTCAATTTTACACATATACGCTCGAGGACGTACTCATCACCTCGCGTACACAGCTTTCACATGACACAAATAGCACAAACGACTCAAATCCTAAGGGGTAGTTTTTCCACACGAAGTTAGGCAAGATACTTACCTCAAAGAAGCTAAACTGATACTCTAAAATGACCTTCTCTTGTGAAACAACCTCCGGATGGGTCAAATCTAGCCAAAATAACTTAATATCATAAATAAAAACCATAGGAAATAATTTCGAATAGTAAAGCTTCGATCTTTAATATAAAAATAAAAAGTCAACCCCGGGCCCACACCTCAGAACCCGACAAAATTCATAAAATCCGATCACCCATTCCGACATGAGTCCAACCATAATTTTTTCAACCATAACAAAATTAACCAATTCCGACATCAAATCGTCCTTCAAATCCTCATTTTATATTTTTGAAAGTTTTTACAAAAATTCTCATTTTCTCGCATTCAATTCACTAATTTAGTATTAAAAGCAAAGATGGAATCACAAAATATAATTAAATCCGGATAAAGAACATTTACTACAATTAAACACGTGAAGAACCCCTCAAATATTGCCTAAACCCGAGGCCTCTAACTCAAAAAGTGAATAAATCATCAAACCCTCGAAATATATGCTTTTGTCCAGCCTTTTTCGCATTTGCAGACAAAATGTCACACCTGCGGCCTCGCATTTGTGAGCCATAACGTCACATCTGCTACATCAACTTAAAGAACCACGACCGCACCCGCACAGAATTTTCCCTACCTGCGACTCCGCAGAAGTGCCAGTCTCACCGCAGAAGCGGATACCCAGCTCGCACCCCTTTCTCGCCGAAGCGATCCCTAACCCGCAAAAGCGCTTGTGCATCTGCGCTTATTCCTCCGCAGAAGCGGAACTCACCAAGATTCCTCTGGTTCACAGAAGCAAAAAATCCAACGCATAAGTGCGTCTACACATGCGACCAAATATGCGCACGTGCGAAGAACGAGCACCAAAACTGCCATCATGACCAAAAATGATCCGAAACTCGTACGAAGCACACCCGGAGCCCTCGGGACCCCGTCCAAACATACCAAAAAGTTACATAACTTAACGCGGACCTGATCGAGGCCTCAAATCATATCAAACAATATCAAAATTATGAATCGCGCCTCAAATCAAACTTAGTGAACTTAAGAACTTTCAACATCTACAACTCGTACCGAAACATATCAGATCAACCCGGAATGACGTCAAATTTTGCGTGAAAGTTCCAAATGACACAATTGAGCTATACCAACTCCCGAAATTAAAATCCGAATCCGATATAAAAAAAGTCAACTCCCGGTCAAACCTCTCAACCTTCCAAACCTTTAACTTTCTAATTTTCATCAAATTGCATCAACTTAACCTACGGACCTCCAAATCCAAATACGGACACACGCCTAAGTCCAAAATCACCATACAAAACTATTGGAATCATCAAAACATCATTCCAAAGTCGACTACATAAAAGTCAAACTCAAGTCAACTCTTACTGCTTAAGCTTTTAAAACAAGAATCACCCTTCCAAATCAATCCTGAATCATCCGGAAACCGAATCCGACTCCACACGCAAGTCATAATAAATAACACGAAACTGCTTGAGACCTTAAGCCACCTAACGAGACGCTAGTTATTAAAACGACCAGTCGGGTCGTTACAACTTTCTTCGTTCTTTTCCTTAAAACCACGTGTCTTCATATATATTAGTATACGTACCCGCGCAATGCGCGGATAATATAAAAAAATATTTTTTTAAAAAATACGATAGAAACAAAGGAGTATTAAAATGCAATTATTTTATGAATCATTGAATGTACTGGATATTCATACATTCAAGTCATAAGGAAATATAGTTATCCATTGGAAAACATCTGGTGAGGAAAGGACGTAGTTTAAAATATGACACATAGGAAAAACTAATTTGTGATAGAACAACATTTAGGATTTAGCTTTAGTCATATGAGAGACAAAAGTCGTCTCCATGGGTGAATATTTTAAAGGCAAAGCAGGTTGTGAGTTTTGCCTGCAAGAGTTTTTTTGTAAGGTTTATGTATTATTTTCTTTATCTTATATTTTTAATACGGCACCCGTGATATATATGGGGTAATAGCATTAGACTTTAATTCCCTACTGTGTGCGACATTGGAATTTTAGAATATGAATATGTACCTGAAGATATATGTTTTTATATATTTAATATGATGCTTGTGATATATGTTTGATTATGTAGCACATGAAAAACCAAAATCCTCTTTATCTTCTTTATCAATTAAAAGCGACGAAGATTTTTATTTTTTCCTTTAAGAGTACGTTTGTAGTGTTTATGCATAATATGTTCTTCCATATTTTTTATAATAATATATTGAAAAGAAATTCTAGATCATATGTTGTCGTATAATATCATAACACATTCCTTTGTGGCTAAAATATATAATTTTGGATTTTGATATTCTCACCTAGAAACTTTATTTTAGGCAGAAAAAAAAAATTCCCTGTTCGATGAACAAAACTCAAATGTTTTCTTTTGAAAAATTAGGATTGATACTACTATAAAATAATGTTATGTTATTTTGAACTCATTAATATGGAGAGACTCGTTCTACATTATGTATCGCCAAATATTATTAATTTCTTCTTTTTGCAGAGAACTTTAACATCAAAATGATTCAGAGATAATGCCAGTACTAAATGTGTCCAAGCTTTTCATCACCAATAATGGACTATTCAGAGAGTACGTTAAGCTGCTCTAAAGAATACGGATTCTCTTGATCTCTTTTATCCCTCACGAAATATATCCCAATTTTCAAATTAAGGTTTCACAAGTAAATTCAATCCCACTAAATTCAGAAACAATTCAATCATCGAATGTTATGCAACTCCAAATTTCAGTCAAACAAAAGAAATTTTAAACCCAAATTTGAAACTAATAACTTGATGAAAAGTATGTCTTTTATGACTATTCCTGAACATCTTCGGGGTTCCCAAGTGAAGTCACATAATTGAGTAACCGAATTAGAATGGCCAATATCAACATTCTGACACAGTTCATTAACTGAAAGCGTTGAACAACTTGGTCAATAACAATTGTTTGACAAAATTAATAAGCTACCAGCTAATAGTATTGCTTCATCATTCGTGGTCAGTACTCTTATATGTGATTAATTGACTAATGAACAGTCATTAGGAAGGACCATTACTTTGGTAAATATATTGGTAACTGTCCTTGTCCGACTTGTCCTTTATATGAAGCAACGAATGTAAAACTCTGAATTTAATGTATTAAGATCTCATTGATACGCAAATAGTCGATTTTGAATTTTTAGCATGTTCTGCCTTTGTCCGACTTATCCTGAGCCTATATGAATTGACGTGTTTTCGATTTGTCCTGTACTTGTCCGCTTATCTTGAGCCTGTCCGAATTGACCTAGTATGTCCGACTTGTCCTTTATCTGTCCAACTTACATGGTTACCCCAAAAAAAAGATTCACCTAGTTCACCAATTAAAGTTCAATGACTTTGCTGTAGTAATTAAATGGTGATTGGAATGAGAGACAAAGAGTCTGATTCACTATTCTTAAATACACTCTCGCTTGAGCCATCAACAACATCTGAATTTCAAAAATAAAATGCATTATAACGATAAAATTACACCCAAAAATATTTTGCGTCCATGGACAATCACCAGCTCACAGCACAATGAAAAAAAGAGAATAAAAGAAAAGAACCATTTTTTGTACGATAAAGGTGTTGTTCTGGAGAGTTGCATCGTAGAGGTGTTGACAATTGTACAACTTACGTCTGTCCGACTTGTTCTGCACCTGTCCAACATATCTGGTTTAGCAAGCAATACCCAAAAACCAGATATGATATTGATTTGTAGCAGAGATTATTAACAAAGCAAACTCATAACAGCAATACAAATAAAGTAAAATTCCAACTTTCCCCTTTAATAATTAGTGGGCTAATGAATTTGCTTTAAAGGTTTGATACGATGAAGACATAGGTATCCAACCAACAGAGAAAGTATAAAAGGAAATCAAATTATTTAGACTTTAAGAGCTGAAATAATAAGTAAACATATCATAATTTATGTAGTTGCTGAAGTATTTAATCCGTGTCTCAAGGCTATTCGTGTTCACTCATTGCATCAATTCTTGACTTCCTTGCGAACAAAAGCATCAACCAACTGTTGAAAGAATTTAAAAAAAGTAGTCAAACTCTATCATTCTCTTGTTGCAGCTAGAAATTGCCATGCTAGTTTCATTTATTGACTTATATCAGCAGTATGAGATAGCTTTGAAATCTGTATAAATTCAAAGCTGCAATAAAACAACAAAGTTCACCTTCACATTAATGTAGATAGCTTGATGGAGAAATATATCAACCACGAATGAAAAAAACAAATGCTTGACTATATATAGAACCAATGTAACAGTGAGATGAGGCAAAAAGTAACCAACAATGCCAAGTAGCCTCTTCACTAATTAACAATTAAATTGGAGAAGTAAAAATGAATGGACTGTCTTATCTATATGAATAGGAAAACATTAATAACAGAAAGAACCATGAAAAGTTTCAAATATCTTGTCCATTGAAATCTCCACATTAAGTAAAACTGAAAAGTTAAACAGGAGAAGAAAGGTGAAATGATTCAAATATACTGTTCATAACTAATAAGACTACTAATAATATACTAAAGTAACTAATCAAACAGTTCTTGGATTCTCCAACTGTTACATTAACACCTTATGATGTTTTCTTCTTCTTAAATACTCTCTTGATTTTATTTCCCGACAACTGTGCATTCGGATCTTCTTCAACCATTGTTGCGGCATTAGTTACACCTATCTTGGCAGGTGTATTTGCAATATCGATTAAGTCGTTATCTTCAGTGGAATCCTGTATATATAAAATACAAAAAATAGTGCAAATCAGCAATGAACTTATAGTTACTATAACTTTATTAATTTATGCCCTACAAATAATTTAATCAAAAGAATGAATAATCTGAAAAAATATTAATAGTGTGTTCGTAGCTTCCTATAGAATAAACAAAATGATCGTTAAGAACTTTTAAAGTTATAAAAAAACTACTCCAGATCTGAAAATTTATTCAGAAAGAAATCCTTCCAGATATGTAAGTAGCTTTAATGTTAACGGACAAATTAAAAGTTATGTATTTACCTCGCATTCCTTCTCTCCATCTAAGCTTTGGTTAGTATTGAAGTCAGGGTCCTATCAAAAAATTAAAAAAATGAGTTTGAAATTATACTACAAAATATGCAATTTAACAGAAACTCACAATTTAAAAATGTTGTGAAGTTTGTAAGCGAAAATCACATACATTGAAGGCATCTGAATGTGGAGCAGGACTATATTTGTTTATCAATTGCTCGTCATTTGTAAGCTTAACAACACTGTAAACTTCACCTTGCAATTGAATGTTCAACCTCTTGATAATAACCTTAAACATGAATTTCCTCTCAAGAATATTGTTCAAGTCCACTGGATAAGAACACTTATCAACAGCGCCAGTATTCTAGAATGAAATTCCGCGTTAGAATGTTCCAAATAACAAATATGAATATAATTAGTTGATATACCTCACGTAATACTTCCTTCAATTCATTTGCGGACTTGCCTATGAGAAACATGGCTTCGCGGTCCCAGAGCAACAACGAAACAGATCCAGTTGTATCCTGAAGCCTGTACCTAAATACACATGGGATTTGAGATATAAATGTACATTTTGATGCATTAAGGAAATAGAGCTTTTGTTATTACCTTTTCACCGCCGAGTAATCTTCATTTTTACATTTTTGGTTTGGGCAAAGATAAATGTTTCCCACTTTATCCACCTTCTTTTGACACTTCTTACAGCCGACATACGATCACCCTTTTTCAAGATCTAAATTTTCAATACTTGCAATAATCCAACAGGGACCTTCCTGTTGAATAAATTGATAAGACAAATGTAATGAAAAGATAAAGAAAAGATTGTCTATCAGAATATCAAAGAAATAATATAAATGTATTGCAAGAACTTTTCATATTCTAATTGATCAACCAGTTATTCAAATCATAAAATAAGAGAACAAAAGGCCAAAAATAAACTTGAAATGTAATGTAAAGACATAGAAAATATGGTCCATGTGGCGAGTCATTGACATGAGGAATGATGGGGACCTCTCTGATATGGATTGTGATTTTGAGGAACTGAACCGACATGCCGTTGTTCGCAGGTAAGGCGAATTAGTTGATATCAATTTGTTGCACTGCTTTGTTACATAGCAGAAAGGTATATTCTGTCTTTCCTTAGTTTAAGCTTACAGTGTAGGTGCATTGTTTGTTTGTTTGTTGTTTGTTGTTTTTTGTTTATTTTGTTTATCAAAGAAAAAAGATAAATGTAATGTAAGAACTTTTCATATTCTAAATGGTCAATCACTTTTTCAAACCACAATATAAGAGAAGCAAAGGCCAAAAATAAACTTGAAATGTAATGTAAAGACCTAGAAAAGATGTTTTTTCAGAATATCAAAGAAAGAAGATAAATGTATTGTAAGAACTTTTCATATTTTAAATGCTCAACCACTTTTTCAAACTATACAATAAGAGAACCAAAGGCAAAAAATAAACTTGAAACTTCAATTTTCAGCGTAGCTATCTAAATGCTCAACCACTTTTTCAAACCATAAAATAAGAGAAACAAAGATGTGTATTTTTCCAACTATTAACATGAAAAACCGGTTAAATTAATACTACACAAGATAGTTCACTCACTTGCATGGACTCCACTAATTGGCCAATTGTTTTAACTTGAACAATGCCTTTCTCTAATTCATCCGCGACAGAGTAACTTTGTTGAGAAATGGTTTGAGTCAGCCTCTCAGAGTAATTATCCCGAACAGAAAGTAATCTGTATTTATGAATGACTAAAACAGTTAGATGTATAGTTGGAAAAATTTATTTGAGTCTAGATGCAGTGAATTTTTTTATTTTATATAAATGTATATATTGAACCGTGTTTTAAACTCATCAGATTGAGGAAAATTTGGATTAATCCACAGCTTTGATGCATTCCAAGTATTGCGCACAGAATTTGAATCTACAAAACAACGTACGTGTAAGACATAATGAATAACTTTCACACAGTAATGTCAAATTGAATAATTGTATTCTGCCTTAAAATTTATAGGCTTTTATGAGCTGCATCACAACAATAATAGGCTGGTTGTTAGAACTTAGCATGTGAGGTATAATTTCATCAATAAACTCGCCCCAGAATGTAGCAGACAACTTCTTCCTCCTGCCACATAGAAATAAAAATATAATTTTAGCATATGTAATTATCAAACCCATCATTAATTAGTAGATGAATGTTTATTCTTACTCATTATCTTGTAGTTCAATATCCATAAACTTCCTAGAAATTTCACCTTGTTTGTGCATGTGTACTTCACTAAAACCGACGATTTCTCCGATCACATCTAAAGAAAAAGTATTCGTTAAAATAAATAATAGAAAAGTTCATAATTAGAAATTTAAGGTAAAAGTTATTTTTATCGAATAATTCAGTCTTGTTCACATCAATCTTATTTATCAATTGATCATATGGTCGCAAATCAAAGATATTCATTGGGAAAAGTGGATCAGTTATTTCAGCCACGGTTGTCCGTTGAGTAAACGTCATCCTCAACCTATGTTTTGTGGTGTTGAACTTCTCCTTATTATGATAAACGATAAAGTTCGCCATATGATATAATCCTAGCTCATTAATTTGAGTTTTGAAAAGATGCAAAACTGACTTGCCAATAGAAGCATGTATCTGATCGCCCTACAAAGAAATTATATTAAATAACATAAAGTGTTTGAAGGACTTAGTAATACAATAATTCCAGATTAACTTTTCAAATTTATTAAATAACAGAAGGTTTTTAAAGGACTTAGTAATACAATAATTCCAGATTTAACTTTTCAAATTTATATTACTATACTTGAATACTTGAAATTATACTAATACTAAATTGTAGTAAAATTACTTTTCAATAGTAGAGAATTAAATAGTCAAAAAAACAGAGCAAAAACTCCAGATTTTCAACTTCATCACATTAAAAACAAAAAAAGTAGAACATGTAATGCACAATATGGAGAAACTCGATTTCCAACTTCATAACATTAAAAAACAGAAAAGGTAAAACATATTATTACCATGTGATATACTTTCAATTTACATTGAATATCTTTTCAAAACATATCTGGAGAAATTGGATTATTAAATGCCTTCCAGTTATTGTATAACCTTAAAACTCTCTGTAGTTCTCGATTGAATTACAGAGAGTAGAGTTGGTCTCTGTAATGACCACATATAGGATGACCAGTAATTATGTCATATCACTAATTACTAACTCAAACACATAAAGCATCAAATTTAAATTTGCAACTTAAGAAACAGAGCAAAACGAATGAGTAAGAAAATAACTTATTTTTAATACCTTTTCATCTTGTAGAACCAATTCAATCGAGAATGTAGTGTCTGAATTAAAACGATTTGGTACTTCCCGCAGACGGACAACCCGAACTTTCAACTTGCATTGCATCTTCGAAATTGTTACATCCTTGATGAAATCAATGTGAGTAGCCATTTTTTGCATAAGCCGTATGTTTTCTTTAAATCTTGATAGCAGTAGAAAAATTAGAATTGAAATACGTGTATCAGTGAAAGAAATATAAACATGTAGTTTTGAGCGGTTGTTACCGAGTATAGTGGATTTCAATCGTGAGTGTCAATCGTGGTTTGCAGAGATAATTTAAGACAAATGGAAGGTAAAAGATTTTTAAATAATATTGTGGATTAAAAGGTTTAATTTTAAAAAAATTAAAAATTCTGAAATTTCTCCAAAATATTGTACGGCAGTTTTATTTTCTTCCTCTCTTTTTAATTTTATATATATATATATATATATATATATATATATATATATATATATATATATATATATATATATACTACTTATATGGATCAATACAAAGTGGTACCCCAGAAGTCTGTTTTTCATTTTCAGAAGTCTATCTCAGTCACACAATTTTGCTGTCGTTTTCTCACTCCCCTGTACTTTCTCTGCCATTTTAAATTTCTACAACTTTGTAGTCTTCACTGGATTTCCTTCAAAGTTAATCCATTTTGTGGATTTCTTTTCAAAGATTCTCTTTTTTGGTTCTAATTTGCTATTGTCTCGCCTCGCAGTTCTGGTAAGGTTTTGTCCAATTAATTTTTGCTTATTGTACTTGTTTGTTGATATTTTTTGGCTATGTTTATATGCATTTCACTAATTTTATCTGATATGCACATGCATGTCTAGAAATAGATTCTGCAGTGTATGATTTTGGTTACTATATCTTTATTTTATTTTTTTAATTTTCTCCTTTGTACAAACTAATTATTGTGAAATTAATCCGGCTTAGAGAAATACTGAAGTATCAAATTTCTGATTTTTTTGGCCAAACTCAACCCACACAAGGTTTGTCTCGATCTCCGATTGATCATATGCCTCTTTTCTTTGATGTTCTTTTAAGTGTAATTATTAATAATTTATCATATGTGTTTGATGATATGCCTGAATCATTTTATTGTAGTTGGGTGCATTTGGATATTTGCTTCTTATATCAACTGATTATCTGCAATAATACACTACAGTTGCAAGGAATGTATTAGTAGTGTTCAAATTGACGATAGGAAATGCTATTATACATATCAGGTAGTTCATTTAGTGTTATTATATTAATCTTTTTGTAACCATAGGTTGAATATTGTTTTATCTGATTGTGTATTACCAATATTGACTTTTTCATGATGGATAAATAGTGGCAGCTGATGAAAATGCATATAATCTCACATGTCTTCTACCTGTAGATATGTTAAAGGAGAATGTTTCTACTTTCGAAAGAAAACAAATCAGATGCTATTGATCTTACTTTTCTGGTTATTAGCATTATTCATCTTGTTGGAGGCAAAATAACCGAAGGTACGCTTGAGTTGTACTTAAACATATCTTTTCCTTCCTATTTTTTCGATGTCCTTTACTTCCTAATATATCTAAGAGAGCAATTAAACTTGAAATTGTTGCCATCAATATGTTGAATTTTTTTTTTTGGCATCATTTGAGACGGCTAGGAGTGTTTGGAACTGATGAGCCTCTTGTAAAGAAAATCTTTTGCATCATTTGAGACAACTGTGATTGTCTGAAACTGACGAAAGCCATATGTTCATGGAAATCTCAAATTCGCGTTGAAAGCACACCTTCAACAAAGGTTTGAACTGACACTGACAAATTGTCCATGTCCATGTCACACTGCTCTGATTCGATTTTTGAACATTTACAAATACTTGTGAAAAGAGAACGTTAATCGTCCAGAAGGTAATATGAAATTTTATGATCTTGCTGCGACAACACCAGATGGACCTATTAATGATGGAAAAAATAAAAAATACAAATATGATTTTAGGTTATGCTCGCGTCTTATATTTTAACATTCATTTATTGCTTGGTTGGCATTATGTCACTGTAAGGGTATAAGAGTTGACGAGAGTTGCATTCACCTTGACCAGGAACTGTCAATATTTTTGTTAGCAACCTATTTTGCGTTCCTTCTGGTTCCTTAATTGTTTATTGAGGTTTTTGTGCCTGTCATTTATTTGTTATATAATCCTACTGGTTGCTGAGGTGTTTGTGCTGTTACTTTTATGTGGCATAGGTAAAGAATTTACCTCTCAATCACTTGATACTATAATCATAAAATGATCATTGTGTAAGTGACACGACCCCAAATTTCCTCCGTAGGAGGTCGTGATGATACCTAGTCTTAGAGACTAGGTAAGCCTAACAATGCGAAATAATCATAAATATCTGAAATAAATAAACTACAATTCAAATAATTACCACTCCCAAAACCCGGTAGAAATAAGTCACAAGCTTCTAAAAAATTTATTCTCAATGTTTCTATGTATCAAGGTCTAAAGAAAAATAAGGAAGCAACATAAAATAATAGAAGAGGACTACGGAGTCTGCGGACGTTGACAGATATACCTCGAAGTCTCCGTGCGCAGGTAACTCACTGACGTCTAGACTTGTAAGATGTACCTGGATCTGCACAAAAAGATGTGCAGAAGCGTAGTATGAGTACACCACAGCGGTACCCAGTAAGTGCCAAGCCTAACCTCAGTAGAGTAGTGACGAGGTCAGGTTAGGCCCTAC
Source organism: Nicotiana tabacum (assembly GCF_000715075.1). Taxonomy (NCBI): domain Eukaryota; kingdom Viridiplantae; phylum Streptophyta; class Magnoliopsida; order Solanales; family Solanaceae; genus Nicotiana; species Nicotiana tabacum. The sequence goes on from NC_134098.1 coordinate 54,434,989, forward strand.
TGGAGAATAAATATTGACATGGAAAAATGTTTAAACAATTTAATAAGATAAAATGACTATGCAAATGAATCAAATAGTATGTCACATTTAATGACACCAAATAATTGCAAATAATATCTCGTGGATCAAAACAGAATTCCTTTCAACTTTATGAAAATCACAACAATTAATCGAAGGCAACTATGGCCATAAATCAATATCAACAAGGGCACTACCGAGGTACCGCCTCGTAGTCCCAAATCATAAATAAATTCACAATATCTCATTTACTTATCTCACCGCGGGAGCGTTCACAATTCATTATAAAGAAAATATTTTTCCCGAAATAGCATCCCGCGTTTTAGCCATCCTTATCACACCGCATGACTTCTAGTAGTTCCCCCTACCAGCCACGCGTATCAAGCCACCCTTATCTCACCACATGCGTTTCAATACCCAGACCTTATACCACCGCATGCGTATCAATATCACAACATATCACAATTTGCACCTCAAGTGCCCAAATATTTCAATTTGCCAAAGTAAATCAACAACAATATTTTTCCACAATAAAGAGCTCACGGCTCATGCCAACATAAATCATCAATAATATTTTTTCACAATAAAGAGCTCACGGCTCCATCACCATGAGTACAAAAATCTTACAAAAATATTAGAAAATAAATAATTTAGCAAAATAATATTTCAAAAAGTTTAATACGTTGCTTCAATACCAAATTTAAAAATGTCAAATACTTCATATTAATAATATTTAATTTAAAGAAAATCAATTTCAAATAATGCACAGAATAAAAGAAATCAAGTTTCAACTAAACAGGTAAAACAATTAGCAGGAAAAGGTCAAACAAATTTAAGGTATATATCTCAGATCAATGATGAAGAATATAACAAGATAAAATAATTTAATAAATGCATAACAATGACCTACGCAATTTAAAAATATAATCTTTCACATTTAGCCCGTGTACACACTCGTCACCTTGTGTACACGACTTTCAACACATTTCAATAATCACATTAATATCAATTCTAGGAAAAAAATTTTCCACACACCTCGACTTGCTCCAATTTAATCAAGTAGTATGCTTTTTCCTCGATTTTCCGATTCCGATCGACTCGTATCTAGTCATAATTAATTCGATACAGTCAACAAAAATTATAGAATCAATTCTATAAGAAATTACTATATTTTTCAATAATATCCGAAATTAACTCAAAAATGGCCCGTGGGGCCCACGTCTCGGAATCCGGCGAAAGTTACGAAATATGAACGCCCATTCAACTACGAGTCCAACCATACCATTTTTACAAAAATCCGACATCAACTTGACCTCCAAATCTCAAATTCTTATTTTAAAATCCCTGGGCCCAAATTCTCTAATTTCACCTCGAAAACATGTAATCTATTCGAAATATATGATGATAATTCAATATTATGGAGTAGAAATGATCATAAGGGACTTACCTCAAGTTTTTCCGTAAAAACCTTGCTCAAAATCGCCCAACTCGAGCTTGAAATGCCCAAAAAATGGCAAAAGCTCGGAACCCCTCTGTTTTTGTACTGTCCAGGGATTTTCCCATCTGCGGCAACTTGGCCGCTTCTGCGCCAACCGCATGTGCGGAAAAATGTCCCGCATCTGCGCCTTTGCCCGCATCTGCGCGCCTGTTTGCCCTCCTGCGCAGGCCGCTTCTGCGCGCGTCCCTCCGCATCTGCGCTCACGCAGGTGTGGAATTTCCCTCGCACCTGCTACCATTGCCCCATAGTTCAGTTGCGCATCTGCGCTTGCCAGGCTCGCTTCTGCGAGCTCGCACCTGCGATAGAATTTCCGCAGGTGCGAATGCAACAGAGGGCAGAAACTTCAGCTATTTATTCTAAGTCCGAATTTGATCCGTTAACCATCCGAAACTCACCCGAGGCCCCCGGGATCTCAACCAAATGTACCAACAAGTCCTAAAACATCATACGAACTTAGTCGAGCCTTCAAATCACATCCAACAACACTAAAACACGAATCACACATAGATTCAAGCTTAACGAATTTTGAAATTTCTAATTTCTACAAATGACTCTGGAACCTACCAAATCACGTCCGATTTACCTCGAATTTTGCGCATAAATCATAAATGACATAACGGAGGTACTCAAATTTTCAGAATCGGATTTCGACCCCGATATCAAAAAGTCAACCCCTCGGTCAAACTTCCCAAAAATTCAACTTTCGGCATTTCAAGCCTAATTCCACTACGGACTTTCAAATAAAATTCTGATCACGCTCCTAAGTCCAAAATCACCATACAGAGCTGTTGGAATCATCAAAATTCTATTCTGGGGTCGTTTGCACATAATTCGACATCCGGTCACTATTTGAACTTAAACTTTTAATTTTTCATCAAAATTCCATATCTCGGGTTAGAGACCTCGGAATTTGATTCCGGGCATACGCCCAAGCCCCAATTCACGATACGGACCTACCGGAACTGTCAAAACACTGATCCGAGTCCGTTTGCTTAAAATGTTGACCAAAGTCAACTCTGTTGAGTTTTAAAGCTCTAATTCATATTTTAATCCATTTTTCACATAAAAATTTTCAGAAAATTTTACGTACTGCACACGCAAATCGAGGAATGATAAATAGTGCTTTTCGAGGTCTTAGAACACAGAATTAATTTATTAAATTTAAAGATGACATTTTGGGTTATCACAATAAGGTACATATGAGCCTCAGTAACTACCGTACTTATAGTACCAAATGATGTATTTTTACTCTATTGTTCATATTTAGTCTCAACCTTTCAGGGTGTTCTTCATGCGTTTCTCAGAATAACCAGAGCGTATTTTGTTTTATTTTATTTCTCCAATGTTATTAAGTTACTAGAGAATTATTTTTTATATTTCTTTTTGCTTTGGATGATTAATATCCTTGTTATAGAATAGTCTCTTATTTACTAATCATATTTTCTTAACAACTAGGTTATAAATAGTTCTAAAATTTCAAAGAAAAGATTTAAAGACTCTTCTGATCAGCATTGTACTATTTTCTATGACATGAAAAGGTATATCTAAACATATAAATTTACGATTATACTTTTAGCGATTAAACTTGGTTGGAGTGAAAGAAAATTATTATATACATGTGTTGGTCTTTTTGTCTATTGAAGGCTGAGCTTTTAGGATGGGGAACCCTTTGGTTTTTCCTTGCCTTTGATTCTGAAGCCCATATGGCGAAGAAACGTTATTGTTTGCGGGGAACCTTATGGTTGCGCCTGGAGCATGTCTTGGGGTTCTGCAGTACATGCATTGTGATATAAGCAATATGTTTTCTTGAGTACCGGCGCCCTTATCACACTGTTTGATGGTACATCGAGGCAAACAGAAGAATCCAGGTAACATAGTATAATAGTGAGTCCTTTGCATCCTTGACAAATACTGTAAAATATTTTTGCTAGAAGAAGTTGAGTTTTCGTCTCAAATTTTTAGTTAAGTCCTCGTGCTCAAAGGCAAAGTGATTCACTCATATGGCAACATATTGCATTCTTACCTCTACGGTGGAGAGGAACAGATAAAAGGAATCCACTGTAGCTCCTATTCTTCTTGGACAATCAAGGTATTGATAATGTTGTCATTAATATCTACTGTATCATTTCTGTTGTCTTTCTTGAAGGTGGCTTTTATTTCTTTTGTACTCAACTAGATGAGACACGAGTTTTACACACGATAATATTCAATAATTTGAAGTAAAGAATTACCTTGGCTCAACTTTTCGAATAGCTTAGTTCATTTAAGGGGAAATTTCACCATTTGGAGGAAGTTCAATGTTGTGTTAATTATGAATAACGTAGGATCAAACAACTTTGGACCTAGCTGTAATAGATACATGTCTGTCGTCCAACATGTATCTATTACACTCGGGAAGGATCTATGTATCCCAAGTCCTAATGGTGGCTTTTGTATTGAAAATATGAGACTAATTAACAATTACTCAATTAGAAAGGGTGCTGGAAGTCGAGATTTGTTTGTCCACCTGTTTGTGGAAGTTGTAACAGGATAAAAACTGGTTAAGATTTGAAACTGTGGAGTCACAAAATTTTAAAATCGCAAACATCAAAGGCCTTATTATGGTTCTTGGTGTGTCATTTCTATTTCTGTTTTTAGTGAATATGTTTGTGGTACACTTGATTTATCTTTAACTATTTTTAGATTGCTCTCATTTGAACTCAGTAATACATTAAAATATTAGAGGACTAATAAAATTCTGATATGGGCATGTTTAGAGCTTACTTTTATAAGGAAGCCAACATAAATATTTAAAATTGTTTATTCTAGCAAGAGGTCCCCAAAGTTGTTGGAAGGAAACTTTTCTTTTCTTTCTTTTTTGGTTTAAAGAAAGGGCCTTGCTCGGATAACTAAAAACAATTTAAAGAATCTACAAGATAACAACTACTTCTTTGTAGTAGCTACCAGTTTGAATATTGAAATATATTATGCCCATGGTGCTTATGTTCATTTTAACCTGGTAATTAAGTTTTCGTTTTAGGCAGATGATAAGTGTGAATTTTGATCACTTATTAATACCTTCTTGCTTTAGTTTTAGTCCGAAAATGTTGATTTATGTTCTCAAAACTAATGAAAGTGTGCAAATTGCAGGAATGTTGGAGATTTGGACTCTAATGAAGAAATCCAACTCATAAAATAGTGTACCGACTCACAAGGCAAGAAGGGGCGCAACAAACAAAAAGTGCGGTCCGCAGAAGTATTTTTGCGGCCGCGACTTGATGAAGAAGCCCAGAGGTGATTGAAGAAGAAGTGCGGACCGTACACAATTTGTGTGGCCGCAGAACATGGTCGGACTGATAAAAATTCAAAAAGTTCAGAGAGTGCAAATTGACCAAGACTGAAGCCTTGCCAGAAGAGCGGACCGCACATGAATTGTGCGGTCGCAAAAGCTGAAGTGCAGCCGCAGATCAAATTATGCGGCTGCAGAATCTATCAACCTGCAGACTCAAGCAATATGCGGCCGCAGAATCTCCCGAAGGGCATTTTTGTTAGTGAATTTTGGGCCACTATAAATAGACGGGAATCACTTTTTAGGTCAATTTTTGAAGTTTTCTCAGCTAGCCGTTGTAATTTACCATTTTAGGAAATTTATGATCATTTTGGGATAAAAACATCATAGTTTATCATTTTAATTTTATATTATGGTTTTAATTAGTGTTTTTTTCTTCTTTTTCTTCGTTTTCTACTATAAGTAGCTAGATTTTTACTAGGGTTCTGACCCAACCCTAGTGTATAGACTTTATGGGTATTTAATTTAATGTTTGTTTATGATTGAGTGTTTATTATTTAGCCTTGTTCATGCTTTAATTTTAGAATTAATGGTTGCAAACATTGATTCATATCTTTTTGACTTGGTCTTAACTTGAGAAAGAGGGACCTAGTCCAGGAAAGCTTGGTTAACAAGAAATTGGCCTAGTTAAGGATTTGACTAGCCTAATTAAAGGGTTTGGACTAGAGATAGGAAAAATCCGACTTGAGCTCGTATCAACTATTTATCAGTGTTCCAACTCAAAATGCTTACAAACATTTGAAGAGCTTTGAGGATACATGTTGGGGGAGCAAGCAAAATAATGTTTCTAAGGATGCATTGAGGCTAAGGCTTTTTCCTTATCTCTATAGGGGAAAGCTTTAGATTGGTTGGAACGATTGGTAAACCATTCAATTCACACTTGGAATGAGTTGGCGGCCAAGTTCATTGCTAAGTTTCTCTCCCGGGCACATGGTTACACTTTGATACGAGATCTTGGCATTCAAACAAGAGCCGAATAAATCACTACACGAAATTTGGGAGCGTTATAGAATAGTGGTTAAGGAATGTCCCAACAACGATATGGAGAAAAACATGTTACAACAAATATTTTATCGTGGGATTAACACAACCAACCAATGTATAGTGAATCAATTAGCCGGTGAAAACTTTATGACTACGCCTTATGCGGAGGCGTGTGGCATTCTAGATGAGATGGCGAAGACGTCATCGGCTTGGCAATCCCGGGCCAATATCCCACAAGGTGATCTGAATATGATCCACCTCCACAAAGAATTGCAAGACCATGGGAAAGCCATTGCTGAATTGACCACTACCATGATTCAACTAGCAAATGCTCAACTAAATCAAGTGCAAGCCCCTAAGCAAGTTCATGCTATGGAGGGAGTGAATGTTTTGGTGAACAAGAAGAGGACTAAGGGTCCACAAGTGCAAACTCGAGTGAGAACTATGTGCAAGATGATGTCGGTTTTGATCATGATGATTCTTATAATGAGCAAGAGGAGGAAGTACAATATGTGAACAATTTTAAAGGGCAAAGAAACAACTTCCAAGGCCCAAGCCAACAACAATGGCGACCACAAAACAATCATGACAATTGGAGCTCTAACAATCAAGGAAATTTGAGTGGAAACAACCAAGAAAATTGGGGAGGCAACAACCAAGGTGGTTGGGGTAACAATAAAGACAACCAGGGGTCGGGTTTTCAAAGGCCTCCATTGTATCAACAACCGAGAAACCCACCTCCTTATCCTTCCCATGGTTCAAGTTCTTCAAACAATGAGATGGGACATATTGAGAATATGTTCCAGCAAATGATGGAAAAGAGTGCCGATTCGTATGCCCGACTTACCTCTCACAACACATCAATCTGCAATCTTGAAGTTCAAATGGGAAAAATCTTTCAAGCGCTAAATTCTCATTCTAAGGGTGCACTACCAAGTGACACGGTAGTAAACCCAAAGGGTGGTAACAATATGGGGCATGCTATGGCGGTTATCACAAGAAGTGGAAGAGGCGGGAATGCACCCATCTCAAGTGGAAGGCGACTTGTTGATGATGATCAAGTAATGCAAGAAGAAGAGATCCCAAACAATGTTCAACCAAATAAGGAAGATCGGATTGATATTGATGATAGTGTGGAAGAAACTCAAGAGGAGGTGAACCCGTCTAGGAAACATATCATTGACATATCGGAACCGGTAGTGCAAAAGGCAAAGGCACCATTGCCTAAGCCTCCACCTTCATACCCTCAAAGACTTGCCAAGCAAAATGGCAAGAATCAATTCAAGAAGTTCATTCAAATGATGAAGAGTCTCTCAATCAATGTGTCTTTGGTAGAAGTTTTGGAACAAATGCCCCGGTTATGCAAAGTTTATGAAAGATCTTATGACAAAGAAGAGGTCGATGAATTTTGAGACTATCAAAGTCACTCATCAAGTGAGTGCATTTATTCATTCAATGGCTCCTAAGTTGGAGGATCCCGGTGCTTTCACGATTCCTTGTACAATTGGAAGTGCCGAGTTTGCTAAAGCTCTTTGTGATCTTGGGGCAAGTATAAATTTGATGCCCTACTCGATTTTCAAGACTTTGGGGATTGAAAAACCAAGACCCACTTCTATGAGATTGCAAATGGCTGACCGTACCATGAAAAGATCGTTGGGTGTGATTGAAGATGTTTTGGTTCGAGTTGATAAATTCATTCTTCCGACGAAGTTTGTCATTCTAGATTGTGAAATCGATTATGAAGTGCCAATTATTCTTGGAAGGCCTTTCCTTGCTACGGGTAAGGCTCTTTGTGATGTTGAATCCGTAGAACTCACTTTCCGGGTTGATGATAAAAAAATGGTATTCCATGTGAGTAAGTCCACGCGACAATCAAATAGCAATGAGGTGTGTTCTTTTGTGGATTTGGTAACCGATATTATTGTTGATGACACAAGTGCTACTATCAATATTGGTGATATGTTGGAGGCCGTCTTGCTAAACCTTTATGATGACGAGATGGATGATTTCATGGAATAAGTGAACTCTTTGTAAGGAATGGGATCGTACAACTATACACCCCGGAAATTATCTTTGGATCTTGAAAATAGGAAGACTCCTCCTACAAAGCCTTCTATTGAAGAGACGACTACCTTGGACTTGAAGCCATTGCCTCCACACCTTCGGTATGAATTTCTTGGCCCTTGTTCTACTTTACCGGTTATTCTTTCCTCTTGTTTGACTAACGTGCAGGTAGATTCCACATTAGCGGTGTTACAAAAGAGGAAGAAGGCTATTGGGTGGACCTTGGCAGAATTTGGGGTATAAGCCTCGCCTTTTGCATGCATAAGATCAAGTTGGAAGATGGTGCTAAACCGTCCATTGAACATCAAAGAAGACTCAATGAGGCTATGCAAAAAGTTTTCAAGAAGGAGATTATCAAGTGGTTGGATGTCGTGGTTGTATACCCCATCTCTGATAGTTCATGGACCTATCCGGTTGAATGTGTCCCAAATAAGGGAGCGTGACGGTGGTCACCAATTGTAAGAATGAATTAATTCCTACAAGAACGATGACCGGTTAGAGGGTGTGTATAGATTAGTCGGTCGTGCTTTCTATTACTTTCTTGATGGGTGTTCGGGCTACAACAAAATTCTCATTGCCTTGGAAGATCAATAGAAAACAACCTTTACATGTCCCTATGGAACTTTTGCTTTCAAGCGGATGTTATTTGGTTTGTGTAATGCACCAACGACTTTTCAACGGTGTATGATGGTTATTTTTACGGACATGGTGGAGGACTACCTTTGAGTTTTCATGGATGACTTATCGGTGGTTGGGGATTCTTTTGATTATTGTCCTGTAAATATTGACAAAGTGTTGGCTAGATGTGAAGAAACCAACTTGGTACTCAAATAGGAGAAATGCCATTTCATGGTAGAGGAAGGTATTGTCCTTGGCCATAAAATCTCAAGGAATGGAATTGAGGTTGACAAGGCAAAGATTGAGGTGATTTATAAGCTTCCACCCCCAACTTCGGTGAAGGGTGTACGGAGTTTCCTAGGCTATGCGGGTTTTTACCGGCGCTTTATCAAAGATTTCTCTAAAGTGGTGAACCCGTTGTGCAAACTCCTTGAGAAGGATGCAAAATTCAATTTCAATGATAATTGCATGAGAGATTTTGAATTGTTGAAGCTCAAGTTGACAACTATTCCCATCATTACCGCTCCAAATTGGAGTGTGCCTTTTGAACTCATGTGTGATGCAAGTGACATAGTGGTTGGGGATGTTTTGGGGTAACGTATCAAAACAATTTTTCATACGGTCTACTATTCTAGTAAGACTATGAATAGTGCCCAAGTCAACAATTCCATTATGGAGAAAAAGCTCATTGCTATTCTGTTTGCAATTCGGAAGTTCCGCCCATAGTTGATGGGTGCCAAAGTTATTGTCCACACGGACCATACAGCGCTTCGTTATCTTATGAGCAAAAAGGACTCCAAAGCTCGGTTGATGAGATGGGTACTCTTGTTGCAAGAATTTTATATTGACATCCAAGATAGAAACGGTAGTGAAAACCAAGTGGCGGACCACTTGTCTCGTTTAGAGAAGGAGGGGAGGCCGCATGATGGCCTTGAAATCAATGACTCCTTCCCCGATGAGCAACTTCTGGCAATTTCAATGAAATAGGTGCCATGGTTCGCGGACTTGGCAAATTTTCTTGTGTGTGGAATCATTCTGGATGAGTTCTCTTCAAACCAAAGAAAGAAGCTTAAAAAGAGATGGTCAAGATTTTTAGTAGGATGAACCATTCCTTTTCCGGATTTGTATGGATGGGGTGATTAGGAGGTGTGTAACGGAAGAAGAGCAAGGTGCTATTTTTAGGGCTTGTCATTCTTCTCCATATGGTGGTCATCATGGTGGAGAAAGAACGACGGCCAAAGCGTTTAGTTGTGGTTTTTATTGGCCTACTCTTTATAAGGATGCTAGTGAGTTGGTGAAAAGATGTGATGAATGTCAACGGGCCAGTGGAATCTCAAAGAAAAATGAAATGCCTCTCACAACCATTTTAGATATTGATATTTTTGATGTTTGGGGCATTGACTTCATGGGTCCTTTTGTGAGCTCTTGTGAAAATACCTACATCTTGGTCGCGGTGGATTATATGTCCAAATAGGTTGAGGTCGTCTCTTTACCCAACAATGAGGCGAGAAGTGTGGTGGCTTTCTTGAAGAAGAATATTTTCACAAGATTTGGTATTCCACGTGCAATCATAAGCGATGGGGGGTCACACTTTTGCAACAAAGTGTGTGACATTTTACTTAGCAAGTATGGTGTTACTCACAAGGTCACGACTCCCTATCACCCACAAGCTAGTGAGCAATTGGAAGTCTCCAACCGGGAGATAAAGAGTATCTTGTCTAAAATGGTGAATGCTAATCGGACGGAATGGTCCAAGAAGGTTGATGATGCGTTATGGGCTTATCAGACGGCTTACAAAACCCCTATCGGAATGTCTCCATACCGGTTGGTGTTCGGGAAAGCTTGTCATCTTCCGGTGGAACTAGAGCACAAGGGAATGTGGGCTCTAAAGAAGTTAAATCTTGATTGGGATGTAGCCGCTAACTTGAGGGTTGCACATTTGAATGAATTGGATGAGTTCCAGTACCATGAATATGTGAGTTCATCCTTGTACAAAAAAGATGAAATATCTTCATGATAAATACATTGGGAACAAAGAGTTCAAGGTGGGTGATCTTGTATTGTTGTTTAACTCAAGGTTGAGAATGTTTCCCGAGAAGCTAAAATCCAAGTGGAGTGGTCTATTTAAAATTGTTGGTGTGCCAACTTTTGGTGCATTAGACTTGAAGAACAAGAACGATGATGTATTCTGAGTTAATGGTCACCGGGTGAAGCACTACTTGGGCAAGGTTGGAGATATCCACATGGTGGCGGTCATTTACTTCCCTTGATGGAGCTTTGATATTGCGTCATGCCGCGACGTTAAATCAGACGCTTCTTGGGAGGCAACCCATGTTCTTTTCCTTTTTCTTTTTGTAGTTAGGTGTTATTTGTGTTCTAACTTTATTTGAAGTGTGCTACATGGTTGAGTGTGACTTGCAATAAGGTTGAACTAAAAAATGGCTAAGTGTTCAAGGATCTGCGGATCACACTTTATTTGTGTGAACCGCACAATTCTTTGTGCCACAACAGGAGGACATTCGCGGCCGCACATTTCACATGTGGACCGCACAGTTGGAAGATTGCAAAAATGTGAAAATGTGAACTCTCTAAAGTTGAAGTCTGTCAGTGCTGGACAAATCTGCGGCCGCAAGATGAATTGTGCGGCCGCACTCAAAAATGTGCGGACCGCATATGAGGTTCAGATTGGGTAGGCCCAGGTGCAAGAGTGCGGACCGCACATGAAAATCTGCGGCCGCACTCAACCTCTTTTCCCTCTTAGGATAGTATAAATAGAAAACTTGACTTTATTTTACATTTTTCCCTTTCCTCGAAATCACTGTTACTTTGCAAGTTTCATGAGAGATTTTTCACTGTCCCCACACACAACCACCTATGCTTATACACCAAGTGCACTCAATCTATCTGGTATACTTTATTTCATGTTAAATTTTTGTGTTAGTTTAATTTTAAAATTTTAGTTTTTTTTAGGCTATCTGTTATTAGAGTTCATCCATGTGGGGTAGATCTGAACTGGATAGTTGATAATACATGCTATAATGGGTTGGGTTAATAATTTTCATGTTTATACCATGTTACCATGTCTATTTGTACAAGTAATTACAAAATCTAAGTAGAAAAGAATGCATGTGCGTAATTTTTGAAATCTACGGCCACACTTGATTTTTTGCGGTCCGCATTTGATATTTTGGGCAACCTGGTGAAGCTAGTGCTTCTGCGGCCGAAAAAGAGACTCTGTACTGTCTTCAGAGAGGGGCTTCTAATCCTCTGATGTTCTTTGACAGAAGTGCGACCATACTTGTTAATTGTGTTGTCAGCACATAAAAAATCTGTGGATTGCAGACCCCAGTTTCAACAATCTGTTATTTTTATCGTAATCTCACTGTGTCCACAATGTTCTCCCTTGCCAACATAAGTTTTGAATGTGGTGAATGATGACTTGCAATTAACAATATTCTTTGCTTTGATACAGATAATGGTTCGATCACGTGGTCACGGCGAAACTACAAAAGGAAGAGGTGAATCTTCTAGGGGTCGAGGTAGAGGTACCTTGCCCCTTGGCCAGCCCAAAACCATTAGGAAGAAGGCCACAATGGGCAGAGGGAGAGGTGCAGACCTCTCCGAGGTCTAGTTCCTATGTCTCATCCAGGGAAGCTTTAGAGGGAAACTTAGCCTCTATTCAGGAAGAGCAGACGGCCACACAGTCTAGGCTACAAGGGTGATTTCAGCTCATGAATGAGGCCTATTCATCTCACAGCACTTCCGAGGGGTCGAAAGTGCTAGCCAGACCTCTGAGCTAGCAGCTGCCCCAGACACTATGCATAGACTGTACAGGATATCCCTGATGATGGTAGAGATAGAGATGGTACATCCACGGGTGTGGAGAGATCGAAGAAAAATGAGACATGTGAGTATATGTTTGTTAGCTTGGCTACCTTCACTAACTTCCGTATGTGGTGGCCAGTGAGGTCCTTGACACTTGAGCGACAGTTTCTGTTGAAGGATTTGAATAAATACAACCCAAAAGTGTTGAGGCAGTTCAGAGAAAGAAAGGGTTGGATGTGGTTTACTGAGAGAGTTGAGGATGCCAAGGAGTACCTCATCCGAGAGTTGTACACAAATGTTTCTCACATCAAGAAGGGGCCGAAGGTGACTAAAGTACGCGACCTCAAGGCGAGGTTTGATCAGCACACACTAAACGCGTACTTGGGGTTTGAGGACTTGGAGACGAAGGGGTATCTAGAGAAGTGTACAATGAAATAAGAAGTCCGACCTTGGCTAGAAGAGATCTTAGCACCACCAGGGCCACCACCACCATGGATCACTTTGAGCTTTGGGGCGAAGGGATGGCAGACCTTTGTTTGTAGCAGACTTGATTCGTGCCAGAATGAGACGTATCTGCCTCTTCCTAGTGATGTTCTTGTGGCTTCTATCATGGCCAACATTTCATTGGTAGCACAGAAGACCAACACGGCCTACCCTTATCCAACACTATCATAGAGTACCTCACTGGTAGAGCCGAGATCATATGATACCAAGGTAAAGCTGAAGAAGCCATTTGACTGGTATTCATTGACGAATGTGACCAACCCAAAGAAGAGAGCTCAACCTTCTACCACCACATGCCAGTGTGATGAGCCGACAGTGGTAGTCATTGAGACAGACGTCATTCCATATACCTCTGCTGAGCCTTCTTCTAGTGCTGCTGCTATGCCTCTGCCACCATCCTCAGGTTCTACCACAGCCCCTAGAGAAGCCCTTGCTCCAGCTCCGAGGCCAGCGCCCATGCCTACAACTCTATTATCTGCTCTGTGAGTCTCCCAGACATTGGCGAGTCTCAACTACTGGATGCACACAACTACTTCAAAGTTGTTGACATATCTAGTACTGTTGCAGCACACTCATCTACACAGGAACTACATGTCTACTATGATCTTGATGAGAAGTTGAAGAAGATTCTGGACAACCAGAAGATGATCATGGACACTCTGGTACAGCATGGGTCGGTTATTGAGGAGTTGGCCAAAGAAGTGAAGAAGATGAGGAAGTCCCAGGCAAGCAAGAAATCGGTTGACAAATTCAGGAAGGAGGTGACCAGACTTGCGACGGCTAGGGATCTACCCTTTGATATGTTACTTGACCCAGACTCGTCCGACCCAGATTCATCTACACCATCTGCATCGGTTGCACGAGTTGGCTAGTCTGATCAGCCATGCCTTACTGCTGACACTGCTGAGGCAGTGCGTGCGATATTTACCACTCCCGCGCCTCCCATATGGCTGACCCAACATGAGAGGATGTTGCTGAGGACACTGAGATGTCCAAGGATTTCGCCCTCTCTCTCTTTTTACTCTTATTTTGTTAAGCATTGGGGACAATGCTTATTTTTATTCGGGAGGGGGAGGGGGAGGGGGAGTTTATTTGATTTGATATTAACATATTTTGGATACATTTGGACGGTAATAATTGGATGATTCTGTTCCTTTTCTTATTTTTAGTTTATTTATTTTTAGTAGTTATTATTCATTAGCTTCTTTATTTTTTTACTTTAGTTCTTGTTTTGTTAGTAGCTTCTTTTTATGTTTTCATAAATAATAAGCTTTTGGTTTTTGTAATATCACGATTCTTTCCAAAGGTAGTTTTTGTGTGATCTGGGTGACTCGTCCCAATGATGGGTGGCGTGACAACCTTCTTAAGGGAATGAGTCCGTTTTTGTGTCTAGATAATAATAATAGTAGTAGTAATGAATAAAAGGCCTAATCAAGTCATTCTCGAAAAAGAGTTATTCATGCTTCATTTGGTACCAACACACTTAACTATGTGCTTATGGTTTGAAACAAGATTTTTGAAAGAAAATAGCTCTAGTTAGTGACTTTGAGACTCTTGAGTTAACTTTGGTAATCATCGAGTGATTTATTGGACCATAGTGATCTTTAACTTGATTGTAGTTGTTGTAGGTTCTCGACTCTATCCTCTTTTACGGTCTATTTGTGTGAGGGGTGAGGTGATTTGTTGCTTGTCCAAGTATCCGTGCGAATGGTCTAGAACTTGCCCCAAATTTACTTCAAGGCGAAATCCTAAGTTTTACTTGGTTTGAAAAATGATTGTAGGATTTACTTGGCCCGTCTGAGCTTTCTATTGCTAACAAATGCCATTATCCCTAGTAAACCCCTTTTGAGCCTCTAGCCTTTCTCATTTGATAACAATATTATAAGCCTTTACCTGTTTTGTCGTGATCATCTCTTGGCACCCAGACCTTCCTTAACACTATTGTGAAATAAATGGCTTAAGGCATAAGTTTGGGGGGAGAGTTGAGGAATTTTAAAGAGGTATCAAGGCACAAAAAGAGAAAATAAATGATCTCTATGAAAAGAGAAGGCAAGAAAAGAAAAAGAACAAAAAGAAAAATGCAAAAAAGAGAATAAGTGGAAGGGTTGATGGATTCAAAAAGAGGTAATGATCCCTAACATGAGCTTCAAGGGAGAAAAAGGATGAAATGAACAAGAAAGAGTGATGTCAAGTCTCTCTAGCCCCGAATAAAAAGAGAATGACTCTAAGAATTGGTAATTATGAGCCAAGAAATAAAAATATGGAGTGTTTAAGGAAAGGTGTAACCACTTACCCATATGGTATCCTACCCTAATCCAAAACCTTCATTACAATCCTAAAGAAGTCCTACTTGGTTTCGAACCGAGTAAGCTTACATTAATGGTGATCTACATGAGGGGCAAGTATATGGTATTTGAAGCCGTACTTGTCACATTCTCTTGTGAGAGAAGAGTGAACCTTTCATGAATCTTAAGATTGAGTGCTAACTTTTAAAGTGAGCTTGGCAAATAGAAGGTAGAGGAGGAAGAGTTTGGAGTCCTCCATGACCTATATGATAGAACAAGAGTCCTTGATGAGTAAAGTCAATTCTTGAAGCTCAAATGTAACATTAGAACTATATGTGCATGATACTTGACTTGTCACCTTGTTGATAATGCATGAGTATTGTGGGTAATTATTGGTCCCAACTGAGTAAGGATGGCTTACTATTGGCTCGCTAAAATGACCTTTCATTCCGAGGAGGTGGGAACTAATCTATTTGCTTGAGGACAAGCAAAGATTTAAGTTTGGGGGAGTTGATAAGTGTGAATTTTGACCACTTATTAGTACCTTCTAGCTTTAGTTTTAGTCCGAAAGTATTGATTTATGTTCCCAAAACTAATAAAAGTGTGCAAATTACAGGAATATTGGAGATTTGGACTCTAATGAAAAAATCCAACTCATAAAGGATTGTTCCAACTCACAAGGCAAGAAGGGGCGCAACAGACAAGAAGTGCGGTCCACAGAACTATTTCTGCGGCCACAGAAGAAAGTGTGGACCGCAGAATTCTCGTTGCGGCCGCAAACTTGATGAAGAAGTCCAGAGGTGATGAAGAAGAAGTACGAACCGCATATAATTTGTGAGGCCGCAGAATATGGTCACACTGACAAGAATTCAAAAAGTTCAGAGAGTGTGAAAAATGACCAAGACTGAAGCCTTGCCAAAAGTGCAGACCGCACATGAATTGTGCAGGCGCAGAAGCTGAAGTGCAGCCGCAGATCAAATTGTGTTGCTGCAGAATCTATCAACCTGCAAACTCGAGCAATGTGCGGACCGCACATAGAATTGTGAGGCCATAGAATCTCTCGAAGGGCATTTTTATCATCGAATTTTGGGCAACTATAAATAGACGGGAATCACATTTTTAGGTCAAGTTTTGAAGTTTTCTCAGCTGTAGCCGTTGTAGTTTATCATTTTAGAAAATTTGTGATTATTTTGGGATAAAAATATCATAGTTTATCATTTTAATTTTATATTATGGCTTTAATTAGTGTTTCTTCTTTATTTTCTTAATTTTCTACTATGAGTAGCTAGAGTTTTATTAGGTTTGTGACCCAACCCTGGTGTGTAAACCTTATGGGTATTTAATTTAATGCTTGTTTATGATTGAGTATTTGTTATTTAGCCTTGTTCATGTTTTAATTTTAGAATTAATGGTTGCAAAGATTGATTCAAGGCTTTTTGACTTAGTCTTTACTTGAGAAAGAGTGACTTAGTCTAGGAAAATTTGGCTAACAAGAAATTGGGCTAGTTAAGGATTTGACTAGAGGGTTTGCACTAGAGATAGAAAAAATTCGACTTGAGCTCATTTCAACTATTTAGCTCGATACCCATTTGGGCTTGAGAAAGCCAAATTGGGCAAAATCACTCTATGACCGAGGGATATTGAGTGGGCAACTTAGAGTTGAGAGCTATAATACACCCCAATCAATAAAATAAGTATTAACGTAATTAACCCACTAAGCGAACACCTAGGCGAAGGTCTCTTCCCTAGGCTTTTTACCTATTTGGAAACAACCAAAAATAATTAGTTGATTTCTAGTTCATCTCTCTAGTTAATCATTCATAGTGTAGTTCATAAAAGTAATTTGAAACATAAGACTTGTTTGGAAGTGTATTTAAGTTGTTTCTTGTACACGCATCAAGTGTACACTCTAACACCCATTGTTAACTCCCTGAGGATATCAACCCGGACTCTTAGTTGGGTACTATTCTTCCAACGACCTCTTCCGCTCATTGTTAAGTGTGGATTGGGAGTGGATCAGCAGACGTGTTTTAAAATACGGTTATCCTTTTGATTTTTTATTTATGCTGGTCAGAGAAGGATTTCATATTATGTACCGAGCAATGTCATTGACGGTCACCACGATAGACACTTTATCTTTTTGTTTTGCTTCTCTCTTTGAGTTTTCGACTGAATTTGCTCATGATACACCATCGCGCTCTATCAATTTGGTGTTTTCCATTATGTGCGTTGTACCACCACCACCAAGTGTTATTTTAGGAGAAAATATTGGTGCAGACATTACCAGGTCAAGCATGGTATGCAATATTGTATGGAAACACTTTTTATTATGGTTATCTATTTTGATTTTACTAGCCCTATCGGGTTCACTATCACCCCCCACAATTGATAATAAAACATTAGATGCTTAACATGTAGGATCCCTCTAGTATTCACTAAAAACGGACCATATGTCACACCTTTGTAAATAATTCTCTTCCTTAATTCGCGTTTTTTTTCTTTGAAATTTATTCATGTATAACTAATTACAATGAATGAAAGTTAACTATGTAGCAAATATTTGTAAACAACATATTGCATGTTCTTTCATTTTCTTTTTGTAACTAAAGAAGTTAGGTTATAAATTTTGGAGACACTGACGCATAATTATTAGGTTATAAAGAAGTTAGGTTATAATTACAGACGCATAATTATTATTTTGCATACTCTTACTAGTAGTCTGGCACACCTAAATTATAAGATTTGATAACAACTTATAGTGTATAAACAATTCGTTAGATCGAGGGCCTAACAGAGGAGGAAATTTTTGGGAAATGTCAGGCCACGTGAGATGTGTTGGATACAGTGTAGAACCTGACGGATGAGAGTATTTTTGCACCAATTTTGTAATGTCGAATAATAGTAGATCGAAAGTATAAAGGATATATATGATCTTTTTCTCGTAGTAGACGCGTATTTTGACCTTTTATCCTTGTAAAGTGGAAGTTGATTTACACTGCATTCAAGATCATCTCTAAGGGTGCGTTTGGTACGAAGGAAAATATTTTCTTAGAAAATGAGTGGTTTTATAATTTATTTTTCTTTGTTTGGTTGGTGAGTGAAAAACTTTTTCCGAAAAATATTTTTTTGTGTTTGGTTAGAGTAGAAAATATTTTTTAGGAAAATAATTTTTTATGCTACTCTCCTCACCCCCTTCCCAGAAATCCCCATGTTTCATGTGCTCTCTCCCCCTCCCCCATCCAAATACCCAACGTTTTTAGGACTCGATTTTTTTCAAGAATTTAATTATTCTTCTACAAATGAAAGAGAATATTTTTTATACATCATGAAAAGAAAATACTCATTTTATTGACATGAAATAAAATATTTTTTCTACATCATAAAAAGAAAATACTTTTTTTTGTTGAAATGAAAGAAAATATTTTTTCTACATCATGAAAAAAATTATTTCAATGAAAGAAAATAATTTTTACTACATCATTTTGTTGAAAGGAAAGAAAATACTTTTTTTATATCATGAAAAAAGAACTTTTTTTGTTAAAATGATAAAAACTACTTTATTGAAAATTAAAATACTTATTTGTTGAAATGAAAAAAAAATACTCTGTCTATAATATGAAAAGAAAGTACCATTAATATTAAGACTATTAAGAAATGAGAGCAAACTAGAACAATATAGTAATGGAGACAGGATATATAGGAGGGAGAATGATTTTGTTATTTCTCTTCTTGGGATGTTTTTCATAGGGTCAAAAGTTCCCTATTTATAAAGTTACAAATACATTCAAAGGTTATAAGTTAAAGTACTTCTTAATTGAGTACATGAATACAAAGTACGTTAAATGGACAGACAAATGCATTCATCTCATAACACTCCCCCTTAGATGTCCATTTAAAAGATAATGTGCCTCGTTAAAACCTTACTAGAAAAAACCCAGTGGAAAAAAGCATAGTGAAGGAAAAAGAGTACACATATATTGTAATACGCATTGAGTGCTGCCTCATTAAAAACCTTACCAGGAAAACCCAATTGAGACAAAACCTTGGTTAAGGAAAAAAGAGTACAACACGTATTATACCCCCCGATGAAAACTTTATTTGATATCTCAGAGACGAGGCATTCCAATCTTATGTCTCAACTTCTAAAATGTTGATGTTGGCAATGCCTTTGTGAACAAATCTGCCAGTTTATCACTTGAACGGATCTGTTGAACATCTATCTCACTATTTTGTTGAAGATCATGCGTGAAAAAGAATTTTGGTGAAATATGCGTTGTTTTGTCTCCTTTGATATATCCTCCTTTTAGTTGAGCTATGCAAGCAGCATTATCTTCATACAGTATTGTCGGAATCTTCGTCTTTAAAGAAAGACCACACAGTTGTTGAATGTGTTGAGTCACTGATTTCAACCATACACACTCTCGACTAGCCTCATGAATAGCTATTATCTCTGCATGATTGGAAGATGTAGCAGCTAAAGTTTATTTTGTTGAACGCCATGAAATAGTTGTACCTCCACAAGTAAATAGATAGCATGTTTGAGATCGGACTTTATATGGATCAGACAAATAACATGCATCTGCATAACTAGTCATTTGTGAATCGGATTCATAAGAATAAAATAATCTAATATCAATAGTCCTTTCAGAGGTATCTAAAAATATGCTTAACACCATTCCAGTGTCTTGTTCTTGGAAAGGAACTAAATCTTGCTAATAAACTTACTGCAAAAGTTATATCTGGTCGAGTATTATTTGCAAGATATATTAGTGCCCCAATTTCACTAAGATATGGAGTTTCATCACCAAGAAGCTCTCCATCATTTTCATGAGGTCAAAATGGATCTTTATTTATATCAAGTGATCTCACAACCATCGGGTGTCACGATCCAAAAATTCCACCACAAGCGTTGTGATGGAACCTAGTCTCTAAGACTAGGTAAGCCAATTTTAATTATATTTTTGGAGCCATTATTTTTAATTAAATAAGTAACCAAAACTAACAGCGGAACAAATATGAATATACAACCTCCCAAGACTGGTAGTACTGAGTCACGAACTCTAACTGAATACATAGAATGATCACGAGGACCGAATATACAATACTATTTGATTAAAATTAACAGTACAATGAAAAGAAAAAACTCCAAGGGACTGCGACGATCAAGCAACTCTACCTTGAATCCTTACGATCCCGTTTTATTTCTTCTCAAGTACGATGTCTCCAATACCTGGCTCTGCACAAAAAAATATACAGAAGTGTAGTATGAGTACACCACGGTCGGTACCCAGTAAGTATCAAGACTAACCTCAATGGAGTAGAGACGAGGTACAGTCAAGACACTCACTAGTCTAATAACTTGTGCAATATAATATACAAAATAATAGGAAACAAATTATTATAAGGGCAGGATAAAACAACCAGTGATATGCACAACAGACAACAAGAATACCATTAATATTACTCAACAATTAATAAACACAATTATACCTAATTAAATCAAGTCCTTCAAATAAATGTCTTTCACATATAATTCTTCCAGATAACTCTCTTTCAAATATAATTTTCTCAAATAATTATTTTTCAAATATAATTCTTTCAATAAATCTTTTCAAATATAATTTTCTCAAATAAATATCTTTCAAATACAATTCTTTCATATAATACTTTCTAAGTAAAAATCCTTCCAAATAAATATTTTGAATATAATTCTTTCTATTAAAAAGTCACCATGTGACACCTCATTTCATAATTATAAAAATACGGGTCTCGACCCTTTTTTATATTTTCACGGAACCTTGTGCCCATAATTAAATCATCATATTTTTCCGGTAACTCGTGCCCTCATTTCATATCATAACTGCACGGACAATTCACGTGCCAATTATCATTATCATTTCATCACAACACCTCGTGCCCACATTTCATATCACAACTGCACGGACAATTCACGTACCAAATATCCTCATTATTTACTCACGGCACCTCGTGCCCACATTTTATTTTATAAACCGCCTGGCAATAGCCTCAGGCTCTCAATTTCAACATAAATCAGATTGTTATCAATTTACCAACAACAAGACAAATTACACAAGGTATAAAAGTAAACACAAGAAAATCACAACATCACATGAAAATTATCAACACCACAACCCCACATCATCACATATTGTCCCTGACAATAGCCACTCTTATCGCTCCTATTGCCACCCTTATCACTCCTATAGCCACCCTTATCGCTCCGCCCAGAAAATACCAATAGCCACCCTTATCGCTCCTATTGCCACCCTTATCGCTCCTATAGCCACCCTTATCGCTCCGCCCAGACAATATTCCAACAAACATAACAGTGAAATATAACCCTTATAACCACATAATATCAACGGTGAAATACCACCCTTATCTCCCCAAAATAACAACTAACACAATATAATAATTTACACGGGAAATTATCACAGCAACATAATAAAATCAATTCATATCACATTTTGCCTAATGGCCACAACCAAATTCCAAAAATATAAAAAAATCCATTAATTTCACAACAAATAGACCAAGGCTCCACATAATATATATAACACCCAAAAACAATCAATAGAGATAGAAATTACTCAGCATAAAGCAAAACCTTCATTAATACAAATTTAGATGATTATATTAACACTTATTCTTAAGCTCGCTTAAATTAATTATTTGCATAAGAAAATTCATTTTGGAATTTATTTCCAAGAAATATTAAACCAACAATACTCACGAAATTTCATAAATATTTCAAGTAACAATCACATTAAATTGTCATATAACACAGATTTAACAACAACAAGGATTTAGGCACGACAAATAGATGATTAAATATATACCAATCAATTACCCAATTTACCACACAATATGCTCAGGACTTTAACTCAATAAAATTTACACATATAAGCCGAGTACGTACTCGTCACCTCACGTACACGACTTTTTATATTTCACAAATGGCACAAAAGACTCGATGCCTAAGGGGTAATTCCCCCACTCGAGGTTAAGCAAGACACTTACCTTTTTGAAGTTATGCCGATATTCCAAAATCGCCTTCTTGCTTGAATTGGCTTCCGAACCGCTCAAATCTATTCAAATCAATTGTATAACTTCATTAAAATTCATCGGAAATAATTTCGGATAATAAAACGTCGACTTATAAATTTATTCCAAAAAGAAAACAAAAGTCAACGCGGGGGTCCGCCCCTTAGAACCCGACATAATATTTATGAAATCTGAATACCCATTTCGATACGAGTTCAACCATATTAATTTTATCGAATTTCAATAACAAATAGATCTCCAAATCTTAAATATAAACCAAGAGGATTTTCTAAATTTTTCAACCCAATTCACTAATTTAGTGATAAAAATAATAATAGATTCATGTAATTTAACCAAAATCAAGTTAAAAATTTTTACCCCAATGTTTTCCTTGAAAAACTCTCGAAAAATCGCCTCACCCGAGCTTTCTTGGTCCAAAAATGGAAGAATGACAAGAATTTAAACTTTATTCTGCTGCCCAGGGGTTTGTTCTTCGCGTTCGCGATGAACAAATTCTTTAAAAGTCATTTTCAAACTCTTCTCAGACAGCCTCTAATATAATGGTTATAACGTTTTTTACAAAACTCCAAATGATGAATGGTTTAACTTTTTGCAAACTATACTCCAAGGGCTATTACTTTCATTTGTTGCATATCTCCCAATTCCTTATGTATTACGAGATATAAGCTTCTAAAATCAGCCCTGTGCAACAGAGATTTCCAAACTCTTCCCGGATAGCTTATAGTGTATCCACTATAACGTTTTCTACACAACTTCAAATGACAAATGGTTTACCTTTATGAAAATTAGACACAAAGGGCTACAACTTTTATTTTTGGATTATCTCCAAATTCCTTATAGATTAAGAGATATGAGCCTCTAAAGTCCGACGACGAACAACAAAATTTCTTTCTTCGCGAAAGCGAGAACCTCTTCGCGAACGCGAAGAACAAAGTCCTAACAGCAAAATCCTTCTTCGCGAACGCAAGAGGCTCCTCGGGAACGCGAAGAACAACACCAGAACTAGCAACCAACAGCATCAAAACACCCAAACTTGTTCCGGAACCACCCCGAATCAAACCCGAGGCCCGCGGGACCCCGTCCAATCGTATCAACCTGTCACAACCCGAAATTTCCCACCGATGGGACCGTGATGGCGCCTAACATTTCACTTGCTAGGCAAGCCAATGGCAGAAAATTATTTACCAATTTCTTATTTCCATTCAGTAATTAACATTAATTAACTACAATAAAATATAACAATTGCGGAATATCATAAATCTGTATTAACTACTACTACCACCCGGATCTGGAGTCACAATTCACGAGCATTCTAGAATTTACAACAAGTAATAGTCTGAAAGAAATAAAACTGTCTGAACGGAAGAAAACAGTAAGACATAAAAGATAGACGGGGACTTCAAGGTCTGTGAACACCGACAGATCTACCTTGAGTCTCCGGACAGCGGACCAGCAGCAAATCTTGATCAACTTGAGCCGGTATCAAAGTATGCACAGAAAGTGCAGAGTGCAACATCAGTACAATCGACCCCATGTACTGGTAAGTGTCGAGCCTAACCTCGACGAAGTAGTGACGAGGCTAAGGCAAGGCACCTACAATCAACCTGTACAATTTAACAGTGTATATGCAAATAACATGAATGAAGAACTAAACAGGAACTGTCGGAAGGGAAAACATACTGAGGGGAATACAAGATAGAGAACTATAACAAAATGATCACCGGAGCAGTCAATATACCATGAATCAACAGGAATAGTGAATACAGTAAAGAAAAATGCACGGCATCACCCTTCGTGCTTTTACTCTCAATCTCACCATAAAATTAATAGAAACGACACAGCATCACCCTTCGAGCCTTTACTCTCATATCATGGCACGGCATCACCCTTCGTGCTTTTACTCTCATATCATGGCACGATATCACCCTTCGTGCATTAATACTCACAATATGGCACGGCATCACCCTTCGTGCATTAACACTCACAATATGGCACGACATCACCCTTTGTGCATTAACACTCACAATATGGCACGTCATCACCCTTCGTGCATTAACACTCTCCCTTACCATAATGCAATGCATAAATAACAACAGGGAGGTAGAATAACAAGTACAAACCTTATTTCAACATTTGGTTCCATAATATCAATCTCAACTTGAAATAAAAACTCAATTATCCCCAGAAAATTTCGTGAACATGATAAGAACGATAATTTGAATAACACTAGTATACCACGTAGCAATTTGGCATAGGAATGAGACAATATCATAAAAATAGAGAAACATGGAAAAACAGGTAAATTGGCGGTGCATAGGTACTCGTCACCTCACATATATGCCACTCACATGAATTTCACTTAGCAAATAACCTAAGGTTCCTAATTCCCTCAAGTCAGGGTTAGACACAACACTTACCTCGCTCCGAAGGCCACTTAATTCTCAATCACAGCTTTTTCTTTGGAATACACCTCCAAACCACTCGTATCTATTCAAAAATGACTCAATAATATCAAATATTGCTATAGGGATCCATTATATTGCATAAGTTAAATTTTCCAATTTTTCCTCCAAAAGTCAAAAAAATCGACCCCGGGCCCGCTTGGTCAAAACCCGAGGTTCGGACCAAAATTTTTTTACCCATTCACCCCCCGAGCCCGAATATGTAATTAGTTTTGGAATCCGACCTCAAATTGAGGTTTAAATCCCCAAATTCCCGAAATCCCTATTTCCTACCCTAACTCCTAATTCTACCATGAAAACTCTAGATTTTAGGTTGAAATTCAAGAAATGTAATGGGTAATTGAAAGAAATTATTTAGAATCACTTACCAACACTTTGGGGGAAGAAAATGACTCTTGAAAATCGCCTCTACCCATTTGGTTCTTGAAAAATGTTGAAGAAATAGCTTAAACCCGTGTTTGATTCTGTTTTATGCACTGGGCGACAGTGTGCATCGCGTTTGCGAGGCCACTGTCGCGTTCGCGAAAGGTACTGGCTGCCAAGCCTTTGCGTTCGCGAGACCCAACTCGCGTTCGTGATGGTTACGCCCCCCCTGGCCTTCGCGTTCGCGAGACGTTGCTCGCGTTCGCGATGAAGGAACGACCAACCCTCTCCCAGGTCCCCAAGTGCTTCGCGTTCGCGATGAGAAGGTCGTGTTCGCGAAGGGTAAATCCCCCCATCACTTCGTGTTCGCGACCAGGCCTTCGCGTTCGCGAAGAAGAATTCTCAGCCTCACTGGATTACTCTTCGCCTTCGCGAGCGTACCTTCGCGAACGCGAAGAAGGACATGCCCGAACACAGATTCTGCAGAAAAAACTAGATTTCCAAAGTCCAAAACATCCTGTGGCCTATCTGAAACTCACCCGAGCTCTCGGGGCTCCAAACCAAACATGCACACAAGTCTAAAAACATCATACAAACTTGCTCGCATGATCAATTCGCCAAAATATCACCTAGAACTACGAATTTAGCATCAAATTAGTTGAAATTCTCAAGAACACTTTAAAATCCATAACTTCTCAGCTGGACATCCGAATCACGTCAAATCAACTCTGTTTCTCACCAAATTTCACAAACAAATCTTAAATATCATAATGAAACTGTACCGGACTCCGGAATCAAAATACGGACCCGATACTAACAATGCCAAATATCAATAAATTCTTAAAAATAAATAATTTCCAAACTTTTAATTTTCATCAAAAATTCATATCTTGAGTTAGGGACCTCCGAATTCGATTTCGGGCATACGCACAGGTGCCATAATTCGATACGGACCTACAGGGACCGTCAAAGCACGGATCCGGTTCCATTTACCAAAAATATTGACCGAAGTCAACTAAAACCAACTTTTAAGGCAAAAATTCTTATTTTCATAAATTTTCAACACAAAAGCTTTCTGGAAACCTGCCCGCACTGTGCACGCAAATCGAGGAGGATAAAAATGCAATTTTTAATGCTTAAGAGCGCAGATTCGAGTTCTAAAACATAAGATGACCTTTTGGGTCATCACATTCTCCACCTCTAAAACAACCGTTCGTCCTCGAACGGACATAGAAAAATACCTGGGCCGGTGAAAAGGTGGGGATATCTACTCCACATATCGGACTCGGACTCCCAAGTAGTTGCCTTAATAGGCTGACCTCTCCACTGCACTCGAACTGAAGGGTAGCTCTTTGATCTCAACTAGCAAACTTGCGTGGCTAGAATTGCCACGGGCTCCTCCTCGTAAGTCAAATCCTTGTCCAACTAGACAGAACTGAAATCTTACACGTGGGACGGGTCACCATGATATTTCCGGAGCATAGACACATGGAATACCGGATGAACTGAGGATAACCCTGGAGGCAATGCAAGTTTATAAGCTTCCTTCCCCACTCTCTCGAGGATCTCAAATGGCCCGATATACCTAGGGCTCAACTTGCCCTTCTTCCCAAATCTCATAACACCCTTCATGGGCAATACCCGAAGCAATATTCTTTCTCCAACCATGAATGCAATATCACGAACTTTATGGTCGGCATAACTCTTTTGCCTAAACTGAGCTGTGCGAAGTCAATCCTGTATAATCTTGACCTTGTCCAAGGCCTCCTGAACTAAATCTGTACCCAATAACCGAGCCTCCCCGGCTCGAACCACCCAACTGGCGACCTACACCGTCTACCATATAATGCCTCATAGGGAGCCATCTGAATGCTCGACTGGTAGTTGTTATTGTAGGCAAACTCCGCTAGCGGAAAAAACTGATTCCAAGAACCTCCAAAGTTAATAACACAGGTGCGGAGCATATCCTCCAAGATCTGAATAGTACGCTCGGACTGCCCGTCCGTCTGAGGATGAAATTCTGTGCTCAACTCAACCCGCGTACCCAACTCATGCTGAACTGCCCTCCAAAAGTGCGAGGTAAACTGCGTACCTCGATCAGAAATGATAGACATGGGCACACCGTGAAGACGGACGATCTCACGAATATAAATCTCTACCAACAGCTCCGAGGAATAGGTAACTGCCACAGGAATGAAATACGCTGACTTAGTCAGCCTGTCCACAATGACCCAAACTGCATCGAACTTCCTCTGAGTCCATGGGAGTCCAACAACAAAGTCCATAGTGATACGCTCCCACTTCCACTCAGGAATATCTAACCTCTGAAGTAAACCACCAGGTCTCTGATGCTCACACTTTACCTGCTGGCAATTTAGGCACCGAGCTACATAGGCAACTATGTCCTTCTTCATTCGCCTCCACCAATAATGCTGCCTCAAGTCCTGATATATCTTGGCGGCGCCCGGATGAATAGAATACCGGGAACTATGGGACTCCTCAAGGATCAACTCACGAAGTCCATCCACATTAGGCACACAAATACGACCTTGCATCCTCAAAACTCCGTCATCTCCAACAGTAACGTGCTTGGCACCATCGTGCCGCACTGTGTCTCTAAGGACAAGTAAATGAGGATCGTCATCCTGCCAATCTCTGATGCGCTCAAACAAGGAAGACCGAGCGACTGTACAAGCTAAAACACGGCTGGGCTCAGAAATATCTAACCTCACGAACTGGTTGGCCAAGGCCTGAACATCCAATGCAAGCGGTCTCTCACCAACTGGAATATATGCAAGGCTACCCATACTGATTGACTTTCTACTCAAAGCATCGGCCACCACATTGGCCTTCCCGGGATGATACAATATGGTGATATCATAGTCTTTCAATAGCTCCAGCCACCTCCTCTGCCTCAAATTGAGTTCCTTCTGCTTGAACAAATACTTCAAGCTCTGATGATCAGTGAATACCTCACATGGCACGCCGTAAAGATAGTGCCTCCAAATCTTCAGCGCGTGAATAATGGTTGCCAGCTCTAGATCATGAACAGGGTAATTCTTCTCGTGAACCTTCAATTGCCTTGAAATATATGCAATAACCTTGTCACCCTGCATCAATACCGTACCCAGACCAATACGAGATGAGTCACAATATAATGTATAAGATCCTAAACTTGTGGGTAACACCAATACCGATGCCGTAGTCAAAGCTATCTTGAGCTTCTGAAAGCTCACTTCACACTCATTTGACCACCTGAACGGGGCACCCTTTTGGGTCAATCTGGTCAACGGGGCTGCTATGGATGAAAACCCCTCCACAAATCGACGGTAATATCCCGCCAAACCCAGGAAACTACAGATCTCTGTAGCTGATGTGGGTCTAGGCCAATTCTGGACTGCCTCAATCTTCTTGGGATCCACCTGAATACCCTCTGCTGATACAACGTGACCCAAGAAAGCAACTGAACTCAACCAAAACTCGCATTTTGAGAACTTAGCATATAACTGGCTGTCTTTCAGAGTCTGAAGAACGATCCGAAGGTGCTGCTCATGCTCCTATCGATTGTGGGGCCATGCGATATGGTGGAATGGAAATAGGCTGAGTGCTTAGAGCCAAATCAATGCAGAAATCAATATCCCTGTCGGGTGGCATCCCCGGCAAGTCTGCAGGAAACACCTCTGGAAACTCACGAACAACCGGCACCGAATCTATGGAAGGAACCTCCGCACTAGAATCGCGGACATAAGCCAAATAAGCTAGACACCCCTTCTCGACCATATGTCGAGCCTTCACATAAGAGTAACCATGCTGGCAGAATGGCCAAGATTTCCTCTCCACTCTAATCGAGGCAACCCTTGCAAGGCTAAGGTCACCGTCTTGGTGTGACAATCTAATATAGCATGATAAGGTGACAGCCAATCCATACCTAGTATGACATCAAAATCAACCATGTCGAGAAGTAGAAGATCTACACGAGTCTCAAGACTCCCAATGGTGGCCACACACTAACGATAAACACTATCTACAATAATAGCATCTCCCACTGGTGTGGACACATACACATGAGCACTCAAAGAATCACGGGGTACAACCAAATAAGAAGCAAAATAGGATGACACATAGGAGTAAGTAGATCCCGGATCAAATAGAACTGAAGCATCTCTACTGCAAACTAAAACAGTACCTCTGATAACAATGTCAGATGACTCAGCCTCAGGCCTGGTGGGAAAGCATAACACCGGGGCTGGGCCCCACCACCCTGAACTACGTCCCTGGGACAACCTCTAGCTGGCTGGTCTCCACCTCTAACGGCCTGACCTCCACCTCTAACTGTCTGGCCCCTACCTCTGGCTATCTGACCCCTACCTCTGGCTGGCTGAGCAGGTGGTGCAGCAACTGGTGCTGGAACCATGGCACGAGAACTCTGATATTGTGAGCTGCCCGTTACCCGAGGGCAAAATCTGGTAATGTGCCTCGGATCACCACAAATATAACATAACCTCAGCTGCTGTGACTGCTGACCCTGAAACTGACCCTGTCGACCTGAATAACCACCCTGATAACTTTGGAGTGGAGGTGCACTAATAGGAGCTGGTGGTGCAATGTAGGCTAGCTGGTCGGAATAATGCATCTGAGGGCCACGACCACCTGAGGCACCGTGGGATGCCTGGAGCGCTGAATGAAACGGCCTGGGAGAATGGCCTCTACCAAAAGTACTCTTGCCTCTAGGTGAGGCACCGCTGAACTCACCGGAATGACGAGGTCTCTTGTCAGACCCCTGACCTCCCTGAGTAAGAACTATCTCGACTCGTCTGGCGACATTAGCAGTCGCCTGAAAAGAAATCTCACTCCCTGTCTCCTTAGCCATCTGCAATCTGATAGGCTGAGCAAGTCCATCAATAAACCTCCTCACCCTCTCTCTCTCTCTCTCGGTGGGAAGCATAAGAATAGCATGACGAGCCAAATCCATAAAACGGGTCTCATACTAAGTAACCATCATACCGCCCTATCGGAGACGCTCAAACTGACGGTGACGCTCCTCTCTCAATATGATAGGCAGAAACTTCTCTATGAAGAGCTGAGAGAACTGGTCCCAAGTAAGAGCAGGCGACCCAGCTGGTCTGGTCAACAAGTAACCTCTCCACCATTTCTTGGCGGAACCAGTCATCTGAAATGTAGCAAAATCGACCCCATTGGTCTCCACTATACCCATGTTCCGTAGAACCTCATGACAGCTGTCAAGATACTCCTGGGGGTCCTCTGAAGGAGCACCACTAAAGTGAACAGGAAAGAGCTTGGTAAACCTGTCCAATCTCCACAAAGCCTCAGAATACATAGCTAGCCCATCTCCGACCTGTGCCGTAATAACCGGCTGAACTAATCTGATTGGCTGAGCTGCTGGAGCCTGATACTGGGGAGCTATCTACTCCGGAGCGGGAGTGGTAGGAGTCTGGGCTCCTCCTCCAACCTGAGAGACTGCTAGTGCCATGGGAAATGCGCCAGTCTGGGCCACACTCTCCATAAGGCCCACCAAACGGACCAAAGCATCCTGAAGTACTGGCGTAGCAATGAACCCCTCCGGAACCTGAGCTGGTCCGACAGGAACAGTCTGAGCTGGAATCTCTTCCTCAAGATCTATCTGAAGCTCCACTGCTGGGGCCCTAGGCTGAGCCCTGCCTCTGCCTCGGCCTCGACCTCTGCCCCGCGTAGGAGCTATCACTGGAGGCTCTGGCTGCTGCTCAGCTGAGGAAGCGGTACGTGTTCTCGCCATCTGCGAGAGAATAAGAGTAGAAGAGTTTAATCAATATTGAGAAAGCAAAATGGCATGACAGAGAAGAATATAAGTGAAACTTGTTCCTAAACTTCATAGCCTCTGGAAGATAAGCACAGACGTCTCCGCACCGATCCTCCAGACTCTACTAAGCTTGCTCGTGAATCGTGAGACCTAGGCAACCTAGTGCTTTGATACCAACTGTCACGACTCAAAATTTTTCACCGCTAGGCAAGCCAACGTTAGAGAATCATTTACCAATTTCTTATATAGCATTCAGTAATTAACATTAATTAACTACAATAAAATATAACAAGTGTGGAATATCATAAATCTGTATTAACTACTACCACCCAGATCTGGAGTCACAATTCACGAGCATTCTAGAATTTATAACAAGTAATAGTCTGAAAGAAATACAATTGTCTGAACAGAAGAAAACAGTAAGACATAAAGGATAGACGGGGACTTCAAGGTCTATGAATGTCGACAGATCTACCTTGAGTCTCCGGACAGCGGACCAGCAGCAAATCTCGATCAACCTGAGCCGGTGTCAAAATCTACACAGAAAGTGCAGAGTGCAGCATTAGTACAATCGACCCCATGTACTGGTAAGTGTCGAGCCTAACCTCGACGAAGTAGTGACGAGGCTAAGACAAGGCACCTACAATCAACCTGTACAATTTAACAATGTATACTCAAACAACAGGAATGAAGAACTAAACAGAAAATGTCGGGAGAGGAAACATACTGTGGGGAATACAAGATAGAGAACTACAACAAAATGATCACTCGAGCTGTCAATATACCATGAATCAACAGGAATAGTGAATACAGTAAAGAAAAATGCACGGCATCACCTTTCGTGCTTTTACTCTCAATCTCACCATAAAATTAATATAAATGGCACGGCATCACCCTTCCTGCTTTTACTCTCATATCATGGCACGGCATCACCCTTCGTGCATTAACACTCACAATATGGCACGGCATCACCCTTCGTGCATTAATACTCACAATATGGCACGGCATCACCCTTCGTGCATTAACACTCACAATATGGCACGGCATCACCCTTCGTGCATTAACACTCTCCCTTACCATAATGCAATGCATAAATAACAACAGGGAGGTAGAATAACAAGTACAAACCTTATTTCAACATATGTTTCCATAATATCAATCTCAACTTGAAATAAAAACTCAATTATCCCCAGAAAATTTTGTGAACATGATAAGAACGATAATTTGAATAACACTAGTATACCACGTAGCAATTTGGCATAGGAATGAGACAATATTAGAAAAATAGAGAAACATGAAAAAACAGGTAAATTGGTAGCGTATAGGTACTCGTCATCTCACATATACGCCACTCACATGAATTTCACTTAGCAAATAACCTAAGGTTCCTAATTCCCTCAAGTCAGGGTTAGACACAACACTTACCTCGCTCCGAAGGCCACTTAATTCTCAATCACAACTTTTTCTTTAGAATTCACCTCCAAACCACTCGTATCTATTCAAAAATGACTCAATATTATCAAATATTGCTAGAGGGGTCAATTATATTGCATAAGTTAAAATTTCCAATTTTTCCTCCAAAAGTCGAAAAAATCAACCCCGTGCCCGCTTGGTCAAAACCCGAGGTTCGGACCAAAATCTTTTTACCCATTCACCCCCGAGCCCGAATATGTAATTAGTTTTGGAATCCGACCTCAAATTGAGGTCTAAATCCCCAAATTCCCGAAATCCCTATTTCCTACCCTAACCCCTAATTCTACCATGAAAACTCTAGATTTTAGGTTGAAAATTCAATAAATGTAATGGGTAATTGAAAGAAAATGGTTTAGAATCACTTACCAAGACTTTGGGGAAGAAAATGACTCTTGAAAATCGCCTCTATCTATTTGGTTCTTGAAAAATGTTGAAGAAATGGCTTAAACCCGTGTTTGATTCTATTTTATGCACTGGGCGATAGTGTGCATCGCGTTCGCGAAGGGTATTGGCTGCCAAGCCTTTGCGTTCGCGAGACCCAGCTCGCGTCCGCGATGGTTATGCCCTCCTGGCCTTCGCGTTCGCAAGACGTTGCTCGCGTTCGCGATGAAGGAACGACCAACCCTCCCCTAGGTCCCCAAGTGCTTCGCGTTCGCGATGAGCATGTCACGTTCGCGAAGGGTAAATCCCCCCATCACTTCGCGTTCGCAACCAGGCCTTCGCGTTCGCGAAGAAGAATTCTCAGCCTCACTGGATTACTCTTCGCGTTCGCTAGAGTACCTTCGCGAACGCGAAGAAGGACATGCCAGAACACAGATTCTGTAGAAAAAACCAGATTTCCAAAGTCCAAAACATCCCGTGGCCTATCAGAAACTCACCCGAGCACTCGGGGCTCCAAACCAAACATGCACACAAGTCTAAAAACATCATTCGAACTTGCTCGCGAGATCAAATCGCCAAAATAACACCTAGAACTATGAATTTAGCATCAAATCAGTTGAAATTCTCAAGAACACTTTAAAATCCATAACTTCTCAACTGGACGTCCGAATCAAGTCAAATCAACTCCGTTTCTTACCAAATTTCACAGACAAGTCTTAAATATCATAATGAAACTGTATCGGGCTTCGGAACCAAAATACGGACCCGACACTAACAATGCCAAATATCAATCAATTCTTAAAAACAAATAATTTCCAAACTTTTAATTTTTATCAAAAATTCATATCTTGAGCTAGGGACCTCCGAATTCGATTCCGGGCATACGCCCAAGTCCCATAATTCAATACAGACATACCGGGACTGTCAAAGCACAGATCCGGGTCCGTTTACCAAAAATATTGACCGAAATTAACTAAAATCAACTTTTAAGGCAAAATTCTTATTTTCATAAATTTTCAACATAAAAGCTTTTCGGAAACCTGCCTGGACTGCGCACGCAAATCGAGGAGAGTAAAAATGTAATTTTTAAGTTTTAAGAGCGCAGATTCGAGTTCTAAAACATAAGATGACCTTTTGGGTCTTCACACAACCAGTCCCAATACATAACACGAACCTGCTCGATGCCTCAAATCACATCAAACAACATCAAAGCCACGACCCCAATTCAAGCCTAATGAACTTTAAAATTTCAAATTCTATATCTTGTGACGAAATACATCAAATCAATCTGGAATGACTTCAAATTTTGCACACAAGACATAATTGACATAACGAAGCTATTCCAATTTTCAGAATCGAATTCCGGCCCCGATATCAAAAAGTCAACCCCCCGGTCAAACTTCCTAAAAATCTATCTTTTGCCATTTCAAGCCAAATTCCTCTACGGACCTCCAAATAATTTTTCTGACACGCTCCTAAGTCCATAATCACCATACGGAGCTATTGACATCATCAAAATTCCATTCCGGAGTTGTCTTCATACAGTTCCGACTATGGTAAAAATCCTAAGACTTAAGCTTCCATTTTGGGGACCAAGTGTCCTAAATCACTCCAAATCATCCGATAACTGAATTCAACTATGCACACAAGTCAATACACATAATAAGAAGCTGCTCAGGGCCTTATGCCGCCAGGCGGGGCTTAATTTCTTAAAACGACAAGTCGGGTCGTTACATTGGGGTACTCAATGGATATGCTTTATACATATAAAAATGCTTTAGGATCTTATCGGTATAAGTTGATTGATGGACAAAAATTCCATCTTCATATGCTCAATTTGTAGACTAAGACAAAATTTTGTCTTTCCAAGATCTTTCATTTCAAACTCTTTCTTCAAACAGTCTACTGCTTTTGGAAGCTCCCTAGGAGTTCCAATGATATTTAGATCATCAACATACACAACAATTATAACAAATTCAGGTCCAGACCTTCTTATAAATACACAAGGACAAATCGGATCATTCTTATATCCTTCTTTCAGCAAATCCTCACTCATGCGATTATACCACATTCGCCCTGATTGTTTCAATCTATATAAGGATTTTGAAGCTTTATTGAACAAGTTTCCCGAAAACTTTTATTAGTTTCAGGAACTTTAAGCCCTTTAGGGATTTTCATATAAATTTCATTGTCTAATGTGCCATACAAGTAGGTTGTGACAACATCCATCAGACGCATATCAAGTTTTTCATGGACTGCCAAATTTATAAGATACCTGAAAGTGATTGCATCCACCACAGGAGAATATGTCTCCATATAATCAATGCCAAGTCTTTGCAAAAATTCTTGTGCCACAAGTCGTGCTTTATATCTGACGACTTCATTTTTATCATTTCGTTTTCGCACAAAAATCCATTTGTATCCCACTGGCTTTATTCCTTCAGGCGTTCGGACTATACGTCCGAACACTTCACGTTTTTCAAGTGATGCTAATTCTGCCTGGATAGCGTCTTTTCATTTTGGCCAATCATTTCTCTGTCTACATTCATCGATAGATCTTGGTTTAAGATCCTCATCTTGTTGCATTATCTCAACAACAACATTATAAGCAAAAATGTTGCCGACAATAATATTATTTCGGTTCCACCTTTTTTCCGTAGAGACATAACTTATTGAGATCTCTTCATTCTTATTATTTTTAGGTACCTGGACCTCCTCTGAGGTCTTATCATTTGTTATGTCACATGGCTCTTTTTAAGCAATTGCCTCCATATTATGATTTCCGAGATCATTTGCTCCTTTTCGCTTTCAAGAATTTTTATCTTTGGAACCAATTGGTCTACCACGTTTCAAGCATGGCTTAGACTCATTTGTATTTATAGATTGTCCAACCGGGACATCAATTCGAATATAAGCATTAGCAGCTGAAATATGTGACTTAGTCACCCTTGGTAGATTAGTGAATGCATCTGGCAGTTGATTTGTAATATTTTGCAAATAAATTATCTTTTGAACCTCGTGTTCACATTGATTCGTTCGAGGATCTAAATGAGATAGTGATAATGCATTCCAATCTATCTCTTTTTGCAATTGCTTATTTTTTCCTCCTAATATTGGGTATACTAATTCATCAAAATGGCAATCAGCTAATCTTGCCGTAAATAAATCTCCAGTCATAGGTTTCAAATATTTTATAATAGAAGAAGATTCATACCCAACATATATCCACAATCTTCTTTGGGGTCCCATCTTGTGCGTTGTGGTGGAGTAATTGGAACATATACTGCACATCCAAAATATTCTAAGATGGAAAATATTTGGCTCCTGACCAAAAGCCAATTATATTGGGGAGACTTTATGATAACTTGTCGGTCTGATCCGCACAAGAGCTGCTGCATGAAAAATAGCATGGTCCCATGATGAAATGGGAAGTTTTGTTCTCATAAGCATTGGTCTAACAATTAATTGGAGGCGTTTGATCAATGATTCCGCTAGACCATTTTGAGTATGAACATGAGCAACTGGATGCTCAATTGTTATCCCAATTGATATGCAATAATTATTAAAGGCCTGGGACGTAAATTCACCAGTATTATCAAGATGAAGTGTCTTAGTTGTATAATCTGAAAAATGTGCTCTTAATCTTATTAATTGAGCTAGTAACCTCGCAAAGGCCAAATTGCGGGTTGATAACAAGCACACATGTGACCATCTTGTAGATGCATCTATCAAAATTATATAATATTTGAATGGTCCACGTGGAGGATGTATGGTCCCACATATATCACATTGTATACGTTCCAAAAATGCAGGATATTCAACCCCAACTTTAATTACTGATGGTCTAATAATCAGTTTTCCTTGAGAACATGCAGCACAAGAGAATTCTTTAGTTTTAAGAATCTTCTGGTTCTTCAATGAATGACCATGTGAATTCTCAATAATCATATTATAATCGGGATGGCCCTACCGGTCAGGCCAAATAATAAAATCATTAGTAAACTCCTTGTTTACTATGGCATGTGATTCAACTACACTAATACTAGTGTAGTGTAATCCAGAGGAAAATGTGGAAAGCTTTTCAAGCACATACTTCTTTTCCGCTTTTATTGTATTAATATAGAGGTATTCAACCTTTCCTTCATTGGTGGTCTCAATATGATAGCCATTTTGGCGAATATCTTTGAAACTCAACAAGTTCCTTTGAGACCTACTACAATATAATGCATCATTAACAACCAATATAGTTCCTTCTGGTAGTAATACAGTCGCTTTTCCAGAGCCCTCAATTAATTTTATACTATCAGATATTGTTATGATATTGGCTTCTTTCATAGTTAAATAAGAGAAATATCTCGTATCTTTTAATATGGTGTGCGTCGTAGCACTATCTAGAAGACATATTTCTTCTTTATTATTCATACGGCCAACTGAAGACTGGGAAGTTTTCATATTCTTCATAAAAAAAAATACATCATAAGTAATATTGAAAAAATTAAGAACAAAAGAAACTACATTTAGGAAATTAAATACTGACAACATAAAAAGTTTTATTCAAAACATGAACTTCATAAAAAAAATACATTTATTCTTATAATGTTTTTCAATAATAAGTCTTCAATTATGATGCTCCAACAAGTCTCCGGCTTCTAAATGAGTAATATCTGTAAGGCCTTCGAAAATATCATCTTTATAGGCAAGGTTTGCTTCAACTTTATCATGATTATTCATAGGGGCCGCCTCAACATTATTTTGAAAGGTCAAGCGAGTCTCAACTTTATTTTGTTTCCTTTTTATAGATGCTTGATAAAGTTTGACAAAATATTCAGGTGTACGACAAATTCATGCCCAATGATTTTTCATACCATATCGGTGGCAAATATTACCTTTGCCTTTTGAAAGATTATTCTGAGAATCCTTATTGTTCTCTTGTTCGATTATTATTTCGTCCCTTGCTACGTCCACGTATATTTATACAGCCACGATAATTATTTTATCTTTTTTCATACTTTGGATCTATCGTTCCCATATTCGCTTCTGGAAATGGAGCTGGGCGGGCTTCATGATTTTTTATTAAAAAGGTATTATGTTGTTCAGCCACCAAAAGGCATGAAATTAACTCATAATATTTCTTAAAGCCCTTTTCACGGTATTGCTGCTGTAACACCATATCTGAGGCATGAAAAGTGGAAAGAGTCTTTTCCAACATGTCCTCATCATTCATAGGTTCCCAACATAATTTTAGTTGAAAAATTGTTCTATATACAGCAGAATTATATTCACTTATGGTCTTATAATCTTGTAGCCGTAAGTGCATCCACTCACGACGAGCTCTTGGCAATACCGTAGCTTTTAGGTGGTCATATCATTCCTTCAAATTAGTCCATAGTTGAAATGGATCTTTTAAGGTTAAATATTCACTTTTTAACCCTTCATCGAGATGATGGTGAAGGAAAATCATGGCTTTTGTCTTATCCTGATTTGACGCTTCATTTCCTTCTTTAATAGTGTCACCAAGGCCTTTAGCGTCAAGGTGAATTTCAGTATCAAGCACCCATGACAAATAGTTATTCCTAAAGATGTCAAGTGCCACAAATTTAAGTTTTGACAAATTTGACATAGTGAAAACTATCATAAAAAATAAGTGAATTAGAATGATAAGAATTATTATCAATGAAAAAAAAAATCAATACAGAATATAATCGTGTATTAACAATCTCTATATAATTGTTAGAACAAACAATTATGTGTAGTGCGATGATGAATTAGTACTTAATATTACACACAAAAACTTTAGACATGTAAGTATATTTTCAGAGAATAAATAAGTTGAAGTACTCTCATTAATAGGTACTAGTATATTTTGTTCTACTTAGAAGACGTTTCAATAAGTTAAGTAGGCATAAAACTAGATGATATCAATTCTGAAAAGTTTCAACATTGAATACGATTCATCTAATAGTTAAGTCATTAATAAGTTTGTACACTTAGGTGATAAATTCATCGAAGATACGTTTAAACCTTTTGAAATTTTTTCAAGAATTCCTTCTAAATACCTATTCTATCATAACATTTGGATGTGGGATTAATTAGTCTAATCATGGTAATTCAATTTAATACTTATCTATTTATGTGTAGGTTTAAACTTCTTCGTAGATTATATAATGAAATAACAATTTAACCGAAGCTTATTGTTTTCATACCAAGGCAATTATTATAATCATATTCAAAACAAGTTATTCATATGGTAATTAAATTGCAGGTTAAAGAAGATCCTAGTAGAAACGTTATAAACATAAGAATGTATACCTGAATCGGAAAAGAAATTAACTACCTCTTTTTGGAAGAAGATAAAATTCGAATGAAGCAGATAACCTCAGTTGGTTAGAACTTCGTGCTGATAACGTATTAAGAAATGAGAGCAAACTAGAGTAATATCGTAATGGAGACAGGATATATATGAGGGAGAATGATTTTGTTATTTCTCTTCTTGGGGTATTTTTCATAGGGTCAAAAGTTTTCTATTTATAAAGGTACAAATACATTCAAAGGTTATAAGTTAATGTACTTCTTAATTGAGTACATGAATGCAAAGTACGTTAAATGGACAGACAAATGCGTTCTCAATCACGTGCATTCATCTCATAACAATTTCTATTTAGGATTGGGGTTGGGGGCGGGGGTGCGGGTTGGGGCAAGGGTAGGGTGGGGTGGGGTTGGTAGGGGGTGGGGATGGAAAATGGGGTGAAAAAGTTAAAAAAGAGTTTTGGAAAATGTTTTCCCTCTCTTGACAGGAAAAAAAATTTTCTCCAATTGAAGGAAAATGAGTTCATGAAGAAAATATGTTTCAAAACATTTAAGTCAATCAAACATGGGAAAATTGGAACACATTTCATACCAAACACACCCTAAATGATTTGAGTTAAAAAGATAGAAAAGAAGATTACTCTCGTTGAATTATATCCCAATCACGAATTTTCTCCATTCCTCTTATATATGTTGATGAAGCACAAAATTACAGTAATTTTTTTTCAAAGGGACTAAAAGTGTAACTATCTTTTAATATAACGACCAATTATTTAGGCGCCATTCAATCCCCTTCTAGGGTCTTATTCGAGAAGATTCACCATTTGAAACCCTAAATTACAATCCGATCAATCATGCATGCGGCTTATGACTTCTCCTTCAATCGGGCCAGATCCGGCACACTTTCCTTCTACGCTCGGCGTCGTCCATGGAGAGAACTATTGGCCCACCCGTCTTCCTATACCCGACCCATTTCCCTCGCCGATTTCACATCTCGGGTCAAGCGAAACCTCGGTTACTTTCGGGTCAACTATGCCATCGTTGTGCTTCTCATACTCTTCTTAAGCCTCTTATGGCATCCGATTTCAATGATCGTCTTCTTAATCGTGTTCGTCGCTTGGTTTTTCCTCTACTTCCATCGCGACGAGCCGTTGATGGTTTTTAACCGTATGATTGATGATAGGATCGTTCTGGTTGTTCTAAGCGTTGTTACAGTGGTGAGTTTGGTACTGACACGTGTCTGGTTGAATGTGTTGGTCTCGATCGTGGTGGGAATGGTGTTAGTATTTTTGCATTGTACGTTTAGAATTACAGAGGATTTGTTTTTGGAAGAGGATGATGCTGCTGATGGTGGATTGCTGTCTTTTGTTGGTAGCTCGTCATGATATGAAGAAGCTAACACGGAGCAAATGTTTTTGTAGTCAATGGCTTCTTGTTGAAGCAATTAATTCAACAACTTGAATAAAATTTTCATTGTATGCAATATATACAAGGTTGGATTAGAATGCAATCAGGTTCAAGGCATTAAGGAATGCAATTTCAAGGTTTATTGTATGGTCGAATGGCTGTTGTTTACATTTTTTCCGGCAATTGAATTGAGAATTGAGACACGGATTATTTGGAGTATGTCTAGTTTTGTGCTGTCATTGTATATAAAGAGTACTCTCAGTTTAATAGTGAAAAAGCATAGCTACTTCGAGTTAGTAAACAAATGATGTATGGAATTTCTGTGATTTGGGAGTAGATGTTTCACTAATTAACTGAGCTTTACTGGATTATTGTTGCACTTTTAGTGCTGATATATTTGATTAATGAATCAACAGGCAACAGCATCCAAATTTTAAATTGTTAGGATCGGTTATATGATGCTCTGTATTCATCCTGTTCTATTCAAGTCTAATAAGATTCAACATAGTTTGACAATTTTTTGCCAATCGTCAATTGCTCAAACAGTTCAAACATCTGTGACATGAATTTTGATAACACAGCTCAAACATCTGTGAAAGGAATGCTATCTATCCACTGTCATTCCAGCTAAGTTAAATCATATTCATGTATAAGGAAGTTTGATAATCTGGATGAAGATAGCGCGGACATCTCCAGAATAGCAGCAGAAAAAATATGCACATGAATTCTAAACTCAGAATGGCAATTAGAATACAGCAATGTAATTCATCATTCTGGAGGCTGATGATGAAATACTAGGATCTTTGAAAAATAAATAATTGTGTATTATGAAGTACGGAGGATCGAAAGTCATAATGAAAAACATTATCAAAATTCATGCAGTATAACTACAAGGTAGTGTACAAGCATACAACACATTGCAGAAAGATAGTGAACTTGAGAGCATGGTATCTTCTCGGTTAGAGCACGAATGGCCAAACTCGTTCAGGGTCCCATGTGAAATCTCATCTTTTTTCTTATCCTGTTGCTCGTTTCCCGCTGATCTCCACCAATTCTAGTTGCAGTGATTAAATACAACTTACAAGTTTACAATCTCACCATATGCCACTCGAGGCAAAGGGGTCTAGCAATTCTGGCCTGCTACTTCAACATAAGACTAGCTCTCATATAGTTTATAAAGTACATGAATGCAGTGATAATAACTCAAGAAACTGGAACGCCTGGAACCTTTCGAGCATAAGCCAATACCATCACAAAGTCCTTTGCTGATGAACCAATAATTGCTGGAATTCTTTCAGATGTAGTAGTTTGAAGCCACATATCAACCAAACTGTTAAGTGGTAAACTGGGGGCTATTGATTGTCCCATACATCTAATCTCAACCTACAAATAAACTCGAGTCAGCACAACAAAAAGTAAAACAATTAAATCATGTATGTTTTCTTCAGTCAAGTTTATTGCAAGAACTCCCTCTCTGTCATACTTAGGGGCAACCATACTCGTCACTTATGGGTCATCTTCTTGGTAACCCGAAAGGAACATATTACAGTTAACATTGAGCATTACACATGATAATTCCTCATATTGCACTCACGTAACGTAGACAGTTACCTGACCCAAAGTTGAGTTCAACCCGTTCAAAACCAGACCGAATGAACATTGCACCCAATGGCAATTAATATTATAGAAAATCATGTCCCCCACTAACTTCAATTGTACATCACCAAGGAAGATGTATAATGTGAATAAATGGATGTGTTGTTCGTTGATTTATAAATAACTAAAATCAAGCCAATTACCTCGTCTTCGCTCTTAAGATCCAACTTCCTCACCAGGTATTTTTGGATGAAAGAAACTGGAATGTTACCGTCCCTGCAACAGCAGAAGATATGAGAAACATTGAGGAAAATACGCAAGAATTCATGTCATAAAATATTACTTATAAATATTGGTCCCTTCCTACTACAAATGGACTACTCAATCTAAATTTTGGCGCACAGAAAGTTTCCCAACATGAGCTTCTCTTTCTACGTGTCTTCCACTGCTGACAGCTATTGCTTATCCATCCCCAATGATTATCTTAAGCCGCCTTCATTATTTTTCGTCATGCCTCCATTATCCAAGCCTTTGCAGATCCTTGCTAGTTATACATCCAAAACTACTTTGTAAGTCAGATTACATGCGAATTTAGGTGCCATCAGGCCAATCATTGTCAGATTATCTTATTAGCAACTTCCAGAGCAGACCTCTTTTTCTGCATTGCCATTTTACCCTTTTCAAATCTTCCCAAAAACTGCTCTATTTCCATTTAGCATTCTTATGAACCGTTTAAGAATTTTAATGTCAACATATCAAATTGCAAGGCCCTTTTTGTCTGTGATTTTCCTTTTTTCTTTTCAAAGTTCCCAGATCACAAGCACGCTTCATTTCATGCGTTCATTACTACCATCATATTACTGTTGGTTATAAGCCATTAAAAGTTAACAACTGTGATTTCTGAACTTTGCTGGTCTGGAGATAGGATGCTGGGTTGGTATATAATTAGTTGTTTGAAATTGGACAGGTCACCAAGATATAGACCAAACCAGAACAAAGAGATAAAAAAAGGGGATGGATACTTCATAGTCTTTGTCCGATCTAGCTTCCATATATTTCAATCTTCACTTGAAGAGGAGACCATTTTGAGTTCAAGCTCAAGGACCTTAGTCCTATTCATGAAAACATAATCAGATGGAGGGCATACTAACTATTAGTAGTGATATTCTTCTATTTCGAGCAAACGTGGATGCGACCATACCAGCACTAATGCACTGGATCCCATTAAAACTAAACATACTTAGGCGAGAGTAGTACTAGGATGGGTGACTCCCTCGCAAGTCCTCATGCTACAATCCTTGTTTACCCAAATTGGGGTTGAGGCATAGTTGTTGTTGCTTGCAATGTTATCAAAGGCGCAAAGCGCAAGAAAAATTCTTGAGGTACATTGGGGCTTTAAGTGCAAAACGCAAATAAAGCATGGGCTTTAACGAAGAAAGGTACAAGTAGAGAAAAAATACAAATATGTATGTATAGTCCTAGACTAATAATTATAAGTATGAATAGCAAATATATGGAGAAATAAATTGATTTTTTTCACAATAAAGTGAAATATTAATTGTTTAGGTTTGCCTCTTCAGAATTACGCTCATTGGCAAGAAAAAGTATGCCTTAGAGCCTTGATGATAACACTGAAGCGCCCGCTAAGCGAGGCGAAACGCTCAACATGTTTTAAGCCTCGCTTTAGGGCTTAAGCATGCCTTTGACGACACTTGTT
Organism: Nicotiana tabacum; assembly: GCF_000715075.1. Taxonomy (NCBI): domain Eukaryota; kingdom Viridiplantae; phylum Streptophyta; class Magnoliopsida; order Solanales; family Solanaceae; genus Nicotiana; species Nicotiana tabacum. The sequence continues at coordinate 54,478,701 of NC_134098.1, forward strand.
GCTTGTTGAATACTACCCCCTAGAAGACAGCCAACAAATGTAGGAGGATTGGTCCTACTAGTCAGTATAACAAATCTAACCTCGTTCATCAACAGTAAAGTAGGACCTTTTATACCAAAGCAAACGATTAGCTTTGAGAGGTCAACCTGAGTGTTGCTGACCTAATATAAACAAATAATATGTCCTTCTCTAAAAGCTTAAACTTTAAAATGAAGTGGTCACACACTTATGATGAGCAGGCAAAGTTTCTAAATTCAAGCCTCACCTACACGAGGGTACACAATTCAAAATTGGTGATAAGAATATCCAAGGGGTGGAAACAAATGAAAATAAGAAATACAAAAATCTAAACCAATATATGGCAGGTGCGTAGGCAAACATCACTCTGAATATTGGAGGAACTTTTGGGCAGCAGAAACATGCTGCAAAAGTAAATCAGTTGCAGCACTGACGTGGAAGAAACCAGAGAATTCTTAGGCTTGAGGGGCGTAGACTAAAAAGCAACTGTGGTAGTGTAGCTGGGAAATAGGCAAGAAGATGGAAAACAAGAAATTATGAATGCAGTAATGCTAGATCACAACTGTTGCTACTTCTAGCCTTCTAAGAAAAAAGTAGAAATAAATGAGTTTAACAAATAGACACTCTATAGTCTATAGTACACTATTGTTGTACTTCTTAAAAAATTAGAATAATTACACCTAAGATATTAATGTCACAAAAGGGGGATATATCCCTATAAAAGGAGAATACATATCAAAAGGAGCTATGCAAGAATATTGCTCTCTACAGAAGCCATCCAACAGCTCGGAGGGGAATCAGATTGGTTTACCAATGGTACTTCTAATACCAGAAGAAAGTGGTACAAGAAGGACTATTATAAGCCACTATTTTCATCATTCACCTGATTGGTCAAATAACTGTGAACACCACATAAGATCCAGCAAGAGACTGAGTTAGCAACTATATGCTAGAGAGAGAGGCAATACGTAAGGAGCTATCTTAAAATCAAGAGAAGACAAGGAACATAAAGGCACTTAACTAGGCATGAACATCCATTTTATTATACTACCCAAGGTGGCGCAGTGTTATCATCATGAAGCAAGTAGCTAGCTTGTAGTTTACAGCAACTTTGCAAGACAGGTCTCTCATAAGTAGTTGCAATCCCTAAGAAATACTGGCCTGTAAAAGAAAATCCTATCCTGAAAGGGGAGAATTAATCCTCCAGCAGTTTTGTCCTAGTAACCCATCCAGTACCTTAACTCTTATCTTCAGCATCTATTAGCTATGCTCCAGAACTGGCTTCCTCCACAGAAAGAAATCCAAATTATAACTGGGGTTCACATCATAACCGTCTTGGAAGGTAGGTGTCGGACTCACCCATCCAGTTGACTAAAATTGATAAAAGACCAATCACTGGCTTACTCCAATTGTTTAGAGCATCTAAGACTATTCCAAGACCAAATGCAAAAGACTTGGTGAGAATCCACTAAGTAATTTTCTTAAAATAATGCCCCGGGTCACCTTTTGGGTTGCTCCATAGGTAAATCCCTCATTGAAGCCAGTTGGTCTCCTTCACAAAGGTGTAGTTAGCACCCATTTGTTATAGAAAAACATAGGTAGGTTTGTAGTAAGAAATTCTTTGCACTCATGATTGTATTCAGTCATCTAAGTGCAAGGGTCATGTTACTGCATGTCATTTCCAGATGCTCTCTGCCCACACGGGTTTCCTAGGATAAGTATATGGTCCCAGATAGCATACCCAACTGCTTTTAACCAGCTGGTTCTGTCCAATTTCAAAAGCAGGGCTAGTTGTACACCCATATCTGATTGTAGCGACTGTTGAATAATGGAAAAGAAGTGTGCAGGAAAGCTCCAACAAACAAACATAGATTGATACGCGGAGCTAAAGAGAACCTACAGAACTGGCTCGCCAGCACTTTCCTTAGACTGGATTTGCGATACCCGGTCATCAAAAAGAAGAAATATAATTTTTTTTTTTTAAACTAAGTAAATCTACCCAAAAAGGACATCAAACAGTTCTAGAAAGATAACAACACCTTGTAAAAACAAAAGGAAGTTAAACGAAAAAGAAAAACTAGAAAAAAAGAATCAACGACATAAAAAACCAAACCAAAAGGCATCATCAACAACATAGAAAAACATTGACCAGAAGCACAAGCAGAAAAGAGATGTGAAAGCTGTGGCAGCTATTGTTTTTACTTTTTATTTTTTTATATTGGTTTTACTTTTTAGTTTTTGAAATAACATGACAAAGAAGACCAGTTTCCTCATTGTTTCTGGAAATCACCATTAAATCTCTCCATTTAAAATTGAACATCGAGAGGCATCTTGTACATACATATTGACTTGGTTCATCTACTAAGAGTACAAATATGGTTCTTTATGCCCCTAGGGCTTTTGTTCAGTGGAAAATATAGTTCAGCAGTGTAGACGCATGTCAAGAGTTTGAATCCTCTTATTAACCAAGTTTGGTATTTAAGTGGAGAAGTATAGAGGGGCGGGCCATTATCCACTGATTTTTTAAGCTAAGAACAGCAGATTTCACATTTATAAAAACTTATGGTTCTTTTACGAAAAGTGGGTGTAGAAATGAGGTGATAGATTAACCATGGTTTATTTATGGTTGGAGAGTGTAGAGTACCTTTCGTTTTTCAGTAGTTGGAAAGTGTAAACATAGCACCATTTTGGCAAAATTTATACGTTATTTCTTTTAATATATCGACGCTAGATCTAATAAGTTCACAATGAGTTTTAAGCATTGTAAATGATATTTATATACATGAAATAATATTATTTTAAAAGAAAATAATTATGAAAAAATAAAAAAAATATACAATAAATAATAAAAGCAAGGAAAATATTTAAAAGGTAGAAAAAAACAATCGCGATTACCAACCACCACATTACGGGACTTTACAAACCATGACCACCATCGATGCACTTGACATGTTACTATGCCCTAACCTCGAAGGCGACACCCGTAAAACCTCTAGTAGCGATGTTGTCGTTCAATGTAGCCTAGTGCGATTGGCTAATGCTTTGTTCTCGGCATGCCGCTGGGCCTAACGGGCCCTCTAATTGTGATGTTATCGTCGAGTGCGGCTTGTTGTCATAGTCAATGCCTTTGCCCTCGAAAAAATACTTAAAATCAAGAAAGGAATCGCGTGAAACGGATAAATGAGCGTAAAGTTATGTCGTTTTGAGGTTTTACACTTCCGCACCTAAAATGGAAGGAGGAAAGGTATTAAGTGAATTTAGAGCACAAGGAATGTCGGACGCGATCATACCAGCACTAACGCACCGGATTGCATCCCTCTTTTTGGCAAAATTTGCACGTTATTTCTTTTAATATATCGACGGTAGATCTAATAAAATCACAATGAGTTTTAAGCATTGTAAATGATATTTATATACATGAAATAATATTATTTTAAAAGAAAATAATTATGAAAAAAATAAAAAAAAAACAATAAATAATAAAAACAAGGAAAATATTTAAAAGGTAGAAAAAAACAATCGCGATTACCAACCACCACCTTACGGGACTTTACAAACCATGACCACCATCGTTGCACTTGACATCTAGTGGGTTCAAGATTTAAGATGTGGTAACTAAGGATTTTTGGATTTGTTCGGTGGCTGAGAACTTGAGATTAACGTTGGATTATGAAAGAGACTAGGAGCATTTCTGTATAATTATCGATTCTGCGAGGCAGTGTTTGAGAGATGGTAGAAACAACCTCAAATTCATAGAAGGTCTCTTTAGAGTAGGCATTTCAGTTTGAGGTACTATTGGGTCAATAAGAGGGAATAAAGTGGCTTACGAGTCTTACAGAAACCGCATGAATACCACACTTGCATGAATTGCACGGTGATTGACAGGTGCATACAGTATTCAGGATGTAGAGGAATCTACATCTAAGATAACGTTTTTACTTTTTTGGACTACTTTTAAGTAAATTCCTCAAGCTAATTCAGGGAGAAATGGATAGCGATCTATCTGATTATAGGAACCCGTTATACTAACATTTTATGTTAGAATAGAGAGTTGGTACAATTTCAAAGTCAAATCAGCACCTTCAATTTAGATTATTACTTTCGACCATTGCTGGTCTATAAACGATTGCTCCCTAAATGATGCGAGAATATACTGATCAGATGTGATTAAATGCTAAAAATAAAGGTAATTTAAATCAACTGCCCAGCTTGTTAACACAGCACATTGAATGTACTCAGATTTAGAGCATGTTCTCTTATTATATAAGTGAGAGTTTATTCTACAATAAAGGTCAGTTTCAGTGCTCCTGACGCAACATTAAGTAGTTAGCATAATTAGCTTCTATCATGTATCTTTATGCAACGTAACTATGACTTCTCCATAGCCACCGCAGTAGACAAGTTGCAGAATTGTGCAGTGCTGGAAAGAAATGATGTCACCTTCGTACCTCAGGAAGGGTTGGAAAAGCTTATCAAATTTGTAAGAACCAAAATTCATGCAGCTAAAATGTTCTTGGTACAACCATTGTGAATTCTAAGTGCATAATAAGATGTTTCAAGGAATAAAATGCACTTACTTTATTCTCAAGTAACTTGCAGAAATCTGTGGCAAGGGTGCATCTCCCTCCCTGACACAAATAATTTGGAGAATTAAAAACATTGGATATTCGCTCTTGTCTTAGAAAAAGTAAAGCAGAAAAATTCTATAAGATAAAAGCAGATTCTCACTGGTCTTCAAAGGCCACTAATGAGAACCATATTGGATAGATTCTCCTTTCACATTTGGCACTGGTTGCATCCAGTACAGTTTGCGGTGAAATATTAAACTCTCCAAAAGCTGATGCCTTCTTTTGGCGAATTCTACATGATTTCTTAGGTTTATCAAATTCTTGAGGACCAGGATCACCATTATTATCATCCTTGATCTTCAATTTGTGCCCATGTTCTTTGACTTTAGTTTTACGGACATGACCCTCACGGTCATGAGAATGCAGACCTTCTGACTTAGCGGTAGAACCCTGTGAGGTAAACCTCGAAGATTTGCTCCTGTTTGCTGCTTCTACCAAACAATTTAAAGGTTTCCACAAATCAAGTTTGCCTTCCCACTGTTTATTGCCGTTCGCAATTTCCTTATCAGGTGTAGGGTGGTCAGAAGGCTCACCACTGGAAGAATTCTACAAAAAATTGACATGATTGACTGTAACAATAATACTGCAGGTCTTTGCATAACATTGACCAACGACAAGACCTCAACGAAGTCCAAATTGAGGCATAGCACCTAACATCTGAAGAACATGACTTACCAGCCTTATGTTCTGAGTGAACTTGTTCAAAGTCTCAGGTGAGCTAGAGCTATCCAGCTGATCTTCTCCAGAACCTTCTTCTTTCTTGACAGGTTTCTCAATTGAAAAGGCAGAACCCCGTAATGTTTTTCTTGCCACCGATTTTGATCTTCTTCCTGTCATTCCAGTTTGTGTAGATACTCTTGGAGTGCTGACCACAAGTGACGAGAGCGATCTCTCCTTTCTCCTTACTGGCAATGCAACTGAAGGCATAATTTCAGGTGCGTTCACCTTTCGCCTCTTATAAGGGAATACCTTTGCTCTCACATCCTGCAGATTATGATCTGGCCTGTTGTAAAATAATTAAAAAAACAAATAACATTCTCAGGGAAAATTCCGTCTTTCACCCAACCGTAGAAGAAAATATAACATGCATAAGAGGCAGCTACATGCATGAAAAAGCAGAACAAAATCGTGCCAGAAAATGAAGATTAACTGAGTTGTAGCCTAACATAACTGGTGAAACTTGATGAGCTATGCATTTGGGTACTTAAGTAATAAATTTTACCTATCATCACACACACACACACACACAAACTCATTTATTATAATGAGACATACATCATCTGTTCTCCACATATTATAGTTTGCTCTCTACACTCCCATCTGTTGTGTGTTGCCTCTCCTTTACTACTTCAGAAGTTTCTAAGATAATCAAAAGTGAACTTTAAATCCAACAGCTACAGATTCCAATTTTATTGGATGATATAGAAGTCTGCCGATGTTTTCTGCTGCCAAGTTTTCCTCCTTATATTCCCAGAATCAATCTCTTCTTGTTACCTTATTGGTCTTTCTTCACAGAACCTCCAAATTGAAACAGGAATTAATTGTAAATACTGATCCAAACCCATAACTCGGTAAAAGGCAAATATATCAAATTGTTGTGGGATCAACATTGTTTTAAGGGACCTTAAAGACCAAACAAGACTTAACATATCCACAAGAGAAAGAATCAGATCTGACAAAGGGTCAACAAGTAGCACACAGAGGAAAAAATGAGAGAAGTCCACCTGAGATGGTTTAACCATGTCACTATGCAGATCTCCAAATACACTAGTGCGTAAGGTACTAAAAGGAGAAGAGAGGCAAACCTAAACCCATATGGAGGGTCAGGGATTTGTTTCAAAGACCAAATAACTTTCGTGATCAATGTGGACTTAATAAGTGCAAAAACAGTGAAGCAATGGATCCAGATAGACAATAAAACTAGTTGGGATTCAGGCTTCGCTGTTATCACACTAACATTATGTCCGGTGTCCACCAAAAGTCTTTTTAATGTGATAAGAGACTTGCACGTCAGTGTGGAGACAAGTATCAAATTTAGAGAACTTATAGTTTTACAGAACTCCTTATTTGCATTATTAGACAGATTATTTAGTATTGGAGTAAACTAGATTGAATAGATTTGAACAGATATAGAGGATTCATACTACAGATCCCAGTTAGTTTCGGATGGACACATAATTGATTGAATGATTAAACGTACTGTACAAGAGTTGGTGCACGTCTAGTCATCGTAGTGACACATAAGAGGAAAACTACCCCCTAGAGCACTATGGTCTGTGCTCAGTATGTTTAGAGAAATCCTAATCCATCTATGTCCAGGAAACGCAAAATGTCAACAAAAATTTAGCATGGCTGTTTCTTTGAAGATGGACTTCATAAAGAAGAAAGGCGAATGTGGTAAAGGAAAGAAATTCCCAAATTTGATGAGCATGTCACATTGCTCTCAAATTAAACATAGAACAATCTTGAGCCAGCAAGAAGTCTGAAGACAACAAATATATCCAGGCATGTAACCTCTAGCTAAATAACCATACTGAAATCACATAGCTGCAGTTTCCACCTAATTTCTTTCCCACGGAAAAAGCCTGCACTTTATAGCTGCATACCAAACTCCAAAGGAGCGGTGAACATGGTACAGGCTTAATGATGTTAAGTTTGGTAGATGTAGAAAATTAAGTTAATCGATATAGATGGAATCTTCTAGTCAAACTCTCTACAGACTTCATGATGTTAAGTTTGGTAGGCATAGAAAATTAAGTTAGTCAATATAGATGGAATGTTCTGGTAGAACTTCCAGGTGACGGAAAAAAAGTTTCTGAAAAATATCTAAAGCTAAAACTTTCTGCCCGAATACGTCCACTGAGTACTACTTAAGCACACTCTTTGCATTTAAGAAAATAGAAAGGGAAAAGAATAAGAGCTAGAAGATAATATGACCTCAATTTCTCTAAAGGAACACAGCCTAAGTCGATATTGCAAATTGGACAGTGTTCCGTTTCTTCATCAGACAACTTTTTGTAGATGCATTTCCTGCAAACTGAGTGAAGTTCCAGAAGGAACAGTGTCAAAGCAGTAGTCATCTTTTTTGCAAAAGCAATTGCTAGTTTCAATAATACTCAAACCAAAATGCAGAAAGACAACATTTTTATGTAAAAGGAAAAAGAAGAAAGTAAGCTAAGTTCAACTCATTCATCATGTTTCACACCATATACATGAATGCAAGATCGTAAACTCTTGTATAAAAAAATTAACTTTCTAGAAATGCTTAGATGAATAAAGAAACATCACGCTCTCTTGCGCGCAAAAGATAGCAATTTAGCAATAACATAAATTAACACCTCTGCTGGACTCCAATTTGTAACTGAGATCACATTATCTAAAGTAACAGAAAAAGAAAATATATACTGTACGATACAAATAAATCAGGTCAATCAACAGCATTCAGTTGAAGCTTCAATTAGACACTACGAACTGTCCTGATCAGCTCAAAACATGTATCTCCCTAGTCACAAAAATAAGCAAATATAGCTGAAACGGAAACATCCAAAAAACAAAATCACCAATTTCCCGTAGATAATCATTAGCGCAGAGGAAATAACATGTGATCGATTTACTGAAATGGGATCGATCAAACAGATAGCTCGTTCCCATTTAGTTGAGAAAACCAAGTATCCTATCTTCGATTACACCTGCTTTAAAAATCGCTCAAACAATGAGCAGGCAAAGAGGTATACACAATTCCTAAAAAGTAAACCCAGATCGTAAAAATGACTGAAACAGTAATCAGAAAACCGAAAGCAATTCAAAATTCAAACAGCTCACATTGAGTACCCCACATAGTATTTATAAAGAGAGAAATTAAAAGGGGACTCACACGTATGAAGACATTCGGAAATAGTAGTTGCATCTCTGAAGAGTTTATGACAAAGAGGGCATGTCATGCATGCCCCAATCCTGTCCCTCCTCACCTTCACCGCTTGATTCGACATTTATATCTGTATTTCTCAGTATATCAGCTACCTCCCCGCTCTCAATAAACAGTTTTGAGATTATAATTTAGACCCTTTTATCTCTCAAATCCACGTACTCAAGCGGTGCATGCTAGAAACGCCACCGTAACACATGGAATTTACGTTCATTCCTCGCTCTTTATCTGCATTCAACCCACAAACAAAGAACGTCACAATTATCACACCCAAAGTTAGCTTTGCGACAAACAGCAGAAACGGATTTAATAATAAGAGACCTGTTGAATCTGCGATTTGATTTGGGGTAAAGGGAACGTGGATTTGATGATCTCTTGTTGCTGTGCCTGTGTATATAACTGCGTTGTATTGTATTTGGGTTTGGGAGTCGAAATCGAGGGTGTTTTTGGTTTTGGGGGGGGGGGGGGTGCTTTTTATATTACTCCAAAGTAATAATTAGTATATGTTATTTTTTGGTTTTATTAAATGCTATGTATTTAATATGAGGGCTGGGTGTTAAAATGCGCCGTGGAGAATGGGGATGAAGAGTGTGGGCTGCTGATTAATATTCGTTGTGTTTGGTATGCGTGAGCGTGACGGCGGTGCTGCTTAAGGGCCACAGAGAGGGTGGTTTGGATATTAATTGCATCTCGCGGCGCACGTTAGCCTGCTAGGAGATTTTTTCTAAGAAAAATATTTTTCGTAATTAATCTCAATTAAGTGATATGTAATTTTACTTTAGTTAAAAACTATTTGGTTTAAATAAAATATCAGGTGTAAGTTATTATTTTTATGTTCTTTTCTTAAGTAAAATGCCTCAAGAAAAAAGATGGAGATGTAGAAGTTGGTTCTTGTTGTTAGTTTGAAATTTCCTTTTATATTTAATTTATATACTGAAGAAGAATTTTACTTGCTCGTGTAATTTAATCAGTCGCAGCATGTTACCTACTATTTTTCTAATTTATTGCTCCATAAGTAATTGTCATAGGAAGTAAGTATAAGATTTTATTTATTACTTTAAGAATATATTCCTCAAATACATTAATTAATGAGATGGGGTTAGGAGGTTCATAGTTGAATTTGCATAGAATTCACCGTGTTTCAGAAACAGAGTAACGCGGTTCAGTTCCATGTTCGACCTAGGAGATGTCCGAACTCCAACTCAAAGTCAAAAGTAAATCCTCTTCTACTGTACATTCCAATGAGGACGTGTCTCTTGTGCCCTGAAAAAACTTTTTTTTTTGTCTTTTGACCCTCCTGTTTTTACCAAATTAAACTACCACTTGGTGTTTCAATTATCACTAAAGTAACTCTTGTTCTTTTATAATCATTTGTCATTGATTATTAGTTCGGCCGTAGACAACTTTCAACACAGGAGTCCGAAACCCAAATATTATTCTTTTAGACTCAAAGAACTAAAATATATTGGAAAAAAACTGGCAATCATAATATGTATAGTGCGGTAGTTCACCGCGCTATACCTTAACGACACGTTTGTCCGTTAAGGTATAGCGCGATTATTCACCGCGCTATACTTAATTATTGAGCCCACCAATAATTCTTCTGGTATTAACTGACACACCAGTATTTCAACAGGGTATAACGCGGTGAATTAGCGTGCTATACGTAAAATTTAGGCCCACTAATAATTCTTCTGTACTTAATTAACAGACCAATAATTCTACTGGGTATAGCGCGCATATTTAAGGCGCTACACATCACTTTTTCCTTATTTAAAGAGTTTCAGTAGGTTTTGTAAAAATCCATTCAGAATCCTTCAAGTCTTCCGAAATATTTGTTCGCTAAATATTTGTTCGTTAAGTTATTTTGTATTTTGTCATAATGTCTGAAGAGCGAAGATTTAGGGTTTCATTATATTGGGGGGTGAGGTTGTGATGGAGAACAACTCAGTACACTATAGTTGTTCTCCACAGTGTCATGTTAAGTTACCACTTACAATGGAGAACGATACATTGGTATCGTTGTTATGTAAAAAAATAAGTGTGAGCAAACGTTCGGTGAATATTAAAGTAACCGGAAGATATTCGTATTTTGTTACTCAATAATGTGCCTTGCAACTTTGAGATCAGTGTGTATATTAATAGTCATATTTTCTAAGGGACGCATAACACCATACCACTTGTCATCAACCAAATCAGTATAGCAACCTAGCATATTTTTTTCAAGGTAGGGATAGATAGTGTTAAGACGTGTTCCATGGGGACCACGACCTCACCGACCCACCACGCCCTCGTGGGATACCTCTTTCTCTCTGGGCACGCCTGCCACGTCGACCACGTTCAGGCTCCATTGCTGGCCCACGATGGTACTGCTCTGGCGGTAGATAATCAGCCTCGTGTCCCAAGCGCTCGTCATCTCGGGCTCGCCTCAATGTCCGGGAAGCCAGATCTGTAAACTGGCGGCCATACTCGTGCAAAGTTGTCGCTCCCTCGCCAGTATGTTGCTGCATCTGCAGCCCCAACTGGTAGAACAGATGTAAGCCAATAGCCTGCACAACATGTAAAATATTAATTACGGAACTCTAGGTTGACGTTATAAGTAAGTATAACAGGTAACATACCAGTGCCTCATGCCCCCCGACGTATGGAATGTACCGACCACCAGCGCGATGAACGGGATTCCCAACAAAAAGTCTGGTAACGCTGCGGTACCAGCCCATATACTGATGCTCACCATGCGTACGCTCAGGTGGAGAGGGTGGGGGAATCAGGTCATGCCGACGGTCCCAAATCTTAATTTGCGCCTCTAGCCAGGCCAAGTATGTTTGGTCAACCCTGGAACGATCATCCCACTGGTAATGTGTCCTAAGCCAAGCGGGTGGAGTAGGTACAAGCTGCGTTCGACCAAACTGGCGAAGAACTCGCTCGGTGGGATGATGCTCGACAATATCGAGACACATCAATGGGACGGAAGAGCTCCACATAAGTCGGTCGCTCGAGCAATAATCGGGCAAACCAGCTATTAGCTCATCGTTGTATGGCCTCCATATGAACTATTAAGTAAAAACATGAATCGTGAGTAAACGCAACACATATAAAGCCAGGCCAAGTAAACTTAAGTATACATGTACTTGCGCGCCCTCCAGCAAATCCAACAAATTCCTACAATAGAGGAGATTATGTCGAGCCTCGACCTCGCATCTGTAGCCTCGCCTATCAACCCATCTCCTAGCTAAAGGGAGAAATGATGAGTGGTGCATCCGGAGCGATGGGTGGTAGAGGTGGTTGCAACTGCAGGAACCGCTTCCAGGCCCAAACTTAATATACAACGTGGACATAAAATTTAAGGTATATTTTTACTATGTATGTTATAATCATGAAAATAATTGACTATGTTTTCATCTGCAGCAACGGCAAATATCTGGCAACTTCTCACTGCCCATGCTTGCTCGGCACATCTGCCTATACAAGTAACCTAGAACAGTTGCACCCCAGTTGTAACTAGGTAAATCGTCTAGCCGCTCAAGATGATGAAGAAATCTCAAGCTGACTAGGTTTCCCGAAGTGTTCGGGAACAATACCCCACCAAACATAAGCAGCATCAACAATCTCGTGTACCGGTCGATATGAAGATCCGGTGTATCATATGTAATGTCCGCATCCATCACCTTTAGATGCAGCCGGACGGGCGTCAACTGCAAATGACTGGCCCCATTTAATGCAGCCTCCTCCGCAGGCTGGAAACCGGTGAGCCGCTGCAACATCTCCAGGTACTACAATCCCGTATATTCTCTGAGAGCATGCAGGTAAGCTACAGGATGTCCATTAACCGGCAGCCCATACAGAACCTCCACATCCTGAAGCGTGATAGTAGCCTCGCCAATGGGTAAACGAAACGTGTGCGTCTCCGGTCGCCATCGCTCTATCAATGTCATGATCAATGACTAGTCCAATTGCAACCGGCCGATCACTATGATCCTATAGAAACCCGTATCCTGAAGGCATTTGACTATACAGGGATAGAGTGGGTGGACCCTAAGAAAGTCCCACATATCATCTACCCGTCTAGCGCAAAATGTTTGGGCCAAACACTGCCCCTCTCATATGTACGAAGACATATGCTCGGCCTGTAGCAACAATAGCTCTAGCGATTCAGGTCCGGGATGCACAGGCAGAACCTCCATGACGACTACTGTAAATTGAACAATATTAATTAAAGTATTTTTCTTTTTCATTGCTTAACATATTTAAATATATTGCAACATCTTTAATATTAAAATTTATTCGATATTTTTACTATATTGTTAATTAGGTTGATACATTCGATATTTTTATATGTTACTTTAATATTTTATATGTTAGTTTACTAAAGTCACATATTCATATATGTACAACAATAACATCTAAATAAGATTAATTATTCCTAAAATAATAATTTATCTATTTTACTAATCTTTTAGCAAATAACTAATCTAAACTGGATAAAAATAATAAATTAATTTAACTACAAATCAATCACGAAAAAACATATACCAAAGTAAAAATTAACTAATTAATATTTTTTTAACAACTAATAATAATTTCTCTATTTTACTAATTTTTTTATCACACTAATAATATAATCCGGATAAAAAATAACAAATTAAGTAAATCGCAAAACAATCACGAAATAACATAGAACACGGTAAAAGGGCATTTTTTATACATGAGTTTTAACAAAACAATAAGTCGGAATATCTCGATTCAAAATTTTTGGAAAGTTGAAGATTTGGTGATTTGGAGCCGAAACAAGCAACCCACTACGATATAACGCCTTAGATACGATGTGGGACCGAGAATATACACTTTTTGTTGGACCGATGGGCTCCACTCGAGTTTTGTTTCGTTAAAAATGGAGGGGGGACCGCTGGTTTTGGCTCGGTTTTTAAGGGGGAGGGGGGGGGGCGTTCAATTTTTGGGGAAGAAGATGGTATTTATGTAGGTATAGCGCCCTTATTTATCGCGCTATACTATAGCGCGGTAAATAAGGGCGCTATACCTTGCGCCCATTTAAGTTCAAATATACCGCGCTATATATATTATGGTCGCTAGTTTTTTTCCACATATTTTGGTTCTTTAAGTCCAAAAGAACCATATTTTGGTTCCGGACTCTCCAACATAGACCAACTTTTCTTCATTTATCTTAATTGTTCAACTTTAGAAAGTTACCCGCTTGATCTATGCGCCAAGACATTATTTCTTTTGAGAATATAGCATTAATCTTCTCCTTCATAAAATTGTCAAAATATTACAGCATTATCGATTTTTCGACGAGAAAACGGAGGGAGAGAACAGATCCATGAGATTGTAATCAAGGTCTGAGACCCTTCGTATCAAGATCAAGGAAGAGCAAACGATATATTCCTCATCGAATGCAGTAAAACAATGCACCCCGGGCCAAGTATAATAAGTCATATATCTCGGGAGACATGATGAGCGGTTGTTCATGGCGGATAGAGGGTCGTGATACTCGCCATCAACCGGATGTCATGGCACGAATCTCGCTCGATGTCGATTGTGGATCAACAATTACCGGGAACGGAAGATTTTTACCTTTTTAGCTACTATTACAGTTTTTGCACATTTGTTCTGTTCTTCATTCACGATTGGGCTTGAACCGGGAGTCCAACCGAGGACGAGGTCATTGGTCAGTCTAAGCTCAGGCTTGGCCATAACATTGCAATTGGTTTGAACGTTTATTTCATCCGTAAATCATTTATTTGATATTCCTAATTGTTCGTGTTGAATTAAATCATATTTCTTTAAAATCGCATATAAATTTAATTGTTACCCAGTTTTGGGGTAAACAGTTTGGGCCCACCATGGGGCTAAGGATAATAGTGCTGATTTGATACGAATCTCCATAACACACCCTATTTTATGCTTGTTCTTTGAAGTCTTAATTTCAGGGCAGCCCAAAAATGTCAAACTCTCAGTCTGCTCACTTGAACATTGACGTTGAGTCTGGCCATCACGGCGAAAACAACAATTTGGTGCCCAGCAACAATGTGCCTCATGTCGGTCGTAACAATGTCCCAACCATCGACCTAGTCGATGCTAACTCGTAGGTGGATATCAACATCAAATATCCAACTGATCCCGAAAATAATGTTGTGACGAGTGCAAAACACAATACGAAATTGATGCTCGCTAGCCAAAGATAGTATAGTTTAATTATCATCTCCACATGGATTGAATTTAAACAATGCTCAAGTAATTTCTAGCTTAATATTATTCAGGATGATTAACACTTTGGTTGGGATGATTAATAACTAAAATTAACTATGAAACTAAAATAATTTACAATTGATCACAGAAAGACAAGAGTTGAGCAACACCGAAATATAAATGAGAGAAATAAGAGTCATGACAGGATAGGTGCAAGATAGCTATTTGGGATCTAACTCTAGTTCAATTCACTCTAAAGTTCTAATGATTCTCACTAATTCACTTGATGATTAGTTCAAACGTGTAGTCAGGACTCCTCTATTGATTAAATATTAACTCTACGAGGTGAACTAATATCAGCATTGTGAACATATGTAAACATGCGTTAATGGATTAGTCTTGAGGAAAACCTCTCTTGAATATTCTCCTAACTTGATTTAATCAACAATTTAACAAGCCTTTTTGATTACTTAAAAGAATCATTGAATTAAACCAAGCAAAATAATGCAAGGATAATCACTAAAGTATTCCTCTTTCGATTAAATAAACGGGTAAACAAATCAAGTCAAAGCTCCATAAACGAATTCAAGCAAAGAACTAGAGTTAAAATCCACAAATATCATTCAAAATACCATATCCGTCAAACCCTAGGGTGAACTACTCCATATTCATGAAGAAAGTCATCACAAATAGAGTTAAAGAATAAGAAAACATAAATTCAATCCAAACTCTGGTGTTGAGTTGAGAAAAAAATGATGAATCCTTGTGCTTTGAGTCTCTAATGCTCTTCTAATCTTATGCAGGACAAAAGTTCCCTAAAAAATGTGTTTCCAGTGTATTTATACCAAGTAGGAACGAACCCGGACGAAACTACCCTCTTTTAGCCGAAGTGGGAAAACCTGCAAACTTTTTACACTTCATGCGTCGCACAGTGCTATGCAGGGTGCGTCGCATTAGTGCATTTTGCTTAGTTGTAAACTCTCTGAACTTAGCTTATCTAACAAACTTGTGTACTAATGTGTCGCACTATGCCACGCGCTATGTGTCGCGCTAATGCATTTTTCTGTCAGACCCAAACACTACAAGTCTTTGAACTTCTCAAATTTCTGACGAACTTTTGTACTAATGTGATGCATAATGCCACGCCTTATACGACGCACTTGTACATTTTTCTCTAGCACATGTGCTTTCTTCCAGCTTTCATATGCAGCGCCGGTCCACGAGCCCTAGACACGATCCCGGTTTAATTGTTTGGACTTTTAGTCAAACTTCAAAGCTCCAAATTATTCGATATATCTCTAAAACATCTTCTTAACGTGGAATCATCTCCTACAAAGCATAAAACATGTAATAAGTGCAAAACACCATCATTTAAGCTCAAACATGCTCAAAGTGCAGTAATTAAAGTGTAAAATGAAACTAAAACACGTGTCCCTAGCCTACTATCATGTTCGTGGGGGACCCCGACCAACAGCTCGATAAGCACCTGAAGGTGAAGGTGATGGGGTAAGCCTACGACTAATTTTCGAAATGATGTAAGCTCAATAAGCGACAATAGCGCAGCTGCAGAATCAAAGCCACACCCCCAATAGGGTCGAGCCTGAACAATCTCGGGAAAGCACTTGAAGAGATGAACAAATCACCGAGAGACCGGGTGAAGCCGAACCCGGGGTAAATCCTGAGGTAATGAAAATGCTTGAAGTGTTGACAAACGGGTGGAGTCAGGTGAGAAAAAGATTGAGGCTAATGACAAGAAGGTGGAAACATGCAATTCCAAGGTCGAACAGATCCCGGGAGCACCCCCGATATTGAAGGGGCCGGACTCCAAGAAGTTTATTCAGAAGCCTTTCCCTCCGAGCGTAGCACCAAAGCCGATCCCAAAGAGGTTTCGTATGCCTGACATCCCCAAATATAATGGGACCACAGATCCAAAACGAGCATGTGATCTCCTATACATGCGGGATCAAGGGGAATGACTTGGAAGACGATGAGATCGAGTCTGTATTATTGAAGAAGTTTGGGGAGACTTTGTCCAAGGGATCAATGATATGGTATTACAACTTGCCCCCAAATTCCATTGACTCGCTTGCTATGCTTGCAGATGCTTTTGTAAAGGCCCATGTCGGGGCCCTCAAGGTCAAGACCAGAAAGTCGGATCTTTTCAAGGTTAAGCAAAAGGATAACAAGATGCTCAGGGAGTTCGTGTCAAGGTTCCAGATGGAATGGATGGACCTACTACCGGTTGAAGATGATTGGGATGTTCAGGCATTCAATCAGGGGCTCAACCCCTAAAGTTCCTTGGCCTCACAACAGCTAAAACAAAATTTGGTGGAGTACCCGACGTTAACCTGGGCCGACATCCACAATAGGCACCAGTTAAAGATTAGGGTCAAGGACGACCAACTGGGGCCCCTTCTGGATCTGTTTACCCCATCAGGGCCGACGATAGATCTAAGAGGGCCATTGATCAAGAGCCAAGACCGATCTGGGATCGGTATCAACCATACAATGCGGACCGAAGGGGAAGCAGATCCAGGCGTCATCCTATAAGGAATGAGAAGAAAAGCAATCTAGGGCTCAGTGGTCGAGGCCTGATGAGCAAAAATGGGTTCGATAGGACGCTCGAGAATACAACTTCAACGTGAACGTTGCCAGCATCATGTCAGCCTTAGGATGCATTAAAGAGACAAAGTGGCCCCGGCCTTTGTAGTCTGATCCTACGTAGAGAGAGAAGTATAAATATTACGGCACTCACGGTCATAGGACCGAAGATTGCTGACAGTTAAGAGAATAAGTTGTCCGATTATTCAACAACGGGCCCCTCTGAGAATTCCTGACTGATTGAGCCAAAAACCACTTCAGAAGCATGGATGCCAACAATTATGTCGAACAAGAGGAGCCTCAACACATGATCAACATGATCATTGGAGGAGTCAATATCCCCCAAAGGCCCATGATAAAATGCACTAAAGTATCTATTACAAGGGAATAATGCACCCGGGATTATGTTCCTGATGGAGCCATTTCGTTCAGCGATGAAGATACCTGAGGGCATCGTACATACTCACAATGATGCACTGGTAATACCCGTACTTATCAATAAATCTCGAGTTAAACGTGTGATGATTGATCCAGGTAGCTCGACCAACATCATCAGATCAAGGGTCGTAGAGCAATTGGGATTATGGGACCAAATCGTGCCAGCAATCCGGGTATTGAATGGTTTTAACATGGCGTGTGAGACCACTAAAGGAGAAATAACCTTGACAGTGAACACCATCGGGACAATCCAAGAAACAAAGTTCTATGTGATCTAGGGGAACATGCGGTATAACGCTATATTCGGAAGGCCATGGGCTCACAACATGAAGGCAGTACCCTCGACCTTGCACCAGGCATTGAAATTTCCCACACCTGGGGGAGTCAAAATGGTCTACAGAGAACAACCGGACGCAAAGGAGATGTTCGTTGTCGATGAGGTAATCCCGGTACTCATGGTTTCAACATCAAGGAATGTGGAACCAACCAGAAAGGAAGAGATTAAATAGCAATCATTGATACTGGCCTCAGCCTAATCGGAGAAACATGAGGAACGAGGAGTACACAAGGAAGACGATTACGGCGTCCCCAGATCATTCATAGATTCTGATGACACCGATGCCACCAAATCGACGGTTGAAGAGTTGTAGCAAGTCATATTAATCGAACACCTACCGGATCGAAAGGTATACCTGGGCATGGGTTTAACCCCCGAGCTAAGGAAAAACTTATTAATTTTCTTAAAGCTAACGCCGATTGTTTTACTTCGTCCCATCTTGACATGATTGGGATCCCACCGGAGGTAGCCACTCACAAGCTGAGTTTGGACTTGAATTTCCACCCGGTCAAGCAAAAGAGGAGACCACAGTCCGATATTAAACACACATTCATCAAGGATGAGGTATCCAAACTTCTAAAAATAGGATCTGTCCAGGAAGTTAAATACCCAGATTCGCTAGCTAACGTAGTGGTAGTACTTAAAAAAGAAAATAAACTTAGGATGCGTGACCTGAATAAAGCATGTGCTAAGGATTCTTTCTCGTTGCCTAACATCGATCGAACGATCGACACAATGTCCGGGCACGAGATACTCAGTTTTCTCGATGCCTTCTCCAGGTATAACCAAATTCGGATGGACCTGGGCGATCAATAAAAGACCTATTTCATAACCAAATTCGACACCAACAACTATAGCGTAATGCCGTTTGTATTAAAGAACGTAGGTGCCACCTACCAACCCTTAGTAAATCGGATGTTCGAATAAAAAATAGGGAAATCAATGGAGGTCTATATTGACGATATGTTGGTCAAGTCCCTGCAAATATAGGACCATTTAAAACATTTACAGGAAAGCTTTGACATACTAAGGAAATACAACATGAAGCTAAACCCAGAGAAGTGCGCATTCGTGGTCAGTTCGGGTAAGTTCCTCGAGTTCATGGTATCCAATCGGGGGATAAAAATCAACTCCGACAAGATAAAAGCCATAGAGGACATCACCGTAGTGGACAATATCAAGGCAGTTCAAAGGCTGACTGGGCGTATAGCCGCATTGGATCGGCTCATCTCGAGGTCCTCGGAAAAGAGCCATTCGTTCTTCTCATTATTGAAGAAGAAGAATAACTTTTCCTAGACTCCAAAATGCCAGCAAACTTTGGAAGAAACAGTACCTATCAAGCCTACCTCTGCTACATACTCCGAAAAGGACGGTGTCTCCAATGCGAAAGAGCAACTGCTCTCCTCGGGGACTAATTCGGGAATCTGGACCCTCTTCATGGACGGTGCCTCCAATACGAAGGGGCCCGAGCTCGGTATCATTTTAAAACCACCTACGGGAAGTATAATTAGGCATTCTATTAGAACTACAAAATTGACTAACAATGAGGCTGAGTGTGAGGTCATGATTGCAGGTCTAGAATTGGCTAAGAGCCTTGGGGCCGAAGTGATAAAAGTCAAGTGTGACTCTCTCCTCGTGGTAAATCAAGTCAATGAAACATTAGAAGTAAAAGAAGAACGGATGTGGAGGTACTTGGACAAATTGCAAGTAACCCTACACCAATTTAGAGAATGGACCCTGCAATATGTACACCGAGATCAAAACAGCGTGGCTGATGCACTGGCTAACTTGGGATCGTCGGTCGATTCCAATGAATTCAGCTCGGGAGCAGTGGTGCAACTAATGAATTCGGTGATAGAAGAAGGTCGCACCAAAGTGAACTCAACGAGTTTAACTTGGGATTGGATAAACAAACACATAGACTACTTGAAGACATGAAAATTGCCTTCGGATCCCAAAGAATTGAGAGTCCTATGCACCAAAGCTGCCAAATTTAGTTTGGTCGAAGGGGCATTGTTCAGGAGATTTTTCTTTAGCCCACTATCCAGATGCTTAGGACCGGGAGAGACCGAATACACCATGAGAGAAGTTAATCAAGGCATTTGCGGGAACCTTTCATGGGCAGAATCTTTGGTTCGGAAGCTAATCAGAGCCAGCTGCTACTAAATCTAAATGTAGAAGGATGCAAAAGACTTCGTACAGAAATGCGATGAGTGCCAAAGACATGCCCCAATGATCCATCAACCGGGAGAAAGGCTCCACCCGATCCTATCTCTGTGGCTATTTATGAATTGGGGAATGGACATCGTCGGTCCCCTACCATGGGCACCCGGTAAAGCTCAATTCATATTATTCATGATCAATTATTTTTCCAAATGGGTAGAGGCTCAGGCATTCGAGAAGGTCCGAGAGAAAGAAGTCATTGAATTCATCTGGGATCATATAATATATCAGTTTGGGAAACCGGCCGAGATTGTTTCCGACAACAGAAAAAAATTCGTCGGCAGCAAGGTGAGTAAGTTTTTCGAAGATTAAGAAAATACTATCAACGCCTTATCACCCTAGTGGGAACGGGCAGGCAGAATCAACGAACAAAACTATACTCCAAAACCTGAAAAAGAGGTTGACCGGTTCGAAAGGAAAATGGAAGGAGATCTTGCCGGAAGTCCTGTGGGCATTCTGCACAACTTAAAAAACGAGCACATGGGCCACACCATTTTCTTTGGTCTACGTAGTTGAAGCCTTATGTCATGACCCAAACCGATGGGCCGCAACGGGCACCCGGTATCTTACTCGATCGAATACCAACATAATGTATCTTTTCGTATCATACTATCATAGTTAACTGAGTCGGAGAGGCTGCCGTGAGATAAGTAGGATACAACATGAAATACCAACTTATACTTAAGACATACGGGCCTATAAGGCCAAAATGAGCACTCTTACACTGAACATAGGCCGACAAGGCCATACAATCTTTCATATACATGACACTTGTCTACAAGTCTCTAAGAGAACATAGCATCATAAAGGTCAAGACAGAGCCTCGCCATACCAATCAACACATGTTCTAATCATACTGACCAAATAGCAACTCCGGAGCAATTGGAGCGCACCAACACCTTCCGCTGAGCTGATAGCCTACTTGGAAGACTCTAATCATGTCTAACAGGACCTGCGTGCATGAAACGCAACATCCCTAGACAAAAGGGACATCAGTATAAATAATGTACAGAGTATGTAAGGAATAAAAATCAATAAATAATAGACATGCAAGAAACATGGAGTAAAAGAATCGACATGTAAGTCTGAATAACTCTGTGAATCATTAATATTATAATGTCATGCATATGCGTACAAATATCATACCATGCTTAGGTATATGCGTTCATAACATCATCAAGCCTCAGAGGGCATCCCATCATATCATCTCGGCCACAGTGGGTAAATCGTCAACGTATATCAGCTGATCAGGTGGTGGTGTGTATATAACGCCATAACCTTTTTCCATATCCCATATACATATAATATACGAGTATATAACACCATCTGGTCATGGGTAAATGTACATGTATAAATGCATGAAATGCCTAAGAATTATGTTAATAAGATTTCTTGGATTGTCATAAAATCAATATGCCTTTCGGATACATTTTATCAAATACGTATTTTTCTAAGACCCATGAACAGAAGATATAATGTAATTCACATGGAGAATTAATAACATAGACACCCCTAATACTTCTATGAATAGAGTCATTTATGAAAATTATGCGTTTACTCATTTCGTTTGTATCGTATGGATCATGCCAAAAAGAAAGAAGGGATAGCCTTAACATATCTGAGCCAATTCTCTTGACAATCCTTCCAACACACGTCAATTTCGACAATATGTAATGGCAGATCGAAGTAGGGGAAAATTCATATGATATTCTTGAGAAATATTGCACCGTACTTCCTTAGAATCGCAAAATCCCATTGCTATTATAATATGGAGTCTCGTATGATTTTTCAAATCCCCTCACCTTCGTTCTTGGCTTTTCCTTTCTGTAAACTCCCCCCTCCCCCCAAATGAATTTTGATATCAATATCCAACATTACTCTCTAAATTAGGTAGAACGTACCCACTAATTCAATGTTTAAACTCTTTAAGAGTAAACCTCTACAAGCATCTTCAAACTTGCAACTTCATTCCTTCTTATAGAAAACTTAATATCAAAGAAAGTTCGACTTATAAGCAACTTGTCTCCAAGGATTTAAAGCACATAACAATTCTAACTTTAAACTTTTTTATAACTAGACTTTTGATAGAATGACCTTTTTTTCTCTTCTTATGTATGTCTCCTTATTATTTAATTGCCCAAAGTCAAGAGTCATTAGATCCTTCTCCAATTGCTGCCACGTGGGAGGCTTTGTCCCTACCTATTAATTATCCACAAATCCTTAATTAATTTGTTAACCCCCACTAACCAATAATTAACCAATTACCCACATAATAAGAATTATCTCAAATTACATAAAAAAACTACTCACTTTTAATACACTTTATACACCTTACTATCATGGCCATGTGGTACCTTGTATGGTATTAGTCCAAAAATACCGGGTATTTTAGCTCAGGGCGTATTTTATTCTAAAATGTCAAACTTCGACGAAATTTATTTTCTTTGATTTACTTACCCTCTCATCTTCACAAATTTACTCATCACGTGTTTGAAATAGCATACTGCTCATAATCTCAAAATAATCTCATTCCCGAACTTACAATAATTAACTTATAATGAAACTTTAACGTACGAAAGTACGGGATGTAATATCTCATTTCTGAGCTTATATCAATTTACTCATGGCGTACTTTTACGTACGAAAATATGGGGTGTAATATCATTCCCTCCTTTGGAACATTTGTCCTGGAATGTTGAATGATGCACTTATCATTCTCATAACCCATAGCTCTTGCTAATACTTTAATACTCCTCTTGCCATTTAGGCAACTGTTCTTTGAATAAATCCAAAGGCCAGGGCATTCCCACTTTTAGGCCGCTTTCTCACACCACGGTCTGTGGTCGGAATTCTTCCAATCTCGTAACTCTTGCTACCTTCTGTCATGCAGCCTATACAACTTTTTCCTTGTATGTGCGCCTATGCGACTCTTTTCTCCTTTTTCCTCCAGTTTTTAGCCAATCTATAGGCCTCACTTTGTAAGCACATACAGAGCTTGATAAGATGTCCCTTTGGGAATCTATAAGTACACTGGAGTTCTCTGCTTGGTACTTTGTTGAACTTACGAATATTGCTATATCTTATTTCATAGACCCGGTTATCCATTCGTATGACTTTACTGCATCTAGGTAGGTTATACTATACCATAATTCTTTCTTCGATTTATCGTTACTGAGGTCTGCTACCGAACTCCAGGTTACTTTCCTTGCCTATCCCATATGTATAAATCTAAGTCCTTTAATACTTCCTCATTACTGTTCATCTTAAGAATGACGGCCTAATCTTATCTCATACTTTGTGACTTTTGTCCATCCATTGTTGATTCACCTCAATATTGATCTACAATCTACCACTGATAACTTGAAACCTGTTACATAATCACTAGGGCTCACGTTGCATCATGGAACATTTGAAGTGATTTTTCCTGATCCACCTGGGGGCGATACGATATTATACTTCCATAATCGTATTTCATAGCATCCCAATGTGATTCTCCTTACGTAGGCATTTTAATCATGTACAATTCATTTAATCATTACTCAATCGAAGGCCCAATCAATCCTTTATCTATCACAATTACACCCTCATTGTAATATCAAGGTGCTATTCTATCTCTTCTAAATGCCATTAGTCTCAGACTTTTTTAAGTTCATTCAGGATATACTGAGCTTTCTATAACTTAGAGAAATTATCAGCTCTCTTATTTTCATGGGCTTAATCCTGAGGACTTATCCATTCTCGTCACCTTCTCACTCGCCCTTTCTTATCCTTATTCATGTCTTCCAAAAACCTTGTCGCCTTTGCCATACTTTAGCTTGCGACCTACACATATCTATTTATACTACTCTCAACCTTCCTTCAACTTGCTTGCATCATAGATTTCCTTATGTCATTCTAGAACATCAAGCGAGACATCACATCGTCTCTAACTCTTCTTTACTCTTTTAACTAGACCTCTCGATACATAGAAACCATAGGCTGAAAAATATGCCACTGACGACGCCGCTGTCATTCCTGGATACTGAATCCCAGTGCTTCTAGCCTTCTATCCGAAGTATGGACTATTCACAAACTTCTGTGTTTAAGTATCTCGTACGTTGTCCACCTTTACCTTACTTTACTTTAAAGTCCCGCATCGCATCTTCTATATCTTTCATGACCTCCTTTCCATATAGGGATCATTTACATCCATAATTTGAAGCTTTATTATAATACTTGCACCTCTGGTGCATACATAATCTGGTAGGAGCTTCATACTGACTTCTTATGAGGCTGGTACTCTTCTAACTGGCTTTCTCGTAGAGCCATTATAGAATATGGTTGTTGTACTCTTGTACTTCTGATATTAAGAGTGATTCTGCAATGTTCTCAATCATGATCTCTATAATTTTCTGGGTCCAATCATCAGACTCCTGATTTACTTAGTTGATGTAACTCTTTAGTTTCCTCTTCCTTCTGATCAACCTTTATGTAGGCTTAAGCTATCTTTCGATCTGTGGCTTCTGATATTAGCAATTACTTTAGCCTTTCATGGGCGCTATGGAATATCCATGATACAATCTTTTAACAAGTCAACCCCTTGTCTATGACCTGGGCTTAATTTTTTCTTTTAACTTATACCGGAGTCTTCTACGACTGTATGATTGTCAACATATATGCTGCATCGATAATACTCTGAAATTTTAAGTGCGTTCATAACGTAACTAACTCTGGATCATTGATCGAATAATTCTTTTTGTGCAACTCATATGATCTCGAATCCACGGTAGGTGCCACTTTCTTATAGAGTGCATACGATGTTGTAGTGAGACTGTTTTTATATGACCATTTCCCTTTTAGGTCACTGAGCTTAGGTTGAAGCCTTCTTCCTTATTTCCTCAGCTAGTCTTTCGTTATAGTACTTAGGGAGGATCCTCTGATTCTTGTAAAGTTGTGAGCTTATTACATTGTATACTCGACGGACCTTTTGATGTCCTTTCCTTGCCTATAATTATCCATAATACTCATACAGTACCTTTAACTACCCCAACTCCTATCTGAACATTCCTCAAGGGTCACGATATCATTATCTATGAGACTGGATTCACTATGTTAGGGGTTTACTATGTTTATCTTGCGCAATCTTTTGATTTGCCTGTAATCTCTTGTCTAGCCATGACTAGGCTCTTTCTGAATCAATTGCTAACTATTCGTTGGCCCATTCTCATATAAACATTCTGCGTAATCTTTCTTGGGATATTTCCTTTGTCTTAATTTACGTCTCGCACTGGCTCCTTATTTATCAATAACATCTCGGGCATAAACCCTTACTTCTTCTCCTTGACGTCGTGCTTACATAATGTTCTAGAATCGTAGAATATCTGTAGGATTTAGGTAAGTGCAAGCTCATTCCTTTTTTATTTTTTATCGCATTCTTCCTTTACCATTCCATAATTACTAGAACCACTTAATTCTGACTCAATACCACATCATTCCATATTCCCCCCTTTAGGGGAGCACTAAGATTTAGTGCTACGATGATCTATGTATAGATGTTTTACCTTCTCATCTTTGGCATCTTTTCACATCATCGATGATCCTTACTCACCTCGCGGTAATCCTTCTGTACCAAGGATAATGAAATTCCTTACTTGCGAGGGTGACACTTAGTATAACTGGCACATATAGTCCCTTAAGCTTAACTTTGCTCACCTTGCTTGCTTTAGGGAAGCGTATTCCTAAATGACCTTCAAAGGTTATTCTTCTGTCGTTCATTCTATTATCACCGGAACGCAAATCTGAAATTCTCATAATGCTGACTATTATCAAATCACTCAGTCCCTAATTGATTTTTAGCTTATCTTATTCATCAGTCCATGCTGATTTCATATTACACTGAGGTCTAACTTTTCCTTTTGGTAATCACGTTGGAGTCACGAACTTATTTCTCGAAATGAGGATATGAATTTATGGCCTATACTCTTTTATTGTCTCAAGGCCTGTCACCTCTCATCTTTTCCTTCACTTAACTATAGACTATGTAATATTGTCATCTTTTTGATCTACTGGTGTCATCCATGTATCACATCTTACCCATAATGCTTCATTAACTCTCTTCTTATTTCCTGCTAACATTTATGTCTATTACTTTATTCAGAAAACTTCAACAAGACATCTATTTTCTTTTAGCTCCCCTTTGCTCTACATCCAATGGCTCTTCGGGTTGCTTACCATTCTCTCTCTACTAGGGACGCGAGCCACACTAAGGTAATATTTATCCCTTCCAGGCTTTCAATGCCTATCTTCTGAATTTTTTTGATCATGCTAGTATTCACATCTAATTGTAATATTCTAGAGTGCACCATCTGGGTGTCTTGTACCCTTCTTCATCTTACTTCTTCTACTTGTTGAAACTTGAATCTATCTTCTGAATCTCTCATTGCCTTTCACCATAGGGATGGATAGATATTCCTGCCTTAAGGCTCCTTATCAAAAGGCTTACACGTCTTAGTACACACATGATCTACTGAAAACCTTACATTTACTCATCAGAAACATCATGCAAAATCGAGTCCCTTTGACTCAACTCTTTTACAGTCGCATGCAATCTCTTACCAACCGTCTTTCTAGATGTAGGCATCGTCGTATTATAAATAAGACAGAGTTTAGGAAATTGAGTTCCTACTACTGAGCTCTACCACACGATCTAGAGTAAGAAGAAAGAATGACAGTCCTAAATGCCCTGTAGCCTCCTGCTTATAAGTGTGGTGCACAACACACCCATAAACAAGACTCTACTAGACACGGCTTGTAGACTCCCTAGGACAGAACTGCTCTGATACCACTTTTGTCACGACCCAAACCGATGGGCCGCGACGGGCACCCGGTACCTTACTCAACCGAGTACCAACATAATGTATCTTTTCATATCATACTATCATAGATAACTGAGCCGGAGAGGCTGCCATAAGATAAGTAGGATACAACATGAAATACCAACTTATACTTAAGACATACGGGCCTATAAGGCCAAAATGAGCACTCTTACACTGAACATAGGCCGACAAGGCCATACAATCTTTCATATACATGACACCTGTCTACAAGACTCTAAGAGTACATAACATCATAAAGGTCGGGACAGAGCCCCGCCATACCAATCAACACATGTTCTAATCATACTGACCAAATAGCAACTCCGGAGCAATTGGAGCTCACCAACACCTTTCGTTGAGCTGAGAGCCTACTTGGAGGACTCTCATCCTGTCTAACAGGACCTGCGGGCATGAAACACAGCGTCCCCAGGCAAAAGGAACGTTAGTACAAATAATGTACCAAGTATGTAAGGAATGAAAATCAGTAAATAATAGACATGAGAGAAACATGGAGTAAAAGACTCGACATGTAAGTCTGAATAACTCTGTGAATCATTAATATTATAATGTCATGCATATGCGTACAAATATCATACCATGCTTAGGTATATGTGTTCATAACATCACCAAGACTCTGAGGGCATCCCATCATATCATCTCAGCCACAGTGGGCAAATCGTCAATGTATACCAGCTGATCAAGTGGTGGTGCGTATATAACGCCATAACCTTTTTCCACATCCCATATACATATAATATACGCGTATATAACGTCATCTGGTCATGGGTCAATGTACATATATAAATGCATGAAATGCCTAAGAATTACGCTAATAATATTTCTTGGATTGTCATAAAATCAATATGGCTTTCAGATAAATTTTATCAAATACGTATTTTTCTGAGACCCGTGAACAGAAGATATAATAATAATTCACATGGGGAATTAATAACATAGACACCCCTAATACTTCTATGAATAGAGTCATTTATAAAAATTGTACGTTTACTCGTTTCGTTTGTATCATATGGATCATGCCAAAAAAAAGAAGGGATAGCCTTAACATACCTGAGCCGATTCTTTTGACAATCCTTCCAACACACGTCAATTGTGACAATATGTAACGGCGGATCGAAGTAGGGGAAAATCTGTCATGGCCCAATTTCCCCTCCGTGTGACGTCGTGATGATACCTAGTCTCTACAACTAGGTAAGCCTAACATTTTGCGAAATATTGAAATAAAAATATAAATTTAACCAATTATTCAAAAATACACAACAAATCCCAAAATCCAGAACATCGTGAATCACAAACTACAGAAGGAAAAATCTAGTGTCTCTATACATCAGAATCTAACAAAGAAAAATACATAAGATAATGGACATGAGAAAAAGTAGAAGGGGACTCTGAGGTGTGTGGACGTGGCAGATATACCTTGAAGTCTCCAAAGCTGTCCCGACACACTGATAGTGCGGCTGATAAGGTACACCTGGATCTGCACACGAAAAATATGTGCAGAGAGTAGCATGAGTATACCACAATTGGTACCCAGTAAGTGCCAAGCCTAACCTCGGTCGAGTAGTGACGAGGTCAGGTCAAGGCCCTACTGGTAAATATATAATAAAAAAATATAGAGTGTAATACTGCAATAAAATAAAGGCTGAAATTTAACAACAATGAAATCATAGAAGGTAACAAATTAGTACATAGAAACACAACAGGGGATCTCCCGAGATACCGTCTCGTAGTCCCAAACGTAAATGTGCAGGGGGATGTCCCGATATACCGTTCCGTAGTCCCAAAGTAAATGTGCAGGGGATCTCCTGGATTACTGTTTCGTAGTCCCAAAGTAAATATGCAAGACAAGGGGATCTCCCGGAATACCGTTCCGTAGTCCCAAAGTAAATATGCAGTACATGGGGATCTCCCGGAATACCGTTTCGTAGTCCCAAAGTAAATATGCAGCTCGAATGATAGAAATACAACTACATCATCAAATTCTTACAGTTTAGACTAAGTACCAGTCAGGGAAGAAGCAGGAAATTCACTAAGCATGTTGCACATAATTCACATAAACTATTAAGACACGTAGACATGTTGTATTAGACTAAACATGTTAGCTACACTTATTGGAATAACTCAATTAAGAATGAAAATAGATTAGTACTCATTAAAATGGTATAACTCAAAATAACAGGAAAACATGTTGCTGCTCAGTAAGAAAAATCAGGTTTTACCACAACTAGCCTATGTACGTACTCGTCACCTCACGTACACGACGCTCACATATCACAATAGTTCCAAATCTTAAGGGGATTTCCCCCACATAAAGTTAGGCAAGCCACTTACCTCGAACCAAGCTCAATCAATCGGTCACAACGCCTTTCCCACAAATATCCGGCTCTGAATGGCCCAAATCTAGCCAAAAGCAATTACATATCATAAATACAACAATAATAGACTCATCTAGTTAATGAAATCAACACTTTAACAAAAATCCCAAAATTAACACAAAAATTGCTTGTGGGGCCCAAGTCTCGGAATCGGGTAAAGGTTACAAAATAGGAACGTCCATTCCACCACGAGTCTAACAATACCAAAATTACTAAATTTCGATGCCAAATGATTCTCCAAATCCACAAATCAAACTTCCAAATCCCTAGCCCCCAACTTCCAATTTTCACCTTAAATACACACCAACTAGGTGGAAAAAGTACATGGCAAAGCAAGATTATTGATCAAAAATAAGCACAAGGGACTTACCTCAAGAAATGCCTCGAAAATGCTCTCAAAAATTGCCCTAAACCGAGTTTGCAAAGTCAAAAATGACAAAAATCACGATGCCATTTGGTTTTAACCACTGCCCAGGTATTTCAGCACCTGCGGAACCTGGGCTCGCACCTGCGGGTGCGCTTGTGCGGAAATTGTGAGCATCTGCGCAATTCACTTGCCCCCTTTGCCTTCGCACTTGCGATGAAAGGGCCGCATCTGCGCGTGTGCGCCTGCGGAATTCCCTTCCGCTTATGCGGACCTTGCGCACCTGCGAAGACCCCTAATGCATTTGCGGGCATCGCAGATACGGAAAACACCTCGCACCTGCGACCCCTGGCACTCCTCTATTTTCCCGCTTCTTCACCAATTTGCTCGCACCTGCGGGTTCGCACCTGCGGGCAGCCTTGCGCAGGTGCGATTATAGCAGAACCAACAAAAGCACCAGATTTTCCTAAGTCCAATTTCATTCCGTTAAGCATCTGAAACACACCCGAGGCCCCCAGGACCTCAACCAAACCTACCAACCAATCCTATAACACCATACGAACTTAGTCGAGCCTTCAAACCACATTGAACAAACCAAAAATCATGAATTAAGCACGGATTCAAGCCTAAGAACTTAAAATTTTCCAAATTTTACAAACGACGCCGAACCACGTCAAATCTAGTCCGAATTATCTCAAATTTTACACACAGGTCACAAATGACACTACGAACCTACAACCACTTTCGGAAATCTATTTCGAGCTCGATATCAAAATTTTCACTATCGGCCGAAATCGCCGAAAAATCTAACTTTCGCCAATTCAAGCCTAAATCTACTACACACCTCCAAAATACATTCCGGACACACTCTTAAGCTCAAAATCACTCAACGGAGCTAACAGAGTCGACAGAATTCTATTTCGGATCTGTCTTCACACTGTTGCAACTACTGTCCAATTTCTAAGGCTTAAAGTCAGAACTAGGGACTAAGTGTCCCAAAACTCCCCGAATTCCATAACCAACCACTCCGGAAATTCCCAAATGTAGAAGCAAATGCAGGGAAAACAGATATTAGGGGATTGGGGCTCTAATTCTCAAAACGACCGGCCGGGTCATTACATCCTCCCCCTCTTAAAGCAATCGTTTGTCCTCGAATGAGTATAAAGACATACCTGAAACTATGAAAAGATGAGGGTACTGGCTACGCATATCCTTCTCGGCCTCCCAAGTTGCCTCCTCGACCGGTTGTCCCCTCCATTGAACCTTCACAGAAGAAATGTTCTTTGACCTTAGCCTTCTGACCTGCCTATCTAAAATAGCCACTGGCTCCTCAACATAGGATAGATCCTTATCCAATTGAACTAAGCTGAAATCCAACACATGGGACGGATCGCCGTGATACTTTTGGAGCATAAAAATATGGAATACCGGATGAACTCCTACTAGACTGGGAGGCAAGGCAAGCTCATAAGCAACCTCCCCAACTTGACACAACACCTCAAACGGACCAATGAACCTTGGGTTCAGCTTGCCCTTCTTTCCAAACCTCATAACGCCCTTCATAGGCGAAACCCGGAGCAAGACTCGCTCTCCAACCATGAATGCCACATCGCGAACCTTCCGGTCCACATAACTCTTCTATCTGGACTGGATTGTGTGATGTCTATCCTCAATCACCTTCACTTTTTCTAAGACATCCTGAACCAAGTCCGTACCCAATAATCTGTCCTCACCGGGTTCGAACTAACCCATTGGGGACCGACACCGTCTACCGTACAGAGCCTCATACGGTGCCATCTGAATGCTAGACTGATAACTGTTATTGTAAGCAAACTCTGCAAGTGAAAAGAACTAGTCCCAAGCACCCCCAAAATCTATCACACACGCACGAAGCATATCCTCTAATATCTGAATAGTGCGCTCGAACTGCCCGTCCGTCTGAGGGTGAAATATTATGCTCAACTCAAACCTAGTACCCAACTCATATTGTACAGCTCTCCAGAACCGTGATGTAAACTGCGTACCCCAGTCAAAGATAATAGATAGCGGTACGCCATGAAGCCTGACGATCTCACAGATATAGATTCGAGCTAGCTGCTCGGAAGAATAGGTAGTCATCACAGGAATGAAATAAGCCGACTCGGTCAACCTATCCACAATCACCCAAACTGTATCAAACTTCCGCTGAGTCCATGAGAGATCAACAACGAATTCCATAGTGATTCGCTCCCATTTCCACTCTAAAATCTCTATCTTCTAAAGTAACCCACCCGGTCATTGATGCTCATACTTCACGTGCTGGAAATTTAGACATCTAGCCACATACTCTACTATGTCTTTCTTCATCCTCCTCTACCAATAATGTTGCCTCAGGTCTTGATACATCTTCACGGCACCCGGATGAATGGAGTACCGCAAGCTATGAGCCTCCTGAAGAATCCACTCACGCAAACCATCTACATTGGGCACACATAGCCTGCCCTGCATCCTTAATGCACCATTATCTCCAATAGTAGCCTCCTTAGCATCACCGTGCTGGACCGTGTCCTTAAGGACAAGCAGATGAGGTTCATCATACTGACGCTCCCTGATACAATCATAAAGAGAAGACTGAGAGACCACACAAGCCAATACTCTACTCGGCTCAGAAATATTCAATCTCACAAACTGGCTGGCTAAGGCCTAAACATCCAACGCTAATGGCCTCTCTGCTGCTGGTAGATATGCTAAACTCCCCAAACTCTCTGCCCGGCGACTCAAAGTATCGGCCACCACATTGGCCTTCCCAGAGTGGTACAAAATAGTGATATCATAATCCTTAAGTAACTCCAACCACCTCCGCTGATGTAAGTTAAGATCTTTCTGCTTAAACAGATGCTGCAAACTCCAATGATCGGTGTAAATCTCATAAGGAACACCGTACAAATAATCCCGCCATATCTTCAAGGCATGAACAATAGCTGCTAACTCAAGATCGTGGATAAGATAGTTTATTTCGTACACCTTCAGCTGTCTGGACACGTAGGCAATCACCCTACAGTCCTGCATCAACACCGCACCGAGACCAATTCGCGATGCATCACAATATATAGTATAAGACTCCGAACCTGCAGGTAATACCAATACTAGGGCTGTAGTCAAAGTTGTCTTGAGCTTCTGAAAGCTCTCCTCACATTCCTATGTCTCACCTGAACGGAGCACCCTTCTGGGTCACCCTGGTCATAGGTGCTGCAATAGATGAGAATCCCTCTATAAAGCGACGATAATACCCCGCCAAACCAAGAAAACTTTGGATCTCTATAGCTGAGGACGGCCTGGGCCAACTCTGCACTGCTTCAATCTTCTTCGGATCCACCTGGATCCCCTCACTCGATATTATATGACCCAAGAATTCCACTGAGTCTAACTAAAACTCACACTTTGAAAATCTTGCATATAACTTCTTTTCTCTCAAGGTCTGAAGTGCAGTCCTCAGGTGTTGCTCATGATCCTCCCGACTCTGGGAGTATACCAGAATGTCATCAATAAACACAATGACGAATGAGTTAAGATAAGGTCGGAAGAGACTGTGCATCAAGTGCATAAAAGCTGATGGGGGCATTGGTCAGCCCAAAAGACATAACAAGAAACTCATAGTGACCATATCTGGTCCTGAAAGCAGTCTTCGGGATATCCGGCTCCCGAATCTTCAACTGATGATAACCTGAACGTAAGTCAATCTTGGAAAATACTCTGGCACCCTGTAACTGATCAAATAAGTCATCAATACGAGGCAATGGGTAACTGTTCTTCACTGTGACTTTGTTCAACTGGTGGTAATCAATACACATCCGCATAGAACCATCCTTCTTATTCACAAATAAGATGGGAGCACCCCAAGGTGACACACTAGGGCCAATGAAGCCTTTATCAAGCAATTATTGTAACTTATCTTTCAACTCCTTCAATTCAGGAGAATCCATGCGATATGGAGGAATAGAGATGGGCTGAGTGCCCGACAATAAATCAATGCCAAAACCAATATCTCTGTCGGGCGGCATGCCCGGAAGATCAGCTGGAAACACATCTGGAAAGTCCCTCACTACTGGAACTAACTCCACTGTAGGGGTATCAATACTGACGTCTCTCACATAAGCTAGATACGCATCACACCCCTTCTCAACCATTCGTTGAGCTTTAAGAAATGAAATAACTCTGGTAGGAGTGTACTCTAAGGTACCTCTCCACTATAAATGCGGTAAACCTGGCATAGACAGCGTCACAGTTTTAGGGTGACAATCAAGAATAGCATAATGGGGCGACAACCAGTCCACGCCCAAAATAATATCAAAGTCCACCATGCTAAGTAATAATAAAACAGCTCTGGTCTCAAAACCACTAAGAGAAATCAAACACGGCCGATACACGCGGTCCACAACAAAAAAAATCTCCCACAGGAGTAGATACATAAATAGGGGAACTCAAAGAATCCCGAGGTATGCCCAAATACGGAGCAAAATAAGAGAACACATAAGAATATGTAGAGCCTGGGTCAAATAATACCAACACATCTCTATTATAGACCAGAACAATACCTGTAATGACAGAATCATAAGCAACTGCCTCTGTCCGAGCAGAAAGTGCATAATATCTGGCCTGGCCTCCCCCTCTAAGGCGACCTCTACCTCCCCGACCTCCACCTCGAGCTGGTTTAGTAGGTGGGGTGGCAGCTGGTGTTGTAATCATAGCCTGAGGACCCGGTGGAACACGCTGTGGCTGAAAAGTCTGTGGAGGTGCACCCCTCCAAATCCTGGGGCAATCCCTCACCATGTGGCGAGTGCAGCCACACTCAAAATAAGCTCTGGGAGGGCGTGGCTGTTGTGACTGGCTCGGGCCAAGTCTGTTGGACTGGCCGCTAGGAACACCCCGTGCAGAAGGCATACTAGATATTGGCGGTGCATAATAAGGCTCCTGGGGTCTAGAAGGAGCTGGAACACCGCTAGAGGATGGAGGAGCTGAATGAGTAGGGTGGCTCACATAACCCCTACCATGGCGAGCTGTTGGGGCACGAGCTCTAGAATAATAACCAGCCTCTCGAGACCTCTTGACCTCCCTCTCCTCTCTATCCCGGGCAAACATGCCCTCGAATCTCCTGGCAATACCCACAACCTACTGATAAGAAATATTCATCTCCAATTCCCTAGCCATACTACTCCGGATGTTGGGATGGAGGCCCTCAATAAACCGTCAAACCCTTTCTCGAACCGTGGCAAATAAGGCCGGTGCATGTCGGGCCAAATCACTAAAGCGAACTGCATACTCTGACACAATCATAGCACTATGGCACATCTACTCAAACTCCGCACTTCATGAGTCCCTGAGTCTCTAAGGGACATACTCTCTCAAAATCATGTCCGAGAACTGAGTCCATGTAAGTAAAGCTGCCTCAGCCGGACTACTCAACTCATAAGCACGCCACTACTGATAGGCTACTCCTCTAAGCTGGAGTGTAGTAAAATAAATCCCGCTCGTCTCCGCTACACCCATAGTACGGAGAATACGATGACACTCCTCCAGAAAGCCCTGAGAATTATCTGTAGCCAATCCGTTGAAGGTAGGTGGGTGGTACTTCTTGTACCTCTCAAATCTAAGCTGCTCCGCCTCAGAAGCTGTTGCCCTAAACTCGGGCTGAGTTGGAGCTACCGGTTGTATTGGTACAACCTCCGGAACCTAGTCGACCTAAATCCGCTACTCTGGAGTACTGACGACGGGTGTTTGTGCTCCTCCCCTGGCCTGAGATGTGGCAGGAGCAAGTGGAATCAATCCAGCCTGAGCTAAGGTGCTGAACATGCTCAGAAACTGGTCTAGAGTCTCCTGGAGGGCTGGTGCAGCAACAGGTATCTTAGGTGTCTGCCCTCCAACTTGAGCTATTGGGGGCTCCTCTGTAGAAGCTCGTGCGAGTGCTCTGGCTGCACCACGTGGACGTCCTCGGCCTCTACCCCGGCCCCAGCCTCTTGCGGCTCTAGCAGGGGGCCCGGGTGCCTGTTCATCAGATCCGCTTGTACGTGTCCTCACCATCGGTAAGACAATAGAATACAGAAATTTAGAATCTCTGAAGTCAACAATTTTCGCATGACAAGGAATCAAAGTAGTAAAATTTTCCTAACAGTTCCATAGCCTCCCGAATATAAGTACAGACGTCTTCGTACCGATCCGTGAGACTATAATAAACTGACTTGTGACTCACGATACCTACGAACCTAGAGCTCTGATACCAACTTATCACGACCCAATTTCCCCTTCGTGTGACGTCGTGACGGCACTGAGTCTCTACAACTAGGTAAGCCTAACATTTTGCGGAATATTGAAATAAAAATATAAATTTAACTAATTATTCAAAAATACACAACAAAATCCCAAAACCAGGAACATCGTGAATCACAAACTATAAAAGGAAAAATCTAGTGTCTCTATACATCAGAATCTAACAAGGAAAAATACAAAAGATAAATGGACATGAGAAAGAGTAGAAGGGGACTCCGAGGTCTGTGGACGCGAAAGATATACCTTGAAGTCTCCAAAGCTGTCCCGGCTCACTGATAGAGTGGCTGATAAGGTACACCTGGATCTGCACACGAAAAATATGTGCAGAAAGTAGCATGAGTACATCACAATCGGTACCCAGTAAGTACCAAGCCTAACCTCGTTCGAGTAGTGACGAGGTCAGGTCAAGGCCCTACTGGTAAATATATAATAAAACAATATAGAGTGTAACACCGCAATAAAATAAAGGCTAAAATTTAACAACAATGAAATCATAGAAGGTAACAGCTTAGTACATAGAAACACAACAGAGGATCTCCCAAGATACCGTCTCGTAGTCCCAAACGTAAATGTGCAGGGGGATCTCCCGGAATACCGTTCTGTAGTCCCCAAGTAAATGTGCAGGGGGATCTCCCGGAATACCGTTCTGTAGTCCCAAAGTAAATATGCAAGACAGGGTAATCTCCCGGAATACCGTTCTGTAGTCCCAAAGTAAATATGCAGTACATGGGGATCTCTCGAAATACCGTTCCGTAGTCCCAAAGTAAATATGCAGCGCGAATGATAGAAATACAACTACATCACGAAATTCTTACAGTTTAGACTAAGTACCAGTCAGGGAAGAAGCAGAAAATTCACTAAGCATGTTGCACATAATTCACATAAACAATTAAGACACGTAGACATGTTGTATTAGACTAAACACGATAGCTACACATATTGGAATAACTCAATTAAGAATGAAAATAGATTAGTACTCATTAAAATGGTATCACTCAAAATAACAGGAAAACATGTTGAAGCTCAGTAAGAAAAATTGGGTTTTACCATAACTAGCCTGTGTACGTACTCGTCACCTCACGTACACGACGCTCACATATCACAATAGTTCCAAATCTTAAGGGGATTTCCCCCACACAAAGTTAGGCAAGCCACTTGCCTCGAACCAAGCTCAATCAATCAGTCACAATGCCTTTCCCACGAATATCCGGCTCCAAATGGCCCAAATCTAGCCAAAAGCAATTACATATCATAAATACAACAATAATAGACTCATCTAATTAATGAAATCAACACTTTAACAAAAATCCCGAAATTAACTCAAAAATTGCCCGTGGGGCCAACGTCTCGAAATCGGGTAAAGGTTACAAAATAGGAATGCCCATTCTACCACGAGTCTAACCATACCAAAATTACTAAATTCTGATACCAAATGGTCCTCCAAATTCACAAATCAAACTTCCAAATCCCTAGCCCCCAACTTCCAATTTTTACCTTAAATACACACTAACTAGGTGGAAAAATACATGGCAAAGGAAGATTATTGATAAAAAATAAGCACAAGGGACTTACCTCAAGAAATGCCTCGAACATTCTCTCAAACATCACCCTAAACCGAGTTTGTAAAGTCAAAAATGACAAAAAACACGAAGCCCTTTGGTTTTAAACATTGCCCAAGTATTTCCGCACTTGCGGAACCCCACTCGCACATGCGGGTGCGCTTGTGCAGAAATTGTGCGCATCTGCACAATTCACTTGCCCCCTCTGCCTTCGCACCTGCGATGAAAGGGCCGCATCTGCGCGTGTGCTCCTGCGGAATTTCCTTCCGCTTCTGCGGGCATCGCATATGCGGAAAACACCTCGCACCTGCAACCCCTGGCACTCCTCCATTTTCCCGCTTCTGCGCCAACTTACTCGCACCTGCTGGCAGCCTTGCGTAGGTGCGATTACAGTAGAACCGGCACAAGCACTAGATTTTTCTAAGTCCAATTTCATTTCGTTAAGCATCCGAAATACACCCGAGGCCCCCGAGACCTCAACCAAACCTACCAACCAATCCTATAACACCATACGAACTTAGTCGAGCCTTCAAACCACATCGAACAATACAAAAAATCATGAATTAAGCACGGATTCAAGCCTAAGAACTTAGAATTTTCCAAATTCTACAGACGATGCCGAACCACGTCAGATCTAGTCCGAATTACCTCAAATTTTACACACGGGTCACAAATGACACTACGAACCTACAACCACTTTCGGAAATCCATTCCGAGCTCGATATCAAAATTTCCACTATCGGCCGAAATCGCCGAAAAATCTAACTTTCGCCAATTCAAGCCTAAATCTACTACAAACCTCCAAAACACATTCTGGACACGCTCCTAAGCTCAAAATCACTCAACGAAGCTAACAGAGTCAACGAAATTCCATTCTGGATCTGTCTTCACACAGTTCCGACTACGGTGCAATTTCTAAGGCTTAAACTCACAACTAGGAACTAAGTATCCCAAAACTCCCCGAATTCCATAACCAATCACTCCAAAAATTTCCAAAAGTAGAAATAAATGTGGGAAAAGCAGATATTAGGGGATCGAGGCTCTAATTCTCAAAACGACCGGCCGGGACATTATAAAATCCATATGATATTCTTGAGAAAGATTGTACTGTACTTCCTTAGAATCGCAAAATTTCGTTGCTATTATAATATGGAGTTTCGTATGATTTTCCAAATCCTCTCACCTTCATTCTTGGCTTTCCTTTCTGAAACTCCTCTCCCCCCTCCCCCAAATGAATTTTTATATCAATATCCAACATTACTCTCTAAATTAGGTAGAACGTACCCACTAATTCAATGTTTAAACTCTTTAA
The DNA here is from genome assembly GCF_000715075.1 of Nicotiana tabacum. Lineage (NCBI taxonomy): Eukaryota > Viridiplantae > Streptophyta > Magnoliopsida > Solanales > Solanaceae > Nicotiana > Nicotiana tabacum. Next base: position 54,517,863 of record NC_134098.1, read on the forward strand.
GAGTAAACCTCTACAAGCATCTTCAAACTTGCAACTTCATTACTTCTTATATAAAACTTAATATCAAAGAAAGTTCGACTTATAAGCAACTTGTCTTCATGGATTTAAAGCACATAGCAATTCTAACTTTAAACTTTTTTATAACTAGACTTTTGATAGAATGACCTTTTTTTCTCTTCTTATATATGTCCCTATAAGTGTAGGGATGGGTGGCTTAAGAATGTTGTCCATGTCTCCTTCTTATTTAATTGCCCAAAGTCAAGAGTCATTAGATCCTTCTCCACTTGCTGCCACGTGGGAGGCTTTGTCCCCACCTATTAATTATCCACAAATCCTTAATTAATTTGTTAACCCCCCACTAACCAATAATTAACCAATTACCCACATAATAAGAATTATCTCAAATTACATAAAATACTACTCACATTTAATACACTTTATACACCTTACTATCATGGCCATGTAGTACCTTGTATGGTACTAGTTCATAAATACCGGGTATTTTAGCTCTGGCAATATTTTATCCCAAAATGTCAAACTTCGACGAAATTTATTTTTTTCGATTTTCTTACCATCTCATCTTCACAAATTTACTCATCACTTGTTTGAAATAGTATAGTACTTATAATCTCAAAATAATCTCATTCCCGAACTTACAACGATTAACTTACAACGAAACTTTAACGTATGAAAATGCGGGATGTAATATCTCATTTCCGAGCTTTCATCAATTTACTCATGGCGTACTTTTACGTACGAAAACATGGGGTGTAACACCTTAATACCAATCGAGTTGGGGGAACCAAGCCTCAGATTCCAGTATGCTACTAAAGAGTCAAACGGCGAGGCCATGATCACGAGCTTGGAACTATAGGATGAAAGGCAGGAGGCCGCCATGGTCCGATTGGCTGCCCAAAAGCAATGAGTAGGAAGGTACTACAACCGAAGATCCAACCTCCGACATTTTTAATGTCGTGCCTCATTGTTTTCTTTCTTCTTGCAAAAACGCGGGCTTCGACGTTGTGACAGCTCCTTTTTAGAATGGGAGATAGAGTGCTAAAGGAGAAGAGTCGCCATCTAATGATATTTTAAGGTGCGTTAGGGCACCTATTATGCAAATAACTCTGTTTGACTAGTCAACGCCACCAAAGATCGGGTAAGGGCTCAAGTTACCTCAAAGAGAAGGTGTTAGGCACTCCTCGAGGTCCACAACTATGGGTCCCGACCAAACTTAAGATTATATGGATTATAATTAAGCTAGGCGATCAAATAAACAAAGGGAGTTCAGAAATCACAGAACTTTATTACAACATGATTAATACAGATCTTAGTGCGAACATGGAGATACAACTATTTAGATCTAATAACAACATATAAAGAGGAAAAATGGGAGAGGGGGGTCGTAAGTTTTTTAGCCTAAAGGATCACCCCGTGCAACATAAATAATATTTCGTAACTCCCTCAAGATGGGGTGTTACTCATATTATTCAGCGGGCACAGAATATCATCTCCTGCTACCCGATTACTATGTTAAAGTTGTTACCTAAAGCGCACTAATTCAATTATAAGTCGTACCTGATGCGTGCACTACCCGTCCCATATCTATGGTCCAGGAGGTATTGGACCTCTATTTTGGGTGGTTCTAGACCTCACTTAGGCTGCTCAGAAATGTTAAACTAAGCGACATACAAAAACACATTGGACTTCAAATATGGCAATTTAAGGCTCAAGTTTGCCTCCACACTTAAATAACAAATACACGCGAAACAGGTTTTTCATGTTAGGAAATTCAAAATTAAGGAACTTAACTCCCTATAGGCATGATTTCTAGGTGACAGGCATCAAGGCACGCAAGCAGATTCAGGAACCAGCGAGATTCATAGACAAGATTGCATAGGTTATTACACACTGATTATTGACAAGGCAAATTCCTCAATTACTAGCCCTATAATTGTTGCGCCTAGGTGAGTTATGTGATAGAGGGAGTGGAAATTCAGAATTACTTATACACTTGATAATGGCCTAAGTGAGTGATGAACTGTGTTTAAAGGGCATCATTACAAGTTATTAAGGCGAGCAATGTTGTCCTATAGGCATGATTTCTAACGATTAACAATTGAGGAGTCTGATTTTATTGTTAGACCTTATAGGCAGATTCTCTAGGTGAAATATGCAATACCATAACAAATGATATGATTATATTCCTATAGGCATGATCTCTAGTAATGCGAATTAACAGGAAATTCAACAATATTTCCTATGGACAGGTTCTCTAATCAACATATAATTAAAAAGATATTGAGACATTTTAGTTCAAGCTTTACTAATAAACAAGTAGTGCAAATGTGTGTGTTTCCCTAATGGCATGCTTTCTACAGTGTACATAGAGAATGAACAACATAAGGCAAAATATCATTCAATCCTATAGACATATTTTCTACCCATCATACGTTAATATTAGAATCTACCCCATCCCCTTTTACTAACATCCCAATACAAAGATTATTATTACAAACCCAAATTAATAATAAAGTAGTAATATTACATGGTAATAGACATGCCTATAGAAGGCCCAAATAGAATAACTAAATACCTAGCCTTACTAGGCCTTCAAAACTTCTGGCATAGCATACTTAAACCTTCAACAAAGAACCACTCGATCACGGGTCCATAGGGGAGTTCAGACACTTTTCAATGAGCCATAACACCAAATATTGCATCACTTGGAGCAACCAATAGAGAATACAGTACATGATAGAGAAGTAGAGTATTAGGGATAGTTTGAGGTTAAGAGGAGTGACTAGGGCCAAACCCTAGTACGTCAGAGAGAACCTAGGTAGCCTTGGCTTTCAGCCGACTAAGAATAGGAATTCAGAATACCAAAGCAACAAGTAAAGAGAATAGACAGAAATTCCCAGAGTGATCATACAACATAACTGGTCAGGTAGACCAGCAAAATTCAGCAAAGTTCAGTAGCAAAGCATCACATAGACAAACATCATAGGAAAAGGAAAACAAGTTTGCAAACATACCTAGATTGCACAAGTTGACATTTAAGGGCCTAAATTAAGTCAAGTCTAACCTAAGGCCATATCAATACTTGGACATAATGGAGGTATACATATATTGATTATCACAGAAAGGAGAAAGTAGCAAGTGAACCAAGGCATACTGAAAAAGCATGTTAACCTAGGAGCAAAGTCCTAGTCAGTTGAAATAGAATGTTTGCCTTTAGAAAATCAGGGTAGCAAGACACAAGTTTAAAACAGATTTTTGGGCAGTATTACATAAAGCACTCCAACATACACAAGACTTAGTAAAAGTTCATTCAAGCAAAAGTTAGGGCATTATCTAAATACAATAGGCAGAAACAATATACAACCATAATATTGAAGTTCAAAATTAACATGTAAAGATGTTACAAGGTGCAGAACTAGTCTTAGGAGATAAGGAATTGCAGAGTGTAAATCATAGTGAGTCATGACATGAACAATACACTACTCGCATGCGTCAATTAACACATAATAACATTAAGTTGAACACCATCATAGTTGAACCAAAATTCAGATACATGTGCAGAAAGAAGGGAAGAAAGTAAACATTATGAGGGTTTAAACACTAACCAGTAGCAGAATTAAAAGAGTATAGAGTGTAATAGCAAAAACCTAAAATCCCCGATGCTTCAGAGTTTGCAAGAGCCTCGAAAATGAGCTCCGAGCAGTTCTTGCACCAGAGGAGGTTATTCAATAATTTCAGAGTGTTTTAGGGTAACAGTGAGTGAGTGAGAGAGTAGTGAAAAACAGTAGCCGAAATTAGGGTTCAGAAATCTCTCCCCTAAGGGGTTTCATGAGAGGGGTTTATCTAGTATAGAAATCAACCAAGTAAACATGAAAAACAAATTATACAAACACAAATAAGGAAAGATATACTAGAATCAATTAGAATCGGTTATAGGGCGTGAAACAAAGGGGTTCAATAAATCAACAGGGAATAACAATTATCACGCAAATAATACTAAAAATAAAGGAATACAGAAGATTAAACAGAGAATAGGGAAAATATCATACCAAAAATCATTTAGAATCAGATTTAGGGCAAAATAAAGTAGAAAATAGGAAAACATGGCAGATTAAACAGAAATAAGAAAAAGAATAGTCAAACACGGAATAGGAAAAGTATCAGTTAAGAATCAGTAAGGAACAAGGGAAAAATTCAAACCTTAGTTCGAAAGGAAGCATAGATAGTCGAAGATCTCGCTGAATCAGACCATATAGAGTGCATATAGACGAAATATCATCTAAATGGCATAGATTGAAAGCGGTGGAATCCCGTTTGGGTACTGATACTTGCCAAAATTAGGGCAAGTACCATATAACATCATAATCTTGCAGACAATAACTAGGTAACACATAAAAGGTAAGTAAATCACAGAGGGAGTCCATGATTTACTCGGATTTGGAGAAGATGGGGGAGGCGGCTAGGGTTTCTAAAGGAGGGAGAAGGGAGATGGGAGGATACAGAGGCGGGCAGCAAAGGGTGAATGGGGTCTAGGGTTAGGAGTTAGGTTAGTTAAAGGGAGGGTTTAATTGTGGGCCGTTGATCTTGAGAGATCAACGGTCAGGATTAAAAGAAAGTTGAGGCGGGTCATGTAAAGCGGGTACCGATCGGATTCGGGTTAGTAGATTATTTGTGTTGGGCTTGGGGTAATTGGGCTAAGGTTTGGGGTAATTGGGCTGAGGTCTGGATAGTTTTAGATCCGAAAATTGGCCTGTTTTGGTCCAGCTATTAAATACACAATAATTATTTTAAAAATAATTTATAAAATAACTAATAGATAATAAAATGCTACTTGTGCAATAAAATGACTGAAAATAATAACTCAATATTATACAAATAGAAAAATGATACTTCGGCATAAATAACATAATAAACGTAATTATTTGTAGAATATAGGCCATTATTGCAAAATTAGATAAATAGCTTTAAAATGCTAATGCAATTATAAAAAATAGAATAGAAATGTTTGAAACATGTAATATGGATGTAAATAATAATTTTGGATAATTAAGTCATCACAAAATAATTTAAAGGATAATTACTAGATATTTATATAATAAAAATATAAAAAAATTAATTTAAAGCCCTAAAAATTATGGAAAATTATGGAAACATGCTTGTATAGGTTTGTAAACTAAATGATGATGCAAATATGCTATTTTGAAAATATATATGTATTTTTTTAAAAATATGAGGAATAAGTTGGGTATCAACATTCAAGTCGGGGATTTGGTATTGAGAAAGGTAACACTACATACCAGGAACCCAAACGAAGGAAAATTGGGTCCGAATTGGGAAGGACCATATCGAATTATCGGAATAACCGGCAAATGCTCATATAAACTCGAAGCGGGAAACGGTATACAATTACCAAACAACTAGAACATGGCACACTTAAAGAGGTACTACTACAAAGGTACGAAATTAATTCCTTTTTAATTTTGTTATATTACGGACTAACGTATGCAGGTACTCGGCCAAGGGTGCATGTGGCTAGGTCTAAAGGCACGTATTGCACTATTTTTCCCTTGAAACGGTTTTGTCCCGAAGTGGATATTTCGGCAAGGTTTTTAACGAGGCAAAAGTAAAATGTGCTACCTTAGATTTGAAGACCGACCTTAAACTAGAATCGATGATCGCTTGCATCAGATCAACAATATCCGAGCCCTCACAAGTTCGACCTCGAATACTAGGGGCCATTACCAAGGTATTAAGATCTTTAGCAAGGGAAAGGAAAATTTTATGTGCCAAAAGCTAAGGCTTGGTGGTTAGAATTCATTGTAAGGGTCAAACGGTCATACGAACCGTGCCCACATTGTCCACTCTAATCACGACAAAAGTTTTATGCGCCTTCGATCATGTACCTTGCATATTAAGTAATGAAAGAAATTTCTACTTCCCTTATACTTTATTACTGCACATTTTATTTCTTCGATCCTGGATCCTAAAGCCTATGGGCTACCCATACTCAGGGACTGTCAACCGATAAAAATTCGGATGACCCGAGCTATCAAACCCCGGAGGCACCAATCCTATTAGGCGGTGCCCGAACACGAAAGGCTACGGCCACCCTAAAAATGGTTCGGAGACGTCTGAAGTCTGTACTTAGAAAGTAAGGCCCTTACGAAAAATCTAAACCTATTAAAAGGTTACCCTTGGAAAAATTATCGTCTAAGACACTTAAGCATCTTAAAAACCTTCAGTTTTATCGAAGGCTCGAAGCCACAAATAATCCAGAGTTGTCATCAAAATCGAGCCCTATTTGGGACTCCGAAGAACGGACGCTCTAGACTACATTTGATTTTATGCTAAGGCATTAAAAATGATACACAAATAAAATAATTGCAAGTAGATGCTGAAAAGGTACGATATTGCCAAAAGGAAAAACTTTTATATATTAAAAAAAAATATTTACAAAGGCACGATAAAACGGCCTCAAAATTTAAAAAAATAAAAAAATACACAAGGAAAAATTAAAAAATAATTAAGGCATTTACGCTTAGTCTTCACCGGGGCTCGACTCGTCGCCAGAACCGACGAAACCCTCGAAACCCTCTGAGCTTTCGGGACCTTCAGGCTCATAGAGTTCCTTTGCCTTGGCCTCAAGTCTCTTGGCTTCTTCAATCTCGGCCAACAGGTCAAAACCTCAAGCATAGATCTCTTCGAAGGTCTCCCTCTAGGATAGTCACTTTACGTACTCGGTCTTTGTCTTTAAGAGGACCTTAACTACCACCACATTAGCCTTATACTGGGCCAACATTTCCTCGATGTCAGAAGAGGTTGCATCCAATTTGGACCTCAGTGTGACATATTTAGCCAGGACCACTTATCGGCCTTGTCCTTTGCCACCCGGAATTGGTCCTTGGCCAATGTCAGCTCCTCTTTTGAAGCCTCTTTCTTTGAAGCCAGCAGGTCCATCCTGCCCTTCCACGCCTTGGCCGTGGCCTTGACCTCACCCAACTCAACCGGAAGCTGGTCGATTAGGTTTATCTATTCTTGGACCTGCGAAGTTGTGTTGTTAGTCACCACGAGTAGCTTCTCGTTTTTAGCCTCAAAGATCTTTACCTTCTCGACCAGGTCGGCATGCTCCCGCTTCAAGGTCGAGGCCTCCTTCTGGGCCTTTTCCAGCTCGTCTTGTAGAATTGGAAGGTCCTTGAGGGCCTCATCTTGTTGCTCACTAAGATCTCTGTACATGTCCTTCACCCAGATTTGCTCTTTGAGCTCGAACTCGAGTTGGCTGATCTTTAAGAGGAACCGAAAGAAACTTTCATGATGAAGCACTGAAGCTTTAAAAATAATGAAGTTATTAGAACACGTATAAATCTAAGCAAGGTTCACAAAGGGGCACAAAGGGCAGACGCCTTACCCGGTTCAGCGCCTGTTATGCCTCGTTGAAGATACGGGCCCACCTCGTTCATCTTCGTCTGGTCCTCCTTGGTCACCAAGCATCAAAGGTAGCAGGCTACGCCCACCGGAGCGGACAAGACCCGAGCGTCCACTGGGATAGTAAGAACAACCATTCTTTTGTGCTCGGGGTCCACGCTCGGGGCAGGGAATTGCTTCACTAGTTTTGGGCTCGAGCGCAGCTCACCCGCTCCCGATGGAACATATTTTTTCGGAACCTCCTGGTGACCAAGCCCCAGAAGGTCCTCCAGTGCGGCCATATCCATACCGTCGCAGAATGTGTTGAGAGCATCAACTGGTCCCGGCCCCATCTCACATGATTTCTCTTTGCCCGCTTGGGCCTCCTCAAGCATGGACTCGGTATAAGAGGGTGTCTCCATGATGTCAAAAACACCAGCTACCTCCTTCGGGACAGGAGCGACTTCCCGAGAGGCCGCGACCTACGTCTCTCCTTCTGGTTCCCGAGCTAGAGGGGGATCCACCTCGTGGTCATCTTTCCCAATTGCTGCCTGCTCCCCCTTGTTAAGGGTCAAACTATGAGCAATAAAAAGGTCGTCGTCCTCAGGGTAATCCTTGATTCGGTAGGGGGTGTTAGAGTCCGGTACCCTGGACTTGGTGCTCTTTTTGATTTTTCGGACCCGAATGGTAACCTTTTTCTTCTTTGCCTCGGCATCCGGGGAACCCGATGACTTTATTTTCTTCTTCTTTTTCTCCTCCTTATCGGCAGCCCCGAATTGTCCCAAAGTGGAGGGTTCGGCAAGTGAGGACGGATCCTCATCCTCATCCAATAGCCTGAGTTCGGTGGTCTTAGGCAAACCTGTAATAAAGGAAGAAGACTTAGCAACGTGTAAGATAAAAGTATGAAGGTAATTATTGAGGAAAGAACCTCACCACAGGAACGTGCCTCCCATTTGCCCTTCGAGATCTTGCGCCATGCGTGATTGGAGTATGGCATCTATTTACAAATCCCCTCGATCAACTCCTTGAAGCGGGGAACTACGTTAGGAACTTGGCCAATAGCTGTACGATGACAAAAACAGGCAATAAAAGAAAGAATAAAAGGTAATGGCAAATACTCGAGAAGGAAAATACTTATAAGATGCGTTCCACTTCTCGGGGACTGATAGAAATTCGGAAGGGATCAGGTCTTCGGTCTTCACCCGAACAAACCTCCCCTTCCAACCTTGATCTCGATCCTCGTTGATGGTTGAGAACGGAGCCTTTCTTGCTCGGTGAACGAACTTGATCAGCCCCTCAGAAGATTCGGGAAGTGTATAGGCGAAACAAATGGTTGAGGGTGAATTGAGGTGCTTCAGTGTTCTTCACGAAGTGTCGTAAGAGGATCACTATCCTCCAAAAGGACGAATGGATTTGCTCAAGGTACACCTCATACCTTTTGCATAAGTCAAGGACTATGGGGTCCACCGGGGCGAGCGTGAAGGGGTAAGTGTAAACACTTAGGTACCCCTCCACATGAGTAGTGATGTCGTTGTTAGGCCCGGAGATGACCACCTCCTTGCCTTCCCAGTTACAGTCCACCCGGACTATGGATAGTGTTTTCTCAGTGACAGAGCATATGTATTTCCATGCTCCCTCGCCTCGGTCCTGTTGACTAGAGGCCTTCTCGACGTTAAAATCATTCCCTATGGAGCAGACCCTGGGTACGAAGCTCTTCAAAAGGGCTCCTGAGCCACCTAGAGAACAGCCACCTCAGCGTCTACGGCCGGGTGGGAAGATAAAGGAGCAGTTTGCTGAGGCACAGACTTAGAAGTTTTTGCCATCGTAATCTGGAAAATATGAAAGTTTGAAGAAAACATATGGAGATTTGAAGATGGGATAAAGGTATGAAGGTCTGGGTTGAAGATCCAAAGAGAATGTATAAGGATTGAAGATGAAGATACGAAAGTTTAGGGAGTAATGTATGAATATTTGAAGGAGTTAAAGGCAATTAGAGAATTCGAGGGTAAGTTCTGGAATTGAAAAGTGGAAGAAGTGAAAAGGGGTCGGAGCTTTTATATAGGAAGAATAATCAATACGTGATGTTTCACATTCGAGGACAATCAATGGGACGTTTCGTTGACCTGTCATTTTGGTTTTAACGTACGAATGTCCATTTATCGCTTCCCGTCATTTCGGTAAACCTACTCTCCGGAAAGCGAGACGACTATCTGTGTACGGGTAAAACTGGGGGTAATGTCTACTCCGATTTCCCGACGAGAAAACGAAGGGAGAACACGGATCCACGAAATTGTAATCGAGGTCTAAGACCATTTGTATCAAGATCATATTAGAGAGAACGATTTATTCGTCATCGAATGCGGTAAAACAATGCACCCTGAGCCAAGTATATGTCATATACCTCGGGAGACACGATGAACGGTTGTGCATGGTGGATAGAGGGCCGTGATACTCACCCTCAATCGGATGTCATGGCACGAATTTTGCTCGATGTCGATTGTGGATCAACAATTACCGGGAAAAAAAGATTTTTACCTTTTTAAGACTTCTATTAGGAATGAAATTCCCCTACTATATAAATGAGAGGTCTTTCTTTTCTTCTAACACATTGTAACACGCAAATCAAAGCAATACAAGTTTATTTTCTGCCTATTAGCTATTGTTATAGATTTTTCTCATTTGTTCTGTTCTTCATTCACGACCGGGCTTGAATCTGTGGTCCAACCGAGGACGAGGTCATTGGTCAGTCTAAGCTCAGGCTTGGCCATAACATTGCAATTAGTTTGAACGTTTATTTCACCTCTAACTCATTTATTTGATAATCTCAATTGTTCGTATTGAATTAAACCACATATCCTTAAAACCGCATAAACAATTAATTATTACCCAGTTTCGGGGTAACAGTTTGGCGTCCACCGTGGGGTTAAGGATAACAGTGGTGATTTGATACGAATCTCCATAACACACCCTATTTTACGCTTGTTCTTTGAAGTCTTAATCTCCGAGTCTGCTCACTTGAACGTTGACACTGAGTTTGACCATCACGGTGAAAAAAATAATTTGGTGCCCAACAACGATATGCCTCCCGATCCTAACGGTGTCCCAGCCATCGACCTGGTCGGCTAAAGCCGAACCCGGGGTAAATCCCGAGGTAATAAAAATACTTGAAGCGTTGACAAAACGGGTGGAGTCAAGTGAGAAAAGATTGAGGCTAATGACAAGAAGGTGAAAATATACAATTTCAGGGTCGATCATCCTGGGAGCACCCCCGATATTGAAATTGGGAACCTTTTTATTTTTTCACTATTGGTGGCACGCGTATCAAAGTAATAAAGTTTATTTTTATCTTTTAGCAATTGTTCAAGTATTCTTCAGCTGTTATCCCACTTAATTGTAACCGAGCTCCATTCCGATGGCCCGATTAGAACCAGTTAGGGGCAGATCTATGAAGAGCATAGGGGGTGGCACGCCACCCGTTCGCTCGGGTAAAATTTGATGTATGTATTGATATTTTATACCACAAAACGTATATAATTAAACGATTGCACCCGGAGAAGCAAATATACTCTAGGTGCCATTGTTTAGGTGCGAACTTTCCATCTGCTTGATGCAGGATCGATTGATTCTCACTTGCTTGCTTTCCCACGCTACTTTCTACTTGTTCCCTTTTCTGTCCTCTCTTTCTGCTCCTTTTCTTTGTTTCTTTTAATGCTTCAATCTTCATCTTTGCATTCTCTCTTTGTAGTCATTTTTTTGTATTTATCAAATTATATATTTGCTTCCTTTTTGTTTTTCTAGATCTTTATTTGAACATGATTTTACTCATTTTCTCTTTGTATCCTTCTAATATACATTATTTTTTCCTTGATTTCCAAATATTTTTTAGAATGATAGTATCAACAAAGATAATATAAATCTAGCTATATGTAGATTGAAGAGATGCATTTGTTTATTTTAAATTTTTATTTTTATTTATGTCTTTTCATTATATTAGTCATAATTTGAATCAAGAAATTAGATGGCATTGCAATTTATACAATTTGGTGATCATATGCACCAAAGATCTTGTTCATTAAACTAAATTATTCAAAGTGGATCGAACTGACTCGACCCGAATTAATTCAAAATGGATCGAACCGACTAAATGCACACCAATTCAATCTACAGTGGTAAGTTTGCATTAAAATAGTGGCATCAACAGTCATCAAATTCTAAATCCGCCTCTGGAACCAATTCTAGCGTTCGAGCTTAACGCCGGACTTGGTCATTTCGTCATGTTTGGTTTGATCGATTTTCTTTCTTTTAATTCAATTACTTGTTGTTTCATTAATCATTTATGTTAAACTAAATCATGTATCCCTTAAATTGCGTATAAATTTAATTGTTACTTATTTTAAGGGTAAACAAATTTAAAAGCGCAAGTATTATATAAACTTATGATACCTTATAAAGCTTTTTATTTTCTATATCATTTAGACGTGAGATTCACCTAAGGTGACACGTGCATTCCTTCGTCGAAAGTTTGCCTGCCTAGAAGCAGATTAGTCCTGCTTGACTTGCCAACGTTGATACGCACTCTGTTATGGGCGTCATTCTCCCTCCCTTAGGACTCTACGTCGGTGAGATTTGTCTCGCCTTTTTTCTTCTTTTAAGAAAAACATAAAAGAAACCACACTTGATTAAAACAAAATAGTGTAGCCAATCAGCATTTGCTTATCGGCTATGTATCTATATATTTATACAAAGATAGCAAACTCAAAAAGATCTAGTAATACTCCTATTAGAAAAAGATATATCCATTTCTTTGTGGGCTAGTATTATAGATAATAGACTAGACTAGGATGTCGCTTCATTCTCCTTATCTTTTCTACTTTATCGTATGAAACCTCCAATTTTGTTTTTGAATATATGCATGACATATCAATATGCACCAATCAACTATGCATCTATCTGGAATAGCTGCACAAAAAGAAAAAAGAAAAAAAAAAGAGATTCTACAAATCAAATAAACAATTCTATAAAGTAACGGTTAAACAATTCGTTAAAGCAACATACCGGAAAGAAGTTTCAGATTCATATGTCTGCACCATTTTATTTTAGTAGAGCGTGACTTCTTTTTATGTTCTTCTTAAAATAAAAAAGAGAAAGGTCAAGTAGGTTAGGCTGGTAAATAGTTTTAATGGTTACTTTTAATTTTTAAAATAATTGGGTTAAAAAGAAAAATGCTACATCAGCAAAGAGTACAAAAACATCCCTTGAAAGCATAGCTACTTTTGTTTTTCAGTTACAAAATAAAGTAAAAGTAACTTTTCAATTATAATATTCAAACTTACAAAACAAAGTAAAATTGGTTTTTTAAACAATTTTCATTAATTTACTGACCTTCTCAGAAATCTCAGGCAATCAATATATAGAAGTTAAATTTCAATTTATTTACACTAGTTTCATTTGTATAACTCTAAATTTAGTCTATGGGACCAATCAACTTGGTAGGGAGTATCTAGTAGGTAGCAATTTCAAACTATTATTTATAGAGTAAATATCCTCTGCCTGCATGGATCAATGTTGAATCCCTTTAAATACATCAAAAAAGATACACAAACTACGTATTCATTATCTAAAAATGTGTCCTAATCAGAGGCGGAACTAGGATTTTTATAATATGGGTGCATCATTAACGAAAGGAGGGAAAAAAGGTAGTAAGTGAGAATTGATCCCTATTACATAAAATATCTAATTTGGCGGAAAAATCATGAGTTCACGGACACCATAGTGCACTGCAATTAAGGTTAACAGTCTCATATCTCATTAAAGACTCAAAATCCCTTAATTTCTTAAAACTATAGATTATATATACTCGGATATTAAACACGCATATAATTCCTCTAGGTAATTATCTCTCCATTCCGTCTTGTCTAACTCTTCTTATTTAGCATGCTCCAAAATGTTTGATGTCATTTCATTTTTATGCAATTTTCACAGCCTTCAAGAATTCAAATCTTTCACACCACCAACTAATCATAAGATATGATGATTAGGTAATTTTCAATATTGGCAGAATTCAAATAAAACGTCCTTTCTCGGAAAAAACTTAAACGTCCTTCCTAATAATTAGAATTTCCATATATTAAGTAATGGAAAATCAAATATGCTATCTTAATTAGCTATAGTACAGTTTTTTAATTTACTATAGTACAGTTTTTTAACTTTTATTTTTAGGCGGTCATTTTATCATCTCTAGTATAATCAGACAAACTTCTATTTAATGTGGGTGTAAGCAGAATTTTATTCACACTAAGTGTTCACATCTAATTAAATAATTAATTTTAAATCTTAAATTAAAGTAAAAATATAAAAACTTAACTACTAGTATGTCTAGTATTTTTCAATTGGACGTAAACACTCAGACGTAATATTTCCATATTTTACTGCATGTGAGGGTACATCATGGCAAAACGATTATTTCTCCATAATAAAGGCAACAAGAAAGCCGAAGGCGAAATTAGAAACGGCAAACGGCCAAATATATACCTCTACTTTCGAAAATGATCTAAAAATACCTTTCGTTATACTATTGAGTTATTTATGCCCATGCAGTCATACTTTGGATTCAAATATAACTCTTATTTAAACGGAGGGACACGTGTCATCGTCATGTTGATCAATTCTAAATATCTCATAATTAATTAAAAAGACTCATTACCCATACTCGAAAAATATTTTTTTTTATAAAAACTAGAAAAAACTATAAAAAAATATTACAAAAAACTGAAAAAAACGAAAATATTTTTTTTTTCCGGTTTTTACAAAAAAAAACTACTTTAAAAAAATTGAAAAATATTTTCTAAAATAATATTTTTGTAAAAACTGGAAAAAAAACTGAAAAGTAATTTTTTAAAGCAATTAAAAATTGGAAAAAACTAAAATATTTTTAACTAAAAACTGAAAAAAAGACAATATTTATTTTTTCAGTTTTTACAAAAACACTGCTTTAGAAAATTGTTTTTTAGTTCTTTTTTCAGTTTTTACAAAAATATTGTTTTAGAAAATATTTGTCAGCTTTTTTAAAGCAGTATTTTTGTAAAAACTGAAAAAAAAATATTTTTGTTTTTTCAGTTTTTAATAAAAAAATTTATTTTTTTCCAGTTTTTACCAAAAAACTTGCTTTAAAAAATTGATTTTCAGTTTTTACAAAAATATTGTTTTGGAAAATATTTTTCAGCTTTTTTAAAGCAGTTATTTTTGTAAAAATTGGAAAAAAAATATTTTCGTTTTTTTCAGTTTTTAGTAAAAAAAATTAGTTTTTTATTTTTTGGGTATGGGTAATGAGTCTTTTTAATTAATTAGGAAATATTTAGAATTGACCAACATGACGATGACACGTGTCCCTCCGTTTAAATAAGTGATATATTTGAACTCAAAGTATGACTGCAGAGATATAAATAACTCAATAGTATAACGAGAGGTATTTTTAGATCATTTTCGAAAGTAAGGGTATATTTAGCCTTTCCCGAATTAGAAATTACAGTTGGGTGCCCAAAGGAACTTCTTAAAGGGAAATTGGATAATTGTGTTTTAGTCGAAAAAGAAATGCTAACGTGGCAGTGTGGAAACGCATCGGGCGTTTCAAGCTCAATTCAAATTTTCCCATCACAGTGTCAAATGTGTATCACGAGGCGATACTGTTTGCTCAGTGGAGTCGTCTTTTGTCTTTTTGTATAATTTTTGGTATTCCGAATTTATTGATTTGATATTTATAATATATGTGACCCATAAGATTTATTAAAAGTCTAAATGCTGCGATTTTTTCATTTTCGTGACACTAACCCGAGACTTCTGGTTAAAATTTAAGAAATCTTATTCATTTTGGTGGTATAATTGGGTAAAATTAATCAACAATAATATATATGTAACTTTTCATAACAAACCCGATATGAGGCGTAGAAATTACACATTGTTCGCGTGTAGTATACTTGTTATTTATTATACTTGTTAATGGTTTCAATTATGTGAAAAGAATCCGGATGATTATTTTATAGCGCTAATTTTATGACGCTATAGGAAAATATTTTCCAAAATATTTGTTTTGACTTTTCTTAGCGATCTACAATGTTGTCCCAGAACTTCTTAACCAATTTCAAGGGTAGACAGGAATTGAATTCCTGTTCTAACATATATATAGTAGCAACAATAACAAGTAAAGAGAGCTTCAAGCCTGTTACGCTGGTGTATGTGTTTCACTTGTTATTTTCTTTTTAGTTCAATGAATCACTAATAGTTCAATATTGGATTTAAGTTACAAATAGTTTCTAGCGTAAATTAATCTTTTAATATAATAATAATAATAATAATAATAATAATAATAATAATAATAATAATAATAATAATAATAATAATAATAATAATTATTATTATTATTATTATTATTATTATTATTATTATTATTATTATTATTATTATTATTATTATTATAAGATGAACGTCTATATTTTATAGAGATTTTACTTGGTGGCTAAGTCACTCTTTCTCATTGTAATTTATCTCAAAACAATAAGAATTCTCTCTCTTTTCTCTGCAATATTGTTCTTCTTCGTTTATTGTTTCATTACACGTTATCAACACGAGACTCTACCGTCTCAAGAAGCTCCTTGAGAAGACTAAGGTATATTTTTTCTCTTCTTTTAACTATGTCTGATATTATGAAACGAAAGTTCATTGCCCTTGAAATTTGGGGCAAGAACTATATGACATGAGTATTGGATGCTGAAATTCATTTAGATGCAATGGGTCTTGGAGATGCCATTAAAGATAAAAATAAAGCATCTACCTAAAACTGTGCTAAAACCTTGATTTTCTTGCGCCATCACCTTGATAAAGGGTTGAAAATAGAATATCTCACAGTCAAAGATCCACTTGTTTTGTGGAATGGTTTAAGGAAAGATATGACAATTTAAAGTTGGTCAGTCTTCCATAAGCACGATATGATTGGGCTTATCTGAGGCTCCAAGACTTTAAGTTTGTTTCTGAATACAATGTTGCGATGTTCAGAATTACTTCTAAATTGAAACTCTGTGGATATAGTATCACTGACTATGATATGCTTGAAAAAACATTCACAACGTTTCATGCCTCCAATATGGTCCTGCAACAACAGTACCGAGAGAAAGGTTTCAAGAAGTACTCTGAGTTGATTTCTATTCTACTTGTGGCTGAACGAAACAATGACTTGCTCATGAGAAATCACGATAATCGGCCTATTGGGTCTATACCATTGCCTGAAGTGGATAAGGTGTATTCCCATTATGCTAAGTGTGGAAAAGTTCGTGGCCGTAGCCATGGAAGAAATTTTTCTGGTGTTAATCATCCCCCAAAGAAAAAAAACCCACCAAAAGTGGAAAGGGAAAGATGAGAAGCCAAAGGCAAAGGGTTCAGAAACTGAATGCTATAACTACGGTGGAAAACGATATTGGGTAAATATTTGTCGTACATCAAAATATTTGGTTGAATTTTATCAAGCATCTGTAAAGAAAAAAGGCCCGGCCTGAAGCTAATTTTGTCTCTGACAATGAATTTGACATCACCCACTTGGATGTGGCAGACTTCTTTGAGCATCCTGATAGAAAAATAGATCACTTGATTGGTGATGGATCTGTGGTTAAAGATGATTGAGCAGTTTGATTTTTATTTTTGCCTATTCATAGTAACTAATAAACAAACATCATGTAATCACAGTTCTTTACATGAGTAGTAGACACTAGTATTAATTAGTATTATTTATTTTATGAGATAGTGTTAGTTCATTTTGATTAAATATAGTTCTAGTATTTGTTTGAAATAATTACTATATTTGATATTACTTAATTAAGTGGATGTTGATACCACATGAACGTTGTGGTATGCTAAGCTTAAGATGAAACCGTATTTGTTTTGCGCATGGTGATTATCAATATGTACTATTGTGATTGTGGTGTTTGAACTGGTAATTAATTATGGTGTCGGGCAAATATAATGTAGCACATATTTTGTAAAGATTTGTGTTAGGAACAAATACGTAAGAATACAAATGTTGTGTACTATTAATTTTTTTTATTAATATTTTTTATTCTAACGACGTCAAGGTGATATTGATCCTACCAGATTGTGGGTTATAAAATGTACGAGAACATGATTTTTGTCTTTAGGGAATTTAACAGCAAATCCTTGTTCATTTATGCATAATAAAATTGTCTACTTCATTTAAGTTTGCAGCAAATATGGATATCTCTCAAAATAAATTTGGATCAAAGTTCAATTGTAAAAATATTTGTTTAATTAATTCATGTACGACACATACGATATTTTAAGAGAAGAAATATTTCTCTCATTTAAGTATGTGTAAGGCAGATGCAACTATAATATAATTTCTGGTAGTAGTAATCTAATTGAAGGCTTTGGAAGAGATACTATAACTTTGCCTAGGGGAACAACACTTATCATAGATAATGCAATATTCTCCTCCCAGTCTAAGAGGAACTTGTTGAGCTTTAAAGATATCCGCCGAAAAGGATATCATATTGAGACAATAGATGAGAATAACCTTGAATATCTCATCGTTACCAAGAATGTCTCTGGACATAAAATGGTTATTGAGAAATTCTCATCTTTGTCTTGTGGCCTGTATTGGACAAGAATTAGTGCAATTGAGGCACATTCTATTGTAAACCAAAATGTTACTGATTCCAATACGTTTGTACTTTGACAGGATCAATTGGGACATCCTGGATCAATTATGATGAGATGAATTATAGAAAACTCAAATGGGCATCCATTAAAGAATTTAAAGATTCTTTTAAATAATGAATTTTCTTACACTTCTTGTTATCAAAGCAAGTTAATTATTAGACTATCACCAACAAAGGTTGTAATTGAGTCCCCTGCATTTTTAGAACGTATACAAGAGGATATTTGTGGACCTATTCACCCACCTAGTGGGTCGTTTAGATATTTTATGGTCTTAATAGATGCATCTTCTAGATGGTCTCATGTGTGCCTATTGTCATCTCGCTACCTCGCATTTGCAAAATTAATGGCACGAATAATTTGATTACGGGCGCAATGCATTTAATGATTATTGCTTATCAATTGGGATAAAAGTGGAACATCCTGTAGCCCATGTTCACACTCAAAATGGCCTTGCAGAATCTTTGAGTAAACGTCTGTAATTGATAGCAAGGCCGTTACTCATGAAAACGAGGTTACCCACTTCTATTTGGGGTCATGCCATTTTGTATGCAGCAATGCTAATTCGTCTCAGACCGACAAATTATCATGAATATTCCCCGTTGCAATTAGTTTTGGGTCATGAACCTAATATATTCCATTTAAGAATTTTTGGATGTGTAGTATATGTGCCTGTAGCACCGCCATATCGCACCAAAATGGGTCCCCAAAGAAGGTTAGCAATATATGTTGGGTTTGAATCGCCCTCCATTATTCGCTATCTTGAAACATTAACGGGGAATTTATTTACTGCCCGATTTGTAAATTGTCGATTCGATGAGGCATTTTTCTCAAAATTAGATGGAGAAATTGGTGAAACCAAACGAAAAATTTTGTGAAAAAATCCATCATTGTCTCATCTTGATCTACGTGCCTCTATTTGTGAAAAAGAGTTGCAAAGATTATCCATATGTAAAAAATAGCAAATTAAATGCCAGATGCATTTACGGATCTAAAAAGGATAACAAAATCACATATCCTTGCAGAGAATGTTCCAATCCGTATTGATGTCCCTGTTAGACAATCTTCTAGTATCATAACTAATGAGTCAAAAGCATGCATAAAACATGGCAGACCATTCAAAATCCTAGAAAAAGGAAAACAAATGATCAAGATGACACTATGAAAGAGTCTCATAAAGAAATCCGCGAACCAATCCTGAGATTCATGAGGAAATCACTGAGCCTGAGACTCAAGAAAATAAGAAACCTATCAATAAATCCAATTGATATTGAGACAAATTTGAATCGATTGGATATAGTGGTAGATTATGTCTTTGCATATAATGTTTCATCTAGCATTATGCAAGATAGTGAGGATCTTGAACCTCAATCTGTTAGAGAATGTTTACAAAGACGTGACTGGCCAAAATGGCAAGAAGCAATCCAATCTGAGTTGGATTCACTTGCAAAACGTAAAGTTTTTGGGCCTGTAGTCCAAACACCTAATGGTGTTAAGCCCGTTGGCTATAAATGGGTCTTTGTACGCAAGATGAATAAGAAAAATGAGGTACAAAGATATAAGGCATGCCTTGTTGCACAAGAATTTTCACAAAGGCCCGGTGTCGATTGTGAAGAGACATATTCACCCGTTATGGATGCTATGACGTTGCGTTATCTCATTAGTTTTGCTATCCATGAAAAGCTTGACATGCATTTAATGGACGTGGTTACCGCCTACCTTTACGGATCACTTGATAATGAGATATACATAAAAAATTTCGAGGGATTTAAAATGCCTGACGCACATAATTCAAAGTCCCGAAAAATAATTTCAATCAAATTGTAAAGATCTTTGTATGATTTAAAGCAATCATGACGAATGTGGTAAAACCATCTTAGTGATTATTTATTAAAGGGAGGATATATAAATGATGTCATTTGTCCATATATTTTTATAAAGAAAACAAAATCAGAATTTGCTGTACTTGCCGTATATGTTGATGACATAAATCTTATTGGAACTCCTACAAAACTCCAAAAGGCAATTGATTATTTAAAGAATGAATTCGAGATTAAAGATCTTGGAAAGACAAAATTATGCCTCGGTTTGCAAATTGAACATTTGGCAAATATGATTTTTGTTCATCAATCTGCCTACATTGAAAAGGTATTGAAACAGTTTTACATTGATGAAGCACATCCATTAAGTACTCTGATGGTTGTTCGATCACTTGATGTGAATAAGGATCCGTTTCAACCTCAAGAAAATAATGAAGAGCTACTTGGTTTTGAAGTACCGTGCACTAATGTATCTTGCCAATACAATAAGGCCTGACATAACTTTTTCAGTTAATGTCTTAGCAAGATATAGCTATGCTCCTACAAGGAGACATTGGAATGAAATCAAACACATATTACGGTATCTAAAAGGGACTACCGATATGGGCTTATTTTATGGCAATAGTTGCAGTCCCGATCTTGTTGGTTATGCCGACGCTGGGTATTTATCTGACCCACACAAGGCTCGATCTCAAACAGGCTGTGTGTTTATATGTGGAGGTACTGCCATATCTTGGTGATCGATTAAGCAATCAATCGTGGCTACTTCATCTAATCATGCTGAGATAATTGCTATTCATGAAGCAAGTTGAGAATGTGTGTGGTTGAGGTCTATAACACACCTTATTCGAGACAAATGTGGTGAAGTTTGACAAACTACCCACGATTTTGTATGAAGACAATGCATCATGTATAGCCCAATTGAAAGGAGGATTCATAAAAGGAGATAGGACAAAGCACATTTCACCAAAGTTATTTTTCACACATGATTTTCAAAAGAATGGTGATATCAATATGCAACAGATTCGTTAAGTGATAATATGGATGATTTGTTCACAAAATTTATACCGACGTCAACCTTCAAGAAACTAGTATACAAGATTGGGATGCGAAGGCTCAAGGATATGAACTGATGCTCGTATCAGGCGAAGTTAATACGTGTTGTACTCTTTTTTCCTTACAAGATTTTGTCCCACTGGATTTTTCTTGCAAGGTTTTTAACGAGACAACCAAAAGACGTATTTCTAAACATGTGTACTCTTTTTCCTTCTCTAGAATATTTTTCCCGCTGGGTTTTAATTATTTTAGTTAAGGTTTTAACGAGGTACATTATCCGTTGAATAGACATTCAAGGGGGAGTGTTATAAATAGAATTGTATTTAAGGTGAATGTCTTTATTTTAGAGAGATTTTAGGGATTTTACTTGGTGGCTAAGTCACTCTTTCCCTATAAATAGAAAGGTCTTATTCCATTGTAATTCATCTCAAAGCAATAAGAATTCTCACTCTTTTCTCTGCAATATTGCTCTTCTTCTTTTATTGTGTATTCGAATTTAACAAAGTTGTAGACCACCCACTGCAATGCTTTGTTATAGTCTTATCGGATTTGAAGATTGTCAGTTGGCTGGCGTGAAACCTAAGAAAAAAAATTAAAGATAAATTAATATGTAGAAGCCACGCAACCTTCTGTGTTCTTCTCTCTCTTTTAAAATCTTGCAGTTTTACCTTAGAGCTGCCGATTTATAAATTTAATATAGTTCACTATTGTGATAGAATTACAGTGAGAACCGTTGCAGGGTAGCATGCATATTTATTAAAGTATATATGTAATATTTTTGACACACTCGTCTTAAATTCGAACTATATAGTTACAGTTTTTCAAATACACACATATATTAAGTTCGCACTCATTACAGAAAATTGTGGATGTAACTGTATTCCGTATTCACTAATTTAAAACATTACATGTCCATGAGGTGAATTTTATTGTTATGTTGCTATATATATATATATATATAGTGATGGTTGAATTCATCAATACAAGAATAGCTTCTATCATAGCGGAAAAAAGGGGTTACAAAAATGTCTTGGGTAATAAGTTCAACTCTCAGCTGTGATATTTTTACATTTTTTTGAACCCTCTCTTAGCTCTTGTCTTCACTCCTTCCTCGAAGTCGCAATCAAGAAATCTGAACATGTTGATGTGTAGGTGTAGGTGTAGTATATAATATATAGAAGTAATCAAGATCCAACAAGTCCTTTGTGCCGAGCGTATGAAATTATTGACAGAAAGATGGATGCAGAAGCAATTCCAGCAAGCATGACCACCTGCAGTAATGTAACCGTTTAAAACAAAAAGAACGCTCCAAGTGTGGAATTGGAAACGTTTCATATAAGAGTTTAATTTCTATACACTGACATAATATACTATCAAAAGAAAGGAATTGGTCAAGTGTGCGCACCCATTTGAAAATGTAACCATGGTCTTTCTTCCATGGATGTGGAATATTCATTCCAAATATTGCAGCCACCAAAGAGTACACTGTCAAACAAACTGTACCAGAACTCAGGAACAGCTCCAGCTGCGGTATCAGGCAGAAAAGAATTGCCATTTATTTACCAATACCAGTCGAGAAGTAACAAATTTAGGATAATAATTTCAACAGATCATATGAGTATTACTGTCTGAATAGAGCGGAACAGATCCAGTACTAGTCATATATTAACCAGACGTTATAAGTCTCAACATACCTGGATCAGCTGATTTCGATGATTGTCCAGCTGCAACAAGGAAACTTAATGTTTAATTTTTTGTTTCCTAAAGCTAGAAAGTCTTAGTATTATTAAACAAATTAAATCAACAATGAGTAACCTGAATGTTGATATAGTCCTCTGTGTCATCAATATATTCCCGCAACTGGATAAAGGAACACCAGTATCACTATTTAGTTCCAAAATGAGTCCATTATTTCGTTTTTATGTATGTTTAAGGGCATCAAGTTCCTGCATGTTCTATGCAGTTTCTTACCGTTGTCAACTTGTTCATCGTGCTTTCAATTTGCACAAAGTAAGCCTACAAAAGTATGCAATTTTTTCAGCACATGTATGTCGTGATTGTTGCCAAAAGTTCTGGTAATACTAACCTCAAGCAACATCTCAAGTTCCTCAACATCAGTCTCCTCCTGAGTTATTCCACTAATCTTGCTTGTTTTGGACAATAACTTTGGAGAATCAGGGGACCAGTAAAGTCCCCCCTGGCCACTAAGCGGGGAAAAAGCCCCGGCAACTTTTCTTGAGAGGTAAAGGTCAGCCATGTCATCATCATCTTCAAGAAGTTGTTCAAGATCATCCCTGACCTAGAGATTGGCATAATTTAGAGTCAATTAGGTTAGTTCAATGTGCAGAAAGAAAAATATAGGCTTATAGCTGCCCATGTTTCCTCTCTAAATAAACTCAAATCTTGTTCTTGCAGCAACAACAATAACCCTTCACTTTCAAGCAAGTTGGAGTTGGCTATATCAATCCTACCTGTCCATGTCGCTCCATTTATACTCATCGCAGTCCATTTCTTGCATAGACAACAAATTTCTAGTCTATGAATTAAGGGGCATAGCATGAGAAAGAAAAACAGCGAGAGACGTACTTTTTGAACCCGGCTGGTCAACCTAGTCATTGCGCTCTTTAATTTGCGTACTCGATCCAAATTACGACTACTAATCTGCAAATAAGTGAAATTTGTTTCACAAATTGAAAAAACAAAGGTACTCAGGAAACAAACTATCTATAGACTCGATGGATGAATAATGTATATATTACATGACAACTTTGAGGGTATAATATGGCAAGGGAGAAAATGAAGTTGACATATTTGTTGCAAGAAGACAAAGCTAGCATACATTTCCCAGCACAGACATATCAAACCAAAAATGCTATCCAGTAAATTAACTAAACAATGGTTTCCCTAATTTTTCACTCTTGCTAGGGATGAAATCAACAGTTGAGGAACAAATATTTTGCCAATTTAACTTATGCATAAGTAAAGAGCTAGGAGCTTCCCGTTAAAATGGAACTAATTTTGGTTGATGAAGATAGCAAGGTGGTATGGTCAAATGGCACTATATATACGTACTATGGATAATTCTTACGACCGCATTGGGCCAAACTCTGTCTTGCGGTGAAGATAAATCCTCAGATTGCAAGTTTTTCGCCTAAAACTTCCTTAATACCGCCGCCATCAACAAGTGATTGTTTGCCAACAAAGACTCCAGTATTCCTTTTTTTGTTTCCAAACATTCGTTTTGAAGTCCATGCTTAAGGGATCTTCGCAAGAACTAAGCTTTTCCCCCACCCCTTTAGGGACATTTGACTGTAGCAATTCGAAAAGACTTTAGGGAGCAGCAGACCACCTCATTGAAGGCAGATTAACAATAATAAGAACCACTCAATGAAAGAGAGTTATCACACTCTTTTTCAGATTAGTTAACGCATACTTAGTGTAGACACTTAGTTGCACTAAGCATTTAAATGACCTTATTATATATTCTTCTGATAATGCATACATTCTGTATTTGGTTTACAATCTTACCTTGGAGGTGAGCTCATCTAAAGCTGGGTAAGCAGCAGTCTCTAGCTCTCGTGTCTGAGTATCAAGATAACTACATACACCTTCTAGTGCTACTTCTAAAGCTCGAAACTCAAATGGAAACTCTGTATCATATCCACAAATAAAATTAGTTAGGAACTGAATATGAGCAATCCCTGTTGCTTGTGTGTAAAAAGTAGACATAGTAATCAACGGTTACCAGTTGGTTCAACATTTTGCATTTCATTTCCTGTCCCATTAACAGCTGGTTGGTCATCATCTTCACCTTCTCCTAAGCCAATAGCAGGCAATGGCAATCTTCTTTGAAGTTCTTCAACAACTGGAGCTACATTATCATCCAGCGGGTCACGAAGCAATACCTACTTCAATCATTAAACCATACAAAATAATGGGGTATTCCTCTATTATTGGAAACCAAGGAAGCAATAAATTGACGGCTAATAATCATATATCCGGAGTTTAACTTGTATACATTGACAGCGTAAAACATTTTCACACGATTAGGGTACCGAAAAAATAATTACAGGTAATTATTCATAATAAATGAAATTAGTAACCTGTAAGTGGTAGGTAACATGCTACAACTTAAATTACAGCTTGATAGTTGCGCCACCGTTGGATATAAGTTAAAATCTTATCCGAAATAATAACCACCTCAAATTCTGGTATATAATGTAGAAAGCAAAAGAAATTCACCTCATCTGTAGTAATAATTGCTTTGATATGCTGAAGGCAGTGAACAAACAGCCAAAAAAAAGCACAAGAATTAGATTTCTGCAAATCATAGTGACAAAGACAGAAAACAATAAAAAAAAAGTGCACCTCCAAATTGAGTACAATAGCCTTTTCTCTGCCTAGAATTGCAGAAGGATAAGAAAGGAGAGGATCAAGAATACGAAGATCTCTAGCATGTATAGAAACTCGTTTCATAATTGCATACTTATCCAAATCCAAGATACTACTTTGTCCCTTATTGTTCACCAATATCCAGCTTCTTGATACCCCTGTTTTCATCTTCCAAAGTGGAAAACGCCACTTTCAAGAAATAGCAAGTAAGTAATTCTGAATACTGATTTTGCTTTCAAGTTCTTGTGTGAAACTCAAAGAAAGAAAGAAGAGGGGAAATTAATTTGAAAGGTAGGGGAAAAGGGGAAATGGACAGAAAAAGATAGGGAACAATGACATGACGGTTAAACTGATTGGTGAAACAACTGTTGTTACTGCTTGAAGAAGTAAAGTTGTTGCTTTGCATGGCTGTATTATTTTTTGGCCGATTGCGGGGGCGGTAAACAGGCAAAAACTTTCATAAACAGAGAAATGCGGTGACTCCACGCTTTATGTAACTAGTGGACCGGCCATTTCACCATCTTACCTTTTAGGCTTTTACAGTTTACTTTCTCAATTTACGGCCCCTCACAGTCTCCTCAATTTGTTTTTCGAATAGTAGTATGTATTTGTTTTAGCGTAAAATTGGCTTATATCAAACGGTCGAATGATAGTGCAATACGTAGACAGAAGACAGGCAAAAAATAAATTGAGTAACAGCCAGTACTGAGAACAATAACTGTCATTGGTATCGAATAGACCCCGAAGGGAGCACAATCAACTTGAGCGGATCGAATATTTGTCATCGGAAGGCATTTAGTGAGGAATATTTCCTGACATTAAATGGGCAGTCGTTTAAGAGAATATTTGCATTAATAGCATGTCATTACATACTCATCAATGACCCCCTTTATTGTCATTTAATAGGGGCTCGATCCTAGTATCTTGTTTCCCTAGGTCTAGCTATAAATAATGGGCCCAATAGCCATTGTAACGACACGAAATCTTTGGCAAAACTTATGCTACATTCTATTCTCAAGTTAAATAAGATAACTTTACTTGTTCTTGTATATTGTTCTTATTTCTATCCTCGGAAGCATCGTTCCCGGAGCCAGTCCTGTCATTTCCTTTGATTTTAACGCTAAGTCTTATTTTTAATCTAGTCTATTTATTATTTTTATCAAATTAGTTCACCTGTCAATAAACCACGTAACAAATTCAATCGTACCGTTTTACGGGTAAACAGTTTGGCGCCCACCGTGGGGCTTAGACAGTTGCATAATTGAGTTGATCCTTGCATCTATTACTAACTCGTTTGATTCTTTGTTTCATACCAAAAAATCAAAAATGGCGGCTAACGATGTCAACATCGCACACAACGTTGAGGCGCACGAAAATCTGCCTCAACATGAAGATTCAATCAATGACACCCACAATGATGGGGATGTGGAAACCCCGGTCCATGGCGGACAATATCCCCGGCATGTACAGGAACCAACTCCCGATGATGCGGAGGATGACCACGTCGCGAAAACGGTAAGGATCTTGAGAGAGCATCAGAAAGCCATCATGGGCCATCTCTCAAGGCAGGACCAGGTCAAGACGGAATTGAAGCATGCATTATCAGGCGCTTCCAACAACGCAAATGGAAGAGGCCCAGTTCCTCCCAGCGATCCTGCAAATCAAACGGCTCAAAGAGTTGATAATAACACCCCGAGGGATGAGGCCGATTTGGACGGAGCTGGGGGAACCGATAGTGGATCCGGTAACGATAGCGGTAATGATCCCTTCAAAATCGAACTCATAAGATTCATGAGGGAGATGAACGAGCGGATGGATCATAATGCAAAGGAGTTTCACGCCCGAATGGACCAGATTCCGGCCGCTCCACCAGTTTTGAAGGGCCCCGATTCGAAGAAATATACCCAGTTGCCGTTTAAGTCGAGCACAACACGAGAATTGATTTTGAAACGGTTCAAGATGCCGGACATACCAAAATACGATGGGACTTCGGATCCTCAGGAGCACATCACAACTTATACAACATCGGTGAAAGGGAACGACTTGGCTCAACATGAGATTGAGTCGGTTCTGCTGAAAAAGTTTAGAGAAATCCTTACGAAAGAGTCCTTGACATGGTATTCGCTTTTACCCGAGAATTCAATTGAATCTTTTAAAATGCTTGCAGATTCGTTCATTAAGGCTCATGCCGGGGCCAGAAAGGTCCAATCCAGGAAGGTGGACATATTTAGGATCGCACAGGGTGAGTCCGAATTGCTGCGGGAGTTCGTTATTAGATTTTAGAAAGAGAGGATGCTGCTACCGGGCGTACCAGACAAATGGGCAGCAGAGGCATTCACTAAGGGTTTGAACCCGAGGAGCTCTGACGCCTCCCAAAAGTTGAAGGAAAGCCTGCTTGAATTCTAAACGACCACATGGGCAAATGTCCATAACCGCTATGAATCGAAGATAAGGATAGAGGTTGATCAGCTCGGGTTACCGACATCAACCAAGGGGAGGGACCGAGACAAGAACTAGGATAAGTTCAAGGATGATTTTGATGCAGACCAGCGATCTTCTAAAGGCTGCTTCTTGCCTTACGAGAGAGCCGAGGGACGTGGCAGTAAAGGGTTTCGATCCTCGGATAGGTTCGCTCCCGAAAGAAGAATAGACCGTGTCCGGAATAACAGATCGTTACAAGACAAAGAGGTATTGGGAACCCGGGATTCCACTTGTCCTAGGTTGTCAGATTATAATTTCAACATCAGCATAGTGGAGTTGGTGTCGGCAATGAGGAATATTAAAGAAGCACGATTCCTGAATCCAATCAGATCCGACCCCAGCCAGACGGATCCCAACTTACGGTGTGAATATCATGGGACTCATGGTCACAGAACTGGGGACTGACGGCATTTGCGCGAGGAGGTGGCAACGTTGTTGAAGAATGACAATCTCAGGGAGTTCTTGAGAGAGCGATCCAAGAACAATTACGGCCGCATCCGGGACAACGCAGAATCCTCGAAGATACGGGAAGACCCCCCTCGGTTAACTATCAACATGATTTTCGGAGGAAATAAAATCAATGGTGTAACCTTTTCGGCGGCCAAAAAGAAAAAAGTATCGGTGACCCACAACAAGAGACTCCGAGAAGTCGCCGAAGACAATATCACCTTCACGGAGGAAGACGCCGACGGACTTATTCTTCCGCGTAACGACGTCCTGGTAATTTCTCTTAATGTTCTAGTTTTCAAGATTAAACATGTTTTGGTTGTCCCAGGATGCTCATCCAACATCATTCAATGGAGAGTGCTGGAATAAGTCGTGCTGGAACAAGCCAAACTAACTAGAAGTATCATTCCGGCAACAAAGCTCCTCGTCGGGTTCAACTTGGCTAGTTTGACAACCCGAGGATAGATCCTGCTGCCCACGAACGCCAAAGGGGTTATGAAGACCACCTTATTTGAAGTGGTAGACGGTGACATGAGTTACAACATAATTCTCAGTAGACCATGGTTACATGAGATGAAGGTTGTACCATCAACATATCATCAACTGCTGAAATTTTTCGACCCCAGAGGAAATTAAGAAAATAAGAGGAGATCAACCGGTAGCAAGAGAAATGAACGCAATGTCAATTTCCAGTAGTAAAGGGAAGGAACCCAACATATAGCAATTACAGGAACCGTCGCCTGCTCCCGTCTCAAGTGAAGATGATAAGGGTGAGGAGTCGTCAAAATCCCACTAGGTACTAAGATATTTTCAGATACCGAAAGAGACAGACACGACTAAATCCCCAGCAGAAGAACTCGAACAAGTGGCCTTGTTTGAGGAATTCTTGGAGAGAAAGTTTCACTTGGGAACATGACTCAATCCCGAACTCGGGTCAGGATTTATTAATTTCCTTAAACCTAACATTGATTATTTTGCATGGTCGCACTTGGATATGA
Source organism: Nicotiana tabacum (assembly GCF_000715075.1). Lineage (NCBI taxonomy): Eukaryota > Viridiplantae > Streptophyta > Magnoliopsida > Solanales > Solanaceae > Nicotiana > Nicotiana tabacum. The sequence continues at coordinate 54,547,195 of NC_134098.1, forward strand.
CAGGTATCCCGTTAGAGGTGGCCGTTCACAAGCTAAGCCTGGACCCAAGCATCCCTCTAGTAAGGAAAAAGAAATGCCCGATAGCCGAGGTCAGAAACAGGTTTGTTAAGGAAGAGGTAACTCGACTACTTGATATCGGTTCAATCCGGGAGGTAAAGTATCCTGAATGGTTAGCTAATGTAGTTGTGGTTCCAAAAAAGAATAACAAGTTTTGAATATGCGTAGACTATAAAGACTTGAATAAGGCGTGCCCTAAAGACTCGTTCCCATTGCCAAACATTGATCAAATGATTATTGCTGTTGATACTTAATCTTGCCCGTATATTTTACAAATATCATATATACTTTCAAAATATTATTTTTTTCATCATCACCAATTTACAAGAGTCATATAAGTATTTTGTATAATTTTCCATAATTTTTAAGGCTTTAAAATTAATTTTTTTGCATTAAAATTGTTCAAATATTCATTAATTACCCTTTCAAATTATTTTGCGATGACTTAATCATCCAAATTTATTATTTACACCCTCATATATGTTTTATGACATTTTACTTCATTATATATAATTACATTTATATTTTTAGCTATTTATATAATTTTGCAACAATAACCTATATTTTATACATAATTACATTATTTATATTGTTATACTAAAATAGTATTTTTTTTAAATATTGTGGGGCTATTATTTTCAATCCTTTTACTGCATAAGTAATATTTTTATTATTTAAAAATTATTTTTATAAATTATTTTAAATAATTTTCACATATTTAATTTCATAGGCCCAATTCTAAGCTAATTTCAGACCAAATTACAAGCTCAAACACATAGCCCACTTCATCTAAACCCTCATCAGCCCAACCAAATGACCCTTTACCTTCAACCCGCCCCGTTTTCTATTTAATCTTGATCGTTGATCTCAAATTATCAACGACCCATAATGAACCAGCCATTCTCCTTATATCTCCCTAACCCAAACCCTAGAGACAAATCCCCTGCCCAACCGCCTCTATTTTCTCTCGTCTCTCCTCCTCCCTCCTTCAGAAACCCTAGTCGCCTTCCCCAATATTCTCCAAATTCGATTAAATCATGGATTCCTTCTGTGATTTACTTACCTTTTACGCGTTACCTCGTTGTTATCTATAAGACTATAGTGTTACTTAGTACTTGCCCTATTCTTGGCAAATTCCAGTCTCCGAATCAAGGGAAATCGGCTTCGCCCTTCGAGATTTGGACGATATTTCATCTGTATACACTCACTACCAGGCCATATGGGTCCGATTCAATGAGATTTTTGACTATTTGTGTTCTCCTCTTGAACTAGGGTTTATACAATTTTCTCCTAAATTGATTATGAGTGATTTTGCATGCTTCTCTTTCCTTATTTGTGTTCGATTGACTATATTTCCTCTTTTGTATGTTGATCTTTACTACTATATAAACCCTCTTCCCTGTTTTCGAAGTCAGAACTACTATTTTTGACTACTGTAACTATCGCTATTCTCTCACTCATTACATATTATTCTGAGACCTCGATTTTGGCCGGCTGAAAGCCAAGGCCACCAGACTCCGACTATTTCAACCTCTCTCAGTGTGAGCACTGCCATGGGTTCATCTGAAGCCCTTGGGAACTCTGACACACTGAGAACTTTGGGGTTCTTCTGCTCTCTTTGCCATTGAAGCATTACTGGAACTATTTTTCTTATTTGCTTGTTTGATTATTCGCGACTAGTAAGTCTCCTTGGCCACAACAATTTTACTCTCCTTGATTGTATTATATGTTCTCCTAATTCATGTCCCTGAAACTTCTATGAAGCACTACTCTACTATGCCACTTTTTTTGTAACCCCACTTGCTCTAAGGTCTTTCTTATGTCTCGATACTGAACTTGCATGGATTCTAGTCGTATGATGAATTTGGCATATGTACTAGCATGATTGTTTCTCTACTTCACCTAAACTTGCTTATTCTGTTGTGTTATTGTAATGACCCGGCTAGTCGTTTTGAGAATTTAAGTCCCGTCCGGTAGCATAAGGCCCTGAGTAACTTCATATTATGTGTATTGACTTGCGTGCGTGATTGATTTCAGTTACCAGATAGTTCGGAGAGATTTGGGACACTTAGTCCCTAAAACGGAAGCTTAAGTCTTAGAATTCTGACTGTAGTCGGAACTATGTGAAGACGACTCCGGAATGGAGTTCCTTCGGTTCCGTTAGCTCCGTTGGGTGATTTTGGACTTAGGAGTGTGTCCGGACTATGAATCTGAGGTTTATAGCTGATTTAGGCTTGAAATGGCGAAAGCCGAATTTTTGGAGATTTGGACCAGAAGTGGACTTTTTGATATCGGGGTCGGAATGTGATTCCGAGAGTTAGAAGAGCTCCGTTATGTTATTTGGAACTTGCTTGCAAATTTTGACATTATTCCGGGTTGATTTGATAGGTTTCGACACGGGTTTTAGAAGTTGGAAGACTTGAAAATTTATAAGTTCGATTCATGGTGCGATTCGTAGTTTTGACATTGTTTGATGTGATTTGAGACATCGAGCGAGTCCGTATTAGGGTATGAAACTTGTTGGTATGCTTAGACGAGGTCCCGGGGGCGTCGGGTGTGTTTCGGACGAGTTTCAGATGTTTTTCATGATTTTGAACAGGTCTGGTCCCGGTGTTTTCGCACTTGCGACGCTTGGAGCGCAGGTGCGGCTCCGCTTCTGCATGAGCCTGGTCGCTTCTGCGATCCTTGAGGCCTGGGAGCTTGCTCGCTTCTGCAGAAGCTTGCACGCAAGTGTGAAGGCCGCTTCTGTAGTTCCTCGATCGCATCTGCGAAGAAGCTCGCTTCTGCGTTCCCCCTTTCGCTTCTGCGGTGCCACTGGTGCGGCTGAAAATCCGCAGATGCGGTTCCAGGCCTGGCCAGCTGAGTTCGCAGATACAGACTCTTTCTCGCAAATGCGAGTGCGCAGGTGCGCCTCCTAGCCCGCAGATGCGGAAATCCTGGCAGAATCATTTAAGTCGAGGGTTTGGCCATTTTCTTCATATTTTGAGTTTTAGACTTCGGTTTTGGGAGCTTCCTTATGAGTTTTTCAAGCAAATTATTTGGGTAAGTGTTCTTCAACTAGAATTTATTTATTTCCATGATTCTATCTTTATTTTTATCATTTAATTTGTGTTTGAGTTGAGGAAAAGTGTGGTTTTTGAAGAAAATTTTCAAAATGAAAAATCACGATTTGAGGGACGAAATGGTATCAGAATTTGATGATTTTAGTATGGTTAGACTCGTGAGTGAATGGGTGTTCGTATTTTATGACTTTTACCAGATTCCGAGATGTGGGCCCGGGTTGACTTTTAGGGCGGATTTCAAAAGTTTTGTTAAAATATTGATTTCGCTAATTAGATGAGTCTATTATGGTTGTATTTATGATATGCAATCTGCGTTTGGGTAGATTTGGGCCATTCAGAGTATGATAATCAAGGAAAGGGCATTCTTACAGACTGATTGAGCTTGATTCGAGGTAAGTATCTTGCCTAACCTTGTGTGGGGGACTTCCCCTTAGGATTTGAGTCTTCTATGTTGATTGTTGTCCGTGTACACGAGGTGACGAGTGCGTGCACAGACTTATTTGTGGAAAGTTGGCCTTTTAGGGTTCTTAGGTCCTTGTATTCATTGAATATTCAGTTGTTCTTGTTATGATTATATATCTTAATTACTAGATTCACATCTACCTGCTTAACTAGAATCAATTGCTTCATGATCCACTATTATTGTTACTTGATTCATATGTGCCTTATTTGAAACTGTTATCTCTTTTATAGCCATGCTATCTTTTCATAACGGCTTATCCTTATTTGGAATTAATATTATTTTATTCTATAATTGTTCAGTCTTAATTGAGGTTATGATTATTTTTTCGCTGCTTTTCCTTAATTGAGTTGTTGAATATCCTTCGTAATTTCCTCAATCTTAAAAGAAGTTTAGATATCCTATATCTTAGTCGACTTGTTTTATTTGGAATTATTTGATTCGTGTTAGCTTCCCTGTTGTTGAAGTGTATGTTTTGGGATCGTTGCTACACATTAGCTTTCCCTTTGTTGAGCTGTTCTCTTTACGCCTAGCATTCTTTACTGTGGTTATTCCTTGTGAACTGGTTCTACTGTTTCTTTGTGATTTAAAGTTCTTGAGTTGAGTTACTTGTCGTACTTTGTATTATTGTCATTGTTGTTATTGTGCTTGTTGTGGTGATGCACGAGGTTTCTTCCGTGCGGTTGTTGACATTGTGATACACGAGGTTTATGCCGTGTGGTTGTTGTTTTGGGGTTGCACGATGTTTCTGTCGTGCTGTTGTTACTATTGATATTTGCACATACAGCGTGACAAGGCGGAATATATATATATATATATATATATATATATATATATATATATATATATATATATATATATATATATATGTGTGTGTGTGTGTGTGTGTGTGTGTGTGTGTGTGTGTGTGTGTGTGTGTGTGTGTGTGTGTGTGTGTGTGTGTGTGTGTGTGCATGTGTGGCGAGACAAGGCGGGCATTTACTTTACAATTGCACATGTGGCGAGATAAGGTGGGATGTGTCAGGGATTGATTTGTGATGATTTATGGCCTGGGGGCATTCTTGTTGTTGATATTTGTGTAGTGGTATACGTACTTGTGTGAGCTTTATCTTGTGAAAGCTTTATCTACGTGTTGTCCGTTCTTCTTCTTCCTTATGCTTATTTGCTGGTATGGACTATGTTAGGACACTTGCACAAGCATACACGTAGTTAAACACTCTTATCGGATAAGAGGTGTTCTTGATATTATTGAGCATAGATGCTCACCCTAGTTTACTTGCCTTCTATGTGAGAATGGCTCTATTGGCACGTGATTCTTCAGTGCGGTTATGAGGTGTTATGAGGGCACATGATGCCAAGTGTTAGGGTTCAGGTATTGAGACCCGTGAGTTGTGAATTGTCCGAGGTTCGGTACCTCGTGGAGTTGTTGGCTAAAACCTGATGTAAAAGCGGTTGTAGTTGCTCAGTTATTCTTGTCCTTGCTGTATTTGTGATTCCCGATTTAGGTTGTGTTCCATTTACTTTGTCTGTGTCATTTTCATGATATTCTGCTGATACTTGTTGTTTCTTTCTTTAATGCCACTACTGTATTGTGAGCCATATTGCATAGTCCTTATGAAGACATCATACTCATATTGTTCATATACTGTACCCGTTTAATTTATTAGACCAGTGGGTATCTTGACTAATCCTCATCACTACTCCACCGAGGTTAGTCTTGATACTTACTGGGCACCGCTGTGGTGTGCTCATGCTACTCTTCTGCACATTTTTTTTATGTAGATCCAGGTATTTGTTCGTTAGCTAGCAGTGTGGACTGTTTCTGCGGAGACTCAAGGTAAACCTGCCGCTGCGTTCGCAGGCTTCAGAGTCACCTTCAAGATTTTGCTTTGCACAATTTATTCTTATTTCTGGATAGTTGTATTTAGAAGTTTTCTAGCAAATACTTTGTAGAGCTTATGACTTGTACTACCGGTTTTGGGAATTTGTAAGAGATTTCTATTTAACATGTTAGATGTTATTTAAATAATGTTGTTTTAATTAATGTTAGGCTTACCTAGTCCCTAAAACTAGGTGCCATCACGATACCAAACGGAGGAAAAATTGGGTCGTGACAGTTATGTTGATATCTGAGGCCAATCCTTAGTTTGTTTCTCTGCCTTGTTATGGATTGTTATGATAGTCAGGGAAATATTCTACTAAATCATTCATACCTAACCCGCTGCCTTTGGGGTTTTACCATTCATTACGACTTGTTCTCGTGTAATTTATGTTTTATTGTGTGTTTGTTGACATTCCTCATTATTAGTTAAACCTTTAGAGTAAACTTTACAACTAGCCTTTTCTATATGTGGTCAACTATTACTGTATCTGATGCATATTTGTCTTACTTATAAAATTGATGTGCCTCTTGTATTATGACTGGTGTTTAGCCTGTTAAAGTTCTCCCTTGCCTAGTCAAGTGATTATTCCATCATGGATTTGTTCTGTTAAGATGTTTTCATGTTAGAACCTTCATGTTTAGGCTATGCTATACTGATTCTCCTAGCTTTCATGATCAAACCTTTTGTTTAAAAGTTTCTTTAGGTTGGTTCTGACCATGTTATTATTTGGAACTTCATTTGAAATAGTTTTCTATCCCATGATGATCAATCCTGTCCCCTAGCTTCTAAAATGCAAACAGGAACTTGCATTATGTGTGTCCTGCCAATATGTCATATGAGTTTGTCTATATGTCTTAGTGAGAATTAATGTTACAGTCCTAAGAACTAAGTGTGTGGACTTCTTACGCTGTTTAATTAATTCAACGAATAGTTTGTTGTTTGTGTGGTTAAGTTTGACATGTAATTAGGGTGTAAGTCATTCGTTTGGGCTTGCTGTTTGGCCATATATGTTGTTGGACTTGGGCGTTGGATTCAGGCTTACTCTACTGCTCTTATGAGCTTGGGATTTTGGTCTACTGGTCGTATGAAAGAAAAGCTGTTGAAGGCCCAGAAAATAGCACTAGGTTATTTCATGTTGGGCATGTCACTGTTCTATTGGGCTTATAGTCGTTTTCTTCTATAACTGTTCATATTTGAGTTTGTATTATTCCACTTGTACCTCTAATAACTTGTAATAACGAATAATGGGGAATTTAGTAAAAGGGGGCTGGGGTATTCTGATCCTCGCATGAACGGGTAGAAAACTTGCCTATAGGATTTAATTGCCTTGTTTGATATTTACTTGACGTGCTTTGATTCTATACACTAATAGAAATTATGCCTATAGGAATTACACACTTCACTTAACTTGTCTAATACTTGTACACTATTCAAAGCACGCTAGTTTAAGTAATTACTATACCTGCTTCTATGCTTACTACTGTGCGCTCTTAGACAGCATGCCTATAGGAATCAAACGCCTTGCCTAATTATTAGACAGCATATCTATAGGATATAATAACATATATTTTTGCTAATGCTCATCTAGATACCATGTCTATAGGGCTTCAACTAATCAATCGCTTCTAGTGCTTTTAATACACTGCTCATCTAGATATCACGACTATAGGATCGTAATCAACTGATCAATTACTTTTGTTGCTTCATTGTATTGCCATACTTAGATGATATGCCTATAGGGATAAAGTATTATAAAATCAATTTCAATTGTCAACTACTAGAAATCCTACCTATAGGATACTGTTACTCGTCTTAGACAACATGTTTTTAAATCAAACGTCGTTAACCCTGAGCTTTCGAACATTCTTACTACTTCATTGCGCGAACAATGTAGATGTCATGCCTATAGGTTTGTAATACCTTTAATCTGCAAATCTGTTAATCTAAAGCTACAATGCTGCATGTACAATACTGGAAGTCAGAATCACATAGAAACTATGCCTATAGGACTTAACGACTCTAATGCATCTTATTTCTAAAAACTGTCTACTGCCTAATCTACCCGCGTGCATTTGCTGTTTACGTGTGGAGGCCAACTTGAGCCATTTATTGACTTTATGTGAAGTCATATATGTTTTGAATGTGCACTTAGTTTTATCATTTTAAGCATCCTAAGTAGAGTCTAGAACCACCCCAAGTAGCAGGTCCAAAGTCTCATGGACCATAGGCATGGGACGGGTAGTGCACTCATAGGACGCGACCTAGAATTGAATTACAGCACCTTTAGGTAAACAACTTTAACATAGTAATCGGGTAGTAGAAGATGATATTCTGTACCTGCTGAATAATATGAGCAACCCCTACCTTAAGGGAGCTGCGAAGTATTATTTATGTTGCACGGGGTGATCCTTTAGCCTAAAAACCTTAGTCCCCCCTCCTTTATATGTTTATTGTTCACTTAGGCATCGAATATAGAATAGTTAAGTTGTACCTTGCAACCTCTAAAGACTTGTATTGATTATCTATATAGTTTAATTGTTGCCCGATTTTCTTTGCACCTTTTCATAATAGAACCTTTAAATTCCTTATCTTCCTTCACTTATATGGTCACTTAGGACAATTGTAATCCGATAATCCCATATAGTGTAAACTTCAGTCGGGACCCATAGTTGTGGACTTCGAAGAGTGCCTAACATCTTCTTTTTGAGGTAATTTGAGCCCTTACCCAATCTTTGGTGACGTTGACTAGTTAAAACAGTGTTATTTGCAAATAGGTGCCCTAACGCACCTTAAAATCGTTAGGTGGCGACTATTCTCTTTTGATACCCATTTAAAAGAGTTGTCACATGTCAAAACCCACTTTCGAGAGAAAAAGGGGCGCGACAGCATGGCGACTCTGTTGGGGATTTACACTTAGGCTCTTGCCATAACAAAGTTGACTTATGTGGATTATTTGATGACATGTACATCCTTTCCCTTATTTGTTTAAATTTCTACGACCTGTAAATCCTTTCCCTTATTTTCCCTTATTTGTTTAAATCGCTATGTCTTGTACATCCCCTCACCTTATTTCCCATTATTTGCTAACATGCACATCCTCTCTCCATTTCCTTCATCTTGTTTGAAGCTGCTACATCATGTTTCTCCCATCCCTATACCCTTACTTGCTTCATTTAATTCTCGCACATTTTCATGAGTTAAGCTTACTTCTCTCTTTTGTCTTTCCTTTTTCTTTTCTTTCTCCTGTTCATGTTATTACTATTTTTAGGTACTTTCATCATGAAAATATTTGACAACGTGTTATTGTTTTTGCATAAAGTATGCTTTCCACATCATACTCCACTCGTGCTTATTATCAACATAATGATGCTTGATGAGTATCCACACTTTCCTAAAAATATTCTTTTAAACCGTAAAGGCTTATTAGCAGCAGACTAGTCGATCAGCGGTGCAGTCGATGGTCCCGTATCTTTCCCTCTCAAGTTATCCACTTGAGGGTACTAGTCTAGACCTTTCTAGAAAATACACTCTAATTTGAAATATACATACATCATGCTAAACCTAGTATGGATTGACACGTCATTGATGTATCAACCTGCTTAGATGAACCCTGTCCAAAGTCCAACGGGATTTCCATAATCCCAAAGGTTACCGTCATGTTATGTGCATTACTTGGAGAAAACGTGCCAACATGTTGATCATTATTGCGTAAATAGTCGAATCTGGGAAAGGACTAACTTTTATTTGTTTGCAAAAAATAAAGCATGAAATCCCCAGGTTCGGTATGGTCCAGAATATCCCGCCTCTGCTAATTGATTGGTGGAACGACATTGCACCCTTTAACAGAAACCATGTGAGGAGAGTACTGGGTAACCTTCCATCTTTGCTAAATATTCAACCAAACAGGGGACTGATTGAGGCTGCTACCATGTTTTGGGATGAAAAGAGAGCCATTTTCTGATTTGGCAACATAGAAATGACTCCTCTCCTGGAGGAAATAGGGGGCTTCGCCAAATTACCATGGGATAGTCTGGGTTTATTGGTACATGAAAATCGCACCCCATGCTGTTTGTTGAAAATGCTGGGTTTTAAGAAGAATGATGAACTGGTCTGTATGAAGAAATCATACATCCCCTTTGAATTTCTATATGAGCGCTATGGGCATAGCAAATCTTATCGCCTTCATCATGAGGATATAGCCATTACCTCTTTGGGATAGGTGCACCGCCGGGTCTATGTTTTCATAGTCTGTTTCTTGGGTTTGTTGATTTTTCCCTTGCAAAGGGGAAAGATTCATACTCGCTTGGCCATGTTACCAGGACCTTAATGGAGGGTATCGAGGGGCAGAAGTACACTATCATCCCGATGATCTTAGTTGAGATGTACCGTGCTCTGGATCGGTGCAAGAATGGGTTCAGACACTTCGAGGGTTGTAATTTCTTGCTATTTATTTGGCTGCTGGAACACTTTCAGAGGGGTGATTATCGCCAGGAGCTTGTACGAAGGCCACTGAATGACTACATAGCCAGTCATCATATAAAGAAGATGATATTCATTCCAGACAGGTTTGCAAAGCTTGGCAATGTTGTAGGCTGGGTGCGTTTCTTCAGCAATCTGGCAGACGAGCAAGTGCATTGGATGTTTGAATGGTTTCCTAGTAGTGAGTTCATCATCAGATCCAAAGGAACTACTCACTTAGTACTGATCGGGGTGCGAGACATCTAACCTTATGCTCCTCTAAGGCTAATGAGGCAAGCTGGGAGGAAACAAGTCATACCTCGAGTTTCCAACATGGTTCAGTATAAAACAGATTTTAAAGAAGATGTCATCCCATTCAAGTTTGAAGCCCAACACGTGTGGAACCAAAGGATCATTGTGGAAGGAGAGACTATTGAGCCAGACAGGTATCACGCCGGTCATTTGTACTACTATCTCTTATAGTTGGAGGACGACATAGCCGGGACGTCAAACTGTGGGTCAATCTGAAAGATAGGATCATAGATGAGGTGGCTGAGGCACAGGTGAAGTACAATAGGCTACGAAAAAAGGTGTTCAAATCTGAAGCTAAACATCTAGAACATCATAAGGTGGATATGGAAGCGATCAGAGAGTGGAAGGAAATTGCAAATAAGTCGACAGAGAGTTTGGAACATCTAGAGCAAGGACTGATGGAGCTAAAGGGGAAGAAGAGAAAGAGGCTTTAGGATTGTCAAGGCATGGATCCAGATGAAGGAGGGAAGTTGGCAATGGCGTACTTGATACTCGACATGCGCAATTTGGGAAACGTGATTGATGGAGTCAAGAGAGCCAAGCATGGAGAAGGTCCTTCAGGGACCAAGTAGGCTAGAAGATAATGTTCTTTACTGCTTTCTAGATCAGATTAGATTTCGATGTAATAAGGCTTAACGCCATTAGTGACTTTAATTATTATTTTTTGATTTAGTGAAGATTGATTTGGCTTATTTTCGCATTAATGGAATGAGACAAACATTGGCATAAATTTTCTCCAAGTCTATGTGTCGCTTAGGCCTACCTCAGGAAAAATAACATCCCCAAATTAGGACGCGAATTATTGCATAACCTTATGTGATACATGCTTAAATATTGCAAACACTCTTTTACTTCGTCTTACTGACTTGGTTACCTTTTTGCTTTTTCTTTCTTTTGATTACTCCCATTCCCAAAGGTTGGTTCGTGCATTCTGGCATCATCAGCTTACCACACTAGATCCAGAGGTCCTCCACCTCCTCCTCCACCTAGCGACCCGAAAGGCAAAGGCAAAGGGAAGATGGATGATTTAAGTGGTAACCGAAAAGACAATGCTACCATGGCAGAGAATATTGAAACCTCATACGGGAGAAGTACGCCAGGACAGAATGAGTTGGTCCTACGTTTGGAGCAGAAAATCTTGGAGCTGTAGGCTGAGCTTGAGCAGGTCCGAAATCTCGCAAACCTCTCCCTTACTCTAAATGTACATGACATCAACCAGCAAAACACAACCATTCAGAACCAAATACCACTGCAAAACACCCAAAACCAAAATCCACCGCCCATAGCTCTACAAAACCCTCCCGCAACGTACCATTATCACAATCCCGCACCTCTTCAAAACCTTAACCCGCCACCAGTGCAAATCCCTCAACAACACCACCATCATCCGACCCAGTATCCATAAACCACCACTTATCACACTCCTCAAAACGCACCGCAACTTACCCCTGATCCTCCTCAAACTTCAATCAATGATCACCCATATACCCAAGTTCCAGGAACTCATCAAGGCAACCTAATATATGTGGAAACCTTACCCGATACACCGCAACAAACCCTATACATACCTGAGCCAACCGAGAAAGACATGCTCATTCAAAACATGGCAGAGGAACTCAAAATATTAATAGGGAGAGTCCAGAGTGTCAAAGCCGGGAAAGGTGTTGAAGGTTTAAACTATGAAGATTTGTGTATCCAGCCAGATGTAGAACTATCGGAGGGTTACAAACCTCCCAAGTTTGAGATATTTGATGGTACCGTTGATCCTAAGGTGCATCTGAGAACCTATTGTGACATGCTTGTGGGAGTAGGCAAGAATGAACAAATCTGCATGAAATTGTTCATGTGAAATCTTATAGGAGATGCATTACCTTTGTTATATCAGCCAGAATCCAAAGAAGTGGGCGAATTGGGTGAGCATGGCATCAGATTTCATCGACAGATTCAGGTTCAATACAGAGAATGCGCCTGACGTTTTCTATATCCAGAACCTTGAAAAGAAGCGAGAAAAACCTTCTGTGAGTATGCTACTCGTTGGAGATGCCGCCAAAGTGAGGCCGCCACTTGAAGAAAATCAAATGAACAAGTTCTTTGTCAGAGCCCAAGATTCACAGTATTATGAAAGGTTGATGGTTATCGAGAATCACAAGTTCTCAGACATTATCAAGTTAAGAGAAAGGATATAAGAAGGAATCAATAGCGGGATGGTGAGCAATTTCGAGGCACTGCAAGACACAAAAAAAGCCTTGCAAACAGGAGGTATCTCAAAGAAAAAAGAAGTGGGTGCCGTGATGGTAGACCAGGGCGCTAAGTCTCCCCTTACATGCCAAACACCTCCACCCACATATCAACCCTCACCTCCAAAATTCCAATACCCTGCCACCACATACCATACATATAATACCCAATCTGAATATTACCACTCACCTCCACCCGCCAGCCAAAACTACCTAAAGCCACGACCAAACTTTGACCGTAGAGCTCCCAGAAAATATACCCCAATCGTTGAACCCATAGCCGAATTATATGAGAGACTAAAGGTCGCTGGTTATGTCACCCCCATTCCTACTGTTGCTATTGAGAACCCTTCCCAGTGGGTTAACCCAAACAAAACTTGTGCCTATCATTCAGGCATAAATGGTGATACCATTGAGGAATGACACATAGTGAAGGACAAGATACAAACACTGATCGACACCAAAGTTATACAAGAAAAGGAAGCCTTGCCAAATATTCGTAATAACCCTCTCCCTGATCATAGGGGCGAGGGAGTGAATGTAATAGAAACTGACGAGGAATGGGATCAGGAAGGATCCATCAGACTTATTCGAGAGGGGGATGCTCCTAAAACATCTCCTGTCACCCTCTCGCCTATTGTGGTGCAAACCCAGGCATCGTTTGAGGTTGAGATAGCTACATCTTTCACTGTGATAGTAGCTCCAACACCGTCTTATAAGTCTGATGCCGTCTCATGGGATTATGTGGCGGAGGCGGGAAGAAAAGGAAAAGCCAAGATGGAAGAGACAGGTGATGCGCAAGGTATGATCAGAACTGGCAGAGTTTATACACCCCAGAATCTTAGAGGAACAAGCAAAGAAACTACGTCTAACCCGCATGTCGTTGAGACAGGCACCGATGATCTTTAGAGAAAGGCACAGGCAAGGGAGTACTCTGTCGTTGATCACCTGAACAAGGCTCCCGCCTAGATATCCATCTTGTCGCTATTGCAAAATTCAGATGTGCACAAGAATGCCTTGATGAAAGTATTGAGTAAAGCTTATATGCCCACCAGTATCACTAGTGGGGAGATGGCTAACATGGTAGGATAGGTACGGGAGAGTCACAAGATTACTCTCCATGAAGACGAGCTACCGCCAGAAGAGTTGAGTCACAATAAAGCATTGCACATCACTGTGTAATTTGAAGACAAGTTCATTGCCAGGGTTTTAATAGATGGGGGTTCGAGCCTGAACATATGCCCGCTGACTACTCTGAAAAGACTGGGCAAAGGCTTGCATGAGATACGGATGGGAAGCATGAATGTGAAGGCGTTCGATGGATCTCTTAGAGCCACTATCGGGGAAATCAACCTTGATCTGCATATGGGCCCGACCTGGTTCGATGTTGAATTACAAGTGCTAGACATATCTGCCACTTACAACTTGTTATTGGGACGACCATGGATACACGCAGCTGGGGCAGTCACTTCTACTCTGCACCAGGTTGTGAAGTTCGGGTGGAATCATCAAGAGGTGATTATACACGGAGATGGAAGCAACCATATCTACACCAACCAGACTGTGCCAGTCATCGAAAATAGGAGGAAATTGGGAAGAGAGACATACCATCGCATTGAGCGAGTAAATGCAATTGAGAAGGATCTATGGTGGAGCAACAAAATAGAAAGCATACTGATGTGGTTAGGGTATGAACCAGGCAAGGGGCTTGCCCGAAAGCTTCAGGGGATCACAGAACCCATACGACCACAATATCATAGCACAACCTTTGTTCTCAGGTATGAATATACTATGCAAGAATACCAGGATTGGACACCGCCATGGCGTACCGATTACTACCCATTGGAACAACCCATACCACCGTTGCACCAGACATTTTGCTAGACTGATGTAATCTGGGGATCCGAGGAAGATGAGGTTTTAGCCGGCATGAGGAAGCTATTCTTGGACGAGGAAAATATGGTATGCAGTGCAATTTTAGAGGAGGAGGAGGAAGACCTTACCATTCATACAGTAGGAGAAGGAGTCATTCTCAAAAACTGGACTGCTGCACCATTCCGGGCTCGCCGAGTACCTGGGTAGCCGTGGCCGAATTAACATGATTTGTTTTAAAATTGTTTTTGGGCATTTTTGACATTTTCAGTACTTTGTTTTGAAATAATTACTCGAGCCATCGAGACGTACTTGTTGACAATTTTAAGTTTTATTAATGCATTATTGATTTTTGTTTATTTATTATTATCTTTCTACATTCTTTTCAGCGTAATTATTACATATCCTGATGAACCTACGACTGTGACATGTAATGAGATAATGCAACATAAGGAAAGCAATTTGAAAGATTTGGAAGATGATATAATACCTGAGGAAATTGTCAAAGAAGTCAAGAATTTTGAGAACAAACCAAAGTCCAATCTGGAAGAAACCGAGGCAATTAACTAAGGGGATTCTGAAACAATCAATAGAACTCACATTGGCATTCATCTGTTTCTATCAGAGAAGGAAGAGTATATCAGGTTTCTAAGGGAATATGAGTATATTTTCGCATGGTCTTACGATGACATGACTGGGTTAAGCACATCCATAGTGGCTCATACCACCTACTAACCCCTTGTGTCCGCCGGTAAAACAGAAGCTCAGGAAATTCAAGCCAAATATGAGTCTGAAGAAAAAGGAAGAGGTTACTAAGAAAATCAAAGCCAAAGTCCTTTGAGTGGTCGAATACCCAACCTGGTTAGCCAACATTGTGCCGGTTCCGAAGAAGGATGGGAAAGTTAGGGTGTGTGTTGACTATCGAGATCTGAACGGAGCAAGCCCGAAGGATGATTTCCTATTGCCTAACGTACACATACTAATCGACAACTATGCCAAGGAGGAACTCCAGTCCTTTGTGGATTTCTTTGTAGGATATCACCAAATTTGGATAGACAAAGAGGACACCAAAAAGATAGCCTTCATCACACCATGGGGGATATATTGTTACAAAATGATGCCATTTTGTTTGAAGAACATTGGGGCTACCTACATGAGAGCCATGACGACTCTTTTCCATGACATGATACACAAAGAAATAGAGGTGTACGTGGATGGTGTTATTATCAAATCTAAGAGAAGTTCGGATCACATAGTAGACCTGAGGAAGTTTTTCGACCGGCTTCGGAAATACAATTTGAAGTTGAATCCTGCAAAATGTACTTTCGGAGTCCCTGCTGGGAAATTGCTGGGTTTCATCATTAGTCACCGTGGTATTGAGCTAGACCCATCAAAAATCAAAGCTATTCAGGACTTGCCACCGCCAAAAAATAAGAGGGGTGTAATGAGTTTTCTGGGACGCCTCAATTAACGGTGATATGTGATTTGATCTTCAAAATGCCTAGGAAAGACGCTGCAACGAGTTGGACTGAAGAATGTCAAAAGACTTTCGATAAAATCAAGGAGTACTTTTCTAAGTTGTCTTTGTTGGTCCCGCCAGAGCCAGGAAGACGTCTGTTGCTGTATCTGTCCATGTTGGACGGAGCTTTTGGTTGCGTCCTGGGGAAACATGATGAAACCGGGAGGAAAGATCAGGCGATATATTATCTGAGTAAGATGTTTACACCTTACGAGGCCCGGTACTCTTTGCTGGAGCGCACCTGTTGTGCTTTGATATGGATAGCCCAGAAGTTGAGACATTATTTGTGTGCATACACTACATATCTTATATCAAGGATGGATCCACTAAAATACATCATTCAGAAACCCATACCTACGGGTAAGTTAGCAAAATGGCAGATATTACTAAGTGAGTTCGACATCATCTATGTGACTTAGAAGGCGGTCAAGGGGAAAGCACTGGCTGATCACTTGGCAAAGAACCCCGTAGATGGAGAAAATGAACCATTGAAGGCGTATTTTCCCGACGAGGAAGTGTCATTTGTAGGTGAAGATATTGCCTAAACATATGATGGTTGGAGGATGTTTTTCGATGGAGCAGCCAACTTCAAGGGAGTGGGCATTGGAGCTATTTTAGTATCAGAAACCGGTCAACATTATCCGATATCCGCAAAGCTCAGGTTCCCGTGCACTAATAATATGGCAGAATATGAGGCTTGCATCTTGGGACTCAGATTGGCCATCGACATGGATGTTCAGGAGTTGTTAGTAATCGGAGATTCAGATATGTTGGTACACCAAGTACTGGGAGAATGGGCTACCAAGAACACTAAAATATTGCCATACCTACATTGTGTGCAAGATTTGATCAAGAGATTCATGAAGATATAATTCAAACATGTTTCAAGGATTTAGAATGAGTTCGCATATGCATTGGCTACCTTGTCTTCCATGATACAACATCCAGAAAAGAATTCCATCGATCCTATCCCAATAGAGATTCGTAAGTAGACAGCTTATTGTGCTTATGTTGAACAGGAGTTTGACGAAAATCCATGTTTCCATAATATCAAGGAGTATTTGGAGAAAGGAGAATACTCAGAGAATGCTACACACACTCAGAAGCGCACGCTCCGAAGATTGGCCAACCACTTCTTTTAGAGCAAAGGAATTCTGTATAGAAGGACTCCTGACTTGGGGTTGCTGCGATGTGTCGATGACAAGGAGGCGTCTAGATTGCTCGAAGAAATACACGCCAGAACATGCGGACCTTACATGAACGGGTTTATTTTGGCCAAGAATATATTAAGGGCAGGGTATTTCTGGATGACTATGGAGATAGATTGTATCAAGTATGTACAGAAGTGCCACCAATGCCAAGTACATGCTGATATGATACGAGTGCCACCCAACAAACTCAATACAACGGGTTCACCCTGACCTTTCTCTGCCTGGGGCATGGATGTCATCGGACCAATTGAACCTGCTATTTCAAATGGACACAGGTTCATTTTGGTAGCTATTGATTACTTAACAAAATGGGTTGAAGTCGTTTCCTATAAGGCTGTGACTAAGAAGGTCGTAGTAGATTTTGTTCGGGATCGTATTGTTTGTTGATTTGGAGTACCTGCGTCAATCATTACCGACAATGTCGCCAATCTCAACAGTGATATGATGAAAGCCATGTGTGAAACATTCAAGATCAAGCACCAGAATCCTACAACATACATTGCCGAAGATGAATGGAGTCGTAGAAGCCGCCAACAAGAACATCAAGAAGATATTAAGGAAGATGGTGGACAACTACAAGCAATGGCATGAGAAGCTACCATTTGCTTTGCTCGGGTACCGCACCTCAGTTCGTATGTCAACTGGGGAAACACCTTATTTACTGGTCTACGATACTAAAGTTGTTATACCCGCCGAGGTAGAGATTCCTTCCCTAAGAATCATACAGGAGGCCAAACTCAGTGATGTGGAATAGATATGAAGCTGGTATGAGAAATTGGCTCTCATTAACGGTAAGAGGATGAACACCGTATGTCACAATCAACTCTACCAGAATAGAATGGCAAGGGATTTCAATAAAAAGGTTAGATCGAGGCAATTCACACCGGGGCAGTTAGTGTTGAAACGGATCTTCCCGCATCAGGACGAAGCAAAAGGGAAATTATCACCCAATTGGCAAGGTCCTTACATAGCTCACCGAGTACTGACAGGAGGAGTGCTTATACTCATAGAGATGGATGGAAAAATATGGCCAAAACCTATCAATTCAGACACAATCAAGAGATATTATGTTTAAGATTATGTTTGCGCTTTCTATTTGATGTAACCTGAACTACGGTTGACCTGATTCCCATTTAAGAGGGGATACGTAGATAGCCCTGTAGATTTGATCACATCATAATAGAATCTTCATTCCCCTCTACGGTCAAAAATCGGGGCAAGATTTTGAGTTTTGTCAATCTCATTACGTCAAAGATCGCCAAGAAGTGTATCGCCAGAAGTATGCATTAAACTGGGGCAGAATTTTGAGGAGGGTCCTCAAAATTTTGAGTTGAGTAGGTTGCAATGTCTCAAAGCGTGTCACAGTCCCCGATTCGACAAAATTAATTGTTTTATGCACCATCACATATTATGAATAACTGCATGTTTCATAAATGATTTATCACAAGTGCATATTTTCGAAAATTTCATTTCTATAGTAGCCAGGTGTTACCCAGGATGGCTCGAACAAGGCATCAAGACAAGGAGCAAAGGCCAAATGAGGAATCAGAAGCACAAACCAACATGTCCACAAATACATGACAAGAATGCTATCTGCACCCACATATATTGCCTAGTACAAACGCGTCAAGCTAAGGTTCACTTTCTTTCTCACATTTAATCTTCACCATCGTTCTTTGCATGAGGCTAAGCACTGCCTCTATTATTGCATGAGACTAATTACTGCCTCCATCACGTTGCATGAGGCTAAGCAGTGACTCCATTATTGCATGAGACTAAGCACTGTCTCCATCATATTGCATGAGGCTAAGCACTGCCTCCATTATTGCATGAGACGAAGCACTGTATCCATCACATTGTATGAGGCTAAGCACTGCCTTCTTTTGCATGAGACTAAGAACTGTCTCCATCGCATTGCATGAGGCTAAGCACTGCCTCTATTATTGCATAAGGCTAAGCACAGCCTTCCTTTGCATGAGACTAAGCACTGTGTGGATGGGATTGCATGAGGCTAAGCACTACCTCCATTATTGCATAAGGCTAAGCACTGCCTTCCTTTGCATGATACTAAGCACTGTCTCCATCGCATTGCATAAGGCTAAGCATTGCCTCCATTATTGCATAAGGCTAAGCACTGCCTTACTTTGCATGAGACTAAGAACTGTCTCCATCACATTGCATGAGGCTAAGCACTGCCTCCATTATTGCATGAGACTAAGCACTGTCTTCATCACATTGCATGAGTCTAATCACTGCCTTCATTATTGCATAGGGCTAAGCACTGCCTTCCTTTGTATGAGACTAAGCGCTGTCTCCATTACTTTACATGAGGCTAAGCATTGCCTCCATTATTGTATAAGGCTAAACACTTCCTTCCTCTGCATAGGGCTAAACGCTACCCTCATCACATACAAGGCTAAGCGCTGCCTTGTCTCGTCCTGGCATACAACTAAGCATCAGTTGTTCCCTCTATCAAATGATTGCTATCTCCGCATCTTTGCATTTCATGGGCTGAAATACCACCACATTGTCCGAAGGCGTCATAGTCTGAAGACATTATCCTCATAGCTCGAAGATATCATGACATGGACTGAGGATCTCTTAAAACTGCAAATCATTATTCAAAGGCGTCATAGTCCAGAGGCACCATCTTCATGGCCTGAGGACACCATTTCATGGCCTGCGAATCCCTTATCATACGCTTCATGGCCCAGGACGTCATGGTCTAAGGACATCATCCTCATCGTCCAAAGACAACTCTCATGGTCCGAAGGGAATTTGAATCATGTTTAAATTTTCGCAATAACCCTATATATTCATATGCATCGTGTCTTGAGTTTTGCAGGTAACTCGGGAGGAAACTGTTCTACAAACGGGAGCAATTCTCACTCCGGTTTCCGTTCACAATGTTCACATCCTTTGACTATCTCAAACGTAACCAACGACCGGCAATTGATTACTCTTTGTTTCATAACTGCCTGATCATTTATCTCGGATATCCGTAACATTCAAATTCGCATTCATATCTCCACCCAAAATTATTCGTTACTCACGAAACTATCCTATCCATGAGATCCTTCTTCAAAACACACGACCACTCTTACAACAACTCCATCGGTTTCGTTCACCGTTGGATCCAGAACTACACGCGACCTGATTCCTGTAACACCAGGGATATGTAGGCAACTTAAGAACCAGGGTTCGACCCCCATTTTTTCAAAAAACAAATGCAGCATCCTCACTCATTTCGGACAAAATGGGTCATCATTTTCTTTACCCGACAACTCTTTCATCATTCTCGGGGGCAGCTATTGATATCCAATTTTGCCCTCATATTTTACAAATATCATATATACTTTCAAAATATTATTTTTTTGCATCATCACCAATTTACAAGAGTCATATAAGTATTTTCTATAATGTTTCATAATTTTTAAGGCTTTAAAATTGATTTTCTTGCATTTAAATTGTTCAAATATTCATTAATTACACTTTCAAATTATTTTGCGATACCTTAATCATCCAAATTTATTATTTACACCCGCATATATGTTTAATGACATTTTTACTTCATTTCATATAATTACATTTGTATTTTTAGATATTTATACAATTTTGCAATAATAGCCTATATTCTATACATAATTACATTATTTACATTGTTATACTAAAATAGCATTTTTATATTTTCATAATGTTGGGCTATTATTTTCAATCCTTTTATTGCATAAGTAATATTTTTATTATTTATAAATTATTTTTTATAAATAATTTAAAATAAATTTTGTATATTTAATTTGAAAGCCCAATTCTAAGCTAATTTCGGACCAAATTACAAGCCCAAACACTTAGCCTACTTCATCTAAACCTCAACAGCCTAACCAAACGACCTGTTACCTTCAACCCGCCCTGTTTCCTATTTAATCTTGGCCGTTGATATCAAAGGATCAACGACCCATGATGAACTAGCCATTCTCGTTATATCTCCCAAACCCAAACCCTAGAGACAATTCCTCTACTCAGCCGCCTTCGTTTTCTCTCGTTTCTCCTCCTCCCTCCTTCAGAAACCCTAGCCGCTTCCCCAATCTTCTCCAAATCCGATCAAATCATGGATTCCTTATGTGATTTACTTACCTTTTACGCGTTACTCATTGTTATCTACAAGACTATGGTGTTACTTAGTACTGGCCTATTCTTGGAAAATACCAGTCTCCGAATCAAGGGAAATCGGCTTCGCCCTTCGAGATTTGGACGATATTTCATCTGTATACACTCACTATCATGCCATATGGGTCCAATTCAATGAGATTTTTGTCTATTTGTGTTCTCCTCTTGAATTAGGGTTTATACAATTTTCTCCTAAATTGATTATGAGTGATTTTGCATGCTTCTCTTTCCTTATTTGTGTTCGATTGACTATATTTCCTCTTTTGTGTGTTGATCTTTACTACTATATAAACCCCCTTCCCCCCTTTCGAAGTTAGAACTGCTGTTTTTGACTATTGTTACTATCACTATTCTCTCACTCATTCCATATTATTCTGAGATCTCGATTTTGGCCGGCTGAAAACCAAGGCCACCGGACTCCGACAATTTCAACCTCTCTCAGTGTGAGCACTGCCCTGGGTTCATCTGAAGCCCTTGGGAACTCTGACACATTGAGAACTTTGGGGTTCTGCTGCTCTCTTTGCCATTGAAGCATTACTGGAATAATTTTTCTCATTTGCTTATTTGATTATTCGCGACTGGTAAGTCTCCTCGGCCACAACAATTTTACTCTCCTTGGTTGTATTACGTGTTCTCCTAATTCATGTCCCTGAAACTTCTATGAAGCACTACTCTACTATGACACTTTATTTGTAACTCCACTTGCTCTAAGGTCTTTCTTATGTCTCGATACTGAACTTGCCTGGATTCTAGTCCCATGATGAATTTGGCATATGTACTAACATGAATGATTCTCTACTTCACCTAAACTTGCTTATTCTGTTGTGTTATGTTGATATCTGAGGCCAATCCTAAGTTTGTTTCTCTACCTTGTTATGGATTGTTATGATAGTCAAGGAAATATTCTACTAAATCATTCATGGCTAACCCGCTGCCTTTGGGGTTCTACCATTCATTACGACTTGTTCTCGTGCAATTTATGTTTTATTGTGTGTTTGTTGACATTCCTTATTATTAGTTAAACCTTTAGAGTAAACTTTACAACTAGCCTTTTCTATATATGGTCAACTATTGTTGTATCTGATGCATATTTGTCTTACTTCTAAAATTAATGTGCCTCTTGTATTGTGACTGATGTTTAGCCTGTTAAAGTTCTCCCTTGCCCAGTCAAGTGATTATTCGATCATGGATTTGTGAGATGAACCTGCCCAGAAGATTGGCCTCATTAAGCAGGTTTATCTCACGATCCTCGAAAGAATGTCATCACTTCTTCTCAATTCTGAAGAAGAAGAACAATTTTGAATGGACTCCGGAATGCCAGCAGGCTATAAAAGACCTCAAATGTTACCTTTGAAGCCCCCCACTACTATCAAAGCCGGGGGAATCATTATTCGCACCTCAAAAAACTAGCCTTATTTCTCGTAGTCGCCTCTCGAAAGCTTATGCCTTATTTTCAGTGCTACCGGATAGCTGTTGTGACGACCTTCCCCTTGCAGAATTTTCTTTACAAGTCTGAGTTGTCAGGCCGGTTGGCCAAATGGGTGGTCAAAATTAGTGAGTTCGATATTGAATACAAGCCTAGGATTGCGATCAAATCACAATTTTTGGCCAACTTTGTGGCCAATTTCAGTCCCGAGTTATTACCCCTGGCTACTAAAGAAGCAGTGTCAGTGTCGAAAACGACATCAGGAGTTTAGACCTTATTCACAGATGGAGCTTCCAATGTGAAAGGGTCCGGGCTCGGGGCGGTCCTAACGCCTTCGGGTGAAACTGTGAGGCAAGCCATAAAAATTATTTCATTAACTAACAATGAAGCCGAGTATGAGGCTTTGGTTGTAGGACTCGAACTGGCCCGGGAACTTGGCTCGGAGGTCAGAGAAATCTAATGTGATTCTCATCTGGTAGTAAACCAAATGTACAGGATTTTCGATACGAAGGAGGAACACATGCAACAATACATGATTAAAGTTCAAACTTTTCTTGCACAATTCAGGTAGTGGTCGATCACACACATCCTGAGAGAAGAAAATATAGAAGCATATGCATTGGCCAATTTGGAGTCGTCCACAAAAATAAAAGGATTTGACTCCGGTACTGTCGTTCAACTTATACATTCGATACTGGATATGGACGACTATTGTAAAGTAAATACAACCAACTTGATATGGGACTGGAGGAATAAGTTCATCGATTATCTTCGTCACGACAAGTTTCCCGAAGACCCGAAGGCGTCCCGGGAACTACGCACCAAAGCGGCTCACTACAGCCTCTTGGGTGGACAATTATATAGGAGATTGTTCCAAGGCCCATTGGCCTGATGTCTAGGAGCCTCGGAGGCGGACTACGTGATGACAGAGGTCCATGAAGTAATTTGCGGGAACCATTCTGGTGCAGATTCGTTGGTGCTAAAGCTGTTTAGGATAGGGTACTACTGGCGCCCGATGGAGCAAGACGTAAAGGCGTTCATTCAGAAATGCGACAAATGTCAGCGCCATGCTCAATTGGTGCACCAACCAGTGAAACTCTTGCATTCGGTACTATCCCCATGGCCATTCATGAAATAGGGGATGAATATAGTTGGGTCACTGCCACCGAGTCCCGGAAAGGTATTTTAACCAATTACTTCACTAAATGGGTTGAAGCAGGTCCTTACCAAAAGATCGGTGAGCGCGAAGTGATCAACCTCCTATGGGAATACATAATTTGCGGTTCGGAATATCGAAGGAGATTGCTTGTGATAACGGACCATAGTTCGTAGGCTCCAAAGTCACAAAATTTCTTGAAGATCTGAAAATTAAAAGGATAATATCCTCACCATACCATCCGACCAATAAGGCGAACATTGAAAACCTCAAAAAGAGGTTAGAAACGACTAAAGGCAAGTGGCCTGAAGAGTTACCGGGTGTGCTATGGGCGTACCGAACGACGGCAAAATCAAGCACGGGAGAGACACCTTTCTCTATCGTATACGGCGCAGAAGCTCTGATCCTGGTGGAGAACTAACCTTACGATTCTTCCAAACAAATAAAAAAGCATATAATGAGGCATTGCCGGTAAAGCTGGAACTGCTCGATGAATGAAGGGACTTGGCACACGTGAAGATGGTGGCTTAGAAGCAAATGATGGAAATATATTATAACCGGAGGGCCAATCTCCGCTACTTTAAAGTAGAAAACTTGGTTTTGAGTAAAGTGACTCAGAACACTCAAAAAATCAACGCTGGAAGCTAGGTCCGACATGGGAAGGCCCTTACCGGATTTTGGCTGTCACCGATAAGGGATCATACAAGCTAGAAAATCGAGATGGAGTCAAATTTCCTAGAAATTGGAACGTGACTCACCTCAGTTTTCCTTTGACCAGTATGTGCTACCTATACTGAAAGTATGTACTGCACTCTTTTTTCCTTTGACCAGTTTTGTCCCAATCGGGTTTTTCTAGCAAGGTTTTTAATGAGACAGCAACGGAAAGCGTCATCAACAAAGTTAAGACCTTTAAATGACACGTCATTGAGATTATAAACCACTGTGGGATGGTTAGATAATCTTTGGCTCATTGGCAAGTTCCTAATGGGAAGCAAAGCTTGCCATCGAACCAAAGACTATCCAACCATTCACAAGTGTTTAAACAATGTAGCAAGACCTCTAGTGTTCCAATTCGCCTACTTAACATTCGAACATTGAAGGGGGAATATTATTGGATACGACAGCAAGGATGCCATAAAAATCGAGACTACGAGACCTGGGAACAACAACGCCTCATCGGGACCGGGGACTGCATGGCCAGCCCTGTAGAAACAAGTTGTACGAGTTAGCCACATGTATTGGCAATTTCTTTTATTTAGCAATCGAATGATTATGAACTTTTAAAGATGGAAGGAATAAAATAAAGTCTTTTTGTTTTTATCTTATTTCTTTTCCAAACAATGAGTTAATTTTGTCATTTGAAAGTTAACAGAAAATTTTAAATGCTTGTGCCGGAATGAACATGAGACGTCATCTTCAAGAGAACTGTAAATATAAGAGGGCCCTCTCTTATAAAACCCTCATAGTAAAGGGTTGGTTTCTGAAGAGTTTATGCCCAGAACCCAAAATCTATCGGACGAAAATACACCTGAAGCCTTATCTAATCCGATGCAAAAAGAATAAACTTTGCGCAATACTTAAGCAAAAGTCTTCTTTATTTATCGACATGCCAAACGGCATAAGTACAAAAGTCTAAAGGAAAATAACAAAAGAAAAGAGGAAAAATCTAAACTTCATCGCCACCAGAACTCGGGGGGAGAGAGGTATCTATGCCCCCTCCCCCTGAAGAAGTGGGCGGATCTGTCGCTGGTGCGGGATCATGGACTTCATCATCATTCTCTTCAAATTCCTCCTCGATCCTCGAATACTCAGAACTGGTATTCGAAGAGTCAGTTGCGTCAGCTTAGCCGGTAGACGTTCTCGAGTAGTTAACTCCAGCGCTTAGGCCTTGGCGATTTCATCATCAATATCAATGATGCCCGCTTTGGCCTCCTCCAAGGTTTTTCTCCTAATATGATACATAGCATACGTAACTTCCAATACGAGGGAATCTTTTTGGAACTGAAGTTTTGACTTAAGCCTGTCCACCTCAGCCTGGAGACCATCCCGCTCGGATTTTGTGGCTCCAAGGCTAAGATCAAGATCACGGATTGTAGATATGTGAACACAGTTTTTGCTCCATGAGCTTCTTAAACCTCTCTTCCATTCGGGCCCGCTTCTCCTCGGCGGCAGTAGCCTCTTAGGTTTTGGAGCTCAAGGCTTCCTTTAAGTTATTTACTTGCTCAACGGAGGCAGACTCGCGCTCGGTAGCAGCAGAGCAGCATCTTGAAGCTCAACCCACCTAGCCTTAGCATTTTGAAGTTGTGCATGTAGCTGAGTAGCTTCTTAGCTGTGGGTCATCACTTCATGCTCACTCTGCTGCAACTAGGCCTCAAGCTCGGACGCTTCAGTAGCCTTCGCCTCCAACACCGGGAGGCGTGCAACGAGCTGATTCCTTTCCGCTAAAAACTGATCCCTTTCAGACATAAGTCCTTCTTTATCAAGGATCAATCTCTTAAGGCCCTCGGATGCAAGAAAGCTGGCCTACAAAATATATGTCAAAGTTAGAAAACCCATTATAATAGATAAATAAAGAACAATCAACAAGAGAACAAGTACGGTACCGTTGCCGTATTGTGCATGGAATTTTTCAACATGCACTACCCTGAAAGGGAGTGTATCTTCTTCTTATCTTTCTCTAAAGCCAGCGACTTCTGATAGTTGGCAAGCTCCACCGGCCGGGAAAGCAAATGGCACCCCTTTGAAACCGAGGGGGTGACACTCCTCCTTCCTCGGGGATCTGGAGAAGGGGTGTGTAATTGTGCCCTAAATTCCCGTGGTCAGGGGACTAGGGAGGAGATGCACCCTCCTCTCAGGCATCTGTGGCCGGCGGAGAAGATGCAACGGATGCTAGTGTTGCAGGAGCAGCTGCTGTGGAGGGGCGTGAAGTTGTTGGTATTGTAGGTTGAGAAGCGGCTGCAACAGGAGCAGTGCTGATTATCGGTTTCTCATTAACCGAAGGCAGAAGAGGCCCGGGTCCCAAATTCCTTAGACCAGGAACCGCAATAGGGACAGGACAATGGGAGTTAGCATTATCTACCAGATCCATCTCGCCCCATAGTGTTTGGGACTCCTCATCGGTCAGTTCTAAAAGCTTTCCCAATTGAGCATTAGGTTGAGCTGATGAAGATCATTGTATCCATTGAAGGGAATCATCTTCATCACTAGCTTACCTGTCATCTTCAATGACCACTGCGGTCATGGCCAGCTAGGGTGTGGCCTTCTTTACTTTCTTATTTTTGTCCCCAGTCGAGGAAGAGCGCCGCCTTTTTGGTCGCTTGTTCTCTGGCTGAGGACTCCATGAGGAAGTGCCCCCATCGAAAGCAGTCCCAAGGGAACCGCTCCGAGTGAGAGCATCTTGCAGCAATCTCGCAGCCTCCGCAAGATCGGCCAAAACCTCGACTTCAGGGTAGGTAACAGATCCCTGTAGGAGTTTTGAATCAAACAAAAAGATGTATTTAGCAAATTTACTTATTACATACAGAGGCAGAAAGAAGAAGGAATCATTTTACCGTAGTTCTTGGCCTTCCATCCATATTTGGGGGCCATATCCTTCCACTGGCGGGTTTCTAGCATTGCACTATCTAGAATCTTCTGAACCCCTTAGTCCAGGCCTTCAACCCTTGGTAGTATCCACCGAGTAGCTGAAATAACTGAGATAAAAGGGTCAACAATGATTTATGAAGGAAAGAGATTAAGAAATTATAAATTTACGTGAACGACTCCATGATTCAGAAAAGGATGGAGTTGTGGCCGGGATGATATCCCTAGTAGCAATAATAATAAACCGTTCCATCTACCCACGATCATTGTCATCATCCATGCTGGTAAGTAGTGCATGGTGACCATATTTACTAAAATTTATTACTCCTCCGCAGAAGATTTTTGGGGAATAGAGATTCATTATGTGTGCCAAGGTTAGGGTTTTCCCCGTCTCCGTGCACAGCTGGGGCAGACAAGCCACTATTCGCCATACAGAAGGGCCTACTTATGCCAAGCAAACCTGGTACCGGTTAAATAACTCCAAGATTACGGGGTCAAGTCCCCCGCTCAAATAAAATGGGCCCAAAGTGAAGGGGTATATATAGACATACGTAAAACCCTTCTTAGTGAAGATAACCCGCTCCACCAAGTCAGGAGCAAGGCTATTTAGGTTTGGGCAGTTACAATCCTCCTTCACAATAGGAATACTGGAAGGGCGAACACTAGAAGGATACCTGCTAACAGCCCAAGTCCGTGGATGCACAGATGGAAACTTCTCTTAGAAGTCATTAAGGGTGCTCAAGTGTTTGGGTATGATGGTGCTTACCGTATGAGGGTCAGCACCGACATCAACCTCTTTATCTTTATTTCTCTTCAGGCCCCCATTGAAGAGAAGACCAGGTTTCTCAAAGGACTCAGTGAAAGAAGCCATAATAGTAAGAAGGTGGTGGAGGTATTGAAGAAAATCAGAAAGAGATGAAAGCAGAAGAAGGTTAAGTTCAAAGAAGGTAAGAAACTTATGAAAATTTTGGAAGTGAAAGAGGTAAGATGATGAGTATAAGTATAGATTTAAATGGCAATAATAGTGGTCATGATTACCTCGTAACCCAGCGAAAATATTGCTAAATCATGGAGCAACACGTGTTCGGGATATTAAATGCGAGAAGACGTACGTCCTATCAAGCGTCAGAGACTGTTAAGAAGGTTTCAGAAGATTTCCCGCCAAGAAAAGAATCTTCACCAACTTCCTGATAACACAAAGATATGTCACCGAAAAGCAGGGGGGCTATCTGTATAGGGTAAAATTGACTTATATTAAATGGTCGAATGATGGTGCGACACGTGAAATCGAAGACGGGCAAAAGATAATCGAGTAACACCCAGTAGTACGAAAAATAGTTGCCATTGGTATCGGATGGATCCCCAAGGGAGCACAATCAACGCGAGCAGATTGAATGTTTGCCATCGGAAAGCATTTAATGAAGAGTATTTTCTAGCATTAAATGAGTAGCAGTTTCAGAGAATATTTGCATTCATAACATACTGTTACATATTCATCAATGGCCCCCTTTATTGTCATTTAAGAGGAGCTCGATCCTATGATCTTGTTTCCCTAGGTCTAGCTATAAATAGCAGGCTCAACAACTATTGTAACGACATGAAATCTTTGGCAAAACTTATGCTACATTATATTCTTAAGATAAATAAGATAACCTTATTTGTTCTTTCATATTGTTCTTATTTCTATCCTCGGAAGCATCGCTCCCAGAGCCAGTCCTACCATTTCCTTTGATTTTAACGCTAATTCTTAATTTTAATCTATTCTATTTATTATTTTTGGATAAAATCAGTTCGGTTGTCTAAAAATCATGTAACAAATTCAACTGTACCGTATAAACCGCTTAATCTTTATAAATCAATAGCAAGTGGTTTTGTCTTAATTAGTTTTAAATTTTTAACGGCCTTATTTGAATATGTTTAAACTTGGAAAACACGAAGCACTAAAAAATATAGGCGAAAAGAACCATATTGAACTGGAAAACAAAATGAAGCCCGATTTGAAGAGGTTCATAATCAAATTGGATTGAACTTATCTGAGTTAACAGTCCAATATTCAAAATTTACTGATTCAACTAAATATATTGGATTGACACTACTAAAAAGCAGAGCCCATTCTACCAAAAATATTCTTCATTCCGAATTGAATTGACCTAGTGCGCTCAAAATAATAAAAGTAAAGTCCTTTACTAGATATTCACACGATCCATTTCCTCTATTGAACTCACAATGTGAAGAAATCACTTACCCTATAATAGTTGATGAAGATGGCACTCAAAAAGTGCTCCAAAATCGGCTCCCATGGACGAAATGAAGTGGGATTGAGCCAAACCCTAGTTTTAAAGAAACACACTGCCCAACCCGACTTTCGCACCTGCGGTCCAATAACCGCTTCTGCGGCTCCGCACCTGCAAAAAATCCATCGTAGGTTAGGCTCTAGCTCAACCCAACAGATCTCGCATCTGCGCCCCATGTAGCGCATCTGTGCTTTCGCTTCTGCGGCCTTCAAGCGCTTCTGCGCTCGCTCACCTGCGCGTTTACGCCCGCTTCTGCGGCCCAGGCCTTTTGTCCAACCTCCGCTTCTGCGCTGTCCCATTCCGCTGGTGCAGTCCCGCTTCTGCTGCGAAATGACCGCATCTGTGATCCAAGCACTGCCCAGCCAGGGTCTGCTTCTATGCTTGCCTGGCCGCTTTTGCGGCATCGCACCTACGACCCATTTTTCGCAGGTGTGATTGCACCAGAACTCAGGCCCTTCAGCAATACATCAAAGCTCCAAATTGATCCGCGACTCGTCCGGAATACACCCGAGGCCCCCGGGACCTTAACTAAATATACCAACATGTCCCAAAATACAATACGAACTTAGTCAAAACCTTAAACCATGTCAAAAAACATCAAAATCATGAATCACCCCTCGAATCAAACTTACAAAATTTTCAAATTCCCAATTCTATATCTTGTGCCGAAACGTATCAAATCAATCCGGAATGACTTCAAATTTTGCACACAAGTCATAAATGACATAACGAAGTTGTTCCAAGGCTCAAAACACCAAACGGACATCGATAACATCAAAATCGACTTCAAACCAAACTTATGAAATTCTTAAACTTTCAAAATGTTAACTTTCCATAATAAACGCCAAAATGCTCCCGGGTGATCCGATACTCAATCCGAACATACGCTAAGTCCGAAATCATCATATGAACCTATTGGAACCTTCAAATCCTGATTTCGAGGTCTTTTACTCAAAAGCCAAACTTTAGTCAATTTTTCCAACTTAAATCTTCCGAAATTAGAATTTTCTTTCCAAATCAATCCCGAACATCCCAAAATTCAATTTCGACCATGCGTACAAGTCATAATACCTGAAGTGAAGCTACTTAAGGCCTTAAACCGTTGAACGATATGCTAGAGCTCAAAACGATCGGTCGAGTCGTTACATTCTCCCCTGCTTAAACATACATTCATCCTCGAACGTGCTAAGGACTGCTCCGCAGTTGTCCAAAATTACTGTTTAACACCTCATGCACCTAACCGTGCCACCACCTTCCAGTTGAACACATTAGCTCGAGCCAGATTAAAAATCCTCCCTATAACCTTAGCTATCAAGCTTTAGAACTAAGCTCCAATTTTTGAATTTTTTTACAAGGCCTGTTTCTAACACACGAGCATCGTACCAATCACCACACACTGTACTAAAACATGATCATGCATCTATGCTGAAATCAGACCATGCACCACATAAGTCAGTTGCCCATAATAACATCCTCCGACCACAATAGCTGCCATTTCACAAATCTAGTGCCCGCAATACCCCTCATAACACATATAAACCATGATCCAACTCTCGCAATACTTCCCACGGTGGAAGAGATGTGTAGAAACTAATAACCGCCTCCCGAATTAGCAAATCACAGAGTCTCTCCTCCTGACAGGACCATTGCCCCATTCTGACTGCATAACGATATTTGCTCTTAAATATACCTTATATAAATTTGATCGCACCAATTTCAGGTCCAATAATCTCGTCTCACCTAGTACAAGCTGTTTAGGCAATAAGACACCTCAAACACTGCCCTAGATCTCATATGACGCCATCAATGCACCGACAAGCTACAACTTAAGTCTGACACATAAGGAAAAATGAACTCTGGAAAGGAACTATCCAACCTGCGTAGTGAATAAGATGGTCGAACAGACGCTACGAACCCTTCTTAGAGAATGAGAAACAAAATACACAAGAATAGATATAGGGAACCGTACTCAACATCTCACTGTTGCGGCATCCAACCCGATTCACCCATGATACCTTTATGGCGTGCAACCAGATCCAAACATGGTACCGTTGCAGCATGCAACCCGATCCACACAACGTACCCGTGGCGGCATGCCACCCGATCCACACATAAAAATAAATAAGGAAATGCCCGTCAAGCCGTAATGCTTATACCTACGAAATAACGAATATCGACCACAAGCACACCAAGTGTAAAAATACCACCCTGGGGAGACAGATAGCGCCATACGCTACAAAACCCAAGCACGACTAAGGTGCAATAAATGACCTGCACCTCGAGAGCCATCCTGCTCATTTAATACCACAAGCTACACGGGATGTCAACACATGTGCGAATAATCAAGTCGTCCCAATCCGGAACAACTCCCACAGTTCACAACTAAAGGAGTAGAGCGCCTTCCAAGCATAAACTCTCACATTAACGATATTACCAAAAATCCCCATACTTGGTTTCAATCTTTTACAATCGAGTGACTAACATGTCACACTTATACAAATCTCCCCGTGAGGTACGCCCCCACGACCTTCCGCTCAGGTATCAAAGTCCGCACATCCATACCACCAAACATACTAATTCTGTAAGGCAAATTACAACCCGCAAATCAATACACAATGCCTCTTCCACAGAACACCATTCACAGCCGACATTAAGATAACGCCAGCATACTCTAAACATCTGAATTATTCCCTGCTCATCCGAGCTCATGACATTCTTATCAACACCAAACCGCAACCTTGATCTTCCACTTTCAAATTCGCATGCCGCTCACTGCACCTATCATGCTGCTACGTGATAATACATGCATTCACCATAACCCTTGAACTACTAGTAGAATAATCACTTCATTGTCTAGAAGCCTTTCACTTAACTCATTTCCGAAGAACCCATGCAACATGCAACTGAAATCCCAAACAGCAGAAAATACAAACCTCAAGTCGTGATCTAAACCGCTAGGACTCTTCCGGAATCCATTTAAATAATAAGATCATTCGAATCCAATACTTCCCAAATCAATCAAGGTATGGTGGCTGTCAAGCCCGCACGTACAACTACAAACCACATGTATGACTTCACACACCGTAGGGACTGATCATTGACCTAATAATGCCGATTCAACCATTACTAACCTACCCAACTTCTTTCAATTTACTCTTGACCTGAGTTAGAAATATAATAGCCCCATTCACAACATAACGAACTCAATCCGCACTCATCCCGAGTTACCCAAATTGCGAGACCACATCGTCTCAATGCCCATGAACCACCTCATACCCTTCTCAAGCGCACAATAACATCTCCAACTGGTACACCCAGTTTGCACGACCTTCCGTGAATCTGAAGCTATTTCTTCATTTACTCTAATACTGAACCACATACCCAACGATGACATAGAATATTCCAAGTTCCGTTCGCAATCCACTGTGAAAACTCGGTCCTTAACTACACAACGGACCCGAAATCCTTAGGCACTGCACCTTAATTCTTGAACCCACTAGAACAGTTGTTGAGAGTCACCCACTCTGACCTGATCTTGAACATAACCAAACTCCAACGCTTTGCTAGCGCATGAACACCATCTCAAAGATGCAACCGGCTGAATTCCTTTCCTTGAACATCACATACACAAAGCATAAACTCTGAGTCTTCCCAAAACCTGCACATGAATCGATAAGGCGGAATATAGCACACATTTATCAATTTCTCTGCTCAAATTATCCCTGATTTTTCCTTTTCTTAGTCACAAATAATCCACCAATGCACCGATAACAAGAAGCTGCACAAGCCGACAACCATGCGATCCAATCGTAGACGGTGGGGCTCCCCCACTTAGCTTTAAGCTACCATCACATAATGTAGAGCCCACAACGATTCCTCCTCCTCATTTACCATGATCCCGTACCATTAACTGCCAAATTTCTCGAAGTCTTTTGTTAAGATTTTCATGAACATTCTGAATCATCAGTCATAATCACATATTCGACCTCTTACCGGGTAGCAAGTAGTATTCTTCGCAGAAGCTTCGTCAATAACACGCAACCGGTAACCTGCCCACAAGAGATAACCCACCTGTGGAATTCCATGCCGACATCTTCCAACGGCGCTGCACTGGTTACAACTACTACATAATCAGTAAATTCTCCTGAGCCCATGCTCATCCACCAGCTGTACAAGCCTGTTCCTTCCCCGCTGACACCAACTGAAAGTTCAACAATACCTTCCAAACTCAAAGCTATGTTGTATCTGTAACGATAATCAAATCTTCACACCCCTCCTTATTTCAAGCAAACTCCTCTCTGCCATATTTAGTCTTTCTCCGTACAGTAACCTCCGTGCCAATTATAATCCGTGGACCTAGCCACTCCCACCATACCTCCCAAATCGCTCTAATCTTCCTCAAGGTGCATAGCTATCCTACCACAGAATCCATATGCTATTCTGCCACTCCCACTTCGGTCAAACCATCTCCTTTAAGTGACTTCTCGACCTATGTTTCTCAGGTACCATTTCACAACACCCTTCCCCGAAGGCAAAATCAAAGAAGACCATAACGCCAGTGAATCGTAATGCGTTCAAACAAGGATGACCATACCGCATCACAACAAAAATTCCACCACGCTCGAAGATACCAAGTCTCGTTACTCCATCAACCAAAACCTGAACATCCATCGTCCGATTGCCTTTCCTTTACTAGAATTAAATGTTGAACCTCTAAATCATGTACTGAGAAATCCTCCTTCCAAGCCATTCACTGTCGCAATCCATACATAAGCACTCAACCATTACACCAACACAGTGCGATAACAACTTGTGAACAACATAGTAATCCATGCATAGCCACAAAACTATAGGAGGTACAGATACTGAACTGAAACAACAGAATACTCTTCCGCAAGGTGACGATAATAGCCTGCCCGAATACGCAGGCAAAAATATCCTGCACCACGTCTGTAGTATCAATACCACTACTCGATGTCCAACTAATAACAAGCATTTCACGTCGCATAAGATTGAGTAGGAAGGAAATAAAAGCATAAGCCTCAATGGAATCAAACCGCATTATGAGGAAATCAAGAAGGGAAATGCTCCTAACAGCCCTGTAGCCTCTCGAAGATAAGTACAGACATCTCTGTACCGATCCGCAAGACTCTACTAGACTTGCTCATGACTCGTGAGACCTAAATGAACCTAACACTCTGATACCAAACTGTCACGACCCAAAAATACACAATAGGTCGTGACGGCGCCTAACACCGCCGTCAGGCAATCTAATAGTTGTTGATCATTTTAATTACTCATTCTAGTACTTTAAAAAAAATTATAATTTTTATTAGTTAGATAGTGTAAAATAGAATTTACAGAGTGAATGATAATATTCACACGAGCTACAATAATGAACAACCCGTAGGAATCTCCAAAACCCGGTGTCATAAGTGTATGAGTATCAACTAGGAAATATAATAAAATACAATATTTGCCCGTAATACAAATTAGACAGGAGAAATATAAATAACTCTGATGGAGACTCTACAGGCTGCGGATCGTAACATGAAATGCAGTTCACGGTAAAAGTTCCCGCAATAGCCGCGCCTCTGCGCCCAAAAGACCACCAAGCATATATGTACCTACACAATAAGTGCAGCAAGTGTAGCATGAGTACGTAAATCAACGTGTACCCAATAAGTATCTAGCCTAACCCTAGAGAAGTAGTGACGAGGGGTCGACATCAACACTTACTAGTGGTCCAATAAGACAAATACAATAGAAGTAAACAAATGTGAGTCAGGGGAATAAACGAAATAACAAGTATAAATACGTGGAAAAATTCTCCTCTCAGCAATAACTCAAACTCTCAGCTAGTAGTTACCTCCTCAATCGGAGTATATATAATGGACCTAACCAGATAGGTCGCCACAGTTCAAATCAGGAAAACTCACAGATATAATGCCTTCTTATCAATTATTACACATGATTTCATAAGAGTATTTTATAGAAATGCTGAGGCATACGGCCCGATCCATCATAATATTGCCGAACCATAGATACATATATTGTATTGCCAAGGCAAACAACCCGCTCCCATGAGAGTGTGGTACATAATCCTGCCGAGGTGTACAATCTGATCCATCATAATATGCGCACTGCCGAGGGTCGAACGGCCCGATCCCATTAGAATAAGAAGCTTTGACGGGTCCTCGACCCCACTCATGAATAGTCGTGTGAGTTATAGATTTTAAGGGAACTTTTCGAACGCATAATAACGCGGGAGAATTTCGTAAGGAGAGTACAATTAATCTGCGGCTTATCATGATGCCCGTCAAATCTCTACATAGCAAGTCTATCACTCTATGCAAGTCTAATCTCAAGTCGTAATGTAAAATAAAGGAATTTAGTAGGCAAGAGACAACTCAAATAGTACAGTTATATCATGGCAGGAACCTAAGTCTACCCAGACATAACATGAATCTAGATATGTACGGACTCTTATCACCTCGTGCGTACGTAGCCCCCGCAACAAGTAGCACATAACAAACACATCACCTAGGGGTAGTTTCCCCCTCACAGAGTTAGACATGAGACTTACCTCGCTCCGAAGTTCCATAACCGGCTCCAAAGCCTCTCTAACACCTCAAACCGATGCCCAACGATCCAAAACTAGTCAAAACAATATGCAAAACCAATCAAAATATACTCTAATACCCATAATTAATCAATCCAAACAATTTCCAACTCCGCTCGAAAAGTCGATAAAGTTAACCCTCTGGCCCACGTGCCCGGATTCCGAAAGTTTTTGAAGATAAATCTTACCCATGACACCACGAACTCAATTATATAATTTATTCCAAATTCCATGTCCAATTTCGTGGTCAAAATCCAAAAAATACCAATTTTTCTAGGTTTTCTACCAAAATCTCAATTTCTACAAATTCCCATACTTAAATCCATATATAAAACATGTATTTAACTTACAATATGAAGAAATCACTTACCCCATAATAGTTGATGAAGATGGCACTCCAAAAGTGCTCCAAAATCGGCTCCCATAGACGAAATGAAGTGGGATTGAGCCAAACCCTCATTTTAAAGAAACACACTGCCCAGCCCGACTTTCGCACCTGCAGTCCAATAGCCGCTTATGCGGAAAATCCATCGCAGGTGTGGCTCCAGATCAAACCAACAGTTCTCGCATATGTGCCACATGTAGCGCATATGCGCTTCCGCTTCTGCGTCCTTCAAGCGCTTCTGCGCTCGCACACCTACGCGTTTACGCCCGCTTCTGCGGCTCAGGCCTTTTGGCCAACCTCCGTTTCTGCACTGCCCCATTCCGCAGGTGCGGTCCGACTTCTATGGAGAAATGACCGCATCGGTGGTCCCAGCACTACCCAGCCAGGGTTCGCTCCTGCCCTTGCCTGGCCACTTTTGCGGCGTCGCACCTGCGGCCCATTTTTCGCAGGTGTGATTGCACCAGAACTCAAGCCCTTCAGCAATACATCAAAGCTCCAAATTGATCCGCGACTCGTCCGGAACACACTTGAAGCCCCCGGAACCTTAACAAAATATATCAACACGTCCTAAAATATAATACGAACTTAGTCGAAACCTTAAACCACGTCAAACAACATCAAAATCATGAATCGTGTCTCGAATCAAACTTATAAATTTTTCAAATTCCAAATTCTATATCTTGTGCCGAAACGTACCAAATCAATCCGGAATGACTTCACATTTCGCACACGAGTCATAAATGACATAACGAAGCTGTTCCAAGGCTCGAAACCCCAAACGGACATTGATAACATCAAAATCCACTTCAAATCAAATTTATAAAATTCTTAAACTTTCAAAATGTTAACTTTCCATAATAAATGCCAAAATGCTCCCGGGTGATCCGATACTCAACCCGACCATACGCCAAGTCCGAAATCATCATACAAACCTATTGGAAACTTAAAATCCTGATTCTAAGGTCATTTACTCAAAAGCCAAACCTTAGTCAATTTTTCCAACTTAAAGCTTCCGAAATTAGAATTTTCTTTCCAAATCAATCCCGAACTTCCCGAAATTCAATTCTGACCACACGTACAAGTCATAATACCTGAAGTGAAGCTACTCAAGGCCTCAAACCGCTGAACGACATGCTAGAGCTCAAAACAACCGGTCGGGTCGTTATACATATTTATTCTTGGAAGAATATGAACGTGTTAGTGGTAGTGAATATACCACACTCACATCTAGAAGAAGGTTTGAGATGAAATAAGAAAATAATGTCATTATTATGACATAAATGGTCATTGGTCACGTACCTATATACGCCAAAATATTTTGGCAATGTGATTATTAAAGGACAACAGTAATGCAAGAAACAGATCTTGCATATAATTTGACCATGACCATAATGGTATAACTTTCTCTTTAAAAGAAATTCACCAATATAATGTTGATGAATATATGGTAATACAAAATTAATTGAGAGCTCTAGAAGAGCCAATTATTACTATTTTTAAGGAATAAAATTGATTATCAATAAGGCATTGTGTTGTAGTAAGTCTCAAAGAAACTTATTGAGTTTCTAAAGTATTCGCAAAAGGGGTTGGTTATATTGAGGCTATAAATAATGAGAAGATTTAATATCTTTATATTACTAAAACTGTAGCAGGGTAATATGTATATAAAAATTACCCGCTTTATTGCTTGATTTGTACTACATAAATAAGAATATGGTAAAATTACATGACACAATAAACTGGATATTTATTGATATAAAATACCCATGTCATAGTAAACTGGGAGTTTAATTAATAATTGCACATGTCATAATGTAAACCTGAAGTTTACTATAATTTTATCAAGCATGGTCTATTGAGCAATCTTGATTTAAGCATGATGTGCAAAATAAATAAGAATTCACATGGGTAAGTGTTGAATAAGATTCTTCATGAATTCTCATGTGTTGCTTGTTCTCGCGATTATTATACCAACTAAAATTGAGATTGAATCCCTTGAATTCTGGAATTTATCAAAGGTGAATATGAGCCCATTCACCTGCCATATAAACCTTATAAAGATGCATCTATGAGATGGTTACATGTGCATTTATTATCAACCCACAACATGAATGCCAAGTTTCTTGCTCAGTAATTTAATTTAGAGCATAATTTCTTGATTTTCTATTCAAGAAAATTCATTTGATAAGTTGGTTTATATCACAGTTGGTTTAGCAAAATGATTTATTAACTGCATCCACTTAATAGCTAAACTATTGCTTATGAGAACAAAGTTATCTATATCAGTTTGATATAGGTTATATACGAAAGTATATTACATTCTCTCCTCACAAGTGGTTCAGAGTCAGGAACTAAATAATTCCATATTATTATTATTGATGTGCGATGTATATTTTGACTAACACTATTACGCATAAAAGTGGGTTTCCAAAGTTGAGGAAGCAATTTAGTTTTTCTAACACGAGGGAGAGACAAGATAAAAGTTGAGAAAAAGTTATGTGGAATAAATTATCATTTGTACATCTAGATCATCGAATAAGATAATATGAACTTGAATTTCATAAAAAGATAATTCATCTGCAGTATATTGCAAAGCATGCCAGACGCATTTGCTGACCCAAAGAAAGTAACTATATTCTCACTACAAATGCTCCTATTAGAATAAGTCCTAGAAGGACAAAGTCTATGGTACGCTTAAAGCATATAGACAAATAAGTTTCAAATAAAATTCTTGATAAAGATGATGAGCAAATGATCAAAATGATCATAATAAGGAGGCAAGTAATCTAGAAGATCACATGACATAACACTTCATAAAATCTCAGGAGAAATTCAGGTACCTGAATATATGAATGAAGAGATCCCTATGTTATGTCTTTATGAAAAAATATTGGAGCCGATATAAAACGTTTGTTGACAACATCTATCATAGCGCTGAGTATAGATGTGGACCTTAAGTCTGTCGAATCCAGACACAAAAATATTAGCCAAATGAAAGAGACACAATTCGAATAGAATTGGTTTCATATGAAAGACATGCGGTTTGGGCTATGTAGTTCAAACACTTGAAAGTATAAAATCAATGATGTGTGCAATCACCTTTATCTATCTTATATGTCTAGAATGACATAAAAACTTGATATATATCTAAAGTCTATTTATATGGCTTGAATGACTTAACTTATATGACAATCCCTGAAGGATTTAAATTGGTTAAAGCATATAGAATTCTTGGTCATGAAATACTACACCCTAAGTGCAATTTGTACACATTTGTATCTTGCTATAACTATAAGCATGATAATGTGATAGTGAGAAATTTTTACCCATATGAAGATATTGAAAAGGCCATTCCACGACATTACATATCTATCAGGAATGATGATTTCAAAGTGAAACAAATTCGTTCAAGTTAATATAACTGATTTGTTTATCAAATCTCTACCAACGATCTTTTGAAGATGGTGCACAAGATTGGAATGCGAAGGCTCAAAGATGTGAATTGATGCTCTCATCAAGGAGAGTTAATACGCGTTGTACTCTTTTTACCTTACATGGTTTTGTCCCACTGGGTTTTTCTTGCAAGGTTTTTAACAAGGCAACCAAAAGGTGTATTTTTAAACATGTGTACTCTTTTTCCTTCACTAGAATTTTTTCCTACTGGGTTTTATTTTATTTAAGGTTTTAACGAGGCACATAATCTGTTGAATAGACATTCAAATGGGAGTGTTATAAATAGAGTTTTATTTAAGGTGCATGTCTATATTTTAGAGAGATTCTAGGGATTGTTACTTTGTGGCTAAGTCACTTTTTCCTATAAATAGAAGGGTTCTATTTAATTATAATTTATCCTAAAATCAATAAGAATTCTCACTCTCTACTTTTCTCTGCAATACTCTTCTTCTTTCTTTATTGTTTTATAACACGAATCAAATTATTTATGCTTTAACTAAGTGTATAGGATAAAATTGGTTTACATTAAATGATCGAATGGCAACATGACACGTGTAACCGAAGACAGGTAGAAAATAAATTGCATAGTAACCAGTACTGGGAACTATAACTGCAAGTGACATCGGGCTGACCCCGAAGCGAACATGATCAATGTGAGCAGAATCAAATGCTTGCCAACGGGTAGCATTCAATGAAGAATATTCCCTGGCATTAAATAGGCAACCGTTGCAGAGAATATTTGTATTCATGGCCTGCCATTATAAATTTATCAAATGGTCCTCTTTATTGTCATTTAAGAGGGGCTTGATCCTAGGATCTTGTTTTCCTAGGTATAACTATAAATAGTAGGCTCAACGGCCATTGTAAGACACGAAATCTTTGGCAAAACTTATGCTACATTCCATTCTCAAGCTAAATAAAATAACTTTGCTTACTATTTCATATTGTTCTTATTTCTGTCCTCGGAGACATTGCTCTCGGAGCCAAGCTTGTCATTTTCTTTGATTTTAATCGCTAAGTCTTATTCTTAATCTAGTCTATTTATCATTTTTGAATCAAATCAGTTCTCTTATCTATAAATCACATAACAAATTCAACTATACCGTTTTACAAGTAAAACATTTGGCATCCACCGTGGGGCTTAGACAGTTGCATAATTGAGTTGGTCCTTGTGTCTATTACAAACTTGTTTGATTCTTTATTTCTTAGCAAAAAATTGAAAAATTGTAGCCAACGATGTCAACATCACACACAATGTTGAGGGACATGAAAATCTACCTCAACACGAGGATTCAATCAACGATGCCCGCAACGAGGGGGATGAGGCAACCCCGGTCCGTAGAGGACAGTACCCGCGACATGTATGGGAGCCAGCTCTCGATGACACAGAAGACGAACATGTTGCGAAAACATTAAGGATCTAGAGAGAGCAACAAAAGGCCATCATGGGACATCTCTCAAGGCAGGACCATGCCATGACGAAATTGAAGCAAGCATTGTCGGACGCTTCCAACAATGCAAACGGAAGAGTTTCGGCTCCACCCGACTTTATTGCAAATCAGACGGATCAAAGAGTTGATAACAATACCCCTAGGGGTGAGGTCGGCTTTGAAGGTGCCGGGGGGATTGGTAGCGGATCCGATAACGACAACGATAGTGATCCCTTCAAAATAGAGCTGATGAGATTCATGAAGGAGATGATTGAGCAGATGGACCAGAATGCGAAGGAGTTTCATGATTGAATGGACCAGATTCCCAGCGCACCATCAATTTTGAAGGGCCTGGATTCGAAATAATATACCCAGTTTCCGTTCAAACTGAGCGCAACACCGGAGTTAATCTAAAGAGATTCAAGATGCCTGACATACCAAAATACGATAGGACCTCAGACCCTTGGGAGAACATCACGACTTATACAATGGATGTGAAAGGGAACGATTTGGCTTAACATGAGATCGAATCGGTTCTACTGAAAAAGTTTGGACAAACCCTCACGAAGGGGGCCTTGACATGGTATTCACTTTTACCCGAGCATTCAATTCACTCTTTTGAAATGCTTGCAGATTCATTCATTACGGTCCATGCCGAGGCTAGAAAGGTCCAAGCCAGGAAGGCGGACATATTCAGGATCGCATAAGGTGAGTCTGAATTGCTACGAGAGTTTGTTATTAGATTCCAGAAAGAGAGGATGTTGCTACCAGTCATACCAGACGAATAGGCAGCGGAGGCATTCACTAAGGGTTTGAACCCGAGAAGCTCCAATGCCTACTAAAAGTTGAAGGAAAGCCTGCTTAAATTCCAAGAGACCACATGGGTGGATGTCCATAACCACTATGAATCAAAGATAAGGATAGAAGATGATCAGATCGGGTTCCCGACATCAACTAAGGGGAGGTTCCGACACAAGAACTGGGATAAGTTCAAGGATGATTTTGACGCAGACCGATGATCCTCTAAAGGTCATTTTTGCCTTACAAGAGAGCCAAGGGACGGGGCAGTAAAGGGTTTCAGTCCTCGGATATGTTCACTCCCGAGAGAAGAACTGACTATGGCCGGAATAACAGATCGCTACAAGAAAAAGAGGTATTGGGGACCCGAAAATCCACTTATCATAGGTTGTCAGATTATAATTTCAACATCAATGTAGTGGAGTTGGTATCGCCGATAAGGAATATCAAAAAAGCACGATTTTCGAAGCCAATTAGATCTGATCCCAGCCAGAGGGATCCCAACTTATGGTGCAAATATCATGAGACTCATGGCCACAGAACTGGGGACTGCTGGCATCTGCGCGAGGAGGTGGCAATGCTGTTGAAGAACGACCATCTCAGGGAATTCTTGAGCGACCGATCTAAGAATAATTACGACCGCAGCCGGGACAACACAGAACCCTCGAAGACAGGGGAAGACCCTCCTCGGTTGACTGTCAACATGATTTTCGGAGGGAATGAAATCAATGGTGTAACCTTCTCGGCGGCCAAGAAGACAAAGGTATCGATGACCCATAGCAAGAGACTCCGGGAAGTCGCCAAAGATGACATCACCTTCACGGAGGAAGACTCTGACAGACTTCTTCTGCCACATAACGACGCCCTGGTAATTTCTCTTAATGTTCTAGATTTCAAGATTAAATGTGTTTTAGTTGACCTATGATGCTCAGCCAACACAATTCAGTGACGAGTGCTGGAACAAGCCAAATTAATCAGGAGTATCATTTCGGTAACAAAGCTCCTCGCCGGGTTCAAATTTGCAAGTGTGACAACCTGAGGAGAGATCCTGCTGTCCACGAATGCCGAAGGGGTAACAATGACCACCTTAGTTTAAGTGGTGGACGGCGACATGGGCTATGACATAAATATCGGTAGGCCATGGTTACATGAGGTGGAGGCCGTACCGCCAACGTATCACCAAATCCTGAAATTCCTTACCCTAGAGGGAATCAAGCAGATTAGGGGAGACCAACCGGCAGGAAGAGAAATGAACGTAGTATCAGTTTCTAACAGTAAAGGGAAAGAGCTCAACAAATAGCAATTACAGGAACCGATGCTTGCTCCTGTGCCAGGTGAAAAAGATAAAGCCGAGGAGTCATCAGAATCCCATAAAGTATCGAGATACTTCCAGGTACCGGAAGAGACGGACACAAGTAAGTCCACAGCAGAAGAACTCGAGCAAGTGGCTCTGTTCGAGGAATTCTTGGAGAGGAAGTTTTACTTGGGAACAGGACTCAATCTCGAACTCAGGTCAGGATTTATTAACTTCCTTAAAGCTAAGGTTGATTGTTCGGATATGACACATATCCCACTAGAGGTGGTCGTTCACAAACTAAGCCTGGACTCGAGCGTCTCTCCGATAAGGTAAAAGAAATGCCCGATAGGCGAGGTCAAAAACAAGACTTGAATAAGACATGCCTTAAAGACTCGTTCCCATTGTCAAAAGTATCCTGAATGGTTAGCTAATGGAGGTGTAGTTCCAAAAAAGAATAATAAGTTTTGAATATGTGTAGATTATAAAGACTTGAATAAGTCACGCCCTAAAGACTCGTTCCCACTGCCAAACATTGATCAAATGA
The DNA here is from genome assembly GCF_000715075.1 of Nicotiana tabacum. Classification (NCBI taxonomy): domain Eukaryota; kingdom Viridiplantae; phylum Streptophyta; class Magnoliopsida; order Solanales; family Solanaceae; genus Nicotiana; species Nicotiana tabacum. The sequence goes on from NC_134098.1 coordinate 54,591,420, forward strand.
TTGATGCCTATTCTGGGTACAATCAATTCAAGATGAACCTGGAGGATCAGGAAAAAATTTCGTTCATGATGAACTTTGGCACATATTGTTATAATATGATGCCCTTCGGGCTTAAAAATGTCGGAGCCACTTATCAAAGGCTCGTGAACAAGATGTTTGAGAAGCAAATACGTAAAATGATAGAGGTGTATATAGATGACATGTTGGTCAAGTCTTTGAATGTATGTGATCATTTAAAGCATCTCCAAGAAACCTTTGATATCTTGAGGAAGCACAACATGAAGCTTTACTCGGAAAAATGCGCATTCGGGGTTGGCTCCGGTAAGTTTTTGGGTTTCTAGGTTTCACAAAGAGGGATAGAAGTAAATCCCGATAAGATCAAAGCCATCGAAGACATTCTGGACCAGCTGACAAGCGTAAAAGAAGTACAAAGGCTAACCGAAAGGTTGGCCGCATTGAACAGGTTCATCTCTCGATCCTCAGAAATATGTCATCACTTCTTCTCACTACTGAAGAAGAAGAACAATTTCAAATGGACTCTGGAATGTCAGCAGGCCTTGAAAGACCTGAAACATTATCTATCAAGCCCCCCGCTACTATCAAAACAGGGGAGGGTGAACAATTACTAATGTACTTAGCGGTCTCGAAGGTAGCGATAAGCGTCGTTCTAGTCCGGGAGGAAGAAGGTACATAATTTCCTGTCTATTATGTTAGCAAAATTTTGTTAGGAGCGGAGACTCGTTAACCGCACCTCAAAAAACTGGCCTTAGCTCTCGTAATTGGCTCTTGAAAGCTTAGGCCTTATTATAAGTGCCACCTGATAGCCGTTGTGACAACCTTCCCCTTGCAGAATGTTTTTCACAAGCCTGAGTCGTCAAGCCGATTGGCCAAATGGCCAGCCGAAATTAGTGAGTTCGATATTGAATACAAGCCTAGGACTGCGATCATATCACAAGTTTTGGTCCGACTTTGTGGCTAATTTTAGTCCTGGGTTATTGCTCCTGGCTGCTACAGAAGCAGTGTTGGTGTCGGAAACGACATCAAGAGTTTGGACCTTGTTCATGGATGGAGCTTCAAATGTGAAAAGGTCTAGGCTCGGGGTGGTCCTAATCATGCCTTCGGGGGAAACCCTGAGGCAGGCCATAAAACAGTTCTGTTAACTAAAAATGAAGCCGAGTATGAGGCTTTAGTTACAGGAATCGAACTGGCCCGGGGAATTGGCTCCGAGGTCATAGAAATCAAATGTGATTCCCAACTGGTAGTAAACCAAGTGTACGGTATTTTCGGTGCGAAGGAGGAACGCATGAAACAGTAAGTGATTGAAGTTCAAACTTTTCTTGCACGATTCAGGGAGTGGTCGATCACATACATCCCGAGATAAGAGAACGTAAAAGCAGATGCATTAGCCACATTGGGGTCGTCTACGAAAATGAAAGGATCTAACTTCAGTACTGTTGTTCAACTTATGCATTTGGTACTGGATGTGGACGAAAATTGTGAAGTAAATACAACAAATCTAGTCTGGGACTAGAGGAATGAGTTCATTGATTATCTTCAGCATGGCAAGTTGCTCGAAAACCCAAAGGCATCCCGGGCACTATACACCAAAGCGGCTCGTTACAGCCTCTTGGGTGGACAATTATATAGGAGATCATTCCAAGGCCCATTGACCCGAAGTTTAGGAGCCTCAGAGGCGGACTACGTGATGAGAGAAGTCCATAAAGAAATTTGCGGGAACCATTCTGGTGCAGATTCGTTGGTGCTAAAGCTGGTTAGGCAGGATACTATTGGCCCCGGATGGAGCAAGACACAAAGGCATTCGTTCAGAAATGTGACAAGTGTCAGCGCCATGCACAGTTGGTGCACCAACCGGCAGAACTCTTGCACTCGATTTTGTTCCCATGGCCATTCAGGAATGGGGGATGAATATAGTTGGTCCGCTGCCATCAGGACCCAGAAAGGTAAAATGCCCTTTAAGATTAACCGATTACTTCACTAAATAGGTTGAAGCAGGTCCTTGTAAAAAATCGGTGAGCGCAAAGTGATCGATTTCCAATGGGAACACATATTTTTCTGGTTCAAAATACCGAAGGAGATTGCCTGCGATAATGGTTCATAGATTCCAAAGTCACAAAATTTCTTGAAGATCTGAAAATCAAAAGAATTACCTCCTCACCATACCATCCGAGCGCTAACGGACATGCGGAGTCAACCAATAAGGTGATTATATAAAACCTCAAAATGAGATTTGAAGCTGCTAAAGGCAAGTGACCCGAAGAGTTACCGGGCGTGCTATGGGCGTACCGGACGACGATAAAATCAAGCATGGGAGAGATACATTTTTAATCGTATACGGTGCAAAAGCTCTGATCCTGGTGGAAGTAGGAGAACCAACCTTACGATTCTCCCGAACAGATGAAGAAGCAAATAATGAGGCATTGCTGGTGAAGCTGAAACTGCTCGATGAACGCAAAGACTTGGCACACGTGAGGATGATGGATCAGAAGCAACGGATAAAAAGATACTATAACCGAAGGGCCAATCTCCGCTACTTTAAAGTAGGAGACTTGGATTTGAGAAAAGTGACTCAGAACACTCGGGAAATCAATGCTGGGAAGCTGGGTCTGATGTGGGAATGCCCCTACTGGTTTTCAGCTATCACCGGTAAAGGATCATACGAGCTGGAGAATTAAGATGGAGTCAAACTACCCGGTAATTGGAACGTGACTTACCTTAAAAGGTATTACTGCTGATGGATCCTACATATACTGAAAGTATGTACTGCACTCTTTTTCCCTTCGTTCAGTTTTTGTCCGAATTAGATTTTTCTGGCGAGGTTTTTAATGAGGCAGCAATGGAAAGCATACTACGAAGGGAGCATCATCAGCAGAGTTAAGACCTTTCAATGACAAGTCATTGAAATAATAAAGTATTACAGGATGGTTAAATAGCCTTTGGCTCAATGGAAAATTCCTAATGGGTAGTAAAGCTTGCCATCAAACCAAAGGCTATTCAACCATTCACAAGTGTTTAACCAATGTAGCAAGACCTCCAGTGTTCTAATCCGCATACTTCACATTCGAACATTGGGGAGGATAGTATTGGATATGGCAGAGGTAATATGATGAGTATATGTAGAGTTATAGATGGCAAAAATCGTGGTCATGATTACCTCGAGAACCGGCAAAAATATTGCTAAATAGTGGGGCAACACATGTTCGGGGTATTAAATGAGAGAAGACGTGCGTCCTTTAAAGCATCAGAGACTGTTCAAAGGTTTTTAGAAGATTTTTTGCCAAGAAAGGGATCTTCACCAACTTCCCGGTTACACAAAGATATGCCATCGGAAAGCAGGGGGCTATCTAAATAGGGTAAAATTGGTTTACCTTAAATAATCGAATGGCAACATGACACGTGGAATCGAAAACAGGTAAAAAATAACTTGCGTAGTAACCAGTACGGGGAACAATAGCTGCAAGTGACATCAGGCTGACCCCGAAGGGAGCATGATCAATGTGAGCAGAATCAAATGCTTGCCATCGGGTAGTATCCAATAAAGAATATTCCATGGCATTAAATAAGCAGTCGTTGCAGAGAATATTTGCATTCATGGCTTGCCGTTACATATTCATCAAATGGCCCTCTTTATTATCATTTAAGAGGGGATTGATCCTAGGATCTTGTTTCCCTAGGTATAACTATAAATAGCAGGCTTAATAGTCATTGTAAGACACGAAATATTTGGCAAAACTTATGCTACATTCCATTCTCAAGCTAAATAAAATAATTTGCTTACTGTTTTATATTGTTCGTATTCCTGTCCTCGGAGACATTGCTCCCGGAGCCAGACTTGTCATTTCCTTTGATTTTAATTGCTAAGTCTTATTCTTAATCTAGTCTATTTATCGTTTTTGGATCAAATCAGCTTGTTTGTCAATAAACCACGTAACAAATCCAACTGTATTATTTTACGGGTAAACACTAAGATGATTATTTCTATGTGTGCTTCGATGAAATAAGAAACTGTCGCCCCATCTCGCTTATGATTTGAGTAATAATTGAAAAGGTACCTTTAAAAAAATCAAAAGGTTGTAGTTTTTGAATTCTGGAGAGAGTTTAAAAATTAAGATATATTGGGATTGCTTTATTTTTGTTCATTGTTCGAACTTAGAAGCTCTTCCTTTTCCATTTTTATTTTTGAGAAAGGGACAAAAGAGAACCATTATTTTTTCTTATCTTTGTGTATCCGAAAAATGGTACAGTTAAATTTATACATGATTTCTACACAAGTGAACTAATTTGATCCTGAAATAATACGATAATTGAATAAATACATGATACTTAGCCTTGAGATATGGATGAAAACAGCTGAGATGACAATTTCGGGAACAGTGTTTACGGGCACAACGATGATGAGATCAAAAAGCAAAAAGTAAAATTGGATGAAGCTTTATATAGAATAAAATGTAAGTTTAGCCAGAAAATTCGTGTCATTTACAATGATAACTGGGCTCACTATTTATAGCTATCTCTAGGGAAGGAAGTCCTAAGATCATATCCTCCTTAAATGTTAATTATGAGGGTCATTGATGAATAATTAACGGTGAACATAAATACCAAATTCTCTGTAATGGACTGTCACTCTTAATGCTGCAGAATATTACCTATTAAATGTTACCGGGCGCAGAGCATTTAATACACCTTTATGAACGTTATCCTTTCCGGTGACAAGCGGAATGGCTGCGTTCGGTCTTCGGCGATCCTTGTCTTGGGTTCCACGTGTCCTCCCTTTAGGCGACCACGTGTCATATCATATTTCAGCCTATACAGATAGTCCCCCTGCTTTCCAGTGACATAACTTTATGTTATCGGGAAGTTGGTAGAAACATCTTTTTGGCGGGAATTACTATAACTCCCTCTGAAGGTCCCTGACATTTTATTAGACGTACGTCTCTCCGTATTTAATGCCCCGAACATGCGTCGTCCCATGATTCAACACGGCTTTTACTGATTATCAAGGTAATCATGGCCATGAATTTAGCCGCCAAAAGTTTACTTATACGCCACATTCTTTTCCTTTTCGTTTCATAATTTCTCGAACTCCTGATTTGTATCTTTGCTTTCCATTCTTTCTCTAGTCCTCCTCAAACACAAAACCTTTTCCATCTTCTTTTTTAATGGCTTCTTCCTCTAAACGTGCTAGTTCTACAAAGAACACGAACAAAGCCGAGGACTTTGTTCCTCTAATGGTGGGTTCCATCATCCCAAGAAAACTCGGTACCATAAAAGACCTTGAAGAGAAATTCCCCCTACTGCTAACCCTCGTACATGGGATGTTAGTAAGTACCCTTCTTCCATTCGTCCTTCCAATATTTCTGTTGTGAAGGAAGACTGTCGCTGCCATGAGTTGGATATTATCGCTACTGACCTATTGGTGCCAGTGACCCTTACCAAGGAAGGTTTTACATACTTTTACACGTATCCCTTTACTTTGGGTACGTTTTCTTTGAGTGGAGAGCTCGATTCCATGATTGCAAAGTTTTTGCTTTCGCTACCAAGTGTGTTTGGCACAGCTAAGTCCTTCAGCGTGGAGGACGGTCGCATGTCTTTGACGTTTGTGCCAGGAAACTGGAGAGGAGCTAACCTTAGCTCATATGATGAATCTCTATTCTGCCAAAATCTTCCGCGGGGGAATGATAAACCTCTGCAAGCATGGCCACCATATTTTGCTGTCCAGCATGGATGATGACAATGACCGTGGGTGGATGGAATGGTTCGTTGTAGTTGCCACCAACGACATTATTCCAACAACAATTTCATCCTTTGCGGTCGCTTGGAACCGCACTCGTAAGTTCTTTGTTTTGTATTTCTTTTTACTAGATATTCCTTTGTGGTCGTATCAACTCTTCACCCTTCGCATGTTTCAGCAACTCGATGGATCCCACCGGTGGTGGAAGGTTTGGACCGGTGGGTTCATAAGATCTTGGACATCACAACGCCCGAAACTCATTTATGGAAAGAACTGGCCCTTAAATACGGGTGAAAGGCCAAAAATCATGGTAATTTTAATTTACATTGCTTCCATTTTTCGTATATGAAGTACTTGGTTGAACCCTTCTAACTTATTAATAGAATTAGGTCTACCTGCAGGCTCTGTTGTTGTCCCCGAGGAGGACATTTTGGTTGATCCTGCTGATGCAGCGAGGCTGCTTTAGGAAGCACTTACTCGAACAGGTATCTCCGGACCTGTTTTGGGTGCAAACACTTCTTTACGGAGTCCCCAGCCAGAGGATAAGCAACCAAAGAGAAGACGTTCCTCTGTGGCTGTGGAAAATAATAAGAGGGCAAAGACAGATGCCCCCAAGTCATCTTCGGTGGCAATGATGACTGGTCCTCCTTCTGGGCCGGTCATAGACACCGTGATGATTAATGCTGATAAAGAAGATGTTGATGAGGGAGCTTCATTACACAAAAGGCGACGATCTGCATCATCTCAACAGGATGCTCAACCTGTTGAGATAGTTACACCAACTGAATACGATGTCTCGGCACTTTGGGTAGAATCTGATTTGGTAGAAATGCCAACTCCCATTTTCGGGCCCCAATTGCTATAGCCGGTGCTGCGGGGTTGAGTACCGGGTCCTTTCCGTCTTTGGTTGGCGAGCATCCATCAGCTGGCACTGCATTTAATGCAGCTGCTTCTCATTTTTCAACTCCATCAACTTCATCTCCACTTTCACCAACACCAGCAACTGCTACATCACTTCCATCTTCATCCACTCTTCCACCAGCAGTTGCTACATCACCTCCATCGGCCGCACCTGACCATGAAGAAGGTGTTCCTCTTCCACAGTCCCTAGTTCATGGGAATTTGGGGCAAAATTACGCTGCCCCTTCTTAGGATCCACAAAGGAGGAGGAACGTTACTTTTTCAAGTCTCTACCAGATGCAACTTGCTATCCCGGTAGGTGGAGCTTGCTAACTATTCAGGCACTCTCGGGAGAGTGCTTGTTGAACAATGCCATGCATAACGTCGTAGCGGTACGTTCTTTTCTTACTTCATTACTTCTTCTACTTTTGTATGAATGTATTCTAAGTTTTACTTCTTCTTGTCTTGTAGGCCAACTTTCTTGCTTCTGAGGGCCTTCAAAGGTTGATTCGCAAAAAGGAAGAACTTACTTCTGAACAGAATCAGCTTTCGGTAGAACGAGACCAAACTGCTCTCCGCCTCTCAAAACTAGAAACCAAAGCTACTGAGGTCGTTATTTTGGAGGCTCGTTTGCAGCAAAGCAAGCAATAAGTGGTAACTCTTCGCCAAGAAGTTGGGCCGCTAAGGGTTAGATTTGATGAAGCCAAGGCCAAATGGGTTGAAGTCCAGGACGTCATTCTTGCTGCAACCGAGTGCGAGGCTGCTGCTACAGAAAAAGTAACCAACTTAAAAGCAACCTTGAACTCCAAAATTGAAGAGCTTGCTGCTGTGGGGGCGAAACACACCCAACTGAAAGAGAAGTACAGGATAACTATCAAGCTCAACAGGCTGTTTAGTTCAACTGCTCGCGACCTTAACGTCAGCCTCAAGTGTACTAGGTCCGCTCGGGAAAGCCTTTCTGCCGAGGTTTCCCAACTCAAAGAAGAACTTAAGCGTCGAGCGACTTCTCTCGTTGTTGAAAAAACTTATGCCATGTACAGTATGAGGAGAAAAACCTTGGAAGAGGCCAAAGTTGGTATCATTGATGTTGATGCCGAAATTGCTAAGGCCCGAGAGCTTGAGTTGGCTGCAAAAAAGGGACTCCCGGCGCAGTCTGATGCTCCAGGTTCTTCTGATTCTGGTTCCGAGTTTTCGGAAACTGAATAGGGATTGGAAGGCGGTGATGCTGAAGACCAAACTGGGGAAACATTGAGCCATCGGTGGAAACACCTAGTTTTCCCGGGGATGCGGATACTTATCTTCCTCCTGGTTCCGTAGGCGCTGCAGTTTAGATTTTTCTTTCTTTTCCCATTTTGTGCTTTTACCGTTTTGGCCCGTTCTTGTAAGTAAAGACATATTTTTGCTCAAGTATATTTTGAGTCTTATTAGACATATTTTTGCTCAAGTATCGTTTGAGTCTTACTTTTGTTTGAATATCCATGCAAGTCTTTAACTTTTGCACTTGCTCAAGCATTCTGCGCATGTTGCTCTATTCGCGCTTTACTATATGTAGTACAAGGAGTATAATTTCCCCTGACATCCGCTCAATTGCATTATTAAAACCGGTTAGGGTGATGCAGCGCGACACTATCTTGTCCTCGAGTCTCATTTCGATGGGGACTCGGGGATGGATAATGCACGCTCTACTTCCATCGTCCACCATGATATGTTTGACATCAGTATCTAAAATGCATAAAGTAATGATGAGGGCATTATTATGAAGGAAAGTCAAATCGTCGGCATCTGACTCATCAAAGATGATACTTTCTTCGAGTCTGTCATACCGTTTGTGGGTGATAGACCGTTTGAGCTTGTGAGTGGTGGTGAACTTCACACCGTTGAAAAAGGCATCATCTCCACCGCCGATGATCATGTTGATAGTACGAGTTAGTGATGGCGGCTTCGGCGGGCCTTGGTGTTCACGTCCTCTGGCAAAGTTATTTCTCCCCTTGTCTCTTAACATCTCTTTAAGGTGTCCCTGCCGCAACATGTTTACGACTTCTTGTCTGAGGGCGATGCAATCTTCTATTTTGTGCCCACTTTCCTAGTGGAACTCACAGAGGGCGTCGGATTTTCTGGTGTTCGGATCGGATCTCATCTTTGGCGGCCACTTTACCTTTGTTCTTAATTTCTCAAGAGCATAGACTATTTTTGTAGGTGACACACAAATATTGTGAGCAAATAATAAAGGGGGCGTACCTCTCTCGTTCTGATGAGTCCCTGTCCTTAGCCTAGATGGTCCTTCTTGATAGTAGAGGGAAGGTGCGGCGGCCGCCCTGATGTATGGCTGGTGTCATTCCCTGTTGGGTCGTTAGACCGTGTAATCCCTCCTGATGTTGTCTTTTCGTTCTTTTTTGGATTTGGTTTGTATCGAGATTAGCTGATGAGTTGGTCTGTTAAGGTCGTCCTCGTCTGCTTGGACCTCGGCACAATAAGCATTATGGATTTCGTCCCAAGTGGTTAGAGGATATTTCATCAATCGGCTCAACAGTTTTCTAGTCGCTCTTGAACCATCTCTACTCAACCCGTTCTGGAAAGCTGCGACCACCATCCCTTCGGACACATTCGGCAGAGTCATTCTTACTCTGTTGAATCGGGTGAGGAAGTCCCTCAGTCCCTCTCCTAAGGAATGCTTGATAGTGAATATATCATTTACTCTTGGTTCGGCCTTCTTGGATCCGGCATGGGCGGTTACGAACTTATTAGTCATTTCCTCGAAAGTTTCTATGGAGCGGGCTGGTAGCTGTGAGTACCATGTTAATGCCCCTCTCGTAAGGGTTTCGTCAAACTTCCTCAGCAAAATAGAGGACTACTTGTTCCTTGGTAAGGTTATTGCCTTTCACGGCGGTGACGTAATGGGTCACATGATCATCGATCGATCGTTCCATCATATATCCTGAGGTAGGGCAGCATTTTGAAGGTCTTTGTTATGACACGCGAGGCTGCTTCATCGCTGTATGGCTACTCTACGAACCTGCTGGCGTCCCTTTTTGGCAACAACTTAGGAGCGCCCGGTATCATGTCGACTCATTCTTGGTGTTCTTTTATTTGGTCTTGGAGTGCTTTGTTTTCATTCTCCATTTATTCCATCCTCTTTAGAACGGCATCAAGGGCATTATCGCCTGTATTATTAGTAATATTGTGAGTTATACATGTTATCGGAGGGTTTGTTTGGTTGCACTACTCATCTGCTCATTGTGTCATGCAAGCTCTTGCAGTTTCTGTAGTCGTGCCTGGAGCAGGCTTGTTAAGCATGCTCACTAGTGTGTCGGTCATCCATGCTATGAGGAGCTTTTTCACAGCTGGCAGCATCCCTTCTTCTACGGATGTGGAGGCCCCTTTTCCATTGGGTTTTGTTATACTACAATGGGGGAAGCAACCTCTCGCGCCTAGGGGAAGCGTTGGGCGTCACGTCCTCACCTACTATTTTGCAACTCTCGTTGATAGCGTTCATGAGGTTGCTAGGGAAATTACTTGTTATTTTTGTCCTTTCTCCTTGGTTACCTGCCATGTAGGTTTTTGTACATACAAAGAAAACAATTTTGGGGTTTGTGAGGTTAGTGACTTACGTTAGCTGTAGATCTAAAGGAAACAAAAAATTTAACTAAGAAATCCCCATAGACGGTGCCAAATTATTTGACCAAAAATATAGATCTTGGTTCAACTAATTAAATTTATACAAATGAGGGTTAATCTTAGTTAATAATAATATCCTAAAGATGAAATTCTCGACATTGTGATAAATAGCACGTAGATCTATTCCAAAAGCTATGACAGTAAACAATATTTAATATTTAAGAACCCAAACAGAAGCAATATAGCATTAAATAGTGATGAATAGCAATAAATGATATTTATGTAAATAGAACAATGAGTCACCCAAGAAAGGATAAAATCAATGGGTGTTCTTATGATAATGATGAATGATGGACAAGCCTTTGAATATCCGAGTTATTATCAGATCCAGTGAAAAAGTGTGGACAAGAATCTTAGTGAAAAGGTTATTTTTGTAGGCTTGTAATAAGACCAGATTCTCTCTTTAAAGTCAAAGTATATTTTACGAATGAATATCTTATGTACCTTCCTTTGTCGTTTGCTTGTTTACGACTTCTACTCTTTCTATTATCGTTTTCATCTAGTTGGTCGTAGCCCTGTTGACAGTTATTTGTGGGCCATGTCTGACTTTTGTTTATGTATGTTGGGTGTTCCTCTTTATTTAGAATAGGCTGATAGGTGTTATTTGAACTTGGTTGATTTCGGTCTTTTGCCAAGTCGTGGTCGAGGGTCGAGGGGTGTTGTTCGAGTTGGGTCAAACTTTACCCTTTATTAAGTTGTGGTTGAGGGTCGATCGGTGTTGTTCGAGCGTGGTCGACCGTAACTTAGTATTAAATCGTGGCCGAGGGCCGATAGGTGTTGTTCGAGCATGGTCGAACATATCCTTAACAAAAAAAGGTGTCCTGATAAATGTATGTGTTCGAGTGTGGTCAAACATAACCTAGCATTAAATCATGGTTGAGGGCCGATAGGTGTTGTTCGAGCGTGCTCGAACATATCCTAGTATTAAATCGTGGCCAAGGGCCGATAGGTGTTGTTCGAGCGTGGTCGAACATAACCTAGCATTAAATCGTGGCCGAGGGCCGGTAGGTATTGTTCGAGCGTGCTCGAACATATCCTAGTATTAAATCGTGGCCAAGGGCCGATAGGTGTTGTTCGAGCGTGGTCGAACGTAACCTAGCATTAAATCGTGGCCGAGGGCCGGTAGGTATTGTTCGAGCGTGGTCGAACGTAACCTAACATTAAATCGTGGCTGAGGGCCGATAGGTGTTGTTCGAGCATGGTCGAACATATCCTTAACAAAAAAAGGTGTCCTGATAAATGTATGTCTTTTATTACTTCGACGTTGTTGCTTTGGTTACATACTTGGAGAGAGTTACAGATTTTGGGTATTGGCTGGCGTTCCAGTCCCAGTAATAACAAAGCAACAATGTCGAAGTAATAAAAAACTTACGTTTATCAAGCCCTTTTTTGTGTTAAGATTACGTTCGACCATGCTCGAACAACACCGATCGGCCCTCAGCCACAACTTAATAAAGGGTAAAGTTCGACCCAAATCGAACAACACCCCTCGACCCTCGACCACGACTTGGCAAAAGACCGAATCAGCAAAGTTCAAACAACACCTATCAGCCTAATCTAAATAAAGAAGCACACCCGACTTATATAAATAAAAGGTAGACACGACCCGCAAATAACCGTCAACATGGCTACGACCAACTAGATAACAACGATAATAGAAAGAGCAAAAGTCCTAAACAAGCAAACGATAAAGAAAGGTACATGAGATATTCATTTGTAAAATATACTTTGACTTTAAAAAGTGAATCTGGTCTTATTATAAGTCTACAAAAATAACCTTTTTACTAAGATTCTTGTCCACACTTTTTCACTGGATCCGAGAATAACTCGGATATTCAAAAGCTTGTCCATCATTTATCATTGTCAGAAAGAACATCCATTGATTTTATCCTTTCTCGGGTGACTCATTCGTTCTATTTACATAAATGTCATTTATTGCTATTCATCACTATTTAATGTTATATTGCTTCTGTTTGGGTTCTTAAATATTAAATACTAGAAGTCGTACCCGCACGATGTGCGGTTAATATTAATTAAATTAAATTATGATCGGACTTATTTGAACATATTAGATCGTATTGCTTTAATAAATTTCAATTTCATCTTATTTGTCAATATGATATACCCAATAATAAAACCTTTTTGTCTGCACGCTTTCTTTTTGTAATATAAGAGAAGATATATATGTAGACAATAAATTTGTGTTGAGAAAATAAAATTAAGTCCGAAAAATATTGTAACAATCGTAGTATTTGATTTCAAATAATATGAGTGTACAATCTCTATGAATCCTTTGATTCTTCTTTCCCAATATAAATTCAAGGGCCTTTCACTTGATCTTGAATTTGAATTTGATTTATCCATCGCGAACGCTTTGATTGTTGCCACGAATTTCATCACGAACAAGTAGCCTTGATTTTGAACGCCTTGTATTTGATTTCACTTCGTTCTTGATCTTGAATGCTTGAACACTTGCAGTTTGCAGAAAATTATGGCCTTTGATCCACGAGCTCCCTTGTGTCTTCTTGTCATAACTTCTGGTCTTTTTCTGAGTTATGAAGACCTCTATTTATAGTTGTGGGAGGGAAGAGTTATGATAAGAACAAACTCTTTCCAACCAATCAAATTGAAGTGTGACAAGACCGCATTTGATTGGCCAGAATATGTCACTTGCACACGTGGCGTGATTTCATTGGCCTTTTAATGTGATTTGGCAAGCCTTGTCATTTTGACACGTGGCATGATCCTATTGGCTCTTCCGTTTGATTTGGCGTGTCACATCATTTGACATGTGGCACCAAACTGGGCCTCCAGGAGGATGACATTTTGGGCTTAATAAAGTGGGCTCATCACTTTAGCCCAATTAATTGGACTAGCCCAATGGATTAAGACTTATTTATTTAATCTATTTATATTGGACTTATACAATTAATTTAATTATATTAGCCCATAGTATTTATTTGGACCAATATATCTTGAATTTAAAATATAATCCAAATTATTTTATGAATTTAATTTTAATAAAATTTGTATGCCTACAAATGCCCCTACTTCAAGACTTATTGGGATTGTCAATATAATGACTAGGCTTGAAGTATTAACAAAGGTCATTAGTGCCTTTCTTCTTGCAAATGATTTCATGAATTTACTTATCCATGCCTCCTTCAAACGTAACTTGAGGTAAGTCATTCTGTCTAATTAGGTAAAGAACTTATGAATAGACCATAACTCTAATTTAAGAAATAACACATCAAATTTTGAATAAAATAATTTAATTGTCATAATTCCTTTTGCTCATGGAATCCAATAACCACACGTGACCACTTTATGCTTTTGAAATTCTCATTCATTAATTTCCCATGAAGAATCTCACGTAGTCATTATTCATCTCACGTAGTCATTATTCACTAAGCCAATTTGTAGACTTTAATAGCTTGAAAACCCACTTTTCAATTCCAATTCGATATCAAACAGCTTTAGCCTTTAGTTGACGTCTATTTGGATACGGAATAGGCTGGCCACCAAGTCCATGTTGGAAATTAATTTACCACCTTTAATCTGATCCCACACCGAAAAATAACTTCCCAGTGGCCATCTCGAGACATCTATATATAGCTCATGCATGGCCTATGTCAACACCACTTCATGGTATTTGCTTGTCGCGTTAATAATTCATAGTTGACAGGTAAGACTTCTCTTTCTTTTTCTACGTTTCTTTTTATCATCCTTTTTTTTCTCTTTTTTTTTAGGTCGAGCTAGAAAGATATGTTCTTGTTTATCGAGATGATCCATGTATGAAGAAGACAATCTTAGAGTGTGAAGGGATGTATACTTATCACGGCCTGAATATCTGAGAGATTACTCTCAAGGTGCAGAGGTTCATACGGTATATCGAAGTACAAGTCCATGGCAATAAATAGATAGACAAATCCTCAACATCATATAGGAGGACAAATCCATGGCAGCATATAGAAGGACAAATCCATAAAGAGGCCAACTTAAGGTGAAAAGGGACTTAAAACATCCACCTTAAGATTGGAAAATTATGGTTCCTTTTAAGGACAAACCCACGAAGAGGCCAACTTAAGGTGCAAAGGGACTTACATGTCCACCTTAAGATTGGAAAGTTATAGTTCCTTTTAAGGACAAATCCACGAAGAGGCTAACCTAAGGTGCAAAGGGACTTAAATGTCCACCTTAAGATTGGAAAATTATGGTTTCTTTTAAGGACAAACCCACAAAGAGGCTAACCTAAGGTGCAAAGGGACTTAAATGTCCACCTTAAGATTGGAAAATTATGGTTCCTTTTAAGGACAAACCCACAAAGAGGCCAACTTAAGGTGCAAAGGGACCTAAATGTCCACCTTAAAATTGGAAAATTAGAAAGCTTCGAAGACTTGGTGGACTTGACGACACCAACACTTGGTAAACTTTGAAGATTTAGCGGACTTGCAGACTTGAAGACTTCAACTTGAAAATTTGGAGGGCTTAAATAATTCAACTTGAAGACCGGAGAATTTGAAGACTTCAACTTGGAGACTTGGAGGATTTAAAAGTTTCAACTTGAAGAGCGGCGAAGACCCATAAAAGTTCGCGAAGAAGACCTTTAAAATTTGTAGAGAAGACCCATAAAAATTCGCGCAAGGATCCTTAAAAGCTCACAGTCATGATCTTTAAAAGTTCACAGTGAAGACCTTTAAAATTTCGCGGTAAAGACTTTTAAAAGCGCGCGATGAAGATTTTTAAAATTTTGTGGCGAAGACCCTTAAAAGTTCGCGGTCATTATCGTTAAAAGTTCATAGTGAAGACCTTTAAAAGTTCGCGGTGAAGATTTTTAAAAGCACGCGATGAAGACTTTTAAAAATTCGCGGCGAAGACCCTTAAAAGTTTCCGGTCATTATCGTTAAAAAGTTCAAAGTGAAGACCTTTAAAATTTTGCAGCGAGAACCTTAAAAAAACACCTTCAGAATTGTCCCGGACAACATTCTAAAACCAACTTTATATTGCACCATGCTGGCAATTTCAGATTTGCGCAGTCTCATCAAACTATTCGTATCTTGGTGTAAAAATATCGAAATTATGAACCGTTTGATTTTTTAAAAATTAGAATTAAAAATCTAAAACAGGTCCAAAACGTGGGATTTAATACCTTAAGGATAGTTTCAGATAATATTTTGAAGTCAACTTAAAATTCTGATACGATGACGATTTCAAACTTGCGCGACTTCACCAAAACTCTTATATCTTGATGTAGGTACGTTGAAATCATGAACCGTTTGATTTCTTGAAAACAAGACTTCAAAATATAAAACATATCCAAAATTTAGGATTTAATACCTTAAGGATAGTTTGAGATAATATTTCGAAGCCAACATCAGATTTTGATATACTAACAGTTTCGAATTGGCGCGGCTTCGCCAAAACTTTTATGTCTTGGTATGGAAGCCTCGGAAATACAAGACGTTTTTCTTGCTATCAATAGAAATTCAAGATCTCCATTCTCACCAAATACCTTAGGTTCAAGTCTCACTGAATTTGAAATGTTGTGCCAAGTAACCTTCCTTCTTATACTTGTATTCCCTTTTGATGCCTCTCTTCTCTTCCCTTTTTTCTTAGGGCAGAGAGCAGATATGAATACCAATAAACTTGAAGGTCATATGAACATGAAGACATAGCGAATCCCCAGACTTCAATGCAAATACTCTGTAGCCTCCTAAAAGACTAAAATTATTCCATTAAAGATACCAATTTACCACAGGAGCTTGCCCCCTTTAAATCAAATGGGATCCAAAGTTTAACAGAAGAATGGTATCTCAGCTCGATTTTCAAGTTCTGATTGAATGGATTACATTCCATCGTACTTCATTTGGATAACGACTGGGGGATTATGTATCTTTTGAACTTATGCGACTGAACTCAGAATGAAACTCTAAACTGCCTACGTACCTCTGTGAAGAGGATCAAGTCATACCGTAGTTCAGACTGGGTGAATTTTTTTTTTATCCTAACTTTTGCCTAGGCCGCCTCTTTCGAGGTTTTCAGCCTAGCAGATTTTTTTTTTATGTTCTAACATTTGCCTAGGCCGCCTCTTTCGACATTTTCAACCTAGCGGACTCTTTTGTTTTTGGTGGGCCGTACACAGTTTAAACTCATGCGGGTCAGGAGTGTAGGAACATGCAGTTTAGGCTCGTCAAGGAGCATAGTGACTTGTAATTTAAGCTCGTGTTTTGAGGAGCTTTGCAACTTGAACACTTTTCTCGAATTTGAAGAGCTTTACAACTTGAAGACTTTGCTGAATTTGAAGAGTTTTACAACTTGAAGACTTTGCCGAATTTGAAGAGCTTTAAGTCTTGAAGTTTGACTCGAATTTGAAAAACTTTGCGATTTGAAGTCCTTGCTCGACTTTGAAGAGCTTTCGACTTGAGTATTTGCTCGTATTTGAAGAGCTTTGCGACTTGAACACTTTGCCCAAATTTGAAGAGCTTTACAATTTGAAGAATTTGCTCGAATTTGAAGAGCTTTATGCCTGAAAGATTTAGTTCATAATTGGGGAGCTTCGTGACATACAATATATACTCATGTACCAAGAAGCATTATAACTTGCAGTTTAGGCTCGTGCATTGAGGAGCATTATAACTTGCAGTTTAAACTCGTGTGTTGAGGAGAATTATAACTTGCAGTTTAGGCTCATGCGTTGAGGAGCATTATAACTTGCAGTTTAGGCTCGTGCGTTGAGGAGCATTATAACTTGCAATTTAGGCTCATGTTTTGAGGAGCATTATAAGTTGTAGTTTAGGCTCGTACGTTAAAGAGTGTTATAACTTGCAGTTTAGGCTCGTGCGTTAAGGAGCATTACGACTTGCAGTTTAGGCTCATGCGTCATGGAGCCTATTACTTGCATGCCAGAATTTGTAGGATTTAATACCTTAAGGATAGTTTTAGATAATATTTCGAAGTCAACATCAGATTTTGATATACCGACAGTTTCGAATTGGCGTGGCTTCGCCAAAACTTTTATGTCTTGGTATGGAAGCCTCGGAATCACAAGACGTTTTTCTTGCTATCAATAGAAATTCAAGATCTCCATTCTCACCAAATATCTTGGGTTCAAGTCTCACTGAATTTGAAACATTGTGCCAAGTAACCTTCCTTCTTATACTTGTGTTCCCTTTTGATGCCTCTCTTCTCTTCCCTTTTTTCCTTAGGGCAGAGAGCGGATATGAAGACCAACAAACTTGAAGATCATATGAACATGAAGATATAGCGAATCCCCAGACTTTAATACAAATACTCTGTAGCCTCCTAAAAGACTAAAATCATTCCATTGAAGTCCCACTGGGCGTGTCAGAATTTGTAGATAATAAATTTGCGTCAAGAAAATAATCGAGACCGAAAAATATTGCAATAATCGTAGTATTTTATTTTAAATATTTGAGTGTACAATCTCTATGAATCCTCTGATTCTTCTTTCCAATAGTAAATAAATTCAAGGGCCTTTGAGCTTGATCTTAAACCTATATTTGTTGTCACGAACGATGATCTTGAATTCAACTAGCACGAACTTTGATTTGAACTCGTACTCCTTGAATCTTGACTTGTTTTTCGTTCTTGAGCTTGAACTTGATTTATTGAACTTGAACTTGATTGCTTGAAGCTTGAAACTTGTAGAGAAATTTGCGGCGTTTGACCCACGAGCTCTCTCTTACTTCTTGTAACTGGCCCAAATCTTTCAAAGATAATATTAAGGATGTTTTTCACATCAGCATAGAACTTGGAATTAGCTACTTTAGTGGAAGTTGATCTGGAGTTGATTTTCTTTGAAGCCATTTCGATGTTCTTAAACTTTGGTAATTGAAAAGTTGAGATGAGAGGTAGAGATTGTCCCACTGGGCGTGCCAGAATTTGTAGACAATAAATTTACGTCGGAAAAATAAAATCAAGTCCGAAAAATATTGCAACAATCATAGTATTTGATTTCAAATAATATAAGTGTACAATCTCTATGAATCCTCTAATTCTTCTTACCCAATATAAATTCAAGGGCCTTTGAGCTTGATCTTGAATTTGAATTTAATTTATCCATCGCGAACGCTTTGATTGTTGCCACGAATTTTATTACGAACAAGTAGCCTTGATCTTGAACGCCTTGTATTTGATTTGACTTCGTTCTTGATCTTGAAGGCTTGAACACTTGCAGTTTGCAGAGAATTGTGGCCTTTGATCCACGAGCTCACTTGTGTCTTCTTGTTATAACTTCTGGTCTTTTTCTGAGTTATGAAGACTCCTCTTTATAGTTGTGGGAGGGAAGAGTTATGATAAGAACAAACTCTTTCCGACCAATCAAATTGAAGTGTGACAACGCCGTATTTGATTGGCCAGAACATGTCACTTGCACATGTGGCGTGATTTCATTGGCCTTTTAATGTGATTTGGCATGCCTTGTCATTTTGACACGTGGCATGATCCTATTGGCTCTTCCGTTTGATTTGGCGTGCCATGTCATTTGATACGTGGCACCAAACTGGGCCTCCAGCAGGATGACATTTTGGGCTTAATGAAGTGGGCTCATCACTTTAGCCCAATTAAATGGACTAGCCCAATGGATTAAGACATATTTATTTAATCCATTTATGTTGGACTTGTACAATTAATTCAATTATATTAGCCCATAGAATTTATTTGGACCAATATATCTTGAATTTAAAATATAATCCAAACTATTTTATGGATTTAATTTTAATAAAATTTGTATGCCTACAATATATTTTATTAATGTTGAAATATTTTTTTATTTTAAATTTTATTCTGTTGTTGTCAATAATATTATCTGAATTTTAATGAATAAAATCTCTATTAAATTAAAGGGACTTATATAGTCAATTAGTTATTTTTTGTTATGTATTTTTCTTTATTATATTATCCAATATTTAATATAATTGTATTGTTAATAGAAATTTTTATTAGCATATTACTTTGTTTAATATTTTTGTCTACTACTTTTTTTGTAATATAATAGAAGATATATATTTTATTACTCTTGAAATACTGTTTTTATTTTAATTTTATTCCAATGTTCTCAATAATATTGTCTGAATTTTAATGAATAAAAGCTCTATTAAATTAAAGAGACTTGTATAGTCATTGAATAACTTTTTTGTTCTATATTTGTTTTATTATACTTATCCAATATTTAGTATTTTTACATTGGTAATAGAAATTTTTATTAGCATATTACTTTGTTTAATATTTTTGTCTACTATACTTTCTTTTTG
Organism: Nicotiana tabacum; assembly: GCF_000715075.1. Classification (NCBI taxonomy): domain Eukaryota; kingdom Viridiplantae; phylum Streptophyta; class Magnoliopsida; order Solanales; family Solanaceae; genus Nicotiana; species Nicotiana tabacum. The sequence goes on from NC_134098.1 coordinate 54,611,016, forward strand.
TAATATAATAGAATATATATATTTTAGTACTCTTTATATATTTTTTATTTTAAATTTTATCCTATTGTTCTCAATAATATTATCTGAACTTTAATGAATAAAATCTCTATTAAATTAAAGAGACTTATATAGTCATCGAATAACTTTTTTGTTTTGTATTTTTCTTTATTATATTATCCATATCCATAAAATATAAGAGAAGATATATATTTTATTAATGTTGAAATATTTTTTATTTTAAATTTTATTCTGTTGTTGTCAATAATATTATCTGAATTTTAATGAATAAAATCTCTATTAAATTAAAGGGATTTATATAGTCAATTAGTTATTTTTTGTTATGTATTTTTCTTTATTATATTATCAAATATTTAATATAATTGTATTGTTAATAGAAATTTTTATTAGCATATTACTTTGTTTAATATTTTTGTCTACTATACTTTTTTTTGTAATATAATAGAAGATATATATTTTATTACTCTTGAAATACTATTTTTATTTTTATTTTATTCCAGTGTTCTCAATAATATTATCTAAACTTTAACGAATAAACTCTCTATTAAATTAAAGAGACTTATATAGTCATCGAATAACTTTTTTGATTTGTATTTTTCTTTATTATATTATTCATATTTAGTATTATTTCATTGTTAATAGAAACTTTTATTAGCATATTACTTTATTTAAAGTTTTGTATGTTACTTTCTTTTAATAATATAATAGAAGATATATATTTTTATAATTTATATTTTATTCTATTATTCTCAATAATATTTTCTGAATAAATAAACTTTGTAGTTTTAAAAAGAAAAACAAAAATTATTAGGGAAAACAAAGAAAATTTTGAATTGGCATTATTTTTTGTAATTTTAGTTTTTTATTTGAAAATAATTTTAAAACTCCAACTTGAGACTACTTTCCAATTTGAATGGACAGTTTTGTTTTTCATTTTTGTTTTTTATTATAAAATATTTTATTTTATTATTTTATAAATATTTAAATATAAAAATAATAACCAATAACTAATTATTAACTACTTAAACCATGTGGCTTTTTTCTAGGCTACCACTTGGCTTAAGGAGATGGCTTTTTTCTCTCCTTTTAATAATATATAGATTGTTCTCAATAATATTATCTGAACTTTAATGAATAAAATCTCTATTAAATTAAAGAGACTTATATAGTCATCAAATAACTTTTTTATTTTGTATTTTTCTTTATTATATTATCCATATTTAGTATTATTTTATTGTTAATAGAAACTTTTATTAGCATATTACTTTATTTAAATTTTTGTATGCTACTTTCTTTTAATAATATAATAGAAGATATATATTTTTATGATTTATATTTTATTCTATTATTCTCAATAATATTTTCTGAATAAATAAACTTTGTAGTTTTAAAACAAAGAAATTTTGAATTGGCATTATTTTTTGTAATTTTAGTTTTTTATTTTAAAATAATTTAAAAATTCCAACTTAAAACTACCCTCCAATTTGAATGGAAAGTTGTTTTTGTTAATTTTGGTTTTTTATTATAAAATATTTTATTTTATTATTTTATAAATATTTAAATACAAAAATAATAACCAATAACTAATTATTAATTAAATAACTAATTATTAACTACTTATGCTATGTGCCTTTGTTTTAGGCTACCACTTGACTTAAGGAGAGGGCTTTTCTTCTCCTTTTAATAATATATAGATACTTTATTTAAATTTTTGTATGTTACTTTCTTTTAATAGTATAATAGAAGATATATATTTTTGTTATTTATATTTTGTTCTATTATTCTCAATAATATTTTCTGAATAAATAAACTTTGTAGTTTTAAAAAGAAAAACAAAAATTATTAAGGAAAACAAAGAAATTTTGAATTGGCATTATTTTTTGTAATTTTAGTTTTTAAAAACTTCAACTTGAAACTACCCTCCAATTTGAATGGACAGTTGTTTTTGTTAATTTTTGTTTTTATTATAAAATATTCTATTTTATTATTTTATAAATATTTAAATATAAAACAATAACCAATAACTAATTATTAACTAAATAATTAATTATTAACTACTTATGCCATTTGCTTTTTCCTAGGCTATCACTTGACTTAAGGAGAGGGTTTTTTCCTCTTCTTTTAATAATATATAGATTGTACACTTTCATAGCTTTTGAAATAGATCTACGTGCTATTTATCACAGTGCCGAGAATTTCGTCTTTAGGATATTATTATTAACTAAGATTAACCCTCATTTGTATAAATTTAATTAGTTAAACCACGATCTATATTTTTGGTCAAAAGAATTTCTGATAACTAAATTTAATTAGGTTTACATGAAAACCAGAACACTGTTATATATCTTGTCCTTCTCTTCTCCTTTTTTGTATTCACAAATGCATGACTCATGACTGCTTTAAGATGTGTTGTTGGGTAAGGCAGGACAGTTAGAGGTCACTCTTCAATGCTGGGAAATTGCCGATTGGTTCGATATTACAATCAAATTACATTTGCATTTTGCTCTAGACAGGAGTGGCATGCATGTCTTGGGGTTGCACAGTGGCAGATGTAGGCTTAGAGCTACGAGTTCAACTAACCCAGTACTTTTTACACCTAACATAAATTCATATGTGAAAAACAATTAAACTTCAATAAATATTAGATTGTGCTTTCTGCTAAGAGCTCTTATTTTTCTTTAGATAACTAGGAAATATTGGCAAGTGAACCGAAGGTAGGCATGTATTTTTTCCAAATGCGAATAGGTCTTTTAGCTTGCAGTGAAGAAGTGATTTTTTTCTTTAATACTAAGGGAAACTTAAAAAATAATTTTTCGTTAAACTTTTTAATGGTGTATATGTTATTGAACGGTGCCAACGATCATAAAGCTAAGTCTACTTTTTAAAAAAAACAAATTAATTAAACGAATATGGAAGATTATTGTCTCTAGTAAATTTGTGATTGTGAAGTAGTTGCTGTTGATCAAAAAGTCTATTTGCATCCACTGAGCAGTGAACGTGAGAGATTAGGAATATGTTTAGTATTTCTTCTATAAACGACAATGTGAATTATCTTTCCTCTCTATCAAATGAAAAAGGACTGATAATGATATATAGGTGGTATATCTGTTTTGATTGCGTCTGGCTCGTTGGTCCACTCCATTAACAAATAGTGGTCAGTATAAGATGACATAACACATGGCTGAATATAATTGGCTCACAACAGATAAGGAGCAATCCAAATAATCCATGTTGGGTGGTTGGCTTTTGTGTTTTCAAGTGGAGATTAAATTTGTGTATTTCCTCTCAATTTTTGTGTGAATAAAGTAAACTGATAAGCTTTCATATTACTCAAGAGTGTGTCCTCAGAGTTCTGATCATTCTCTCAGATTGATATAGAAATGGCCACCATCAGTGCTTGCACTACAACCTCTTCAGTGGCACGTGCCGCCCTCGTGCAAAATGGATCTGTATCCCGCCCCTCATCTCTTCTTGGTATGTTCATTTTATATTCTTCACAAATCACTTGAAATATACCTTCAGTTCTTCAAATGATAATAGTATATAATATTTCACTTGATGTAAAAATGGTTAAGTATTTGTAAATATTGATTCATATTCTTTCTAAATTTCCTAATATTTTGTAATTATAGATGTGTTTAATGTAAGCCATACATAAGATAGTGTTACCAAAAGCTATAGTAAAATATGCATAAAACATAGCATTACTTCGGCACAATTCTCAAACTTAAAAAGTTGACAGCATGCTTAATGCGATTACTAAAAGAAAATTCGTTGATTCATTCCTAGATGTGTGAAAAATCATAATTTTTTTTTAAAGAAATACTCCCTCTGTTCCAGTTTATGTGAACCTATTTCCCTTTTGGTCCGTTCCAAAAAGAATGACCATTTTCTAAATTTGGAAATAATTTTACTTAAACTTACAATTCTACCCTTAATGAGAATCTATTATAACCACACAAATACTCTGAGCCCCTTTTTGACTTGTTTAGGACCACCAATTACAAAAGTCTTTTATTTTTTCTTAAACTCCGTGCCAAGTCAAACAGTTTCACATAAATTGGAACGGAGGGAGTATTATTTTTGAACACATAATAACAAAAGTATAATAGGTTAAGTGAAAAAACAATAAAATGTCCTCCGCACCTATTAATTAAGTTTAAGTATTGAATCCGTCTCTGCTTGTTATTCAGGATTGCCATCCATGAGCAAGGTTGGAAAGGTGAGATGTTCAATGGAGGTGAAGGGAGAGGGGGAAACATCAAAGTTGGGAATGGGAGCAGCATCAATGATGGCAGCAGCAGTAGCAGCAAGCATGTCAAGCCCAGCAGCAATGGCTCTTGTTGATGAGAGAATGAGCACAGAAGGAACAGGCCTTCCCTTTGGTCTCAGCAACAACCTTCTTGGTTGGATCCTTTTTGCTGTCTTTGGTTTGGTTTGGTCTCTTTACACTGTCTACACTTCTGGCCTTGATGATGATGAAGAGTCTGGATTGTCTCTTTAAGCTTTATTATTACCACTTTATTATGCACCTTTTAATTTTTGTGTATTATGTGATATAATCAACTTAATTAGTGTCTTCTTATTGATGTTGTATCTGCAACTCTTCAATTGAAGTCTTCTATTTTCCTTTCCTTTTTTTCCTCTTTACTTAAGGCTTTTACTTGCTATTTAGACAAAATATATAATATTCGAGAAGAATAGGGAAGCAAGGAAAGGAGAAGTTGTGAAAGTATCCGGTCTTGGGAGTAAACTTGTTGATTTCTAGCAAACTTGGTAATGCATTTAGACCCTTTTATAGAGAAAATGCAATAATTTTGGCAAAACATCTGTGCCTAAGACTAGATAGACTTTTATGTACTGATAATCAACAACTTCAATTCTTTATTGTCCACAAAATTTTAGGCTTTCTTTCTCATTACTGCATGATAATTCAATTTGTCTTTCCTTTTCGTTTGTTCTTCTTCGCAAGAGTAAAGTTGTAGTCATCAAATTCTGATAAAAATATATTCGTCTGGTTTCTATGCATTAGCCTTTCCTACGTACATGATTCGCGAATGAATGTTAGCAAAGATTTCTTGTCAATTTAAGCCTAATCAGATATTCAATGCAATTCAATATTTTCATCTTCAATCGACAAAATAAATGCTTTGGATCAGTTTGTTAATTTTGTTTCGAAATACTTACATTACAACTACAAAACCAATCAGCTACATCAATAACACTTACTAACGATTTGCAAACAATAGAACAGATAATGAATAATGAATTGACAATTAAGTTTTCTGCTTCTCTTGTATGATTAATTTTGGTGCTGAAAGTCTTGGCTGATACTGTAATATTTTCTGGAAATCCATTGACTTGAAATTCTCGAGTGGTGTTTCAATTATACTTACTATAAAACTCGAAGAAATGACTTGTGCTACCAAATATTGACAGATATTGTTGGGCAGGTTCATGCCAATGCAGGGGACTTTTAGGCCCAAAATAATTTTAGCATAATAAGGTCTTTACATCAATTAGAAGAGTTTGTAATTTTGTAACAAGAATAATGAATTTATAACATAAAATATCAATGTAAAAAAGCATCAAAGAGTGAGCTTGGAAATTTCAAATAGTTCAAATCAACTATTGTACATGTCCAGCCCATTGCGGAAAATTCCCTATTGCTGCCTCTCGTAGGAGTCTAGACGTGTCTCAGTTCCAGTGTGGCTGATCATCCTCTCGGATCAGCTTCTGATCACCGCCTTGATTAACTATTAGCTAATCAGATGTGAGCACGTCCCCACAACTATTTGAAGACGATCCAACAAATGAAGGTAGCTAAGCTAGGAGGAGTCTAATTCATCAGTTGGCATCTCACAACAGCAAATAGGACAACAGTGAGCATTCTCTAACCATTGCGTAATGCAATCGCCATGAAACATATGTGTGCAAGGCATACACAAAATCTCCCTCCCTTCCCCTAGTTTGTCAGCACAAATCACACAACCATCAATCATACATTCTCCATCGACCTCCATTCTCTCGGGCAACTCCATGGACGATTTACTAGCAGGTACCATCTCATTGAAGCGCGACAATTCTTCAAACAAATTGTTGGGTTTTTCTTTATAGTGTGTGAATGGGAAATGGAAGAGGCACCTCTTGGATTGCACCTCTTCATCACACCCTTTCATTATCTGTAAATTTAAAGGCTTGGCCTCATTTTTCATCCATAAAAAATCTGAAAACGTCTCCCCTCTTTTTACATTGTTGCATTATTTTCCAAATAAACATAAGTGTCAAATGTGATTTGCCCTGTTTGTTGAGTTCGCTGAAGTTCTATGATTTGTAGTGCCGCTATCACAGAATGTTATTCCGTTCTATCGTGGAAGGAATTAATAAAAGTTTCTTGCAATTAGAAGTCAACTAGTGTTAGTTTTGCTAAGCATGAGCGCCATCAAGTGGTGTGATCAAGCCAATGGAATTTTAAATGGAAGTCATGGCCGTGGCATAGCTTCATGATTTTCCAACATGTTTTTCATTTCTCCGGTGAATTTGTTTTGATCCGATGATACAAACAGAAATTCAAGAAGAAAGCGGCAACAAATCCGGGTTCTATTTTCATGACTCGATTTAACATACAAACGTATATGTTCCTCTTGATTTGATTCTCAAAGAATCTTGTACGCACTTGCTGGAGATATACTCTGTGCGATGTTTGTGTATGAAGCCGACTTGGAACTGGAGTTCTAGTTGGCTGAAAGTCTTCACAAGCAGTTCCTGTCCAGTAGGAATTGAATTAGACCGCGACAATATTGATATTTCAGGCATTGACCCTGTTCAAGTCGGGGAAAACATAAGAGACACATCAGTAGAGAATTCCATAACGGGCAAGTGATTTCAAAACAGTCTCGGGCAATACAACAGAGTCGTGTAATATGTTGGGAGACATGGAAGAGCAGATGTTCTTGCAAATATGGTGATAAAAAGAGGTTTAACTACTACAAGATGAAGCAACAGATTTACTGGAATACTCAAGCTGCAATCAATAGAGCTTTCCCAAAATGCAAGCTAACATTGCCTTGGATCAACTTTTGTGACAACATGATGACACTTCAACCTATTCCTAAGGCTATCTCAGTATGCAGGAATAAACCTAAACAGGGAGCCATTAAAGTAAACACCGATGGAAGCTTTATTCATGGTAATGGAAAAGCGGGATTGGGAGGAGTAGTGAGAAACGAACAAGGAAATCTCATTGTGGCCTTCTCAATTCCTTCAAAATGCAGCAGCAATAACATGGCAGAGGCTCAAGATGCTATGTTTGGCATTAATTGGTGTGTACAAAATGGGTTCTCATACTTCACAATTAAATTGGACTCAATGCTGGTGGTGAATATGCTCAAGGAGGGTGATACCAACAACTATAGGTTGAAGAAGATCATAAAGGATACTTCACATATAATGAACCAGGCTAATATTAGCCCTGTGCATTGCTTCAGGGAGACAAATGAAGTAGCAGATTCTCTAGCAAAATTGGCGACTACTAACTCTGAAGCCAAAGTATACCTTTCTTTCCAACAACTCCCAAAAGTAACTAAAGGTTCTTTTGTGCTTGACAAACACCAGATGCCTACTGTTAGGCTTAAGTATGACAAAGCAAATTTTTTTGTTAGCTAAGTAGTAAATGTCTTGTACTTTAACAGAGGCGCAAACTAATATAACAACTTTGTAACAACTTCTGTTGGATGTATATCAATGTGTTATAATCCTTGGAGGTAAGGCTCACATCCCCTCCTATCTTTTGAAAATAAATACAACACCCCAGGAAGCTTAGAAAATTCCTAATATATATATATATATATATATAAGGAAAGGCAACAAAATCTGGCAGAGAATTTATTGTGACAGGCCATTACTCGGAGTTATAACTTTGGTAGCATACTTAAAATTATGTGAAAAAAATATTTTCAAGGTTGTAAGTATGTATTAGGCTTACATTGATGCTTAAAAATTATTTTGAGATCATGTAGATGAAAAGTTTATATGTATTAATATTAATATACATGTGTTAGTTTGATAACAATCATATATCAAACTGTTGAAATGGTTGGGGTTACATTGGTGTAGTTGGCCATTTGAAAAGAAAACCAAAATACTTGTGGTTTTCTACCCCTATTTGGAGTTAAAATCCTCGCGATTTTCTACTCACATATAGGAGACTAAAATCTTCGTAATTTTCTACTCCTGCTTCGAGATTAAAATCCACGTAATCTCCTACTAGTTCGTTGAGATTAAAGTCTGTGTGACTTTCTACTCATTTGTGGGAGATTAAAGTCTAAGTGACTTTCTACTCTTTTTGAAAGACTAGAATCTTAGTGATTTTCTACTCCAATTTATAACACGGTGTGAAGATTAAAAACTTCACCGATTATTAAATTTGATTGTGTCAGATATTACTCGGTTTGAAGATTAAAAATTTTGCCGTTTATTAATTTTGGTTGTGTTAGATCGGTTTGAAGATTAAAAACTTTATCATTTATTAATTCTGACTCTGTCGTGACACAAATAACAGTTCATATGCTTGGATCTACAAAGTAATAAGGGTGGAGAAGATGAATGCCTTGTTGATAAGTTCTAGTTTATCACAAAACTTGTGGGGGGGGGGGGGGAGATATTCTTGCATCTAACCGAATACTAAATCGAGTTCCCCGTAGTAAAACGCAATCCATTCCATATGAAAAATGAAAAGAAAGAAAGGCCAACTTAAAATATTTTAATGTGTGGGGGTGCTTAGCTAAAGTATAAGTACCTAAACCCAAAATGATAAAGATCGGACCAAAAATCATTGATTGTATTTTTATAGGATATGCAATAAATAGTAAGGCATATCGTTTTCTGGTTCATAAATCAGAAAATCCCGACATTCATATTGATACGATAATCGAATCAGATAATGCTGAATTCTTTGAGAATATTTATCCATATAAAAAAGAATGTGATTAATCTAGTAAAAAATCTAAGCGACCTCGGAATGAGATAAAGAAAAGTACGTTTAATGAGGAAAATCCAAGACGTAGTAAACGTCAAAGGACAACTACTTTCTTTGGACCAGATTTTCTGACATTCTTGTTGGAAAATGAGCTTCGAACTTTTAAAGAAGTTATGTCTTCCTCGGAAAGAAGCAGTCAATAGTAAGATAGAATCCATAATATGTAATCATACTTGAGAATTGGTTGATCTTCCTCCAGAAAATAAACCTTTGGGTTCTAAGTGGATTTTCAAAAGAAAAATAAAAGTTAATAGTACTATTGACAAATATAAGACAAGATTAATTATCAAATAGTTTAGACGACAAGAAAGTCTTGATTACTTTGACACATACTTGCCGGTAATGAGGATTATATCTATTCGGATATTAATAGCATTAGTCACGATATATGCTCTTGAAATCAATCAAATAGATGTGAAAACATCTTTCTTAAATGAAGATTTGGAGGAAAAAATTTACATGAAACAACCTGAAGAGTTTGTGGTTCCTGACAAACATTTGAAATGCGGGGGCGTTTCGCTTATGCATGACAAAAGCCAACGTTAGACGTAATGTCTACATTATTCAGAAGAACTAGACGATAAGATTTTTTGGACCTTACAAATTCTTAGTGGATATTGATATGGTAGTCGGTGAATTCATTACTTGTTTAATCTTAATGATGACTAGTGATGAAACAACCAATTCCAAAGTTTTTCACGTGCCTTTCTAGAAAGGTTGTGTTCTTTCTTGTTTAGTTCTTTTATGAAAGAGTGTCACTTAGAAGGTTGTGACTTTTCATGAAAAGATGCGTCTATATGTTATTGTATAGACATGGCCAAATGTATTAATACGTTGGTCTATAATGAGGTGAACCAACCAATGAACATGACCAAAATCCAAGTTTGATTTATTTCATGAATGAAGGTGCTATAATTTGCATATCATATAAATATATGAATAAATAGCATACAAATGCTAGTAAATGGCGGAGTGGTTGCGAAATGTGTTATATATTAAAAGGTTGTGACTACAACTGATGCCAATTATTCCAGCTGTTGTTTTAATATAATATTGCTACATTAAGTGTAGTCAATAATCTGATATACAATAGAAAGTCTAGACGTATTAGTCTACAACATAAGGAAGTTCACATTGAACTGTCATGACAATGAAATGAGTCTTGAGATATTTGAAATATACTCAAAATTATGATGTGCACTATAATAAATATCCCGCGGTAATGTATACTGATGCAAATTAGATTACCGATTTAACTGTTTATAAATCCACAAGTGGATATATTTTTACATGCGTTGGAGGTGTGGTGTCTTGAAAATTATCCAAATAAACGTGCATTGCACGTTGTACAATGGAGGCTGAGTTTATAGCCTTAGACAATATCGGTGAATAAACAGAATGGCTCCAGAATTTCTTAAAAATATTCCATTTTGGCCCAAATTGTTGACACATATAGGCATACATTATGATAGTCAAGCGGAAATGGAAAGGGCTAGGAGCATAATGTGTAACGGAAAATCTCGTCATATACGCCGAAGGCATAAAATCGTTAGACAACTACTCTCAAGGAGAATTATCATAATTGACTATATGAAGTCAAGTGCTGAGGTGTCGGATCTATTTAAAAAGGCCTAATTAGAGAGGTATTTGAAAGATCATCGAGGGAAATGGAACTATGGCCGAGGACAAGTCATTGTGACGGTAACTCTACTTAGAAGACTGGAGATCCCAAGATCTAGGTTCAGCGAGATCAAACAAAGTCGTTAGTGACGGTTCAACATTGTCAAATAAAATTTTGATCCATTCTCGTGATGAGACAATGTTCATTACTAAGGATAATGCGTTAACGCTTTTTACTGATTTTTCAGTTTGATATGGGGTATATCAAATAGTGTATCTACGTGACACGTTTAGGAATCACCTATCACGACCCCAATTCCCACCGTAGGATGTCGTGATGGCATCTAGTCCTTAAGACTAGGTAAGCCTAACATATGCTGATAAATAATAAAATTTAACAAATCTTATTTGCAATACATTAAATAATACCTAAAACAACGTAGCTGAACAAATGTCAGTTATATAACCCCAAGAGCGGTAGTATAAGTCATAAGCCTTTCTAATAGTAACTATATATAATGAATACATAACTGATCCGAAATAATAGGAAACAATGGAATTCAACATAAGGTGACTTCGGGACCTGCGAACGTCGAGCAGGTATACCTTGAAGTCTCCAGCAGCGCAGACATCAGTCTCAAAACCAACTCGATCTAAAGTACCTGGATCTGCACAAAAATGTGCAAAAATATAGCACGAGTACACCACAACGGTACCCAGTAAGTATCAAGCCTATCCTCGGTAGAGTAGTGACGAGGCCAGGTCAAGATACCTACCAGACATGAAAACCTGCGCAGGATATAACATAAAGCTAACCAAGGAAAGAACATCAATGTAAGGCCAATAGCAGAAGTATCGCATATTACAATCAACAGTGAAAATAGTGGGAGCACGAATGGCAAAGAGATACAACCAAGTAATTAAGCAACAACCTAGTCGGGGTACAAATGAAATATGAATGAATTCAAGTAAGGGAAACCGATGACAACTCAATCAATTAAATCATTCCTAATGCATGAACTAGAACAAGAATTACCCAAAGTACCACTCCTCAAAATCTCAAATCATAAGTCACAACTTCCAAACCTCACACATATGGAACTTTGTGCCCACATTTTCCAAATCACTTTCGCACGGCAAAATCCATGTACTACCACGTACATAATATCCGTGTCAAATGCTAATAGAAATGTTCGAGGGACCTATTTATATACAATAAAGCATAATAACAGTTTTGAATAAAATAGGAAATCAATGAGAAAATGAGTTTATTTTAAAAATTATTTGGGTGAAGGAAATAACATTTTTTGAATAAAATAAAATAAAGCATCGGATAAGCTACTGAATTAAATATAGAATTTGTTGAATTAAAACATAATAACGATTTTTAAGTAAAGTACAGACATCAGACTGAGTAAGAAGTTTAAGTTGAGAAATCAATTAAAGTAAAATATGACAACTATTAAGAATAGTAAAGTACCAAATGAAATGATGATTTTTAACTTAAGAGTCACATAAGGAAAGCATGCTCCAAATTCTTTCATTTAAAACTGTTATGTTATCAACAACTCAACAAGGTATGAGATAGTAACTCCGCATAGTAAATTCATCTTGAAAATCAATTCACCAAGTACCCACGGGAGCACAGATTTGATACATTGAAGTAATACAACGGTTCACGCAGGATGCACGACTCACACAAAACATAACCACAATGACAAGTACAATACACACAATCTGTTGCGGCGCACAATTCGATCCCGCCGTACATACACTATCCTCCCTAATTTCACCATGTCAATATCAAGAATCACATATAAAATCCGTTACGGCGCGCAACCCGATCCCACAGTATTATCAATTATCAATATTATAATCCTTCCTTATTCCACCATAAATATCACATATATAATCTGTTGCGGTTCGCAACCCGATCCCATCATATCAATATCAAATCCTCCCTTATTCTACCATATCACAATTATTGCCGCGTGCAATCTGATCCACAAACAACTTAAATCAACAGCAACAATTCAATAACTCAATTTATAAGATTTTCTACAATCAAAGGGTATAAGTACAAGGCAATAAAGGAACCACATAATAATCAACAGTGTTTTAATATATGTCTCAGCGGGGCGTAAGCCCCGAGACGCGAGGCGTAAGCCCCATAGGTATTTAATTTTTAATATTTTATAAAATAATATAATGACAGTTAATATTTATAAACAGGTAAAATTGCATAAAAATTGAAGAAAACTATATATATGTGTGCTCCATCCCCACAAAAAACTAATCAAAATAATCTATTATACGTTACTTATAAGCACAAGTAATTTGAGTCCAAAACAATAAAGTTTTCTATATGGAGGAACAAAAAGGATGATTAACCTGCAATTTGAACTTTGAATTTGCTGCTATGAAGAAAAATGTAATTTTCTTTATATTTGTAAAAAAAATTAAATATTTGTTGCTTTTGGGAGATATTAGCAGACTAGCGGACAAGATAAAAAATTGAAAAAATCATGAATTAGGGCTTAAATCAATAAAAAAAGGTCTTTACTTTTAAATTTAATACTTTTGAGTTCCTTTTTAAACCTTTTGAGTAATTACCAAACTGACTTTTGAGAATTTGGGTATTATATGAAGGACTAATTCAACAAATTTTATTTTAATTTGAAAAGGTCTCTGGGGCTTACTCCTTAGTCCTTACTGAAAAAACGCACCCCGAACGCCCGGGTGTACACCCCGAACGCCCGGGTGTACGCCCCGAACGCCCGAGCGTACGCCCCAAATTGCGGGGCGTATGCCTCTTGAGACTTTTGCCCCACACCATCGCCCCGGGGCATTTTTGGTACGTCTCGCCCCGGGGCTCGCCCCAGAAACGCCTTTTAAAACAATTAAGGAATGCAACGAGTATTACAAAAGCAATAGGACAAGTGAAGCACATGACAACTAAGGTGTGCAAGTACAACAATTAAGGAAAGTGGCAGATAAACACGGAGTCATGGAAGGGACTCAACAATTAAGAGGTCACAAGACAATAAGAAAGGCAATAACTTCAACTAAAGCATATAATGTCAAAATAACAAGTAAGAGGTACAATAAGTGCTAACAACGTCAAAAAAAGCACGTAAGAGTAGATTAACAATGGGAGATATAACACGTCATGACAATTCAATTAAAGTCATGGAAAGAGTCTAGATAACCTACACCGGTCAAATACCACATATAGCCCGGGTACCCACTCGTCACCTTGCGTACACGGCTTTCACATAACACAAATAGCACAATTAACCCGAATCCTAAGGGGTAGTTTCTCTCATACAAAGTTAGACAAGATACTTACCTCATTTCGGTACTCAAATTAGCTTTTTCCTTTACAAATTCACATATGCTCGGCTCAATCTATCCAAAGAAGACTTAAATTCATCAAACAATGGAAGAGAAAACAATTTCAATTAACAAAGTTATGATCTTTATACAATTTCTAAAAGGTCAACAAATGTCAACCTCGAACCCGTCCGGTCAAAACCGGGTCCAAGGGTAAGTTTTGACTATACATAGCCCCGCGAGTCCATATATGTATTTAGTTTCCAAATCTGAGTCCAATTTGACTCTCAAATCCCAAATTTTTATTTTTCAAAACTTTGAAAAAATCTCCAAATTTTTCCCTTAAATTCCCATGAATTTGATGTTAAATCTAATATATTGTAACGACCCGGCCGTTCGTTTCGAGAGTTATAACCCCTTTTTCCCCATTTATACTTCTTTTTTGTATTATTCAGCTATATTATGTTATATCGGGTTAGTTGGTTCGAGTCCGGAAGGAACTCGGAGTGAAATGAGACACTTAGTCTCATAATTGAAAATTTTAAGTTAGAAAAGTAGACACGATATGGACCAATGTGTAAACGACCTCCGATTTGAATTTTGATGATTACAATAGCTCTGTATGGTAATTTTGGTCTTAGGAGCGTGTCCGGAATATTATTTGGAAGTCCGTAGAGGAATTAGGCTTGAAATGCCGAAAGTTTTATTTTTGAGAAGTTTGACCAGGGGGTTGAATTTTCGATATCGGGCTCGGAATCCGATTCTAAAAATTGAAATACCTCTGTTATGTCATTTAGGACTTGTGTGCAAAATTTGAGGTCAATTGGACGTGATTTGATAGGTTCCGGAGTTGTTTGTAGAAATTAGAAATTTTAAAGTTCATTAGGCTTGAATTGGGGCGTAATTCATGGCTTTAGCATTGTTTGAGGTGATTTGAGGATTCGACTAAGTTCGTATGATGTTTTAGGACTTGTTGGTATATTTGGTTGAGGTCCCGAGGGCCTCGGGTGAGTTTCGGATGGTTAACGGATCAAAAATTGAACTACAATAGCTGCTGCAATTTCCTTCTGTTGGAAATTCTTCTGCCAGATTCGAGCCCAGAAATCGATCCCAGATCAAACCCAGGGTCAAGGGCCATGATCGAAGTCATGATCAAGCCCAGAGTCGAGGACCACGATCGAAGCCATGATCGAGCCCAGAGTCGAGGGCCACGATCAAAGGCCTAGGATCGAGGGCCAGGATCGAGGACCTCAATTGAAGGCCAAGATCGAAGGCCAAGATCGAGGCAGAACCGAGGTTGTCTGGGCAGAATTATAAAAACAGGGACTTCGTCCCATTTGCCATTTTTGACAAATTGGAGCTTGAGGAGAGGCGATTTTTGATATATTTTCAAGGAAAACTTGAGGTAAGCCCCCTTGTGATCATTTCTACTCCATAATATTGAATTATCATCGAATAATCCGACTAGATTACATGATTTTGAGGTGTAAATCGGAGATTGGAACTTAAAAATTTGGAAATAAGATTTGTAGATTTGAGGGTTGAGTTGATGTCGGATTTTGATGAATTTGGTATGGTTAGACTTGTGAGTGAATGAGCTTTCTAGTTTTGTAAATTTTGTCGGATTTCGAGATGTGGGCCCGGGGCCGGGTTTGAGCCAATTTCGAGTTTTGGTCTAATTTTGTAGTTTTTCTTGTGGAATTCATCCCATTAGCGCGTATTGATGGTATTGTACTGATTGTGAATAGATTCGGAGCATTTGGAGGCCGAGTCCAGAGGCAAGATCATTGCGGGTTAGAGATTTGACCTGTTTGAGGTAAGTAACGATTGTAAATCTAGTCCTGAGGGTATGAAATCCCGAATTTCGTATCATTCTATTGTTTTGAAGTGACGCACATGCTAGGTGACGGGCGTGTGGGCATGCACTATTGGGGATTTGTGACTTGGTCCATCCCGTAGCAACTGTAAAGTTATATATTTTGTTGAAACTATATGATACTTATATGTTTTAGAAAGAGTTTTTGTAAATTGGGCTGAATGCCATGTTTGGGCCTTGCGCCAAAGCTGTTTGGACCCTTAAGGGCTATTTCTTACCATCCTCTCATTATTTTCGATTGAAAATCTATACTCAGTCATGTTTATACTTATTTACCGTATAACTCAGTTTTATGACTCTATTTTGATGCATATAAATGTTTTGGGCCGAATGCCCTATTTTATTGAAATGCCCGAGAGGCTTGAGAGGTTTATGACTGAGTGAGGCCGAGGGACTGATTTGTGAGGATAAGTGTGGATTGGGGCTGCCCGCCTGCAGCATATTTATGATTGAGTGAGGCTGAGGGCCTGAATTGTGAGTATGAGTGTGGATCGGGGGTGCCCGCCTGCAGCATACTTTATTATTTTGGCACGTGAGTTGTCCGTGCAGATTATAGCGCTTGGGCCGAAGGAGCCCCTCCGGAGTCTGTACACACCCCCCAGTGAGCGCAGGTACCTACTGAGTGTGAGTGCCGAGTGCCGAGTACTGAGTAACTGGAGGCATGAGCGATTGTGAGGTGTGTCCGAGTGGCAAGAGTGATTATGAGGTATGCCCGAGTGGCACGAGTGACTGTGAGGTTTGCCCGAGGGGCTGTATATGAGTGATGTTTTGCCCGAGGGGTTGTTTATGATTTTATCATTTTTGCTCACCTTTGCATTGAGCCTTTGTTTGAAAAATTGTTGGAAAAATGTCTTTAAATGATTTTTATTGGAACTGGGTTTAAACAAGATGTTTGATTCAAATCCTGATTTTTAAAAGCATGTGGTATTTTACTGAGATTTCTTGATATGAGCGTTATATGCTTTATTGCTCGTCACTACTGCTCAATCTTTATTTATTATTGTTACTTACTGAGTTGGCATACTCATGTTACTCCCTGCACCTTGTGTGCAGATTCAGGTGTAGCTGGACATGGTAGCGGTTACTAAGTATTCTGGTTGCAGATTTTCTTGGAGATAGCAAGGTAGCTGTTTGGCGATCGCAGCCCCTGCTCTTCTCCCTCTTATCTTCCTCTAGTTGTATTTAGCTATTTTCTGGGCTGAGTTAGCCTTGATATTGTTTGACAGATTGTAGTATATGCTCATGACTAGTGACACCCCGATGTCGGGCTTTTCTTTTTCGCACTTCTGGTTTTCTTTAATTGGAACTCTTTAAATAGAGATTTTTTGTTAAATAACCTTGAAATTGTCTTTAAAAATGAAAATATCGGTTTGTTTTGGAAATGAGTCGGCTTGCCTAGTTCCACGATAGGCGCCATTACGACAGGGGTTAGTTTTGGATCGTGACAGATTGGTATCAGAGCCTAGGTTACATAGGTCTCACGAGTCATGAGCGGGTTTAGTAGAGTCTTGCGGATCGGTACGGAGACATCTGTACTTATCTTCAGGAGGCTGCAGAACCTTTAGGAAACTCCATATTCTTGAATTCTTGTCGTGCGAATCTTTTGATTCTAGTAACTAAACATCTGTTATTTCATTCTCTCACAGATGGTGAGGACTCGTGCTACCGGTCAGGAGGGCCAGCTACCAGTACTACCAGCCAGGGCCGCGAGAGGCCGAGGCCACGGTAGAGGCCGTGGTAGGGTCAGAGGTGCAGCCCGTATAACAATTGGGGCAGTACCTACAGATCCACAGGTTGTCCCAGATCAGGACCAAGTTCCAATTATTGATGCACCAGCTCAGGCACCATCTGTGCCTAGCCAGGAGGAGCACACTCAGTATTAAAAGATTGTATTACAGAGATTGAGGGAGGTGAAGCTTTATGCAAAGTTCTCCAAATGCGAGTTCTGGCTCAGTTCAGTAGCATTCTTAGGGCACGTGGTGTCCAGTGAGGGTATTTAGGTGGATCCGAAGAAGATAGAGGCGGTGCAGAGTTGGCTCGGACCATCCTCAGCCACAGATATTAGGAGCTTTCTTGGTTTAGCGGGTTACTACCGTTGCTTTGTGGAGGGATTTTCATCTATTGCATCGCCCTTGACAAAATTAACCCAAAAGGGGGCTCCATTCAAGTGGTCGGATGAATGTGAGGAGAGCTTTTAGAAGCTCAAGACTTCTTTGACCACAGCTCCAGTGTTAGTTCTGCCATCAGCTTCAGGTTCTTACACCGTGTATTATGATGCCTCGAGGATAGGCATTAGTTATGTTTTGATGCAGGAAGGTAGGGTGATTGCCTATGCCTCGTGCCAGTTGAAGACCCATGAGAAGAACTATCCTGTCCATGATCTTGATTTAGCAGCCATTATTCACGCCTTGAAGATTTGGCGTCATTATTTGTATGGGGTTCATTGTGAGATTTATACTGATCACCGGAGTCTGCAGTATCTGTTAAAGCAGATGGATCTTAATTTGCATCAACGGAGATGGTTGGAGCTTCTTAACGACTATGATATCACTATTATGTACCATCCGGGGAAGGCCAATGTGGTGGCCGATGTTTTGAGTCGCCGGGCAGAGAGTTTGGGGAGTTTAGCATATCTTCCAGCAGCAGAGAGACATTTGGCATTAGATGTTCATACCTTAGCGTGCCAGCTTGTCAGATTGGATATTTCGGAGCCTAATCGGGTATTGGCTTGTGTGGTCTCCAAGTCTTCTCTTTATGACCGTATCAGGGAGCGTCAGTATGATGACCCTCACTTGCTCGTTCTTCAGGACAAGGTTCGGAGAGGTGATGCTAGGGATGTGACTATTGGTGATGATGGGGTGCTGAAAATGCAGGGCCGGATATATGTGCCTAATGTAGATGGGCTTCGAGAGTTGATTCTTGAGGAGGCCCACAGCTCGTGGTATTCCTTCCATCCGGGTGCCGCAAAGATGTACCAGGATTTGAGGCAGCACTATTGATGGAGGCAGATGAAGAAGGATATAGTTAGGTTTGTGGCTCGGTGTCTAAACTGTCAGTAGGTTAAGTATGAGCATCAGAGACCGGGTGGCTTGCTTCAGAGATTAGAGATCCCAGAGTGGAAGTGGGAGCGGATCACTATGGACTTTGTAGTTGGGCTCCCACGGACTTCGAGGAAGTTTGACGCTATTTGGGTTATTGTGGATCGGTTGACCAAATCCGCGCACTTCATTCCAGTTGGTACTACTTACTCTTCAGAGCGTTTGGATGAAATTTACATCCGAGAGATCGTTCGCCTGCATGGTGTCCCAGTTTTTATCATTTCAGATAGGGGTACTCAGTTCACATCGCAGTTTTGGAGGGTCGTGCAGCGAGAGTTGGGTACTCATATTGAGTTAAGCACAGTTTTTCACCCTCAGACGGACGGGCAGTCCGAGCGCACTATTCAGATATTAGAGGACATGTTGCGTGCTTGTGTCATTGACTTTGGGGGTTCATGGGACCAGTTTCTTCCACTCGCGGAGTTTACATATAACAACAGTTATCAGTCGAGTATTCAGATGGCTCCGTACGAGGCTTTGTATGGGAGGAGATGTAGATCTCCGGTTGGATGGTTTGAGCCGGGTGAGGCTAGGCTCTTAGGTACATACTTGGTCCAGGACGCATTAGATAAGGTGAAATTGATTCAGGAGCGGCTTCGCAAGGCGCATTCCAGGCAGAAGAGCTACGCAGATAGGAAGGTCCGTGATGTGTCTTTTATCGTTGGGGAGAAGTTTTTGCTGAAGGTATCACCCGTGAAGGGTATTATGAGGTTTGGGAAGAGGGGCAAGTTGAGCCCCCGGTTCATTTGGTCTTTTGAGGTACTTCAGATAATAGGGGAGGTGGCTTATAAGCTTGCCTTGCCACCCAGCTTGTCGAGTGTGCATCCAGTGTTTCATGTTTCCATGCTCCGAAAGTATATTGGAGATCCGTCCCATGTTGTGGATTTCATCACGGTTCAGTTGGAGGGTGATATGACTTATGAAGTGGAGCCGGTGGCTCTTTTAGATCGGCAGGTTCGAAGGTTGAGGTCAAAGGATATAGCTTCAGTGAAGGTGCAATGGAGAGATCAGCCTGTAGAGGAGGCCACCTGGGAACCGAGCGGGAGATGTAGAGCAGCTATCCACGCCTATTCTAGACTCCAGGTATGTTTCTAGACCCGTTCGAGGACGAACGGATGTTTAAGAGGGGGAGGATATAACGATCCGGCCGGTCGTTTCGAGAGTTATAACCCCGTTTTCCCCATTCCTACTTCTTTTTTGTGTTATTTATCTATATTATGTTATATCGGGTTAGTTGATTTGGGTACGGAAGGAACTCAGAGTGAAATGAGACACTTAGTCTCATAATTGAAAATTTTAAGTTAGAAAAGTGGACCGGATATGGACCTATGTGTAAACGACCTCGGATTTGAATTTTGATTATTCCAATAGCTCTGTATGGTAATTTTGGGCTTAGGAGCGTGTCCGGAATATTATTTGGAAGTCCGTAGAGGAATTAGGCTTGAAATGCCGAAAGTTTTATTTTTGAAAAGTTTGACCGGGGGGTTGAATTTTCGATATCGGGGTCGGAATCCGATTCTAAAAATTGGAATACCTTTGTTATGTCATTTAGGACTTGTGTGCAAAATTTGAGTTCAATCGAACGTGATTTGATAGGTTCCGGAGTTGTTTGTAGAAATTAGAAATTTCAAAGTTCATTAGGCTTGAATTGGGACGTAATTCATGGTTTTAGCATTGTTTGAGGTGATTTGAGAATTCGACTAAGTTCTTATGATATTTTAGGATTTGTTGGTATATTTGGTTGAGGTCCCGAGGGCCTCGGGTGAGTTTCGGATGGTTAACGGATCAAAAATTGAACTACAACAGCTGCTGCAATTTCCTTCTGTTGGAAATTCTTTTGCCAGATTCGAGCCCAGATCGAGCCCAGGGTCGAGGGCCACGATCGAAGTCATGATCGATCCCAGAGTCGAGGGC
Organism: Nicotiana tabacum; assembly: GCF_000715075.1. Classification (NCBI taxonomy): domain Eukaryota; kingdom Viridiplantae; phylum Streptophyta; class Magnoliopsida; order Solanales; family Solanaceae; genus Nicotiana; species Nicotiana tabacum. The sequence continues at coordinate 54,631,912 of NC_134098.1, forward strand.
CACGATCGAAGCCATGATCGAGCCCAGAGTCGAGGGCCATGATCGAAGGCCGGGTCGAAGACATGATCGAAGGCCTAGGATCGAGAACCAGGATCTAGGACCTCGATCGAAGGCCAAGATCGAAGGCCAAGATCGAGGCAAAACCGAGGTTGTCTGGGCAGAATTATAAAAACAGGGACTTCGTCCCATTTGCCATTTTTGACAAATTGGAGCTTGAGGAGAGGCAATTTTTGATATATTTTCAAGGAAAACTTGAGGTAAGTCCCCTTGTGATCATTTCTACTCCATAATATTGAATTATCATTGAATAATCCGACTAGATTACATGATTTTGAGGTGTAAATCGGAGATTAAAACTTAGAAATTTGGAAATAAGATTTGTAGATTTGAGGGTCGAGTTGATGTCGGATTTTGATGAATTTGGTATGGTTAGACTCGTGAGTGAATGAGCTTTCTAGTTTTGTAAATTTTGTTGGATTTCGAGATGTGGGCCTGGGGGTCGGGTTTGAGCCAATTTCGAGTCTTGGTCTAATTTTATAGTTTTTCTTATGGAATTCATCCCATTAGCGCGTATTGATGGTATTGTACAAATTGTGAATAGATTCGGAGCATTTGGAGGCCGAGTCTAGAGGCAAGATCATTGCGGGTTAGAGATTTGACCGGTTTGAGGTAAGTAACGATTGTAAATCTAGTCCTGAGGGTATGAAATCCCTGATTTTGTATCATTCTATTGTTTTGAAGTGACGCACATGCTAGGTGACGGGCGTGTGGGCGTGCACTGTTGGGGATTTGTGACTTGGTCCGTCCCGTAGCAACTGTAAAGTTGTATATTTTGTTGAAACTATATGATACTTATATGTTTTAGAAAGAGTTTCTGTAAATTGGGTTGAATGCCATGTTTGGGCCTTGCGCCAAAGCTGTTTGGACCATTAGAGGTTGTTTCTTACCATCCTCTCATTGTTTTCGATTGAAAATCTATACTCAGTCATGTTTATACTTGTTTACCGCATAACTCAATTTTATGACTCTATTTTGATGCATATAAATGTTTTGGGCCGAATGCCCTGTTTTATTGAAATGCCCGAGAGGCTTGAGAGGTTTATGACTGAGTAAGGCCGAGGGCCTGATTTGTGAGGATGAGTGTGGATCGGGGCTGCCCGCCTGCAGCATATTTATGATTGAGTGAGGCCGAGGGCCTGAATTGTGAGGATGAGTGTGGATCGGGGATGCCCGCCTGCAGCATACTTTATTATTTTTGCACGTGAGTTGTCCGTGCAGATTATAGCGCATGGGCTGAAGGAGCCCCTCCGGAGTCTGTACATACCCCCAGTGAGCGCAGGTACCTACTGAGTGCGAGTACCAAGTGCTGAGTGACTGGGAGGCATGAGCGATTGTGAGGTATGCCCGAGTGGCAAGAGTGATTGTGAGGTATGCCCGAGTGGCACGAGTGACTGTGAGGTTTGCCCGAGGGGCTGTATATGAGTGATGTTTTGCCCGAGGGGCTGTTTATGATTTCATCATTTTTGATCACCTTTGCATTGAGCCTTTGTTTGAAAAATTATTGGAAAAATGTCTTTAAATGATTTTTACTGGAACTGGGTTTAAACGAGATATTTGATTCAAATCCTGATTTTTAAAAGCATGTGGTATTTTACTGAGATTTCCTGATATGAGCGTTATATGCTTTATTGCTCGTCACTACTGCTCAGTCTTTATTTATTGTTGTTACTTACTGAGTTGGCGTACTCACGTTACTCCCTGCACCTTGTGTGCAGATTCAGGTGTAGCTAGACACGGTAGTGGTTATTAAGTGTTCTGGTTGTAGATTTTCTTAGAGATAGCAAGGTAGTTGTTTGGCGATCGCAGCCCCTGCTCTTCTCCCTCTTATCTTCCTCTAGTTGTATTTAGCTATTTTTCAGGCTGAATTAGCCTTGATATTGTTAGACATATTATAGTATATGCTCATGACTAGTGACACCCCGATGTCGAGCTTTTCTTTTCTGCACTTCTATTTTTCTTTAATTGGAACTCTTTAAATGGAGGTTTTTTGTTAAATAACCTTGAAATTATCTTTAAAATGAAAATATCGGTTTGTTTTGGAAATGAGTCGGCTTGCCTAGTTCCACGATAGGCGCCATCACGATAGGGGTTAGTTTTGGGTCGTGACATATATAATCATGAAATATAATTTAAAATTGATTAGAATCACTTGCCCAATAGTTTTGTATGAAAATCTCTCCACAAAATCGCCTACCACCAAGTCTAGGGTTCAAAATATGATAAAATGAAGCTAAGTCTCGCAATACTCAACTATAAACAAGCTGCAGATGTCGCAATTGCGAACCCTCGCAAAAGCGAAGCTTGAACAGTTCTGATGACTTTGCAAATGCGACAAAAATGTCGCAAATGCGCACACTGATCTTGCGCAAAAGCGACCAGTTGGTCACAAATGTGACACAAACCCAACCCAGGCCTTCATCGCAAATGCGATACAGAGTTCACAAATGCGCACTCTACAGGCTTCGCAAATGCGAGTCCCTTCCCCAGGAGCCCAGGTTCTCAAAAGCGAGGACTACCTCGCAAATGCAGTAGTCTCATTTGCGACAAAAACATCGCAATTGCGATGAAACCAGCACCAGCACTCTAAATGCTACAAAACCAATCTGAAACTCATTCGAGCCCCCCAGGCTCCAAACCAAACACCTACACAAGTCTAAAAACATAACACAAACTCGCTCGCGCGATCAAAATAATCGCTAGAATCACGAATCGGATGCCAAAGTGCATGAAAAATCACAATGAACTTGAAGAACTTTCTAGAATGGCAACCATATGTCCGAACTACATCAAATCAACTCCAAATGAAACCAAATTTTACAAGCAACTTCCAAATAACAAAACACACCTATTCCAAGTCCCGAAATTAAAATCCGAACCCGATAGCCTCAAAGTCAAACCATGGTCAAAATTAGAAAAAATTTTAAACCTTTAAATTGCCAACTTCCGCCAAATGGTATCGAAACCTTTTAGGAACATCCAAATGCAAATCCGGGCATTCGCCCGAGTCCAAAATCACCATCCGGACCTACCAGAACCATCAAAATTCTGATCCGAAGTCAAATACTCAAAAGTCAAACATAGTCAACTCTTTTAACTTCAAGCTTCTCAAGTGGGAGTCCTCCTTTAAAATCAATTCCGGATAACTCAAAAACAAAAGCCGACCATGGACTCAAATCATAATACACAGTGTGAAGCAACTTATGACCTCAAACTGCCGAACCGGACGCAATTGCTCAAAACGACCAGCCGAGTCATTACATCTTCCCCCACTTAAATATACGTTCGTCCTCGAACGTGCCAGGAATCGTTTCAAAGTAATCAAATCACTGCATAAGCACACCATACATACATCCGGGGGTGATTACACATCACCCCAATCCATGTAGGCCTGAAAATGCAACTTAACTGAAGATTTCACTTCATCCTTAGTCCATAACATTAGGACAAAACCCAATCCTCAACATCTGAAACTCATCATAGGACTCGAATCTCGCATCAATACATTGTATAAGCCTGAACAAGTTGAATCGAGCCATAATACCAACCCAGGGTACAATCACATGATGTTCCACACAACTCAAATGACGGCAGCAATAACTTCTAACCACCATAGCGTCCAATAACAATCTGGGTACCGTTAATACACTTCATATCAAATAAAACTTTGTTCCGGGACTCTGCAATACTTCCCATGATAAAAGAAACATGCCGAAACTCATAACCACCCGTGAAATCAACAATCCAGGAAGCCCTCCCGTCCACAAGGGCCATTGCCCAAACTCTAAGCGGAAATAGCATCACTCTTCCAAACACTCCTCATCTCGATACGATAGTGCAAATCTCAGGTCTAGAAACCTCATCTCAGCCAATACAAGCAGCCCAACTGATAACTCACCCCGAAACCACACGGATTCTCACACAACACGGTCCATATACCAAACCAGCAATAACTCAGATATGCAGCAAAAATAGAAGAAAAGCAAGGTACGAGAACTATCTAACAAGTACAACAGATATAACAACAAAAGTACAATTTCATTAACTCATCCCATAGAGGGAAAACAAAACACCAAATAAACACAAGGTAAAGGGTATCCCACATAATATTAGTTGCGGCGTGCAACCCGATCCAAAATATATCAATCCACATAGGGATACCCATCAAGCCAAAGTGCTCGGGTTCACTGATCACATGAATGCTGATATCAAGCACGATAGAGTGCACAAATATAACTGTGGGAAAATGAATGGAAATAATACAACATGGAGGGGAAAAAAGCACAATTAAGGTTCAATGAGTAAATCAACATCACGAGGGCCATCTTGCCCATATCACCATAAGGCCTAAACAGGATTACAACATGCGTGAGAATAATCATACAAACTCACAGCCCATCATAGCATAAGAGAAGAGCACATAACATAGACCGGGGGCACAAATAATATCCATTCTTCCCGATAACATAACCATGATATCAACTTCACAAGAGTACCCAAACCTGATCCGATATAGAATACACATTCTCATTGGGCTTCCAAGTAGCCCCCAAACCAATTTCGATCATTCCCAAACAGGTAAATATCCTTCCAAAAAAGCATAGCAACCTATCCATAATATATGCCATCAGTTATCCCATTCTCAACATTTCTTCACAATCCGCAATCAAGAAATAGTCCGCCTACGAGGACATCCAGCCCCGAAACCTCATGAATACTAGAATTTCCAAACTCGATCTCAACTATGCTACCCAAATGGCTGATACATCACTCACACTCCATCATCTTACGAAAGCACCCACACCGGTCTTCCATGCCACATATCAAAACCCGGACCTCAGAAGCCTCAAACCTCGGTAATCACCGTACCACTAGCTCAAATCCGTAACCCAAAACATAAAATGCCTTCCGAAAATGCACGCTCTTCACATGCGATATCCAATAATGCCAGCATTTTATTAACGTCTGATACCCATCTAGGAGAAAACTGTAATGTGAAACACATTCCTTATGCACGTAGCATACAGCCGACTCAAGGAATGGCTGACACCATCGAGAACTCTCCGAGACCCGCCCGCACACAACTAAGCCATCATGACCGAATCTCTCTGACTCAACCGAATCAAGCAAACCGTTCAACCCAAAAGCACTGCCACAAACACCAGTAGAGAATTACTATCTAAAAAAAGGACCAATTACTTCCATTGCTATGCAGACCCATTTCTTGGAATACTCCTCGATGTTTCTTCGGGGTAACACTCCTCCCTGTAGATACACAATGATCCCAAAACCATAGCTCAATACAAAAAATCCTAGCATGAACCACGTAGCCCAGAAGCTCATTAACCATCGTATTTCCTCTTAAGTGCCCCAAAATGTTGTAGCTGAGATGCCCATGTTGAAGAGACCTTCTGTGAATCTAAAGTTTCTTCTCTGACCACTTTGATACTGAAATGTAGATTCATTAATGACACAGAAATACCGCAAGTCGCAGCATTATCCCATGCAAATCTCAACTCTTAATAATATACAAATTTCGGGGAACCTTTCAATACGACATATATACCTCTCAGGCCAAAACTGATATAACACATGGCCCTATAATCTGATCGTCGATAGTGGACTCCCCCACTTGGCGCAAAACCATAGGGTACACCATCTGATGATCCACAATACTAATCTTCATAGCTCATACAACACCAATCATAAGATACCTCAATTATCTACTAAGCGCATGTCCATCCTCGTGACAGTCAAACTCGCCTCCTCAAGTGCATTGAATGATAATATGTACCTTTCATTGAGTATAATTCACATACAAACCACATAGTCTCTAATACCACCAACTATCCTCAAATCAACATCCACCTCGTGACCCTACCATGATCGCGATGACTAGTTAACCAATTAAACCTTCCCAAGCTCGTACTTATCAACCAGATGTCGGAACCCGCTGCACCCCCACGTGAACAATTGGATGATCGCTCAATACATCTGCATCCTTAGACGGGATGACATATTGAGACAATGGTTGAGCATCCTTGGCTCCCTTTTAGCCCGCAGCATCACGAACTGTTGGCGCATAGATGATATCGAATGCGCGATATCATACATAAATGGATGCAAAGGAATATAAGATATGTGCTCAAGCTGAATCAATGTCGCACGATAAAGAATGAAAGAAGTGGAATTTTCTAATAGTTTCTGTAGCCTCTTGAAGATAAGTACAGATATCTATGTACCGATCCGCAAGACTCTACAAAACCTGCTTATGACTCGCAGCACCTATGAACCTAGAGCTCTGATACCAACTTGTCATGACCCCAATTCCCATCGTAGGATGTCGTGATGGCATCTAGTCCTTAAGACTAGGTAAACCTAATACATGCTGATAAATAATGGAATTTAACTAATCTTATCTGCAATACATTAAATAATATCTAAAACAACGTAGCTGAACAAACATTAGTTACATTATCACAAGACCGGTAGTACAAGTCATAAGCCTTTCAAAGAGTAACTATATATAATGAATACATCATTGTTTCGAAATAATAGGAAACAATGGAAATGAAGTACAACAGAAGGTGACTTCGGGACCTGCGAACGTCGAGCAGGTATACCTTGAAGTTTCCAGCCGCGCAGACATCAGTCTCAAAACCAACTCGATCCAAAGTACCTAGATCTGCACAAAAATGTGCAGAAACGTAGCATGAGTATACCACAACGGTACTCAGTAAGTATCAAGCCTATCCTCGGTAGAGTAGTGACGAGGCTAGGTCAAGACACCTACCAGACATAAAAACCTGTACAGGATATAACATAAAGCTAACCAAGAAAAGAAAATTAATGTAAGGCCAATAGCAGAAGGACCACAGATTACAATCAACAGTGAAAATAATGGGAGCATGAATGGCAAAGAGATACAACCAAGTAATTAAGCAACAACCTAGTCGGGGTACAGATGAAATATAAATGAATTCAAGTAAGGGAAACCGATGACAACTCAATCAATCAAATCATTCTTAATACATGAACTACAACAAGAATTACCAAAAGTACCACTCCTCGTAATCTCAAATCATAAGTCACAACTTCCAAACCTCACACATATGGTACCTTGTGCGCACATTTTCCAAATTACTTTCGCACGGCACAACCCGCGTGCTACCATGTACATAATATCCATGTCAAATGCTAATAGAAATGTTGGAGGTACCTATTTATATACAATAAAGCATAATAACAGTTTTGAATAAAATAGGAAATCAATGAGAAAATGAGTTTATTTTAGAAATAATTTGGGAGAAGGAAATAACATTTTCGAATAAAATAAAATAAAGCATCAGAAAAGCTACTGAATTAAATATAGAATTTGTTGAATTAAAACATAATAACGATTTTTAAGTAAAGTACAGACATCAGACTGAGTAAGAAGTTTAAGTTAAAAAATCAATTAAAGTGAAATATGACAACTATTAAGAATAGTAAAGTACCAAATGGAACGATGAGTTTTAACTTAAGAGTCACATAAGGAAAGCATGCTCCAAATTCTTTCATTTCAAACCGTTATGTTATCAACAACTCAATAAGGTATGAGATAGTAACTTCGCGTAATAAATTCATCTTGAAAATTAATTCACCAAGTACCCATGGGAGTACATATTGATACATTGAAGTAATACAAAGGTTCACGTAGGATGCACGACTCACACAAAACACAACCACAACGACAAGTACAATACACATAATTTGTTGCGGCGCGCAACCCGATCCCGTCGTATATACACAATCCTCCCTTATTTCACCATGTCAATATCAAGAATCACATATAAAATTCGTTGGGGCGCGCAACCCGATCCCACGGTATTATCAATTATCAATACTATAATCCTCCTTTATTCTACCATAAATATCACATATATAATCTGTTGCGGTTTGCAACCCGATCCCATCGTATCAATATCAAATCCTCCCTTATTCCACCATATCACAACCGTTGCTGCGTGTAACCCGATCCACAAATAATTTAATCAACAGCAACAATCCAATAACTCAATTTACAAAAAATTTTACCATCAAAGGGTATGAGTAGATGGCAATAAATGAACCACGTAATAATCAAGGAATGCAACAAATATTCAAAAAGCAAAAGGACAAGTGAAGCGCATGACAACTAAGGTGTGCAAGTACAACAATTTAAGGCAAGTGATAGATAAGCACGGAATCATGAAAGGGACTCAACAATTAAGATGTCAGAAGACAATAAGAAAGGCAATAACTTCAACTAAAGCATATAAGGGAAAAATAACAAGTAAGAGGTACAATAAGTGCTTACAACGTCAAAAAAAACATGTAAGAGTAGATTAACAATGGGAGATATAACACGTCATGACAATTCAATTAAAGGCATGGAAAGAGTCTAGATAACCTACACCGGTCAAATATCACATATAGCCTGGGTACCCACGTATCACCATGCGTACACGGCTTTCACATAACACAAATAGTACAATCAACCCGAATCCTAAGGGGTAGTCCCCCCTCCCCCCACAAAGTTAGACAAGACACTTACCTCATTTCGGCGAAATCAATACTCAAATTAGCCTTTTCCTTTACAAATTCACCTCCGCTCGGCTCAATCTAGCAAAGACGACTTAAATTCATCAAACAATGCAAGAGAAAATAATTTCAATTAACAAAGTTATGATCTTTATACAATTTTCAAAAGGTCAATAAAAGTAAATTTCGGGCCCGCCCGGTCAAATCCCGGGTCTCAGCTATAAACAAGTTGCATATGTTGCATTTGCGACATGGGGTTCGCAATTGTGAACCCTCGTAAAAGCGAAGCATCCTTCGCAAAAGTGAAGCTTGAACAGTTCTGATGCCTTCGCAAATGCGACAAAAATGTTACAAATGCGGTCGCTGATCTTTTGTAAAAGCGACCAGTTGGTCGCAAAAGCGACACTACCCCAGCTCAGGCCTTCATCGCAAATGCGATACAGAGTTCACAAAAGCACACTCTACAGGCTTCGCAACTGTGAGTCCCTTCCCTAGCAGCCCAGGTTCGCAAAAGCGAGGACTACCTCGCAAATGCGGTAGTCTCATTTGCGATAAAAACTTTGCAATTGCGACGAAACCAGCACCAGCACTCTAAATGCTATAAAACCAATCTGAAACTCATTCGAGCCCCCGAGGCTCCAAACCAAACACCTACACAAGTCTAAAAATATAACACGAACTTGCTCGCATGATCAAAATACCAAAATAACCTCTAGAATCACGAATCGGATGCCAAAATCCATAAAAATCACAATAAACTTCAAGAACTTCTAGAATTGCAACCACGTGTCCGAACCATATTAAATCAACTCCAAATGACGCCAAATTTTGCAGGAAAGTTTCAAATGATGAAACAGACCTATTCCAAGTCCCGAAATTAAAATACAAACCCGATAGCCTTAAAGTCAAACTTAAAAAAAATTCTAAACCTTTAAATTGTTAACTTCCGCCAAATGGTGCCGAAACCTTCTAGGAACATCCAAATGCAAATCTCTGTCAAAATTCTGATCCGAGGTCAAATACTCAAAAGTCAAACTTATTCAACTCTGTCAACTTCAAGCTTCTCAAGTGGGAGTCCTCCTTCAAAATCAATTCTGGATAACTCAAAAATTAAAACCGACCATGCACGCAAGTCATAATATACTATGTGAAGCTACTCATGACCTCAAACTGCCAAACCGGATGCAATTGCTCAAAACGACCAGCTGGGTCGTTACATCACATATGTAGGTGTGAAGTGTTAGCCGCTTCAATGAGAATTATGTAAGGCGGTGTTCATGGCTGAAACAAACACAACAATGAGAATCTAAGACAGTTAAGGATTAATTATGTGACTTATGGTTGTCTAGGTATACACCAAAGCTCGATGTTTCAAAGATATCAAATCTACCAATTGACTGAGTATATCGACATAAGTTCACTATGGAAAGTTTAAAGGAAAACCTACTTATCCAGATACGATTAATCCTTACTTGCGAATCACATAATTTTTTATGCATGCTTTTATCATATAGTCATTCCCCATTCATGTGGAGGATTGTTGGATTTTTCATTAAAGGATGTGAATGGAAAATGGAAGAGGCACTTCTTGGATTGCATCTCTTCATCTCACCCTTTCATTGTCTATAAATTTAGAGGCTTGGCCTCATTTTTCATACCTAGAAAATCTGAAAAATTCTACACTATTTTATTTTTCAAATAAACATAAGTGTCAAGTGTGATTTGCTCCGTTTGTTGAGTTCGCTGAAGTTCTGTGATTTGTAGTACCGCTATCACAGAATAGTTATTCCGTTCTATCATGGGAGAACTTAATCTAGAAAACCTTGGGCAACAGTGAGAGGATTAAACTTCTTAAGGACACACAAGCAACTTGTGGGCTCGAAATTATTTTCAATTTTGTTTATTGAACTAATATATTTTTTTCTTCTCTGATTTTTTGATTTTGAACACGGTTACTAACACAAATTCCTCCCATCAATATCATGGTCAAAGACTACAATTGCATCAATGTACATCTTCAAGATTTGACAACCCTTGCTAGACTCTACATCCACAATTCTGCATAATTTGCCTATCATATCATGGATGACAACGTGAAGATAATTCTGATCAAACTCCTCAGACAAGTTTTCCAAATTCCTTTGCATGGCATAGTAGAACATATCATATGACATGTATACAGACGGGTCAAGTTAGACATTAAGTGATCTGACATGATCTTCCTGTCCTTGGAATTGTGAAGGGCACCAGGCACTGTCTATACCAATGTAGTTCATGAGCATGAAGGAAGAATACAATGAATAAAGAGGGTTAAGAAGAATTATGTTTATCATCAATTCTTAATTTTTGTGCTGATATTGGTCGCTGAATTAGGACGATTGAATCCGAGGAGGGATGTTGGTACTTAAAAACATCACGCTTCATATCCATATTCAAAAGAGTTGAAATGGAAAAACTAGGAAGTGATCTCCAACCTAGTCTTATGTAGTAGTAATATATTTATACTAATTGAGAAGTCCTAGACCAATTGAACTTACGAAACCTGAATTTCATAGGAAAATGGTAGGTTAGTTGTGCCTTAAGAAATAAAACTATTAAGTAAACAAAAGTTTTTTGTTTAACCCAAAAAATAATTTTTAAGGTCAAAGCAATTAATTTTATATGACGCGCCACAAGCAACCGATTCGATCCGAAAGATATAAATTTTCGTTAATACAACGTGATAGAGATTTAAAAAATAAATTCAATTATAGATAATATAATAAAAATAAAATATAGAAGAAATAATTATTATTGGATGATCTTTGATAGGATAATGAGCCGAACAGAGCTTGAAGAGCCAAACTATAGCTAACTTGGGAGCAAGATGCTATGAATTATAATTAATAGAACGGTAAAGAAGAAAATTAGCTGATTATAATGGTGGTAAAATGTCTCTATTTATAGAACTAGATCGAGGTAACCATTCTCCTTCAATTATGGGTCCATTATGAGCATTTACTCAATCCATCTGTTACTTTTGGAAGACTTGTAACAGCTGAGTAAATGCTGGAATTCCGTAGTTGATGTTGAGTCAATCATGTACCTTTTGAGTCAATCTCGTACTCGTGAGTCAATTTCGTAATTGATTGGCTTGTTCTGCCCGTTACAACCACTTATTACATTTATTATACGTTACATAATTGATTTATAACTAATGGCGTAATAATGGTAAATCCTGTGTAATCGGAGATTAATTGATTCTTTTCTCATTTGTAACTATGAGCTATTCTTTCGTACCCGATCCGGGGCTATTTTATGATGATCAGTTCGGAGACTAACAGGTATGGTACGAGTATGTTCGGCCCCGAGGGTATTTCACATATCATCTTTACACGTCATTCTTCACTTTTCTCATAACTTTGCTGACACGTGTCGCCATTTAATAGACCAACGTAGCGAGTCTATTTTTTACTAATACAGATAGTCCCCCCAATTTCCGGTTACTCACTGTGATATGACCGGGAAGTGAAAGATTTTATCTTCTCCACCCTCGCCTCTGCCTCATTAAAAATCTTGTCGGAAAAACCGAATAGGGAAAAAAACTGGGTGAATGGAAAAAGAGTACAGAACTTAGGGATTCAAATGACAACTCCGCCACTTATTTTCTTTTCATCAATGATCGGTTGGTGCTAAAAAGTACCACTAGCACAGAAAGCTTGATCTCTGATTTTTAGTATTCATCCGAAACTTTTAATATTTGAGTTTTGACTCTTGAATTTTTAGTTGTACCCGAAACTTTTATAACCTCACAGCCTTAGAGACCGGTGATGTTAATAACCAAGAATTTTGTACTTCTGATTTTGATAAAGTCCAGAATTAATATATCCGGTTAACTTTACGATCGAAAAATAAAGCATCCGACCGTTAGCCATTTGACTGGATGACTTTAGAAGAAGAGTACTATGGGTACTGATCTGGAGAGTGTTTTTGCCTGTCTTCCAAAGAAAAGATTTGACAAGGGGAGGAAAGAGTTTTCCGAGGATAGTCAGAGTAATCCCTGAACCAATCCCCAACCTACTTAGTTTCGTCTCCAATCTAGATGATATTTTCATTATCATGGCGGATGATAGAGAAGATTCTCTGATTTGAGAAAGATATAAGTACTGCAAATATAAGTACTGTAATCACGCTTGTCTAGATATTATTTGGTACTGTAGGAAATTTATCTAAATACTAATTTTTCTTGACACTTTAAAAATTTGTCTCAGTGCTCATATTTAGTCTTATAGACTTGAAATATATATGTTAGGATGCATTATTTCATATGTGATGTCTTAAAGTTGCACCTTTGGGTATCTGACTTCTAAATAAAAGAGGGCCTTTTATATATTTTAAACACTACGAAGAGGACGTCTCCTCTTCACTCGGATGTAAATAGGATTGATTGATCCGAGTAGACTTTTATTCTGAGGGAGTATTAATTCATGTAGTATTTATGGGAGTATTGACCCTGGTAAGACATTGAATCTAAGGGAATATTGATCCCGAATAAATGTATATCTTAGTAGATTTATCCCCAAGAGACATTTAATCTGATTAGTTGTTAAATCCGAATTGGAGTATACGAACATACTTCCAAGTAGAGAAGAACACATGACCGAAATGATATTTGAGATTTTCATTAATGTATACGGGATAATCGATCCAATTATAATATCAAATAGTAAGTTATTTACTAACGAAATGGAATATATATCCAAGACATAATACAATCAACCGTTAAGAAAGGCTTATATGTTTAACTTGAATAATCGTTGTTGGACCGAATATAAATCACGTGTTTGTTCAAAGTAAACTTTATTCTGGTGGCATATTTGCGTATATTTATCTCAACTTGGATATAAAACTCTCATTTTTGTTTTTTTATCATGGGACTCTTGACTCTGACATGGAGTTCTCAATCCTTTTTTATACACGTGTAGTATATTTATTTTTGAAGAACTGGTTCAGTACAGTTTGAAGTGTATGTGCTTGATATGAACAAGGCAACTGACTGAGTTGAGATAGTAGTAAATAATATCGGAATACTCTTAGGAATTCTATCTCCCAAGGCAATCGATTGTTTGTACTACTTATAATGTCAGAACAAATTGACTAATCTTCAAGTATGGATAGTCCCCCTAATGTTCGAGTTTTGAGGTATGAGAACTCAAACACTGGAATCAGAATTTGGCAGTCCCGAGTTTAACAGTCCCCGGTAGAACAACTAGTTCTAATGTTGATGGATTTTCAAATGGTCCAGTTCTAACATAGGGACGGTACCAGAGCTCTTTTTATCAAATATTTTTTATTCTGGTCGGGAACTACGGAGGTTCCAAAATTTTATCGAGAATCATGTCATATTTCAATTTGAGCTAGTCATACTGGCTTTGATGAGTTTTCGATTTAAAGTCTTATTAACAGAATAATTTTCATTGCTCTCTTTATGAATTTCTTGCATCAGATATTCTGTTTGTCTGGGTCCTTGGCATTTTAGACCCTTGAATATTCTCAAATGTAATTCTCCTTTAACAAGACAATTACTACTAGAAAATTGCTATTTTTTGACTACCAAAATAGTCAAAAAAGTACCTATTTTGACTACTTTTCGACTGATTTACAGTAGTCAGAAAATGGTATGTTGGAAAAAACTTTCCAACTACTGTAGTCAGAAAGTTTATTTTGCCAAAAATTCGAAAAGTGAGCTATTTTTCGACTGAACTACTCGAAAATTCAATAAAATAATTATTTATTTAAAAAATATTTTTGACTACTGTAGTCGGAATGTTATATAAATAATAACTATTTATTAATTATTGTAATTTTATTTTTTGACCACAGTAGTTAGAATGTTGAATTTTCTAAAAAAATTCAGTAATTGTTTCAACTACTATAATCGAAATAAAATAAATATTATTTTTGGGCACATTTTCTGGCTACAGTACTCGAAAAACTGTGTTGATTTTTGGCAGAATACTGCTATTTTATTAGCACACCACCTGCAAAATGACCAATACAATAAACAACAAATTCCAACTAAACAGCCTAATAATCTAGCCAATTCCAAATAACCATATCCAACTTCAACAAACAAACATTCAAACCCTATAATATCAAACTAAAGCATTAATTGAAGTCTAAATATTCAATATCAAGTCTAAGTAGCTAATACAAATCAACACTAATATAATAGAGTCTAAACATATATACCACAACATCCAAACCTACCATAAAGTCTAAATATAAATTCTAAACATCCAAAAATATTAATCAACCATAATACATTACTACGCATCAGATTCAATCTCTTCATCATCATAAAAGTAGGGCATGTATTTTTTTTATGAATTTATCCACTCTAGCAATGTGAGCTTCGGTTGTTTCACAACGTTTCGACAGCAACTCAATTTGCTTTCGCATCGCTTCCATTTCTTCCTGATTTTGCGCAGTAGGAGCATCCGACAATAATGACGATGGACGAAAAGAGGAAGGTTGTACTCCAAGCCCGTAAACTTTATCTTTCGATACACCACCTGCCATATCTGTCCATATTGAAGTCATATCATCGGGTGACGGTTGGATTGGGGTAGCATCATCAGAAGCAGGCTACGTCTGACGCCATTCATCCAAGCTTATATGATATCCATCATGAATTAAAAGTAATAAGGATTATTACAATAAATTAATATCAAAGAAAAATGGAAATAGTCTTAAAGTTATGATCTTACATATGTTTCCGATGCACGTATCTCAACCCATCCTTCTTTTGAACCTTCCTTCTTCTTTTTCTTATGTGTCTTCGTAAAGACCTCATCATGAGACATTGGTCCCTCTTTTAACTTTTCATGCAAAATTAATAGGATATAGAATTTAGATAAAAGTTCAATTGAATTTAAATAAAATCAAGAAAAATAAAGGTGAAAATTACCAATCTCCGTCAATGCGCAGCAAAACTCATAGATCCCCCAGTGCGCAACGACCTACCCTTTTGAGAGGTTCGGGCTGCCTTTGCTCATTCACTCTTCTTCTTAAATTCATCACTATCCCTTATTTCTAAAAAATTTATGCACATATCTTCTCTTATCCAATCAAGCTTCTTCTTCTTTTCTCGAGCTTCATACAATGAATCTGCAATTATTTTTTTACTTTCTTCTCGAAGACATTGCTGCCATACACTTTGTCTACAAAATAATTAAATAAAGTAGAATAAAATTGGGTATTTGATAAATAATTTAAAAATAAAGTTTATATGTACCCTAAACTGATTCAACATTGCATCTCTGATATGATATAGAATTTCTTTCCATATACCCCAAGCATCATTGTAAAGTGGCTTAAGAGACTCTGTAACCATATGCGCGACAGTATATGGGGAAAAACCCTGGATTAAAATTAATATATGTAAAATATATATTTAACAGACTAAATATAAACATAAGGATTACTTATCCACCATGCTGATCCGAAATGATAATCAACCTACGATATGCATCATACTGTGAAGTCTCTCTATCACTTCGACCCCGTGAAGCTGCTGGTGTAGCACTACCAATAGATGGTGATGTTGGTGTGCCTGAGACTCTAATATTTAACCTAGATATGCTATGTGTTCTTGATTAAAGAGATGCAGCTAGAGTCGATGATGAAGTAGGCAGTGTTAAGGAGCTACCTTGTTGAATAATATAAAAATTCGGGAAATAATTCACATTTGGTATGGGCATAAAATTAAGGTTAGAGCCGGAGTTCGTGCCAACTGAAGGCATAGAAATGTGGATAGGCCCAGCTGGGGGCATGAAAAATATAGGTGACAACGAAGTCGACTGAGCAGGAAAAGTAGGAGGAGGCCCCATATGTGGAGGAGGAGAGTAACTTGTAGTTGGAGATTTTAATTGAGTCCCCTTACCCTTACGTCGTCAATGATCTCTACCCCAAATGCCATCTATGTAATATAAGCATAGTAAAAAATATAAAGTAAATCTTCAACATATTAGATGAATAAGGAATAACAAAAAACAGAAAGATATAATAAAATCATAAAGTGTTTCTTTAACATATTAGATGATTAGGAAAAAACATAAAAATATAAAGAGATAACATTTTCAACATATTAGAAGATTAAGGAAAAAAATAAAAACCTAAAGGAATAATAAAAATATAAAGTAATTCTTCAACAAATTAGATGATAAAGGAAAAACATAAAAACTAAAGAAATAAAAAAAACATAAGGTAATTCTTCAACAAATTAGATGATTAAGGAATAACATAAAACCTAACGAAATAATAAAAATATAAAGTAATTCTTCAACATATTAGAGTAAAGAGGTTTAAAGATGAACTAAGAATTAGCATAGGAAAATTTCACAATAGTATTGTTTAAAGATGTTTATACATGGTATATTGCTTTTTGCATAAAATCTTAAACATTTAATGCGAGATCGTCTTGACAAGAGGTTCACTTCACTTACGGATTCTTTACTAGTTGCTCGAGCGAAATCTATCAAAAGTCGATGTGTTTGTGTTCCGAGACCAATTGGCTATTCTATAACTAACAGAAACATATGCATAAGTCACCTCAAAATAATGAGAGGTGAAGCTAAAAACCCTAGAATTTAGGGCCCTAAATCAAATTGGAAATATTCAACCAAACAAAATGACAAAAACCAATAATTAGTGTCAATTTTTCCGGTAAGGATCATCAAGTCAGTCAATTCTAATATAACAAAATTCTCGACCACATTGTGGCACAAGTAGGGTAATGAACTACGTACTTTACCCTATTCTTTTTCAAATCTACATAAACATCCCACAAAATTGATTACCATCAAGACTACTCAAATTTATTGAGAAAAGAATATCAAATAGAAAGAGTAATAGATTATGTGACTATTATAATAAGGCAAAACAAATTGAGCTTCAAAATTGAATAATCGAGGCTTTATTTACGCAAAAGATTGACGAAACGAAGAGGGAGAAGAAGATCAGCAATTGACCGGAGGAAGAGGCGAAGAGAAGCCGAGCAAGTTCGCAGTGGGGACGAAGGGAAAGTCGAAGAGGAAGACTCTTTCAGTTGCTCTTCTACTCTACAACTAAGTGAGCGGAGAAGCAATTGAATGGCGTTGATGGCGTAAGGTGTGGCTGTCTAGAAGGGAAAATTCACAGAGGTGTCATATCCGCTCGTTCTGTTCCTTGATTTATTTCTGTAATGTTAGAGCTAAATATTGTAAATTAAAATTACCTGGCATATCTGAACTTCTTGTTCCGGAACTATTTTGGTGCGGATCCATTATAGTCAATTTCGGTACTAATAGTTACGGTACAAATATGTCTAGTACCGATGTCTATTCTCCATTTTTCTTTGTTCGTTGCTTCTCTATTATTATCATGGCTATTCTCCATTTTCATTTTTCTTGGTAAAGTCATCTCCAACTCGATTGTCCTCAAGTGTGTTAACTGGCAAATTTTAACCATGATGAAAGTTTAAACTGAAAACAAGCGAAGATAAACAAAAATTGTAAGTATCTTTGGATAAATAGCAAATTTGCTTGAGTTTCCAGTAACGGAACTAAACTGTTTAACACAAAAAATAATTTTTAAGGTCAAATCAATTAATTTTATATAATGGGCCACAAGCAACCGATTCAATCCGAAAGATATAAATTTTCGTCCATACAACATGATAGAGAAGTAAAAAATAAATTCAATGACAGATAATATAATAAAAATAAAATATAAAAGAAATAATTCTTATTGGATGATCTTTTATAGGATGATGAGCCGAATAAAGCTTGAAGAGCCAAACTATAGCTAACTTGGGAGCAAGATGCTATGAGTTACAATTTATAGAATTGTAAAGAAGAAAATTAGATGATTACAATGGTGGTAAAATATCTATATTTATAGAATTAGATCTTGGTAATCATTCTCCTTGAATTATGGGTCCATTAGGAGCATTTACTGAATCCATCTGTTATTTTGGAAAACTTGTAACAATTGAGTAAATGCTGGAATTCCGTAACCGATGAGTCAATCTTGTACCTGTTGAGTCAATTTCAAAATTGATTATCTCGTTCTGCCCGTTACAACCATTTATTGCATTTATTGTATATTACACAATTGATTTATAACTGACGGCGTAATGATGGTAAATCCCGTGTAATTTGAAATTTACCAAACTTTCTATACACTTCAAAATCATATCAGACTATAAACATCTGCGGTAAATACTTAGTCACATAACCTAAGGGGGGACTGTCATATATTTTATCTCACAATAATAGCTGCTTCTTATAGTAACTTACTAATATGGTACTTTCTAGTTCTAATATGAATAAATCTGAACAACTTAAAATCATTCCATGAAATTCAATATCGGCTGCTCTTGGTTCTCATATCGTACATCATGTCTTCTTAGTCATATACATGAGTCGTACGAAAAATACATCTCTAATAATAACAATCATTTCTGACTCCTAGATATTTTGCCCTTAGGCTCTTTTCTATCCAAAACTATAGTGACCAATGTTAGGGTCTGACATCTCAACTATCATCATCCAACTTGTGGCTCCATTTTTATGAATTAAAATAAAATTATTCTGTGAGGTAAAATACATACGGATACACTACCATACGCAAACGTGTCCTTCAGAGTATACCATCATCTGATAAATCACTTCCTGCACCATCCGGCGAGTCTTGAGTCTTAATCCGGGCCTAAAACATGCAAAATATTTGCTATAACCACCGTTACTTATATTTTCTTTTAGCACCCATAGGCGTCACTATATACTCACAAGTCACCGGAATTTGGATACACTGAAAATTAGAAATCTGATAACTGAATAACTAAATACTGACATACCGAATAACCATACACCTGCTAACTGAAAGATTGTATAACTGGTAACTGAGGTAAACTGATAACCATAAAACATGATAACTGCTTTTGTACTTTCTGATAAGGTTATGCTCTAATATGTACTACTATCCATTGTATCCCACTTTCAATATCCTCTCAAGTCTCATTTGTTACCAACTTGTACTCTATAATTATACCCCAATAGGCTATCACCCTCTCTAGGACCTTGGGTTTTTCCTACCCATCGCTTAGGCATTCGATACGTCTGGAATTCGATAGGAAGAGAAGGTTACCTATTTCTCTAAGTTTCATGGCACGATCTAGAGTAGAAAGAAATGAGACAATCCTGAATGTCTTGGTAGTTAACCGTTTATATGAGTGGTCGGCACACGCATATAAAGGAAACTCCACTGGACACAACTTCATAGACTCCCCAGGACTCTTAAACCTAGTGCTCTGATACCAAGCTTTGTCACACCCCGAACCTGGGCCTGGACGTAACACGGCAACCGGTGCCTGACTACATGCGACCGAGCGAACCAACTGCTGACTGAATCAACATTTGGTATCATAACATATTGAATGCGAAAGATAAGCTAACACATGTTGATATACTAAAAATCTAAATGATATAAATCAAAGTGCGAAAATACTAATACAATTCTGAAACATATTTGTAGCCAATATAGCTTGACATGAAAAGCCTGCGACTCTGTCTAACTCTTACTCTAGTCTGTGAAGCCTCTAATGAAGTACTGAAAACACTGACTGTCTGAAAATACTAAAGACCGTAAGATAATGATAATGTCCTGAAAGAACTGGGAATCACCAAATAGCTGGTACGAGAATCTTAGCGCTCTGAATCGTCAACCTGTAAATCATTGCCTACATCGTGAGATGCAGGCCCCGGGCAAAAGGGATATCACTATATTTGAATTGCACTGGTATGTAAAGCAACTGAAAGAAAGAACTATAAATGTTGAAACTGATACTGAGCTGATAACTGAGAATTGATAATTGATAACTGAAATGATAACTGTTGAAACTAAAACTGAAACTGAAACTGAAATGATAACTGATAACTTAAATGATAATTGATAACTGAACTAAACAAAGGAAGTAAGGATATGAATACTCCCTCTTCTAAATGATGAACAACCTATTTATCTCAATAAACTATGGCCTCGGACCCAATATATATGTGCACAAGCTACGGCCTCAGGCCCAAGTATATGTATACATAACTACGGCCTCAGGCCCAAAAATGCATAAAGCATAAACTACGGCCTCAGGCCCAAACATGCATAAAGCATAAACTACGGCCTCAGGCCCAAATATGCATAAAGCATATAAACTACGGCCTCAGGACCAAATACAGGTGTTCAACATTTAGGGATTTAAATTTAGGAACTAAGAATCATACTGCAATATGTGATGCTGAAATACTGAATCATATTGAGTTACATGATACTGGAATACTGAATAGGACTAGACTGAGACATGTATTCTTGAACTGATTATGAAAACTGAAACTTCAATTGTTTATAACATGCTGAGTAATCTAGACTGAGACTCATGGGCATCAAACCCAAGTCTTTATTGATTACACACTGAGCTCACAACGTTCAGCATCAAAGTCATGAACGAGTTACGAAGCTAGAGAATAGAAGTTCTGCAACTATTCAAGGATCTAGGCTTAACTATATTTCTAAAGAAATTAGTAACGTCGTAAAAGAAATGTAGTGTAGGGAGAATCATTAACATTCCCAAACATGGAGAGTTAGTCTTACTTACCTTAACTTCTGCTCCTGAGCGTAATACAACATCCGCCAACCCTTTCAACTTTAATCTATATCAATACAAGTCAAAGGGATTTCATAATAGCAATAATACTCATGTTTTGGTCACTTAGACATTTTCTTAAACACTTGGTGGGCATAAAGATTCATAGCCCTTATTAATGGTATTTCTATACCCAACAACCCATCCTCTTGCTCATAGATAAATTCTAAAATCTCAAATTACTATAATCATTACCATTTTTTATCACCCATAAGATAATACACCCTTAATCAATAATCAACAATCAACAATCCAGACATATAACCGTTCATGCTTTTCAATCAAATCCATCAACTCATATCTCATGACCATAGAGTCTATAATCATTAATCCAATGCTATAATCATTTAGAGAGTGAAGATATTACTTTTTGACGTCCAATCCTCTTGAATTCAAGTTCTAGAGTTTCTTTCCTCAACAATGATGTCTCAATCAAATATCTAATGATTTGGAGGGTTTACCCATGTTAATAAGGTATTGGGGAATTGAAATTAACTTAGAATCACCATTAAAATTTACCTTGGATGGTGGAGGGACCTTTGAGGAGTTAGGTTCTTCAGAGCTTCCCTTTCTAAAGCATGTTTTTGTGTTTTTGGGTGTGGGGGACAAAGTAGGGCTTTAAAAATGACCACCCCCCGGGTGCACTCCCGTGCACCTAAAGGCCCAACCATGCACCTGGGCATGCAGCAAGGCAGTAGCACGGCCATAAGTACGCGGCCGCGCACGGGACTGTTTGGGCGTGTATACTGCGCATTATCCAGTAAAACACACATAACTCTTTACGTAGAAATTCGTTTGGGATCCACAATATATTGTTGGAAATCTATTTCAAAGGGCTACAACTTTTATGTTTTGTAGTTTCCCAAATTCCTTACCAATATTTACGAAATCTTGATGGAATACAAATCTTCCATAAACTTAGTCAATTTTATCGGATCTTATGCTCTTCACTCTCCGTCTTGATTTCAAAGCAACTATTTCCACCCATACTCATCCCGATAGGACTTCACATGTCTAAAATATCAAATTAATACTTATTTAACATATCCATTCCTAGTACGAATGTATGGGGTGTTACATTATCTCCCCCTTGGGATCATTCATCCTCGAATGATTGTCCTGACTGTAACTTCGGCTAACTTTGGACCTCAAACGGGTCTGGTGAAAATATTTGAACACTGAAATTTCATGAACATTTGCATACTAAACTAAACGAATACATGATTACCAAACTGCTGAGATACTGAACTAAATGACTACTGAATACTGAGCTGATTGAATACTGAAAGACATGGAGATTATAATATAAGGTTTGAATGAAAAGGTTAGTTATCTTCAACATTTCTCCAAAACACCCGCCAGTTATCATGGCATAACACAAGCCTCACGGGGCATCATAATGCGCATAATATAAAATATATATGTGAATACTAATCTGTCATGGTGTAATGACCCGGCCGGTCGTTTCGATAGTTATAGCCCCATTTCCCACATTTCTGCTCCTTATGTGCCTTACAACTGTATTATGTCTTACCGGGTTGGTTGGTTTGGGTCCGGAGTGATTTTGGAGTGAATTGAGACACTTAATCTCTTAATTAGAAGCTTAAGTTGGAAAAGTCGACCGGATGTCGACTTGTGGGAAAACGACCTTGGATTTAAATTTTTATGGTTCCTAGCTTCGTTAGGTGATTTTGGACTAAGGAGCGCGTCCGAAATGTGATTTGGAGGTCCGTAGTAGAATTAGGCTTGAATTGGCAAAAGTTGGAGTTTTGGCGATTTTGGCAGGCAATGGAAATTTTGATATCGGGGCCGGATTGGATTTTCAAAAGTTGGAATAGGTTCGTGGTGTCAATTTTGAATTGTGTGTAAAATTTGAGGTCAATCGGATGTGGTTTGGTAGGTTTCGGCGTCGTTTGTGGAATTTGAAAGTTTAGAAGTTCATTAAGCTTGAATCCGGGTATAATTTGTGTTTTGATGATGTCTTGAGTGATTCGAAGGTTTGACTAAGTTCGCATGGGGTTATATGACTTGTTGGTATGATTGGTTGAGGTCCCGGAGGCCTCAGGGTGATTTCGGGTGGTTAACGACTTGATGGGAGTTGAGGAATTGCAGCTGAAGCTGCTACTACTGGTGTAACCACACTTGCGGAGTGGGAACCACAGGTGCAAGCCCGCAGAAGCGAAGGAAGAGCCACAGATGCGGCTAAGGAGGTTATGGAAAGAGGACGCGGGTGCGATGGTCGTAGAAGCGGATTTAGGGGCGCGGGTGCGAGTTTGGACCGTAGGTGCGATGTAGTTCCGGCACCCACGAAGAGCGCAGATGCGGTCACTTGATCGCAGAAGCGGAGGCAGTATTTAGGGATTTTTCTGCAGATGCGGAAATGGAGCCGTAGGTGCGAGAAGTCTAGGTAGAACCTATAAATAGAACACTTCGTGATTTTTCACCATTTTCATCATTTTTTAGCTCAGATTTTGGGGATTTTGAGAGAGATTTCAGAGTAATCACTGAGACAAATTCCTTGTGCCTATTTATCTTCAATAATGGTGTTTCCCCACTGATTTTACACCTAGTTGGTGAGCGTTTGAGGTGAGATATTGGGAGATTAGGGCTTGGGAATTGGATAGTGAAATTTGGGGTTTTGGAGGGGCAATTGAGGTCGGATTTTGATAAATTTGGTATGGTTAGACTCGTGAGTGAATGGGATTTAGGCTTGTGTGACTTTCGTCGGGTTTCGAGACATGGGCCCGGGGGGGTTGAGCCGATTTTGGATTTTGGACTATATTTTAGTAGTTTTCTTATGGAACTGATCATTTTAGCCAATATTGATTATCTCGTACTGTTTGTGGCAAGATTCGGGGCATTTGGAGGCCGATTCGAGAGGCAAAGGCATTTCGGAGTAGGATTTCTGCGCGGTTGAGGTGAGTAATAGTCTTAAATCTGGTTTTGAGGGTATAAAACCCCGAGAATTGGTATGATGTGAATAGTTGGAGGTAAAGCATATGCTAGGTGAGGGGCGTGTGAGCATGTACCGTGAGGGATTGTGACTTCGTTCATCCTGTGAGACTGTAAAGTTGAATAGCCATTGTTATTATTTGTTTTTCCTTGTCTTTTAGCAATTGACTACCTTTCATGTTAGAAACCATGCGTAGGCCATATGATATCACTGTTGGGATCCGCATCGGTCGTATACTTGTTGAATTGACTGCTAAGTGTTGTCTTGTACTCAGTCACAGTCTTAATTGTATGTTATATCTCTGCTCCCTTTCATTTCTTGTTGATACTTGTTGTATTCTCTGTCTTGGCTAATTATTATGACATTCTGTGAGCCCGAGGGGCCGGAGAGGTTAGTGACTGAGATAGGGCCTGAGTGCCGAGCTGCGAGCTGTGAGCTATATGGATCGGGTTGCACGCCGCAACAAGCCTTCGGGCTATATATATACATTATTGGATCGGGTTGCACGCCGCAACAATATTGGATCAGGTTGCACGCCTCAATAATATTAGATCGGGTTGCATATCGCAATAATATTGGATCGGGCTACGCGCCGCAGCAATATAATGCTTGGGCTGAAGGAGCCCCTCTGGAGTCTGTACGCCCCTAGTGAGCACAGATACCTATTGAGAGTGTGTATTGAGGGCTGAGAGCCGAGAGTATGAGCTGTTGAGATGAGTTGAGTGACTGCTGCCTTGAGAGGTTGTGCTTGCTTTTATTTATTGTTGCACTTAGTTATTATCTGTTGTTTTTGTGAAATTTCTGGAAGACTCATATCTGTTTTACTTTAGCTCGAACTGATTTGACTTACACCACTGGATTTGAAAGCATGTTCACTCTTTACTGAAAACTTTTGAAATGATCTGTATTTTTATAGTTCGTCACTGCCTCTCAGTTCCTTATTTAATTCTGTTACTTGCTGAGTTGGTTGTACTCATGCTACACCCTACACTTTATGTGCATATCCAGGTGTGTATGGTTCTGGCGATCACTGAGTTTGTGCGCGGGCTGATTATCAGAGACTTATGAGGTAGCTGCCAGTGTACGCAGTCCTTGTTTCTCCTTTCTTATTATCTTTGCTCTCTTGTATTGGCATTTGGCACAGACTGTAGTAGACTCTATTTTGTTTTCTAGATTGGTTGTTAGATGCTCGTGACTTAGTGACACCCCGATGTCGGGCTATCATTCTGTACTTGTATTTTGGGTTTTTACCCCGTTATTATGTAAACCTTCAGTTAGTTTAATTGCTTTAGCTCACTTCTATTATATATTGAAAGCATATTGAGAATGTTGGCTTGCCTAGTTCCACGATAGGCACCATCATGACTGGTTAGGTATTTGGGTCGTGACAAGATGGTATCAGAGCCTAGGTTACATAGGTCTCTCGAGTCATGAGCAGGTTTAGTAGAGTCTTGCGGATCGGTACAGAGACGTCTGTACTTATCTTCGAGAGGCTGCAGAACCCTTAGGAAACTCCACATTCTTGAATTCTTGTCGTGCGAATCTGTTGATTCTAGCAACTAAACATCTGCTGTTTCATTCTCTCACAGATGGTGAGGACTCGTACTACCGGGCAGGATGGACAACCACCAGTTCCACCAGCAAGGGCCGTGAGAGGCCGAGGTCACAGTAGAGGCTGCGGTAGGGGTAGAGGTGTAGCTCGTACAACAGCTGGGGCAGTACCTGCAGATCCACCAGTTGCCTTAGATCAGGACCAGATTCCAATTGTTGATGCACCAGCTCAGGCACCACCTGTGCCTATTGTGATTCCAGGCCTTCAAGAGGCCTTAGCTTAGATTCTGACTGCGTGTACCAGTCTTGCTCAGGCGGTCTCTGTTCCGGCCGTAGCAGCCACTTCGCAGGCCGGGAAAGGTGCTCAGACTCCCGCTGCCCGTACACCAGAGCAGGTGGTACAGGGATTCCAGACACCGGGGGCACTACCAGCCCAGTCGACTGCAGCTGCTCTGGACTATGTGGTTCCTGCTATGCCTGAGGATGAGCAGCGTAGATTGGAGAGGTTTGGGAGACTCCATCCTCTATCTTTTAGTGGTGCAGAGGGAGAGGATGCATAGGTTTTCTTGGACAGGTGTCAGAGGATACTCCATACAGCAGGTATTATGGAGACCAGTAGGGTCCCGTTCACTACCTTTCAGTTCTCTGGGGATTCATTCAGTTGGTGGGAGGATTACGAGAGGCGTAGGCCGGTCGGCGCAACGCCCCTTACCTGGCAACAATTCTCTGTTATCTTTCTGGAGAATTTCGTGCCTCAGTCCCGTAGAGAGGAGCTGCGCAGATAGTTTGAGCAGCTTCGTCAGGGTGATATGTCTGTGATGCAGTATGAGATGTGATTCTCGGAGCTGGTCCGTCATGCTATCTGGTTAGTTCCCACAGACAGGGAAAGGATCAGGAGGTTTACAGATGGCCTCACTTATCAGCTGTGATTGCTTATGACCAGAGAAAGAGAGTGTCTGGTGCTAATTTTGATGAGGTTATCGACATTGCTCGTCAGATTGTGATGGTTCGCAGTCAGGAGAGGGTTGAGAGGGAGGCCAAGAGGCCTCGTGGACAGGGAGGATTTAGCGGTGCTCCTTCTGGCAGTCAGTTCCAGCACGGTAGAGGTTGTCCTTTCAGACATGCTCAGACGGCTCGTCCAGTTCACCATGGTGCATCATCTGGCCATGGTTCTCATAGTTATCAGTAGGGTCGTTCATTTCTTGGTGCCCTCCCAGTGCAGAGTTCGTCCCGTGCTCCATCGGGTCAGGGTTTATCTATGCCAGGTCCTTCTGCCAGTTATCCCGGTGCTCGGGGCTCCTTTCAGTCCCCTGCACCAGCACCGGGGAGTTGCTATGAGTGTGGGGAGTTTGGTCACATGAGGAGAGATGTCCCTATATAGTGGGAGGTCCTGCTCCGTAGAAGAGCCAGTTTATGTCATCAGCACCAACCCCTCCACCACCCGCTCAGCCAGCCCGGGGTGGAGCCCAGTCAGCTAGGGATCGCCCGAGAGAGAGAGGCAAATCAGGGGGTGGTCAGGCCCATTTCTATGCCCTCCCTGCTAGACCAGATGCCATTGCTTCAGATGTTGTAATTAATGGTATTTTCTCAGTTTGCCACAGAGATGCCTCTGTATTATTTGACCCTGGTTCCACTTATTCATATGTTTCCTCGTATTTCGCTCATTTTCTGGATATGCCCCGTGAGTCTTTAGTTTCATCTGTTCATGTATCTACTCCTGTAGGTGATACTATTATTGTGGACCGCGTATATCGGTCATGTGTGGTGACTATTGAAGGTTTGGAGACCAGAGTGGATCTTTTGCTGTTCAGTATGGTTGATTTTGATGTGATATTGGGTATGGATTGGTTGTCTCCATGTCATGTTGTTCTAGATTGTCACGCTAAGACTGTGACGTTGGCGATACCGGGGTTGCTGAGGGTTGAGTGGAGTGGTTCTATAGACTATGTTCCCAGCAGAGTGATTTCATACTTGAAGGCTCAGCGGATGGTTGAGAAGGGTTGTCTATCCTATTTGGCTTTTGTGAGGGATGTTAGTGCAGAGACTCCTACCATTGATTTTGTTCCGGTGGTGCATGATTTTCCGGATGTTTTTTCCTGCAGACCTGCCGGGCATGCCGCCTGACAGGGATATTGACTTTGGTATTGATTTGGTGTTGGGCACTCAGCCCATTTCTACTCCACCGTATCGTATGGCACCGGCGGAGTTGAAAGAGTTAAAGGGACAACTTTAGGAACTCCTTGATAAAGGGTTTATTCGGCCTAGCGTGTCACCTTGGGGTGCACCGGTTCTATTTGTAAAGAAGAAAGATGGTTCTATGAGGATGTGCATTGACTACAAGCAGTTGAACAAGGTCACGGTCAAGAAAAAGTATTATTTGCCACATATTAATGATCTATTTGACCTGCTTCAGGGGGCAAGGGTGTTCTCCAAGATTTATTTGAGGTCAGGGTATCACCAGCTGAAGATTCGGGATTCGGATATTCTTAAGACAGCTTTCAGGACCCGATATGGCCATTATGAGTTCCTTGTGATGTCTTTTGGGGTGACTAACGCCCCATCAGCATTCATGCATTTGATGAATAATGTGTTTCGGCCTTATTTGGACTCATTCGTTATTGTATTCATTGATGATATCCTGGTGTACTCTCGTAGCCAGGAAGAACATGCCCAGCATCTGATGATTGTGTTACAGAGATTGAGAGAGGAAAAGCTTTATGCAAAGTTCTCCAAGTGTGAGTTTTGGCTCGGTTCAGTGGCATTCTTGGGGCATGTGGTGTCCAACAAGGGTATTCAGGTGGATCGGAAGAAGATAGAGGCGGTGCAGAATTGTCCCAAGCCGTCCTCAACCACGGAGATTAGGAGCTTTCTTGGTTTGGCGGGCTATTACCATCATTTTTTGGAGTGTTTTCATCTATTGCATCGCCCTTGACCAAATTGATCCAAAAGGGTGCTCCATTCAGGTGGTCGGACGAGTGCGAAGAGAGCTTTCAGAAGCTCAAGACTGCCTTGACCACGGCCCCAGTTCTAGTTTTGCCATCAGCTTCTGGTTCTTACATAGTGTATTGTGATGCCTCGCGGATAGGTATTGGATGTGTTCTGATGCAGGAGGGTAGAGTGATTGCTTATGCTTCGCGCCAGTTGAAGACCCATGAGAAGAATTATCATGTCCATGATCTTAAGTTAGCAGCTATTGTTCATGCCTTGAAGATTTGGCGCCACTATCTGTACGGGGTTTATTGTGAGATCTACACTGATCATCGGAGTTTGCAGCATCTATTCAAGTAGAAGGATCTTAACTTGCGTCAGCGAAGGTGGTTGGAGCTTCTCAAGGACTATGATATCACCATTTTGTACCATCCCGGGAAGGCCAATGTGGTGGCCGATGCCTTGAGTGGCGGAGAGTTTGGGAAATTTAGCGTATCTTCCAGTAGCAGAGACCCTTGGCATTAGATGTTCAGGCCTTAGCTATCCAGCTTGTCAGATTGGATATTTCAGAGCCAAGTCGGGTATTGGCTTGTGTGGTCTTTAGGTCTTCTCTTTATGATCGTATCAGGGAGCGTCAGTATGATGACCCCTATCTACTCGTCCTCCAAGATAGGGTTCGGCGAGGTGATGCTAGAGATGTGACTATTGGTGATGATGGTGTGTTGAGGATATAGGGACGGATATGTGTGCCCAATGTGGATGGGCTTCGGGAGTTGATTCTTGAGGAGGCCCATAGCTCACGGTATTCCATTCATCGGGGTGCCGCGAAGATGTACCAGGATTTGAGACAGCACTATTGATGGAGAAGGATGAAGAAGGATATAGTTGGGTTTATGGCTCGATGTCTCAACTATCAACAAGTTAAGTATGAGCATCAGAGACCGGGTGGCTTGCTTCACAGGTTAGAGATCCCAGAGTGGAAAAGGGAGTGGATCACCATGGATTTCGTAGTTGGGCTCTCACGGACTTCGAGGAAGTTCGATGCTATTTGGGTGATTATGGATCAGCTGACCAAGTCCGCGCACTTCATTCCAGTTGGTACTACTTATTCTTTAGAGCGGTTGGCTGAGATTTACATTTGAGAGATTGTTCGCCTTCATGGTGTCCCAGTTTCCATCATTTCAGATAGAGGCGCACAATTTACATCGCAGTTTTGGAGGGCCGTGCAGGGAGAGTTGGGTACTCAGGTTGAGTTGAGCACAGCCTTTCACCCTCAGACGGACGGACAGTCCGAGCGTACTATCCAGATATTGGAGGACATTTTACGCGCTTGTGTCATTGATTTTGGGGGTTCATGGGACCAGTTTCTACCACTCGCGGAGTTTGCATATAACAACAGTTATCAGTCAAGCATTCAGATGGCTCCATACAAGGCTTTATATGGGAGGCGGTGTAGATCTCCTGTGGGATGGTTTGAGCTGGGTGAGGCTAGGCTCTTGGGTACATACTTGGTCCAGGATGCATTAGAAAAGGTAAAATTAATTCAGGAGCGGCTTCGCATAGCGCAGTCTAGGCAGAATAGCTATGCTAACAGGAAGGTCTGTGATGTGTCTTTCATGGTCGGGGAGAAAGTTCTGCTGAAGGTATCACCCATGAAGGGTGTTATGAGGTTTGGGAAGAGGGGCAAGTTGAGCCCTCGGTTCATTGGGCCTTTTGAGGTACTTTAGAGGATCGGGGAGGTGGCTTACAAGCTTTCCTTGCCACCTAGTTTGTTGAGTGTGCATCCAGTATTTCATGTTTCTATGCTCCGTAAGTATATCGGTGATCCGTCCCATGTTTTGGATTTCAGCATGGTTCAGTTGGATGGTGATATGACTTATGATGTGGAGTCGGTGGTCATTTTAGAGCGGCAAGCTCGGAAGTTGAGGTCAAAGGATATAGCTTTAGTAAAGGTGCAGTGGAGAGGTCAGCCTGTGGAGGGGGCCACTTGGGAGACCGAGCGAGAGATGCAGAGCAGATATTCACACCTATTTGAGACACCAGGTATGTTTCTAGACCCGTTCGAGGACGAACATTTATTTCAAATGGGGAGGATGTAACGACCCGGCCGGTCGTTTCAAGAGTTATAGCCCCGTTTTCCCTATTTCTGCTTCTTTTGTGCCTTACAATTGTATTATGTCTTTACCGGGTTGGTTGGTTCGGGTCCGAAGTGGTTTTGGAGTGAATTGAGACACTTAGTCTCTTAATTGGAAGCTTAAGTTGAAAAAGTCAACCGGATGTCGACTTGTGGGAAAACGACCTCGGATTTGAATTTTTATGGTTCTGTAGCTCCTTTAGGTGATTTTGGACTTAAGAGCGCGTCCAGAATGTTATCTGGAGGTCCGTAGTAGAATTAGGTTTGAATTGACGAAAGTTAGAATTTTGGCAATTTTGACCGGCAGTGGAAATTTTAATATCGGGGCCGAATTGGATTTTCGAAAGTTGGAATAGGTTCGTGGTTGCATTTTTGGCTTGTGTGTAAAATTTGAGGTCAATCGGACGTGGTTTGGTAGGTTTCGGCGTCGTTTGTGGAATTTGAAAGTTTAGAAGTTCATTAGGCTTGAATCCGGGTGTAATTCGTGTTTTGATGTTATCTTGAGTGATTCGAAGGTTCGACTAAGTTCGGATGGGGTTATATGACTTGTTGGTATGATTGGTTGAGGTCCCATCGGGGTGATTTCGGGTGGTTAACGGCTTGATGAGAGTTGAGGAATTGCGGCTGAAGCTGTTGTTACTGGTGTAACCGCACCTGCGGAGTGGGAACCGCAGGTGCGAGCCCGCAGAACGGCAGAAGTGAAGGAAGAGACGCAGATGCGTCTAAGGAGGATCTGGGCAGAGGACGCAGGTGCGATGGAATTCCCGCACCTGCGATGGTCGCAGAAGCGAATTTAGGGGCGCAGATGCGAGTTTGGACCGCATGTGTGATGTAGTTCCCGCACCCGCGAAGAGCGCAGATGCGATCACTTGATCGCAGGAGTGGAGGCAGTGTTTAGGGATTTTTTCGCAGATGCGGAAATGGAGCCGCAGGTGCGAGAAGTCTAGGCAGAACCTATAAATAGAACACTTCGAGATTTTTCACCATTTTCATCATTTTTTAGCTCGGATTTTGGGGATTTTGAGAGAGATTTCGGAGTAATCACTGAGGTAAGTTCCTTGTGCCTATTTATCTTCAATAATGGTATTTCCCCACTGATTGTACACCTAGTTGGTGAGTGTTTGAGGTGAGATTTGGGAGATTAGGGCTTGGGAATTGGAGAGTGAATTTTGGGGTTTGGGAGGGGCAATTGAGGTCGGATTTTGATAAATTTGGTATGGTTAGACTCGTGAGTGAATGGGCTTTCGGGTTTTGTGACTTTTGTCAGGTTTCAAGATGTGGGTCTGGGGAGAGGGGGCCAGTTTGAGCCGATTTCGGATTTTGGACTATATTTTAGTAGTTTTCTTATGGGATTGATCCTTTTAGCCAATATTGATTATCTCGTACTGTTTGTGCCTAGATTCGAGGCATTTGGAGGCCGATTCGAGAGGCAAAGGCATTTTGGAGTAGGATTTCTGTGCGGTTGAGGTAAGTAACAGTCTTAAATCTGGTTTTGAGGGTATGAAACCCCGAGAATTGGTATGATGTGAATATTTGGAGGTGACGCACATGCTAGGTGATGGGCGTGTGAGCGTGCACCGTGGGGGATTGTGACTTGGTCTGTCCCGTGAGACTGTAAAGTTGAATAGCCATTGTTATTACTTGTTTTTCCTTATCTTTGAGCAATTGATTGCCTTTTATATTAGAAACCATGCGTAGGCCATATGATATCACTGTTGCGACCCGCATCGATCGTCTACTTGTTGAATTGACCGCTAATTGTTTCCTTGTACTCAGTCACATCCTTATTTGTGTGTTATATCTCTGTTCCCTCTCATTTCTTGTTGATACTTGTTGTATTCTCTGTTTGGGCTAATTATTATGATATTCTGTGAGGCCGAGGGGCTCGAGAGGTTAGTGACTGAGATACGGCCTGAGTGCCGAGCTGCGAACTGTGAGGTATATGGATCGGGTTGCACGCCGCAACAAGCCTTCGGGCTATATATATACATTATTGGATCGGGTTGCACGCCGCAACAATATTGGATCGGGTTGCATGCCGCAACAATATTGGATTGGGTTGCACGCCGCAACAATATTGGATCGGGTTATACGCCGCAATAATATTGGATCGGGCTACGCACTGCAGCAATATAGCGCTTAGGCTAAAGGATCCCCTCCGGAGTCTGTACACCCCCAGTAATCGTAGGTACCTATTGAGAGTGTGTATTGAGGGCTGGAAGCCGAGAGTATGAGCTGTTGAGATGAGTTGAGTGATTGCTGCCTTGAGAGGTTGTACTTGCTTTTATTTATTGTTGCACTTAGTTGTTATCTTTGTTGTTGTGAAATTTCTGCAAGACTCATATCTATTTTACTTGAGCTCGAACTGATTTGACTTACACTACAGGATTTGAAAGCATGTTCACTCTTTACTAAAAACTTTTGAAATGATCTGTATTTTTATAG
The DNA here is from genome assembly GCF_000715075.1 of Nicotiana tabacum. Classification (NCBI taxonomy): domain Eukaryota; kingdom Viridiplantae; phylum Streptophyta; class Magnoliopsida; order Solanales; family Solanaceae; genus Nicotiana; species Nicotiana tabacum. The sequence continues at coordinate 54,665,260 of NC_134098.1, forward strand.
TTCATCACTGCCTCTCAGTTCCTTATTTAATTTTGTTACTAGCTGAGTTGGTTGTACTCATGCTACACCCTACACTTCATGTGCAGATCCAGGTGTGTACGGTTCTAGCGGTCGCTGAGTTCGTGCGCGGGCTGATTATCGGAGACTTATGAGGTAGTTGCCAGCTTACACAGTCCTTGTTTCTCCTTTCTTATTATCTTTTCTCTCTTGTATTGGCATTTGGCACAGACTATAGAAGACTCTATTTTGTTTTCTAGATTGGTTGTTGGATGCTCATGACTTAGTGAAACCTCGATGTCGGGCTATCATTCCGCACTTGTGTTTTGGATTTTTACCCCGTTATTATGTAAACCTTCAGTTAGTTTAATTGCTTTAGCTCACTTCTGTTATATATTGAAAGCATATTGAGAATGTCGGCTTGCCTAGTTCCACGATAGGCGTCATTACGATTGGTTAGGTATTTGGGTCGTGACAAGTTGGATACGTGAATGCTGAACTAACATGGATATATGAATATTGAACTGGCACGAATATTTGAGTACTGAACTGACATCAATATTTGAGTACTAAGCTGGCATGAATATCTGAGTATTGGATTAACATGATTATCTGGGTATTGAACTGACATGAATATCTGAGTACTGGAAACTTGAATGTCATAATATGACACGTGAAGTAGTGGGTGTACCACCGCTAATTCTGGTGGCAACTCCAACTCATAAGCTATTTGCCCGATCTTTTGTAGGATCATATACGGCCCGATGTATCTGGGACTGAGCTTTCCTTTTTTCCCAAACCTTATAACACCTTTCACAGGCGAAACTTTCAGAAGCACCCAATCATCAACTTGAAACTCTAGGTTTCTATGTCGCATGTCCGAATAGGACTTTTGGTGGCTCTGAGTCGTCTTCATACGCTCTTGAATCAACTTGACTTTCTCCATAGTCTGATAGACCAAATCTGGTCCCAACAACTCTACTTCACTAACTTTGAACCAACCAATTGGTGATCTACACCTTCGCCCACACAAAGTCTCACACGGTGCCATCTTGATACTACAATGGTCCCACAAGTGCCCATATACCACAACTTGCCACAAAGTCAACAACACCAATATTTCTATAACAAATAGCCCATGGCTCAACCACAAGGTGTACAATAATTTCAACAATAACAAAATAAATGAGAATTCTCAATAAGGAAAGGTATCTCAACAATTAAAAATCTCGCCTTAATGTGATAACGACTATTACAACTTCAATACCAATAACCCAACAAGATGATATTTTACGAAATAACAACTTCAATTAAAAGTGATTCAATAATTAATAGGTAACAAGACAAAAGAAGGGAATAACTTCAACTAAAGCATATAAGAGCAAAATAACAAGTAAGAGATAGAACAAATGCTAACAACATCAAATAGAGCATGTAAGAGTAGATTAACAATTAGAGATATAACATGTTATGACAATACAATTAAAGCGATAGAAAGAGTCTAGATAATCTAAACCGGTCAAATACCACATATAGACTATCTACCCACTCGTCACCTTGCGTACAGGGCCTTCACATAATACAAATAGCACAATCAACCCAAATCCTAAGGGGTAGTTTCTCTCACACAAAATTAGGCAAGATACTTACTTCAAACAAGCCCAATTGATACACTAGAAGCACCATCCCGCTCCAATCATCCTCCGAACGGCTCGAAACTAGCCAAAAGCAACTCAAAATCATCAAATAATGCCATAGAAAGCAAACCCAATCAATAAAAGTCGAGTCTTTACACATTTATCCAAAGACAAACTCACGCCCGCACCTCGGAACCCGACAAAACTCATAAAATTCGACAACCCATTCAGTTACGAGTCCAATTGAATGGGTAGTAGTTTCACAACAAAAATTGAATGGAGAAGCAAATCAATGAGATGATTCCAAGTGTCACAAAAAAAATTCAATGTGTAAAATTTTAGGACAAAATTAGTTAGATTAGTTAATAATTAGTTAATCTTTTTTAATTTGATTTAAAATAATTAAATATCTATATATTTTAAAGAAAACTATTATATAAAAAAGGAAAAATATATAAATAAATAACTTCAATTATAGATATATAAAATAATAAGACTAATTTATTTTTTGAGATGAGAAAGTTTCTGAATAATAATTCATATGGTCATGATATATGGATAAGATCATGTAACTAAAAATATTATAATAGATAAAACTAAAGACAAAAATATAAAAAATAATTTCAAGAAATAAATAAAATATATAAAAATACAATTTAACTTATTATATAGTAATTTTAATAAATCAAACTTTCATATTAAATACAAAATAGGAAGAAGAATTCAATTTAATTTTTTATTGAAAATAATACAAAAATAAAATTATTACAATTATTAGTAAATTCACATATAATAAAAGAACTTCCTTGTTTAACCTTTGAACTAATTCAACACTATCCATTTCGAAAAATAATACAATAATATTCATATTATAGATAAACACTAAATGAAAAAAATTAAAATATTGTAGAATAAAAACTAATGTATAAAGAGAAAAATTGATATAATGTGATTTTATCCACGCTTTAAATTTATTTGATAAAATTAAGTAAATAAATAATATTCTAAAATATTATTGATAAATTTAAATATCGACATAATTTGAGAAAGTCATATAGGATAAAGTCAAGTTAAATTTCATGAGTAATATAAAATTATATTAATTGTATTATATTAAACTGGTAATTTATTAATAATTCATATGTTAATTTAGTAATATTAAGTAATGGATAATACAATTAGATAAGCATGGAACAAAAAAATATAAATTTGTGGGAAATTATAAAAATATAAGACTTATAATTAGAATTATTTGAGAAAAATCGGACATATACACATAACTAAAATCATAATAAGCAAATAGTCATAAAGCAAAAACACTAAGAAAAAACAAATTTCAAGCCATAGCGTAAAAATATATATACTAATTAAATTTTTCATGTAGAAAATTTTAGTTAATAAATAGATCTCATAATTTCATAATAAGAAATACAAAAATATAAAAATACTATTAAGATATTATACATAAGATAGGTATATTATATATATAACACGAATTAATAATTATTAAAAATATTGGTAGATTTTTTTTATATAAAAATAATAAAATGCTTATCTCTTTATACTTTTTATGAATTAAAAATTAAAATTTACTATAAAAATTAAATTATTTAAATTTTCAATAAAATATAAAATGAGAAAACTAATCAAATATTATAGTAGAAAAAAATATACGAAAAGAGGGGGATAAAAATAATTTTATGATATTTATGTTTTGAATTAATTAATAATAAAATATAAATAAATAACACTCAAGAAAATTATTAATAAATTTAGACAATTGAAGAATTTTGAACAATATAAAATAAGTTTTAAAAAAAATACTTTCAGAGTAATAAAATATATATCTATATTATATTATAAGAGAAGTAGCATTAAAATATTAAGCCAATTGACAAATTAATAAAACGTCATATTAGTAAATGTATAGTACTAAATACTTGCCAATTTAATAATAATAAAGAATAAATAAGGAACATTAAATAACAAATTAACAGCTAATATTTATAAAAATATTATGATATATTAAATTATAATTTTATAAGATTAATATTCTATCAAATTAGGCATTGTAACACTAGTTTGAGTTTTACTTTTGCAAATTAGAGTTTAAAAAGCACCTCAAACAAACAGAAGTGTAAAAACCTAAAAAGATTTTGCAAACTCTAATAATTTTTGTGAACTCCGAATTTGCAGCTGTTTTTCGGATATTTTGAGAATTAGGGACTGTTTCCTACACAATACACAAACATCTGTCATCACCAAAACAGATTAGAAACGAACTGTTCGATTCCGCCAGCCATGGCTACATCTCTGAGCACACCAAAGCTCAGCACTACTCTTTCTTCTCCAGCTCTCCACACTCTTCTCTACAAACACAAATTCTCTCTTCTTTCTCTCTCTAACCCAATTAAGCCTCTCCACTTCAATTTTCTCACCCACTCCCGTACCACCCCATCCTTGTCTTACACCCGCCGCCATTTCTCCGCCCCGCGCGCCGAGTCCTCCAATGGCGCTGACGCTCCTCGCCACTACGACTTTGACTTATTCACCATCGGTGCTGGTAGTGGTGGCGTTAGGGCTTCTCGTTTTGCGTCTAATTTTGGGGCTTCTGTTGCTGTTTGTGAGCTCCCTTTCTCTACTATCTCTTCTGATTCCACTGGTGGCGTTGGTGGCACGTGAGTTTCTTAGTTTTACCCTTTTAACTTGGTAGTATAAATTTGCTATCTTTAGTTTTGAGCTTACTTTGTTATATGGGGAAGTAAGTCTAGGAAAATTTAAAATGCCTAATTATAGTGGAGTAGGTAAGATAGGGTGATTAAGTAATAGCCTTTCCGGCCCAATTGTGCTTTGAGCTAAATATAATACTGTTGTTTTATGATATTGGTGGCAATGTTTCTGAATTGGTCGAACTGGGTGGGCTGTGTGATTCCCAAATGAAGTCAAGAGGATTAAGTTGAGTAGGACACTTAAAAAATGCAGCCGGGTGTGTGTTGTTTCATCCAAAAGTAATGCATTTTTGGAGGATCCGACACGGGTGTGTCAACCATTTTAGAGAGTCGAAGCAACATAGACTCTACAATGGGTTCCAGGATCACTTCATGAATATGGGTTCACAGAATCACTTCACGGAAGGTCCTACACAAGTCATGCATATTGCACTAGGGAGAGTGAGGTTCTTTTCGGGAAACTAGACTATGATTGGCATGAATTTAAGATAATAGTATATAAATAAAGGTTTTAAATGCCTGTGATGTGAAGGAAGTCGTAAAGAAATGGAACGTAAAGACTACTTGAAAGAATATATGTTTTGCACTTGCATGCATGTTTGATGATGCATGACCTCCATTCTACGTGCAAAAGGTCCAATTTATAACTTTGGGGTAGCCTTTATGGGACTTGTTGAAGACATGTAATTAAATAAATAAAAGTATGCTCGCTAACTGTTTAAACTTGGTATCAGAATAGGTAGGGGTCGTGGTTTCGAGCCTTATCGTCACCTTTATTCTTTTTAGGTACTTGGCTCATAAAAACATAATTAAGGCCGCACGTGATGGGGCATGTTGAATCAATATGATTAAGTAACTAAAAGTGTGCTCTCTCTAACAACTTAAGCTTTTACATGATATGATCACAAAATTCAACTTAAACAACTTTGTATTGTGCTCTGGATTGTTCTTTAAAAGCTCAGCGTGTTCCAGCTAATATTGTGGTAATTGGTTGTCTCTGTGAAGGCTAACCGCCTTAACACCACGTTGGCTAACTGCCTTCACCTTCAACCGAAGTCTTCTTGCCCCACTCTCCATGGAGAGGTGGTTACTTGATCAAGTCATCATATGGTAACACCATGTATGACTTGATCATGCAGTTTTTTTCTTTCTTATCCAATCCTTTGAGATGGATATTGGAATTAGTCCATTTAGGCCAAGTTGTCACGAACAATTCCATCCATAGGGTCATGGCCCAAATTAAGCAGGCGAAGAAGAGATCCAAATTATTCTTAGCCAAATTAAGCAGGCGAAGAAGAGACCCAAATTATTCTTAGTCTCAAATTTTTTGTGTGTTAACAGATGGAAGAGATTTAAAGGAAAATCAAGAAATTGTCTTTATAGCGGAGTTGAGATGATAATATTGTTTGAACTTTGAAGGGTGAATGAGTACCCCATTCCCGAGAAGAATGATGGAGTTCGATGGTCAAATATTTTGGTGTGAAGTTGAGACCCATGCTTCAATTTTTAAATGAAATCCACATATTTAGAATTACGTAAAAGTGCTTTAAGTCAATATATTAAAATATCTAAATAATTTTTAGAAAATCATTAATAAAAGAATTGTTTGATTCCCTAAACACTACTCCCTCCTTTTCATTTTATATAAAGGTATTTGACTAGGTATATAGTTTAAGATATTAGTTTGACTTATCTATTATATTAGTGACATTGTAAAAAACTATTATAATAATGGTTGAAAAGTTAGTTTAATAGAGAAAACATCAGATCATTGTTTAATAAAATCAGAACAATTTAATATATCTGAATTCTTGATAATTGTGGAAGTTGTACAGAAATAGAATGGTATCAAGCATTTTGGAACATCCCAAAATGAAAAGAACGTCATAAAAATTAGAATGAAGGGAGTATTAGTTTCATGTAAAGTGTAACCTAAACACTATTGTTTCTATTTAATTGAATGATTTTCTTTGTTTCTCTACTAAAGGTGTGTACTTCGGGGATGCGTACCCAAGAAATTACTCGTGTACGCGTCAAAATATTCTCATGAGTTTGAGGAAAGTTGTGGTTTTGGATGGAACTATGAGGTGGAACCTAAATTTGATTGGAGCACCCTCATTGCCAATAAAAATGCCGAGTTGCAGCGCCTCACGGGTATTTACAAGAATATTCTGAAGAATGCTGGTGTCACTCTGATTGAAGGGCGAGGAAAGGTTGGGAAATGTACAATTTTATTATCATGCTCCGTAAGGCTTCAAGTTAAAGCATATTACCTTGTATTTGACCTTTCAGGTTGTGGATCCTCATACGGTGGATGTGGATGGAAAACTCTACTCGGCTAAGAACATACTGATTTCAGTTGGGGGACGCCCATTTATCCCAGACATTCCTGGTAGCGAGTATGCTATAGATTCTGATGCTGCCCTTGATTTGCCAACGAAGCCTAACAAAATTGCCATAGTCGGAGGCGGTTACATTGCACTTGAATTTGCTGGAATCTTTAATGGCTTGAAAAGTGAGGTCCATGTTTTTATAAGACAAAAGAAGGTTTTGAGAGGATTTGATGAAGAAGTGAGTCATTTATCCCTAACATGCACAGGAGTTTTTTGTTAAGTAATTTCCTTCATAACCCAAAATCTTGATTATGCACTCAAATTCTTTGATATATGCAGATTAGGGATTTTGTTGGTGAACAGATGTCACTGAGAGGAATTGAGTTCCATACTGAGGAGTCGCCTCAGGCTATTATAAAGTCAGCGGATGGCTCACTGTCTTTAAAGACTAGCAGAGGAACAGTTGAAGGTTTCTCTCATATCATGTTTGCAACGGGAAGAAGACCTAATACAAAGGTTTGTTCTGCTTTCCCGTTGCTAGCTTATCTCTGATAGACCTAATAGGGTAAGGTAGTTCATAGCTAAGGGGTTCTTGCTCAATACAAACCTGGATTCATTGAATCCTTGCGGAGGAACGATGATTTCTCCTCAAAGTCAACCACTTCCTCTCCCCTCAAAACCGGCAAGACTATCACGCAACCCCAAGCTTCCTTGTGCCTGTGAAAGCTTGCTCTAATTGCTTTTAATGCAGTGAAGTTCTCAGATGAGAAAAAGTTCTTTTTAGCACCCTTCTTTTGGGCTCTCCTGCACTCCCTCTTTGGGTGGCATGAGATTGCCAAAGCCCAATCAGATGTGGGCTGTGGGGCAGGATTGATTATTTTGTTAGACTAGTGATCCTGTAGTCGTGATTGTTTTTTCTTCTATTATCATTATTTACTCCATCGTTATTTGTTCTTTTAATATTGTAATTGCATTATTCATCTCAAAGGTTATTGTCATTTCTATTATTATCGCGATCATCATCTTTGTCACCATTGTTGCAGTTACCATTGTACTTATAATTGTGGTTCCTTATTTTATGTTCATGTTTATCAGTTGGTGCTTTGTGTGGTGTGGTTTCTTTTGATGGATTTGATCGGATACTCAAGTTGTAAGCACCCCTTGCTAAAGTTTCTTTTTGTTTGAATGTGTGGCAGAATTTAGGATTAGAGACAGTGGGAGTGAAAATGACAAAGAATGGAGCCATAGAGGTGACTGCCTTTCTCTCCTTTTTCCTAATTTGCTTGAACTACTTTGCGAATGTATTTTTGAATGATAGTTTCATTTCCTAATTGCTTTTACAGGTTGATGAGTATTCTCGTACATCAGTACCATCAATTTGGGCAGTTGGAGATGTTACTGATAGAATTAATTTAACTCCAGTTGCTTTGATGGAGGGAGGAGCATTGGCAAAAACTATTTTCGCTCATGAACCCACAAAACCAGATTATAGGTGTCTCTCTTCTTCGTCTAAGTATTCATCTGATGACTTAAAAGTTTGATAAAAACTGTCAAAGATGCACATTTGTCCATTTATTTTCGACTACAATTGGTACAATGTGCTTTAAGATCGGTGGTTCTACCATGTCAAATGCATAAGCTCTTACAGCTGAATTTTAATTGGTTTAAAAAGAAACATCTATAACTTTTATCTGATCTGGGTGTTCTCTTCTCCCAAATAGGAATGTACCAGCTGCGGTATTTTCCCAACCGCCTATTGGACAAGTTGGTCTAATGGAAGAACAGGTATAGTAACTAGAGCTTGTGGGTTGACAATTAACTATTATGATTAATGATTTGATTTTGTTTTCCCAGGCCATCAAAGAGTTTGGTGACGTTGATGTTTATACAGCAAATTTTAGGCCCTTAAAGGCTACTATTTCTGGTCTTCCAGATCGGGTTTTCATGAAACTTATAGTCTGTGCAAAGACAAGCAAAGTTCTGGGCTTGCATATGTGTGGAGATGATGCACCAGAAATTGTACAGGTGGCTATTTCTCTTATTTCTTTGGTGCAAAGTTCTCAGATTGATTATAGGATATACATGGGTAATGTATTTTTGTCATCATGAAACTTCCAGGGATTTGCGATTGCAGTCAAAGCTGGGTTGACCAAAGCGGACTTTGATTCCACTGTGGGAATCCACCCTACATCAGCAGAGGAGTTTGTCACCATGCGTACCCCTACAAGGAAGGTTCGAAGCAGTCCATCTGAGGTTTGTAATTCACCTGAGATTGCCGTGCATTCATCCTTGTAATTCTTTTGTTATAGTATATGTGAAGAAACGACTTTCACTTCTCCGTCTCTCACTCCCAATAAAACTAAATTCTTGAAACGAGACAAATTGTATCCACCAGTATGCTAGTAATTAGGACAGTACCTCGATTGAGCTGGATATGTCCCTCTAATGAGGCAAATGATCAACCTTTAATCCTTTCTTCTTCTTCTTCCAAGTTCCAAATGAGATTGATTTTTAACAATATTACTTCATCCTCTGGAAACGTAAGTAGAATTTTGATGTTTTAATTTTGTCTCATGCTCTTTTTTGCCACTCAGTAGACTATGCATTTTGTTATTTTTTCAGGGAAAGGCAGAGCACGATATTAAAGCTGCAGCTGGAGTTTGATGTGCTCCAATAAAGGCTCAATTTGTTGAATGACATAAAATACATGTGGGTAAGAAAGGGTTCCTTCTTGAATGCACCTAAAGTATAACAGACAAAAAGGATACTGTTAGCCTCCGCCCTCTTATTGCCATGTGCCATGTAATCAAGTTTGACAGAAATGACTGCTCCCTCTGTCTCTCACTATAAGGAGGAACATGCAGACCACTACACGATCACATTAATTAGTGTTCCTTTTTGTCTGACATTCTTAGCTATATTCAATTAGCCCAAGTCTGAACTGAGATCACAGTTTAGAAATTTTGGTTTTGTGATTAATGTTCATTATGGAAAATATCTATAACATAATTCCAAAGAGAGGACCAAAAACCCTGTCTGGAATGATTTGTCATGGACAATGCAGATTTCATGTCATGGGGCCATATTAGATCCAATACGACACAAATTTACTGACATTAGCCCTACATAATATGATCTGTCAGATTGTGAATAATTAAATAAAATGTGTCTTAGATTGAGAACTCTTGGTATTGTTGTTCTGTAACATTAGTAGGTTTACCTATGGATTAAGCGTGAAGCAAGCAGACTTCAAGTTTCTAATGGCTAACAGATCTGCAAATGCCGAGCTAAAAAGCCTGAGATATTTGAAGTGGTAGATGGAGGAATTTACTCCTCTGGTAATTTTCCAGTTTATAGTGTTGCAGCATAGATAATGGAATAATGAGGATAGAGATAACAATGTTCAGAGGGCGCAGAGATCAATTATAATGCATCTAAGTATTCAAGTTTTTGGTTTTCTTTTTTCCCTTAAATCTAGGTGATTGGTGGTGTCCAAAATGATTGCATCATTCCTAATTTAGACTAGCAACTTGATTGCCCTCACTGTCAATGTTGACCCAACTATGCTCTGGACTAGATCAAAGTTAGGAAGGTGTCATTGAGCTGTAGCAAGTATTTGGAATTGATAACGTGGTGTTAAAGTTTGGATTGTTCGTTCTATTGACTGTTGGCGTCATTGTGACGAAAAAATTCACACCTGTAAACCCGGTGTGTGAATTTCTTATATTCCAGTCTTCCTCAGCCAATTCAGATATAGCATCTTTTTCCTTAACCAATATGTTGTACATTTCTCAAGTGCTCCCTGTTCATTATTGTGCAAACTATAACTTTGCAGGTACAACTTTGCAAGAGGTTTTGGACTGATGGGAGCATATGGAACTTCAGTTGTGGACTCACAACAAGCAAAAAGCTTTCTCGAACAACCGAGTCACTGATACTTGTTGGAACCAGGGCTAACTTCACTGCTTGAAAAGGGCTTGAAAGGTGCTTGTGAGGATGCTATATGTATTCGTCCACTTTCTTGCATCTTGTCAACAGTATTGGCTTTGATAAAAGTAATAGTGATTTAATAGTTTTGTCCAACTTTCTCTTAGGGAAGTCCAGAGAGAAGTTATTATTAATATCCTGTTGATGTTTTTCTCTATTTTATATTATACTTTCCTTTTGGGGGTGGGGACACAATCAGGTGGTGTAATTATAATATTGCTTATTATATATTGTTTCTGTGTAACTATAACATTATTTGATATTCTGCAATAATATCAGTTATGCAGATTGCTCATGGCGTTTATATACAATAAAGCAGCTAGGGGAAATATTGATCATTGGTCAGCTTACACATCTTTCATTACTTGTTGGCATTTGATATTGTAAAGATTTTACTTATACACACTGAACAGCCTGTCTCGGATCGGTAAATGAATGATGACATCGCAGGTTTAAGTTTGGAAACCAAGCTATTGTCATGTCATAAATCTAGCTCAACATCGGTAATTTGGCGCAGAATGAGAACAGTGATATATTTCTCATTTGCAACACATCACCATGTATCTGCGGTAGTGATGGCAAAATGATTAAAAGAAAATAGTTAATCACCTAAAATATCCATTAAAAATAAGCTGGATAATGAACTTTTTAAAAACTGGTCAAATATGGATAAGAACCATATTATTCATTTAGAAAATGGATAACCAATTGATAACTTCTCAAATTTGGGGTTCCTCAAGTTTGGGAGATTAGGAATTCTTCCAAAATTATATTCAAAAAGTCATGGATAATATGATTCCGCCAGTTAACCTGTTTTTTATCCGTATTAAATATGGGTCGGGTAAGATAATTTATTCGTTTTTTCATTATCCGCTTTCGATCCGTCCCATATCCGACCCGCCTCGCCCGCTTGCCACACGCAGTGATCTTTCAAGGACTCGCATCTTTATATCAATTTGAGCTCCCTTCCACGTTATTGGCTAGCTTTTCTGTGGCCTATCTAAAATTTAAATGTTGTGTATTCTGAATAAGAGCGAGTTTTTCAAAGTATATTTAATTTTATTTTGCACATAGAGTTCGACCTTAAAATACTGTTACTAGATTCTGTTGAAGCCACAAATTTATGATTGAATCCGCCACCAAAACTTGCTCCATGTTATCCGTCCATATAAAGACAAATCAACTGTCAACGTTCCCTAATTAATCATACATGTGCTTTGTACACAGTTTTCTAATACCTAGACATCTATGGAAAAAAAATTTGTTTTACATAATTGACTCAGCTTTGGTAGTTGGAAGAGATGTGTTTAATTATTGTTAGAAAGAACCAGGCTGTCTGCTTAAACAGTCATTTACTCGGTGGTTGTGATCTTGATTCTTGATATATTTTCTTTTCACTTTCTTGCAACTTGCGAGCAACATTGCTTTTGATAGAGGTAAATACTTTGAACAGACGTGTCCACGTGTTGTCTTAAGGAAGTCAGAAAAGGGATTAGCTTTTAATTGGTATGTTTTAGCTGCTCATTTGAGGAGTTAAACTTTGGTCATGGGTGGTGTAAGTATGACATCGCTTTTAGATAGTGTCTGTGTAATTTATAAATTATTATTAACATTTGTTGATATACTTCACCAATGCCTATGTCCCTTCCCTTTTGGTAGCACGAATTTCTTCCCGCGAAATCATGATTTCAAATTTATGGATTCAGAATTTTAGTCTTTTTAAATTATTTAATTTTAAACTAATAATAATTTATATATATTAAATATTTTTTTAAAGAAAAATATATAATTTAGACCAAAATCCATGATGTCTGTCCACATAAAGCCAAATCAAGAGTCTACTGCAGGTTCCTTAGGCAAATTATTATCTACTCAGGATATAAAGACAGCTTCGTCTCTTTTCTTATTATTATTATTATCATAAATTCACACTATGGATTCGTATGAGTTGGTAAGTATGATTTGTCAAGAGACTGCAAAAACAAGACGATAATCGTGCCGATTAAACAAATGGATGACTAATCTAATTTTCTTATTATAAAAAAGGTGTTGGTGCCAGAGCACTTGCCTTTGTTTTATAACTTTCCAGTTTTGTTGGTGCCTTCGTCTAAACTCAAATAGTTACAGATCATAAGCTGTTGACTTCATTAATCTTTTTTTTTGGTTAATGACATCATTACTCATAACTAACTTAACTATGATAAATGCCCAACTATATTCTGTTATTTACAATACAAGCTTATTAAGATGATCTCATCTCAATCTCGTATCCGATTCTGATTCTAGATAGGCTTTAACTCCTTTCAGATGTTTGAATACTTCGATTCAAGTTTTGTAATTTTCATATTATGTGCTATTATGTTTTAAAAGGCTTTTTTGAGATTCGTTCATGGGTCGGGCACCATCAAAACGCCATGAGACTCACGTGTGGGGCTTAGTTCCATAAGATTACGCCCTAAGCGCCTGACTGTACGACTTGAATACACTTAACGCTCAATGCTCGGGGGTCACCCATATTTTTTACACAAATTATGTGTTGAATTCCCTAATTAGTTTTGTTAGCCCTCATAATTCTACAATAAATGAATGATAAAAGTTCTATTCATCCGTAGAAATATAAAAATTGAGAGTAACTCAAATAACGAACTATAATATTATTCCATATATTATTAAATTGAACATCGTGAGGTTGAATTTCATTTGAACATTTTTTTTTGAAAAATAGATAGCTAAAATTTGTATCTTCACTTGCTATTGACCTTCATTCATATTTTAGTTTTATGTCTCTCAAATTTGAAAGTAATTTTATATTTAACCGTGAAGGAATAATATTTTAAATTACAGTATTGATGAAATTTATTAATTATTTTACTTTTAGGAAGGTAAAATGTGTAGTTTGATAATAGTTTTTAAGAAATTATAATTTTTAATTATTTAAAAGTTAAGTGCGGTTGATTTGTATCTCATAACTTTAACACTATTATATTATTTATATTTGTAAAAACATGCTAGATACTTTATTTTCTATGAGTTTCTTTAATCCTTGATATATTAATTTTAATGTATTTTTTTATACTTTTTGTGTTATTATTTTATTTTGTTAATTTATAAATTAAAATTTTGAAAGATCCATGGGGCTTACGCCCCTTGCCTCAGAGCTTTCGCCTTGCCCCGTATTAAATAATTAAAACACCCCGGTTTATGCCCCTACCCTTTTAAACACTGATGTGCTATAAGATATGCCAAGTTTTGTTTGGTAATAGTTACTTATGTTGTAAAGAATCGCTAATTAAGTAAAAACTAGAAAAGTTACGATTACTCATCTTTGACTATATCTTTTTTTTTTTGGGAAATGAAATGTTTTGCCTCTTTTATATTTTTAACGTATTAAAAGCCAAGAACATCTTAATGAATACTTTTTTCCCTTCTTTTTTAACGTTGAATAGAGACATTTGTGTCGGGTTTTTTTTGGTTCAAAATTGAGGTGAATGGGAAATGAAAGGAAAAATAAAATTTTGATTTTAGATCTTTTACAAAGGAACATTGTCCCGTATTGGAGGAAGAAAGCTTATTTGTTGAGTGTGTGTATGTGTGTGTGTGTGTGTGTGTGTGTGTGTATATATATATAATTATACTTTTTCTAGCTCTTAAAGAATTGAGAAGAAGACAAATATATATATATATATATATATATATATATATAATTACACTTTTTCTAGCTCTTAAAGAGTTGAGAAGAAGACAAGTATATATATATATATATATATATATATATATATATATATATATATATAATTACACTTTTTCTAGCTCTTAAAGAGTTGAGAAGAAGACAAGTATATATATATATATATAATTACACTTTTTCTAGCTCTTAAAGAGTTGAGAAGAAGGCAAGCCTCGCGCAATCGTCGTCGCTCACTCGCTCGGCTTCGGCTTCATGATTTGATCGATTAATATTTTGGAAATTCATTTGTTAAATATTAATATTTACGTAGTAGCCGTTTTACACGAACAATCATCTAGAAGAGTTGCACCTCTTCGTTTGAACCCAACATGCTCCTCTCTCTCTCTCTCTCTCTCTCTCTCTCTCTCTCTCTCTCTCTCTCTCTCTCTCTCTCTCTTATTTCGTATCTTCTAGAATGTTCAGTTCTGCCATAGCTGAAACTTTTCAACGTGGTATCAGAACTCGACGCTCGATTTTCTTAAACTATGTTGTGATAGAACTTGAGTAATTCAATTTTATCAGAGTTCCTCATTTATATCGATTGATCGAGATGATTTTCAACACAGAAGTCTTCTCGCTCAACCTAGGGTTTGGGAATTTCGATTATCTGGTTGAACCACGGGCAGATCGTGTGTAATTTCGTGTGAGACTAATCAATTTGTGAAGTTTTTGAAGTAATTTTTACTGGGGAAATGTTGATTAATGAAGAGGTTATTGATTCTCTATTCGTTGCTTCAATGTCTACTTCTACTACTGAGTTGGTTGACCACAATCACCCTCTTTACATCCATATTCTGATACTCAATGTTATGTGCTCATCTCTATTCAACTTCAAGGTTCAGAAAACTATTCTATTTGGAGTAGATCTATGAAAATTGTATTGCATGGTAAAAATAAACTAGGTTTTGTCTTAGGCACTTGTCGAAAAAACATATATAATCCTAGTTTACATGAATTGTGGGATAGGTGTAATGTTATTGTCCTCACTTGAATAATGAACACAATCTCACCAAGTTTAATTAGTTATGTGATCTATGCCTCTGATGCACACACAGTGTGGGATGATCTTAAAGAGAGAATTGACAAAAATAATGCAACTAGAGTATGTTATTTGCACAAGGAAATTACCACATTGACTCGAGGAATATCCTCAGTGTCTATGTATTACTCTAGACTGAGAGAACTTTGGGATGAATATGAGACATTATCTCCACCATCTACTTGTGGTTGTGCTGAATCAAGGAAACATATAGAACACCATCACGTACATAAACTATATCAGTTCCTCACAAGTCTGAATGAATCTTATGGGAATGTAAAGAATCGGGTTCTCATGACTCGACCCTTGCATAATCTGAACCAAGCTTATGCTATGATAGTCAATGTAAAAAGTTAGAGAATTGGTGGAAAAGGTATATATGTTGAAAGTAATGAAGCTGCTATGATGAGCAATAAGGAGTACACTGGTGATTACAATGGTGGAGGACAGCCTAATATTAGTTCTCATGGAGGTTATAAACCTAGAAACTCATTTGGTAAGGCTGAAGTTTGGTGTGATTAATGCAAATATAAGGGTCATTCTAGAGAAAAATATTTCAAGCTACATGGTTATCCTTCTGACTTTAAGAACAAGAGGAAAGGAGGAGATCCAAATGCTCAAGCTAATAGTTTGAACAGTTCTGGTATTCAAGCTGCAGAGTCACAAGGATAGTGATACTCCTCCTCTGGTGGACATCAGGTATCAACTACTCCAGCACACTTTTTTACTCAAGAGCAGTATCAACAAATTCTGCATCTGCTGAACAAGGACAAGGAAGCTGAACCTGTAGCCAATGCAGTGACTGTAGGGTCAACAGGTATTGTACATGAATTTATGACAAGTTTGGTGAATACTAGATAATAGACATGGGTGCTACAAACCATATGGTTCATAGTTTGAATTTGCTAGAGAAGTATGGAGAGATACCACAAAATTTTAGGAGTAAAGTTCATTTACCAATTGGAGAATAAATGTCTATTACTCACACTGGTATATGTTCCTTTTTCAAGGATAAGAAAGTTCAAAACATTCTTTACATTTCATAATTAAGATATAATTTTCTCTCAGTGTCCAAATTCACAAAGGAATTGAGACGTCTGGCAATATTTTACCCTGACTTCTGTGTCTTTCAGGAACTCCCAAGTAGGAAGATATGTATTGGGGATTGGTAAGGAGGAGCTTGGCTTGTACATCCTCAAGGCAGATGACAGAAAAGCATTCAGTCAACAAGTTCCTTTTCGACCGATGTCTCATTCTACTTCAACTGTAAATACCATCTCAGGTGATATCAATAAATGTAATAATCTAGCAGGCAATAAGCTTTGTGCTATATCCTCCTTGTGGCATCAAAGATTAGGTCATGCTCCTTTAAAGGTCTTGAGGTCTATGAATAATTTGTACAGTGTGCAGTTAAAACAACATCATTGTACTGTGTGTTCTATAGCCAAGCAATCAAGACTATCTTTCCATGTTAGCTCTTCTTGTTCTAAATCTATATTTGACATTATGCATGGTGATGTGTGGTGATCTTATAGAGTGAATACGCATGATAGCAAGAGATATTTTTAACCTTGGTATATTACTATTCTAGATATACCTAGTCATTACTGTTGCATTCTAAATCAGATACTATTGAAGTGTTGAAAAACTTTGTAGCAATGACTTCCACCACACAGTTTGACAGTAGATTCAAATGCTTAAGAACAAACAATGGAACAAAAAATTTTAATGAACAAGTGAAGACCTTATTGAAAAATCAAGGCATCCTACATCAGAGCTCTTGTACATATACCCCTCAACAGAATGGGATTGTCGAAAGGAAACATAGATCTATCCTAGACATGGTTAGGGCACTCAGATTTCAAGCAGGGCTACCTTTAAGGTTCTGGGGGGTGTGTGTATCTATTGCAACATATCTTCTGAACAGGTTGCCTATTGTTCTACTGCAAGGCAAATCTCCTTTTGAGAAGCTCTTCCAAAGAATTCCATCTCTGCAACATCTTAGGGTATTTGGAAGTCTTTGTTATGCCACTAATGTGAAGAAAGGAGATAAGTTTTGTCCCAGAGCAATCCTACTTGTTCACATGGGATATTCATCATCTTAGAAGGGTTGTGTCCTCTATGACTTATGTTCCAAAGGATTCTTTGTCAGCAGAGATACTGTGTTCAAGGAGGAGGTGTTCCCATTCAAGCATATATCCTCTGGCATATCTCCCCTATTTCCTATCCTAGAATTTGTAGAACAACTTGCTCATCCAGTTGTCTCTCTTAGTGCTTCTTCCTTACCTGTTGTACCTCCAAGTCTAAACAATACTGACAATGTTGGTACTCCCTCTCCTACTGCTTCAATTCCTCTCACTCATGGCCAGTCTCAGTTGTCATTACCTGCTTCTCCTCATGTATCATTCTATGAGCCATTTGCTCCTTCTACAGTACTCAGAAGGTCTTCTAGACTCACCAAACTAACTGTGCAGTTAGAAGACTATGTTGTGCCACCAAATAAGTTAGCTTGTCCTTATCCTATGTCCAATTATGTGACATATGATTACTTGACCCCTGCCTATAGATCTTCTACTACTGCATTCTTAGCCATTCTGGAACCCAGGTCCTCCTCAGAAGCCAGCAAGGATCCTAAGTGGGTTGAGGTTATGCAAGCTGAGATCACTACTCTTGAAGAGAACAACACATGGTCCATTGTTCTTCTTCCTCCTGGGAAGGTCCTTATAGGTTGCAAGTGGGTGTTCAAGGTAATGTACAAGTCCTCTCGTGAAGTAGAAAGATACAAGGTCATATTGGTGGCTAAAAATTACAGCCAACAGGAAGGCCTGGATTATACAGAAACCTTCTCTCCAGTGGCCAAAATGGCCATTGTGAGAGTTGTGGTTGCCTTGGCTACTGCTTCTTGTTGGTATGTGTTTTAGATGGATGTTCACAATACTTTTCTTCAGGGAGACTTACTAGAAGAAGTGTACATGCATGTTCCTGATGGATTTTCAAGCCAGAGTGAGTGTCAGCATGTGTGCAAGCTACATAAATCATTGTATGGATTGAAACATGCTCCTAGGCAATGGAATCTAAAATTGACTGAAGCTTTGGTGGATATCGGATTTGTTCAAAGTCACTATGATTATTCTCTCTTCACACAGAAGGTAGACTTAGAGCTAGTATTCATTCTAGTGTATGTGGATGACCTCCTAGTAATTGGAAGTAGTCTAGCCTTGATCAAATAAGTCAGGAAATATCTGCAAGAGAGGTTCAAGATGAAAGATCTTGGGGAACTCAAATACTTCCTAGGCAGTGAGTTCTCCAGATCTGAGGAAGGCATAGATATGTGTTAAAGAAAATATGCCCTAGAACCAGTGTCTGAGCTAGGTCTAGCAGGTGGAAAGCCAGCAGCTATACCTTTAGAGTTCAACCATAAGCTCATATCCATTGAATTTGATAATCAAGTACCAAATGATAGTACTACAGTAGATAAGGATCTTAAAGACAAAAGAGGCTATCAAAGTCTAGTTGGCAGATTGTTGTACTTGAACATGAAAAGGCCTGACATTGCCTTTGTTGTTCAAGTACTCATTCAGTATATGCATGCACCTAAGATGTCTCACATAGAGGATGCTTTCATAGTAGTAAGATATATTAAAATTGCTCATGGACTTGGATCGTTTATGCCTGCAAGCATTTGTCTGCATATTGTAACTCTGATTGGGGAGCATGTGTGGAGACCAGGAGGTTAGTAACAGGCTATGCAGTGAATTTGGTAAAGCACTAATATCATGGAAGTCTAAAAAACGGGGAACTATATCCAGAAGTTCTGCTGAAGCTGAATTTCGTACTGTTGCAGAGATAAAGTGGTTGGTTGGATTATTTGAGGAGTTGGGAGTATCAGTTGAGTTTCCAGTTCAACTTCACTGTGATAGCAAAGCTGCAATTCAAATTGCAGCTCATCCTATTTTCCATGAAAAAACCAAACACATAGACATAGACTGTCACTTTGTAAGGGAAAAGATTGTACAAGGCTTGATCCAAACACAACATATCAGGACAACAAAGCAGCTGGCAGATCTGCTAACTAAGAGTCTTTGCAAACCACAACATGAATACTTACTAAGTAAGCTGGGAATGAAAGATGTATTTCATCCCTCAGCTTGAGGGGGAGTGTTGAGGATAGTGGAACCCAGCTATTTATTAATTAAAGAGTAATTAGTTATAAGTACCTAGAGTTAGTCGGATGTACAATATAAATAGAGTAGTCTACTATCAGTTGTATTACCACTATTCATTTTCTTCTTTGAAGCTAATAACAGAAGCAACTTCTCCTCATTCTCTCTCTCTCTCTTTCATTTCGTATCTTCTAGAATGTTCGGTTCTGCCATAGCTGAAGCTTCTCAACAGATTTACAGTTTCTGATTGATCGAAAGCATAAAGTACCGTCTGTGCGGGTAGCTCATGACTAGAGGCAGATTCATTTTTTAAGTTTATGAGTTCTAAAATCTAAAAAAGACAGCTTAATTACTGTGTTTCGGATAATTTATTTATATATATTTAGTGAATTTCTAAATACAAATACAAAAAAACGATGGTACATCACATATTCACATTGTATATTTTGCATATATTTCTAAATTTTCCTGGCCCTTTGTCAACATCCAATATATCTAGTGACGTACTTCTTCTAAGTTTTATTTTTCCCTTCATTATATTATCAAGAAGATGAAAGGCCTAAATGTTTAAGGTGATGATGAATATCTGGAGGGTGATCATCAAGTACTCTGGGACGTTCAGGTTGAATCCAACGGCCATCTTTGTCTCTAATCATGCCTTTGTTTTCATCCTGTCTCCAATTTGGTGGAACACAGTAATGATCTTTCAAGAAATCGCATGCTTTGTTTACTAATGCTATATCCCTTCCCTTTGCTAGCACGAACCTTCTTCCTTTCCCATGATATCTGTCCACACATAAATCCAAATCAACAGTCAGTCAATCTCCCCTAATAATAAGCAGTACTACTAACCTATTTTACTTAGCCGGGTTTTTAAGCAAATTATTTTACTTGTGTACACTTATAGAGTAAATAATTTTATGTTGTCCATGTATCTAACGAGCTATAGTACTGTTATTAATGTCATTCTTTCAAGATTACTATAAACAGTTTCTTGTTATTTTAAGTTATTTTAACTCGATAATAAAAATATTATACGCCGTTAATTATCTGATTATCGATTAGCCTTTATTATAAAAATTTACCTACTATTTTATATGTGACATGAAAAATAATTAAAGTATTATATAGAAGTTAAACTATTTAATCACTATGAGCGGGAGGACTTTGTTTTCTTAAAAAAAAAAAAAAAAATTATCAGAGTTTCTCACAGTGTGGATTCATGTGATCAGTAAGATCTGTCAAGAAGGGCAAAACAAGATAATTATGCCGATTAAACAATTATGAATTAGTAATGACTCGTCTTTCCTAATTAATAAAAATATGTGATGGTGCCCGAGCACTTTCCTTTTTTTTATCAATTTCCTTTTTTAAGTCTTCGTCTATGCATCTTCTCAAATCTCAATCAATATGCTGAACTGTAAATAATTACAAATTCCCACCTGTCTACCTCACAACTACCTTTACTATATAAAGTTTGATTGATAAATACCCTATTATATATATTTTCTGTTATGGACAAGATTTTAACATGATCTCATCTCCATTAATAATTCGTACAAGAAATCTCATTCTAGCTATGCTTAAAGTACTCCTTTCGGACGTGATCTTATTTTTTATTGACTGAAGCTTTTGTATGTCCACCGCAACTCAGATTAGTTAATAATGGATCGAGTAGGTAATTTTGGAATTTTTTATTTGTCCAAAACTTTTGATTAGCTCTTGGAATTATGGATTGTATTGTATACCATTTCAAATAGCAGACTTTTCAATCATTTTTGCTCGTACTAATGCATTAAAATTTGCAAGAAAAAAGAGTTGGAGCTCCATAGATTTAGCTCGCACGATTCAGAAATTAGAAACTTACTCCGTTTCTTGTTTGGTGCTAACTCAACTTAAGCTATGGCTCCAACGGATTATGCATCCTCTTATTTCAAATTAAACAATCACGTATTACTTTAATGCGATCAGAAAACATGTACTTATATACCTAGAAGCTAGAATTAAACTTTCAATGAACTAATTCATTGTGTAATTTTTTTTATACCTTCGTGTGATTAATTTAAAGTCTTTTATAATCATCGGTGTAACCCATATTTTCCATTTACCGCCAAATATCTCTATAACAATCGTGTTTGTTCCGATATTGTTTTGATGCTACAGTGAAGTATTGCTACAGAGGACATATATTATAACATAACATAAAATATCGGTTCCGAAATTTTTTAATTTTATAGTGATTGACTGTTATATAGGAATGTTGTTATAGAGATCTAACACTACATTGTTGGACGCTTGGACACAAATTCTTGAATTGTCAATTATGTGCATTAAAAGAGTAAAACTTTCAAAAAGAAGAAGACTAACCCGTCAAGCAAGTGCAAATGAGCCTCCAAGTTATGAGCACAAACAAGATCATTAGTTGGTTTCAAGAAAGGTGAATTCTTGTGATCTAATGCCAACTCAACTCCAACGTGCGAATAACTCCACGGCAACCCTTCACAAATCTTCTTAACCATAGACGGAGAATGCTCATTAAACACTAACCCAGGGGACTTTGGAACAATGTCATGAACATTCACAACTCTCAGAACTTTCACACCCAACTTTTCAAGTCTTTCTTTAAACCTTGCATTTCCCACTCTTGGCCCTGCAAAGGAAAATACACCAATAGGCACAGTCCTAGTATCTGCCCTTATATTTAAACCCGTTTCCACAATATCATACGCACTCAATATTGCCAATGCACTGCCTAAACTGTGTCCAGTGACTGTT
This sequence comes from Nicotiana tabacum, assembly GCF_000715075.1. Taxonomy (NCBI): domain Eukaryota; kingdom Viridiplantae; phylum Streptophyta; class Magnoliopsida; order Solanales; family Solanaceae; genus Nicotiana; species Nicotiana tabacum. Next base: position 54,687,647 of record NC_134098.1, read on the forward strand.
ATGCTCATTTCCTCATTTGGGTACTTTTCTACTAATCTTTTCACCTCGGTTAGTATCTGTTCTCTTGCTGAGAACTTGCAGTACCTACAGAGTAGGTAGCATATAATTAATGAGTTTAACTAAACCAACTTTTTTTTACAGTGAACTTGTTTAGATATACATGTAAAAAAAATTACTAGAGCTCAATTAAACAAATACATTAAATTTCTAAATCCTATATTTAAATAGTGTAATGGGTTCAACTAAATTAATGTTTTCAACAAGGAACTAGAGATAGTTAAAAAATCAGTGAAATTTCAACAAATAAATAGCTATGAATGGATAAGTTTAAAAGTATAATGGGTTCACTATTGAAAAACTAAATGTTTAACCTATCAAATTTAAGTTTTAGATGTTACCTGCAATTCTCGTCTTTGTCAGTGTAGAGATCAAGAAACCCAGATTCGACCTTGACATTAGGATCAGGACAAGGTATTTTGTCTGAAGAAATCGGACGGAGAAAGTCCATTAAATCAGCAATCCACTCCAAACGAGTCACAGTCCCTCTCCATGCAATTGTTATGTCACGGCGGCCTAAGCGTTTTGAAGTTTCGTCATTTGAAACAGCAACATAACCAATCCAATTCGCGTTTTTGCTCCATACCTATTTAGACATAATATAATAAATTAATTATAAGTATAACTTCTTAACAATTTAAATTTTTTAATGAGACGACCACCAACAATACCTTAGGCCAACGAGATTGTTTGAAGAAATTTGGCAAGTTAATATTTGAAGTTGCATATAGATAACGTGTGATATCGTAGCCATAGTTGGCCATGTCTAGGCCGTCAAAAAACTTGTGCCGTGGAAATTTGCAGCTCCCACAGTACTTAGAATATGGATCAAAATCGAAAGCATCGTAGCAAGCTTGAGCCATTTCTCCATATCGAATTAACTCATTTCTTAAAAGTGGATCCAGTGGATCAAGCATGCCTACCCAATCATCTTTGCCAAAAATTTCTAGCCATCGATCTGCTAGTAATTCTGGTTCTTGAATTTTTATTGTTGTTGTGCTAGTATTTTCACCAACTTCTAATTCATCCACCATATTATTGTCCCTTTCCTTTTCGAGCTCATTGATGATAGATGTGAGAGATCGACTACTTTTAGAAGACAAGGAGGGTGTTCTTGTTGACAATTTGACTATATTTGGAAACTTTTGGCTAGGGAAAAAAGAAGAATAAGGCAATGAATCGGGTCTAAAACTTGTACCTTCGTGCTGATGGCGTGTACTTGTTTGGAATGTAAGAATTGAGTTAGTAAGAGAAGCCATTGAAATGTTAAAGCTTTTTCTTCTTTGGAAGATGAAACAGAATAGTTGAGATCAATGATAAGGCTGAGGGGTAATATAATGATATTCTTCACGTTTCATCATTCAAGAAAAAATGAAAGTTGATATAATAAGGTCCACCGGGTTATTAAAAAAATTATTTTGTTGATGTGTTGAAAAATGAAGTGAGCATGTTTCACATGGGCCTTATAATCTTGAATAAGAGCTTTGGAGGTTGACCTACGATGAATTCTCAAGTCTCAAGAAGCTTCCAAATAATGATCTTCGATTTTCTTTTTTTAATTAACTTTGATGCGTGTGAAGCTATTATTTGATTTTGGTTTCCACATTTCAAGAGAACCTCCAAATATAATTTTGGTTGAAATTAAGCTACTTCCTTTCACATATGACATGTCACCCGATGTTAATATTAAATGAATAAAATACATAATATGTGCTATGTTGTTACTTGAGCTTTATTACTTAGCTATAGTCATTTAAGAAATACTTTAACACAATATTAAAAATCTTTTCATACTCATTTACTTATTTCATATATTCTCGACATAAATATAGTAGCATCACATACCCACTTGTAAAAGTATGCAAAATAAATAAAACTTAGCTATTAAAATAAAACACCTCCAAATTCATTACAAGAATTCAAAACCGAGAATTGAAAAATAAAAGAAAAAACAAGTCAATCCCGTTCCAATTTGTAACTAGAACTCCTTATGAACTTGACTTAATCAAATTTAATGTACGTAAGAATCAAATATTTTTGTTCGTAGCAACAAATTCGCCCTTGCTTAAAGGCCCACCCAAAGCATTAATGACTGAGCAAAAAGGTAAGGATGGACATATGGTTCTGGTTGTTAATATTGTTTACGTCTCTCCTTGCATTGCAAGTTGCAACCACACAAGAATCGGTTACTCTAGTGGTGAGCACTCTCTACTTCCAACTAATAGATTGTGAGTTCGAGTCATCCCAAGAACAAGGTGGGGAGCTCTTGGACGGAGGAAATAAAAAAAAAGTTGCAACTGAAAAAAGAAAATAGAGTAGTCTTGGGTATGAAGAAAATATTTTCTATGAAAAATGAGTGGTTTTATCACTTATTTTTCCTTGTTTGGTTGGTGAGTGAAAAACTTTTTGCGAAAAATATTTTCTAGTATTTGGTTAGAAAGCAGAAAATATATTTTTATGCTACTCTCCTCACCCCTTTCCCCCAAGTCCCCATGTTCCCTTGCTCCCCCCCCCCCCCCCCTCCCAAATACCCAACATTTTCAGGACTCGATTTTCTTCAAAAAATTTAATTATTCTTCTAAAAATTAACACAAGCCCAAAGGAACTAATGTGTTGCTTTACTTTTTTACACAAAAATAACGTTAAAATTTGTGCTCCACACCTAAAGAGAAAATACTCTTTTTTTGGTTGAAAAAGAAAGTACTATTTTTACAACATGAAAATAAAGTACTCATTTTATTAAAATAAAAGAAAATACTCATTTTGTTGAAATAAAAAAAATATTTTTTTTACATTATGAAAAGAAAATATTTTTTTGTTGAAATGAAGGAAAATACTTTTTCAATGAAAAGAAAGGACTTTTTTTGTTGAAATAAAAAAATACTTTTTTATATCATGTAAAAACAAATATTCATTTGTTGAAATACAAAAAAAAACTATCTATAATATGAAAAGAAAGTATTACAACAACAACAACAACAACAACAACAACAACAACAACAACAACCCAGTAAAATTTTAAAAGTGGGGTTTGGGGAGGGTAGAGTGTACGCAGACCTTACCCCTACCCCAAGAGGTAGAGAGGTTGTTTCTGATAGACCCTCGGCTCAAGCAGACGAAAAAGACAATATATCAGTACCAACAGCATAAGGCATAAAAATAATAATACCAGAAAATAGATAAAAAACAATAACAGTAGCACGTAAGAAAGGCCAGGTACTATGAAAAGTGAAAGAGAAATGTGGACACAACAATAACCACTAGCACTCTAGGACACAACCCTGTCAGACTAGCATCTCACCCGGTGCGGAGTAGCAAAGAGCTCCGCTACCCCCTATCCTACAACCCTAATGCTAGACCTTCACACTTTCCTATCAAGGGTCATGTTTTTGAAAATCTGAAGCCTTGTCATGTCCTGCCTGATTACCTCTCCCCAATACTTCTTGGGCCGCCCTCTACCTCTTCTTATACTTGTCAAAGTCAACCGCTCATATCTTCTTACTGGGGCGTTTGGACTTCTCATCCGCACGTGTCCGAATCATCTGAACCATCTGACCTTAATAATATTTTATTTAGGTTGGGGGTGGGATAGGGTGAAAAACAAATCGTTAAGGCTGATTATACACCCCCTATTATCTATATTTCTACTGGGAGTCTGGGACCACATCGATTCTTCATAATTCATGTGTTAAATGACAAGATCATCATTCATCGCTACTTACATATCTCATAAACTCGGTGTTTCATGATTTGTTTAACATTAATGATGTTGAGTTTCACTCTTATTGTGACAAAATTACACAGCAGATCTAATTGTTTATTATGCGCCCACTCGCTAGCTTACGCGTTGCCAACATTTTACAAAAGAATTATCCTCATATTATTTGTCGTTTTTACGTGACAATCCGTCATTTCCACATGTTCATATTAAGGGACATAATATAATTCTTATATGTAGTACTTATCACATCTTAACTACTTTCTTGTACCTATCTCGAGTAATTAACACACTCAATTATCTCATGAAAATGATGTAATATCTTTTGTTGTATTTCATATAATGTACAATAGAAATGAAACACCCGCCTCTAGAATTCATTGACCTTCACAAGCTTCTTCAATTAAAACCCTATTCTATAAGGGTACAATCAGATTTGCAGTGGTTGGAACTCTAATTTTATCGAGAAAAGAACTTTAACTTTATTTTCTGTAAACAAAGAGAAAAACTAATAGAACGACAGAGCACTGGGTAGATCGTGATTCATTATAATCTTTGCTGTATTACACGTAAATTTTGCTTTTAAAGAAATTTGATGAGTAAGATGCCAATTATGTTGTCAATATAGTTTAATTTGCAGCGGCCGCGAGTTTCACCTCTTACCAAAAAAAAAAATTGTGCCACTTTGTTAAGCAATATGTCATAAGTTTCCAATTCTTCGTTAAATTTCCTTGAATACCATGCGAATTACTCATATTTTCCATTCTAACTAGTTGAAAACTCGTATTATCATATATGTACGAGAGAAATCACTAGAAAAAAAAAAGATTTGTGTTGCTCCCAAACGCACACGGAAGTATACGCGGTCGACAAGTATAATATAGGATTGTAAGTCCAAATATCATACTCACAGAGACTTGTGATTAACTATCAACTAAATTAACCCAAACAATTAATCTATTCAAGCGAATCCTAAAATATGAATATTTAACTAAAACTAATCTAGAGTAACAAACTATGATTAAAGGAAACAAGTTGGCGAAAGTAGACACGAATTTAATGAGAGACAATATTTTAGAGTTATGGGTTGGCTAACAATCCCGTTGAGTCTTTCACTTAAATTGTTTAATTAATTTATCTGGTTTATTGATTGACAGGGTTAATAGTACTACTCACCTATTCAAGTTAACCTAATGACTATATTCCTATGGAATTAGGATTAACAAGAACGCATTAATAATTCATGTATAGTAACCAAGCAAGGCGATTAGGTATATCCTTATCCTAACGGCAAATCCGTTCCCGATGCACGAGTTCAAGATCTTTCTCTACTCAATCTTATATGCAATCTAAAATTCTCACTCCCGAGTTCAATGCTAGATTCGTAGATAGTATTCAATTGGTGATCAAGCAATCAAATAATTAAGCACAAGATTGAATAAATAAACCAATATGATAAAATAATAAGAACAATTCAAGCTTCAACCTATAACGTTCATGTAGCACCCAAAATGTTATAACTAATAAACTATGAGATTAAAGGAAGGGAAGAGAAGATAATACGAGTTGGGGGCTTCTTGGGTCGAAATAACCTTGTCCCGGACGAAGCAAGATACTTTCCCGTCACCCAGCACCCAGGGTAACGTGGGGCGCTAGGTTCTGGAAACTGGGCCACATGTAACGCCCTACGCTACATATGGCGCTACACTGTCCCAATTTTTCGTTTTGCTCCATTTTTGCTTCAACTCGTGCACTTTCGTCTCACATTACCTCTGGATGACTCCTATATATTAAAATAGCACGAATTAACATAAATTATTATATTACGCATCCGAAATTTATGAAACATGAGTAAAATATGAGGCAATATATATATAAATATATATATATATATATATATATATATATATATATATATATATATACTTTAAGCTAAATATCATCGCCCCACACTTAGACTCTTGCTATTTCAATATTTGGTGCATAGTGCATACTCTCATAGTGATATTATGCACAGAGAAGAACGTGACTTATTTACTCTTAGGTGAGACATCTTTTTACAATTGTTCTTTGTTATTTTTTATATAGATAGCAGACTCTTGCTATCAGAATCTCCTTCAATTGTATCAGAAACAAAACCCTTCAAAAGATCAATAGAAAAATTTTAACAGAAAACGAGGAACCCACTACAACGCTTTCTTAATAGCTGGGCCTGAAATATGCATAAGAGGTCGCTTCTATACAGGGCCTACTTAGTGGAGAATCCAATAAACATAAATTGACTTTCCACGGGTCCACTGTTAAATTTTTGTCCCCATTCAGAAAGATTTTGAAAAATAGCCCCGCACCGGAATTTTAAAGGAAAAATACCAACAATGTCCATTTATAAATAGCTTATTATAAAAATTGGCCAATTCATAAAATATAACTCATATTAACCAAATAGCTATTTATAAGCAAAAAAGGTCAATTTTTTGCTTTCTTATTTATGAGTGGGTATTATTAGAATAGATTGGATACATCTTAAGTAACTTGAATCTCAGTTTTGGGATGATTTGGTGGAGTTTTAAGGTCGTTTGAATTGAAAATTCGAAGTAAAAGATGAACATGAAAAAATAATAGGCGTATCACTTGTGTATCACATATGTATCATATTAGTATCAAATGTGTATCACATGTATATCCATGTATACATGCTGTGAGATACATGTGTCGTAGAAGAATTTTTTGAACTCGATTTTAACTACGAATTTTGATACCAAATCAGTCCAAATCACCTCCAATCTTCCTTAGATTTTATATATTGACTCATCTATATGTTTTAAATGAATCTCGACCATACCCATTGAAATAAAGTTCCTTTTTGCTTAAATTTTTGGAATCTTGTATATATTTTTTTTTGTATTTTATCACCTTTTTTATTACCTCATCTATGAAATTATCCTTATGTCTTGCATCTAATGTTGCTAATCATGCTTAAAATATGGAAGGAGATCTTTGTGTGTAATTCTTGGAGAGAAAGAACCTTATTTCTTTGGATTTTTAATTTTTACACGTGCTTGGCTAGTTTTAGCAAGTCTATGATTAATGGTTAGAGGTTGGTAAGTTAGGACTTTTTTGGGACATTTCTGTAAGATTCCCAATTTTAAAACACACTCAGCGGTATTTTGAAGCACTCTCTAGAATTCTAAAGTACGAGAAATTCTGATGAACATCATAAATTTTTAGCACCAAAATTTTGAAGCACCATAAATCATTATGAGCACCAGAATTTCAGCCATAATGCTGGAAAGTTTTGATGATTCGTCAGGATTTGTAGCAAAATCATGACGATTACTATAACTATTTTGTGCTAGTAAATTCTGGCAATTGAAAAAAAAATTGCCAAGCGAACTTGAAAATTTTGACATGGGCTTTTTTTCCTAACTTTTGTTATCAGAGTCGAAAAATCAATAGTTAACCAGTTTATTTTTTCTTTTTTTGATTGTGAGGAGGTTATGAGTGGGGAAAGGGGGAGGATAGAGTTGTCTGTAAGAATCAGAACCTTATTTTTTCGGAGGGGATTACAATTGTTAAGTATTATATTTTGGTCTCATTTAAAATCAAAAGAGTGCTTGTTTTGGTGTAATGGTTTATTGTGCTTTAGGGAACAAGTTAAAAAAACTCTTGGTACTATTAGTGTATAAAAGTTATTACCTAACTTCTAAATGGACCTTTGTGAGTTTCTAAATACCTTCTAGTTAATGAGTGCATATATAGGGTTTAATTTAGTTACATTTTGTGTGTTTACTAGTTATTTTTTGAGCAATTTTGGTGACGTTTTTATTATAAAACTCACTTTTTATTTTGTTGATGTGCGACAAGTTTTGAGCTTAAATGTTAGAAGAAAAAGATAAAGAGGTTCAAGGACATATATATATTCTTTCTGTTTTTGAATATGATGTTCTAGAGATCAAATAACGACAAATAATGAAGATTCAAGCGATAGATATTGGGATTTAGAGTTTGGAGCAATAGTTTCTCTCAAGAATCATATAATCCATCTTCAACAGATAATATATCCCAATCTACGAGGATTTTTATCATTATTATTCATGAAAAATAATAAACTTTGAGTTTAGTTTTCAGTGGTTTAAACGTCTCGTCGTTTTGACATTCTTAAACAAAGTTATGATTTTGTTACCGGAAACTACCAAGTCCACGCGCCCACCAGCGCGTCGGGTAGGGATGTGCATTTGGATCGGATATCCAAGAATCCAAACCAATCCACTCTATTCATATTTTGGAATTTTGTTTTTTCGAATTAGATATGGGTCTGGTTTTTAAAAGTTCGGATATTCGAATTGGATTTGGATTTGTATAATTTTAATCCAATACGATCCTAAATCTGAATTATATGGACATGTATAAATATTAGAATTACATTTTAGGGTTAAGTCTTCTCATTTCATCCGCATCTCTTCAGACTCTTATTTTCTTAGTTTATATCGAAGTCTCTCTCTGTAACCTCTCTTCAGATTGCTCTGTCTGCTTCTCTTAAGTCTTACCTCTGTGTTTCGCATTCTCTCCTTCCTATCGACGAATAACGACGCATTTCCCTTATTAGACATTTTTTTTGAAATTTCAGTTTATTTTATTTTGCTACGAAACTTTTGTTGTCTATTGCTATGAAAGATATTTGTTGCCTTTCCATTTAATAGAATGGTGAATAGCAGTAGCCTTAAAAAATATAGTAGCCGATTAGATTATTAGTAGCCTTAAGAAGGTGAACAATCCGATCCGAAAATCTGAAATATTTACCCGATCCAATTCAATTTAATTCGGATTCGATACGGATTGAATTTTATAAAATCCAAAATTCGAATTAACAATCTGAAATGTGCTAAATTCGATCTGATACGACCGATGGACAACCCTAGCATCGGGGGCTTCAGGTGCGTTGCAACGCACTGTGCTGACAAAATTCTTTTTTCATGGTCAATTTTGGAATTGCCTTTACTTACCCCTTGATCTATATAAGGCTTGAGCTCGTCCTAATCATGTTATCTAGAGTTTTACAACTGCACCAAAAGGTTTTTAACACTTTAGATTGAAGTTTTGAACGAAGGAACAATTGAGAGCGGGATTTTATTCTACAACTTGATTGTAATATTTTTTTCTTCTTTTTCTATGCTTTATAACACGAAATCCTTTTTGGAATAATTTTTTTATGAGAACTTGATGATAAATTAATTTAGACTTTAGTTTCTTATTTTAATATTTGTTGTGTATAATTGATGGTCTATCCTTTATTATTGACTCTATTATATTCGAGAGAAGTAATAAAATTGATAAGGTACTTGATTTGATTTCCAAAATTTATTTATTTAAGAGAAACATATTTTATAGGATTAATTCTTTATAATCCGGTTGTTCGAGATAAGAAATGGTTGTAGAAGTTATAATGATCCGACCAGTCGTTTTGAACTTTAGTATTCTGTTTGGTGCTTTAAGGTCTTAAGAAGCTTCATATTATATATTAGGACTTGCGTACATGGCCAGTTTCGGTTTTCGGACGATTCAAGATTGATCTGGAAGAAAATTTTTTGTTTTAGAAGCTTATGTGGTAAGAGTTGACCAGAGTTTGATTTTTGTGTAAACGACTGTGGAATGATGTTTTGATGATTCCAATAACTTTGTATGATAATTTTGCACTTAGGCGTATGTCCGAATTTGAATTTGGAGATCCGTAAGTTGATTTGATGCATTTTAGGGAAAGTTGAAAAGTTTAAGGTTTGAAAGGTTGAGAGGTTTTGACCGGAAGTTTACTTTATTGATATCGGGTTCGGATTTCGATTCTGAAAGTTGATATAGCTCCATTGTATCATTTGGGACTTGCATGCAAACTTTGAGGTCATTCCGTGTTGATTTGATATGATTCAGCGCGAGTTGTAGAAGTTGAAAGTTCATTAGCTCATTAGGCTTTAATTGAGGTGCAATTCGTAGTTTCGATATTGTTTGATGTGATTTGAGGCCTCGAGCAGGTCCTTGTTATGTTATGGAACTTTTTGGTTTGATTGGATGGGGTCCTGGGGGCCTCGGGTGTGATTCGGATGGGCTACGAGTCATTCCTTCATATTTTAGAGTTGTTGGCTTCTCTGTTATTCTTCAGTTCTATGTGCTCTCGTGAGGAAGAATGCGATCGCGAAGAGTACCTCGTGTCCCTGAGGAATTACTCACCGCGTTCGCAAGTTGTTCATCGTGTTCGTGTAGCCTGGGGGAATATTGGTCATCGCATTCGCGTCCTTCATGTAGCGATCGCGTAGAGTTAGAGCTAGAGGGGCACCAGGGGATTGGCTATCGCGTTCGCGTGAAGAGCATCGTGTTCACGTAGTTCAGTTGAGTTGATATGTCGCGTTCGCGGTCTGCGTATCGCGTTCACGTAGGGTTATTTGGCAGCTTATGACCTTGTGCTTCGCGATCGCGAGGCATCTTCCACGATCATGAAGAGGAAGACCTCGGTAGACTATATAGTACTCTATTTCGAGAGATTGTCATTTTATCACTTTTTTGAATTAGAGAGCTCGGATTTGGGCGATTTTGGAAGGATTTTCACTATTTGGATTGGGGTAAGTACTCTTGACTCGGATTCTATTATATTTCACGATTCCATCTTTATTTTTATCATTTAATTAGTGATTTGAATTGGAAAAATTGGGGGGGGGGGGAGGGGGGGTTGTAAAAACTTTCTAAAACACAAAAATATTGATTTGATGATCGATTTGATGTCGGAATTGGATAATTTTGGTATGGTTAGATTCGTATTAGAATGGATATTCGGATTTTATGAGTTTTGTCGGGCTCCGAGTTGCGGGCCTAGGTTGACTCTTTGGATTGACTTTTTGATTTTCATTAAAGATCGAAACTTTATTATCCGTAATTATTTGCTATGACTTTTATTTATGATGTTATGTTATTTTGGCTAGATTCGAGCCGTCGGAGGTTGTTTCACACGAGAAGGTCATTTTGGAGTATTGACATAGTTTCTTTGAGGTAAGTATTTTATCTAACTTTGTGGGGGGGGGGGGGAACTACCCATTAATAATTTAGGTTGATTGTATAATTTGAATTATGTGAAAGACGTGTACGCAATGTGATGAGTGCATACTCGAGCTTATATGTAAAAATTGACCGGTTTAGACTCTTAGGCTTATTTCATGTAATTATTCGAAGTTATTAGCACATGTTATATCTTTTATTTGTCAAGTTTACTCTCACATGCTTTATTTGAAGTTGTTAGCACATGACCGATCTCTTACATATAAAGTTTACTCTTATGTGCTTTATTTGAAGTTGTTACCTCTTTATTTGTAATGTGACCTCATTTATTGTTGAGTTATTCCTAAATGAAATTGTTGCTACATGATATCCTTTCATTGTCGGGTTATTCTCATGCATTTAGATGTAGTTGCTAGTTCATGCCATCTCTTTCATTGTTAGCTTATATCATATACTAGAATTCAAAGTTTGTCATTTCATGGAATACCTTCATTATTGAGTTTACTCTTAAGCAATTAATTGAAGTTGAAGTTATTGAAAGTCATTAACCTGTTTTAGTTGAAGTTGTTGTTAATGGGGAATTTTTCATTGTTGAGTTACTATCCCCATTCATTTTGTTACTATTGATGTTATACATATCAAGTTTGAGTCGTGGGCTATGTGTTATGGTGATATTGGTATTGTTGTTGTTAAGAGTTGTGGCTTATGGGCACTTGTGGTATGAGTTGATATGTAGTGTTGTTGTGATGTTAGCACATGTGAATTTGTGGTATGGATTGATTGTTGTTATGCGGAGAATAAGGGTGGCACCACACTGTTAATGATTGTGTGGAGTGATACGGGTGGCTATTATGTTAAATATCTGGGCAGAGCGATAAGGGTAGCTGTTACAATGTTATCAATACAAAGAGAGAAGAGTGGCTATGTTAGGGATGATATGTGATGGCATGGGGGCATTATGTTTATGATATTCGTGTGATGGTGTAATTTTCCTTGTGTTTGTCATGCACCTTACGTGACTTGTTGTGTTGCTTTCAATGAGCTACTCGATGTCTTTGATATTACTTATTGACTTGGACTGTGATAGTACACTCGCACAAGCACACACCGTAGCATGCCACTTATACCAGTTCAGGAGTATGAAAATTGACATTCATTGATCATGCCTATGTATTCCTATATTATCTGCTTCCATTGCAATGTTGAGCCTATGATCATGCCCGACGGATTTTGGTATTGAGCATGTGACCACGCCGGGCGGATTGATTATGAGCCCGTGATCATGTCGGGTGGATTGAGATATTGACACGCGATTTGTACGTGCGGTTGTGATTAATAATGTGGGCACAAGGTGCCGTGAGCATATGATTTGTGGTTGGAGACTCATGAGTTATGTTTATGAGATGAGGTATCTCAGAGTAATTCCGTTGTGAAATGATGTTAGGCCAAAATGCTATACTTTTAGTACAATACTCGCCTTACATGTTGTTAGTTTAGTGGTTAATTGTGCGACCTTTGAGCTAAATTATGTTGATTTATGTGTAGGAGCATCAGAAGACAAAGACGAGTGAAGGTTGCACAAAAAGAGGATGAAAATGCAAGAAAAGAGCACAAGAATGACAAGTACCTAAACTGTGCTACAGACCAGGCTTCGCGAGGTCTATAGCCAGGTTGACCGCGCTATAGATCAGGCTTCGCGAGGTCTATAGCGAGGTTGACCGTGCTATAGACTAGGCTTCGCGAGGTATATAGCCAGGTTGACCGCGCTATAGACCAGGCTTCGCGAGGTATATAGCTAGGTTGACCGTGGTATAGACTAGGCTTCGCGAGGTCTATATCCAGCTTGGCCGCGCTACAGACCAGGCTTCATGAGGTCTATAGCCAGGTAATTAAAAGTTGCGTGTTAAAAGACTCCGACCCGGATTTGGACTCAAGGACTTCAAACCTAGCCTATAAATACTCCCTAAACATGTCTGAACGAGGGAGAGCCTTTTTTTAGGGGAAGACTCCACCAAGGAGGATGTTTTTGAGAGGGGATTCGGCCTAAGGAGGCAAGAACATGCTAGGAGAAAGACGACGAATTCTTCTATGAGTTTTTCACTTCCTTCTTCCTGTTTTCATTATTGGTTATGAATTCTATTATTTTAGTTTTGCATACAATTATGAATAGCTAATTTGTTATCTAGAATTTTGATATAACCTTTTGTAGGATAAATTCTTGTTATGTTTTATATAATTAGGTCATTGGATTCCTTTACTTTTTCAACTACGTGTTTATTGTTGTTCATTGAATGACCATTCAATCAACTGTGCCTATTTAGTGTGTGTATTGCTCGGGAGAGAGTACGCATTTAGGTAGTTGTTAAATAACATCAATCCTAACGTATGTGGGAGATCAATACAGAGGGTTTAAAGGTGGGATTAGAGATCACGAAACCTCAGTGCGATCGTAATGAGTAGTGAATTAGTGCCAGCTAGCGTAGTTTGAGATAATACGTCTAGTAAATTATCGTAGTTGCTAGAGAGAGAGCTACGACACCCAAAGTACTCACGATCGGTAGAGAATACTTAGGCGAAATTATAGAAGGCGTAGTGGGAAGGATTCTGACAATTAGGGAAATCATAACTCTAGACCTCCTTAGTCTTATCTCAAATTTCATCCTTGTTAGTTGATAATTTTATTGCTTTATAATAGTTATTAGCTAATTAGTTAGAAATAAACATTATAATCTTTATAAGTAGGAATTATTTGGACTAGTATTTCTTAGCAATATTGAACAATTATAGCTAAGCCTTAGTTCTCTGCGGGATTCGACTCCGGACTTGTAAACCGGATTATATTTGCAACAACCGCTTAGTCCTTTTTATAAGGCATAGTTGGGCATGATCATGAAACTTATGTTAGAATGGTTTGAGTATTCACTTGTCATTGTTTTTATTTTATTGGTTTCACTGGTACTTAACGGTGTTCCAGTTACTTTACGGTTATATCACATGCTTATTCCTTGTTGTCATTTACTGCTTATTGCTTTTTATTTGCTTTATACTTATTTACTGCACATGTTATTATGACTAATAGGTGTCATGACTTGTACCTCATCACTACTCCACCGAGGTTAGTCTTGATACTTACTGGGTACCGACTGTGGTGTACTCATACTACACTTCTGCATATTTTTGTGGAGATTCAGGTATTGGAGATAACAGACTCAGGCATAGTTAGCTTTTTGATCGCGAGGATTCAAGGTAGAGCTACTTGGTTGTCGCAGTCCCTTAGAGTCTTTTTCCTTTTAATTGTACTATTAATTTGGTATTCGAACAATATTGTATTTTGTTTGAAGATATTTCTATGTATTCAGCTAGAGTTCATTACTCTCTATTACCTAATCTTGGGAGGTTGTTGTGATTTTTCCACGTAGACTTGTTTCACTTTTATTTCGGTATTTATATTAAACTCTGTTTTAAAATATCACTGTTAAACTAACTTAATTGTTGTAAGAAATTGGCTTACCTAGTCTTAGAGACTAGGTGCCATCACGACGCCTAAGGCGAGATTTTGGGTCGTGATAAGTTGGTATCAGAGCTCTAGGCTCATAGGTTCTACGAGTCATTAGCAAGTTTAGTAGTCTTGTAGATCGGTACGGAGACGTCTGTATTTATCTTCGAGAGGCTAGGGAACTATGAGAAAAAATTCACTTCTTTCATTCTTGTCGTGCAGATTTGTTAATTTAGAAGTTTGAGTCTTTGTATCTTTATTCTCTCATAGATGGTGAGGACACACACTACCGGATCAGCTGATTAGACACCCTCACCCCTTGCTAGAGCCGCGAGAGGTCGAGGTAGAGGTAGAGGCCGAGGAGGGGCACATGTCGTGGCTAGTTCACCTGCTAGAGCAACAGTTGATGTGCCGCCAGTAGCTTTGGTTGGGGGACAGGCACCGGAGGCACCTATTGTTATCCCCTGACTTCAGAAGACTTTAGTGTAGTTCCTGAGCATGTTTGGTTACATTTTCTCAGGTGAGACTGATCCCAGTAGCATCGGATACTTCACATATTGGGGGAGGAATTCAGTCTCCCGCCACCCGCACTCCTGAGCAGCAGGCTTATGATGGCCATACTCTGAGTGTGGTGCTAGTTCAACCCGTTAACATGGTTTAGCCTGAGGTCAGGCCATAAGCATCTGAGGAGGAGCGAAGAGGCTTGAGAGGTTTAAGAGATATAGTCCACCTACTTTCAGTGGCACAACTACCGAGGATGTACATGAATTTCTAGAGAAGTGTCACCGTATTCTCCGCACCATGGGTATTGTGGAGGTGAGCGGAGTTGCTTTTACTATATTTCAGTTGTCGGGAGCAGCGTATCAGTGGTGGAAGGTTTATGAGGAGGGTAGACCAACCGATGTAACACCACCCACTTGGGCTCAGTTTGCAGAGATGTTCTTGAGAGAGTTTGTTCCCCATACCCTTCGGTATGCATAGCGCGCAGAGTTTGAGCAGCTGCGTCAGGCCACTATGGCAGTGTTAGAGTACGCCATCGGGTTTAGCAAGTTGTCCCGATATACACCTACCTTGGTTTCTACAGTTAGAGAGCGAGTCCACAGATTTATCGAGGGGCTCACTTATGGTTTTAGATTTAACATGGCTTAGGAGTTGGAGACTGATACTTTATTTCACCAGGCTGTAGAGATTGCCAAGAGGTTAGAGCGTATTCAGGGTGATGAGAGAGAGGATAAGGAGAACAAGAGGTCTCGAGGTTCTGGAGAATTTAGTGGATTCTACTATTCAACTATGACCCATCACGGTGGAGGCTCAAGTAGCCGGCATGTCCAGTCCACACTTCGGACTACGTGTGGTGCTACTCAGGGACCACGGGTACTCATATGGGGCAGTCATCTTTTAGTGCACCACCTACACGGGGTTCCTATAGCGGTTATTCCATTTATCCGGCACAGACTCAGTACTAGCAGCCACGCCTGCGATACTAGGCACATCATAAGAGGTTACCCCAGACTCGGGAGAGGTGGATTTCATCAGAGAACTCAAGTTATGGGATCCATTCTAGTTGCTACTCCACCTGTACATCCACTTAAGAAGGACTATATATGGGTAGAGGGTGCCTTAGAGGGGGATTCCCAGCCAGTTGATATGTTTTCCATGGTAGGGCTGAGGCCGTTGCACCAGATGGTGTCGTTACAAATATGGTTTCAATTTGTCATGGCTGAGCATCAGTCTTATTTTGATTCGTTCCTATTTATTAGAGTGAGTCCTCCTATCTTGCTTCATATATGGGTGTATTTCATTATTCTTGTACTTTGCTTATGTGTTTACCTCTGTTAAGAGACTCTATAGTGGTAGACCGTGTCTATCGTTTTGGTTTGTTCACTATTGAGAGCTATGAGACTATAATGAACCTTATGTTACTCATTATGGTAGGTTTTGATGTGATTACCGGGTGGTTTGGCTATGATTGGTGATTTAGGTTCTCTACCAGTGTGGGAAGTCTGTTACTTGTTGTGATTTTATTTTGCGGAATTGAGTTAGTGGAAAGTTTCGATTGATGTGATGTGTATTCTACTTGTGATTTAGAGATGAGGATGGGATCCTTGTGTTTTTCATATGGATGGATATGTTTGGACCGGGCTACATGCCGCGGTGGAGCTATATTAGGATGAGATCCTTGTGATTAGTTCATATATTTTGTTTCTCCCCTATGGAATGGATTTGTAGTATGGTACTGATTGGGAGTTGTGCATGTCGGACTCTTTTGATAGTTCTCTCATGTGTTTCTCTTTCCATGTTCAAACATATTCTATTTGTGCTTATTGGGTTTAACTTGCGAGGTATGTGCCCAGGTGGCGTTGGGCGTGACTTGTTGATTTGGGTGAATGGTTATGAGATCTTAGTGTTTTTTGCATCGTTGTCCGCATTATGAAGGTTTGGGACAAGGTTTTAGTTGATATGAGGTTATTTGTCGGTGTAAGATTTGATTATGGGCAGCTATTATGGTCAGAGATGTTGTTTTGGGCATGGGCGATGTATTATGTTGGGTGGTCATACCTTGTGGGTGTATGCATGAGTTGTGGCAGCTAGTTGAGGTGATACAATGGGTTTATGTGGATTGGGGTGACGTGGGGTCACCCTCGAGTATAATTTTGATGAGTTCATTTAGTGATTTCGTGGCTTTGGAACAGTTCTTGGCACGTTCGAGGACGAACATTTGTTTAAGAGGGGTAGAATGTAATAACTTGACTGATCGTTTTGAGCTTTAGCATTCCGTTCGATGGTTTAAGGTCTTGAGAAGCTTCGTATTATATATTAGGACTTGCATGTGTGGTCGGTTTCGGTTTTCGGGCGATTCAGGATTGATTTGGAGGAATGATTCTTGTTTTAGAAGCTTAGATGGTAAGAGTTGGCCGGAGTTTGACTTTTGTGTAAACGACTCCGAAATGACATTTTGATGATTCCAATAGCTTCGTATGATGATTTTGGACTTAGGCGTATATCCGGATTTGGATTTGGAGGTCCATAGGTTGATTTGATGCATTTTGGCGAAAGTTGGAAAATTGAAGGTTTGGAAGGTTGAGAGGTTGATGGGGAGTTGACTTTGTTGATATCAGATTCAGATTTCAATTTTGGAAGTTGATATAGCTCTGTTGTGTCATTTGGGAGTTGCATGCAAAATTTGAGGTCATTCTGGGTTGATTTGAAATGATTCGACGCGAGTTGTAGAAGTTGAAAGTTCGTTAGTTCATTAGGCTTGAATTAAGGTGCGATTCGTAGTTTCGATGTTGTTTGGTATGATTTGAGGCCTATATCATATCCGCATTATGTTATGGAACTTTTTAGTATGATTGGACGGGGTCCCGGGGGCCTTGGGTGTGTTTCAGATGGGCTACAAGTCATTCCTTCATATTTTAGAGTTGTTGGTTTCTCTGTTATTCTGCAGTTCTATGTGTTCGCGAAGAGATCTGGTGTGGCTGAGGAGTTACTCATAGAGTTCACGAGTTGGTCATCGTGTTAGCGTAGCCTGGGGGAATATTGGTCATTGCGTTCGCATCCTACATACCGCGATCGCGTAGAGTTAGAGCTGAAGGGGCGACACGGGATTGGCTATTCGCATGAAGAGCGTCCATTCGCGTAGTTCAGTTGAGCTGATGTGTCACATTTGCGGACGGCGTATCATGTTCGCGTAGGGTTATTTGGCAGCTTATGATTGTGTGCTTCACGATCGCGATGCATGTTCCGCGATCGCGAAGAGGAAGACCTGGGCAAACTATATAGTACTCTATTTCGAGGGCTTTTGTCATTTTATCAGTTTTTGAGTTAGAGAGCTCGGATTTGGGTTATTTTAGAGGGGGTTTTACCATTTGGACTGGGGTATGTATTCTTGACTCGGATTTGGTTATATTTCAAGATTCCATCTTCTTCTTTTTATCATTTAATTAGTGATTTGAATTGGAGAAATTGAGAGTTTTTGTAAAAACTTTCTAAAACACAAAAATGCTGATTTGAAGGTCGATTTGATGTTAGAGTTGGATAATTTTGGTATGGTTGGACTCGTATCGTAATGGGTATTCGTATTTTGTGAGTTTTGTCGGGTTCCGAGGTGCGAGCCTAAGGTTAACTTTTTGGGTTGACTTTTTTGTTTTCATTAAAGATCGCAGCTTTATTATCCGGAATTGTTTTCTATGGCTTTTATTTATGATATTAAGTTATTTTGGCTAGATTCGAGCCGTACAGAGGTTGTTTCACACGAGAAGGTCATTTTAGAGTATTGATTTAGCTTTTTTAGGTAAGTATCTTATCTAACGTTGTGAGGGGAACTACCCCTTAGGATTTGGGTTGATTATATTATTTGAATTTGTGAAAGACGTGTACGCGGGATGACGAGTGCATAGTGGGGATTATATGTGAAAATTGACTTGTTTAGACTCTTAGGCTTCTTTCATGTAATTATTTGAAGTTGTTAGCACATGTTATATCTTTTATTTGTCAAGTTTACTCTCACATGCTTTATTTGAAGTTGTTAGTACATGTCCTATCTTTTACTTGTCAAGTTTACTCTTACGTGCTTTATTTGAAGTTGTTACCTCTTAATTTGTAATGTGACCTCCTTTATTGTTGAGTTATTCCTAAATAAAATTATTGCTACATGATATCCTTTCATTGTCGGGTTATTCTTGTGCATTTAGACGTAGCTGCTAGTTCATGCCATCTCTTTCATTATTAGCTTATGTCATACACTAGAATTCGAAGTTTGCCATTCCATGAGAATACCTTCATTATTGAGTTTACTCTTAAACAATTAATTGAAGTTGAAGTTATTGAAAGTCATTAACCTGTTTTAGTTGAAGTTGTTGTTAATGGGGCATTGTTCATTGTTGAGTTATTTCCCCCATTTATTTTGTTACTATTAAGATGTTGTACACATCGTGTTTGATCCGTGGTCTATGTGTTTTGGTGATATTGGTATTGTTGTTGTTAAGAGTTTGTGGCCTATGGGCAGCTGTGGTACGAGTTGATATGTCGTATTTTTAGCACATGTAAATTTTTTGTGTGGATGGATTATCGTTATGCGGAGCATAAGGGTGGTACCTCACTGTTGATGATTGTATAGAGTGATACGAGTGGCTAATGATACTATTGGGGGGAAGTGATACGGGTGGCTAATGATATTGTCGGAGTGATACGGGTAGCTATCAGAGTGATACGAATGGCTATTATATTAAATGTATGGGTAAAGAGATAAGGGTGGCAATTATGATGTTATTAATTCGGAGAGATAAGGGTGGCTATGTCATGGATGATATGTGATGGCCTGGGGGTATTATGTTGATGATATTCGTGTGATGGTGTGGTTAGACCGGCCATGATGTATGGGGATGAATGTTGGCCTGTTAAGAACTCACATATCCAAAGGATGAAAGCAGCAGAAATGAGAATATTGAGGTGGATGTGTGGGCACACTAGGATGTATAAGATTAGGAATGATGATATTCGGGAGAATGTGCACGTGGCTCCCATTGATGACAAGATGCGGAGAGCGAGGCTTAGATGGTTCGGGCATGTTTAGAGGAGAAGCCCAGATGCTCCGATAAGGAGATGTGAGCGGCTGGTAGTGGAGGGCACGAGAAGAGGTATAGGGAGGCCTAAGAAGTATTGGGGAGAGGTGATCAGGCAGGATATGGCGAGGCTTCATATTTCCGAGGACATGACACTTGATAGGAAGATGTGGAGGTCGAGTATTAGGGTTGTAGGTTAGGAGATAGTTGAATCTTTCCTTACTTCGTACCATTATGAGACCAGTCTGTTAAGGTTTATGTTTAAGATAGATAGTGGCAATGTGGTGTCTTACTATTTCACTTTTCAGTGCAGGACCTATTTACTAGCTATCGCTTTTGCTTGGCAGCTTTCTTTTGGGTTTCATGTTGTTCCTATTTTTCTTATGATTTATGTGGTGATACTAATATTGTCTCCTTTTGTATTTTTGTTTACTTGAGTCGAGGGTCTTTAGGAAATAGCCTCTCTACTCCTTCGGGGTAGGGGTAAGGTCTGCGTACACACTACCCTCCCCAGACCCCATTAGTGGGATTTTACTGAGTTGTTGTTGTTGTTTGTTGTTGGTGTGATTTTCCTTGTGTATGTCATGCACCTTGTGTGACTTGCTGTGTTGCTTTCAATGAGCTACTTGATGTCTTTGATATTACTTATTGTCTTGGACCGTGATAGTACATTCGCACAAGCATACACCATAGTATGCCACTTATACCAGCTTAGGAGTATGAAATCTGACATTCATTGATCATGCCTATGTATTCTTATATTATCTGCTTCCATTGCGATGTTGAGCCTGTGAACATGCCGGGCAGAGTTTTGTATTGAGCTTGTGACCATGCCGAGCGAATTGCGATTGTGAGCTCGTGATCATACCGTGTGGATTGCGATATTGGCATACGAGTTATCTGTACGGTTGTGATTAATAATGTGGGCATAAGGTGTTGTGAGCATATTATTTGTGGTTTGAGATTCGTGACTTGTGTTTATGAGATGAGGTATCTCAGAGTAATTCTGTTGTGAAACTTGTGTTAGAACGGTTTGAGTATTCAGTTGTCATTATTTTTTCTTAATTGGTTTCACTTGTGCTTAACTGTGTTCGGATTACTTTATGGTTATATCACAGGTTTATTCCTTATTGTCATTTACTGTTTATTGCTTCCATTATTAGATTTATACTTATTTACTGCATAGGTTATTATGACTAGTAGGTGTCTTGACTAGTACTATAACGACCCGGCCGGTCATTTTAAGAATTTAAGTCTCGTTCGGCAGCGCAAGGACCTGAGCAGCTTTGTATTATGAGTATTGACTTGCGTGCGCGATCAAAATTCAGTTATCGGATGATTCATAGTCAAATTGGGAGAAGGATTCAAGTCTTGGAAGCTTAAGCGATAAGAGTTGACCAAAATTTTGACTTTTGTGTAAACGGCTCCGGAATAGGTTTTGGATGATTTCAACAACTTTGTATGGTGATTTTGGAAATAAGCGTGCGTCCGGATTTAGTTTTGGAGGTCCGTAGGGTAATTTGGAGCATTTCGGTGAAAGTTGGAAAAGTTGAAGTTTTGAAGGTTGAGAGGTTTGACTAATAGTTGACTTTGGCAATACCGGGGTCGGAATGCGATTCCGGGAGTTGGAACAGCTATGTTATGTTATTTGGGACTTGCCTGCAAAATTTGGCATTATTTCGGGTTGGTTTGATAGGTTTTGGCGCGGGTTTTAGAAGTTGGAAGATTTTAAAGGTCATAAGTTTGATTCATGGTGCGATTCATAATTTCGACGTTTTTTGATATGATTTGAGACCTCGAGCGAGTCCGTATTAGGTTATGGAACTTGGTTGTATGCTTGGACGGAGTCCCGAGGGCCCGAGGTGTGTTTCGGACTAGTTTCGAAAGGTTTTCATGGTTGTGAAGAGGTATGAGTTCTGGTATAATCGCACATGCGGACCTTGGGCGCAAGTGCAATGGTCAGAAGTGCGAAGGTGGAGGCCCAGGTACGAGAAGAGTTGAACTTGGCAGCCATCGCAGAAGCGGAGAATTTGTGCACATCAACGGCTCCCTAGAAGCGGATTTTTATGCGCAGAAGCGAAAAGAAACGCATGTGCGGTTTGGACATGTGCACCTGCGGTTGTGCAGATGCGGCTAATTATGTCGCAAGTGCGATCACGCCTGGGCAGAACGTTATAATCGAGGATTTGGCCATTGTCACCATATTTTGAGTTTTAGACCTCGGTTTTGGGAGCTTCTTTGATGGTTTTCTAAGCAAGTCGATTGGGGTAAGTATTCTTCACCTAGAATTTAATATATTCCATGATATTATCTTTATTTTTATCATTTAATTTGTGTTTTGAGTTGAGGAAAATGGTGGTTTTTGAAGAAAAGTTTCAAAATGAAAAATCATGATTTGAGGGACGAAATGATATCAAAATTTGATGATTTTAGTATGGTCGAACTCGTATCAGAATGGGTGTTTGGGTTTTGTGAAATTTGTCAGGTTCCGAGATGCGGGCCCGGGGGTCGACTTTTGAGTCGATTTTTAGACTTTGTTAAAGATTGAGGCTTTATGATCCGGAATAGACTCTTATGAGTTTTATTTGTGCTTTGAAGTTATTTTGATTAGATTTGAGCCGTCCGGAGATCATTTCACTCGAGAAGTTCATTTTTTAGTATCGGTCTATTTTCTTTGAGGTAAGTATCTTGCCTAACTTCGTGTGGGTGAAACTACCTCTTAGTATTTGAGTCTTCTATGCTAATTGTAGTCCGTGTACGCGAGGTGACGAGCACGTGCCCGGACTTATTTGTGAAAATTGGACTTTTAGGGATTCTTAGGTCCTTGTATTCACTGTATTTGCAGTTGTTCTCGTTATGATTATGTTTCTTAAATTTCGGTTGCACTTCTACCTGCTTTAATTGGAATTAATTGCTTCATGATCCACTCTTGTTGTTCATTTGATTTATCTGTGCCTTAACTGAAATCTTTATCTCTTCTATTGTCATGTTGTCCTTTTCCCTGACTTTTTATCCTTATTTTAAGTTATAATTATCCTTTTCTGTAATTGTTCATCCTTAGTTGAGGCAAAGATTACCCCTATACTGCTTATCCTTAATTGAAGTTGTTGTACCTCTTTCTTAATTTCCCCACCTTAAAAGAATTTAGATATCCTATATGTTAGTGACTTGTCCTTTTTTTGAATTATTCGCCTTGCATTAGCTCCCTCGTTGTCGAACTATACATTTTGGACCGGGTTACATGACATTTCCTTTCTTGTTGAGTTGTTCTTATTATGACTAGCATTTTCTTTGTGATTTGGTCCCACATTTTCCTATGATTTTAAAAAGTTCTTGAGTTGATTTACTTATCGTACTTTGTATTATTGCCATTGTTGTTGTTGTATTTGTTGTGGTGATGCACGAGTTTTCTGCCGCGCGGCTGTTATTATTGTGATGCACGAGGTTTCTGTCGTGCGGTTGATGTTATGGGGTTGCACGAGGTTTATGTCGTGCTATTATTACTATTGATCTTCGAAATTCCTCAAACTTAAAAGAAGTTTTATATATCCTATATCTTAGTTATATGGGTTGCGCATGTGGCGAGACAAGGTAGGAACATTGTTATGCACGTGTGGCGAGACAAGGCGGGCATTTATATTACTACTACACACGTGGCAAGACAAGGTGGGCTATGTCAGGGATTAATTTTTCATGGCCTGGGGGCATTCTTGTTGTTGATATTTGTGTAGTGGTACACTTAACTGTGTGAGCTTTATCTTGTGAAAGTTGTGAGAAAAATATTCTACGTGGTCCGTTCTTCTTCTTCCTTATGCTTATTTGCTGGTATGGACTATGTTAGGACACTTGTACAAGCATACACGTAGTTAAGAACTCTTATCGGATAAGAGGTTTTCTTGATATTATTGAGCATAGATGCTCACCCTTGTTTACTTGCCTTCTATGTGAGAATGGATCTATTGGCACATGAGTCGTCAGTGCGGTTATGAGGTGTTATGAGGGCACAAGATGCCAAGTGTTAGGGTTCAGGTATTGATACCTATGAGTTGTGATTTGTCTGAGGTTTGGTACCTCATGGAGTTTGTTGGCTGAAAACCTGATGTAAAAGAGATTGTAGTTGCTGAGTTATTACTTCTCCTTGATGTATTTGTGATTCCGGATTTAGGTTGTGTTCCATTAACTTTTCTGATGTCATTTTTATGGTATTCTGTTGATACTTGTTGTTTCCTTTCTTATTGCCATTACTGTATTGTGAGCCATATTGCATAGTCTTTATGTAGATATTATACTTATACTTGTTCAGTTTATTAGACCAGTGGATGTCTTGATTGTCCTCGTCACTACTCCACCGAGGTTAGTCTTGATACTTACTGGGCACCGCAGTGATGTGCTCATTCTACACTTTTGCATATTTTTGTGCAGATCCGGGTATTTGTTCGTTAGAAACTGTGCGGGTCGTTGCTGTGGAGACTCAAGGAAAACCTGTTGCTGCGTTTGCAGGCTTCAGAGTCACCTTCAAGTTTTCATTTTGCACTATTTATTCTTATTTCTGGATAGTTGTATTTAGAAGTTTTCTAGAAAACACTCTGTAGAGCTTATGACTTGTACTACCGATTTTGGGAATTGTAAATTTTAAGGTATTTCTATTTCAAATTGTTAGATGTTATATAAATAATGTGTTGTTTCAATTAATGTTAGTCTCACCTAGTCCCTAAGACTAGGTGCCATCACGATACCCAAACGGAGGGGAAATTAGGTCGTGACAAGTTGGTATCAGAGCTATAGGTTCATAGGTACTACGAGTCATAAGCGAGTTTAGTATAGTCTTGCGGATCGGTACGGAGACGTATGTACTTATCTTCGAGAGGCCATGGAACTATTAGGACAATCTCACTTCTTTCATTCCTATCGTGCGAGTTCATTGATCTCAAAGTTTGAACTTTTACCATTTCATTCTCTCACAGATGGTGAGGACACGAGCTGCAGTTGCTGATAACGTTACCCCCGGAGCAGATGTCGCTAGGGGCAGAGGCAAAGGCCGACGAGGAGCACGTGTCACAGCTAGGGCACCTACCAGAGCAGCAGTTGAGGAGCCGCCAATAGTTCCAGTTGGGGGGGGGGGGACAGGTACCGAAGGCGCTTGCTATTACCCCCGGACTTCAGGAGACCTTAGCACAACTCCTGAGCATGTTTGGTACATTAGCTTAGGCGGGGTTGATTCTGGTTGCACCATCTACTTCACAGACCAGGGGAGGAACCCAGACTCCCGGCGCCCACACCCTAGAGCAGCGAGTTCATGTTGGTCAAGTTCCAAGTGTCATGGCGACACAACCTGTGGTTCCAGTTCAGCTCGTGGTCAGGGCAACATCATCTGAGGAAGGGCAACTTAGACTTGCAAGGTTCAAGAAATATGACCCTCATACATTCGGTGGTTTGGCTTCAGAGAGTGCACAGGGTTTTCTGGAGGAGTGTCACCGCATTCTCTGTACTATGGGTATTGTGGGGATGAGCATGGTTGCTTTTACTATGTTGCAGCTTAGGGGAGCGACTTATCAGTGGTGGCGTGCATATGAGTTGGGTAGCCTAACCGAGTTAGCTTCACTTACATGGGTTCAATTTTCAGAGATGTTTCTGAGAGAGTTTGTACCTCAGTCCCTTCGAGATGCATGGCACGCGGAGTTTAAGCAGTTGCGCTAGGGCACCATGTTAGTGTCAAAGTATGTCGTTAGATTCAAGGATTTGGCCAGACATGCACCTGCTTTGGTCGCTACAGTTAGAGAGTGTGTCCGTAGATTCATTGAAGGGTTCAAGAATGGTATTCGGTTCATCATGGCTCGGGAGTTAGAGTCATATGTTTTATTTCAGCAGGTGGTAGGGATCGCTCGCCATGTAGAGGGCATGTGGGATCAGGAGAGAGAGGACATGCACGACCATGAGAGAGAGTACATGCGAGATCAAGAGAGAGAGGACAGGGAGGCGAGGAGGCCTCGTAGACTAGAGAGATTTACTGGTCCTTATTTTGGAGGCAGGGTACAACATGGTAGAGGTTTTGTGGGCAGCCAGTTCAGTTTGCACTTAAGGCTTCGCACAGTGTTTCAGGTGCTCATCGGTCTCAAAGTACCAGTACCACACAGTTCCCACAACCACGCCAGCAGATAGGTTGCTTTGAGTGTAGAGATACCATCCACAAAGTGAGAGATTGTCCTGGACTCCGGACAGGTGTGTCACAACGGAGTATTCAGGAGAGTAAAGGGCGCCCAATAGGGGAAGGCCCGACCCGTTGATGTGTCTCATATAGTAGGCTGGAGGCTTGAGGCCGTTGTGCCAGATGATGTCATACATGTATGCTTTTGATTTGTTACAGAGGAGCACCATTCATATTTTGATTCGGTTCTGCTTATCGGAGCGAGTTCCCGTATTTGTTGTCCCACCTATGGGTGAGTTCATGACTTAGTATTATGTTTATGTGTTTGCCCATGTTGGGAGATTCTATGAGTGATAGCCATGTCTATCATTGTTTTAATTCATTACTGAAAGTCACGAGACTAGAAGTGAATTTAGGTTGTCCATTATTATAGGTTTGATGTGATTCCTTAGTAATTGGTTACGATTTGTGATTTGATACTCTACCGGGGTGAGAGTTCAGTAAGTGTTGTGATTTTATTGGAAGAACTGAGTTAATGGAATATTTCAATTGGTAAGATATGTATTCGGCTTGTGATTCACAGTTGAGGGTGAGACCCTCGCGATTTCCATGTGATTTGATATGTTTGAGCCCAGGCTGCGTGCCGCAGTTGAGAGTTATACCAGGATGTGATCCTTGTGATTTGTTCATATACTTTAATTTTTCCTTTTAAATTGATTTGTAGGATGGTACTGATAGAGAGTTGTGCATGTCGGGCTTGTTTGATATTTCTCTTATGTGTTTCTCTTTACATGTTCAGTCATTTTCGTTATGTGTTTCTTGAGTTTTAGCTTGCGGGATGTGTGCCCGGTGGTGTCATTTGTGACTGGTGGATTCGGGTGTATGGTTATGAGGTATTCATATTTCTTGCATTATTGTCAGCGTTGTGGAGGTTTAAAATGGGTCTCTAACGGATATAAGGCTAATTGTCGGTGTTGGTTTTAATTATGGGCATCTATTATGATCAAAAATGTTATTGTGTCATGTTGTGTGGTCATACCTTGTGGGTGTAGGCATGAGTTGTTATAGCTGGTTGAGATTAATACTGGTTATGGATTTAGAATTGGGTCTTTTGAAGATAAATGGAAGGTGAGAATTTTTGACTCTATGGCTTATTGGTATTGATAAAAAGTATAAATTACAGTTGGGAATGTGTCGTCAGGCTTATGTGGATTGGGGTGATGCGGGGTTACCCACGGGTGTATGCTGGATATGTGCATTCAGTGATTTCAAGACGTCGAGGCGATTCTTGGCATGTTCGAGGATGAACATTTGTTTAAGAGGGGAAAGATGTAACGACCCGGCCGGTCGTTTTAAGAATTTAAGTCCCGGTCGGCGGTGCAAGGACCTGAGTAGCTTCGTATTATGAGTATAGACTTGCATGCGTTGTCAAAATTCAGTTATCGGATGATTCGGAGTCAAATCGGAAGAAGGATTCAAGTATTGGAAGCTTAAGCGGTAAGAGTTAACCGGAATTTTGATTTTTGTGTAAACGGCTCCGGAATGGGTTTTGGATGATTTCAACAGCTTCGTATGGTGATTTTGGACTTAGGCGTGCATCCGAATTTAGATTTGGAGGTCCGTAGGATAATTTGGAGCATTTCGGCGAAAGTTGAAAACGTTGAAGTTTTGAAAGTTCGTCATTTCGGGTTGGTTTGATAGGTTTTGGCGCTGGTTTTAGAATTTGGAAGATTTGAAAGTTCATAAGTTCGATTCATGGTGCGATTCGTAATTTCGTCGTTGTTTGATATGATTGAGACCTTGAGCAAGTCCATATTAGGTTATGGAACTTGGATGCATGCTTGGACGGGGTCCTGAGGCCCGAGGTGTGTTTCATATGAGTTTCGGAAGGTTTTAGTGGTTGTGAAGAGGTCTGAGTTCTGGTGTAATCGCACATGCGGCCCTTTGGCGAAGGTGCGATGGTCGCAGGTGCGAAGGTGGAGGCGCATGTGCGAAAAGAGTTGAACTTGGAAGCCTCCGCAAATGTGGAGAATTTGTGCGCATCAGCGCCGCAGAAGCGGATTTTGATGCGCAGAAGCGAGAAGAAACGCAGGTGTGGTTTGGACATGCGCACCTGCGGTTGTGCAGATGTAGCTAATTATGTCGCACGTGCGGTCACGCCTGGGCAGAAGGTTATAATCGAGGATTTGGCCATTTTCACCATATTTTGAGTTTTAGACCTCGGTTTTGGGAGCATCTTTGAGGGTTTTTCAAGAAAATCGATTGAGTAAGTGTTCTTCATCTAGAATTTAATATATTCCATGATATTATCTTAGTTGAGGCAAAGATTACCCCTATACTGCTTGTCCTTAGTTGAAGTTGTTGTACCTCTTTCTTAATTGCCTAACCTTAAAAGAAGTTAGATATCCTGTATGTTAGTGATTTGTCCTTATTTGGAATTATTCGCCTTGCGTTAGATCCCTCATTGTCGAACTATACATTTTGGACCGGGTTACATGATTTCTCCTTTCTTGTTGAGTTGTTCTTATTATGACCTATTATTGCTGCTCCTTGTGAATTAGTTACTCTGTTTCCTGGAGTTCTGGAATTTCTGAGTTGACGTATTTGTCGTATCCTTGTATTATTGTCATTTCTGTTATTATTATTGTGATGCACGAGGTTTCTATCGTGCGACTGTGATTATTGTGATGCACGAGGTTTCTGCCGTGCGGTTGTTGTTATGGGGTTGCACGAGGTTTCGGTCGTGCTATTGTTACTATTGATATTTGCATATGCGACGTGACGCGGCATGACAAGGCGGGCTATTTATATATATATGTGGGTTTGTGCATATGGCGAGACAAGGTGGGAATATTATTATGCACGTGTGGCGAGACAAGACGGGCACTTACTTTATTATTGCACACATGGCGAGACAAGGTGGGTTGTGTGAGGAATTGATTTGTGATGATTATTTATGGCCTGGGGACATTCTTGTTGTTGATATTTGTGTAGTGGTACACTTACCTGTGTGAGCTTTATCTTGTGAAAGCTGTGAAAAAATATTCTACGTGATGTCCATTCGTTTTTCTTATGCTTATTTGCTGGTATGGACTATGTTAGGACACTTGCAAAACCATACACGTAGTTAAGCACTCTTATCGGATAAGAGGTTTTCTTGATATTGTTGAGCATGGATGCTCACCCTTATTTACTTGCCTTCTATTAGAGAATGGCTCTATTGGCACATGAGTCGTCAGTGTGGTTATGAGGTGTTATGAGGGCACAAGATACCAAGTGTTAGGGTTCAGGTATTGAGACTCGTGAGTTATGATTTGTCCGAGGTTCGGTACCTCGTGGAGTTTGTTGACTGAAAACCTGATATAAAAGCGGTTGTAGTTGCTCAGTTATTACTTGTCCTTGCTGTATTTATGATTCCGGATTTAGGTTGTATTCCATTCACTTTTCTGATGTCATTTTTATGGTATTCCGTTGATACTTGTTGTTTCCTTTCTTATTTCCATTACTGTATTGTGAGCCATATTGCATAGTCTTTATGTAGATATCATATTTCTGTTGTTCATATACTTATACTCTTTCAGTTTATTAGACCAGTGAGTGTCTTGACTGTTCCTCATCACTACTCCACCGAGGTTAGTCTTGATACTTACTGGACACCGTTGTGGTGTGCTCATTCTACATTTCTGCATATTTTTGTGCGGATCCGAGTATTGTTTTTTATTAGAAACTGTGCGGGTCGTTATTGTGGAGACTCAAGGTAAACCTGTTGCTGCGTTCGCATGCTTCGGAGTCACCTTCAAGTTTTCGTTCTGCATTGTTTATTCTTATTTCTGGACAGTTATATTTAGAAGTTTTCTAGCAAACACTATGTAGAGCTTATAACTTGTACTACCGGTGTTAGGCTTACCTAGTCCCTAAGACTAAGTGACATCACGATACCCAAACGGAGGGAAAATTGGGTCGTGACAAGTTGGTATCAGAGCTCCACCGAGGTTAGTCTTGATACTTACTGGGCACCGACTGTAGTGTACTCATACTATACTTCTGTAAATTTTTATGCAGATCCAGATATTGGAGATAACGGACTCAGGCAGAGTTAGCTTCTTGATCGCGAGGATTTAGTGTAGAGATGATTGGTCGTCGCAGTCCCATATAGTCCTTTTTCCTTTTGATTGTACTGTTAATTCGATATCCGAACAGTATTATATTTTGTTTGAAGATATTTCTATGTATTCAGTTAGAGTGTGACTATGTATTCCTTAATCTTGGGAGGTTGTTGTGATTATTTGCGTAGGCTTGTTTCACCTTTATTTCGGTATTTATATTAAACTCTATTTTAAAATATCATTGTTAAATTGGCTTAATTGTTATAAGTAATCGGCTTACCTAGTTTTAGAGACTAGGCGCTATCACGACACCTAAGGTGAGATTTTTAGATCGTGACAGAAGCATCTTTGAAGCATTGAGATATTTATGAGAAGTTCCAATAAGCCTAGCATCTGTTACTTATTGACCATACACTTGTTGAAATCTTAATGCTTTTCTAGAATCACTAGACTATGGTTATTCGAGAGAAGATTTAGTTTAATTATTTTTAGGGATAGATGATTATGTTCGAGCTCAGAAGTAATTAATATTTACATTCAAGAATATATATTAACTCAAAAAGTGAAATCTGAATTAATCATCTCAAGTCAAGTCCTTTGTCTTCTTCCTTTGGTGAAATTTTTCAATATTAGTTTAGAACTTTTGGTCACTTTAAATGCTTGTTTTAGAAATTTAGGAAAACATACTTGAATTTTATACTTTCACTTATCCAAGAAGAAATTAATTGATAAGTTCTCTAGCCCAAATGGGTTTGGCACTTTTCTATACTATCTTTGACGCATCATGAGTTCAATTTTATTATTGTATTCTACGCTCGTCAAATTTTGACGTTGTTACGGGGACTGACAACAAGTGTCAATTGATTCTTGGCATTTTTAGTATTTATATAATTTATATAACTTTTTTAGGAATTAACTTTTTTTTTTGTGGGGGGAGGGGGGTATTTTATTTGTTAACTTGTCTCTAAGGTTTCTTTTTTAGTGCCTGACATGTGCTAAGGAGAATCGTTTGAAGAAAATATTCCTAATATTGAACTCCAAATTCTATGAAGATGGAGTACAACCTCGGTAAAAAATAATTACAGAGTTAGCATGTGAATGTTGTTAAAAGTCAAATATCCATTTTAAATGCAGTGAAAATCATTAATGATTTGATTGTCGAGCAGATAGACATTACTCCTATAAATCGTATTATGAACGTTCTCATTTAGCTTCTAGCTTTTGTTGTCATGATGATTCATATGGTTGTAATCTAAGCGACATGAGTCAGCCACTTGAAGAGAAGAATAAGAGCTTAGAAGATCGCATGTGTAAGTTCATAGAAAGGACCGATGAGCAACCTGCACAAACTGATGCATTTATTACGAATTTGATAGCACAATTGAATCAATTAGTAAGTATATTAATCTCCTTGAATTGTGATGGTGAGCAACTTGGTGAAACAATGTCATATGATGATAGGGCAATTCAAAAGGATGAGCTAAAGACTATAGGAACATGATTATTCGAGATGATTGATGTTAACGGTTTGATTGATCTTAACTCGACATATGAGTTTATCTCTTCTTTTAGTTTTTCACAAATGCAACCTATTGTGGAAGTGAATAATAAACAAATGGGTGTTGACTTGAAAGAAGATCTAAAATATTCTATCGATCATTATTCTTTATCTTCTTTCTCTAACAATGATTCTTTGAATTTCACCATTGGAGATTTTCAGGAAGTGCATGGAATATGATCTCTTTGGATGAAAGCAATTTAAAATTTAGGATCGCCATGTATGAATATTTTATCACTCATGAAGAAGCTAATAGTGCAAAAAAAGAGCATGATGTGCATATAGGGTATGATGTACTTGGACAAATGTGCTCCAAAAATAACCCAAGGAGTAAAAACAATGAATTAATTTTGAATTAGGAGTTGATTTCATAAGTTCTTAGAGAAGAAAAAAACTATGAAAGTTTATTTTACCTCCTTTTGCTTTAATTTTTTGTGTCATGGGGACATGACAGAAGTTAAGCACGAGGGCGGGGGATAATTGTATATGTGTATTTTTTTTCCTCGTTGTCTTTTTTGTTTTCATTTTTACCTTTTTAAAATTAAAAATGACAAAAATCTCTTTTATTTTTAGGATAACTTCTTTACTTTTACTTTCATGATTTTCTTGTTTGGTTCTTTACTATGGTCGCAATATTTTGAACCATATACTTTCTTGAATTAGATTGTTTGTTTTTCAAAGTTACTTGACTCAAAACTTTTATATTTTATTTGAACACTTGGGAAGGGCGAAGTTGACTGAGTAAGCCTTTAAGATACATACTCACATTTTTTTAAGTTGAATGAGCTTATTGGTAACTGAGGTTGAGTCGTGTGCCAATCCAGAATATTGAGAGGTGAAGTTATATTTACTTAATAATCATGCTCTAAAGAATCTAGAACTTGGCTTGGTTGTGATTCAAAATGAAATCCTAGGATATATTTGTGTTAAGAAATGATCGTAGGCCTTCTTTTGTTATCCCTTTATGCCTTACGGTGTCCTACCTTGATATATTACTTAAAGACTTATGAGCTGAAAGATCTATTATTTTCTTTGTAGCTTAATTTTAACCTAGCTTAGTTTCTGAATTGGTGCTTATCTTGTTTATCTTATTATCTTATTTGACACTTTATTGAATTTGAGCATATGATTTTACCCAAGTGTGGGGGAATTTTCTTTTATGTTAATAAATAAATTAATGTTGAGAAAAAAAATTCAGATGCTTATTCTCATGAGAAGAACAAACAAAAAAAGAAAAAAAGGAAGAAGAAAAGACTGAAAAAAATGGCTATGTAAGGGTTGAACTTAAGAGAAGTAAGATAGAAAGGAGGATGTGACTTTTGCTAAAGGATCAAGAGAATAGTTTTTTGTGTATAATGCTCAAAATGTATAGTGTCAAGATAGGAATTATGCATCACTTTTCTTCATCTATCATTACTTGTCCTCGAGTTTATACTTTAACCAAATAGTCCTACATGATCTTGATTCATTTGTTTCTACATTAGCGGAAAGTCACACAATTGCCAAGCTTATGGTATTCTTGAAAACATATTTATGAGTGTGAGAGAAATAATGCATAATTGCGCGATTTTATTCTTAATGAGTACGTTGTCTGATGTAAGGTGTTAAGAAAGGGATCACGTAGGATTCTATGAAGTATAGAGGGGTAGAATAGTCTATTTTATATTCTCAATTAGTGCGTGTATTAAAAGTAGTTGGCTAGATAATTAGCTCTTGTATATATAGAAAAATCAGTTACTGATCAATAACATATTTTATTATTCTCCGCTCACTTTCTCTCTCTGCTTTACGAGCTCTCACATCATTCTCCTCTCTTATTTGCTTCTCAAATAAAGGTTTAAACAATTTGATCCCTTAATTTTATCATGGTATCAGAGCCATAAGCTCAATACTCAAGCTCGTGGATTGATTCAATCCTTCCCCTCCTCTATATTTTCTTTCCTCTGTATTTTTTTCTCTTCGTCAATTCTTTGTCTTCTTCACCAATTTCAGAGCTAATTCACCAATGGTGGTCGACGATCTAGACCATGAAAATTCGACCGATGTTGCTTCAAAAGCATCATATGATGATGAATTTGATGAAAGAATCACAGTAGCAATCACTCACCCACTTTATCTGGCTCAGGGAGATACTACCGGTATCTCCCTAATCTCATTTCAATTAATTGGCCTGACAATTACTCGTTGTGGCATCGCTCCATGCGTATTGCATTATTAGGAAGGAACAAACTTGGAATGATGGATGGAAACGAGCAAGAAAAGGTTTCGTGACAAATATTGGTACCAATGGAAGAGGTGCAATGCAATTCTATTATCATGGCTGATGAATCATGTTTCTCAGAACCTGTTCAGTGGTATTGCATACGCTACCAATACCCACACAATATGGGAAGATCTCGTAGAGTGATTTAATAAGGTGAATGATACTTGCTCCTTCAATTTACATATGAAAATTACAACCCTAACTCAAGGTACCTCATCAATTTCTATATATTATATGAAATTGAAAGATTTGTGGGATGAATTTGATGCATTAGTCCCTTCCCTGACTGTGTTTGTCCTATGTCTAAGGACTTTGTAGTATTTTTGGCAAGACAGAGAGTATATAAATTTCTTATGGGTTTGAATAATTCATACATGCAAGCTCTAAGTCAAATCTTATTAATGATCCCCCTACCCAATGTTAATCGAGCACATGCCATGCTTATCTGTGATGAGATTCAAAAGGCTATAGCAGTCACTACTGATATTCTTGGTTCTGCTCCTAATATGAACTTGAATATAAGTAATTTTGAATCAACAACTTTATACATTTTTAGATATTTAGGTAATCATAGTGCAAAAAGAAATTATATTGTTCAATGTGAATTCTGCAAGCTTAAGGGACATAGTAAGGAAAACTGCTATAAGCTTGAGTTAATGTAGCGGGTGCAAATAGTGCTCTATTAGTTACTCAAAATTATAAAGAATGTATCATTGACACTGGTGCCACCAACCATATGATTTCTGACATCAATTTACTTGATAACTCTTCTATTGTTGAATCTCCTAAGTCTAGGACAGTCTCTCTTCCCAATAGAGATAGTATCATATGTCACACGCACTAGTGCTAGTTTGATCTCAGCCAGAAGCACACTTAAAAATATCTTTTATGTTCTAGAATTTAAGTACAATCTTCTATCAGTGTCTAAAGTGACTAGAAATATATGTTGCTCGATGACTTTTTTCCTGATATATGTGTATTTAAAGATATCTTCAGTGGGAAGGTGAGGGAGATTGGTAAGGAAGAGGATGGACTTTACCTTCTACTCAATCAACCTTCTGGAAAGACTATAGCAAGAACACTTGCAGCTGATGCTCATAGTGAAGGGAATAAAGTGGACATATCTCTATGGCATAGAAGACTTGGGCATGTCTCCTCAGTAGTCCTTAAGAGGATTTATTTCTTGTTCCTTTTATCACATATCTACTGCTACAAGTAAGTGCATTATTTGTCCTTGTGCAAAGTAAACTGGACTATCATTTCCTGCTAGCAATGTTAGAAGTTCCAATGCATTTGACTTGCTTCATATGGATATGTGGGGACCATATAAGACTGCAACGTTTGATGGTAATAAATACATTTTGACTATAGTTTATGACTATACCAAGATGACTTGGATTTTTCTGTTGAAGCTTAAGCCTGATGTCTGTGTAGCCTTACAACAATTCTTATGTATGTTAGTACTTAGTTCAACAAAATAATAAAAATTATTAGAACTGATAATGGCATTGAGTTTGTAAATTCTGTATGTGAAAATTTATTTTAAAAATTGGGTATCATTCATTAGAAGACTTGTGCCTACATCCCTCAACATAATGGGGTAACTGATAGGAAGCACATGCACACCCTAGAAGTCACTAGGGCAATCAGGTTTCAAGCTTTCATTCCTCTCAGGTACTGGGGACACTATATACTTGCAGTAGTCTACCTTATCAACAGAATGCCATCCTCTATTATTGGAGGGAGATCATCCTATGTGATTTTATATGGCAGAAAGCCTCAGTTGGATCACCTGAGAGTGTTAGACTGTCTATGTTATGCTAAAAATGTGCATGAATCTCACAAGCTCCTATCCAGAACAAACGTTACAGTGCATATGGTCTATTCAGATGTTCAGAAGGGGTACATTCTCTATAATTTAGATAACCATGTATTTTTGTGAACAAGGATGTGGCATTCAGAGAGGAAGTATTCCCATTTCAAAAGAATACCTCCTTATCTACATCAGAGTCATCTGGTTCTCAAGATGGAACTCACCCTACTCCAAGTATTTCTACTACAAGTAATTCAGACTACAGTATACCTGTTGATATATATACAATTGATCTTGATCCTGACAATCTCTCACTTGGTGATGGAAGCTCAGCTAGCAACCCTTTTCTAGGTGATGATAACACACAAGTAGAAAACCTGGTGCCATCGTTGGAGAGTTCATAAGCACCAGGCCTTCGAAGATCCACTAGAGAGAAGAATCCTCCCATTAGGTTAAAGGACTTTGTTACTCTGAATGTCATTAAGGATGTTCCTTATCCCATATCGAAATGTGTGTCATATGACAAATTAACTCCAAAATATCAGGCTTACATAACAACCTTCTCTACTATTGTGGAGTCTACCTATGAAAAAGCTAGTAAGGATCAAAGATGGATAGAGGCAATGGAGGCTGAGATTGCTGCACTTGAAGACAATCATACTTGGGACATAGTATCCTTACCAGTAAGCAAAAACTCAATTGGTTATAAGTGAATTTACAAAGTTAAGTACAAGGTCACAGGAGAGGTTGAGAGGTTCAAAGCCAAGCTTGTTGCAAAAGCATATAGTCAACAAGAGGGTATTGACTATCAGGAGACCTTTTCTCGTATTGTCAAGATGGTCACAATTAGGACTATCTTAGCTATTGTAGTTGCCAAACAATAGCACATCCATCAAATGGATGTATATAATGCATTCTCGCACGGGGACTTGTATGATATATATATATATATATATATATATATATATATATGAATCCTCCTCAAGGATTTCAAAGCTAGTGGGAGTCAAGGCAAGTCTGTAGGCTCATAAAATTAGTGTATGGGCTCAAACAGGCACCCAGACAGTAGAATGCAAAATTAACAAAAACTTTGCTCAAATTTGGCTTTCTACATAGTCAGTATGATCACTCTCTATTTGTTAGAAAGACAAGAAATGGAACCACAACCATTTTGGTATATGTTGATGATTTGTTAATCACTGCACACATTTAGAGTTGATTACTAAAACTAAAATAAGACTACAATAAACCTTCAAGATAAAGGACTTAGGGGAACTAAAGTACATCCTAGACATTGAATTTTCCAAGCCAAAACAGGGATTGTAAATGCACCAAAGAAAATATGTTTTGGAACTTATATCTGAAGCTGGTTTAAGAGTAGTTGGCCTATGTCAAACTCACTACAAAAGCGTTAGATGATCATATGACTGCTACCAGTGTCACGACCTAATTTCCTATAGGTCGTGATGGCTCCCAAAATCGCCACTAGGCAAGCCAACGGTGAATTAACCGTGTATCTACTCCTTTACCATTCTTGAAATAGTTAGTTTTTAATTATTACAGAAGGAGATGAGAATATTTAATAAAATAAAATGTAACAAATTGTAAGATCAAGTGTAGCGAAATAAATACTCAAAATTCATTAAGTGTCTACTAACAAAATTTCAAGACCTGGTGTCACAAGTGTACGGGCTACTAGTAGAATACACAAAACACTAAAGTAGACATAAAGTAAATACAAAGGAAAAACTTTGGGTGCTGCAGAATGGCTCAGAAGGCAGCTCACCGCTAAGTCTCGATGTATCAGGAGTGCGCGCCAGGATGATGTCAAGATGCACCTGCCTCACATCCTCCACGGTTAGTGCCGAAGTATAGTGTGAGTACATAATTAATATGTACCCGGTAAGTATCTAGTCTAACCTCGAAGAAGTAGAGGCGAGGGGTCGAATTCGACACTTACTATGGGCTAACAACAAAATACCGAAATTTTAAGTAAGTATGAGTTATGTAAACAACCATAAATCTCCATAACAAGCGATAAACAAATATTTCTTTCACTAATCATAAATTCCAAGACAATTTTCATCATTTAAATAATTGTAACCTCTCGAGCCAATAAAATAATATCAAGAAGATTAGGCTCCAAGTATTATTATGCACGATTTAAGTTGAGTTCGTACGGCCCGATCCAAAATATATGTATATACTATGTGCATTATCTAGGGTCGAATGACACGAACTATAGATGCATCTATTAACATGTCGAGGCGAACAACCCGCTCCCCTGAGAGTAGAGGAAATTTACCTCGCAATAATACTTGCGACGCGAGAGGACATAGATTTCTCAAAGTTATTATAAAATTCTTCCATTCTTCCTCACACATAAGAAAGTTAAACGGGAGACTTTAAATCTTAAAATCCTTAATCTCAGCTCTAGTTAAGGCAATTAATATGTATGACCAACATAATAGAGCAAACAAAGTATGGTGTAAGCCTAAGACTACCCGGACATCACATAGAATATAGCTACGCACGGACTCTCGTCACCTAGTGCGTACGTAGCACTCCACACATATAATTCACAACAAAAATACGCTTAAGGGGATGAGTTCCCTCTTACAAGGTTAGGCAAGAGACTTACCTCGTTCTCAAGCTCACTCCCGATCCACAAATATGCTTTAAAACCTCAACTCATTGCCAAACGACCCAAAACTAGTCAAATATTATATAAATTAATCAATACATGTTCAAAATTTCATAATTTAACTATTAGAGTAATTACCCAACCCAAATTGAAAGATTCCTAAAATTCACTCCCGGGCTCACGTGGCCGGATTCTGAAAATTTTTGAAGAAAATGTTATCTATAATCTCACGAACTCAAATATAGTTTTTACTCAATTCCATAACCATTTTCGTGGTTAAATCCTATTTTTATCAAAACCTAGATTTTTCACCTAAATCCATGATTTTCAAATTTTTAACATGTTAAACCCTATCCATAATCTATTTATTTAACTCACCTTGTATAGAAATTACTTACCTCAAAGTGCTAGGTGAAAACCCCTCTCCAAGAGCTCCAAAATCCCCTCAAGAGATGAAAGAAAGTGAGCCAAAATAGCCTAAGTCCCGCATTAAATGGACCATTCTGCCTCCAGCGATTTCGCACATGCGCTCACCAGGCCGTATCTGCGGTACCGCTTCTACAGAAATAGGCCCGCTTCTGCGGAATTCCACAGGCACATTGCTGGCCGCTTCTACAGACATGATCCCACTTATGGGGTCATGCTTCTGCGGACAGGGAAGCACATATGCGGCCTTCTCGCACCTGCAGCTCCTCATCGTAGAAGCGAGTCCGATTTTGCGCACTCCCCTTAGCTTCTGTGGACCATTGGCCAACTGCTCCCAAGCTGCTTCTGCAGCCAAAATCATGCACCTGCGGGCTCGCATCTGCGTCCAAAAGCTTGCAGGTGCGGGCATACCAGAACTGGTGCACCAACATCCCTTTCGAGTCCAAGTTCAATCCGTGCATCGCCCGGATTGCACCCGAGGCCCCTTAGGCCTCGCCCAAACATACCAAGAAGTTTGTAAACATGAGACGGGCTTTCTCAAACCCTCGGAACGCAGAAAACAACAACAAAACTAAGAATCACACCCCAAACCAAATTGAATCAATTTATGAACTTCAGGTTCTTCTCACTTACTCTGAACTCGTCGAAACATACTTAAACTACTCGGAATGACTCCAGATTTTGCGTGCAAGTCTTAAATCACCATACAAAACTATTTCCAGACTCGGAATCCCAAATGAACATCAATAACACCAAAACATACTCTAAACAAAATTTAAAGAACTTTAAAACCCTCAAGGTGCCAACTATTAATATTAAGCGCTGAAACGCCCTGGGTCACCTAAAACCCGATCCGAACATACGCCCAAGTCCAAAATCATCATATGAACCTATTGTAACCATCAAATCCCAGTTCTGATGTCATTTACTCAAAATGTTGACTCAAGTCAAACTTATCCCTTTTTAGCCAACCTTAAGGAACCAAGTGTTCCAATTTCAACCCGAACCCTTCCAAATCCTGAACTAACCATACCCCGCAAGTCATAAAATAGTAAAAGCACATACAAAAAGTCTTATTTAGGGGAACGGGGATCTAGAATCATACATAGAGTGCTGAACACGTGTGGATATCTGCTTCGCATGTCCTCCTCGGTCTCCCAAGTCGTCTCCTCGACTGGTTGACTCCTCCACTGAACCTTTACTGCAGAAATCTTCTTGGACCTCAACTGGCGAACATGTCTGCCAACAATGGCAACTGGCTCCTCCTCATAACCCAAGCTCTCATCTAATTAAACCGTGATGTAGTCTAACATATGTGACATGTCGGCATGATACCTTCGGAGTATAGACACGTGAAAAATCGGATGAACTCCCGATAGACTAGGAGGCAAAGCAAACTCATAAGACATCTCCCCAACTCGTCTTAATACCTCGAACGGACCTATAAACCTTGGGCTCAACTTGCCCTTCTTTCCGAACCTCAGGATCCCCTTCATCAGCGA
The DNA here is from genome assembly GCF_000715075.1 of Nicotiana tabacum. NCBI lineage: Eukaryota > Viridiplantae > Streptophyta > Magnoliopsida > Solanales > Solanaceae > Nicotiana > Nicotiana tabacum. Next base: position 54,727,977 of record NC_134098.1, read on the forward strand.
GACCTTCAAGAGAACCTTCTCTCCCACCATAAAAGATAAATCACATGCCTTCTTATCCACATAACTCTTTTGTTTGGATTGTGCTGTGCGAAGTCGCTCTTGGATCAACTTTACCTTTGTCAAGGCATCCTTTACCAAATCAGTACCATATAACTTAGCCTCGCCGGGCTCAAACCATCCGATGGGCGAACGACATCACCGACCATATAAAGCCTCAAATTGAGCCATCTCGATGCTAGACTAATAACTGTTATTGTAAGAAAACTCGGTCAAAGGCAAGAATCGGTCCCACTGCCCTCCTAAGTCAATCACACATGCTCTGAGCATATCCTCCAAAATCTGAACTATCCGCTCTGACTGGCTGTCGATCTACGAATGAAAGGCTGTGTTGAGCTCTACATAGGTCCCCAACTCACCTTGTACTGCTCTCCAAAAATGCGAAGTAAATTGAGGGCCTCTATCTGATATAATGGAAACAGGCACACCATGCAACCGAACAATCTCCTGAATATAAATCTGGTCCAATCTCTCTTAATAATACGTGGTCACAACCGGAATGAAGTGTGCCGACTTGGTCAACCTATCGATAATGACCCAAACTGCATCAAACTTCCGCAAGGTCCGCGGTAACCCAACTACGAAGTCCATAGTAATGCGCTCCCATTTCCACTCAGGTATAGTCATCTGCTGAAGTAGGCCACCTGGCCTCTTATGCGCATACTTGAACTTCTGGCAATTTAGGTACCTCGCCACATACTCAACTGTATCCTTCTTCATTTGCCGCCACTAATAATTCTGCCTCAGGTCATGATACATCTTCAAAGCACCTGGATAAATAGAATACCAAGAACTGTGTGCCTCCTTTAGGATCTTCTCTCTCAAGACATCAACATTAGGAACACATAGGCGACCCTGGAGTCGCAGATTACCATCCTCGTCGATAGTAACTTCCTTGGCACCACCATGTAGTACCGTCTCTCTAAGAACCAACAAGTGCGGATCATCAAACTGGCGAGCCTTGATCTGCTCGAATAATGAAGACTAAGCGACGTCGCATGCGAGAACTCGACAGGGCTCTGAAATATTAAACCTCATAAGTCTATTAGCCAAGGACTGAATGTCTAAAGCTAGTGGCTTATCCTCTGCTGAAATGGAGGCCAAACTACCCATACTCTCCGCCTTTCTGCTCAAGGAATCCGCAACTACATTCGCCTTGCCAGTATGATAAAGGATGGTAATATCATAATCTTTTGGTAACTCGAGCCACCTGCGCTGCCTCAAATTGAGATCCCTCTGCTTGTACAGATGCTGAAAGCTGCAATAATCGGTGTAAACCTCACAAGACACCCTGTAAAGATAATGCCTCTAGATCTTAAGAGCATGAACAATCGTGACCAACTCCAAATTGTGCACGAGGTAATTCTTCTCATGTGGCTTCAGCTGACGTGAAGCATATGCAATAACTCGCCCCTCCTACATCAATACATAACCTAAACCAATGCGTGAAGCATCGCAATACACGGTATACATCCCCGAACCAGAAGGCAACACTAACACCAGTGTTGAAGTCAATGCGGTCTTGACCTTCTGAAAGCTCGCCTCGTAATCGTCGGACCATCGGAACGAAGCACCCTTCTAGGTCAATCTAGTCAAAGGTGTTGCAATAGATGAGAAGCCCTCCACAAACTGACGATAATAACCTGCTAACCCTAGGAAGCTCCTGATCTCAGTCGTTGTAGTAGAATGAGGCTAACTCTGAACTGCCTCGATCTTCTTGGGATCTACCTTAATACCCTCGCCCGATACAACATGTCCCAATAATGCCACAAATCTAACTAGAACTCACACTTGGAGAACTTAGCATATAGCTTATGTTCCCGCAAGGTCTGGAGCACCACTCTCAAATGTTGCTCGTGCTCCTCCATGCTACGTGAGTAGATCAAAATGTCATCAATGAAGACAATGACAAACGAATCGATATATGTCCTGAACATCCGAATCATCAAATCCATAAACATCGCTGGCCATTAGTCAAACCGAAGGATATCACTAGAAACTCATAATGGCCATATCTAGTACGAAAAACCGTCTTCGGAACATCCAAATCCCGAATCTCCAACTGATGGTAACCCGATCTCAAGTCGATCTTGGAGAACACCTTAACACCCTACAACTGGTCAATTAAATCATCAATACGCAGCAATGGGTACTTGTTCTTAATGGAAACTTTGTTCAACTGGCAGTAATCAATGCACATCCGTATAGTCCTATCCTTATTCTTCACAAATAACACCGGTGCACCCCAAGGCGACACACTTGGCCTGACAAAACCCTTTGCTAGCAATTCCTCAAGTTGTTCTTTCAACTCTTTTGTAGCCACGTGGTACGATGGGATAGATATAGGCTAGGTACCTAGAGCCAAATCAATACAGAAATCGATATCACGATCTGGTGGCATGCCTGGAAGATCAGAAGAAACACATCGTAAAACTCCCAGACCACGGGAATGAAATCAAACGCCGGAGTCTCTGCGGTAGTATCCCGAACATAAGTGAGATAAGCCAAACACCCTTTCCCGGCCATGTGTTGAGCCTTCAGAAAAGAGATAACCCAACTAGATGTACTGATGGATGAACCCCTCTGCCCCAATCCAGGCAACTCTGGCATCACCAAGGTAACAGTCCTGGCATAGCAATCAAGGATGACGTGTTATAGAGACAACCAATCCATGCTCGGGATGACCTCAAAGTCGGTCATATCAAGCAACAAAGCATCTGATAGGGTCTTATAACCACATAAAGTAAAAATGCAGGACTAGTAGATCTGATCCATAATAATAGAATCGCCCACTGGAGTGGACACATAAACATGAGTACTCAAGAACTCCCGAGTAATACCCAGGAAATGAGCAAACAGAGATGAAACATACAAATAGGTAGACCCTGGATCAAGTAGTACTGAAGCAACCCTATCACAGACAGAAATAATACCTATGATCACGACATCTGAGGCCACTGCATCTGGTCTGGCCGAAAAGCATAGAATCTAGCTGGAGCGCCACCTACCTAGCCTCCACCTATCTGACCTCCACCTCTAGGACGACCCCTACTCACCTGCCTTCCTCCTCTGGGCGGGCGTATGGCTGGTGCGGTAGCTGGTGCGGTAATTATGGGCTCGTAACCCTGTTGTACTGCCTTTCCCCGAAGTTTGGGACAAAACCTCTTCATGTGGCCAAGGTCCCTGTACTCGTAACAACCCCTCAAAATGGAGGACTGCTGACCTGAAGTCTGATCCTAATGGCCTGAATACCCATTGGAGGAACCCTGAATAGCTGGCGGCCGGTAGGAACTCTCTGGCATGGAGCTGAAGTAGGGTCATACTGGAGCACCCCGAGGAGGCGGCAATGCTGGATATGTGGGCCTGCAAGACTGACCCCTCACGAACTGACCCCTACCCCCAGTCAAGGAACCATTGAACTCTCTAGAATACTGAAACTGCTTATCCCTCGTAGCCTAATCCCGACCACACTGACGTGCATCCTCGATCGAGCTATCTCTACAACTACCTGGTAAGAAGTACCCAACTCAACCTCTCGGGCCATAGTGGCCTAGCTAGTAGAGTGCAAACCTCCCATAAACCTCCGCACTCTCTCTATATCGGTCAGAAGTATCATAAGTGCATAAGACAACTCAGAAAATCTCGCCTTATAGTCGGTCACCAACATCTGGCCTTGTTGGAGTTGCTCGAACTGAAATCGCAACTATTCCCCTCTGAGAGGGTGGAATATATATGTCCAATAAGAGGCGTGTGGACTGGTCCCAAGTCATGGGAGGAGAACCTGCTGGTCTGCCGAGAAGATATGACTGCCACCACCTACGGGCTCTGCCCTCCAGCTAGAAGGTAGTAAAATCCACCCTATGGGACTCCAATATCCTCATGTTGTGTAGTCTGTCCCTGCACCGATCAATAAAGTCCTGAGGGTCCTCGTGTCGCTCACCTCCAAAGATAGTAGGTTGTATCTTGGTCCATCTGTCCAATAGCCTATGCGGATCGCCAACCAAAGCCGGTATGGGCCCAGGTATAGCTGTTGCAACTGGCTGAACTTCTCTCACGGGTAATACGCCTGGGGTATGATATACGGAAGTTGCATGCCCTGAAGCCTGAGCGGTAGGGGTCTGTGCTCCCCCTCCCGCCTGAGATGTGGATAGGTCTACTGGAAATAAACCAGCCTGAGTCATAGAATCCATGAACCGTAACATACGACCCATGACCTCCTGGAATCCCGGTGCGGGCACGAAATCCACTGGGGTTGGCTCTACTGCAGGCACCTCGCCCTGCTACTGAATAATAAGATCCTCTATTAGATCCATTGGTGGCATAACTAGAGCAACTTTGGGACGTCCTCGTCCTCTACCACGAGTTGGAACCCTCCCTTGGCCTCTGCCCTGGCCTTTAGTGACAGGGGGAGCAACTCTTCCATGGTCGGGTACATCTGCTACGCGCGTTCTCACCATCAGTGAGAGAATAAGAGAGAGATACTTAGCACAACATCAACTGCACGATTGGAGATGAAGAAAGAGTAGTTTCATAACACCCTTTAGCCTATCGAAGATAAGTACGGACGTCTCTGCACCGTTCCGCAAGAATCTATTAGGGCTGCTCAAAACTTGTGAGACCTATGTGAACCCAGGGCTCTGATACCATGTTGTCATGACCCAATTTTCTATAGGCCGTGAGAGCTCCCAACATCGCTGCTAGGTAAGACAACAGTGAACTAACCGTGTATCTACTCCTTTAACATTCTTAAAATGGTTGATTTTTAATTATTACATAAGTAGGAGATGAGAAGATTTAATAAAATAAAATGTAACAAATTGTAAGATCAAGTGTAGTGACACAAATAATCAAAAATCATTAAGTGTCTACTAGCAAAATTTCAAGACATGGTGTCACAAGTGTATGAGCTACTAGTATAATACACAAACACTAAACTACTGTCTGAAATAAAGTAGACAGAAAGTAAATACAAAGGAAAGACTTCGGGTGCTGCAGAACGACTCGGAAGGCAGCTTACCGCTAAGTCTCGATGTATCAAGAGTGCACGTCGGGATGATGTCTAGATGCACCTGCCTCAGATATTGCATGGTTAATGCAGAAGTGTAGCGTGAGTACATAATCAACATGTACCCAGTAAGTATCTAGTCTAATCTCGAAGAAGTAGTGACGAGGGGTCGACTTCGACACTTACTATGGGCTAACAATAAAATATCAAAATTCTAAATAAGCATGAGTTATGTAAACAACCATAAATCATCATAACAAGCGATAAGCAAATATTTATTTCACTAATCATAAATCCCAAGTCAATTTCCATCATTTAAATAATTGTAACCTCTCGAGTCAATAAAATCATATCAAGAAGATTAGGCTCCAAGTATTATTACGCACGATTTATGATGAGGTCGTACGACCCGATCCAAAATATATGTATATACTGTGTGCATTGTCGAGGGTCGAACGACACGAACCATAGATATATCTACTAACCTGTCGAGGCAAACAACCCGCTCCCATTAGAGTAGAGAAAATTTACCTCGCTCGCGAAAATACTTGCGACGTGAGTGGACATAGATATCTCAAATCTATTATAAAATTCTTCCATTCTTCCCCACACATACGAAATTTAAAAGGGAGACTTTAAATAATAAAATCCTTAATCTCAGCTCTAATTAAAGCAATTAATATGTATAACCAACATAATAGAGCAAACAAAGCATGGTGTAAGCCTAAGACCACCCGTACATCACATAGAATATATCTATGCACAGACTCTCGTCACCTAGTGCGTATGTAGCTCTCCACACATATAATTCACAACAAAAATACGCCTAAGGGGATGAGTTTCCTCTTACAAGATTAGGTAAGAGACTTACCTCGTTCTCAAGCTCACTCCCGATCCACAAATATGCTTTAAATCCTCAACTTATTTCCAAACAACCCGAAACTAGTCAAATGTTATATAAATTAATCAATACATGTTCAAAAGTTCATAATTTAATTATTAGAGTAATTACCCAACCCAAATTGGAAGACTTCTAAAATTCACCCACGGGCCCGAATTCCAGAAAATTTCGAAGAACATTGTTACCCATAACCCCACGAACTCAAATATATAGTTTTCACTCAATACCAATCAAAACCTAGGTTTTTCACCTTAACCCATGATTTTCAAAAAATTTACATGTTAAAACCTACCTATAATCAATGTATTTAACTCACATTGTATAGAAATTATTTACCTCAAAGTGCTAGGTAAAAACCCCTCTCCAAGTGATCCAAAATCCCCCAAGAGATGGAAGAAAGTGAGCCAAAATAGCCTAAGTCCCGCATTAAATGGACCATTCTGCCTCCAGCGATTTCGTACCTGCGGTCACTGGGCCGCATCTGCGGTACCGCTTCTGCAGATATAGGTCTGCTTCTACGGAATTCCCCAGGCCCAGCGCTGGCCGCTTCTGCGGATGTGATCCCACTTCTGTGGTCACGCTTCTGCGATCATGGAAGTGTATATGTGGCCTTCTCACACCTGCAACTCCTCTTCGTATAAGCGAGTCTGCTTCTGTGCACTCCCCTCCGCTTCTGCGAACCAATGGCCAACTGCTCCCAAGCTTCTTCTGTGGCCAAAATCACGCACCTGCGGTCTCGCATCTACGACCAAAAGCTCGCATGGGCGGGCACACTAAAACTGGTGCACGAACAACCCTTTTGAGTCCAAGTTCAATCTGTGCATCGCCCAGATTGCACATGAAGCCCTGAGGCCTCGCCCAAACATACCAACAAGTCTGTAAACATGAGACGGACTTACTCGAACCCTCGGAATACGGAAAACAACACCAAAACTAAGAATCAGACCCCAAACCAAATTGACTGAACTTATGAACTTTAAGTTCTTCCCACTACTACGAACGCGCCGAAATATACTTAAACTATTCGGAATGACTCCAATTTTTGCATGCAAGTCTTAAATCACCATACAGAACAATTCCCAGGCTCAGAATCCCAAACAAACCTCGATAACACTAAAACTTACTCTAAACCAAATTTAAAGAACTATAAAACCCTAAAGGTGTCGAGTATCAATATTAAGCGTCGAAATGCTTCCGAGTCATCCAAAACCCGATCCAAACATACACTAAAGTTCAAAATCATCATACAAACCTATTTTAATCGTCAAATCCCAGTTCCGAGGTTGTTTACTCAAAACGTTGACTCAAGTCAAACTTAGCCTTTTTAGCCAAACCTTAAGGAACCAAGTATTCTGATTTCTACCCGAACCCTTTCAAATCCCAGACTAACCATCCATGCAAGTCATAAAATAGTAAAAGTACATACAAAGAGTCTTATTTAGAGAATGAGGACCTAGAAAGTAAAACGACCGATCGAGTCATTACAACCAGTAAGGAATCATATGAGCTACTAGTTGATGTAAGGAGTTACCAGAGATTGATTTGGAATTTATTGTATCTTACAGTATTCTGATCAAACATAGCATACAATATGCAAACACTAAGCGAGTTTCTACATAACCCTAAGAAATCTCACATGGTTGTTGCTCTAAGAGTGGTGAGGTATGTGAAAACTCAGCATAGACATGGTATTCTACTGTCAAGCCTCAACAAAGACATTGTTATTGCATATTGTGATGCAGATTGGGCAGCCTACCCATATACCAGGAAGTCTGTAACAAGATTTTAATCAACTTTAGAGACTCATTGGTATATTGTAAATCAAAGAAACAAAGCATTGTATCTAGAAGTTCAGCTAAAGCTGAATATATAAGCATAGTTTCCACAATTGCTGAACTAACATGGCTATTAGGATTGATCCAAGTCATTGGAGTGGAGGTCCGGCTACCAGTGAATTTGTTTAGTGATAGCAAATCAACACTGCAGATCACAGTAAAATCGGTGTTCCATGAAAGAACCAAACGCATCAAGATAGACTGCCATTTCATATGCGAGAAAATTCAACAAGGCTTAGTTAAGACAGAGTATGTGGCAACAAGAAATTAGTTGGCACATATACTGACAAAGAGCTTGAATATAGTACAACACGAGTACTTGAATTCTAAGCTAGGTGTTTTCGATCTCTTCATGTGTCACGACCCCAAATTCCCTCCGTAGGAGGTCGTGATGGGACCTAGTCTCTAAGACTAGGTAAGCCTATCAATGTAGAATAATCATAAATATCTGAAATAAATAAACTATAATTCAAATAATTACAACTCCCAAAACCCGGTAGAAATAAGTTACAAGCTTCTAAAATTTATTATCAATATTTCTATGTATCAAGGTCTAAAGAAAAATAAGGAAGCAACATAAAATGATAGAAGGGAACTCCGGAGTCTGCGGACGCTGGCAGATATACCTCGAAGTCTCCGTGCGCAGGTAGCTTCACTGACGTCTAAACTGGTAAGATGTACCTGGATCTGCACAAAAAAATGTGCAGAAGCGTAGTATGAGTACACCACAGCGGTACCCAGTAAGTGCCAAGCCTAACCTCAATAGAGTAGTGACGAGGTCAGGTCAGGCCCTACTGGAGAATAGATAATGACATGGGAAAATGCTTAAACAATTTAATAAGATAAAAATGACTGCGGAAATGAATCAAATAGTATGTCACATTTAATGACACCAATTAATTGCAAATAATATCTCGTGGAATCAAAACAGAATTTCCTTTTAGCTTTATGAAAATCACAACAATTAATCAAAGGCAACTGCGGCCATAAATCAATATCAACAAGGGCACTACTGAGGTACCACCTCGTAGTCCCAAATTATAAATAATTTCATAATATCTCATTTCCTTATATCACCGCGGGAGCCTTCACAATTTATTTAAAAAAATATTTTTTTCCGAAATAGTATCCTGCGTTTTAGCCTCCCTTATCACACCGCATGACTTCTAGTAGTCACCCCTACTAGTCACGCGTATCAAGCTACCCTTATCTCACCGCATGCGTTTCAATCCCCAGACCTTATACCACCGCATGCATATCAATATTACAATATATCACAATTTGCACCTCAAGTGCCCAATATTTTGATTTTTCAAAAATAAATCAACAACAATATTTTTTTCAATAATAAAGAGCTCACGGCTCATGCCAGAATAATCCAAAAATAATATTTTTTCACAATAAAGAGCTCACGGCTCCATCACAATGAGTACCAAAAATCTTGCGAAAATAATCAGGAATAAAATAATTCAGGAAAATAATATTTCATATTAATAATATTTAATTTAAAGAAAAATCAACCTTCAAATAATGCACAGTATAAAAGAAACCAAGTTTCAATCAAACAGGTAAAACAATTAGCAGGAAAATGTCAAGCAAATTTAAGGTATACAAATCAAATCATTAATGGAGAATATAACAAGATTTAATAATTTAATTAATATGTAACAGTGATCTTCATAATTTGAACACATAATCCTTCACATTTAGTCCGTGTACACACTCGTCACCTCGTGTACACGACTTTCATCATATTACAATTAATACCAATCCTAGGGAAATTTTTTCCACACAAGGTTAGACAAGTCACTTACCCAATATGTCTTTCCTTGAAAATCTGTCAAAAGTCGCCTCTGTTCAAGCTCAAGTTTGTCAAAAAATGGCAAATGTTGAATGCCACTTTTTTTATAACTTACAGATCTGTCCAGTTCGATCTTGGGAGCTCGATCTGTCCAGTTCGATCAAGGACCTCGATTTGTCAGGGACCTCGATTTTGTCAGGGACCTCGATTTTGTCAGGGACCTAGATTTGTCAGGGACCTCGATTTGTCAGGGACCTCGATTTTGTCAGGGACCTTGATTTGTCAGGGACCTTGATTTGTCAGGGACCTCGATTTTGTTAGAGACCTTGATTTGTCAGGGACCTCGATTTGTCAGGGACCTCGATTTGTCAAGAACCTCGATTTTGTCAGGGACCTCGATTTTATCAGGGAGCTCGATTTGTTAGGGAGCTCGATTTTGTCAGGGAGCTCGATTTTGACAGGGAGCTCGATTTGTCAGGGAGCTCAATTTTGACAAGGAGCTCGATTTGTTAGGGACCTCGATTTTGTCAGGGACCTCGATTTGTCAGGGACCTCGATTTGTCAGGGACTTCAATTTGTCAGGGACCTCGATTTGTCAGGGACCTCGATTTGTCAAGGACCTCGATTTTGTCAGGACCTCGATTGTCAGGGACCTCGATTTTATCAGGGAGCTCGATTTGTCAGGGAGCTCGATTTTGTCAGGGAGCTCGATTTTGACAAGGAGCTCGATTTTGTCAGGGAGTTCGATTTTGTTAGGGAGCTCGATTTTGACAGGGAGCTCGATTTTGACAGCATTTCCAGCAGAAAAATTGCAGCAGCTTTTGCAGCAGCTAAATCCCACTTTTGATCCGTTAACCATCCAAAACTCACCCGAGGCCCTCGGGACCTCAACCCAAAACATCAACAAGTCCTAAAATATCATACAAACTTATTTGAAACCTCAAATCACATCAAACAACGCTAAAATCACGAATCATGCTCCAATTCAAGCTTAATGAAACTTAGAATTTCTAACTTCTACATTTGATGTCGAAATCTATTAAATCAAGTCCGATTGACCTCAAATTTTGCACCCAAGTCATAAATGACATAACGGAGCTGTAAAATTTTTTAGAACTGGATTCCAACCCCGATATCAAAAAGTCAACTCCCCCGGTCAAACTTTCAAACTTTAAATTCCTATTTTAGCCATTTCAAGCCTAATTTCACTACGGACTTTCAAATAAAATTTCGATCACGCTCCTAAGTCCAAAATCACCATACGGAGCTGTTGGAATCATCAAAATTCTATTTCGAGGTCATTTGCACATAATTCGACATCCGGTCACTATTTGAACTCAAACTTTAAATTTTTTATCAAAATTCCATATCTCGGGCTAGGGACCTCGAAATTTGGTTCCGGGCATACGCCCAAGTCCCAATTCACGATACGGACCTACCAGAACTGTCAAAATACTAATCCAAATCCGTTTGCTCAAAATATTGACCAAAGTCAACTTAGTTATGTTTTAAACATCTAATTCACATTTTAATCTATTTTTCACCTGAAAACTTTCCGAAAAATTTTTACGGACTGCACACGCAAGTCGAGTAATGGTAAATAGTGCTTATATCATATAATTAATTATTAAATTTAAAGATGATATTTTGGGTCATCACATCATGGCATCTAGCTTGAGGGAGAGTGTTGAGAAAGGGATCACATAGGATTCTATGAAGTATAAAAGAGTAGAATAGTCTATTTAATATTCTTAGTTAGTGCATGTATTAAAAGTAGTTAGCTAGATAATTAGCTCCTATAAATATAGACAAGCCAATTACTGATCAATAACAAATTTCATTTTTCTCTACTCACTTTCTCTCTCTGCTTTACATGCTCTCACATCTCTCTACTCTCTTCTCTACTTCTCAAATTAGGGTTCATACAATTTGATCCCTTGATTTCATCATAAGGGCATAATCTTTCTTGTGAGGTATGTCGAGGATTGGTAGATGGCTCGATTTCGATTCCAACAGATTAGAATGATTGATGCTTGTCCATTATCTTGAGGAGTCGATCAAGCTTATGTGTGAGTTTATTTCTTTTCTTTGCTCGAAGACGAGCAAACATTTAAGTGGGGGGAGGGGGGAAGGGGGGGGGTATTTGATGTGTACATATAAACTGTTTAGTTTGGTTATATTTTATGTGTTTACTAGTTATTTTGGTGAGTTTTTTTTATCACAAAGCTCACTTTTATATTTTGTTGATGTGCATGCAAGCTTTGAGCTTAAATGTTAAAAGAGAAAGGTGAAAAAGTTCAAGAATATATAAAATATAGTAAATGGGATTTTTTGTGTTTTGAATATGAATTTCTAAAAGTCAAATGGCGACAAGTAGTGAAATTTCAAGTAATAGATATTGGGATTTAGAATTTGGAGCAATTGTTTCCCTCCAAAAACATGTGATCCAACTTAAACAGATGATATCTCCAAATCTATGAGGAGTTTTATCAATATTCTTGTGGTAAAATATAAAGCTTTGAGTCTAGTTTCCAGTGATTCAAATGACTCGTCGTTTCGACTCTCCCTACACAAAGTTATTATATTTTTACTGAACAATGCTAAGTCTGCGTGCCCACCGGCGTGTCTGGGGCTTCATGTGTGTTGTCGTGCATTGTATTGACGAGATTCTTTTTTCAAGGTTAATTTTGGAATTGCATTTACTTATCCCTTGACCTATATAATGCTTGAGCTCGTCCTAATTAGGTTATCTTGGACTTTTACAACTGTACCAGAAGATTTTTAATACTTTAGATTGAAGTTTTCAGCAAAGGAACAATTGAGAGATTTTATTCCCCAACTTGGTTGTAATATTTTTTCTTCTTCTCTTTTACATGGTTTATAATATGAACTACTTCATGGAGTAATTTTCTATGGGAACTTGATGATGAATTAGTTTAGACTTTAGTTTCTTGTTTTAACATCTTTCGTGTATGATTGACAGTATGTCCTTTGGGTTTGACTATATTATATTCAAGAGAACTAATAAAGTTGTTAGTGTACTTGAATTGATTGTCATAATTTATTTATTCGAGAGAAGAATATATTATAGGATTAATTCTCTATAACCCGCTTATTTGAGACAAGATTTAGTTATAGAAGCATCTTTAAAGCATTGGGATATTTGTGAGAAGTTCCAATAATCCTAACATCCGTTACTTATTGATCATATACTCGTTGAACTCTTAATACTTTTCTAGAATTGTTAGACTATGGTTATTCGAGAGAAGACTTAGTTTAACTGAATTTATATTCGAGAGAAATAATTAATATTTATGTTCAGAAATAGATATTAACTCAAGAAATAAAATCTGAATTAATCATCTCAAGTCAAGTTCCATGTCTTCTTCCTTTGGTAAAACTTTTCAATATTAGTTTAGAACTTTAGATCACTTTAAAATTTTATTTTAGAACTTTAAAAAAATATACTTGAATTTTATATTTTTACTTAACCAAGAAGAAATTAATTGATCACTGCTCCAGTTCTTATGGGTTTCTATAATATTTTTGACGCATTACGAGCTTAATTTTATTATTGTGTTCTAACTTCTACGCTCGTCACTAATCCATAATCTCAGTTGATGATATATCTGTGACCCGCTTACTAGGAAAATAATTATAATAGCTAAATAGTAATGGTCAATAAAATATCCAATTATTGAATTTAGTTGAAAAGTAAGAAATTCTTTATCTTTTTACTAAATCAAGGTGAAAAAATAAGATTACTCACTTTCACAAAACTAGAATAAAATTAAACAAAAACAATTCAAGATAAATTCACAAGAAAGTAATATCCTTCCCTTAGAAGAATAAGCAATTCAATCTCCTACAAGTGAGGAAAAAAAGGAAAGAAAATAAATGAAAAGACAATTATGGGCATGACAAAGACTTCCTTCCAAGTTCCAAATAAAAAATATAACAAAACAAAGATAAAAAGCATAATAGTTCGAGCACAGTTTATAACATGATATTTTTCACTCTTTCCTAACTATGTGTAGGAAAAGAATTGTCTTTACTTTCTAGCACTCGAGCCAGGTGGGTGACGACACAGTAGCACATAACACGCTCCTTCGAGCGCTCCACCCCATTTACAAATATAACAAAATTCAAAGACACAGGCGCCAAATTTCCCCAAAACTCCCGCGCCTTTCCGACCCACATCCCCCGCCCTTTATTTCTTCGCCCATTTTACACACACACACACACACACTCATCTCCTTGATTCTCTCCTCTCCCCTTCACTTTCACACACTCAAATTCATTTTCATATCCACTCTCAAATCCAGAAATGCAAATCCCCCATCCCCACCCCTCCACCCCCATCTCCGACGCCTTCGTCCACAAGCGCGGTAAAAAACGCGGTAGCTACAACTGCGGCCGATGTGGGCAACCCAAAAAAGGCCACGTTTGCCATATCTCTAACGACCTTAATAATCATACAGATGTTCCTACTCCCACACCGACCGATGCCAAATCATTTGTTCTCCCTTCTCCGCTATCCGTTATTCGTCCTCAGCAACTTCCACCTCCGCCACGTCAGCCACTTCCCCAGCTCCGGCGAGCGCTTTCTTTCGATGACGTGGATGTCAGCGATGATGAGTCGCCTGTATCTGATGATGATGACGTGGATTGTTTGGATCTGGAGAGTGAGTTGGATTTAGGTGGGTCCGGGAAGTTACCCGCGAGTGCTTTGTGGGAAGTGCTTAAGAGATTGCCTCCATCAGCGCTGCTTTCTGCGGCGAAGGTGTGTAAGGGTTGGAGGGATGTTTCTAGAAGGATCTGGAAGTCGGCTGAGGAGCTAAGGCTTGGAGTTCCTGTGAAAGCTCAGATTGGGCTTGTTGGATCAGTGTTGCAGAAATGCCCTGGACTTGTTAAGCTTTCACTTAGAATGGAAAGGTTGGCTTAATTAATGAATGATGGTTAGAACTTAGATCTTAGATCTAGAGATTAATTAACTGGATTGGCTTTTTAGGAATAAAAATAGCAGCTTTATTGAAGGCCAATGAAGATATTAATGTATATCACATGAAATACTATTAACTTACTGCTTTTGGTGTTGACAGTGATGTGGACGCAACGATGCTGGCTTGCATTGCATTTTCCTGCCCTAATCTGGATTCAATGGAGATCCTTACTTCAGATACCTCAGTTAATCGGATCACAGGGTATGCTTTGGATCTCTAATTATCGCAAATGAATATCATAGTTGTCTTTTAGTCAGATTATGTCTTCTATCTTTCATAAGTCATGCGCAGCATATGCGCTTTATGTATGAGTCAATGCACAAGTAGAATATTCCTGATAATTTTTGTGGATCTTGATTTCTTTAGCTGGTACTGTTGTTAGCAGTACTCTTTTGCCAATGGATTTGTTGCTAGTTTATTCATTCATTTTCAGTTTCATTGGATGCAAAGAGCTATGTTTGGGAAGTCAGTGATTATGCTACTTCACTTTCTAACAACTACATGAATTATGTGTCAATTCCAAGTTAGTTGGAGTTGGATATATGATTCCTCACTATTCGTTTTGCTTGATTTAGATCCTTTTCTATCCACTATTCGATACTTTAGGTTTTCTAACAGACTGCCACTAGATGTTCTCTGCATTTATTATCATTATACAAATATATAACAAAATCAATACATTTCTAACGAACATAGGATTAGAAGTAAGTTTATCAACATGTTTGAGCCTTAATCCCTATAAATAACTTTTATTGCATTGTGTTCTCGTCCACATTTAACAATGTCAATCACTATTGTTTTACACCTATAAATTGATGCAATCTCAAACAGCCTTACCTTATTTATCCTCTATGTTAGTACTTACATCTTCTGTTAAATGTGATCATATTTAATCTTATCTAATGACTGCACATGTTATCTACCTCGCATCATAAACCATATTAAAATTGCACGGTATATTTATAGCCTCTGCTAAATATCATACGAGAAAGATTACATGAATCTCACTACCAATCATAGCTGTATCAATTTTTTTTTGAATTGACACAACATGATCGGTTCTTGTTTGGCATCCGTATTGTTATACTGTTACTATCTTAATTGGTGTCCAACTTGGAATGCTGGTAATTTTTGCTTAATTAGACATCTTCCGGAAGATCTCTAATAGAATTACAAGAGCTGGCATATTTTCCTATTCAGTAATGTTTTGATAATATTATCAACATCAATGTGATCTAATGGTATCTAGTGAAACCCATATGTCTTATATAGGGATGAATTAGGCCGTTTTGTTGCTGACAGAAGGTGCCTTACCAATCTCAAGATGGAAGGCTGCTCAAATCTTGGGGCCTTTACTCTTTCTTCAACCAGCCTTTCCACTCTTTGCCTTTCGGATCTCTTTTGTCACTCTAAGATGGTAAACTGTTTGATGACATTATGGCATTAAGTCACACAAATAGCTATCTAAGTTTAGTTCATTTTCCCTGGCACAAACCTATGTCTTACATGTATTCACTTGCTTAGGTCTTCAACTGCCCCAATTTAAAGGAGATTTCCCTGGATTTTTCTCGCCAAGAGAAGGATAGCACTGATCTTACTGCTATGGTAGATGGTCTTGGAAGGAGCTGCCCAAGACTACAGAACATTCATGTTGCATCTGTTCGGCTTACACATGCTGTTGTGCTTGCTCTAACAGCAGCAAATTTAAGGTTTGTAATGGTCTTTGATTTTGGATTCTTTCATTTTTTCCTTGACATGTTTGTGTTTTATGAAAGATACATCTAATATACCTTCATGAAGCTTATTTGTTTCAATTTTACTGCCTTAAACTTCAGGGGATTACGAATGCTTTCCCTAGTACTAGGGTCAGAAATAACTGATGCATCTGTCGCTGCTATTGCATCGAGCTACTCGAGGCTTGAGTTACTTGATTTGAGTGGGTAAGTTTCACTTCTTGCCGCTTCCTTTGGTTTCTCCATATTGCCGGGGACAGAAAATAATGGAGTGTTGGGTTATAAGTAGACATATTTTAATATTATCCTAGTAGTATGACAGGTGAATTATTTTCTTCAAGTTTTATTTTCTTTTTATTGGGATGTCTTAATATCCTCAAAGGTTAGTACATTCCTAAAGTAAAACAAAAAAACCGTAAAGTGAAAAAAGCTGCCCTTTTTATGGTATGCTGAAGGCTGCTTTAGCATCACATTAGGGTAGCAATTGAACCAACTTTGACGGTTGATTAGGAGGCTAATATACTTCTGTGGATTGGGAAATTAATTTAGAACAAAATTTTGCTTATGTCACAGCAACGACTTCAGTGAGAATGGGCATGGGCCTGGATTTCTAATGTCAACTATTTCTCTTGTTACAGGTCAAGTATTAGTGACAGTGGCATTGGGATGATATGCAATATATTTCCAGAGACATTGTCTAAACTTCTCCTTGCTCTTTGTCCAAATATCACTTCAAGTAATACTCGAATTTGCTTCTTTGACTATCCAAACCCAGCATCCTTTGTGGCTTACTCACTAATATCTTTTGCTTTCTTGTTGGATTACCCTCTAGGTGGCATTCAATTTGCTGCAGCTCAGTTGCCTAATCTAGAGATAATGGACTGTGGAATGACCATATGTGATCCAGATTTAGACAGTCCAACAACTCAGGAAAATGATAACGGCGAATTACAAAGAACACCGATTAGTAAATTACACCTTATATATCAGAAACTGATTATCAAACACAACCGCTTAAAGAAACTCAGCTTGTGGGGTTGCTCTGGCTTAGATGTAAGAATTATCTGTATTACATATAAGGTTTCTTCATGTCATTGCTCCTGTAGCTTATTGAAATTTTCATGCAGGCATTATATCTAAATTGCCCAGAGCTTAATGATTTGAACCTGAACTCCTGTACAAACTTGAATCCAGGTCTGCACTTCATGACCCTCATTTAGGTTGTGATCTCTTTGAACTTTGGGGCTTTTCTTTCTTTATGTGATCTATAAATACTTGACTACAGAAAGATTGCTACTTCAATGCCCCAATCTGGAAAGTGTGCATGCATCATGCTGTCAAGACACATTGGTTGAAACTCTTCAGAATCAGGTAGACCAGCAGATGTCTCCTGCATTTAGAGTTAGTTTTCAATTCTGCCTCATCCTTCTGGCTAAATGACGGTCTTTTCCACATCATGCTAGTTAGGACTGGTTGTACTCTTGTGTATATTGGCAGAGCAATTATATGCCCTTATTTTGGCAATCTGATTACACCTTTATAATGTTGGTTCCCTCCTGCTGTATAAGGAACCAAACTTTCTTAGTGTTATCGAGAAGATTCACTTAATTCACTTTTCGCCCAGTTTGCTTCTGTTATGCCTATACTGCTCTCCAAGAATGGGTTCTAAAAGATTGACTCCCTTTTCTGCAGGTTTGTGGTGATTTTATGGCTGGAGACAATCATTTTCCATCCAAACGTCTTCCTGATGGCTCAAAAAGGATCAGAGTTCCTCATTTATTCAGCCCCCAGGTAATACCAAAGAGCCTGCACCACTACAAGCTGATCACACAACAAAATACAAGCATCACACAACTGCATAAGGACATTTGCTTATATTCTAGCCATTTCTGTTAATTTGTTTAGATATTGCTTTTCACATGATTTCTATATAAAAGATTACTTTATTTATGTACAGCCATTTGATGATGAGAAGAGAAAGAGAAGGATTTCAAAGCGACGGTGCGCGGTGCTTGTTTATTAGTCAAATACTTGTCTTGTATTGGCTTTGTTGTACTCTAGACCAATTGTCCATTATTTGTTATATAGTGATCTGAGGCTAAGGCCTGATCATGTAATTTTCATTGATTAAACTATACTCAACGTCAATACAGGGATTGTATTTCCTCTATCAATAAAAAGTACTTGGTTCCGTGAACTTGTGATCAAAGTTAAAAGTTTATGTCATAGCTTTAGCAGTTTACCCCTCGATAATACAAAGGTTGGTTTGAAGAAGGTGCATTCTACTTGTACATGTCAATTGCTCTTTTTGGTCAATGTGTTTACCCAAAAAATCGGATAACGTTGAATTTGTATATGGTTCTAAGGGTACGTAAAATCTTTTGATACAAAGACAACAATACAAGAATTTTGGCTATGAGAGCAGAAAAGATAAACAGGAAGATTCTCCCTTTTGTCTACAAAGGATGCCCTTTTTATAAGAGAGGGTCATTGCTCTATCTACAACAAAATATAAAATAATACATATAGTGGAGGACCCATGATGATTTGTCTCCTCCTTGATTTCCGTTAAGATTCTCTACTTTGGTGTGGTTGCAACGACTTTTGTCCGCGAGCTCGATACTGGTTCGAGCTCGATACTGGACCGAGCCATCGGCCTTGGTCGAGGCTCGATTCTGACCTGGGGATCTCGGTGTTTGGCGTGCAAGTTGGTCGGTCTCCGTATCCTCGATGATCTCTACCTTGCTTCGTAGTCTGATTTGGGTATGAGCTCGATAATGATATCGAGCTACCATAGGTCGTTCTCGATGCTCGATAAAGATATCGAACAGGTCATTGACCGGTCTTGAAGCTCGGAGCTCGACGTCCCTATTTCGTACTTTGACCGGGCATGTTATGCAGATGTCCTTTGATCGATACACCATTATCTTCGACCAGCCCGTATGAATGACTAAAATCGGTTTTAACCGTATACAGATAGTCCCCTCGTTTCTCGGAGAAGAATTTAATGAGAAAGTATATGATTTCCCAACATCTCGATTAAATATATACTGACGTTTTCATCGATATCGACCATGATGTAAATGATAGCTATCCCGTCGGTTTGGTTTTACCGAGGCATTTAATGTGTCAGGCGGCGGTCGGCCACATATGATACTGAACCGTTATTGCTTCAATATATAAATGGCCTTTTCTTCCACCATTCGTCATTTTCATGTCTTCAAACTTCCCAATTTTTCAAGTTCCCCAGAATTCTTCCTTAGAGCACCAAAATACCCTCATTCTTTGTCTACGACATTTTCAAATGGCAAAAACGTCTAAGTCTGTTCCGCAAAAAGAGACCGCTTCTTCTTCTCGACCTTCTGGTGGTGAGGATGTGGGAGAGCCCCGCCTTGAGGAATTCGTTCCGATTGGGTGTTCGACTGTAGGTGATTTTAAGATTGAAAAGCCTTCTCCGATATCGGGTCGGTGTGAGCCGATGTCGAGGTACCAATGTTTGATTACCGAAAAAGTTCTTGATAAAGTTATACATGAATGTAATTGGGATAATAAACTCGTGGTAATCCCATCGCCCGATGAATCAATTATTACCTACGTCGAAGGGTTCTTAAGTGTTTATACTTATCCTTTCACGTTGGGACCCCTGGACCCTGTCGTCGTTGCCTTTTGTAAGAGGTATGATGTGACCCTCGGCCAAATTCACCCTTCCTTTTGGAGGATAGTGATTCTTCTTCGATTTTTCTCGAGCAAGGTCGAGGGGCGTATCTTCACCCTCGATCATCTTATGCGCCTTTACAGTCCCCGACTTTATCGAGGAGGGTTGATCAAGCTTGCTCGCCGAGCAACCAAAGCGCCATTCTCGAGTATTGACGAGACTCGGGATCGGGGTTGGATGGGTCGCTTTGTTCGGGTCAGAACCTCGGACCTGATATCAGCCGATGACTTGCCGTTTCCTGAGAAATGGAATATGAGCCGTGAGCAAAAGTTTTTATTTGCCTGTTTTGATTTCGCTGATTGCCTTCTATTTTGTTGATCCATTTTTCGTTCCTAATCGCAGCCATAGCTCGAGTGCCGGAACCGATCCCGGACCTTAGGCAATGGGTTGAAAGCCTGGTGTTGCAGAGACCATACTCCGAGCGTGCTTGGGTAGAATTATCAAAGGGTCGATGGGAGGGCCGTAATCATGGTAAATCCTTTTTAGACTTGCTTTTCCATCGATTCGTATGGTAAATCCCCATTCTCCTTTTTGTAGGACTTGGGAAAGATGTAGTCATGAGGCCCCCATCTGGTGACGAAAACGTTCCTGTCTTGAAGCAGGTAAAGGAAAAGAAGAGAAAAGACGTACCTAGTCCCCCGATCTCGGAGAAGAGGAAACCGGCTAAAAGATCTCGAAATCCGAAGGGGGGCCCTGGTGTTGTGCTTCCGGAAGCGGTCTGCCATTCAAGGGGCGAACCCGAAGAAGGAGAGGAGAAATTTGCCTGCGTACAGGCTAATGTTGTGATTCAACAGTCTTCCGATTCGGTGGAAGCAAATCAGGGAAACTTGGCCATAATCCTCGAACAAAATGAAGCCGAGATTATTCCATCTCGAACCAAGCTGATAGAGAGGAAAGCCGAGGGCGGATCTTCTCGGGCAGTAGAGGATATTTAAGAGAGGAGTTCGGGACAGTTGACATTGGCGGATCCCCTCAGATTTCAGATGCCATGATTCGAGACGCCGTCTTGTTAGAGGATCGGTCCTATGAGGGTATTCAGGAGTCGACCTATATCCATGGTTTTCTGGAGGGGCTCGAGTCAGGTGCCTCGGAGGAGGTTACTGGTATTGGTGAAATGGCGGTTCCCAAAAAAGCATCGTGGTCGGGTTCTACCGAGCCTCTGTTGGTTTATAAACTGGTGGACCAATTTCTGGCCCCAAGTATCGATCCTGACCGGAGGCGGAAGATAGAGTTTTTCGTACCTGCGGATACCCGAATTTTTTCTTCCCCCATGGGGGTCGCCAGTTACCTTCGGCCCATAATGACCGAAGAGGATCAATCAGTGATGAATGCGGTGGGGCCTGCTTGTCTCTTCAACGAGGCCCAACATGCTTTGAATCGGGTAAATCTAATGGTAATTAGGTTTACATTAGAGTTTGTTGGTAATTTTAATGCTTCTTCTTTTGTTCGCAGGCTTTAGTGTTGCATCACGAAGCCTTTCTTCGCATCCGGGAGGAGCATGATGCCGAGGTTCGGAGCCTTACTGAGAAAAGTGACTCGTACAGACACCTTAGTGAAAATCTTCGAGCGGACTTGTCAGCGGCTCGGGAAGGACATGGGGAAATGGCCGAGCAGGTATTCCGAATGTTCCATGATAGTGAAGATGAAGAAGAGATAACTACTAATGATCCGGTTCTGCAGGTTCGGCAGCGGATTGAGCAGGTTGGACGGCTTAACTCGCAGGTAGAAGCGCTACTGGCCGAGGCAGCTGAATTCAAAAAGTGTATGGATATACTTGCCTCGAAAAAGGAAGCCGTTGAAGCTCAGTTGGAGCTGTCCGATGCCCAACTTCGATCGGCGAAAGATAACGCCTCGGGGCTGATCGAAAAGATGAAAGATCTTCAGCACTGATTGGATTTGGCCACTTCCGACAAGGCAAATTCGGCCACAGAACTTGATGTGGCTAGATCTGAGGCGATCGAGGCCAATAAAAGAGCTGATGCCAAAGTGGCTCAGTTCCGGATTGATGTCGAGGTTAACCAAACCAAAGCTGAGAGCATGGTCGAACATGCAAGATGGCAAGCTCGGAGAGAGGCTCTCGAGGAGGTAAGAGTTCAGGGCTTCGATGTTGGGATCGAGATTGAAGTTGCCAGGGCGGAAGAGAACAAAGCTCGGAGGTTGGCCTTTCCCGAGGAGGACTCCGATGATTCGGGGGAGTCTGAAGATGAGGACGATGCTGCAAATACAGCCTCCGGTGAAGATTGAGTCACTTAAGTGCTTAGGTCGTCTGCTTTCTTTTGGTATCGTTTTTTGGTTTTCGCATAAAGAACCTTTTGACAGAGTAGATGTCTCTGTAAATATAAATTTCTCTTCTTTTGAAGCAAAATAGCCTCACGGGCTAAGTAGATAGCTTGAATTTTAATCTCTGTTGCCTTGTGGGTAGTCCCCTTTGTTTTGAAAAGCTCGAACATCCTTCAGTTTTAAATAGTCAGCTGTTCGTTTGAATTCGGAGATATGAGTATCTTCACTTGAAATAATGTGGCCCGTAGGTGTAATGGTCGAGTGAGTGCTGATCTTGAGGTAAAAGCAGCCCGTAGGCTTTGCAGTCGAGTGAAGGATTCGAACTTGATGCAATGTAGCCCATAGGCATAATAGTCGAGTGAGCGCTTTGCTTGAACTCGAAATAAAAAGAGCCCGTAAGCTTGGTGGTCGAGTGAATGCTTGTTCGAACTCGATGCAAAATAGCCCGTAGGCATAATAGTCGAGTGAGCGCTTTGCTCGAACTCGAAATAAAAAGAGCCCGTAGGCTCGGTGGTCGAGTGAATGCTTGTTCGAACTCGATACAAAATAGCCCGTAGGCATAATAGTCGAGTGAGCGCTTTGCTCGAACTCGAAATAAAAAGAGCCCGTAGGCTTGGTGGTCGAGTGAATGATTCGAACTTGATGCAATGTAGCCCATAGGCATAATAGTCGAGTGAGCGCTTTGCTCGAACTCTAAATAAAACGAGCCCGTAGGCTTGGTGGTCGAGTGAATGCTTGTTCGAACTCGATGCTGTTTGCATAATTAATCGTAAAATATCGATAAAGAAGATTGATCACTCAAGTCATTATACATGTGTTCATGTTTTGCATCAGGCTCGGGCCAACTACATAAGCATTGTTTGTTTTGTTGAGACACTGTTTGTCGTGAAATAACGAAGTAACATCCTTTGCTCTGAACTTTGATAATCATCACAGATGTGTTCAGTGGTAAAGCCCCCCCATGCAAGGTTGATTTTAAAGAGGCCTCGGATACTTAGCAATAGCATTGTTTCCGCTATATGGCTGGTATCGATCTCCGGCCGATTTTTGTTCGGTAGTTCTTTTTGTAACTAACCTAGACATCGACTGGTCATCCTCGACTCTTATTTTGGCTTGATATCGATTGTGCACATCGGTCCAAGTAATAGCTGGGTACTCGATCAGATTTTGTTTCAGCCGTCGTGACGCTATCGAGCCCCGCTCGTTTAGACCTTGAGTGAAAGCTTGAACAGCCCAATCGTCTGTGACCGGTGGCAGATCCATTCGTTCCCTTTGAAAACGAGATACGAACTCCTTTAGCAACTCGTTATCCTTTTGGGTTACCTTGAACAGGTCCGACTTTCTGGTTTTGACTTTAATGGCTCCGGCGTGCGCTTTTACGAAGCAATCGAATTTTTTCAATAACACTGATTCGATCTCATCAGCTTCCAAATCATTGCCCTTGACGG
Organism: Nicotiana tabacum; assembly: GCF_000715075.1. Lineage (NCBI taxonomy): Eukaryota > Viridiplantae > Streptophyta > Magnoliopsida > Solanales > Solanaceae > Nicotiana > Nicotiana tabacum. The sequence continues at coordinate 54,751,755 of NC_134098.1, forward strand.
CAAACGTGTAAGAAGTGACGTGCTCGTTGGGGTCGGTCGTTCCGTTATATTTGGGTATTTCAGGCATACGAAATCTCTTGGGGATTGGCTTTGGGGCCGCACTCTAAGGGAAAGGCTTTTGAATGAATTTTTTCGAATCTAGCCCTTTCATCATTGGTGGAGCTCCCGGGATTTGATCGATCATGGAATTGTTTCTACGATTTTTTCGTTGGCTTCGACTCGTTTAGTGAGTTCCTCGAACATCTTGGTAATTTCGGGAGTAGACCCCGATTCCTGTTCATTCGACTTCTCTACGGCTGGTTCCGTTCTCGGGGTGATTTCTCGAAGTGGGTTGGATTCCGGTGTGCTACGTATGTGATTTTGGCTCTGTAGCTGGGTTATCGCTGCTTGTTGGACTTGTAACATCTCGAAGATCATCCGTAAGCTGACTCCGATCTCCTCCCCGTTATGGGTGTCTCGAGCTATAGATCGAGTGTCGCCCTAAGCGCTTTTTTCCGGTTCGGAATGTTTGTTTGCCTCAAAAGCCACTTGTGAATTGACATCTGACGGTACTTCGACTTGAGCTTTGATGATATCGTTAATTTGCCTTCCGGCCCTGGGTGTCAAGTTATTGATTTCATCTTGAAGGCCGGCGTCGAGGTTGATAGGCATAGCCATTGTTGACTTTCAAGTTGCAAGCTGGAGTGTACTGTAGATTTATATCAAACAATTACTGTTATCCTTAGCCCCACGGTGGGCGCCAAACTGTTTACCTGAAAAATCGGATAACGTTGAATTTGTATATGGTTCTAAGGGTACGTAAAATCTTTTGATACAAAGACAACAATACAAGAATTTTGGCTATGAGAGCAGAAAAGATGAACAGGAAAATTTTTGGTAGGATGCCGTGAACACAGGCTTAAGTATATCTCTTTTTTGTATGAGTCCCCAGTTGCTTTTTTGTCTACAAGGATGCCCTTTTTATAAGAGAGGGTCATTGCTCTATCTACAACAAAATATAAAATAATATATATAGTGGAGGACCCACGATGATTTGTCTCCTCCTTGATTCCCGTTAAGATTCTCTACCTTGGTGCGGTTGCAACAACTTTTGTCCGCGAGCTCGATACTGGCTCGAGCTCGATACTGGACCGAGCCATCGGCCTTGGTCGAGGCTCGATTCTGACCTGGGGATCTCGGTGTTTGGCGTGCAAGTTGGTCGGTCTCTGTATCCTCGATGATCTCTACCTTGCTTCGTAGTCTGATTTGGGTATGAGCTCGATAATGATATCGAGCTACCATAGGTCGTTCTCGATGCTCGATAAAGATATCGAACAGGTCATTGACCGGTCTTGAAGCTCGCAGCTCGACGTCCCTATTTCGTACTTTGACCGGGAATGTTATGTAGATGTCCTTTGATCGATACACCATTATCTTCGACCAGCCCGTATGAATGACTAAAATCGATTTTAACCGTATACACAATGTTTTATAGGATATTTCTGATTGAGTCACTAGTTTTGGCTGGAGGGGATGGAACTGTGAAAGAGCAACTGTTAGCAATGATGCATAAATGCTAAAACCATAAAACTGAAGATGAAATTGATAATCAGACTCTAAGCTAAAATCTGCTCTATCGAAATTCATTCCCTTGCCAAGGCCAGCTCTAGTCCAAGGGCACTGAAATAACAGTTGTAGGCTTCAAAAATTGAAGGTAACAAATTTATTGTTATTATTAGTCTTAGCATATGTGAACCTCTATCAATGAACCTCTATCAATGAATACAAACTTTATAAACACCAAATAGATATTATTTAAAGAGGGAAAATGTCCAAATTTGGCCTCGAACTAAGCGAAACTGTCTAGACATGCATTTCGTCAATAGTTGGGGGTCATGTGTGTCCTTATTAAGGGTGGCAAGTGGGTCGATAGGGACCGCGGTTCAAATGGGCTAAGTGGGCCGGGACCGGTATATGTGATCCTGGACCGGTCTCGTGGGTCGGTTCTTGGCTTTGGAACCGGGACTGTTTGGCCCGCCAAGGGTCCGGACCGGTCCCTTGACGGGCCAAACAGACCCAATGGTAGTTTTTTTTAAAAAAAACTAGCCGTTCGGAAAATTTAAAAGACAAATGTTGGGCTTGTAGACACAGAAATTTTAAAGGATCAAGCTAAATCATAAATTCAAGATATTACAAGACTCTTGAAATCCTAGGAGTCTATCAGATTTTGTTGGAGGTTGCTCTACCTAAACCCTAACGCACACCTATATAAACGGATACATATTCCCTTGAAGATGCGTCTCAAAAATCCCATAAATTCTCAGGTTATTCACAAAGGGATCAAGGCATAAAATAATGTCGTGATCAATAGATGTTCTTATTGATAATCTAATACTTCAAGAAGAATATCCATACAATGATCGACTTTCATCGAGATCAAGTAATCCAGAGAGGTCTGTATTATCCTACGTTCGAGAATACGTTGATCCATCCCTCGAATCACAGAAAATAATCCGGAGGAAGAATCAAGGGATAAACAGAGTTGTAACCCGTAATGTTTTTAAAATCACTTTACTCTTTTGTATCCGTTTATATAGGTGTGCGTTAGGGTTTAGGTAGAGCAACCTCCAAGAAAATCTGATAGACTCCTAGGATTTCAAGAGTATTGTAGTATCTTGAATTTAGGATTTAGCTTGATCCTTTAAAATTTCAGTGTCTACAAATCCCCCCTACTTCAAGGTTTGTCGAGGTGCAGGCTTGCTGAAACTTGAATACGAGACTTGAAGTACCCCACCACTCACAACAGATAATCTTGAAACTTGTAGTTTTCAATTTGCAGGAGGAAGAGATGAAGGCCAGAACTGGTCCCACTGGGCGTGCCAATTTGTTTGCAATAAATTTTTAACACACGAAAAATAAACTTTAATCACAAAAGAGTAAAGTGATTTTAAAAATATTACGGGTTACAACTCTGTTTATCCCTTGATTCTTGAAGATGCGTCTCAAAAATCCCATAAATTCTCAGGATATTCACAAAGGGATCAAGGCATAAAATAATGTCGTGATCAATAGATGTTCTTATTGATAATCAAATACTTCAAGAAAAATATCCATACAATGATCGACTTTCATGGAGATCAAGTAATCCAGAGAGGTCTGTATTATCCTACGTTCGAGAATACGTTGATCCATCACTCGAATCACAGAGAATAATCCGGAGGAAGAATCAAGGGATAAACAGAGTTGTAACCTGTAATATTTTTAAAATCACTTTACTCTTTTGTGATTAAAGTTTATTTTTCGTATGTTAAAAATTTATTGCAAACAAATTGGCACGCCCAGTGGGACCAATTCTGGCCTTCATCTCTTCCTCCTGCAAATTAAAAACTACAAGTTTCAAGATTATCTGTTGTGAGTGGTGGGGGTACTTCAAGTCTCGTATTCAAGTTTCAGCAAGCCTGCACCTCGACAAACCTTGAAGTAGGGGGGATTTGTAGACACTGAAATTTTAAAGGATCAAGCTAAATCCTAAATTCAAGATACTACAAGACTCTTGAAATCCTAGGAGTCTATCAGATTTTCTTGGAGGTTACTCTACCTAAACCCTAACGCACACCTATATAAACGGATACATATTCCCTTGAAGATGCGTCTCAAAAATCTCATAAATTCTCAGGATATTCACAAAGGGATCAAGGCATAAAATAATGTCGTGATCAATAGATGTTCTTATTGATAATCAAATACTTCAAGAAGAATATCCATACAATGATCGACTTTCAAGGAGATCAAGTAATCCAGAGAGGTCTGTATTATCCTACGTTCGAGAATACGTTGATCCATCCCTCGAATTACAGAGAATAATCCGGAGGAAGAATCAAGGGATAAACAGAGTTGTAACCCGTAATATTTTTAAAATCACTTTACTCTTTTATGATTAAAGTTTATTTTTCGTATGTTAAAAATTTACTGCAAACAAATTGGCACGATCAGTGGGACCAATTCTGGCCTTCATCTCTTCCTCCTGCAAATTAAAAACTACAAGTTTCAAGATTATCTGTTGTGAGTGGTGGGGGTACTTCAAGTCTCGTATTCAAGTTTCAGCAAGCCTGCACCTCGACAAACCTTGAAGTAGGGGGGATTTGTAGACACTGAAATTTTAAAGGATCAAGCTAAATCCTAAATTCAAGATACTACAAGACTCTTGAAATCCTAGGAGTCTATCAGATTTTCTTGGAGGTTACTCTACCTAAACCCTAACGCACACCTATATAAACGGATACATATTCCCTTGAAGATGCGTCTCAAAAATCCCATAAATTCTCAGGATATTCACAAAGGGATCAAGGCATAAAATAATGTCGTGATCAATAGATGTTCTTATTGATAATCAAATACTTCAAGAAGAATATCCATACAATGATCGACTTTCAAGGAGATCAAGTAATCCAGAGAGGTCTGTATTATCCTACGTTCGAGAATACGTTGATCCATCCCTCGAATTACAGAGAATAATCCGGAGGAAGAATCAAGGGATAAACAGAGTTGTAACCCGTAATGTTTTTAAAATCACTTTACTCTTTTGTGATTAAAGTTTATTTTTCGTATGTTAAAAATTTATTGCAAACAAATTGGCACGCCCAGTGGGACCAGTTCTGGCCTTCATCTCTTCCTCCTGCAAATTGAAAACTACAAGTTTCAAGATTATTTGTTGTGAGTGGTGGGGGTACTTCAAGTCTCGTATTCAAGTTTCAGCAAGCCTGCACCTCATCAAACCTTGAAGTAGGGGGGATTTGTAGACACTGAAATTTTAAAGGATCAAGCTAAATCCTAAATTCAAGATACTACAAGACTCTTGAAATCCTAGGAGTCTATCAGATTTTCTTGGAGGTTGCTCTACCTAAACCCTAACGCACACCTATATAAACGGATACATATTCCCTTGAAGATGCGTCTCAAAAATCCCATAAATTCTCAGGATATTCACAAAGGGATCAAGGCATAAAATAATGTCGTGATCAATAGATGTTCTTATTGATAATCAAATACTTCAAGAAGAATATCCATACAATGATCGACTTTCAAGGAGATCAAGTAATCCAGAGAGGTCTGTATTATCCTACGTTCGAGAATACGTTGATCCATCCCTCGAATTACAGAGAATAATTCAGAGGAAGAATCAAGGGATAAATAGAGTTGTAAGCCGTAATGTTTTTAAAATCACTTTACTCTTTTGTGATTAAAGTTTATTTTTCGTATGTTAAAAATTTATTGCAAATAAATTGGCACGCCCAGTGGGACCAATTCTGGCATTCATCTCTTCCTCCTACAAATTGAAAACTACAAGTTTCAAGATTATCTGTTGTGAGTGGTGGGGTACTTCAAGTCTCGTATTCAAGTTTCAGCAAGCATGCACCTCGACAAACCTTGAAGTAGGGGGGATTTGTAGACACTGAAATTTTAAAGGATCAAGCTAAATCCTAAATTCAAGATACTACAAGACTCTTGAAATCCTAGGAGTCTATCAGATTTTCTTGGAGGTTGCTCTACCTAAACCCTAACGCACACCTATATAAACGGATACATATTCCCTTGAAGATGCGTCTCAAAAATCCCATAAATTCTCAAGATATTCACATAGGGATCAAGGCATAAAATAATGTCGTGATCAATAGATGTTCTTATTGATAATCAAATACTTCAAGAAGAATATCCATACAATGATCGACTTTCATGGAGATCAAGTAATCCAGAGAGGTCTGTATTATCCTACGTTCGAGAATACGTTGATCCATCACTCGAATCACAAAGAATAATCCGGAGGAAGAATCAAGGGATAAACATAGTTGTAACCCGTAATGTTTTTAAAATCACTTTACTCTTTTGTGATTAAAGTTTATTTTTCGTATGTTAAAAATTTATTGCAAATAAATTGGCACGCCCAGGGGGACCAGTTCTGGCCTTCATCTCTTCCTCCTGCAAATTGAAAACTACAAGTTTCAAGATTATCTGTTGTGAGTGGTGGGGGTACTTCAAGTCTCGTATTCAAGTTTTAGCAAGCCTGCATCTCGACAAACCTTGAAGTAGGGGGGATTTGTAGACACTGAAATTTTAAAGGATCAAGCTAAATCCTAAATTCAAGATACTACAAGACTCTTGAAATCCTAGGAGTCTATCAGATTTTCTTGGAGGTTGCTCTACCTAAACCCTAACGCACACCTATATAAACGGATACATATTCCCTTGAAGATGCGTCTCAAAAATCCCATAAATTCTCAGGATATTCACAAAGGGATCAAGGCATAAAATAATGTCGTGATCAATAGATGTTCTTATTGATAATCAAATACTTCAAGAATAATATCCATACAATGATCGACTTTCAAGGAGATCAAGTAATCCAGAGAGGTCTGTATTATCCTACGTTCGAGAATACGTTGATCCATCCCTCGAATCACAGAGAATAATCCGGAGAAAGAATCAAGGGATAAACAGAGTTGTAACCCATAATGTTTTTAAAATCACTTTACTCTTTTGTGATTAAAGTTTATTTTTCGTATGTTAAAAATTTATTGCAAACAAATTGGCACGCCCAGTGGGACCAGTTCTGGCCTTCATCTCTTCCTCCTGCAAATTGAAAACTACAAGTTTCAAGATTATCTATTGTGAGTGGTGGGGTACTTCAAGTCTCGTATTCAAGTTTCAGCAAGCCTGCACCTCGACAAACCTTGAAGTAGGGGGGATTTGTAGACACTGAAATTTTAAAGGATCAAGCTAAATCCTAAATTCAAGATACTACAAGACTCTTGAAATCCTAGGAGTCTATCAGATTTTCTTGGAGGTTACCTCTACCTAAACCCTAACGCACACCTATATAAACGGATACATATTCCCTTGAAGATGCGTCTCAAAAATCCCATAAATTCTCAGGATATTCACAAAGGGATCAAGGCATAAAATAATGTCGTGATCAATAGATGTTCTTATTGATAATCAAATACTTCAAGAAGAATATCCATACAATGATCGACTTTCAAGGAGATCAAGTAATCCAGAGAGGTCTGTATTATCCTACGTTCGAGAATAATTTGATCCATCCCTCGAATTACAGAGAATAATCCGGAGGAAGAATCAAGGGATAAACAGAGTTGTAACCCATAATGTTTTTAAAATCACTTTACTCTTTTGTGATTAAAGTTTATTTTTCGTATGTTAAAAATTTATTGCAAACAAATTGGCACGCCCAGTGGGACCAGTTCTGGCCTTCATCTCTTCCTCCTGCAAATTGAAAACTACAAGTTTCAAGATTATCTATTGTGAGTGGTGGGGTACTTCAAGTCTCGTATTCAAGTTTCAACAGGCCTGCACCTCGACAAACCTTGAAGTAAGGGGGATTTGTAGACATTGAAATTTTAAAGGATCAAGCTAAATCCTAAATTCAAGATACTACAAGACTCTTGAAATCCTAGGGGTCTATCGGATTTTCTTGGAGGTTGCTCTACCTAAACCCTAACGCACACCTATATAAACGAATACATATTCCCTTGAAGATGCGTCTCAAAAATCCCATAAATTCTCAGGATATTCACAAAGAGATCAAGGCATAAAATAATGTCGTGATCAATAGATGTTCTTATTGATAATCAAATACTTCAAGAAGAATATCCATACAATGATCGACTTTCATGGAGATCAAGTAATCCAGAGAGGTCTGTATTATCCTACGTTCGAGAATACGTTGATCCATCACTCGAATCACAAAGAATAATCCGGAGGAAGAATCAAGGGATAAACATAGTTGTAACCCGTAATGTTTTTAAAATCACTTTACTCTTTTGTGATTAAAGTTTATTTTTCGTATGTTAAAAATTTATTGCAAATAAATTGGCACGCCCAGGGGGACCAGTTCTGGCCTTCATCTCTTCCTCCTGCAAATTGAAAACTACAAGTTTCAAGATTATCTGTTGTGAGTGGTGGGGGTACTTCAAGTCTCGTATTCAAGTTTTAGCAAGCCTGCATCTCGACAAACCTTGAAGTAGGGGGGATTTGTAGACACTGAAATTTTAAAGGATCAAGCTAAATCCTAAATTCAAGATACTACAAGACTCTTGAAATCCTAGGAGTCTATCAGATTTTCTTGGAGGTTGCTCTACCTAAACCCTAACGCACACCTATATAAACAGATACATATTCCCTTGAAGGTGCGTCTCAAAAATCCCATAAATTCTCAGGATATTCACAAAGGGATCAAGGCATAAAATAATGTCGTGATCAAAAGATGTTCTTATTGATAATCAAATACTTCAAGAAGAATATCCATACAATGATCGACTTTCATGGAGATCAAGTAATCCAGAGAGGTCTGTATTATCCTATGTTCGAGAATACGTTGATCCATCCCTCGAATCACAGAGAATAATCCGGAGGAAGAATCAAGGGATAAATAGAGTTGTAACCCGTAATGTTTTTAAAATCACTTTACTCTTTTGTGATTAAAGTTTATTTTTCGTATGTTAAAAATTTATTGCAAACAAATTGGCACGCCCAGTGGGACCAGTTCTGGCCTTCATCTCTTCCTCCTGCAAATTGAAAACTACAAGTTTTAAGATTATCTGTTGTGAGTGGTGCGGTACTTCAAGTCTCGTATTCAAATTTCAGCAAGCCTGCACCTCGACAAACCTTGAAGTATGGGGGATTTGTAGACACTGAAATTTTAAAGGATCAAGCTAAATCCTAAATTCAAGATACTACAAGTCTCTTGAAATCCTAGGAGTCTATCAAATTTTCTTGGAGGTTGCTCTACCTAAACCCTAACGCACACCTATATAAACGGATACATATTCCCTTGAAGATGCGTCTCAAAAATCCCATAAATTCTCAGGATATTCACAAAGGGATCAAGGCATAAAATAATGTCGTGATTAATAGATGTTCTTATTGATAATCAAATACTTCAAAAAAAATATCCATACAATGATCGACTTTCATGGAGATCAAGTAATCTAGAGAGGTTTGTATTATCCTACGTTCGAGAATACGTTGATCCATCCCTCGAATCACGGAGAATAATTCGGAGGAAGAATCAAGGGATAAACAGAGTTGTAACCCGCAATGTTTTTAAAATCACTTTACTCTTTTGTGATTGTAGTTTGTTTTTCGTATGTTGAAAATTTATTGCAAACAGGGCTATCAAAAATAGTCGTTGGCTATTTAGAAAATAGTCATTTAACCCCCTCCCCCCCCCCTCCCCCCCAACTTTATTTTAACCCTAAACTTTTTATAATTACACTTTTCCCTATTTTTAACTATAAATACTTCCTCATTCTTTTATTTTTTTCTTACAAAATTAATATCAATCTATCACAATCTCTCTCTAATTTTCTCCTATACTTGCTACTATTGCTTATTTTATTCCAAAAAATAGTTCAAAAATATTGAGATTGTTACCATTTGTGAAAAAATTGTGAAGTTGGTGAATTGAAGTATTCAAGTCTTCAACGATAATCAATTTTCAACAAGTTGTTCGTCAATTCGGTAAACTCGTTCCAACTCTTAAGTATTAATATTATAGTTTTTGTTTGTTTTATTTATTTTCTATTACTTGATTAATTAAGATGGCTTCCTTAAAAAATTATTTTAAGGGAAAATCCAAGAGTGGCGAATCTAGTGGTCATGTTGTTCCTCCTCCCATGCCCCCGGCTCCCCGAACCAAACCGCATATCCGTCCTACACCTGCTATTCTTGATAGCGATAATAGTTTATTACAATTTACCGAGAGTCAATTTTGCCATAATATAGCCCGGTGATCAATTAGACCATGAATTAATGAATGCTATTTATTCTAATAATCATAATACTATTGATGAAAATGATGATGAGGAAGTTGATCTTGATGAAACTCAACCGGATGATGATACACCCATTAGTCCTGCTCCTGATGTTAACCCAACTAGCGATAACCCTGCTAATCCAAATAATGCCCCATCTGATACTCTTGTTACTGCCCATAGTTTTTCTAAAAGAACTGCGGGAGTAACATCACTTAGTGCTTGGGCGGGGTTTAGGGGTTCTCAAGGTTCTAGTAGTAGTATTTTTTTTACAACTAAATGAGTTTGAAGTTTATTTGTCGCAGGGAATTGAGGAAGTAAATCCCGATAGCTCCTTTAATCTTTTGCAATGGTTGAAGGACAAAGAAAAATACTTTCCGGTTCTTTCAAGGATGACTCGAGACATTTTAACTATTCAAGCTTCAATAATGGCATCAGAGAGCGCTTTCAGTCAAACAAGACTTCAACTCGGTGATTATAGAGCGTCTATGAGGGAGAGCTTGGAAAAATCAATACTTTTCACAGATTGGATCCGTTCGGAAAGAAAAAACTTTGGACTTGCTAAATCACAACTAGAGAAAGACGAAGCTTATGAAGAAATGCTAGCTGAACTTGCGGAGGATGCTGCTTCGCCCAACAATGGAAGCAACGATGACCAAGCTACTTTTCCGCCACCACCAACGGAAATTTCTCCGGACCTTGAAAGATTTATGAAGTTTGTAAGAGATACCATGTAACTTGTATGAACAAAAATTAGTATGTATTATGTAACTTGTATTTTGGCACATCTTGATTAGTTTCTTTTTCTTCTCAATGGTGGTATTAGCACCTTGTTGTGCTCATTCCATAGGGGGGAGGAAGACTAAGAAAGATATTGTCATATTTTTTTAATGCTATAATAAAATTACAAGGCATTGCTTTGAATATCTCTTTACAATATTTTTTTCTTTAAATTTTGAATTAAAAAGTTTAGGTCACAATTCTATAATAAAATTTACAAGGCATTGCCTTAGATATTTTTTTTTACATCTTTTTGTCTCTAATTTTAATTTTATTTTTTTAAAAAAAATTAATATTTTAGCCGTTGGGCCCACTTAGCCCATTTAGTCCTGGAGGGATATCCAGACCATTTCGTAATGTTTAGGAGCAAATTTGACTAATTTTTTTACTTTCATTCACTATCTTTCATCTTCCAAAAAGCCACCTCACACAGTCACCTTCTTAGCGAAAAATCCTTCTCCACCGGAAAATCAAACAAAGCCTAGCAAAGAAGTTGAGGAGGCAACAAACCTCCCATCGTCTCTCTTTTCTCGCTCCACCACCAGTATACAACAAAAGGCCTTGGTCCTTCACACTCATTACATGGCAACACCATAACCTCAAATCATACACCACCAGTAGGCCTCTATTGGTTCCTCACAGAAAGAAAAAAAAAACTCACCAGAAAACTACATCTGAACCGCCACCTATATAATGTTGTCCCAATCATTAATAGTACTACATTAGTACTGTCATGGGCGGCTTTCCAGCCGTGCCCCATGACCCCTTGGACGCGCCCCATGGCGTTCTAGCAAGCCTCCCCCAACGCCTAGCGCCATGGACGGTCCCCTGGTCTTGGCCGCGCCAAGCGGCAAGCGTGCATGTGCCTGTGTTACCCCATCGATAGCCCTCGCCAGCGCCTAGCCGTAGGCATATGCCAACAGTGCCGCGCGTGCAGACTCTGATGCTAAAGACAAGGTTGCTGCCAACGGACCTGCTTCTACCTTGTAGGAATCTAAGTCCTTTTTATTGTAAATATAGAATAGTTTTACTTCTCGTATTTCCATTATGTCTCTCTAGCTTAGTTATGTCAAGTCCTCTAACTTTGATTTATTTTTTTTAAGCATTATTAGGGGGATCAAGTAATCAAACTTTCAAGCAAGCAAACAATCATCTGTATCGGCGTTCCCCCGGACACCATGTTGCCTTTCTGTAATAGCTTTCATTAATGCAATCAAGCTTTCTTTCATTTTCATTCTCTTTTCTGTTCTCTCAATTGCTCTTGACATTGGGTTTCACGTACGACACTGACAATCTAGTCTAGCGTTGGCGGATAGTAATCGCACGGACACCGGTTGCTTAGCCTTATGTCACTTTTCCAAGAAATCTCAGGAAGGCCTCATATGACACAGTTGAACCTACAGCAACAGAAAGAACTGGAGAAGCTGTAAACTTCAGTAGCTGGAATATATTTCTTAGCAATTCACTAGTTAACTTCCGAAAGTTTGACCAGTGAGAGCCACAACTTACCAGGTAGTAGAGTGGTCGGTGATGGTTAAATAAGACTTGTGCAAAACAAGCAGAATAAAAAAAAAAAGAAGCAAGAACTGATCTTTGGTCGATCAACTGAATGAATTTTCGCTGCTGTGAACTGACTTCCACAAAGCACCTTTGGGCAACAGCTACTATTGAGATCCAATTTCGAGATCAATTCAACAATAAACTCTTTAAGAATGTTCTTATCCCTCTCATTTCTCGACACGATACAAAAGACTGACTTTTGAGAGTCACTTAACCACTGACCTTTGCTCTCGAAAAAATCCTATGTGGTTAAGCCGATTAAAGACAGAGAGATAAGGTAAGATCGTTTGCTCATGGATATATTGTGCCAAAAGATGTAGGCGATTTTCAGTAGTATGGAAAATTTTGTTTTCATCAAAAACGAAGAGGTAACAGAATCAGTGACAAGAATATCAAGTATCAACATAGAAGTCTCTCATACATTTAGTTATGTACATTTTGCTAAATAGGTACTAAAAATGTGCATAAACAATAAATAGGACAGTTGAAGAATTCTAGATAAGCTATACATAGGTTACAGCTCATTTACAGTTTTGATATATTTCACATCAGCTATGATATGACGACAACCTGAGGGCTCTTCTTCAAGGCACAAGGAAAGTTTACACCTCCGGAATATCGTCTTTAGTTGACATCCCGGAGAAACTGCGGATTTTCGGTAGTTCAGGAGATAGTTCTGTGCATCTAGCCGTACAGTCTTATGCGAGTTGTAATGGGCTCTCGGCATAAAGGACACGTTGTTATTGTGACACCACACTCCTTGCATGTCTGATTCAGAAAACGCAAGGCAAAAAATTTGATAGCCATTTCTCGGTCATGAGTAAGAGCTGTAGGTAATCTAACATTCAAATGCTAATAGCAAAAATTAGACGATACGTACTAGGAGAATCCAGAACATGAGAATCAGTGGCAGCATGAGTACTAGGACAATTGAAAGCACTAAACATGGGCCCTTTCATCGGTCATGATGAAGTAGCCTTACTAAGTGACCTCGAAAGAGCTAAACATTATGATCATTCAAATAGGGCACACATTGAATCTCCTAAGTCACAGGTTAGATGTGCTTATTGTCCAAGCTTTAAAGAATGCTTTGGAGTGAATAAGTTCATTAGGATAACCGTAGTCGTGCAGTGAACAGTAAATAGAGATATCTTAATTTCATACAAGTATCTTAATTTCTATTATTCTGGCAGGATATGCATGATTAAGTAGGAAATGTAGGTGAATGGTAATTCACTATGTAAATGTCAGAATGCCAGTATTCAAGCTTGTTTTCCTTTTGAATAACGTTTGCAAGGAATTCCAGAAAATGATATCCTCACTATTTAGTGACACTCTCAAATGATTTCTTTTAAAGGATTGGATAGGGAAACCAAAACAAATTGCAAACTAAACGTGTCATCTCTGACCACTAACTTCCACCATTTTGTTTACCTTCAAAGATGAGATCCTTATTGTCATCATTCTTTATGGAAAATGAATTGATCTAAGCAGCATAATGTTAATGCAATTCAAGAAGACGTGGCCATTTAGACATTCTCAAATCGTATACTCCAGTTGACTATAGGGTCAAACGGCACATGTAAACATGAAAATATTATGCCTTGGATAGATTTTAAGGATTGAATTCAACACTGATAGTAGCTAAGTGTCACTTCTATACTCACTTACCAGATGACCACATCCAAAAGCCATGTCCTTTGGGTTTGTCAAGCAAATGGGACAATCCTTAAGGAAAATGGAAAAGATTATTCAGAAAAATGAACAGAACGAAAGAAATAGACTGGTGTGATCAATGAGTTTACAACAAGAGCAAGAACTATACAATAAACACTTACTCTTTCTGCAGCTCCAGAGTCAGCAGGTTCATAGCTTGTCGGATGCGGCAATGATTTGACTGCACTGTCATGATCAATTACTTCACGAGGAGGAGGAAGTGGCCTTGTACGAGGGCCTCTTTTGCTTCTAAGGAACACATTTTGAAGAGGTTAGGCTTCATGTAGTTGCTTTCTACTTGCAAGAAGAATATACACAAATAGATTCTACTCACTCTCTGAATTGAAGCCTTTGTGTGGCTCGGTACTGAATCGGAATTTCCATGAGTGCGGCAAGAGCAAAGGCTGTTTCCTTCTTTTCCATCGCTGAACGCTCAGACATGATTTTTGTAAAATTGACGAACTGCAAGTGGATACACAAGTAATTAGGAAAACTGAAGTTGATTAGCATTGGAATTTTCAGCGCAAGAAGAAGAAATAATCTCCTATAGGAACCCCACATATGGTAGGACTGTGCAAGGAAATTTCCTTCCAGAAAGCTAACCTAAGTATCTAACAAGGGGGAATTATACAAAACCCAGCAAAATTCAGTCCATTTTGTAGCATGAGCTACTAGCCTCATGCTTTCCTTCTGTTGAATCTGCTCCTGAATCCCCCGATATTCCAAAAGCTCATCAGCTGCTTTACCCTATTTGGCATGACCCAACATGTGCCAAACATGTTACGTGTCTCCTACCACAACTTCAGAGCAAGATTTCAATGCAAAAGACGAGGATGAGATTTCTTTGAATTCCCTTACATGTAAAGAACCATATCACAAGGATCTTTTTTCTCTTTCTATAAATTTCAGTAGCAAGAATGATGCCCATGATTGTCCAAACAAATACAAAACTGACTTCCCTAGGAAGTAGGAACTATTGAGTTCACAATTTGACGATAGCTTACATATTAAAAGTGACGTACAAAAGGATTTAAAAGAGAAAATGGACACAGCATTACCCTGCCAGCCCCAATGCAACACAAATCCTTGTTGTTTTCAATTGAAATTTCTCCACAAATCCTTGTCTTTCTCTTGAAAATTGAAGGAATGAAGCAAATTTATAGACAACTTCCCCCATCTCCTGATAGTCATGCAAGTTTCTCATAACTTTGCAATCCAAAACCATGGTTCCTCTCTCTGTTCGTAAATTCAGCTACCATTAAAGTTTTATTCAAAAGAAAAGTAGCATATATCTACTGAAATCTGCTTCAAAACATCCACTCCACACCAATGTTTATCACAGAGAGAAAATCTTCTGCTATCACCAACCACTCAAATCATCTCCTTTTCTAAATCATTTAGTAGCTTCATGATGTCCTTCCATTAGGCCGTGCCACTTGTTCACTATCCCCTTTTTCTATACCATATATCTCGCCTATCACACAGCTACTCCGTGTTACCAACTTATTGTCTTTTGCGAAGGCTTTCCCTTTCTAGCATCTTCACATTCTCACCCTTATGGAAAAGAAGCTTGTTACTATGTTCTATCTTTTCTAACAGATTATAATTCCAGACAGAAAATTGGTTTACAACTAAGAGCAGTTGGAGGAGTGAGGGTGGGGAGTAGAGAGTATGAGCACGCCTAGAAGTTGTAAGCAAAATCATTCACAAAAGCATGGTAACCGGCAGCATTTGAAGAAATAGAGCAAAAAATCCCTAAAATTTGCAGTAGCTTTTATTGGGCACAGGTGTCACAAACTGTTTAGAGAAGGTTCCCGCAAATCCCCTAACTTGAAATCAGTTCCAATTCATCCCTCAGATTCGACAATAAATCCCTTTTGTGGTATCTGTTTAGAATACGTGAACCAGCTAGCAATCACAGGCTGATAACCTCCAACTGGAAAAGGTACAGTCTCTGTATAAATTTTTTCTCCCCAGATATGCTAGACAGACTGGGATCAGGTTAGTTCAACATTTTTTTCCGAGAAGAGTGAATGAAGACCCCCACGGAGCAGTAAGGAGATCGATGTCAATTATTTCCTAGTCGATGTCAACCACAAGGATAACCAGCAACCAAGCTTGTCAAAAAGAAAAGGAGAGGTATTATAACATGGTAAGACAATGACTTATCTTAGATCTCTAAGTGCCAAAAGGAAAAAAGGACCAAAGGTAAGCCTCATAACAAAAAAAAACATAGCTGTTTAATCCAGATGAAATAACAAAAATATCTAGAACAGATGAAGACATGCGAAAGAGATTGAAGGCAAAGCACAAGAATGTCTTTCAGTCATGCCTGGAAGTTATCAAATGCCCGTTGGGAAATGTTATCATCAAACCGTTGCATTTCATCCCACGGGCCATCTCCAACACCGACCAGAATAATTGAAAGAGGATATTCACTGCATGTAAAAATCTCAAGTCAGGCAGGAGAATGGCACTATAAATCAACTTCCCAGAAAAGGTCACCCGTTTACCTAGCAGCAACAATAGAATTTACAGTAGCCTGTTCTTGAGGGCTAAGGCTTCCAGGTGGAGTGTCAGTTCTCCTTGTTACCTGTATTTTTTTTTTTTAATTTAAATTTGGAATAACTAGGGGTGAACCAAGGAAGAAGTCAAAGGAATCAAATTATTTCCAAGGAGATATGAACCTGTCCATCTGCAATAATGACAAGGACATGGTACTGCCCATTATTTGCTTCCACTATATCTATTGCGGCGTTGACTATTGGGGCAAATGAAGTTGGACCTACATGTTTCACAGATGAGTTAGGATAATCATAAATCCATATATAGCTTTCAAACAGGAGCATCTCATCTCTGACTATTCATTTTCTAGTTATTACTCCTTTAACAGTAACTTTCCTGGCGTACTCGACCCTATTTTGCAAACTCAAAATTCACCACCTCATATTTGAAGATAATAAGAATGTAGGAAATAAGAGCTAATTTAGCATTTGAGATAAAAAGAGTTAATATAGTATTAAGAATATATGTACATTGGAAAAGATAAGATCATAATCATCAGTTGTTGCTCGTGTACATATAAGATTTGGTTAATGTGCATAAAATAGCCGAGTGCCAAAAACACTAAGCAAATTAAAATTAAAAAAAGTTAGTTCCTCCATTTTTTCCACTCAGATTTTCAACAGTATTTCAACAATGTAAAGAGATACACTAACTATTAATCAGGGGTTCACTAAAACTATCATAACACAGTTTAAACTTTGTCCTTGAAGACACGCATAAGATGGATGAGATGTCCTTATAATAAGATTATGGAACACCCCCCTAATAGTTTAAGATTCAGAAATGCAGCCAAGTATATCAAATACTGTATACCACATAGATTACCGCTATCTGGCCACTGAATAAAGGAAATTCTGAAAGCAGTATTCAGCTCAAACCTGATAATTTCAGATAAGGAACAGTTTCCTTATATCTTGCAAGAGCTTCCTCAAATCCATGGCAAGGGCGATGATCAGGGTAAAAGCTAAACACGTGCTGATCGTGTGTGGTTGCTGAAATTTACAGAGACAACAACCCATGGTCAACACTATTCGAAACCATCTTGATTGTCTGTGAACAAAATAAGGATCAGAAACAAAAACTAACCATCACCAAATCCAAAACAAGGTATCAAGTTGTCCTCATCAAAAGGAGACAAAGTTCGCCCAATTATAGAGATGGCTTGCTCGTATGGGTTAGCTGTGTGACCAACTGAGTGAAGGCTTCTTCTGTTGAATGAATGCTTTCCTACAACCTTAAATTTTCAACCATCGCCTCCACAACTAGAGACAAACACTAAGACTAATAGTATAGTGGAATGAAGTAGTTCACCTGTCCACTCATTGCTTTTGGTGAAATCAATGCCAAGAATCAAGTTTGACGATTCAAGGCCTGCTTCTCGCAACGCGGTAATAACCTATGCATAAGAGTATCACTCTTTCTGTGATTTATATATTACATTGCTCAAAAGACCAGCTACTGCAGTTCATTAGCAAAGTAAGCAGTAAAAATAGAAACTCCACATGAACTGATTCATTGTTGACTTTTTGCCTAATATAAGTTGACCTGTCAATTCTAAGTTTCTAACTAGAGAAAATGCTCAAACAATGAAACCAATGCTTTCGATGATCATCTTTCAGAATACTAGTTGATCTGTCAATCCTAAGTTAAGGAAAAAAATACAAACTTGCAATTTTTTGTTCATTGAATCTGATCTCACCATGTTGTCCACCATGAGGTGTTCTGTGGAACTCTATAAAACTCTGCAAAGAATGATCAAGTAATTAAGAAATTAACCTCATCCAAAGAGTTATAGTTATCAGCTATGTAAGAGGCTTGCTGGTTTCTTTGAAAGTTCGCTCTATCTGAACCTCCGGCATGTGATGTAACTTGAGCTCGATAATTAGAATCCGTGGAGCTTTCTGCATGAGTAATAGGTTGATATTGAGGATTGGAGCCATTTTCATTTCTTACATGTTCTGGGCTGTGGTGATAATAATCACTGTGAGCGTCATTTAAGGCAGACTCTTGATTCCCCATTATGTATGAATATATTCAACGATATTAAGAGCTCTGCAAAGACACTATGATGAGCTATATTATATACCAGTGATTTGAATTGTATTCACAACTCCATACTAATTAGAAAAGCGGATGTATTTCTAGAGCCCATGAAACTATAAGTGTGAAATCAAAAACTCGCTCCATGTACATGAAACTCATTTTTAGGATTGATATTGATAATAATAAACAGGTTTTTGGAGCTTTGGGTAATAACATAACAGCAACATGCTTCTAAAGAAATAGAAGTTCCAAGCACATAGCATTGTGCCTTAACCCAAACTTCTGATCGAGTTCAATAATTCCTTTTGAACATCCCCTTACAGCAGACACCATTAAGCATAGTGAACAAACTCTAGCACTCTATCATAGAGCTAATAGCTCGTCGTGAATACCTCCCACTGGGGTTTGCTATGCCAAAAGCGAGAGAAAAATCATTCCTTTAGCAACACATAAAAATATTCCTCTTAGAGTGGTTCATAAATGTTGGAATCTTGGGTTACTAATTGGCACGCCTCACACGTAGAGTCTAAGAAATTCGTGCATTGATGGATGGTGAGGCTGGAATTCACCAACCCACTTCAAAATGTATATTTTTATATATATATATATATATATATATATATATATATATATATATATATATATATATATATATAGAGAGAGAGAGAGAGAGAGAGAGAGAGAGAGAGAGAGAGAGAGAGAGAGAGAGAGAGAGAGAGAGAGAGAGAGAGAGAGAGAGAGAGAGAGAGAGAGAGAGAGAGAGAGAGAGAGAGAGAGAGAGAGAGAGAGAGAGAGAGAGAGAGAGAGAGAGAGAGAGAGAGAGAGAGAGAGAGAGAGAGAGAGAGAGAGAGAGAGAGAGAGAGAGAGAGAGAGAGAGAGAGAGAGAGAGAGAGAGAGAGAGAGAGAGAGAGAGAGAGAGAGAGAGAGAGAGAGAGAGAGAGAGAGAGAGAGAGAGAGAGAGAGAGAGAGAGAGAGAGAGAGAGAGAGAGAGAGAGAGAGAGAGAGAGAGAGAGAGAGAGAGAGAGAGAGAGAGAGAGAGAGAGAGAGAGAGAGAGAGAGAGAGAGAGAGAGAGAGAGAGAGAGAGAGAGAGAGAGAGAGAGAGAGAGAGAGAGAGAGAGAGAGAGAGAGAGAGAGAGAGAGAGAGAGAGAGAGAGAGAGAGAGAGAGAGAGAGAGAGAGAGAGAGAGAGAGAGAGAGAGAGAGAGAGAGAGAGAGAGAGAGAGAGAGAGAGAGAGAGAGAGAGAGAGAGAGAGAGAGAGAGAGAGAGAGAGAGAGAGAGAGAGAGAGAGAGAGAGAGAGAGAGAGAGAGAGAGAGAGAGAGAGAGAGAGAGAGAGAGAGAGAGAGAGAGAGAGAGAGAGAGAGAGAGAGAGAGAGAGAGAGAGAGAGAGAGAGAGAGAGAGAGAGAGAGAGAGAGAGAGAGAGAGAGAGAGAGAGAGAGAGAGAGAGAGAGAGAGAGAGAGAGAGAGAGAGAGAGAGAGAGAGAGAGAGAGAGAGAGAGAGAGAGAGAGAGAGAGAGAGAGAGAGAGAGAGAGAGAGAGAGAGAGAGAGAGAGAGAGAGAGAGAGAGAGAGAGAGAGAGAGAGAGAGAGAGAGAGAGAGAGAGAGAGAGAGAGAGAGAGAGAGAGAGAGAGAGAGAGAGAGAGAGAGAGAGAGAGAGAGAGAGAGAGAGAGAGAGAGATTTTTTTTCTTTACGTAAAGTCCCCTCCTGCTACACCCCTATTCCTCCTCCCACTCCTCCCCTCCTCCTCCTCCTCGTCCCGCCACTCCTCCTCCTCTCTTGTTTGTTCGTCTCGCAACGCTCCTCTCTATCCACCCTTTGTTCCTCCGTCTCGCAACACTCCCCTCTATCCCCCACCACTCCTTATCCTCAAACATTTACAAAGATGTTTCAAATATCTACTTATCCTCCATCTGAGATCAATGAGAACAACACTAAAAAAAAAGATAGAAATAGAAGAAATATCTTGAGATATTTCAAACATCCGGGATGTTTCAAATATCCTTAGAGATGTTTCAAACATACCGGGGATATTTTGTAGAATACTCATTTATGGGGATGTCTCAAAATATCTCGAGAGGTGTTTTGCAAAATACTCACTTTGTAAAATTTCGCATTTTTCTCTTTCTCTCGTACTAGTATTAGTACCCACGCGATGCGCGAACATGAACCATGTCAAATTATGATTTGAGTTATTTGGATTATATGCAAATAACCTTAAAATTAAACCTTCGATATAGAAATTATAAATAATTATTAGATATTAATTAAAAAGAACGACATGAAGTCATTTTTCAAATCTCATAGTGGATAAGTTTGTTTTATATCTGTAATAACCCAACCCTTAATTTTGGCATTTGTATTTTGCTTTACGCTCAATATTAAAGAATACTAAATATATAATGTTGTGATCTGTTTAGTTTGAGCACATTAAATCATATTATTTTTAAAAAAATATTATTACTACCACTTTATTTTTCATCTCAAATTCAAATAATTCTTATCCTTCTACATTTTTAGACAATTTTTTTCTCTCTTTATTGTTCCTTGCTTATAGTTTTTGCATTATTTATTACTTAATATTGTTATATTGTAATGTGATCTTTTATTAGCTTATGAATTGACTTAATGTCTTGCTTATTACCCTTTTAATAATAATCAATAAATATAATTTTTTTTATTCTTGAAATATAATATATTTTTACACTATTATCCTCATACTCGGAACTCTTTTATTATTTAAATCTACCAATAATATTTTTGAATATTATTAACAATTTAATTTATTTATTTTTAAATAAATTTAAAATATAAGTATCCTCGCACTATCTCTATTTTCCTCTTTATACATTCTCTTCCCTACTAAGAAATTTTAATTAGCTTTTTAGATAAATATTTTACCTATGCTCAAAATAATATCACATTTTATTTTAAAATATAACTTTGAATTAGTCTAAAAATTAATACATAAGCTCTTTTATAATTTTTCAAATCTATTGAAATGTCTTATAATTATTTTTGCATCACATATAATGAATTGTTTTTCTCTTTAGTTATAAGATACAGATTTGGCTTTTTTAATTTTTAAAATTACCTACGCGAGATATTTATGTAGTATACTTAAATTTTTAATATGGTATCAATTTTTATTTTTCTTTATCTAGCAAGACTTTAATTCTATTGTCATATCTGTATTTTGAGCATTCTCATAAGAACTTTAAAAACTTTCTAGTCGCAAGTTCAAATAGTCTTTTCCTTTTAGTTGAATTTTAATTATTTTTCTTACTTTTGTTATAACGTTATCTAATATATAATATTATTACGTTTTCATGTGAGTTTTTATTAACTTTTGACTTTATTTAATATTTTTATCCACTACTATTTTTAATATAATATAGATAGATATGTAATTTTTTAAAATTAAATTAAATATTTATTTTATTTTTAAACTATTAATTGAAATTCTTAAATTACTTAAATTTTTAATAATATTTTTAAGTTGTGTATACTTACTTGATTTTATTTTCTAAAGTAATTCTATGTATAAATATCCTCACATTATATCTAATTTATTTTATTATTCAATACTTTTAATTTTTTTTTATCTGTTTGACTTTGGTTATATGGCCTTATCCACATGCATGTCATTTCTTACCATATTTAAACAAAATTTTCTCATGTCAAATTTAAATAAGTTTTATCCTTCTTTTTTTGTATGATGAAATTTTTGATTTTTTTCTCTATTTGTTCCTTGGTGTTGCTATTATATTATTCGACACTTAATATTATTACATTAGCTTGTTTAAATTTAATATCTATTTTTATCATGCTTATTCTAATACAATACAAATAAAAATAAAAATTATTTCATTGGTAACTTTGACTAAATTACTCAAATTTCAAAGTATGATTTTTCTTATCATAATTTTTGTAGAAAAGGGTCTTGTCTCAAATTCTTACAACAATAGTTCCACTATCATTCTTTTTACATAATGTTTCTAAAAATAAAAAAATTATGAAATGGAAGAAAACAAATCACGTGGTTAGTAAATAATTATTAAAATGGAAATTCTTATTTTTTAAGTTTTGGAATCTATTTACAATAAGAATAGGAGTCAACCTGAATTGATTTACAACTTTAAATTAAATTGATTTGCCTTAATTCTTACTAAATTTTGGCTAAATATTTTTAGATTTTATCCTAAAAGTACCCAAGTCATTTTTTTCAGTAAGTCACTTAGCTTAATATTGACTACCCTCTTTCTAATATAATATAGATATAGATATCTATATCCTCTCACTATTTAAATTTAAATTTAAGCATATATAAGAAGCAGAATTAGTTGTACTTTATGTATATTCTTTCGCATAGTAATCCATTTGCCATTTTTCCGAGTGGTTAAGATTTGTTCTTACCCCAAAAATTAATTCTTGTTAGAATCATTAGTTTAGATATTTTAATTATATAAAAAATATTTATTTACGTTTAATATATTCATTTGCTTGATTTTTCAATATTAATATGACTTTATTATTTTTGTTATTGAAATATTTAAATGATTATTTAATTTTTTCGTACCTTATACATAATTTGTATAGTTTATGTAAGATCTTATTTTGGTGCTTGAAATTTTTTAATTTTTAAAGTCATCAAATCTTTAATATCTTAAGTAAATTTTAGTTTTATTTTATATTTTAACTTACTCCAAAATATAAATAGGCATAGTTTATCTCAATTTACATCTTTCTATATTTTTATTTTTTTATTATAGTTTTTTAAATAATTCTTTACCTCTATATTTCTAGTTAATATAGAAGAAAATCTATGAATGGATCAATATATAGATAAAGATACAGATATATAGATAAGATTTGTCTAAGATATATTTAAATTATGTCTAAGATCTATTTCATTCAACTACTTCCGTTAATTATATTCCATTTATAGTTTTTAGTTATTAATGTTGTCCTAAAATTGTCAAATGGCTTCCTTTTAATTTTTCACTTGGCTTAACCACTATGCACACTGCCCTCTTTTTAATATAATATAGATATAGATATAGATTTATATATAATTCATATGTAATATGTGTATAATCACGTGTTGTCGGTATATCATTTATGTATATCAGCTATAAAAAGTAAAATATAAATCTAGCCAGATTTTTATGTAAATATTCCATAAGATCTTTGTTACTTTATTTTATCCATGATATGACTTCTATTATAATAATTTTTAAAAACTCTCTACTAAAATTCAAAAATATCTTATCCTTTTATTTTAAAAATTATATTACATTTTAAAAAATAATCCCATTTCAAAATAATTTATTTATATATTTTTTTTTAAAAATCACGTCATACCAATTTTATTTTTTTAAAATATATATTTTGTTACACTTGAAAATCGATATGGAAACTATCAATTAGAAACTAATATCCCTCTTGTTGAAATTCGTGAATTTTTTTTCATATAATCTAATAATTCACAACTAATATTCTTCAATGGAAAAAGTATTATACCCTTGCAATGTTGGCTTGACTGCAGCTAAATAAAGAGATTTCAGCTTATATCCTTCAATTCCTAGAAGGTGCTAAATTGAAATTAATGATAGCAATTGTATAGCCAAAGTTTTGCTATTTGTTTGATGTTCATTTATACAAATTGACTCGCCAAACAAACATTCTTCAAAAAGAAAAAAAAAATAACTTTTTTTGAATATTGACCGATTTTTGTGATGTTTCTTTCTCTAGCATGTAGGTTAACTTTATTATATATGTAAGTAAACTTTTATTTAATTTTTAAACTCTTTATTGTTATCTGGATAAACATAGACGTGTACCCTATATATTATATTTATTTTAAAAGAAATTTTCTTTATTCAAATCTAGCTATAGTATTTTAAAGAACTTTGATTATATGGGTTTAGATGTGAAAGAGTTTTATAGTTATATGGAGTAGCTTTATTATTATTATTATTTTTTTTTGCCAGAGGCGAAGTAATATTTAAATAATTAGAAAAGATAATAAAAGTTCCTAACATGATTGCATATGATCATTAAACCGAATTAAGTACCAAAAGATAAATTTATTTTTTATTTTAATTCAAATTTAAAAACTTATCTATAAATTAAAAATTATCCTTTAATTTAAATTCAGTTTTATATATATTTGACTAACATAGCCAAATATAGAATAAAGTTACCATATATTATTGCTATTTATTAGCTTGTCACTTGGCTTAACCACAATGTCAATTATATATGATAACTTTATTCCTTTAATATATATATATATATATATATAGATGATACCAAAAGATAAATTTATTTTTTACTTTAATTCAAATTTAAAAACTTATCTATAGATTAAAAATTATCCTTTAATTTAAATTCAGTCATATATATATATATATATATATATATATATATATATATATATATATATATATATATATGACTAAGCATAGCCAAATATAGAATAAAGTTACCATATATTATTGGCATTTATTAGCTTGCCACTTGGCTTAACCACAATGTTAATCATATATGGTAAGTTCAGAGGCGAATCCAGGATTTAAATCCTATGGGTTCAATTTTAAGATTTTTAACATTGAACCCATTATATTTTTAAAGTTATGGGTTCATATATACTATTTTTGTAATTTTAATGAATTTTTACATACAAATTTTTACTCCGCGTCGAAAGTTATGGGTTCAGTTGAACCCGTAGCTAGTACGCTACATCCACCTCTGATGGTAACTCTATTCTTTTAATATATATATAGATATTTTAAACCACCAGAAGAAAAAAAAAAGAAAAAAAAAGAAGAAGATGAAAATGAGATGAAGAGGGAAAGAAGAAAAAGACAAGGAAGAAAATAAAGAAGAAGAAGACGACATAGACGAACCAGCACCGCAACAACGAAAGTTGAAGAGAAAGAAGAAAGTAAGTAAGAAAAATAAGAGAACGAGGAAGAGAATGAAGGAGAAGAAGAAAAAGTAGAGAGGGGAAAGAAGAGGGAAATAGAAATTTAAAATAATTTGAATGTGTGTAGTTTTTTTAAAATTTTTGAAAACTTTAATATTTATCTACAACTTTTTCTACTTGTAATCTGACCCCCGACTCCCTTTAATTAACCTTCTTTTGATAACTTGTTCTTGAGTTCTTTAATTTGGAATAGGAAGCCTAGGAATCTCGACCTCTAATTATCCCCAACCTCTCCTAAACGAAATTATTACCCTCTCAAAAGATTAGCAACAAAAATTCATCCGGACAACATTTAACTCATAAATAAGAGTGTCGGAATCTTTAAATAATCGATTGAATCGCAACTGTAACTTACCAAATCGACTATATTAGTTTTTTTTAGTAAAAACAAAAATACATATAGGCCAAATACATTAACGGCAGCTCAAACTTAGGCATAATATCTCATGTTGTCACTTTATCTTTACGTTATACATATTGAACATCTTAAATTGTCTAATATGTGTTATGTAAGTTAATCGTGTGAGATTAACCGCGATGATATGACAAGAGTACGAAGAAAGAATGATACTTGGTTATTTCAAATTTACGTTTTATTTCTTTTCTTCCTTTGTTATTCGTCTTCTTCCAAGATATTTATTCCATGCGATCCAGAATAGGTTATATATACAACGGTAGATTAAACAATGATTAGGGATATAAATTAATGGTTGTGTTATTAAAAATGACGTTAGTAGGCTATGGTAAGCATGGAAATGTGTCTAGATTTCACTCTAAGGACAATAATTATGATTTGGGTGGCAAGTAAAAAATGGACAACTAAAAGCGAAGGAAATAAGCGAGAAAGGAAAATACAATCGAGCCAAATAATAAAATAATAGAATTAAATTATAGATTTATTATCAATTCAAATATTATATTCACACAAAATACAAACAACCATCAAATAATTTTTTCTTAATTATGTATCATACTAAATTATAATTATGTATTTCGGGTTCCAACTAATCAATATTATTCACTAAACTAAAAAGGGGAACACTCAGGTTTTTTTCTATTTCCAGGCGAACTCGAGAGTTAGAGAGATTCTATCCATTGGTTAGAAATAAAACCCATAAACGACGGAGGGAGTTGAGCAAACCGGAGCTGGGAGATTGACACGCAAGGGTAGGCGTGTGATACACCGGAGTTGAGCAAACCGGATGTTTCAGTCGAGCAGCGTAATTTGCCTATGAAAATTTGCGACTGAGCTTCTCCGATGGAGGTTTCATCATTTTCGACGAGCTTTGCGAAACTCCGATATCCGTTTTCAGGTTTTATAGTTTCTGGATTTTACTGCTCTAATTTAGTACTTACTCTATATTAATTCAACAGCAATCTCATATAGTCAGTCATATAGATCAGCTGAGAGAACTCTTGATTCCATTTTTGAATCAATTTCTGCTTGGCGCATAAGTGTTGCTGTATTCTTCTGTGTTTAACATTTGAATTTTCGATTATGGAAGTGTATTTGCTGTTTTGGCGATTGCCGTGCTCAATAATGATTTTGGCGCCAATTGATGTATTTAAGTCTCAATTGAGAAGCATAAATTTTCTTTCATCTTTTTAAACAGATGTTTTAAATCTCGTTAAGACCGTGGAATACTATAGTGTGCAACACTCGGTCAATCAATCAATCGTTCAATTACACCTCAATCCGAAATCCATTTCATCCTGTTTAGTCTCTGAATTTAGAGGCTAATCATAGTTAGTATAAATTTATGCTGCCGTCACCTGCTGTAGCCATCTTTTTTATATGAGATTTAGATTGGCTATGGTTTGTGGGGAGCTCAAATAGGCAGACTTTGCACATTATATTATGTATTCTTCAAAAATTATACTCCTAGCTTACAACAATCATTTGGGCTTTGCTACATTGCTGACAAAAGGTGAAAACTTCCCTGCGTGGATTAAGTGTTATGCATCCCCTTCATCCACGAACAATGCCACTGGAAGTTTACTCTGTCAAGCTGGGTTTCCTACTCGGAAGTGGAGTCTTTTGCAGGTTCAGCTTCTATGGCCAGCTTGGCTTATATAAAACTGACATTTTTGCTTTCATGTGACTAGACCTGTATATTTATCTAGAATTGCAAAAAGTTCTTGTTTTTAAGTCATTGATGATTTCTCTTTGCAAATGTAATTCATATTTCTTTTTCAGGTTTCATGTAGCCGAAAGAGTGATATTCCTGTCATAGAAGCTGGGTATGCTAGCTATCCAAGATCAATTAACAAAATATTTTGAATTTTACATTTTGAGAACTATTTCAGTTTTGCCATACCCTAAGGCATTCTATTTGCTTCTGTCCTGGATTTGCTTGTTGAGATTTGTTATTGTTCAGTCTCCTGCCGCTCCAGTTATCTATATCAACGTATAATACTGTGTAGTAGGATCATACTGCTCGAAAGATTTCATATCGTAAACTACGAGTCAATATTAAGAGCATTCTGGGCCTGGGCACTTTTCTTTAGTTTCTTTACTACTATTTTCTTTATCAGTCATTTTTGTACTGCTAATGTTGAGTTGTCCCACATCGGAGGGATTTGAGCTCCTTGGTATCCTTATATGGTTTTGGGCAATCCTCACCTCATAAGCTAGCTTTTGGGGTTGAGTTGGGACCAAGGTCCATTTATCATGGTATCAGAGCCAGGCCCATCCCAATTATTGTTACCGATGTTGGGCCCCCATTTATGTTGTCAACGCTCCAGTTTGCATGCCTGGGCGTGAGGGGGGTGTTGATTGTCCCACATCGAAGGGATTTGAGGTCCTTGGTCTCCTTATATGGTCTTGGGCAATCCTCACCTCATAAGCTGGTTTTTGGGGTTGAGTTAGGCCCAAGGTCCATTTATCATCTAATATACACATTCTTCTGCGAGGCTGCCTTTAAGCAACCTAAAGAAACCTCCAACTTGTAACTTGTAAGAGAGCTGACTAAATCGGTTGTGAGTCATCTCATAGTCTGAGTTCTATTGTTTCTAGTGGTTTAAGCTAATTGAAAGAAGGTTGAAATTCGAATAGCTTCTTCTATTGAATAGACACTGCAACACCTTTTAATGACTTTGTGGCTCCATATACATCAATTTATAGCAACAGTTTTCGTGTTAAATGAGCGAGGATAGGACCTTGCCTCATTTCTTTCGTCAATTTCCAAGACATGTCATGGTATTTATTTACTTCTGAGTTGGACAGGGCCATATGCACTTCTCTGGGTCGCACTCCTGGTTGTGGAAGTCAAATTATTAGCACGAGCCACCTTGTAGGGACCTCTTCATAACCTAACTGTCTGATTATATAGACTGGGGATTCTCAATATAATTCATATGAGACCTTTTTAAAATTTTAAATAAAAGAAAGACTAGATCCTCTCTCTTTCCAGAATTACTTGTTGACTTGGTTGCAATGAGTGTCAATTCTATGGTTGCAATGAGTGTCAATTCTATACCAACTATGCTTTACTGGCATTGTTCCTGGGGCATATGTGCGGAAAGAACTTGCCAATGTTGTGTGGGGCTCATCCTTGTTCAATATTAGGTCAATAGTATGGTGACCATGCTGCATCACTTCATGTTTTTGGCAAGCCTAGTATTTATTCATTTATTCATTCAGTTCCGAACAGGCTCGTGGCAATTGGAGATGTAGGACCTCCTTAGATATGTAGGACTAAATCTCTCTAGTGAACTTATGGTGGATTACAACAATTATTTAATGCTTGCAAAGTAGGACAAGCAATTGGAATGCTTCAGGCTCCTTGGAGATGAAATACCGGTTACCACTATTGGGATGCAAGCAACCACCAAGCTGTGGACCCCTTTGTTGTTTTTGTGTAGATTGATCAAGCTGATATGGGAGTTTATATTGCTCGTACAATGGTCTCATGCTGGAATGTTACTGCAGGAATATTAGAAAAGACTTGAAGAGGACAAAAGGGCATCTGGAGTGATAGAGGAGCATAACTAGGATTGAAAAATGATGGTATAGATTGATATGAGCTCTACCTGTTTATAAGATGTTCCTTTGTATATTATGTGGACTACAGCTCAAGATCAGGCCATATCCATTTGTTGTTGACACTTAATATTAGTTGATTGTTTTCTATTTCTTGTATTTTTTTTGGCTTGGCTTGGACATGCCTAATCCTATTCGCAGTATGATATCTTCTATAATAGCCCCTTATCTGTGTTACCTTCTCTCTTATGAGTATGACTACTTATTACGTAAAAAAGAAAGCTCAACTCCGAAAACAAATCAGTGTCTAACTGGAACGATAAGATCAATCTAGACTGAATACTTCATTTTTGCGCTTCCATAGATGATAGATACCTCCTTTTCTCTCATATGGTGATTTCATTAGCTATTAGTATTTCCAGCCTGTATGCTGGAAAATAAAGTCTGTGCAATTGCATGTCTCACTTTGCATGAGAAAAATCTGTGCTTCTGGGAGAGAAAAAAGTAGATACAACTGTGATTTATTTGAATAATCTGAATTTATATGTTATATTTTCTGCACCTTGTAGGTGCATGGATGACATATATGATGCTTTGGCCGAACACCTTGTTCCAACGGCTGCAGCAGCATCAAGCCCTAATTTTAAGTAAGTTATCATTATGCAAATCTATTTGATGCTTATCTGCATCTCAAAACGGAAAGTTTGATTGCTATTTACATGTAATTTTTCAAGATAGCCATGGTTTATCTCGAATAGATGCACTTCCTAACTTTAAGGCCTTACTGACTGGAACCCGGGAAGGGAAATGAACGAAAGAAGAGAGGATTCCTTTAAGTTTTTGCTATTTCTAATTAGCCTCTATCATTTGGCTTGTTATGTGAATGAGATGTATATGAATGTAGAGGAATAATATGACCTGTGCCGTAAAGAAAAGGAAAAATGAGACGACAGACCCTGCACTCCCAGAGGAAAAAGAGGAAGAAAGAAGAGGAAGATATACCCCAAGAAGCGACGACTAGAATGTATATGTCTAGATTATTCGTGTAAATATGTTACTAAAAGAGAGTTAATATCCATAATCATCATAGTCACTGAATCAGTAGATGAGTCAGTTTCAATAATAAAAATATGTATATTTGAGTTTCTAAATAAGAAGTTGAGCCATTATCAATAACATAAAACACATCTCTGAGTCTGCATAATTAACATACATATTGACTCATTTAAAAGGGTAGAATGTGTATCTTAATTTAGTGATTATGATGTTTATGGATATAAACGTCTACTCATCGACTCCTCCTCCTCCTCCTCCTCATCATCATCATCATCATCATCATCATCATCATGTGTTATTATATTTGTGTAATTTTTTATGGATATGATTCTCTGTAATTTTTTTATATTTGTGTTATTATTTACTTCTATCATCTCCGATCTCTTCCCACTGCTTGTACTTCATGACTTTTATATTCTTCTTCTCTCCTCTTCATCATCATCATCATCATCTATTTAATGACGGTGGTGGGCCCCCACAAGCAAATGGGAAGAAAACACAGAGTGTTTTTAGCCTCCGCTGGGATTTGAACCTTAGACATCATGGTTCTCCTCTCACTTTATTGACCACTAGGCCACACCCTTGGGTGCAACCATAAACCGCTATTATAATCAATAAACACTCGACTAATTTCTTAGTTTGGCCGATCCCATGAGGCGCCTTAATGGAGAACAACTTGCCTAATTATGCAGGCATATTGTTGGTCTTGCTGGTCCTCCTGGTGCTGGGAAGAGCACTGTTGCATCTGAGGTAGCTAAGAGAGTCAATAAGTTATGGCCCCAAAAGGCTTGTTCCTTTGATTCTCAAGTTGATCCTCCAGAAGTCGCTATTGTTCTTCCAATGGATGGGTTCCACCTTTATCGTCATCAGCTTGATGCTATGGAGGTAGGATTTCCTAATGTTTTTTTTATTATTCGTGCTGCTGTTGACTGCAATTTCTTTGACCGTTTCTTTGTTATTTGGCCGAAACATTTGATCTATGTAAAAATGGATGAAGCCTTAAGTTGTTTGATGTGTGTCGTTAGCTGGTTTTGAGTTATCTAGACAGAAGACAGGACATAGGACGAATGTTGAGCTAATCTTGTCTTCCACCTTACACGCTCCCCCCCCCCCCCAAACAACAACAACAACACACACACAAAAATAATAATTATTATAATAAAGCAAAATGGAAAAAGGAAAGAAAGAGAAAGAGATGAAAGAATTTTGTGGAAGAACAACAGAGGAGAAGATGTAAATATATTTTACAAGAGACGAAAGAATAATATAAAAAAACAACCGAGGAGCACATCTAAATACTCCTACAACTTTTTTCTTTTGGATTACAGCATTATAAGTGAAACTTTCTACACATATTGCGGTTGGAGCATGCATCTAGCCGACTAACTGGTTTTCTTGTTTCATAGGATCCAAAGGAAGCACATGCGAGAAGGGGCGGTAAGTTCTCTATTTCTCAGCAGATAGCTAGTAAATTTTTACACAGTTTAAGCATTGATTTCTAGTTTTAACTTCTTTTTCTCTCTCTGGAATCTTTTTATGTTGAATCAGCTCCATGGACGTTTGACCCCAATTTACTGCTACAATGTCTTAAGACTCTTAAAGACCAGGTGAGTGAATATTCACACGTCTGATTACTTGCAGTTCCATGAACAGAATTTTTAGCCTTTTGAGTTGATGCTCTGTGGGCTTGAACTTTGATGTAACATCATGTTTCATCAATAGAAGTGATGTTCCCCTAGCCGCTACCTTGATCTATCCATGTAGTGAGAATTCTAAGATCTGGTATTCTTTCTTCTCCCAGGGATCAGTGTACTGTCCATCTTTTGACCATGGTGTAGGAGATCCTATAGAAGATGATATCTTTGTGAACCTTCAGTAAGTTTACATCTGGATGCTATTTTCTGTCTGTGATTGCACCCTATTTTCTAATATGTGTCTCAATCATGTGTTCAATTGGCTATTTTGAGGGGAAATTAATGAATGGATAAATGAGCAAAGAAGATAAGTTTCATCACTTCATTTCTCTGAATTTAGTTGATGCTCAATGTGATAGTTGAAGTGAAGTTAAGAATACATTATGAAGAAAAAAAATTGTGAAAGCTGGGCAATGTTTTAGATATGTAGGCCAGTTGAGGTGTCTTTTATTGGAAGTGTTAGCTCAACCATTGTTCTCACTATGATTTTGCTACTTCTGTTTATAGTTTTTTCCTACTTGTGGGCACTGGATAACCAAATTATTAATAGCTCTCTCACAGGTGTCTGCTGTTATTTCAATAATTTGATCGGAATACTAAATAAGTTTCTAAAGACGCAAAAGGAATAGACCAATGGTGAAGTTCTTTCGCCTGTTGCTAATGTTACCTCTCCCTTTCTTTTATTCTTTTTGTCTTCTTTTTTGGGATGAGTTTTCAGGCACAAAATAGTGATAGTTGAAGGTAATTATCTGCTTCTTGGAGATGGTGCTTGGAAGGAGGTATCTTCCATGTTCGATGAGAAGTGGTAAGATGATCTTTCTGATCCATGGTTTTTCTTTTGACTACAGGGAAAGAATCCCTGTGAATTTACTTTGAAATTGATTCACCATAATATACTATACTGAAATTTCATGCTGAGGGATAACTTCAGTTTTTCTGCAAGTAAAAACTTTGAATTGGCATCAGTCAAGCACGAAAAATTTGATTGAGTGAGTGAATTGTCTTCGCTATTCGTTTACCGATTATTGCGGCTTCTATCAATTAATGGAAGTGATTTGCAATAAGATACCACCAAGGGATATAGTGGGATGGGATCCCTCCACCTTAATCATTCCTGGTGGGGAGAACCCCCCCCCCCCCCCCCCTTAATGGGCCCTACGCGGAGCGAATCCAAATTAGTCGAGCTAATAAGTACTGTACCGGATGGTTAAACCAAAAAAATAGTAATCAATATTAAGATCCTTGACTTAGTGCGTTTTGTGATGCCTATCCTGCCTTCGATAATTTTTTTTCTAAAGCCATCTGTGCCGTGTGAGAAAAGCCAGCAATGTTAAGATTCCTGACTTAATGGAAAATGACATGTTGCTAAAACTAGAACATGCCAGTTTTTATATTCATATACTGTAGATATGATAAATTGAGTTTCTCAGATAGAGGTTATTAAAGACTGCTGGTAACAGGATCTGTTGACTCGTCAAAAACTGGCTGCTCGGCAGCATTATATGAGAACAAAGCTTTAGTTGTTCTTGATGCGTTAAGACCCTTGTCTTATATGTATTTACTTTTAGGTTTGTCGATGTTGATATTGAGAAAGCAATGCAACGTGTCCTAAAGAGACATATATCTACAGGTACATATTCCAACTGTTGTCAACTCTTTTTACTAGAAAAGGTGTAAACAAAACTGGGTAGTAGACTGATTGGAGTCTTTTCATTTGTGTTGTAGGGAAGGCCCCTGATGTTGCTAAGTGGCGGGTAAGTGTTGCCCCTTTCGAAAATAACAACAACAACAACAAGAACAATAAACCTAGTGTAATCCCACAAGTGGGGTATGGGGAGGGTAATGTGTATGCAGACCTTACTCCTGCCTTGTGATGATAGAGAGGTTGTTTCCGATAGACCCTCGGCTCAAGGAACAATCAAAAAAAGCAACAAACAATAGCAATAAGGTAATAGGATAACGGAAGCAAACGACACAACGTACAATAATAAAGATCCAAGAATAAGAAAAACAAGAATAGTGCTAGTACTACTGGTAAGACTAGGAGAAACTCTTGTCTGTTTGTCAACCTTCAACCCGACCTCCACATCTTTTTATCAAGGGTCATGTCCTCGGTAAGCTGAAGCAATGACATGTCCTGCCTAATCACCTCTCCCCAGTACTTCTTTGGCCTACCTTGTGTTTTAAAAAGCGATCGCTTCGTCGCTTTAAGTGAGAAGCGAAGCGATGGCTGCTCGCTTTTCCATGCCTGAGGCAACTCGACCAGACAAAGCACTCGCTTCAGTCGAAGAAGCGCCAAGCGACCTTGAAGCGAGAAGCGCATAATCACTCGCTTCTGTTCAGAGGGGTCAGTTTTTGGAAAAAAAAAAGTTTGGGTCTGTTTTTTTATTATACAAAACAGACCCCTAAGACCAAAGTGAACGACCATTTCTCTCTTCTTCCCAAAATCAATTGCTGCTGCTAGGGTTCCAGTCGCCAGAGACCTCCTCCAGGTAATTTTTCTTCTTTCCTCTTTCTTCTCCTTTTTTTCTTTCTTTTTTCTTCTTGTTCCCGTCCAGGCGTCTGCTCACAGCTAGGGCAGACGCGATTCTTTTTTCCTTTTATTTATTAATTTTTATTTGTATTTCAATTTATAAAGTTATTTTATATATATATATATATATATATATATATATATATATTCAGTTTATTTGATTATGTTTTTAAATTAAACTTTTTGATTATTTATATTCTCTTTGCAAGGTTTACATTATGTTTTTTAAGAATTGCGCTTCACTTCAATGAAGCGTGCGCTTCGCTTTTGAAGCGAGGCGAGCTCCTGTCGCTTTTTTTCGCTTCTCGCTCTCAAAAACACTGGGCCTACCTCTATCCTTCTTCAGACCCGCCATGGTCAACCTCTCTCACCTTCTAACCGGGCATCTATGTTTCTCGTCTTCACATGCCCGGACCATCTCAACCTCGATTCCTGCAACTTGTCCTCCACGGGGGCTACTCCCACCTTTTGTCCCCTAATAACTTTGTTCCTAATCTATTTTTTTATGAAGTAATTGGTTTCATTACTGGCATCAAGGAGATGCATAAATTACAAAAGAGTGTAGCAATTGTTAGCTCCTTACAAACGTTTATACTAATACTAGGGAGCTAACAAAATTCAAAAAACTATCAGGGGAATCTATAGGGGATAGATAAGCCCAGCTATACAAATACATGAAGCATTTAGCCTTGAGTTTGTGGGGAGAAGTTGATACTTCATCAAAACACCTGCTGTTTCTCTCATTCCAAATGCTCCAAAAAATAGCTGCAGGTATCATCTTCCATACTTTCCTGATGGTGATGGTGATGGTAGACTCAAAAGCATCCCTAATATTATGTGGCATGACCCATCTAAGTCCAAAGAGTGATAAACATACTCCATAAATCTATTGCCACAGGGCATTGGAGAAAAAGATGGTTGTGAGTTTCTGCCTCCCTCTGGAACATGTAGCATCTATTCACAATCTGAAAATTCCTCTTGGCTAAGTTGTCTTGTGTCAGACAAGCCTCATAAAGTGCAGTCCAGTTGAAGCAGATGACTTTGGGTTGCAACTTGATTTTCCATATTAACTTCCAAGGCCAATGGTTAGTTATTACATTGTGAGTTCCTGCTAACTTGTAGGCTGCTTTGACTGAGTACTTTCCTGCATCTGCACTACCCCATTTGAACTGGTCAGGTACTAGAGTGTTGCTTGAGAAATTGTTGAGTGAGGAAAGAAGTCTGAGCAGATCCTCATATTCCCAATCTTGCAAGTTCCTTCTAAATGTTATGTTCCATGAGTTGCCTTATCTGCACTGATGAACTGTTGAGTTTGGATCACTAACCATTTGAAAGAGAGCAGGGTAGTCATTCCTTAGGGGTGTGTTGCCTAGCCATTTGTCCTTCCAGAATTTTATTTGCTGTCCATCTCCAACTGCGAAGTGTTGGTTTTGTGAGAACTCCTCCCAGAGTTTGCAGATGCTCTTCCAAACTCCAACTCCATGTGGTGCTCTAGATAGCTTGGTGCACCAGTGGCTTTGGATTCCATGCTTGGCATTGGCAACTTTCTTCCATAGGCTCTGCTCCTCTTGTGTATATCTCCAAAGCCATTTCATCAATAAGCATTTGTTGTGCAAAGCTAAGTCCCTGACCCCTAGTCCACCTTGGTGCTTTGGTAAGATAACTTTAGACCACTTTACCAGGTGAAACTTGTGACCATCTTTAGTCCCTTCCCATAGAAAGTTCCTTCTGATCTTGTCAAGCTGCTTCAGGACCTTACTAGGCAATGGAAAGAGTGACATCTGGTTCCTAATCTTATCTTTACTGGTATGCCCACATATTCATCTCAACATCCTCATTTCTGCAACTTTCATCTTCTTGGCATGGGATCCTTTTTTGAAAAAAATAAAAGTAAATTAAAAGGTTCAATGTTAATCCCTTTTAGGTATCATCTGGAATTGACATTCCTATTGTTCTTCAGTTATTAAATAATTTTTTGGCTGTTCGTTGCTAAAATCTTTCTGCAGATAGATTACAATGACAGGCCTAACGCTGAGCTAATTATGAAGTCCAAGAAAAATGCGGATTTGGTGATCAAGTCAGTGGACGAATTGAGGTGATTCCCCGACTCATTACCTGCAGTGAAAGTAAATTCAGCAGTACAGATGTTTGTCTGAGGGGAAATTTGAATGATGGTGTCAAAAATAAGCAAAATCGAGTTTTACGGATTGGGTTGAATCTGAAACAGCGTATGCAGGACCTTGCAGTCTTGCTTGCATTTATGCTTGAGGTAGTTAATAACTTTAAGGGACTGAAAATAATGGTTATACTTTTTCCTGCAAAATAAGATGGAATCCTTCTGGCTTGTAACGCCGAAGATAGGTAAGTTTACCTTTTACGAGTTCATTTCTTCCCGAATTTTGTAAAGAGTTGATCGATACCAGTGCAGGGAGCCTCCTGCTTGCTACTGTAGATGGCAATGAAATAAAAGGATACATTTATATGTAACATCATTTTCTATTTAGTTATTTTTGGTGGAGTTGATGGCCACGGGCTGGGATAGTCACAGAAAATAAGGAGATTGATTTAGGACAGTGCACATGAATTTACTCACTCAGTGAGAGAATTCTCATTATAGCAAAAGAATTGTACAAAAGAAAAACGAGGCATTTGGCGATTTGTGGAGGGAGTTCTAAACGAGAACAAAAGCCCAGTGCGTAGAGTGTTAAGCTTTCTGTCCTGGACATTAACTAATACATACTGTCCATAATAATACTACTTGTATTAACACAGCATCCTGCTCAGGTCATCGTCTGCATTTAGTCGATACTTGTGTCACGCGTTCAGCTTCTGTTCTTGCGTTTCTCCTGTGTTGAATCTCAGAGAATAATTATCAGATCTAAATATATCATCTTATATAGATTCAGACATTCTAATCTTACAAAAAATATATAAACGGCCTCTAAGTCAACAACCCAT
Organism: Nicotiana tabacum; assembly: GCF_000715075.1. Classification (NCBI taxonomy): domain Eukaryota; kingdom Viridiplantae; phylum Streptophyta; class Magnoliopsida; order Solanales; family Solanaceae; genus Nicotiana; species Nicotiana tabacum. The sequence continues at coordinate 54,789,437 of NC_134098.1, forward strand.
TTGATCATCGTGTTCACTCACTTTTCGACAGATTATCTCTTGAGGAAAACGTGGCTAGGTCAGTAAGCTGGATTTCCAATCTTGTTGGGGTTACAGTTTGATCTCATCATGGGCTCAGGTTATCTTCTCATGCATGGATCTTTTTTCCCTTCCCTAATTAATCTCTTTTTTTCATTAATCTCAAAGTTATGTTGCTTTTTCTTTTTCTTTTTCCGAAGGGCAGCCTAAGAATGGGAGTGATCGTCGTCCTTTGAAGCTTTTGTACGTTGAATGAAAAAAGTAGCAAACCGGTGCTTCCAATCCAAGGCTTGACTTGCTAGTTTCTACACATGTGATCTGCAGGATTTGCTTCTATTTTTCGTCAACCCGTCCCTCTTTTTTAGCATTCATAGACAATACTCTCTTTCACACTTCTGTGAGAATTGCATAATGACACACACACACACAAACCATCGTACAACATTTATCTGGACCATTTTGAGGATAAGAAAAAAGTTGGAAAAAAAAGAGAGTACTCATTCTTTGTATTTGGCATTGTTTTCTTTCATTTAATAACTTTACTCTTCGAAATCTAAAAATCAATAGAAGAGGGAAAAGAAATCTATCCCGGCCGCATCATATGATATATAAAAGCATGTTTGACGATTGAATTGTTAGTAATTATCAGGAGGTCCACAGTCCATTAAATCCGATGGATATGCCCGTGATATGATCAGATAAAAATCACTATTATAAATCTGTTCCAATCAGAAAATAAAGAGCATATATCAAGGAGAGAAAATTGGATCAAAACATATATTCTGGCGTTGAATACGCAATTAATCGTCCCATGATGAGGTGCATCAATTCAATTGTTTGCACCAAGTCCATATCAACCATGAATCATAATCTAGTTTATACAATTAAAATGATTAACGAGTATAAAATTATTTAGTTTATACAATAATAACGAGTATAGATTTCTGTATGTTGTTACCTAAACCCTGAACAAAGAGTCACTGTGTGATATACCTGAGATTCATTCATTGTTTTCATGTGAAGGTTGTATACGGGTAAACTCGGGGTAACTTACACCCTGATTTTCTGGTGGATCAAACGAAGCAAAGGCATAATTATATGGGGTCGGAATCGAAGCCAGAACGCCTCGTACTGAGGTCTGAACGGAGTGGTCGCCACCGGACTTGATAAGACACTACTTCTCCGATCCTGGAACAAGCTCCGAGACCTCGAAAAATAAGAAAACTTTACACACGACCAACAGAGGACTGCGATATCTGCACCCCATCGGATATCACGGCGCAGATCTCGGTCTGTATCGGCAATGGATCAGTTATTAACGAAAAAGAAGATTTTTTACCTTTCTTAGAATTGTACTAGGGTTGAAACTCCTATACTATATAAAGGGTAGTTTTTATTTAATGGACACATTGTAACACGCGTATCAAAGCAATACAAACTTGTTTCTGTGCTTTCTAGTTACTAAAAATTCCTTATTTTAATCATAGCTTTTCATACACATTTGGCTCCGAATCGAGGATCCGGTCGAGGGAAAAATTATTGTTAAGTTTGAATTCGAGCCTGGACTTAACATCTCAACTGGTTTGGTTATTTATTTTATCTTTAATTCGTTTATCTAACGTTCTTGATTACTTATGTCGAATCAATCCACATATCCTTAAAACCGCGTACAAATTCAATTGTTATCTATTTTAAGGGTAAACAGTTTGGCACCCAATGTGGGGCTAAGGATAATAGTGGTGGTTTGATACAAATCTTCGTAACACACTTTGTTTTACACTTGTTCTTTAAGGTTTCAATTTTAGGACAACTTAAAAATGTCAAACTCTCAGTCTACTCACTTAAACATTGATGCTGAGTCTGGCCATCACGGTGAAAACAACAATATGGTACCTAGCAATGAGGTACCCCCTGCTGATCCCAACGGAGTCTCAGTTGCAGACCCAGTCGATGCTAACTCGCATGTGGCCATCGACGCCAACCTGCTTACCGAACCCGAGAACAGCGTTCGCGGAGGAGCCCGACCAACAAGGAGCGCCCGAAGGCGAAGGCAATGGAGTCAGTCTACGAGTGATTTTCGAAATGTTACAGGCCCAACAGACGGCGATAGCGTAACTGCAAAATCAAAGTTGCGCCCCCAGCAGGGTTGAGCCCGAACCATCCTGGGAAAACACTCAGAGAAATGAGCAGATTACCAAAAGGTTGGCTGGGACTGAGGCCGGTGACAGCCCCGAAGTAATGAAGATGCTTGAAGCATTAACGAAACGGGCAGAATCAGGAGAAAAGAAAATTAAGGCAAACGAAAATAAAGTGGAAACATATAATTCTCGGGTCGATCAAATCCCAGAAGCGCCCCCGATATTGAAAGGCTCGGATTCCAAGAAATTTGTTCAAAAGCCTTTTCCTCCGAGCGCGGCACCGAAGCCAATCTCGAAGAGGTTTCGTATGCCCGATATTCCAAAATATAACGGAACCACAGACCCAAATGAGCATGTGACCTCCTGCACATGCGCCATCAAAGGTAATGACCTGGAATACGACGAAATCGAGTCGATGTTATTAAAGAAGTTCGAGGAAACTCTGTCAAAAGGAGAAATGATATGGTACCATAACCTGCCCCTGAATTCCATTGATTCGTTCGCTATGCTCGCGGATGCTTTTGTAAAGGCTCATGCCAGGGCCATTAAGGTCGAGACCAGAAAATCGAATCTTTCCAAGGTTAAGCAAAGGGACAACGAGATGCTCAGGGAGTTCGTGTCAAGATTTCAAATGAAACAGATGGACTTACCTCCGGTTGCGGATGATTGGGTCGTTCAGGCATTCACTCAAGGACTTAACCCCCGAAGCTCCTTGGCCTCGCATCAACTGAAACAAAACTTGGTAGAGTACCTGGTGGTAACTTGGGCCAACGTCCACAACAGGTACCAGTCAAAAATCAGAGTCGAGGACGACCAACTTGCAGCTCCTTCCGGGTCTGTTTATCCCATCAGAACTGACAACAGGCCTAAGAGAGTCGTCGATCATGAATCAAGACCGGTCCGAGATCGGTACCAACCATATGGAGTAGATCGAAGGGGAAACGGGTTTGGGCGCAACTCTACAAAGAATGAAAGGAGAAATGATCGAGGACCCAATAGCCGAGGCCTGATGAGCAAAAATGGTTTTGACAGGCCACTCGGGGGAGGGGAAGCTATGAGATTATCAGAGTATGACTTCAACGTTGATGCATCCAACATCGTATCCGCCATAAGGCGCATCAAGGAGACCAAGTGGCCTCGACCATTGCAGTTCGATCCTACCTAGATAGATCTTAACATGATGTGTAAGTATCATGGCACTCATGGCCACAGGACCGAGGACTGCAGACAATTGAGAGAAGAGGTTGCCCAGCTATTTAACAACGGACACATGCGGGAATTTTTGAGTGATCGAGCCAAAAACTACTTCAAAAACAGGAACGCCAACAAACAGACTGAACAAGAGGAACCCCAACACGCATCAACATGATCATCAGGGGGGTCGATGTCCCTCAAGAACCAATGATAAAATGCACTAAAATGTCAATCACGAGGGAGAAACGCACCCGAGATTATCCCGGAAGGAACCATTTTGTTCAGTGACGAGGATGCAGAGGGCATCGTACAACCTCTTAATGATGCACTGTAATTTATGTACTTATTTATAAATCTCGAGTTAAACGTGTGTTGATTGATCCAGGTAGCTCGGCCTACATCATCAGATCGAGGGTCGTAGAGCAGTTGGGTTTACAAGATCAAATAGTGCCAGCCGTCCGGGTGTTGAACGGGTTTAACATGGCATGTGAAACTGATAAGTAGGGATTTTGATTGCTTATTAGCACCTTTTAGCTTTTGTTTTTGTCCGAAAGCATTGAATTATGTTCCCAAAACTTATGAAATTGTGCAAATTATAGGAATGCTGGAAGTTTGGTCTCCCGAGGTGAAATCCAACTCAAAAAGGAGTGTTCCGAAGTACAAGGCAATAAAGGGCACAAAGCATAAATGTGCGGTCCGCAGAACAAATTGCGGACCACAGAAGAAATTGCGGACCGCAGAATTCCATCTGCGGCCGCAAACCAAGAAGAAATACCCAACAGGACTTTAAACAATGTGTAGCCACAGAACTGAGCTTAAGAGTCAAAGATCAGAGAGTATGCAAAAAGACCAAGTCCATTAGCCTTTGCGAAGTGCGGGTTGCACAAGAATTGTGCGGCCATAGAACATTGCCTCAAGACCGCAGTCCAGAAATGTGCGGTCGTAGAACTCACCTGCCTACCAACTGAAGAAATCTACGGACCACACATGGAATTGTGCGGCCGCAGAACCTCCCGAGGGGCATTTTTGTCCGCGCTTTTTGACCCTGTATAAATAGATAAGTTTCATAAAATTAGGTCAAGTTTGAACATACAAAGCTGCTGTAGACGTTTCTCTTTGCTATTTTAGGAAGTTTTAGATTATTTGAGTATTTTAACATTAGATTTCATCATTTTTATCTTTCATTATGAGTTTAATTAGCTTTTCATCTTTATTTTATTCAAATCCCATTACGAGCAGATAGATTTTTACTAGGGTTGTGACCCAACCCTAGTGTGTAAACCTTATAGGTGATTAATTTTATGCCTGTTTATGATTGTGTGTTGATTATTTAGCTTAGTTCATGCTTTAATTTTAAAATTAATGGTTGCAAACAATGATTCATGCCTATTTGGCTTAGTCTCTACTTGAGAAAGAGGGACCTAGTCTATGATAACTTAGCTAATAAGGAATTGGGTTAATTGAGAGATTGATTAACCTAATTAAAGGGTTCAAACTAGAGATAGTAAGAACCCAACTTGAGCTCTTATCAACTGTTTTGGTTGACACTCATTTGGAATCGAGAAAGTTAAATTGGGCAAAATCACTCTCTGACCGAGAGGTATTGAGTGGGTAACGTGGAGTTGAGAGCTATAATACACCCCAATCAACAAAATAAGTATAAACATCTTTATCTCATTAGGCAAACACCTACGTTATGGTCACATCCCTAGGACTTTAATCCAATTGGAAAAACCTCAAAAATATTTATCTATAATTTATTTTCTTTAGCTTGCATTCATTATAGTAATAGTAGAAGTAAAAAACCAAACCTTATTGTGGTAGTGCAATCTTAGATAACCCATTTGCTTGCCTCAAATATATACTCCTAACACCCTTCATAACTCCCTGTGAAAATTGACCCCGACTTTTGTTGGGTAATATTATTGCATACGACCGTATCATATCTCCTATAGAGGTGTGTTGTGGACGTCATCAATCCCCCTGACCTCCAGCTCTCCTTCGCGTTTGCGAGTCCTCCTTCATGTTCGCGAAGCACAAAAAGGAAGACACCAATTTTCCTTCTTCGCGAATGCGTGACTCCCTTTGCGTTCGCGAAGAACAAAACCAGAACTAGCAACAACAACAGCAAAACAGGGAGAAATCAAGACGGTATACAGAGAAAAACCGACTGCAAAGGAGATGTTCGCAATCGATGAAGTACGACCGGTGCCCGCCGTCCCGACATTAAGGAACACAGAACCGATCAGAAAGGCCTAAGTCAAATAGCAATCGCCGATGCCGGTCCCAGTCGGACCAGAGGATCGAGGAGCTGACGAGGAAGATGATTACATAATTTCAAGATCCTTCATAGCTCTTGATGATAATGACACTACCAAATCAACGGTCGAAGAGCTGGAGCAAGTCATATTGATCGAACACCTGCCCGACCGGAATGTATACCTCGGCATGAGGTTAACTCCCGAGCTCAAGAAAAAACTTATTGAATTCCTTATAGCTAACATGGATTGTTTCGCTTGGTCCCATCTTGACATGACAGGGATCCCGCCGGAGGTAAACACTCATAAGCTGAGTTTGGACCCGAAGTTCCATCCGGTCAAATATAAAAGGATACCGCAGTCCGAAGTCAAGCACGCATTCATCAAGGATGAGGTATCTAAACTCCTTAAAATAGGATCCATTCGGGATGTTAAGTACCCGGACTGGTTAGCTAACTTAGTAGTAGTACCTAAGAAAGGAAATAAGCTAAGAATGTGTGTAGATTATAAGTATATGAACAAGGCATGCCCAAAGGATTCTTTTTCTTTGCCTAACATCGATTGAATGATCGACGTGACAGCCGGGCACGAGATACTCAGTTTTCTCAATGCTTATTCCGGGTACAACCAAATTCGGATGGACCCGGACGATCAAGAAAAAACTTCTTTTATCACTAAATTCAGCACCTATTGTTATAACGTAATGCCATTCGGATTAAAGAACGTCGGTGCCACTTATCAATGCCTACTAAATCGAATGTTTGAAGAACAGATAGGAAAAATAATGGAAGTTTACATTGACGACATGTTAGTTAAGTCCCTGCGAGCAGAGGACCATTTGAAACATTTGCAGGAAACCTTCGACATATTGGAAAAATACAATATGAAGCTGAATCCGGAGAAGTGCACATTCGGGGTCAGATCGGAAGGTTCCTCAGATTCATGGTATCCAATCGGGGGATCGAGATTAATCCCAACAAGATCAAGGCCATAGAAGACATCACCATGGTGGATAGCGTCAAGGCCGTTCAGAGGCTGACCGGGCGTACAACCGCCCTGGGCCGTTTTATATCAAGGTCCTCGGACAAAAGCCATCGGTCCTTCTCACTTTTGAAAAAGAAGAATAGCTTTTCCTGGATCCCGGAATGCCAGCAAGATTTGGAAGAACTCAAACGATACCTTTTGAGTCTGCCCCTGCTCCACACTCTGAAAGCGGATGAGCAACTGTACCTGTACTTGGCGGTGTCTGAGGTGGAGGTAAGTGGAGTTTTAGTTCGAGAAGAGAAAGGTACGTAATTTACTATTTACTATGTCAGTAGAACTCTAGGCAAGGCCGAAACAAGATATCCTCACCTGGAAAAATTTGCGCTCGCTTTACTAAGCGCCTCCAGGAAACTAAAACCGTACTTGCAATGTCACCCCATTATGTGTCGTAACCTCTTACCCACTGAGGAACATAATGCACAAGCCTGAGCTCTCGCATCGTTTGGCCAAATGGACCGTCAAAATCAGCGAGTACGATATCAAGTATCGACCCAGAACTGCCATAAAATCCCAAATTTTGGCCGACTTCGTGGCCGAATTTACGCCGGCCTTAGTGCCCGAAGTCGAAAGAGAATTATTGCTAGCATCGGGGACTACCTAGAGAATTTGGACCCTTTTTACTGACGGCGCCTCGAACGTAAAGGGGTTCGATCTCGGCATCGTGCTGAAGCCTCCTACAGGGAATGTAGTTAGACAGTCTATTAGAACTGTGAAATTAACTAACAATGAGGTCGAGTATGAGGCTATGATTGCAGGTCTCGAATTATCTAAAAGCCTTAGGGATGAGGTGGTCGAATCTAAGTGCGACTCCCTCCTTGTGGTAAATCAAGTCAATTGGACGTTCGAAGTAAAAGAGAAACGAATGTGAAGGTATTTAGACAAGTTACAGGTAACGCTACATCAATTCAAGGAGTGGACCCTACAACACGTGCCCCGAGATCAAAACAACGAGGTCGATGCTCTAGCTAACTTGGGTCCTTGGTTGATGACAATTTATTCAGCTCGGGGACAGTAGTACAACTCATGATGTCAGTGATAGAAGAAGGTCATGCCGAAGTAAATTCCATGAGTTTAACTTGGGATTCGAGGAACAAGTAGATAGATTACTTGAAGAATGGGAAATTGCCCTCGGATCCTAAAGAATCGAGAGCTCTGCGTACGAAGGCTGCCAGGTTTAGCTTATCCGAAGGGAACCTACTTAGAAGAACGTTTGACGGTCCACTGGCCATATGCTTGGGGCTAGGAGATACCGAGTATGTCTTGAGTGAAGTTCACGAAAGCACTTGCGGGAAACATTCAGGAGCGGAATCTTTGGTTCGGTAATGAATCAGGACCGGCTACTACTGGATAGACATGGAGAAATACGCGAAGGACTTATTATGAAGATGTGACAGCTGCTAGAGATATGCACCGATGATCCATCGACCGGGAGAGATACTCCATTCGGTCTTGTCCCCATGGCCGTTCATGAAATGGGGAATGGTCATCCTGGGTCCCCTACCATGGGCACCTGGTTAGTCTCAATTCATACTATTTATGACTGATTATTTTTCTAAATAGGTCGAAGCTCAAGCGTTCGAGAAAATCCGAGAAAAAGAAATCGTTGACTTCATTTGGGACCACATAATATGCCGATTTGGGATACCGGCCGAGATCATAAGCGACAATGGGAAATAATTCATCGGCAGCAAGGTAAATAAGTTCTTCAAAGATCACAAGATTAAGAAAATACTATCAACACCTTACCACTCGAGGGGAAACGGAAAAGCAGAATCTACGAACAATACCATTCTCCAAAACCTGAAAAAGAGGTTGACCGATGCCAAAGGGAAATGGAAGGAAATCCTGCCCGAAGTCCTATGGGCGTACAATATGACCTTGAAATCTAGTACTGGGGCCACCCCGTTCTCACTGGTCTACGGTGCCGAAGCCTTAATACCAGTAGAAGTGGGAGAACCAAGCCTCAGGTTCCAATATGCGACCGAAGAGTCGAATGGCAAGGCCATGATCACGAGCCTGGAACTATTGGATGAAAGACGTGAGGCCTCCACAGTTCGGTTGGCCGCCCAAGAACAGCGGATAGAAAGATACTACAACCAAAGAGCCAACCTTCCACACTTCAAGATCGGGGACTTGGTGTTGAGAAAAGTAATATTACATACCCGGGAGCTGAACGAGGGGAAGCTGGGACCAAATTGGGAAGGACCATATTAAGTCGTGGGAATTCCCGGCAAAGGCTCATAGAAACTCAAAGAAGGAAACAGTGTGCAACTACCGAACAACTAGAACGTAACTCACTTAAAGAGGTACTACTGCTAAGGTACGATCTCAATTACTCTTTAATAATACTATGAGTCACACTAACACTTGCAGGCAATGGCCAAGGGAGAATATGACTATTAAGTCTGAAAGCACGCGTTGCACTCTTTTTTTCTTGAACCGATTTTGTCCCAAAATGGGTTTTTCAGCAAGGTTTTTAATGAGGCAGCGGTAAATCGTGCTAACTTAGATTCAAAGGCCGATCTCAAATCGGAGTCAATGGGCGCATCAACAGTATCCGAGCCCTCTCAAGCTCGACCTCGAATACTGGGGGCCATCATCCTCGGGTTAAGGTTCTTAGCAAGGAAAGAAGGACACTTCATACTTGAGTAGCTAAGGCTCAGAGGTTAGGATACATTGTAAGGGCCAAACAGTCGTAAGAACCATGCCCATGTAGCCCACCTTAACCATGATACAAATTTTTATCATGTACTTTACACATTGAAATAAAAGAAAGGCCCGCCTTGCTATTATACATTTTTTTGCCTCTTAAAACCCGAATCCTAAGAGCCCAAGGGCTACCCCTACTCGGGGACTATCAACCCCAAGGGCTACCCCTACTCGAGGACTATCATCCGAAAAAAGTTTGGATGAACCGGGCTACTAAATCCCACGAGCACCAAACCTATTAGATGGTGCCCAAAAACAAAAGGCTACGGCTACCCAAAAAATAGCTCGGAGACGTCCGAAGCTCGTAATCAAAAGATAGACCTTTATAAAAATTTAAAACCTATTAAAAGGTTACCCCCCAGCAAAAGCATCATCTAAAATCACTTGAGCATCTTGAAAAAAAAAACTTCCGATCGCACCGAGTTTTTAAAGCCTCGAGCAAACAAGGTTGCATCAAAGTCAGCTTTCGTTCGAGCTTCTGAAAAAACGGACGCCCTATAACTACATTGGATTCTATGCTAAGGCATTAGGAACATTGCAAGAATAGAAATGATTAAAAGATGATAAAAAAGTAAAAACTCGGAGTTGCCAGAAAGGGAAATTTTTATATATATCCCGGAATATACTTACAAAGGCCCAACAAAAATGGCCTCGAAATAAACAAATATGTACATAAGACAAAAACCAAAAAAGTACTAAGGCATCTACGCCTGATCTTCACCAGGGCCCGACTCTTCGCCAGAGCCGTCGGAGCCTACGGATCCTTACGAACCCTCGGAACCCTCAGAGCCTTCGGCACTTTCGGGCTCATAAAGCTTCTTCGCCTCGGCTTCAGATTTTTTGGCTTCTTTGATCTCAGCCTACAGGTCAAATCCTCGGGCGTGGATCTCCCCGAGGGTCTCTCTTCGGGACAACCACTTCATGTATTCGTCCTTTGCCTTCAGGCGGACTTCAGATGCCTCCATATCAAACTTGTATTGAGCCACCATTTCATTGGCCTTGTATTGGGCCACCATTTCATCGGCATCGGCATCGACAGAGGTAGTAGCCAGCTTGGACTTCACTGCCTCATATTCTCTACCGAGGGCGTCCCTCTCTAAGACAGCAAAGCTCAGCTGTGCTCGAAGATCATCATTTAGTTGGGACCACTTGTCAGCTTTCTCCTCACCACACGGAGTTGGACCTCTGCTGATGCCAGCTTTGCCTTGGCGGTTTCCTTCTCCGAAGCCAGCATGTCCATTTTGCTTTTCCACCCATCGGCCATGGCTTGGACCTTGTTCATCTCGACTCGAAGTTGGTCGATCAGGTTTATCTTCTGTTGGACCTGTGAGGTTGTGTTGTTAGTCACCACGACTAAGTCCTTATTTTTAGCTTCAAAGACCTTTACCCTTTCAACCAGATCGGCATGTTCCCCCCTCAGGGTCGAAGCTTCCTCCTGAGCCCTGTACAACTCGACCTGAAGGTCCTTGATGGTCCCATCTTGTTGCTTGCTAAAAAGCTTGTACATATCCTTCTTTCAAGCCTGCTCATTAAACTCGAACTCGAGCTGGTTGATCTCGGAACTGTACCAGAGGAAACTCTCATGGTGAAGAACCGAGGCCTGCAAAACAATGAAAATAGTCAAAGATATCAAAATCTAAGTGGAATATAATAGGGAATATTGATGCCTTACCCGGTCCAGCGCCTGCTGCGCCTCATTGAAGAGACACGATGCGCCCACTTCGTTCATCTTTGCTTGGTCCTCCTTGGTCACCAGGCATCAGAGGTAGCTGGCTACATCCACGAGAGCGGATAGAACCCGAGCCTCCTCCGAGAAAGGTAGAATAATCGATCTCTTGTGACCCGGATTTGCACTCGGAGTGGGAAACTGATTAACCAGTTTTGGGATCAAACTCGGCATGCCAGCTTCCGAAGAAACGTCCTTCCTCGGAATCTCTAAGTCGCCCAACCCCAAAAAGTCTTCCAAAGTAGACGTGTCCACACCATCGAAGAAGGAATGGAGAGGATCGTCCTCGCCATGAACTCCCTCACTTAAATTTTCCTTTCCTGCTTGGGTCTCCCCAAGCATGGACTCGGTGTATGAAGGCGTCTCAATAATGTCTATTACACCGGTCGCCTCCTTCGAAATAAAGGTAGCTTCTCGGGAGGTCTCGGCCTCCCGAGTCGGAGGGAGATCGACCTCATGGCTCTCTTCCTTAGCTGCCTCCTGCTCTCCGGCAGGGGTCGATCCACGGGCGACAAAGATATCATATTCTTCAGGCTCATCCCTGAGCCGGTAAAGCAAATCGGAGTCCGGTACCTGAGGCCCAGTATTATTCTTATGCTTGCGGGCCCGAGTGGCTAACCTCTTTTGTTTTTCACGTCGGACCCCTCCGGGCCCGAGGATTATCTTTTCCTCTTCGACAGCTCCAGGCTGTCCCGTAATAGAGGGATCAACAGATAGGGATGCATCCTTGCCCCCTTTCAACGACCTAAGTTCTGTGGTCTTAGGCAAACCTGCGAAGGAAATAGAAAGGGTCAGCGTTATGCTTGTTCGTGGTGTAACCATTCTAAGAAGAAGCCTTACCATGTGAACAGGCCTCCCACCGGCCCTTCGAAAGCTTGCACCACGAGCACTCAAAATACGACATCTGCTTGCAGATGCCTTCGATCCACTCCTTGAGTCAGGGGACTACATTGGGAACCCGAGCAATAGCTGCACAATCAAAAAAACTGACGGTGAGAAAGGGAACAACGAAAACTTGATACTTAAGTAAAGAGTACACTTACGAGATGCATTCCACTTCTCGGGGAATGGCAGAAACTCGGGAGGAATTAAATCTTCGGTCTTCACTCGAACGAAGCGCCCCTACCAACCTCGGTCTCGATCCTCGTCGATGCTCGAAAATGGGGACTTGCTAGCCTGACGAGTAAGCTTGATTAATCCCCCCTCAGAAAATTCGGGGAATGTATAGGCGGAGCAGGTGGTTGAGGGTGAACCGATGAGACTCGGTGTTATTCGCAAAGTAACGGAAGAGGATCACGATCCTCCAAAGAGATGGGTGGATTTGCCCAAGGCACACCTCATATCTCTTTCAAAAGTCCAAAATAACTGGGTCTACCGGGCCTAGTGTGAAGGGATAAGTGTAAAAACTTAAGTACCCTTTCACGTGAGTGGTGATGTCGTCCTCAGGCCCGGGGACTACCACATCCTTACCTCCTAGTTACAGTCCTCTCGGACAATAGGAAGGGTATTTTCGGTGACAGAGCATATATATCTCGAGGCCCATTCACCTCGGTCTTGTTTGGACGAGGCCTTCTCAACTTTGAAGTCGTCTAAAGTTAAGCATCCCCCAGGAATAAAGATCTTCATAGGGGTCTCTGGTGTCGATTCGGTGGCAACCACCTCGGGAGCAACCTCCTCTAGAGCATCTGTCTTGGGAACAACCACTTCAGGAGCGACTGCCTCGGTACCTATGGCCGGGTGAGAAGATGAAAAGGCAACCTGTTGATGAACTGATTTAGAAGTTTTAGCCATTACTATTTGAGAAATTTTGAAAATTTAAAGAAAAAGTATGAAGATTTGAAGGAACAAATTTGAAGGCTGAAGAAAAAAGTATGAAGATTTGAAGGTAGGATAAAGATCTGGGTAAAACCTTAAGCACAAATATGAAAATTTGAAGATCAAAGATGAAGATATAAAGGTTTGAGAGAATGGGTAATAGCTAGAAAATACGAAGGTGGAAGCTTGGATCAGAAAGTAGAAAATGAGTAACGGGTAGAAGCTTTTATAGAGGAAGTACATAACGTTTCGCATTGGGGGCGACCAACCGATGGTTGACACGTGTCCGAAGTCAGAACGACATGACTGATGGGATGTTTCGGCTTTTTTGTCGTTTCGGTTGTAACGTACGAAGGAAGGAACCGAGGAACATATTTAATTTCCCATCATTTAGGCAAACCTACTCTTTGAGAAACGAGGGGACTGTCTGTATACAGGTAAAATCGGGGGTAACCTACACCCCAATTTTTCGGCGGATCAAACGAAGCAAATGCATGATTATATGGGGTCGGAATCAAAGTCGGAACGCCTCGTACTGAGGTCCGAACGGAGTGGTCGCCACCCGTCTTGATAAGACATTACTTCTATGATCCTGGAACAAGCTCTGAGACCTCAGAAAATACGATAACGATTACACACGACCAACAGAGGGCCGCGATATCCGCACCCCGTCGGATATCACAGCGCATATCTCGACCCGTATCGGCAACGGATAAGTGATTAACGAAAAAGAAGAGTTTTTACCTTTTTTAGAATTGTACTAGGGGTGAAACTCTCCTATTATATAAAGGGGGTAGTTTTTATTTAATGGACACATTGTAATACGCGTATCAAAGCAATACAAACTTGTTTCTGTGCTTTCTAGTTACTGAGAATTCCTTATTTTAATCATAACTTTTCATACACATTTGGTTCCGAATCACGGGTCCGGTCGAAGGCAAAGCTATTGTTAAGTTTGAATCCGAGATCGGACTTAACGTCTCAACTGGTTTGATTATTTATTTTATCTTTAAGTCGCTTATCTAACGTTCTTGATTACTTGTGTCGAATCAATTCATATATCATTAAAATTGTGTACAAATTTAATTGTTATCCACTTTAAGGGTAAACAAAAGTGTGAGAGTTAATTAATCAAGCCTTAATATTTGAAGGGATGTGCTAATCATCATTGCTCTAAATCATTAATAGATGCTTTTATGCTTCTAAACTTAATATAAAGATAGTTGTTGGTCGGTGGTTTAAATAATGGGATTGACAACAGAAAATGAGAATTTGGTCAACCGGTTAAAATAATGAAGAAGATTCATTACTTGACTTTTTTTATTTAATACTATATTTTACTATATTACTTCTTCAAGACTAACTTCCATTTTCCTTCTTCCACATGAAGAATAAACTGAAATGTAGCCTCATCCTTATTTTAATTGGCCATCACTATCAAAATTTAACTAGGTACAGTATGTTGCGTAGATTTTATCATAGAGAAATTTTCACAAATCACTATTATTTAGTGATTATTAGCTAGTTATAGCTATCATTTACTATATTACTTTCTATAGCTATGTTTTTAATTTTTTTAGAGTGTATTCGATGTATTTAAGCTATTGTATTCATGAATACAGTAGCAAAACTTGACGTGAAACAGGGGATTCCAGCTAGACAATTATTATATTCGACTGTATTCACAATATGTATTTGTGAATACAGTAACGTAAATAGCGCAAATCGTGGTCTATTTAGCTGTTTTTAAACGGAAAGTGAATTCCTTTATCATATGATTGAGTTCGATGACAACATGAAAGCATCTAATTGGGCTTTCGATAGGTCTAAGTTGGACCTTAAGTAGCTTAGCATAGTGAAAATAGCATGGAATAATCAATTTTTGGACGGGTAATCGAAAAATAACTAATATTTACAAAATTATTATAAAATAGCTATTATTTTAGTTGAAACACGAAAAGTTCCAGTATAATATGCTGGATTATGAAGCTCATGCGTATAAACTTACAACATATTATGTTGGAATTTTTTCCGAATTCTTAAGGATGTTTTATTCATATTTTATCTTTAAATAAAAAAGTAGTTAAATTTCAATTACCAATCGTAAATCAGACTATTTCTAATTTTTTTTACCTTATCTTACTGTAGCCTTCCATAACACTTGGCCCATTATTGACTACTTACTCAATAATTAATCAAAATAGCCGCTCCAAACTATTTAAACTCAAAAATAGGTGGCGGATATTTTTGAGTTAGTCATCGAAATAATGAGCCAAGTGTTATGGAAGGCTATAAATTTAAACATTAAATTTGATCTGTTATTTGGGTAAAGATCTAAAAAAAAAGATGTGTTTCTTTCGAACTATCTCTAAAATGATAAAAATTAGGAAAAACAAAAAAGAAAGGTGGAACTGAAGTGCAATCCATAGACTGGGTAATGTCGTCAAGGCGCACCGTACATTTCCTCATGAAAACTATATTTATATATAGAGCTCGATTTTAGATGTAGTCCAGTTCAAACTAGCAATGTTGCGGCTCTTGGAAGTGAAGCATCATGGGTGCACATGCGGTGTGGGGTTTGGGAACAACCACATGATCATAAATGGGCCACGAACTGACCCAAATCCAAACCCGACAAGATACTATTGCTATTCTTCAAAAGTCTTACAAAATACTCAATTACACGTGTGGCAAGGCCCACATCTCCCTATCAGCAATTAATTCGTCACACGTGTGTACCATCTCTCATTTAGTTTCATTCATCCCCCCTAGTATTCCTTTGAATCTTATATGGAGCTCTCTCCTCCCCATGCCATGCATCTATTACTCAAAGGCCAAAGCCTAATATTACCCTTTATCAGTTTATCCTTTTGCTACCTATCTCTATCCAAGAGACGTATTTTTTATTTTATAGCACATGTAGTGTATGGATTAGTTTGTGCTTATCACAATTAATTCTACGAAATACATATTGTTATCTATCACAAACATAAGTATCGGATAACTCTATTGAAGTATTTTTACCATAAATACTAGTACTAGATTAGGAGACATGAGTTTCTCTTATGCGAAAGCTAGCGGACCTGCAATAACCATGACTTGTGTTATCGTTCGTCGAAATCCTCACAAGACGGATGATGAATTCCTTTGTTCATACCCTATACTACATCTGTCTAAGATGCAAGGAATCTAACCCTAATCATCATTTGTTTCCTATAAGAAATGTAAGGAAAAACTTTATTTTTCTACACTTATAATGGTGTATTTATAGGTTATAATTCGAGTTACGAGTTATCTTACCTCTCTTATGGGTGGACCCGACCCAACAATATATTACAATATCTTTTTACCATTATTTAGATAGATAGAGAAAAAAAGAATACTATATAATGTTTCAATTCAACGGATGAGAATGTATTGACATGCTTTTCAAAGTTCAAACTCTATTTAAGTATATAAGAAATTAAAAAGTTTAAATCAAGTGGATAATGCTTTGAAAATCGAACAGGATTATTTAGGACCGAAACAAGAAAAAGAAAGCAGTAACGAAATTTCACTATCGATCAGTGCCCTGCAAAAAGTAAAAAATGTGTTAATGAAGTTAATTAATTATTGGAGTGGACCCTTTTTGTCGGATGTCACCTTCTAAGCTAAATTGGAGTTCGAACGAAAATATGATTCTTTTGGAGTCAAAGAACCAAAATGCGTGAAAAAAACATAGAGACCAAAATATATATAACGCCATTTTAAAGGACGCTATACCTTAACGGTCGTTTGCCCGTTATGATAGCGCCATTTTAAAAGGCGCTATATATATAACGCATTTCCTTATCGCGCTATACATATTATGTTGGCCCACCAATAATTTTTCTGGGCTTAACTGATATAACAATAATTTAACTTGGTATAACGCCCTTATTTAAAGCGCTATACCTAAAAAAATTGTACCCCGAATTGGTTTTTGCCTTATTTAAAGAGATTAAGGATTTTTTAAAAATCCATTCACAAATATTCTCAAGTCTTCTCAAATATTTCTTCGTTAAGTTGTTTTGCATTTTGTCATAATGTCTGAAGAGCGAAGAATAAGGGTTTCATTATATTTGGGAGGGGGTGAGGGGATGAGGTTGTAGTGGTGAATAACTCAGTAACCTATAGTTTATCTCCACAGTGTCATATTAAGTTGCCACTTATAATGGAGTATGATACATTTGTATCGTTGTTATGTAAAAAAATGAGTGTGAGTAAACGTTCGGTGAATCTTAAAGTAACCGCAAGATAACTGTGTTCTGTCACTCCGCAAGGGGTTGCTTGTTATGCTGAGTTTAACATCAAGGACGATGAACCTCTGAGAGATTTTTTGAGGACTTCGGATGAATACCGGGAATTTCTTGTGATAAAAATGTTGAAAATGTACGTCAAGGTTGAAGACGTTCGCAATAATGAGGTTGCGCAAAGCAAGGATATCCCTCAGTCATCGGGTGGTTATTTTGGAGCAGTTTTAGCCGAACAGGTTCCGGCTGAAAGAGTTTGCCCTGATCTAAATTTATCTCCACGGGCGAATGAGGAGCGAGTAAATAATTTCTCTCCTAGTTTACATAATCCACAAGACGAGTGGTAAACTTCAATTTTCCTTTGTGTTACGATGTTTATTTTTGTTGTATTGAATTTGTATTAACACTCATATATTTCACGGGGGGTACCGGCCAGATATGAATTTTACAAGTTATGAACCAACGCACAGTTGAAATATGCCTAATTCTGGTGTGTTGGATCATGGTGGTTCATCCAGGAGTCATCACCAACAGGATAATATCCATCATGAGATGTCAACACATTACGATTTGTAAGTGAAGTGATATAGCTATATGTAAAGTATTTATCAATTTGAGTAACTCATTATTTTATTGGTTGTGCAGTGAAAACGAGCATCCTGAAGGTCCTGTCCTTACTCAATTGCCCAAAGACGACATATTTAATCGGGCTCTGGCATATGCACAGAGTCAGGAAGAGAATAGTGATTATGACAACAATGCCGATAAGTCTGGAGATGACACATCCTTCCCTGATGAGGGTGATGATGAGAAGGAAGAGAATGCTGGACCTAATTTGATGAGAGAGCATGATCCACCCCCCGTTAGACCAAGAGCGTACGAGTCCCACGTGCCGTTTCATTCAAGGGAGATTCCCTACCTTGATCATTTGCTAAGTATGCATGGTGTGGATGCCCTCACAAGGGATATTGACGAAATTAAGACAGCAATGTGGGATGAATCTAGAGCAACGGTGATGTCAAAGGGCATGCTTTTTCACGATAAAGCGCGCCTAACCAGGGCGAGTCATCTCCAGATGTATACAAGATAGTCTGCCGTAGATAGTTTACGGGTTATAATTGGATGCTGCATGCGAGGAAGAAGAAAACAAATATGTGGGTTGTGGGTAAGTACATTGGCACCCACAATTGTGAAATGGACACATTCAGTGGGAATCATTTTAACTTTAACGATGACTTATTTTCTCTTATCTTGATTTCACACATTGAAGCGTCCATAAGGTACAAGATCCGAGAGTGTATTACATCCGTCCACCAGGAATATGGGTGCACCATTACCAAAAGAAAGTCATTTCTCGGGTGCAAACGTGCGTTTGAAATTGTTTATGGTAACTGGGATAAGTCATTTGCATCTCTACCCAGGTACATGGCTACATTGCAACACTTTAATTCCGGGACTGTTGTTGAATGGAAGCTTGAGCGGAGTTCGGGAATACCAGAACATATATTCAAATATGTATTCTGGGCATTTAAACCAGCAATTGATGGTTTTCTGCATTGTCGGACGGTAATATCCATAGACGGCACTAATGTCTATGGAAAATATGATATTAAGTTGTTGATCGTCGTTGCAGTAGATACTAATAGAAGTATATTTCCCTTAGCTTTTGCTATTTGTACTAATGAAAGCCAAGAGACGTGGACACTATTTTCGAACCACTTGAAAGAGCATGTTATCAAACAGCGTTCAGGTATTTATCTAATATCTGATCGGCATGGTAGTATTTTAAGTTTTGTACTGAATTTGCGTGCATGGTAGAAACCGTATGCCTACCACTGTTACTGTGTGAGGCACCTGAAGGCCAATTTTCAGAAGGCATATCCCAACAAGGATTTGCATGATTTAATATGGATGGATGCAACAGATCACCAAGAGTGTAAATTCAGGAGGCGCATGGAATCTATCAGGCAGGAAGACGAGGGAGCCTATCGTTGGTTGATGCGACATGAGCTTGACAAATGGACTTTGCATGTGGATGGTGGTAGAAGATGGGGATTTCTGACTACAAATGTGTCAGAGTCTTTCAACGGGTTATTGAAGTCTGCACGTGGATTGCCTATCACTGCCATGGTGTGGATGTCATTCAAGCAGACGGCGGAGAGGTTTGTTGAAAGGGCTAGAGGTGCATCGTCATTGATGGAAAGGGATATTGAATTTATGCCAATACCAATGAAAAGATTTGAGAAATACAGACGACGAGCACATTGGCATTCATATTTACAGTATTGCAACGAGCGAAATATTTTTGAAGTTCGCACCGCTATCCATCAAAACCAGGGAAATAATACACATACCGTAAATGAAGCCAGAAGGTTATGCTCTTGTGGAAAATGGTCCATCTACCACATGCCGTGCTCACATGCCATCAAGTGCTTTCAACATACAAGTTTAGGGACAACCAACTACGTTGATAAATAATATAATGTTATCGCATACTTAAACACATATAGTGGGCAGTTGCAGCCAGTGGGTGCTGAGCATTATTGGCCGTCAGAACCATTTAAAATGGTGTGTAATAAGGACTATATACGTCAATGACAAGTGAAAAAAATGAACGCGTATACGGAACTAAATGGATATTGGTGATATTGTTTATGCGCACAAATATGGCATATGCTCGCAAACAGGACACGACCGTCATAAATGTCCTTCGGCTGGTTTGGGTGGTGGTGGTAATCCAGTTCCTGGTGGAAGTTCATCTAATATGCCCAACTATCAAGGATACACGTAGTGTTTTGTTTTCGTAATGTGGTTGTAATAAGTGTATGTATTTGTTTTATCTTGCATAATGTACGAAATAAAATTATATTGCCATTGTTGTTAAATCTTGTTGATATTTAACATTAATACTTCACTACAACAATCTAAAATAAACCCATTTAAAAAAAACAATTGTCTTGTCGACCTGGAAAGCTGCTCGCCTGCAAAAGCTATCTTCTGGAAAAGTTGTATTGTACCCGAAAGAATCTTTAACACGCGAAGCATAGCGCGGTGAAATACTATGTTATATGTGTTACCTTGTCGACCTAAAAAACTGCTCGCCTGCAAAAGCTATCTTCTGAAAAAGCTATTTTGTACCCGAAAGAATCTTTAACATGCGAAGCATAGCGCGGTGAAATACTACATTATGTGTGTTGTCTTGCCTATAAATAACTAGCGCATTTTAGTTATTATCTACGCTCAACCAAAACAAATAGCAAAACTTTCCATAAATTTTTTATTTTTCTTGCATTAACAAATGTGTGGACGCAATGACCAACTAAGGTGCTATTATGGCAAACGTGTGATTTTGAAGGCATGTTAGTCAAATGGTAATGTTGGGCGCAGATACTAGATATGTCAACAATTGTTTGGACGCAATGATAGAAATCAATGTATGTTTGAGGAATGGTATGATGAACCCATTAACCAAGAATACTACAAATCATGTTTGCAGTATGTTTGAAATATGAACGGTGAATACCAATGCCAGATCTCTGAAATGCAACGAGAAATTGCGGCAGTGCAGGAGAAACTAAAAGAGGCAAAAGAAGAAAAAAATAAGCTGGAAGAGAAATTTAAGTGCTTGGAGCAGAGAATAATAAGCGGTAGTGACTAAACAAGCACATGTATGTGTTGAGTGTAGTATTTTATCTTTATGTTTTCTATGTCATGTATTTTCATTAGTTGTACTGAATTTAAATTATGTTAAGTTGTTATGTTTGTATTTGTATTGTAGTATTAAAATAATGAAGAACCGGAGAAATAAAAACGTAATGCTCATATAATATATACAATAAAAATTGTTGCTATTGTTTATTGAATGTCATATGTACATAAAATAAAAAAATCAATGTGTCCCTGTCACGACCCGAAATTTTCCACCGATAGGACCGTGATGGCGCCTAACATTTTACTTGCTAGGCAAGCCAACGTTAGAGAATCATTAAACCAATTCTTTATTCCCATTCAGTAATTAATAATAATTAACTAAGATGAAATATAATAAGTGCGTAATATTATAAAACAATATTAATTACTACCACCCGGATCTGGAGTCACAATTCACAAGCATTCTAGAATTTACTACAAGTAATAGTCTAAAGAAATACAACTATCTGAATGAAAGAAACAATAGAACAGAAAGGATAGACGGGGACTTCAAGGCCTGTGAACGCCGGCAGATCTACCTTGAGTCTCCGGACAGCGGACCAATAGCAAAATCTCGATCAACCCGAGCTGGTATCAAAATCTACGCAGAAAGTGCAGAGTGCAGTATCAGTACAACCGACTCCATGTACTGGTAAGTGTCGAGCCTAACCTCGACGAAGTAGTGACGAGGCTAAGGCAAGGCACCTACAAATCAACCTGTACAATTTAACAGTGTATATACAAATAACAGAAATGAAGAACTAAATAGGAAATGTCGTGAGGGGAACATACTGAGGGGAATACAAGATAAAGAACTACAACAGAATAATCACCGGAGTAGTCAATATACCATGAATCAATAGGAATAGTGAATACAGTAAGGAAACATGCACGACATCACCCTTCGTACTTTTACTCTCAATCTCACCATAAAATTAATAGAAACGGCACGGCATCACCCTTCGTGCATCAACACTCACAATATGGCACGGCATCACCCTTCGTGCATTAACACTCACAATATGGCACGACATCACCCTTCGTGCATTAACACTCACAATATGACACGACATCACCCTTCGTGCATTAACACTCACAATATAGCATGGCATCACCCTTCATGCATTAACACTCTCCCTTACCATAATGCAATGCATGAATAACAACATGGAGATCGAATAACAAGTACAAACCTTACTTCAACATTTGGTTCCATAATATCAATCTCAACTTTGAAATAAAAACTCAATTATCACCAGAAAATCCATAAACATGATAAGAACGATAAATTGAACAACACTAGTATAACACGTAGCAATTTGGCATAGGAAAGAGGCAATATAGGAAAAACAGGTAAAACATGGAAAAACAAGTAAATTTGGCGGCGCATAAGTACTCGTCACCTCACATATATGCCGCTCACATGAATTTCACTTAACAGATAATCTAAGGTTCTTAATTCCCTCAAGTCAGGGTTAGACACAACACTTACCTCGCTCTGAAGGCCACTTAATTCTCAATCACAGCTTTTCCTTTGGAATTCACCTCCAAACCACTCGTATCTATTCAAAAATGACTCAATAATATCAAATATTGCTAAAGAAATCAATTATATTGCATAAATTAAATTTCCCAAAATTTCCTCCAAAAAGTCAAAAAATCGACCCCGGACCCGCTTGGTCAAAACTCAAGGTTCGGACCAATATCTTTTTACCCATTTACCCCCGAGCCCGAATATATAATTAGTTTTGGAATCTGACCTCAAATTGGGGTCTAAATCCTCAAATTTTCGAAATCCCTAGTTTCTACCCTAACCCCTAAGTCTACCATGAAACTCTAGATTTTAGGTTGATAATTCAAGAAATGTAATGGGTAATTGAAAGAAAATGGTTTAGAATCACTTACCAACACTTTGGGGAAGAAAATAACTCTTGAAAATCGCCTCTACCCGTTTGGTTCTTGAAAAATGTTGAAGAAATGGCTTAAACCCGTGTTTGGAGTCTGTTTTAAGTCACTGGACAGGCCTTCATCGCGTTCGTGAGAGGCTTGTAGCGATCGCGATGCACAGCGGCCTAAGGCCTTCGCGTTCGCGAGTCCTTCTACGTGTTTGCGTAAGGAAGCTCCCCCCAAGCCTTCGCGTTCGCGACCCTGTGGACGCATTCGAGTAGTAGAACATGACCCCCTCCCCCAGGTCCCTTAAACTATTGCGTTCGCGTGAGACAAATCGCGTTCGCGAATGGTACCACCCCCAACACTTCGCGTTCACGACCAGTCCTTTGCGTTGGCGAAGAAGAAATTTCCCCTGGCCCCATTTTACCTTTCACGTTCACGAAACTACCTACGCGAACGCGAAGAAGGGCACACCAGAATAGCTGCTGCAGCAAAAATCTCAGATTTTCTAAGTGCAAATCACTCTGTAGCCTATTCGAAACTCACCCGAGCCCTCGGGGCTCCAAACACACAAGTCTAAAAATATCATACGGACATGTTCGCGCTATCAAATCGCCAAAATAATACCTAGAACTCCGAATTTAGCACCAAATCGAATAAAATTCTCAAGAACACTTTAAAATTACTATTTTCTCAACCGAAGGTCCGAATCACGTCAAATCAACTCCGTTTCTCACCAAATTTCTCAGACATGTCTTAAATATCATAATGAACCTGTACCGGCTCCGGAACCAAAATACGGACCCGATACTAACAATGCCAAATATCACTCAATTTTTAAAAATAAATAATTTCCAAATTTTTAATTTTTATCAAAAATTCATAACTCAAGCTAGGGACCTACAAATTCGATTCCGGACATACGCCCAGGTCCCATAATTCGATACGGACCTACCGGAACCATCAAAGCACAGATCTGGGCCCGTTTACAAAAAATATTGGCCGAAGTCAACTAAAATCAACTTTTAAGGTAAAATTTCTTATTTTCATTAGTTTTCAACATAAAAACTTTTCGAAAATATTCCCGGACTACGCACGTAAATCGAGAAGGGTAAAAATGAGATTTTTAAGATTTAATAGCGCAGATTCGAGTTCTAAAATATAAGATGACCTTTTGGGTTATCACAGTCCCACATCCTGTATGCTTTAAAGCAGCCGTTGGCCTGAGGCACATCACATCCCGCCCGGCTACACTATCAGGATCATCCTCATCATGTTACCTCTTTATCGGAGGATGCGCTACAACATGATCGTCAATAGGGCTGGCAGGCTCGGTAGAAGGGGTCGTCGGTCCAACAGTAACCTACAGAATAATAAGATATTTTAGTATATGAAACATGTATTAGTAATGTACGTGTTAAGTCATATAAATTTAAATTTTCTTACCATGGTCTCGTCAGGCTTCTGAATATAATCATCTATCGCAGCCATTTCAGTATCGCACAAGGTGGCCTCCGTGACGGGCGATGATAAAGCCTTAGAATAAATGTGTCAAATATTTATGACTAATCAATGAGATAAAAATAAATATAAATAATAGTAATACAAACAAACCTGCGCATGTGAAAGATCCTCAGCATCCCTCGATGATGAGCCATAACTCAGCCGGCACCCACTATCAACATCTCATGTCGGACGATCATCGGCGATGGTCGATAGATCAGAAAAATACTGATCCCACTCCTATCGCGTAATGGTCGTGCCCTCGGTCAATAATGGAGCTGAAGAGGTCACCTGCGAAGTCCCTGGAGTAAGCTGAAGGCTAAATGACGGCATATCTCTGGGAGCATGGTCTGGCTCATGGTGGTCACCCGACTAATCAACTCTAACATCCTCAACAGGTGCCTCAACGGCCCTTTGCTAGGGACCACCTCCTCGCCGACCCCCACGACCATGTGGGACACCCCTACCTCGTGGGACATCCCTACCTCTTTGGGTACACCTGTCACGTCGACCACATTCCGGCTCCACTGGTGGCCCTCGATGGTACTGCTCAAGCGCTACATACTCAGCCTCGTATCCTAATCGCTCATCATCTCGGGCTCACCTCAATGTTCGGGAAGCCAGATCGGTAACCTGCCGGCCATACTCGTGCAAAGCGGTTGCTCCCTCGTCGGTATGCTGCTGCATCTGCAGTCCTAACTGGTGGAACAGATGTAGGCCAATAGCCTGCACAACATGTAAAATATAAATTACGGAATCAGGTCATGCCGTTTGTCCCAAATATCGATCTGCGCCTCTAGCCATGCCACATATGTCTGGCCAACCCTGGAACGATCACCCCGCTGGTAATGTGTCATATGCCAAGCGAGCGGTGGCGATACAAGTTGTGGGCGACTAAACTGGCGAAGTACTCGCTCGGTGGCATGATGCTCAACAATATCGAGACATATCAACAGGACGGAAGAGTTCCACATAATTCGGCCGGTCGAGCAATAATCAGGCAAACCAGCTATTAGCTCGTCGCTGTATGGCCTCCAAATGAACTATTAAGTAAAAATAGGAAACGTGAGTATACGCAACACATATAAAACCAGGCCAAGTAAACTTAGGTATACATTTACCTGTGCGCCCTCCAACAAATCCCTGCAATAGGGGAGATTATGTCGAGCCTCGTACTCTCGTCCATATCCTCGCCTATCAACTCACCTCCTAGCTAAAGAGAGAAACGAAGGTGGTGCATCCGGAGCTAAGTGTGGTAGAGGTGGATGCAACTGTAGGAACCGCTCCCAGGCCCAAACCTAATATACAACGTGGACGTAAAATTTAAGGTATATTTTTACTAAGTATGTTATAATGAAGAGAGTATTCCACTATGTTTTCACCTGCATCAGCGGCAAAAATTCTGCAACGTCTCGATGGGTGCCCATGCTCGTCCGACACATCTGCCTGTACAAGTAACCGAGAACAGCAGCACCCCAGATGTAATGATGTAAATCATCTAGCCGCTCAAGATGATGAAGAAATCTCAAGCTAACTAGGTTCTCCAAAGTGTTTTGGAACAAAACCCCTCCAAACATAAGCAACAGCAACAACCTCGTGTACCAGTGAATGTGAAGCTCCGATATATCATCTGTGATGTCAGCGTACATCGCCTCCAAATGTTGCCGGACATGCATCAACTGCAGACGACTGGCCCCAATCAATGCAGTCTCATCCGGTGGCTGGAAACCGGTGAGCCCCTACAGCATCTCCAGGTACTGCAAACCCGTATACTCTCTAATGGCATTCGGCAAAGCAACAAGGTGTCCATCAACGGTCAGCCCATACAGGACCTCCACGTCCTGAAGCGTGATAGTTGTCTCGCCAATGGACAAATGGAATGCGTGCGTCTCCGGTCGCCACCGCTCTATCAGGGCCGTGATCAACGACCAATCTAGCTACAGCCGGCCGATCTCCACAATCCTATAAAAACCCGTATCCTGGAAGCGTCTGACTATACGGGGATGGAGAGGATGGGCCCTAAGAAAGTCTCACATATCGTCTACTCTCCTAGCGCGGAACGTCTGGGCTAGTAACCGTCCATCCCATATGTAGGACGACCTATGCTCGCTCTGTAGCAACAGTAGCTCTAGCGTGGCAGGTCCAGGATGCAAAGGCGGAACCTCCATGGCGGCTACTGTAAATTGAACAATATTAATTACATTATTTTACTTTAATATATTAGTTTTATTATTTTACATGTTAGTTTTATTATTTTATATGTTTGTTTGATACTCATTTATTTTTTACTTTAATAAAATTATATAATTAATTTTTATAATTATACAAGATTTAATTATTAAATATTCATATATTGGTTCCAGGCTCGATATTTGAGGCCAGTAACACCAAGATATCCTGAATTCTTGTGTTCATGATTAGAAAAGTTTTCCGATTTATCACTCAACAGGTTTGTTATTTTAAATGTTAGTTTATTATTTATATGTTAGTTTAATATTGTATATGTTAGTTTTATTAATTTATATGTTAGTTTTATTATTTTACATGTTAGTTTTATTATTTTTTTACTATAATAAAATTATATAATTAATTTTCATAATTATACAAAATTTAATTATTAAATATTCACATATGGGTTCCGGGCTCGATATTTGAAGCCTAGTAGCACCAAGGTATCCTCAATTCTTGTGTTCATGATGAAAAAATTTTCTTGATTTATCACTCAATAGGTCTGTTATTTTAAATGTTAGTTTATTATTTATATGTTAGTTTAATATTGTATATGTTAGTTTTATTAATTTATATGTTAGTTTTATTATTTTATATGTTAGTTTATTATTATATATTTTTGTTTATGACTCACTTATTTTTTACTATAATAAAATTATATAATTAATTTTTATAATTATACAAGATTTAATTATTAAATATTCACATATGGGTTCTAGGCTCGATATTTGAGGCCGAGTAGCACCAAGGTATCCTCAATTCTTGTGTTCATGATGAGAAATATTTTTCGATTTATCACTCAATAGGTCTGTTATTTTAAATGATTAATTTCAATAACTACAAGAATACTACGCTAAAGGGCACTACATTTTACTATGCTAAAGGGCACAACATTACAAATACGAGCATTACATTTGGCCACAAGATACCACTACAGGGAACTAAACTAACAATTTATCTATTTTTCTAGTCTTTTAGCAAATAAATAATCTAAAGCGGATAACAACAATAAATTAATTTAATAAAAAAACAATCACGAAAATACATATACCACAGTAAAAAGTAACTAATTAATATTTTTTTTAATAAGTAATTATAATTTCTCTATTTTACTAATTTTTTTAGCACACTAATACTATAGTCCGGAAAAAAAGCAACAAATTAGTTAAATCACAAAACAATCACAAAATAAAATAGAGCACATTAAAAACAACTAATATGCATTTTTTATACGAGTTTTAACAAAAACTAAGTCGGAATACCTCGATTGAAGGTTTTTAGAAAGTTAAAGATTTGGTGATTTGGAGTCGAAACGAGCAAGCCACTACTAGAATACGCCTTAGCAAGGATGTGAGACCGAGAATCTATACTTTTTATAGGACGCTGGGCTCAACTCGAGCTTTTTTTCGTTGAAAAGGGGGGGACCGGTGTTTTTTTTTTTTGGGGGGGGGGGGGGGGGGGGAGGAGGAGTTTCTGGTTTGGTGGGGAAGGAAAGGGGACGTGTTAGCGTCTTAATAAAAAACGTTATACCTTCCCGCTCTTTTCATGTTCAACTATAGCACCTTTTAAAAGGGCGTTATATATATTTTGGTCGCTATATCTTTTTTTCTACATATTTTGATTTTTTGAGTCCAAAAGAATCTTATTTTGGTTCCGGACTCGCTAAATTGCATTGCAAACATGAGTATCCACAGGGTCCTTTGGTTCACTTTATTGCGTACCACACAACTTAGTCAGGGCAAAGCATGCCTATTTGTCAAAATGCGATCTGTTTTTCTATATTTTTAGTTGTTCTCCTGGTTTGAATTAACTTGCCAAATACAAAGGCTGCCCATATATAACTCACCTCATCTGTTTGCACTTAAGAAATTTAAAGTATATAAAGCTGCTTGGACTTTAAGAAACCTATAGCATAAAGCTTTGCTAGAAATGAGAATGTCATCTTTGTGATTTAATTATTTAATTTCTCCTCTAATTTTCTTTATTTCCCAATTCACAAAAGTTGCTCTAGTTTTCTGAGATTCTTTATTATTACAAGTTTAAGTTGTCTGTTTCTAACATTCGTTCAAATACTATATAGGTACAATATGCATTTCTTTGTCAACAAATGAAACTGCAATATCTAAGAATGAAAACTACATGTATGCTTGTAGAAAAGGACTCATCAAACCCAGATTACTCTAAAAATAACAAATGTGTTTAAACGGTCGAGATACCCCAAAAAAAAAAAAAAAAAAAAAAAAGGATAAGAGATGTACTGAAAAGTTGTGTCATTTGGAGTTACATAGTGATCGGGTAAAGAAAGTATTTTCACACTGTCAATATATTTTAATTGATTATAATAAATTGTTTACTCTATTATGTAAATTACCAATTATATATTTTTTATGTCACTTGACCATAACTTGAGTGTGAAAAGCTTATTATCAGTACAGAAATTAAACTCATGTCATCTCTTTACAGCATTGAATGCATATGAAGCCAGCCCGACACTTAAATTTCTCAAGCGTGATATTGTCTGATTTGTTCATCTAATAATACATTACATTTAATTAGGTGACCCATCTCACCTCAAAAACCCTTTCAGAGTCAAATTAAATTGGACATCATATATATGTGGTTGGCATTTGCCATCCTAATTTGTAATACGTGCATGTTTTTAAATCACACGATGCTTCAAAAAGATCAAACGCGTAAACACGTTAATAATTACGAATTGTGACTCTTGCTTAATAAAGATAAAACCAAGATTATTGTCACAAGTTACAACATGGTATTTTGTCAAAAAAATAAAACATAGTATGACTTAAAGCAAAGAGAAATGTATACATGGATATATTATTTAGTTCTTTCCTATAGGAATTTTTCATAGGAACATCAATAGTGACTGATTTTGAGTACGCACGAATTAATCCTAGTACGAGAAAGGTCTTTCTAAAGGTATATTAAAGAGCTTACTGAATCTATATTAAACTTTGGTAATTAAATAAGGAAATTAATTATTTACGATAACCTTCTACTATATATTACAGCTTTTATTATTTTTCTTTTCAGATTTTTGCGGTGTGTGCATGGGTGGACAAGGAAAAGAGGTGGAGTAATTGTATTGAGTGGCCATGGAGATTCCAACTTTATCTAAGTGGTGGAAAGTTGTGGAACTCATGATCAATTGAGCAACACAATCTCACACTATTTTTTTTTATGTGGTATTCGAGCCAATATATGCACCTCGATTATCTCATTAGATAATTGTTAGGTATCGGGTAATCATATATACCAAGATTTGACAAATGAAAAGAAAATATTTATGTATTTTATTTCTATTAAGATTTAAACCTAAGACCTCGTAATACTAAGCGCATTCTCAGTGTTGCATCAATAATTTTGAAGATCAGACATAGAAACTGTACTGATTGGCATTCATTCGTCACACTCCTAAATAAAATGGAAAACCAACTTGATTATGGAGTACATTACTCAAATAGTCTCTTAATTGCCCTTACCTATTAAAGTCATATTTCTTTCGTTTGTAACAAAGTCGTTTAACCATACATATAGCACTCAAAAGGTCACTCAACTAGATTTCTCAAACTTTTGATTATCAAATACCTATTTTACCCTCTAAATTATCAACTTTTATTTTCTTTCTTGTTTTTTTAACTTTTTAATATTATTATTTTTTCTCTTTTTAATTTATATTATGGACTAACCTATAGAATAAATAAATTTTATTTATAAATCCTAACTATATGAAAAAAGTTATAATTAACTCGTAAGTTTATCGTCATTTTAAATTTGTAGCTATTAATTATTTCATGACAAATAGTTTTAACTCTTATCTAACTATTTTTATTTTAGAAGATAAATATTTATTTGACTACAAAATGTTGTTCAAATATTTAATGTGGCTAGATTTACCTTGTGGAATAAAAAACTAATGATCAGTCATAAAATTTTATCTTATCAATTGTGTGGTATCATTTTACCGTGACAAATAATTGTAGCTATTAAGCCAATTATTGCCATGACTTTTTAGAACTTGAAGCAAAATTATTTATTTGGTAACATTTTGTTTTAAAAAATTTATTGTGACTAAAAGGTTAATATTGCTATATAAAGTTTCAACTCGTGGCAAAAACTAACAATTAGCTACGAAATTCTATTATAGCAATAAATTTGTGACTAATTTAATCTATACTGCCACAACTTTTTTTAACTTGAAGCAAAAATATTTATTTAGCCACAATATTTTATTTCAAATATTTTATTGTAGCTAAAAAGTTATTATAGCTATAGTAAGTTTCAACTCGTGGCCAAATATTAATGATTAGCTACAGAATTCAATTATAGTAATAAATTTGTGGCTATATCATTTAACTACTGCAACAACTTTTTAAAACTTGAAACAAAAGTATTCATTTAGCTACAATATTTTGTTTCAAATAATTTATTGTAGCTAAAAGGTTACTATTGCTACAGTACTATTGATGCGTGGCAAAAATTTATGATTAGCTATAAAATTTTATTTGTAGCAATAAGTTTATAGTTATTTATGTAGCTATTGCCATGATTGTTAGCAAGTATAGCTAATACGAGGAATTAGCTTTACCAACTTAATTTTTGTGGCAATTTTTTTTATAATTTTGTAAATAGCCACAGAATGTTGTAGCTATAGATGCATAATGTTATAGTGCAAAAACGGGTAAAACAACAACGGATAAAATATCCGAAACAACCCATATTTAATACAGATACAAAATAGGCTAACCGGAGGATAATATGGATATCCATATTATACATGGCTTCTTGAATATGATACTTTTGAAAGAATTCTAAGTCTCTCTAACTTGAGAAACCCCCAAATTTGAGTCTTTGCAAATAAAAAAGTTAAACTTATTTGTTATCCATTTTTTAAGTTGATCATATGGATCTTATCTATATTTTATCCATTTTTAAAAAGTTTATTAACCAACTCATTTTTTAATAAATAATATGAATGAATAATTATATTTTTTAACCATTTTACCACCACTACTTACCAGAGTCGCGCCAAATCCTCTCTTTTCCTGTACCCATTTTTGTAAAAAGGTTTGCAACAGATTAATGAAAATATATACTATATATATACCAGGAAAACTTGTAAAGTATATTGAACATTGTTAATTTGTAAGCAACGGCGGCTTGCAGGTACATTAACACTTGTGTTTATTCTAGTGTTTTAAAAAGCGTGGGCGTAAGGCGAGGAGTTTTACGTAAGCTTCGAGGCGCGGGGCATAAGCCCCATGGGTATTTAATTTTTAATATTTTATAAAATAATATAATGGCGATTTGATTAGCTACCTGCAAGATTGATTAGTCGACTGATTTTGACTAATGATTACCAAAAAACTGTGGGCAAGAAAAAATTAACCCCCACGATAGCGCGCCCTTGCTAATTCTGTACTAACTAATTATTACTTTGTTTCTGTTTATCGAAATTCCTTTAACTTGGTTTACTTCCATACGCTAGCTTACCAAGCTATATAAAACTAAAAGTTTCTCTGAAGCGGCTTTAACTCTAATTAATGTCTTAAAGTAGTAGTATATGTATAGTAAATATTGCTGTTATATACGAATAAGCTATAACGGTAGTGTAAGGTTAAATTAAAATGCTTCCACATAAAAGCACCGTGAACGAAAATCCTGTAGACTTTTTTAAAATAAAAAAATCTATTTCATGTCAGATTTATTAATTAGTTAGGCATGTGGTGATCTAGGAATTCTGATGAAATCTTTTCTGTTTGCGAGAAAAAATTAAAAAGTTGGTGGAATTTCCACTAAAATCTACCCTTATCCGTAGCGGAGTTAGAGGGAATTGAAATAGAACAAGGAATGAACTGAAGGTGGCACAAACTGCTAATTAAGAGTTAATTTATCACTTTGTTCTTACTGTTTTTAGAAGTATTTAACTAGTCTGCTTTCCTTATTTATTCAATTTAATACGTATACTTCAAGGGCAGACCCACCTCGTTCTAATTAAGTAAAAGTTTAGACGTAGGCGTAAAGTATTATTGAGCTGGCCATGCACATGTCTATGTCTACCGGCATATACCTATTCGTTTCTGTTCACATTCAAACATTCACCTATTATTTACGTAGAAAAAGATATAAGGATGCTTATCAATTTCAATTGGTAGGTCCCAATTAATAATTGCAACCCATAGGGCCCCATGCCCTATAACCCATCAACCGATACCCACCGAACCAGTGTCACATGGTGTTTGATATTTTTAGAATTTAAATTTTATGAGTTTGAGATTATAACTTGTTTAATTTTTTAGATTCTAATTTATTAATTTATATTTTTTTTGTTTCAATTTAAGTGAATTCACATGAAATTTAAAAATAAAAAAAAAACTTTTGAACTTGTGTAAAATAGATACATATATATTGTATGGCTATAAATCATTACATAAAGGTAAATTGTTTCCAAATAAGAAAAGATGTCATTTTTTGGCACGGACTAAAAAGAAAATAGATTCACATAAATTGAAACAGAGGGAGTATATATTTAATAAAAACTTTAAGACAAATGTGGAATTTCGATTAAATTATTGTGTTTAGACGAATCTGTATCTCGCATGCTACCTCCGTCCCTGAGTCCTATCACGTTACGTATACTCAGGGGCGGATGCATGCTTAACGAAGCGACATCGCTTCGTCGAAAAGTTTTACTAAATATATGCATTGATACTGTGAGGAAACGGATTAGGAAAAAATGACATCACTTGACATAAATTGTGTCTTGGCGTGTTGGTTATGAACCTAATTTTTCTCTAAGAGGGTTCAAACCTCAACTAGCATTTTTTTTTTTTTTGCAAATATTTAAGAGAGCCTTTGTAGTTAAAAATTGTGATGAAGTAGAATGAAACTCAGGACTTTTTCTAATTTAAGACTCAATAAAATCAATAGATTAGAACGATTTCTTGTCCAAACGTATGATAATTAAAGTTATTATTTTTATAAATTTCGACAGTGATTACAAATTCGTATAACTATCAAATGGGTAAAATGTAAGGAACTGAAAAGATAAATTAAAAATGTATCCAAAATTTTAAACTAATGAGTTTTGAACCATAACTCTCTGTTTATTTCCGGACCACTATTTTCAATACTGGCGTGGGAGTGTCCCTCCTATGTTCCCTCATTTCAATTCAGTCGACCCAACATTGCCGCTCATGTGACCGACACAAGTAGATGTGCATAAAATTTGTGTTTCACGAAACGTAAACCTTGGTCGAAAAACTCGCAGTGAACGTGCGTATTCAACACACTGTCCATTTAATTGACAACAACAAGCGCGTATTGACAAAGTAGCGTGTGAGACTCATTTTCCGTGCTATGAAATTCATGCACAAGGAGAATAACTCGCCTAGATATTGTCTCGCCTTTCTCATCCTATAAAATTATATCCCCCCTTCCTCATAATTCATCATTCACAACTTGCCAATTTGCAAACAAAACAACTCTTCATTTGGTTCAGAGAAACATAAAAACCAGAAGTCAGCAACAATTCATCGTCGCCGGAGAAGACAATTACGTACAAGTTAAAAGTGCTTAATTAAGACGTACATAAATAGTTGTCTAAAGATGGAAAGAACAGCAACATACGAGAAGGATCTCAATCTTGAGGCAACTGAACTAAGATTAGGTTTGCCTGGAATAAATGAACCAGAGAAACAATCTTCTTCTGCTTCTACTAGTGCTAAATATAGCAAGAAAAGAACATCATCAGAGATGGATAACTCATCTAGTGGAAAGGAAAATGAACAAGACTCAGCCCCAGCACCAAAGTAAGTGATGTTGAATATTTTAGAAGTTAATTTTTTTTTGGTTGATTTGATTTGATTCTTAATTATATAAGCTGGGTTTTAACAAGAATTTTGTTTTGATAATTTCAGAGCACAAGTTGTGGGCTGGCCACCAGTTAGATCTTACAGAAAGAATGTGTTACAAGTCAAGAAATCCGAGTCTGATAATTCGTCTGGGATGTACTTAAAAGTTAGCATGGATGGAGCACCTTACTTGAGGAAAATTGACCTTAAGGTTTACAAAAGCTACCCGGAGCTACTCAAGGCTTTACAAAACATGTTCAAGTGCACTATTGGTAAGTTCAGTTAACTTATAAAAAGTACCCTAGAATGATATATACTTGTGATAGTATTATTTAATTTCTAGGATTATAATCTAATGTGTTTGTGTTTAATTTAAAATTTCAGGAGTATACACAGAAAGAGAAGGATACAATGGATCTGAATATGCACCAACATATGAAGACAAAGATAGAGATTGGATGCTAGTTGGAGATGTACCATGGGATATGTTCATTAACTCTTGCAGAAGGCTTAGAATTATGAAAGGATCTGAAGCTAAAGGTTTGGCATGCCTATAGGTTGTGGACATATAGGCCTTCAAATTAAAATGGAAAAGGATCCCTCATAAGAAGCAACAGCTTATAATTGGGATTTTCAAGAAACATGGAAATACATACAGATCTTGGATGAACAAGAGAAAGACAAGGCTGAGGACTTTGATCTGTATGATTTCAGTTTTGTAACAGCTAGCCCAGCAACGCCTATACAGTTGCATGGGATAGATCTAGATCTTAGATTGTACACAAAGTTCTCTTTTTTTCCTGTACTTTTTTCGAAGAATCTACTTTGTATTATTTACGATAGGAGTATATATATATACAGGAAACAAAATTTAGCAAAGAGCACATCTTATGTCGATTGCTAATTACTTCACATCGAATTATTCGAATAAATGTTTTTCCTGAGAGCGCGTGTCGATCGGTTAATCATATTATTGCGATAACTCTTAACGAACTACTACGTGCATTAGAATAGTGTACACGGGTGAAACCAAGTCCGTGGCATGCCTCGGTTTCCGATGAAGTGAACGGAGCAAGAAATATAAAGGCAAGGAACCGGAATCGAGGCAAGGAGTCCCGGACCACGACCCCCAGGTCTAGTTCGAACCCCAAAAGCCTCGGAGAGCATTACCAGATAATCGAGCACGACCAACAAAAGGCCGTGATGTCCGCGACCGGCCGGATATCACGGTGTGGATCTCGGCACATATCGACAAAGAACCGGTGAATAGTTAAATGAAAGATTTTTACCTTTTATGGAATTGTACTTAGGGTAAAACTCTCCTACTATATAATGGGGGGTGTGATTATTCATGAGGGACATTGTAAGACGCATATCAAGACAATATACTCTTATTTTCTCTCTTATTCAAAGTTTTTATTCTTGTTCATCAGTGCTTCGTTATTGTGAGCCCGGAATCGAGGGCAGGCATCTCATTGGTTTGATGATTTATCACGTCTTTTATTTGTTTATTCTAATGCAATTTATCGTTTGTATTGAATTAATCCACATATTCTTAAAACCACTTACAAATTTAATTGTTATCCATTTTTTAGAGTAAACAGTTTGGCGTCCACTGTGGGGCTAAGGATAATAGTGGCAATTTGATACAAATTTCCATAACACACTCTATTTTACACTTGCTCTTTGAGCTTTTAATTTCAGGTCAGATTAAAAATGCCGAACTCTCAATCTGCCCATTTGAACGCGGATGCTAAGTCCGGCCACCATGGAGAAAATAATAACGTGGTACCCATCGACGAGGCACGTGGCTATCGAAGCAAACTTGCCTACTAACCCAGAAAACAGCATTCGCGGGGAAGCCCGGAAGATAGCCCAGAGCATACACGACGGCGAAGGTGACGGATCAACTTGCGCGTGATCTTCAAAATGTTACACGCTCAACAGGCAGCGATAGCCTAGTTGCAGAACCAAAGCCGAGCCCCCAGCAGAGTTGGGCCCGAATCGTCCTGGGAAAAGGCCCGCAGGAATGAACCGGCCACAGAAAGGCCGGGTGAAGCAGAACCCGGGACTAACATCGAGATAATAAAGATACTTGAGGAACTGACAAAATGGGTGGAATCGAGAGAAAAAAAAAATCGAAGCCAACGACAAAAAAGTGGAGACCTATAACTCCAGGGTCGACCAAATCCCAGGAGCACCACTGATATTGAAGGGCCTGGATTCCAAAAAAATTGTCTAAAAGCCTTTCCCTTTGAGCGCAGCTCCGAAGCCGATCCCGAAGAAGTTCTGTATGCCCGAAATTCCAAAGTATAGTGGGATAACTGATCCCAACGAACATGTGACCTCTTATATGTGCGCCACCAAAGGAAATGACTTGGAAGATGATGAAATCGAATTTGTTCTGTTGAGAAGGTTCTGAGACACCTTGTCGAAAGGAGTTATGATATGGTATCATAACTTACCCACTAATTCTATTGACTCATTTGCTATGCTTGCAGATGCCTTTGTAAAAGCGCACGCCTGGGCCATTAAGGTCGAAACCAGGAAATCAGACCTTTTCAAGGTAAAGCAAAGAGATAACGAGATGCTCAGGGAATTCATATCGAGGTTTCAAATGGAACGGATGGACCTGCCTCCGGTCACAGATGATTGGGTCGTTCAGGCCTTCACCCAAAGACTCAATCCCCGAAGCTCATTGGCTTCACAATAGTTGAAGCAAAATCTGATTGAATACCCGGTAGTAACTTGGGCCGACGTTCATAACCGGTACCAATCAAAAACCAGGGTCGAAGACGATCAGCTCGGGGCCCTTTCCGGGTCCATTTACCCCGTCAAAACTGGTGAAAGATCCAAAAGAGACATTGATCGTGAACCAAGATCGAATAGAGACCGGTATCAACCATACAATTGAGATGGGTCCGAACGCAGCAATTTGAGAAGTGAAAGAATGAGCGACCAAGGTCAGAATAACCGGGGACTCATGAACAAAAGCTTTTTTGACAGACCTATCGGGTCTAAGGAAGCACCAAGGTTATCGGAGTACAACTTCAACGTCGACGTTGCCGCCATCGTATCAGCCATCGGACGCATCAAAGATACTAAATGACCTCGACCATTGCAATCTGATCCTGCCCAAAGGGACCCCAACCTAATGTGTAAATATTATGGCACTCACGGCCACAAAACCGAAGATTGCCGACAACTGATAAGTAGCTCGGTTATTCAACAACGGACACCTCCGAGAGTTTCTGAATGATCGAGCCAAAAATCACTTCAGGAATAGGGACTCCAACAAGCAGATCGAGCAAGAGGAACCTCAGCACGTCACCAACATGATCATGGGTGGGGTCGACGTCCCCCCAGGGGCCGATGTTAAAGCGCACTAAGGTGTTCATTACAAGAGAAAAACGGACTCGAGATTATGTACCGGAGGGAACCGTATCTTTCAACGATGATGATGTTGAAGGCATCGTGCAACCACACAATAATGCACTGGTAATATCTATACTTATGAACAAATCTCGAGTTAAGTGCATGCTAATTGATCCAGGTAACTTTGCCAATATCATCAGATCGAGGTCGTGGAACATCTGGGTCTACAAGACCAAATTGTGCATGCAGTCCGAGTTTTAAACGGGTTTAACATGGCATGTGAGACCACTAAATGGGAGATAACCCAGCCGGTAAACACAGCCGGAACCGTTCAGAAAATAGAGTTCTACGTGATTGAAGGAGATATGAGATACAATGCTCTGTTCGGGAGGCCATGGTTTCACAACATGAGGGTAGTACCCTCGACATTACACCAGGCGTTGAAATTCCCGGCAGCAAGGTGAGTTAAAACAGTTTACGGGGAGCAACCGACCACAAAAGATATGTTTGTGGTCGATGAGGTGGTCCCGATATCCGCACTCTCGATATCAAATAACCTGAGTTCGGTCACCAAGGAAGAAACCAAATAGAAATCACTGACACCTACCCCGACCAAAC
The DNA here is from genome assembly GCF_000715075.1 of Nicotiana tabacum. Lineage (NCBI taxonomy): Eukaryota > Viridiplantae > Streptophyta > Magnoliopsida > Solanales > Solanaceae > Nicotiana > Nicotiana tabacum. The sequence continues at coordinate 54,827,789 of NC_134098.1, forward strand.
CAGAAAAGCAGGGGACGGGCGAGGATGACGACTACGGAGTTCCCAGGTCTTTCATAGCCCTTGACGATTCCGATGCCACCAAGGCAACGGTCGAGGAGCTGGAGCAAGTCATATTGATCGAGCACCTGCCCAATCGGAATGTATACCTAGGCACGGGGTTAAGTTCCGAGCTCAGGAAAAAACTCATTGAATTCCTTATAGTTAACATAGATTGTTTCGCTCGGTCCCATCTTGATATAACAGGGATCTTGGCGGAAATAACTACGTACAAGTTGAGCTTGGATCCGAAGTTGCACCCGGTTAAACAGGAGACGAGGCCTCAGTCTGAAGTCAAGCATGCATTCATCAAAGACAAGGTATCTAAACTCCTTAAAATAGGTTATATTCGAGAAGTTAAGTACCCGTACTGGTTAGCAAACGTAGTAGTGGTCCCTAAAAAGGGAAATAAATTAAGAATGTATGTAGACTACAAATACCTGAACAAGGCATGCCCCAAGGATTCTTTTCCTCTGCCCAACATCGATCACATGATCGATGCGACAGCCAGCCACGAGATCCTGAGATTTCTCAATGCCTATTCCGGGTACAACCAAATCTGGACATGGGCGATCAGGAAAAAACTTCCATCATCACTAAATACGACACCTATTGTTATAATGTTATGCCGTTCAGATTAAAGAACGTCGGTGCCACTTACCAACACCTAGTAAACCGGATGTTCGAAGAACAAATAGGAAAATCGATGGAGGTTTACATTAATGCCATGCTAGTAAAGTCCGTGCGAGTAGAGGACAATTTGGAACATTTGCAGGAAACCTTCAACATACTAAAGAAATACAATATGAAGCTGAACCCAGAGAAGTGCACATTCGGGGTCGGATCCGGAAAGTTCCTCGGATTTATGGTGTCCAACCGAGGAATCGAGATCAATCCCGACAAGATCAAGGCCATAGAAGACATCACCGTCGTGGAAAATGTCAAGGTCGTTCAAAGGCTAACTGGGCGCATAGCCTCCTTGGGCCAATTCATTTCAAGGTCCTCCGATAAGAGCCACCAGTTTTTCTCATTATTAACGGAGTAGAATAATTTCTTATGGACCCCGAAATGCCAACAAGCTTTGAAAGAACTCATGAGGTACCTTTCGAGCCCGCATTTGCTGCATACTCTGAAGGCAGGCGAGAAGTTGTACCTATACTTAGTGGTATCCGAGATTGTGGTAAGTGGAGTCCTAGTACGGGAAGAGAAAGTTTGCGCTCCTCACCTAGAGAAATTTGCGCTCGCTTTGCTAAGCGCCTCCCAGAAGTTAAAGACATATTTTTAATGCCATCCCATATGTGTCATAACTACTTACCCATTAAGAAACATAATGTATAAACCCGAGCTCTCAGGACAATTGGCCAAATGTGCCATGGAAATTAGCGGGTACGATATCGAATATCGACCCTGATCCGCCATCAAATCCCAAATTTTGGCAGACTTCGTGGCCGACTTCACACTGCCCCTAATACCCGAAGTCGAAAGGGAATTGTTGTTGAACTCGGGGACTTCCTCAGGGATCTACAGCCTCTTTATGGACGGTGCCTCAAAAGCAAAAGGGTCTAGGCTTGGCATCGTGTTAAAGCCTCCCACGGGTAATGTAGTTAGACAATCTATTAGAACTCTGAAATTGACTAACAGTGAGGTCGAGTATGAGGCCATGATTGCAGATCTCGAATTGGCTAAAAGTCTGGGGGCTGAAGTGATCGAAGCTAAATGTGATTCCCTCATTTTAGTGAATCAAGTCAATGGGACGTTCAAAGTAAAAGAGAAACGAATGCGAAGATACTTGGATAAACTAAAGGTAACGCGCTACATCGATTCAAAGAGTGAAACCTGCAACATGTACCTCGGGATCAAAACAACGATGTCGATGCTCTAGCTAACTTGGGGTCGTCCGTTGATGGTTCAACTCGGGAACATTCGTACAACTCATGAAATCAGTAATGAAATGCCGGCCGAGATCGTATGTGATAACGGGAAGCAGTTCATCGGCAGTAAGGTGAGCAAATTTTTCGAGGACCATAAGATCAAAAGGATTCTGTCAACACCCTATCACCCTAGTAGGAACGGATAGGCAGAGTCTACAAACAAGACCATACTCCAAAGCCTTAAGAAAAGACTGACCGACGCCCAAGGAAAATGGAAGGAAATTTTGCTCGAAGTTCTGTGGGCATACCGTACGATCTCAAAATCTAGTACCGGGGCCACCCCATTCTCGTTGTTCTACGGCACCGACGCGCTAATACTGGTCGAGGTAGGAGAACCGAGTTTCAGGTTCCGATATACGACTAAAGAGTCAAAAGGTGAGGCCATGAGCACGAGTCTGGAACTATTGGACGAGAGGCGCGAGGCCACCCTAATCTGATTGGCCGCCCAAAAACAACGGATCGAAAGGTATTACATCGGAGATCCAACCTCCGACACTTCAATATCGGGGACTTGGTGTTAAGAAAGGTGGTACTGAACACCCGTAACCCGAATGAAGGGAAGCTGGGACCGAATTGGGAAGGTCCATATCGAATTATCGAGATTACCGGTAAAGGTTCATACAAACTCGAAGTATGGAATGGTGAACAATTACCAAACAACTGGAACGTGACTCACTTAAAACGATATTACTGCTGAGGTACGACCTCATTCATTATTTTCTTTACATATATTGTGAATTGGACTAACACTTGCAGGTAACAGTCAAAGAATGATGTAGTTGTTAGGCTCGAAAGCACGTGTTGCACTCTTTTTCCCTTGAACCGGTTTGCCCCAAATGGGTTTTTCGGCAAGGTTTTTAATGAGGCAACAGTGGATCGTGCTAACTTAGAATCAAAAATTAGTTATGAATCAGAATCGATGGTCGCATCAACAGTATCCGAGCCCTCTCGACGTTCGACCTCGAATACTGGGGGCCATCACCCTCGGGTAATAATTTTAGCAAGGAAGGAAACTTTGTACTTGAAAGGTCCGGGTTCGGTGGATAGGATTATTGTAAGGTCCAAACGGTCAAGTGAACTGTGCCCGCATAGACCACCTAAAATAACATGAAGCTTGTACATACGTGTAATTTTGTATATTGCGCACAGGAATGAAAGAAAGTTTTTACCTTGCACACACATATTTTGCCCCTTGAGACTATTACATTTTTTTCTTAAGGATATCGAGCCCAAGGGCTACCTCTATCCGGATCCAAGAGATCACCCCCACTCGGGGACTATCGTCCAAGGCAAACTCGGACGGCTCGGGCTATCGAAGCCCGAAGGCACAAAATCCTATTAGGCAGTGCCTAAACTTAAAAGGATACGGCAACCCCCACTCAAAGACTGTCGTCCAAGGCAAGTTCGGATGGCTCGGGTATCGAAGTCCGAAGGTACAAAGCCTATTGGGTAGTACCCAAACTTAAAAGGCTACGGCCACCCTAGAAATGGCTCGGAGACGTCCAAAGCCCACAATCAAAATATAAAGGCCTTCAAAAATTCCAAACCGGTTCAAAGGCTACCCTCGACAAAACTATAATCTAAAATATCTAAACAAGAACTTCGGGAAAAGCTTCCGGTCATACCGAACCCCCACAAGTTTTAAACAAAATTTACATCGAAAATGAGTCTTGTTCGAACCTTCGAACAAGACCTTATTTCTACGTTTTATTCCATGCTAAGGCATTTGAAATCTTTGCAAATCATAAAGGGGAAGCCAAAAGAAACGAACTCGAAAATTGCCAAAGGGAAAAAGCCTTATATACATTGCAATAAAGTCTTTTACAAAGGCCAACGATAACGGCCTCAACAAAATGAACAAAATGCAGAAATAAAGAAAAATCCCTAAGGCACCTAAGCATGATCTTCACCAGAACTCGCCTCGTCACCGGAGCCGGCGAGGTCTTCTCCATCCTCGGGTTCGCCGGAGCCCTCAGAGCCTTCCTCGCCCTCGGGGTCAGCCAGCTTCTTGGCCTCGGCCTCGAGCCTTTTTGCATCTTCGATATCGGCTGACAGGTCGAAACCCCGGGCATGGACCTCTTCGAGAGCATCCCTTCGGGACAGCCACTTCATGTACTCAACAGTAACTTTCAAGCGGTCTTAGGCTGCCTCAACATCAGCCCTGTACTGGGCCACCATCTCTACAGCATAAGCCTTGGTTATTTCCGACACAGACTTCACTATTTCGAACTCCTTGCCAAGGGCATCCCGTTCAGCAATGACCAAGCCCAGTTGAGATTAGAGGTCTTTGATTCATTGAGCCCGTGCTTCGGCCTTCTCTCTTGCCACTCGGAGTTGGACCTCCACTGATGCCAGCTACTCCCAAGTAGTTTCCTTCTCCGAAGCCAATCGGTCCATTTTTCCTTTCCACCCTTCGGCCATGGCCTTGACCTCGTTCATCTCGGCTCAGAGTTGGTCGATCATGTCAACCTTCTGTTGCGCCTACGAGGTTTGTCCATTAGTCGCCATGTCTAACTCGTCATCACTAACTTCAAAAATCTTTACCTGTTCCACCAGGTCGGCATGATCCTTCTGAGCCACATCCAACTCAGCTCGGAGACTCTTGACTTCTTCTTCACATTGCTCGCTGAGAAGCTTATACATATCCCTCTTCTCGGCAATCTCCTTGACCTCAGCCTCGAGCTAGTTAATCTCAGCCCGGTACCAGAGAAAAATTCCATGATAAAGTACCGAGGCCTGCAAAAATATAAGAAAAAGAAAAGGCATGAGAGATATCAAAAACTAAATTCAAAGATGAAAGAGTGTAATGATGCCTTACCAGGTTCAGTTCATGTTGTGCTTCGTTAAACAAGCACGACGTATCCACCTCGTTCATTTTCGCCTGGTCTTCTTCGGTTACCAGGCACCGGAGGTAGCTAGCTACTCCAACGGGGGAGGAAAGAACCCGGGCATCCTCCGGGATGATGATGACTATTGACCGCTTTCGGTCGGTATCCATGATCGGGGCGGGGAACCGGTTGATTAATTTTGGGCTTGGGTTCAGCCCACTGACCTCCGAAGATGGATCTTTCCTCAGCACCTCCAAATCACCCAACCCATAGAAGTCTTCCAGGGCGGTTGATTCCACACCTTCGAAAAAGGAACGGAGGGGATCGTCCACAACATGGGCCCCTTCATTGGATCGCTCTTTCGCCGCTCGGGCTTTGTCGAACATAGACTCGGTGAACGAAAATGACCCCCGAAATTGCTATGACACCGGGCAGAGCGGAGCTGATGTCTCGAGAAGTCTCGGCCCTCACATTTACATCGGCCTCCATTGTTTCCCCTTCGGCTGCCACCCGCTCTTCGGGGAAGGATGGCTCACAGGCCATAAAAACATCACCTTCCTTGGGCTCGTCCCTGAGCCGGAAAAGTGAGTCCGAGTCAGGCACTTAGGAGCTAGAACTCTCATTTGGCTTACGGGCCAACCTTCTCTTTGGCCTATTCTTCTCTGAACTTGGGGAACTCGGAGCCCTCTTTCTCTTCTTCTCTCCTGCTGCGGCCCCGGGTTGCCCCTGAAGCAGAAGGATCGATGGACAGGTTTTTGCCTCCTACTAAAGGCCTAAGCTTAATGGTCTTAGGCAATCCTGCAAAAAGAAAAGAGAGGGGCTGAGAACATAGTGCTAAAAAAGGGAGAGTAGTGTTACTTATTCGGGAAAGAAATCTTACCGTGGGAACGGGCCTCCCAGTGGCCCTTCGAGAGTTCGTGCCACGAGCGCTCAGAATAAGGCATCAGCGAGCAAATGCCCTCGATCCACTCCTTGAGCCGAGGAATGGTGTTTGGGACTCGAGCAAGGGCTGCACCACAGCAAATACCGATGAGAAAAAGGGAGATAAAACATAAAATTGACATTTAAAAGACATTTATGCTTACGTGATACATTCCACTTCTCGGGGAATGGCTTGAACTCGGCAGGGATCAAGTATGCGGTCCTCAACTGGACAAAGCATCCCTGCTATCCCCGATCCTGGTCCTCGTCAATGCTTGAAAATGGGGCTTTGCTGGCCCAATGTACGAGCCTTTTCAGTCCCCCCCAGAAGATTCGGGGATTGTACATGATTAGTAGATGATCGATGGTGAACAAGGAGTAGTCGATTTTGTTCACAAAGAATCGGAGGCGGATTACGATCCTCCATAGAGATGGGTAGATCTGACCAAGGCACACTTCATACCTCCTACAGAAGTCCAGAATAACTGGGCCCAGTGTGAAGGGGTAAGTGTAAACACTCAGATACCCCTCCACATGGGTAGTAATGTCATCATCGGGCCCGGGGATTACTATGTCCTTATCCGCCCAGCCGCAGTCCTTACGAACCATAGGAAGGACGGCCTTGGTGATTGAGCAAATGTACCTAGATACCGCCTCGCATCGGCCTTGCACCAATGAGGATTTTTCGACCTTAAAGTCGTCTACGACCGAACACCTCCCGGGGACGAACATTTTCAAGGGAGGCTCAGATGTCGGTTCATCGATAGCCATGCCCGGAGCGGATCTCTCAAGGTCAACAACAACAACCTGCAGAAAAAGACCATAGAAGTTCACAGTCAATTAGAAATAGAACAAACATGATGTCTCTATAACATTCAAAGAAAAATATAAAGAAAGCAACCTTATAATATGTCTGTTGTTTCCCATCATCACCTTCAATTGTATCTGAGATTAGGCGACCAGAGACATAAATCTGGTGTCCTTTCTCTATATGCTGATTGGCAACATTAGCCAACTCATCCCAAAATGTCAAATTAATCCTGATACCACAAAAATAGACTACTGCTGTAACTATCTGATAATAAACCTAAGAACTGAGATTTCTGCTATTTTTAACATGATAAAAAAGATGTAGAAAGGGAGGATTGCTATTTCAGTCAGAGTAAGACATCTCTTTTATTCATTAAGAAGCAACAGTAGGAAAGCAAGAACAATGAAACAAAGTTTTTTTTTTTAAAGGGAAACAATGAAACAAAGCCTTTGTGTAGAAATAATCCAGGCTAAACTCAAATTTGCTGAGCCAAAAAGACCATGAACTGGGCCCTCAAAGAAGACATAAATTCAGAGGACAAACACAGTCGTAAACCTCACAGTGCAAGAGAAATAATTAGTCATAAAGATGGAAGCCCGGGGCAAGGAATAATGCCAAACCAAATGGCCGCTTTCAGGTACTTAGTCCTAAAAGTAAAAGGATATTACTTCCATAGAGTTGCAAAAGGCATTCAAGGTTGTTGATTTCACACTACTTTTGCTTCAAAGAAAATAATGGTCCAAAATCAAAAGCATGGAGGCGTTTCAATGAATGCAGACAGATTTGGATAAGGACATTTCAAAATTAGAGCTTGCTTCAGCAACTATTTTAGAGAAGCACACCTAGTTCATGTACTAGACTAAATTTTGGTTTTAGAAATCTTTCTAGTCTTTCTACTCTTGTAGTCGAGCTAAAAGTTGGTATCATGACCTGATGAACACTGACTTTCTGAGTATAAGGTATATAGAACTAGGATACTGTCCAGTTGTGGAAGAGGAACAAAAGTAGATCCGTGAACATTAGGGTACGGGGATTTCTAACAACAGAGATGGCTTTCACGAGTCAATGGATTTAACCAAACAGGTCGTAGTCATAGATTTTCCAACCTTGTATCTTGAAGTAGGTGAAAAAGCCAAATCCATTTCAGTTGAAAACATAAAAAATTTGCCTTTTACTTTCACTACTTGTCATGTTAAATACTGGACTACATGTATTGATGTGTAAGTGTGTGACTATCTCATCTAAAAGTTTAAGCTATTAGAGAGGGCACACTTTTATTACTTAATTACACGCCCCCTCACGTGCAGCCTAATTCTTTTTCATGGCATTGACTGTTAAAGTGTGTGACTGTCTCATCTAAAAGTTTAAACTGTTAGATTGAGCACTCTTTTATTACTTACTTATGTCTTCGAATGCCTCCTCACGTGCGAGACTGATTCTTTTGCATTGAGACTCGAACTTGTTTGCTCTGATATCATGTTAAAGTTTATGACCATCTCATCTAGCACCTTGTTTGGATTGTTGTTACATGTTGTTTTATAATGTATCATATTGTATTGTACTGTATTGTATTATATTGTTTGATTAATATAACGTTTGGATAGATTGTATCGTTTGCCGTCGTTTCATGATGTCAAGCACCAATAATATGAAAAATAAACTTACAATATTACTAAGAAAAAAATATGATACGGAGTAGAATTATTACATAAAAGAATAGAGTAAAGAATAAAAACATCACCTTCCTTGGGCTCGTCCCTGAGCCGGAAAAGTGTGTCCGAGTCAGGCACTTAGGAGCTAGAACTCTCATTTGGCTTACGGGCCAACCTTCTCTTTGGCCTATTCTTCTCTGAACTTGGGGAACTCGGAGCCCTCTTTCTCTTCTTCTCTCCTGCTGCGGCCCCGGGTTGCCCCTGAAGCAGAAGGATCGATGGACAGGTTTTTGCCTCCTACTAAAGGCCTAAGCTTAATGGTCTTAGGCAATCCTGCAAAAAGAAAAGAGAGGGGCTGAGAACATAGTGCTAAAAAAAGGAGAGTAGTGTTACTTATTCGGGAAAGAAATCTTACCGTGGGAACGGGCCTCCCAGTGGCCCTTCGAGAGTTCGTGCCACGAGCGCTCAGAATAAGGCATCAGCGAGCAAATGCCCTCGATCCACTCCTTGAGCCGAGGAATGGTGTTTGGGACTCGAGCAAGGGCTGCACCACAGCAAATACCGATGAGAAAAAGGGAGATAAAACATAAAATTGACATTTAAAAGACATTTATGCTTACGTGATACATTCCACTTCTCGGGGAATGGCTTGAACTCGGCAGGGATCAAGTATGCGGTCCTCAACCGGACAAAGCGTCCCTGCTATCCCCGATCCTGGTCCTCGTCAATGCTTGAAAATGGGGCTTTGCTGGCCCAATGTACGAGCCTTTTCAGTCCCCCCCCCCCAAGAAGATTCGGGGATTGTACATGATTAGTAGATGATCGATGGTGAACAAGGAGTAGTCGATTTTGTTCACAAAGAATCGGAGGCGGATTACGATCCTCCATAGAGATGGGTAGATCTGACCAAGGCACACTTCATACCTCCTACAGAAGTCCAGAATAACTGGGCCCAGTGTGAAGGGGTAAGTGTAAACACTCAGATACCCCTCCACATGGGTAGTAATGTCATCATCGGGCCCGGGGATTACTATGTCCTTATCCGCCCAGCCGCAGTCCTTACGAACCATAGGAAGGACGGCCTTGGTGATTGAGCAAATGTACCTAGATACCGCCTCGCATCGGCCTTGCACCAATGAGGATTTTTCGACCTTAAAGTCGTCTGCGACCGAACACCTCCCGGGGACGAACATTTTCAAGGGAGGCTCAGATGTCGGTTCATCGATAGCCATGCCCGGAGCGGATCTCTCAAGGTCAACCATATCGGGAGCGGTCTCCACGACTTCGGTAGTTGGCCGTGAAGAAGAAATAGCAACTTTTTGGGGAACAGTCTTAGAAGTCTTCTCCATTGTTATCTAGAAAAAAGTTAGAAGAAGTGAGAAGGAAGAATGGGAGATGAAGGGTAAAAGCTTGCCGAGAAAATCAAACGCACTGGTTTGGATAAAAGATAAATGAAAACTTACAATTTGTTGAAAACTCTTGAAGAACGAAGGTAAAAATGTTGGGATATGAAGAGAGCAGTGATATCCTGAAGGTACGAAGGTAGAAGCTTGGTCAAAAAGTAAAAAATGAATGAAGGAGGGGAGTATTTATAGAGGCTTCGTGTCGTTTCATGTCCAGGGACGGTCTGCCGATGGCCGACACGCGTTTGAAGTCATTATGATGCGACTGACAGGCCGTTTCAGATTCTTTGTCGTTTTTGTCACGGCGTATTGAAGAAGGAATCGAGGTGCTCATGTCGTTTCCGTAAATTTACTTTCCGAGAAATGAGGGGACTATCTGTATACGGGTGAAAATTTTATTCCCAACGGGTGATCTTTTTTTTTTTCCTTTTTTGTTTCGCATTTCTCATCAAACAAATAGGGGATTTTTTCATTACTTCAACTAGTACCGATTGATGGGAGAGAGACATATGTGGATTAGTACAATTAATTATTTATTGGCATATTCAGGAAGTGTGGGGAAAATGGCGCCCTCTACTTCTACTTCTAACTAAAGGCGAACAGTCGGCATTGCAAGCAAATAGAAAGCCCCCGAGGATGAATCAAGGCCTCAAGTTGGTTCGTCGAGCAAGAGGAGAGGATAGCGAATGAACTACTAGAGTGCGTTGCTGCGAATGGGCTCTGAGCCCGTGGGATACCTCGATTTTCGATGAAGTGAACGGAGTAAGAAACATAAAGGAAAGGAACCGAAATCGAGGCAAGGAGCCCCTTGGTCCGGGGTCCAGACAAAACACCCGCCCTCGGGAGTATCGGGGCCATGACCCACAGGTCTGGTTCGAACCCCAAAAGCCTCAGAGAGCATTACCAAACAATCGAGTACGACCAACAAAAGGTTGTGATGTCCGCGACTGACCGGATATCACGGCGTAGATCTCGGCACATATCGGCAGAGAACCGGTGATTAGTTAAATGAAAGATTTTTACCTTTTATGAAATTGTACTTAGGGTAAAACTCATATACTATATAAAGGGGGGTCTGATTATTCATGAGAGATATTATAACACGCATATCAAGACAATATACTCTTATTTTCTCTGTTATTCAAAGATCTTATTCTTGTTCATCAGTTCTTCGTTATTGTGAGTCCGGAATCGAGGGCAGGCATCTCATTAAGGTTGTTACTAAATCCGGGATCACCCCTCTTGATTGGTTTGATAATTTATCACGTCTTTTATCTGTTTAATCTAACACAATTTATCGTTTGTATTGAATTAATCTACGTATCCTTAAAACCACTTATAAATTTAATTATTATCCATTTTTTAGGGTAAACAAATAGGAACTAATTAATGGTATCTAGAGAAACAACCAAAAAAAAAAGGAACTATTATATATGGTCCATCTTCTACGATTCCTAGTGGGAGAAATTATAGGAATAGTCAAATTTCTCATTTCAAAGTTAATACGTAATTCATTGGATCCAGATTAAGAAAGATCATTTTGCACGCAACGTTGCGGTGAGACCCTCCTTGAGACGATAGACAAAATTCGCGCGGTGGAATTAATGTATTAGGGGACCGGGTAATTTAGTTATTCGTTTCTTGTTTCTCCTTTTCAATTCAACTCGGACAATCAGAGGATAGAGCACAGACGAGGAGATTATAAGTGGTTAACCTGTCGTAGAACATATATAGAACATGATGTCTTTGCTTCACAAGATTCAGATTTAAATGAACCTTAACTTTATCACACTAAAAATAATCAAAGAATCAATCAGGCATAGATCATAATATATTTTTTTTTAATCTATATCAATATTTTTAAGATGATTAATGTTTATTGTTTAATTTGTTTGATAAAAATATCGATCGGAATATAAAAAGAAATGATCAAATTGTGTTCTGAGTTAAATCATGGGGTTGGAAAAGAAATTATGAGGAGTGTTTTCTGTTTCTTGTGTATTTAGCACTAAAATCAATAAACTTGTAAAATGATTTATTTTTTTTTTAAAAGAAATTGCTTAATCATATTTAAAAGTGTTCTTTTGATTATCAATTTCTAGAAGCAGGGGTGAACAAAACCAAACCACAAATCACGTCAAACCGACAAATCGAGTCAAACATTTAAAAAAACGACTAGTGATTTGGTAAAAAAAAACGACTATAAATGGTTTGGTTCGGTATTAATTAAAAAAATTTAACCCGAGACCAAACCAACCCGATATATATATATATGATTATTAAAATTATTTTATACAAAAAAATATTTATTATAATATAATTATATAATTTTCTTTAACTTGCCATAGTTTTCAACTTTAACATCAGATTTGGGCTTACTATTTATGCTCACTACCCATATATGTCTTTTAGGTTAAAAAGCCCAAACCGAACTAATTTACACTCAGATTTTGAAGTTATTTTTTTAGCAATTACCCTTGAATTTAAGTGTTGAAATTGGTGGCAAGCAGACGCATACCATTTTGATCCCATGGTTTTCTTTATGTCCAGTCCAGTGATATGCATGTGGTTTTGTGTTAATCAGCTAGTTTTAACAGGGGTTGGTTATACATGCCTGAAAAAGTGTTGTCATTCTGAAGTTGCCGAAGAACTCTCATAAAACATGATTGTTTTGATGCCAGCTATTTTTAAGAGCTGTTCTGGTATTTCCTTTGCAAGTAACTGATGTGTATGACTCAGATTTTGTTAGACTTATGATAAGATGATGCACATCGAACCACCAAAAATCCAGAAAAGCCGAAAAACCCGACTATTATTATTGGTTTGGTTTGGTAAAGGAAAAAACCAAATCAACCCGGCCTATGTACACCCAGAAGCAAATGCGGAGCGAGGATTTGAAGTTACTGGGTTCGGGATTCTAACCTTTTTATATTACTGGATTCTAAAGTAAAAATTTGTATTTATTCAATGAATTTCTTAAAACAAATACATGGTTTGGACTAAAGCTACTGGGTTCGGCCGAAACGAACATGCAAGTTAAATGGAGTAGTATTTTTTGTCAAAAGAGAGAACACCATTCCATTATGAAGCCGAGTGTAGTAGATTCTTCTTGTTAGCTTACAAGTTACAACCGTAGAATGATTCACAAACTTCCAGTGAATACAAAATTCCTTGAAAAGCAATACTAGCAAACAGATAACACAAAATTTTATGTTCCTACTTGAAGAAACAAAACTATACAAGAGTATGTTTGAAAGTACAGCCAAAATCAAATGGAGAAGAGCTAAAATTGAAAATTTTCCATGGACATGAAGTCTGCATTCGCGCTGCCATTTTGATCATGAAAAGATTCCATCTTTGAATCTAGTACTGCAAGTTGAGATTTCACCCATGTTGGATTATACCTGCCTTCTACCCACAATGCTTCGCCTGTATCTTTGTGCTTGAAGTCTGGATAGTTTGGACTCCTCTGCAAAAGGGAATAATATCACTGAGTATTTATTTCGTGACAGATGGAATTATTAGCAAAATAATATAATACTGGGAAGTGTCTAATCAATCTTGAAATTTGAAGACCCAAGTTTAGCATTGGTACATTTCAAACACTATTTTGTTTTATATTTGAACGGTTCATAAAACATTCAGACTATCTTTTGCTTTTAGTTTGTCTTCCTTGCTCCCAAGCAAAACTGCACTTTTTTTATCTCTAGATTATCACTAAAATTTTACACACGCAATCCCCCCTCCCCACCCCCCCACCCCCCAAAAAAAAAAGGAGGTACACTAGACGAAGCATATTGCATTCACAAGCTCAACACTGCCACAAGCGTGTCAAACGCATGCACCAACAAAGAAGTGCAACTTGATTATGATGCAAGGACACTAAGCCAAATTAGTGATGCTATTGCAGTTGACAACTTCTTGCTTATCTCTTTTTAAAAAATGCTTTACTGGGGGTTACCTTGTTCTTCCTATTATCCCACCATTCCAGCGGACTTACAAAGAAAGCTTGCCATAACTCCTCTGTGGATCCAGTGGTATTTGCGGGATAATTATTTTGCTTTCTACCTGTAAAGCCACAAGTGAAAATCTCTTTGAAATTTAACTCCAGAAAAACGTGCACCCGGCTCTAGCAGTAAACACAGTTTTTAGGTAAACGAACATTTTCAAGGGAGGCTCAGATGTCGGTTCATCGATAGCCATGCCCGGAGCGGATCTCTCAAGGTCAACAACAACAACCTGCAGAAAAAGACCATAGAAGTTCACAGTCAATTAGAAATAGAACAAACATGATGTCTCTATAACATTCAAAGAAAAATATAAAGAAAGCAACCTTATAATATGTCTGTTGTTTCCCATCATCACCTTCAATTGTATCTGAGATTAGGCGACCAGAGACATAAATCTGGTGTCCTTTCTCTATATGCTGATTGGCAACATTAGCCAACTCATCCCAAAATGTCAAATTAATCCTGATACCACAAAAATAGACTACTGCTGTAACTATCTGATAATAAACCTAAGAACTGAGATTTCTGCTATTTTTAACATGATAAAAAAGATGTAGAAAGGGAGGATTGCTATTTCAGTCAGAGTAAGACATCTCTTTTATTCATTAAGAAGCAACAGTAGGAAAGCAAGAACAATGAAACAAAGTTTTTTTTTTTAAAGGGAAACAATGAAACAAAGCCTTTGTGTAGAAATAATCCAGGCTAAACTCAAATTTGCTGAGCCAAAAAGACCATGAACTGGGCCCTCAAAGAAGACATAAATTCAGAGGACAAACACAGTCGTAAACCTCACAGTGCAAGAGAAATAATTAGTCATAAAGATGGAAGCCCGGGGCAAGGAATAATGCCAAACCAAATGGCCGCTTTCAGGTACTTAGTCCTAAAAGTAAAAGGATATTACTTCCATAGAGTTGCAAAAGGCATTCAAGGTTGTTGATTTCACACTACTTTTGCTTCAAAGAAAATAATGGTCCAAAATCAAAAGCATGGAGGCGTTTCAATGAATGCAGACAGATTTGGATAAGGACATTTCAAAATTAGAGCTTGCTTCAGCAACTATTTTAGAGAAGCACACCTAGTTCATGTACTAGACTAAATTTTGGTTTTAGAAATCTTTCTAGTCTTTCTACTCTTGTAGTCGAGCTAAAAGTTGGTATCATGACCTGATGAACACTGACTTTCTGAGTATGAGGTATATAGAACTAGGATACTGTCCAGTTGTGGAAGAGGAACAAAAGTAGATCGGTGAACATTAGGGTACGGGGATTTCTAACAGCAGAGATGGCTTTCACGAGTCAATGGATTTAACCAAACAGGTCGTAGTCATAGATTTTCCAACCTTGTATCTTGAAGTAGGTGAAAAAGCCAAATCCATTTCAGTTGAAAACATAAAAAATTTGCCTTCTACTTTCACTACTTGTCATGTTAAATACTGGACTACATGTATTGATGTGTAAGTGTGTGACTATCTCATCTAAAAGTTTAAGCTATTAGAGAGGGCACACTTTTATTACTTAATTACACGCCCCCTCACGTGCAGCCTAATTCTTTTTCATGGCATTGACTGTTAAAGTGTGTGACTGTCTCATCTAAAAGTTTAAACTGTTAGATTGAGCACTCTTTTATTACTTACTTATGTCTTCGAATGCCTCCTCACGTGCGAGACTGATTCTTTTGCATTGAGACTCGAACTTGTTTGCTCTGATATCATGTTAAAGTTTATGACCATCTCATCTAGCACCTTGTTTGGATTGTTGTTACATGTTGTTTTATAATGTATCATATTGTATTGTACTGTATTGTATTATATTGTTTGATTAATATAACGTTTGGATAGATTGTATCGTTTGCCGTCGTTTCATGATGTCAAGCACCAATAATATGAAAAATAAACTTACAATATTACTAAGAAAAAAATATGATACGAAGTAGAATTATTACATAAAAGAATAGAGTAAAGAATAAAATATGATTATTTAATAAAAAGGGCAAGATGAGAGAAAAAAGCAAGTTAACGACGCTACCACACCAAATCCGTCGTTCCACATAGTGGCATTTTTCGTCGTTACGTAACGATGGATTTAACGATACGATACAATAAAATTTAAGTAATAATCAAAACAAACATTGTATTTAAAATAACAATACGATACAATACAATAGGCAACAACCATCCAAACAAGTTGTAAAAGTTTAACCTATTCGAGAGAGCATAGTTTTATACTTTTATTACTTAATTTTGCCTTCAACATTGCCAATAATCTTTTTCAATTTTGGCCTTTGGGTCAGTCTGATTATGGATTGCCATAACCTCATGGTGTCAACAGTTTTCATCCTATTTCCATGTCGTTGTGTTTTAGTAGATAAAAGTTTCAAACTATGACGGCTTCAAGATAATCCCTTTAACCCCATAAGTGTAGCAACAGATTAGAGCAATGTCATGATATACAATTATCGCAGGAAACAGTGCACCAAACTAAAGAACAAATAGAAAAAAGAACAAAAAAGCTAAAAGTGACCAAACAAATCAATTGGGTGTCGTTTAGATTACCAAGTGGTGTCGTTTTGAGACTTCCTAACAGCAAGGCGAGTCCAAGCTACTACCTTCCCGGAATTCAAGTGCTTAATTTGGACAGGCGCCGCAACGTTGCCAATGAGTTGGACAGAATTGCAAAGCTCCTTTTTCCACTGTATTTCAGAGGGCCTTGGGTATTGAGAACGCCCGGCGAATCTTTCATACTCATAGACACTAACGTTGCCATTTCCAGAGCTATTATAGTCGAATGAGCACCTTATGCGGCCACGTTGTGCTAGTTCCACTTGCTTTAAGTCTTTCTTCAACGGCGAGAAAAGTCGAAAAGACAGAGATTTTGCAGGGATGTCAGTTCTGGTAAGAGGGGTTCTAGGAGTTGAAGAGAAAAAGGTGTTTGTGAATGCAATTGTTTGTTCTAACGCCATGATTGTATTCTCTTTCGCTTCCTTCCTAGATTCTGTGCGCGACAATAGGATGGAGTGTAAAACCGGGCGACAGTACTATCTTATCGTATGTTCCTTCTTTGGAACTTCGAAGCAAGCAGTGCCTCGATGACGGGCCTGCCGAGATAGAAGTGCACATATAGCTTCTAGTGTTGCTATTTAAGAAATAGCCAAATATTGGGTGATTTACAGGAATGGACTCACTAGGCCCTGATCTTGAACTTTTGTCCCTATTAAGCTAAGTTGAGCAAAAATAATATTGTAAAGCCCTGAGAATTTCTTTAATTAAATCAAGCTTAAGAAAATCCGCTAACATTTCCTTAATTGAAATATGTGCGGGCCCACACTATGATAATAAGGTCATTAAGATACTTGGACATGAATGTCATAAGGGTTGAAGCTCCCTAAGTTGAGTGGCTAAGGACATAACTTCGGAAAATTGATTAGAGAAAAAAATTAAAAAAAAATCATGGAAGCCTTGTGTGGTTGGGTTGCGTGGCCATGCATGCTCGCGTAGACACTTCAAAAAAGGTATGTAAATGGCAGCTTCTTGGTTGTGTTGCCACACTGGGAGGTCGTGACCACACACACTTGTGCGATCGCCTTGCATGACCACCCAAGCATGCGTGGCCATGCAGCCATACGTGGCCAATTCCAAAAAGAACAACATAAGAGAAAAAAAGGGAACTCTTTAGCTCTCATGATTTTTACGACCAACGGCTGGATCAACTACTTGATTTATAGTATGTAATATATTTTTGTCAATTGTTAGATATTTCTTACTTTTTTATTTATAAAGGTCAAGAAGGTGTTTACAGGTGAAGTGGAATATAGGAATGAGTTAAATTTTCTTTTTTTATTGAGTTAGGTGAATAGAATAAACAATTATCGTTTTATTTTAATTACACAATTTATGTCTCAAACACAATATTTAATAAATAACATTTATGTGTTAAAAAAAGAATTGTGTACTCATTAAATTGCGTTATATACGCAATGTGCGTGTTACGAGGTTCATAGGTGTTACGAGTGATAAGCAAGTTTAGTAAAGTCGTGCAAATCGGTACGGACATGTATGTACTTATCTTCGAGAGGCTACGGAACTATTAGAAAATTCCACTTCTTTGATTCCTAATCGTGCAAATTTGTTGGCTTCGAAATCTGAATCTTTGTCTTTCTATTCTCTCACAGATTGTGAGGACACGCACTGCTGGATCCGATGATCAGACACTCGCGCGCCCTACTAGAGTTGCGCAAGCCCGGGTCGGGGCCGAGGCCGAGGAGGGGCATGTGGTGCAGCCAGAGCACCTACCCGAGCAGCGACTGACGAGCCACCAGTAGCTCCGATTGGGGGACAGACACCCGAGGTGCCTGTTGTTCTCCCTGGACTTCAAGAGACCCTAACACAGTTCTTGAGCATATTCGGCACTCTAGCTCAGGCAGGATTGATTCCCCTTGCACCAGCTACATCTCAGGCTGGGGGAGGAGCTCAGACTCCCACGACCCGCACTCCAGAGTAGCGGGTCCATATTGATCATATTTCATGTGTCATACCAATACAACCCGTTATACCGGTTCGCCTGAGGTCAGGGCAGAGGCCTCTGAGGAGGAGCATAGGAGACTTGAGAGGTTCAAGAAGTATGATCCTCCTACTTTCAGTGGCACAACTAGCGAGGATGCACATGGTTTCCTAGAGAAGTGCCGTTGTATTCTCCGCACCATGGGTATTGTGGAGGTGAGCAAAGTTTCTTTTACTACGTTTCAGTTGTCAGGAGTAGTGTACTGGTGGTGGCAGGCTTACGAGGAGGGTAGGCCAGCTGATGCAGCCACACTCACTTGGGATTAGTTTTCAAAGATGTTCTTAAGAGAGTTTGTTCCCCAGACCCTTACGTGATGTATGGCACACCAAGTTTGATCAGTTGCGTTAGGGGACTATGTCAG
This sequence comes from Nicotiana tabacum, assembly GCF_000715075.1. Lineage (NCBI taxonomy): Eukaryota > Viridiplantae > Streptophyta > Magnoliopsida > Solanales > Solanaceae > Nicotiana > Nicotiana tabacum. The sequence continues at coordinate 54,846,298 of NC_134098.1, forward strand.
TGTTAGAGTATGCTATCAGATAGAGTGAGTTATCTAGACATGCACCTGCCTTGGTTTCTACAGTCAAAGAGGGAGTCTGCAGATTCATCAAGGGGCTCAACTATGGTATTAGATTCAACATGGCACGAGAGTTGGAGACGGATACTCCGTATCAGCAGGTGGTAGAGATCGCACGAAGGTTGGAGGGTATACGGGGTCGTGAGAGAGAGGACAAGGAGGCCAAGAGGCCTCGCAATTCTGGAGGATATAGTGGTGCCCGCGCACCAGTTCCATCCTATCAGGGTAGGGGCTATGTGAGCCGCCCAGTTCATTCAGCAGGCACTCCTAGCTACTAGCAGTGCTTCGGCTATTCCAAGGTCTCAGGTTGCCCATTTTGCTCAGCCACTATCCAGTGCACCTCCTACATGGGGTGCCTTCAGCGGTCAGTCTAGCGGACCAGGCCAGGGTCATTTTCAGCAGCCATGCCCACTGAGAGCTTGCTTTGAGTGTGGTGATACCAGACATAAGGTGAGGGACTGCCCCATATTCAGGAGGGGTGCACTGATAAGTGGAGATTTTGACTACTTATTAGTGCCTTTTAGCTTTTGTTTTAGTCTAAAAGCGTTTAATTGTATTTCTGAAACTGATGAAATGTGCAAAATTTGCAGGAATGTTGGAAGTCGGACTCTCGAGATGAAATTCGACTCAAAAAGGAGTAATCAAAATACAAGGCAACAAAAGGCGCAATAGCTTGCAAAGTGCGAATCCGAGAATTCCATCTGCGGCCGCAAACAATGAAGCAAATCCCAACAGGGTTTCCTTACAAACTGCGGACCGCACAGGAATTGTGCGACCATAAATGAAGAACTGGAGATGAACTTTAGAGGGTGTGCAAATTTCCAAAGTCCAAGTCCCTCAAGAATGCGGACCGCACAAGAATTGTGCGGCCGCAGAAATAAAGATGTGAACCGCAGAAGACCAGGTTGCGGCCGCAGTGATAAATCTGCGGACCACAGAAATAATGCCTCGTGGCCGCAGTGAGAATTATACTATCGCAGAATCCCAGCTCCTGCAAAGATGAAGACTTATACGGACTGCACATGGAATTGTGCGGCCGCAGAACCTCCCAAAGGGCATTTTTGTTTGAAATTTCCAGCCTTGTATAAATAGACGAGTTTCACAAAATTAGGTCAATATTTGACATCAGCAAGTCCTGTAGCCATTTTTCTTTGCTTCTTTTAGTAGTTTTCTATATTTTGGGATATGTTAAAACAGATTTTATCATTTTGACTTTCAAATATGAGTTTAATTAGTATTTCTTCTTCTATTTCTTCTATTTCAAGCATGAGTAGCTAGATTTTTACTAGGGTTGTGACCCAACCCTAGTGTGTAAACCTTATGGATATCTAATTTAGTGCTTGTTTATGATTGGGTATTTATTATTTAGCTTTGTTCATGCTTTAATTTATGGAATTGGTCTCTACATGAGTAGCTTTGTTTATCCTATTTGACTTGGTCTCTACTTGAGAAAGAGAGACTTAGTCTAGGAAAACTTGGTTAACAAGAAATTGGGTCAATAGATAGATTGATTAACCTAATTAAAGGGTTCAACCTAGAGATAGTAATAACCCTACTTGAGCTTTTATCAACCGTTTTGTGCAATACCCATTTGGTCTTGAGAAAGCCAAATTGGGCAAAACTACTCTCTGACCGAGAGGTATTGAGTAGATAATTGAGAGTTGATAGCTATAATACATCCTGATCAACAAAACAAGCATTAAGTTTTATATCTTATTAGGCAAATACCTAGGTGATGGTCATATCCCTAGGCTTTTTAAGAACTTGAAAAATAACAAAAACAATCTTAGTTTAAATTCTTAACTTTGCAATCTTTGTTTTAAAAATAGAAATAGAAACTAAACCAATTTGTGAAAGTGTAAATTAAGATAGTTCAAACTCACGTACTAGAATATATACTCCTAACTCCCATATAAACGCCTTGGATTTGATCTCGACTCTTTGTTGGGTTACTATTATTGCAATCGACCGTATCATATTCTTGTTTTGAGGTGTGATTTGAACGAGATCAATTCTTGGTGCCATTGCCGGGGAGCTAAAAACGGTGTTATCTATATATTTGTGTGTGTTTTTGGAATATCTTCTTTTCCTTACGTGTTACTAACGTGTTGGGAAATTGTATGTGCAACCATGGCAAATAACGAGCTTGGAAACATTGCTTTGGGAGATGTGGACGTTGAGGATGATCAAATGGATAAGGTTCCTCTTGAACCTCAAGCCAATAGACGAGGCCGAGTGCCTCATGAAAATGTACCTGCTCTACCCCCACCTCCACCACGAGCGACTCCTCACCTGGTATTGCCAAATGAAGGATATGCAAGTGCAATAGTCCCTCCCCGTATTAGGGCGGGCAACTTTCAAATCACCAATGTGATGCTCACCTTGCTTGAGCAACGAGGGTTCTTCATCGGTGCTCCGGGTCAAAATGCATACAAACATTTGAAGGGGTTCGTGGATACGTGTTGGGGGAGTAAACAAACAAATGTCTCCGAGGATGCTTTGAGGCTAAGACTTTTTTCCTTCTCTCTACGGGGGAAAGCCTTAGATTGGTTGGAACGTTTCCCAAACCATTCCTTTCATACTTGGGATGAATTGGCGGAGAAATTTATTTCTAAGTACTTCTCTCCCAGGCACATGGCTATACTTCAGGATGAAATTCTAGCATTCAAGCAAGAGCCCAATGAACCACTACACGAGATATGGGAACGGTATATAACAATGGTGAAAGAGTGTCCCAACAAGGATATGATGAAAAACATAATTCAACAAACTTTCTATCGGGGGATCAATACAACCAACCAATGTGTAGTAAATCAACTTGTCGGTGTGAACTTCATAACTACGCCTTATGCAGAGGCATGTGATATTTTGGATGAGATGGTGGATACCTCATCGACATGGAAATCCCGGGCTAATGATCCACAAGGTGATCCCAATATGATTCATCTTCACAAAGAATTGCATGACCATGGGCAAGCCATAGCCGAATTGACTACCACCATGAACCAATTGGCAAAGGCTCAACTTCAACAAGTGTAAAACCCGAGGCAAGTCAATGCAATGAAAGGGGTAAACATGATGGAGAACAAACAGAGACCAAAGGGTCCACAAGTGCAACAAAGAGTGGACAATTTTATGCAAGAAGATAGTGGGTTTAATCAAGATGACTCTTATAATGACCAAGAAGAAGAGGTCCAATATTTGAACAACTTTCAAGGCCCCAGCCAACAACTATGGCGACCTCAAAACAATCAAGAAAATTGGAATTCTCACAACCAAGGTAATTGGAGTGGTGGAAACAATCAAAGCAATTGGAATAACAACAACAATCAAGGAAGTTGTAGTGGCGGAAATAATCAAGGAAATTGGCATAACAACAATAACCAAGGCAATTGGGGAGGCAACAATCAAGGCGGTTGGAGTAACAATCAAGGAAATCGGGGGTCGGGTTTTCAAAGTCCCCCGATGAATCAACAACCAAGCAACCTGCCTCATTATCCTTCCCATGGTTCTAGCTCTTCTAACAATGAAATGGGATGTATTAAGAACATGTTCAAGCAAATGATGGAGAAGAATGCCAATTCTGATGCCCAAATTGCCTCACACAACACATCGATCTGCAACTTAGAAGTGCAAATGGGGTAAATCTTTCAAGCTCTAAATTCTCGTCCTAAGGGGTCACTACTAAGTGACACGGTGGTGAACCCAAAGGGTGGGAATAACACGGGGCATGCCATGGCCGTTACTACAAGAAGTGGAAAATGTGGGAATGCATCCACCTCAAGTCAAAGGCAACTTGTGGATGATGAGCAAGTGGTACAAGAAGAAGAGATCCCGAGCAATGTGATGCAATCAAATGATGAAGTTCGGATTGAATTGATGACAATGTGGAAGAGACTCAAGAGGAAGTTAGGAATCATGTTATTGACATACCGGAACAGATAGTGCAAAAGGCTAAGGCACCAATGCCTAAGCCTCCTCCTCCGTATCCTCAAAGGCTTGCCAAGAAAATTGGCAAGAATCAATTCAAAAAGTTCATTGACATGATGAAGAGTCTCTCAATCAATGTTCCATTAGTTGAAGCATTGGAACAAATGCCCGGTTATGCAAAATTTATGAAGGATTTGGTGACAAAGAAGCGGTCGATGAATTTTGAAACTATCAAAGTCACTCATCAAGTGAGTGAAATTGTGCATTCAATGGCTCCTAAATTGTAAGATCCCGGTGCTTTCACAATCCCTTGTACCATTGGAAGTGCTGAGTTTGCTAAAGCTCTTTATGATCTTGGGGCAAGTATCAATTTGATGCCATATTCAGTTTTCAAGACTTTGGGAATTGGGCAACCAAGACCCACATCTATGAGATTACAAATGGCTAAACGTACCATGAAGAGACCGTTGGGAATGATTGAAGATGTATTAGTTCGTGTTGATAAGTTCATTCTTCCGGCTAATTTTGTAATTCTTGATTGTGAAGTGGACTATGAGGTACCTATTATTCTTGGAAGACCTTTCCTTGCTACGGGGAAGGCTCTTATTTATGTGAAAGCCGGAGAACTCACTTTTCGGGTGGGTGATGAAAAGGTGGTATTCCACATGTGCATATCTATGAGACAACCAAATAGTAATGAAGTGTGTTCTTACGTGGACTTGGTGATCGATGTGATTGTTGATGATACAAGTGCCACAATTAATGTGGGTGATATGTTGGAGGTCGTCTTGCTCAACTTTGATGATGACGAGATGGATGGCTTCATGGAATGTGTGAACTCTTTGCAAGGGATGGGGTCGTACAACTATGAACCCCGAAAACTTTCCTTGGATCTTGAAAATAGGAAAACTCCTCCTACAAAGCCTTCAATTGAAGAGCCTTCTACCTTGGAGTTGAAGCCATTTCCTTCACATCTTCGGTATGAATTTCTTGGCCCTTGTTCTACTTTACCGGTTATTTTTTTCTCTTATTTGACTAACGTGCAGGTTGACTCTACATTGGCGGTGCTACACAAGAGGAAGATGGCTATTGGGTGGACTTTGACGGATATTCGAGGAATAAGCCCCGCATTTTGCATGCACAAGATTAACTTGGAGGAATATGCCAAACCATCTATTGAACATCAAAGGAGACTCAATGAGGCTATGTAAGACGTGGTTAAAAAGAAGATTATCAAGTGGTTGGATGTCGGGGTTATCCACCCTATTTCTGATAGTTCGTAAACTTCTCCGGTGCAATGTGCCGAAAGAAAGGGGGCATGACGGTGGTCATAAATAACAAGAATGAGTTGATTCCCACAAGAATGGTGACCGGGTGGAGAGTGTGTATGGACTATCGCAAGCTAAATAAAGTCACAAGAAAGGATAACTTTCCACTTCCCTTCCTTGACCAAATGCTTGATAGGTTGGTTGGTCGTGCTTTCTATTACTTTCTGGATGGATATTCGGGCTACAACCAAATCCTTATTGCTCTGGAGAATCAAGAGAAAATAACTTTTACATGTCCCTATGATACTTTTGCCTTCAAGCGGATGCCATTTGGTCTATGTAATGCATCGGCGACTTTTCAAAGGTGTATGATGGCGATCTTCACGGACATGGTAGAGGACTACCTTGAAGTTTTCATGGATGACTTCTCGGTGGTTGGGTATTCCTTTGATGATTTTCTGGCAAATTTGGATACAGTATTGGCAAGGTGTGAAGAAACGAACTTGGTGCTAAATTGGGAGAAGTGACATTTCATGGTCGAGGAAGGCATTGTCCTTGGCCACAAGATCTCAAAGAATGACATAGAAGTCAACAAGGCAAAGATTGAGGTAATTTTTAAACTTCCACCTTCAACTTCGGTGAAAGGCGTGTAAAGTTTCTTAGGTCACGCAGGGTTTTACCGGCGTTTCATCAAGGATTTTTCTAAAGTGGTGAACCCGTTATGCAAGCTCTTAGAGAAAGATATGAACTTTCACTTTAATGATGATTGCATGAGAGCCTTTGAATTGCTAAAGTTCAAGTTGACAACTATTCTCATTATCACCGCTCCTAATTGGAGTATCCCTTTTGAGCTCATATGTGATGCTAGTGACGTAGCGGTTGGGGTTGTTTTGGGGCAATGCATCAACACGATTTTTCATCCGGTCTACTGTTCTAGTAAGACCATGAATGGTTCCCAATTCAACTACACTGTTACGGAGAAAGAGCTCCTTGCCATTGTGTTTGCAATTGAGAAGTTCTGCCCGTACTTGATGGGTGCAAAGGTTATTATTCATACAGATCATGCGGCACTTTGCTATCTTATGAGCAAGAAAGATTCAAAAGATCTGTTGATGGGATGGGTGCTATTATTGCAAGAGTTTGATATTGACATCCAAGATCGAAAAGGGAGTGAAAATCAAGTGGCGGACCACTTGTCTCATTTGGAGGAGGAGGGGAGGCCGCATGATGACCTTGAAATCAATGACTCCTTCCCTGATGAGCAACTCTTGGCTATCTCAATGAAGGAGATGCCATGGTTCGCGGATCTAGCAAACTTCCTTGTGTGTGGAATCATCCCGGATGAGTTCTCTTCAAATCAAAGAAAGAAGCTAAAATGAGATTGTCAAGATTATTATTGGGATGAGCCATACCTTTTCCGGATTTGCATGGATGGGGTAATTAGAAGATGTGTACCGGAAGAAGATCAAAGTGATATTCTTGAGGCTTGCCATTCTTCGTCTTATGGTGGTCACCATGGCGGAGCAAGAACGACGGCCAAAGTGCTAAGTTGTGGTTTCTATTGGCCCACTCTTTACAAAGATGCAAGTGATGTGGTGAAAATATGTGATGAATATCAACGGGTCGGTGAAATCTCGAAGAAGAATGAAATGCCTCTCACTACCATTTTGGAGATTGATATCTTTGATGTGTGGGGTATTGACTTCATGGGTCCTTTTGTAGTTCTTGTGGAAACACTTATATCTTGGTCGCGGTTGCTTATGTTTCTAAATGGGTTGAGTCCATTGCTCAACCCAATAATGAAGCGAGAAGTGTGGTGGCGTTCTTGAAAAAGAATGTTTTCATAAGGTTTGGTACTCTGCGGGCTATCATAAGCGATGGGGGTCTCATTTTTGCAACAAGGCTTTTGACACTTTGCTTAGCAAGTATGGTGTCACCCATAAAGTTACGACTCCCTATCATCCACAAGCTAGCGTTCAAGTGGAAGTCTCCAACCAGGAGATAAATAGTATCTTGTCCAAAACAGTGAATGTTAACTGGATAGATTGGTCAAAGAAGCTTGATGATGCGTTATGGGCTTATCTGACTGCTTTTAAAACTCTGATCGGTATGTCTTCATACCGGTTGGTATTCGGTAAAGCTTGTCATCTTCCGGTGGAACTGGAGTACAAAGCCATGTGGGCTCTAAAGAAGTTGAATCTTGATTGGGATGCAGCCGCTAACTTGAGGGTTGCACATTTGAATGAATTGGATGAATTCCGGTACCATGCCTACACAAATTCGTCCTTGTACAAAGAGAAGATGAAGTACCTTCATGACAAATACATTCGGAACAAGGAGTTCAAGGTGGGCGATCTTGTGTTGTTATTCAACTCACGGTTGAGGATGTTTTCTGGAAAGCTAAAATCTAAATAGAGTGGTACCTTTGAAATTGTGGGTGTGACACCTTTTGGTGCATTGGACTTGAAGAACAAAAATAATGAAGTATTCTGAGTCAATGGTCACCGGGTGAAGCACTATTTGGGAAAGGTTGATGATGGCCACGTTGTGGCGGTGATTCATTTCAAATGATGGTAATATGCATTGTGCTGTGACTTTAAATCAGGCGCTTCTTGGGAGGCAACCCATGTTTTTTTTCCTTTTTTTCTTTTGTAGGTATGTGTTATTTTTGTGCTAACTGGATTTGAAGTGTACTACAGGGATGAGTGTACTTTACAAAATTGTTCAGCAATTGGCTAAGTATGGATAGAATTGCGGACCGCACTTGTATTGTGCGGACCGCACAATTTTGATTGCTGCAGCAAAAGGTTCTCTGCGGCTGCACAAATACATTGCGGACTACACAAGTTGAATGTGGAAAATGTCAACTCTCTGAAGTTGGTCCGTCAGATAAATGGTCGATCTGCGGCCGCACAACTAATTATGCGAACCGCAAAACGCTAGAGCATCTGGGGCCTCAGGTAACAGAGTGCGGACTGCAATGGGAATTGTGCAGCCGCACTCAAGCCCTCTTACTTTGCCAGAACCCGTTCACTATAAATAGCAAAAGCTAGGGCATTGTTTCCTTTTTTCCCTCTCTGAGCTCACAAAGTGCACAAATTTGAAATTTCGTATTAAATTAGTTGCTCACAAGCTTAGCAACTGTGATAACTCATCTCTTGCACAAATTCATATCTGGTATGCATCATTATCTTGATTAATTTCTTTGAATTTTTAGATTTTTAGTGAAATTTTGGACCATTTGTCTGATTGAATCTATTTGAATAACCATGTGGGGTAAATATGTAGTGGGTAGATTGGTAAATGTTCCAAGGGAAATGGGTAAGTTGCTTTTCATGCTTAGATGTTATTTCTATGTCAAATTGTGCAAACATTTAAAGCTCTAGGTAAAAAACGGCTTATGTTCATAATTGTTAGAATCTGCGGTCGCACAAGAAATTATGCAGTCCGCAGAAGTTAAAGATTAGGGCACTATAGTAAGGCATGGTTCTGTGGACGCAATGAAAAATATGTGAACCGCAAAAATCCCATTGCGGCCGCAGAACAGCTTAATCCCTATGATCAGAGAGTTGTCAATTTGGTGACTCTTAAGTGCAGCCGCAAAGCAAATTGTGCGAACCACAGAAAATTGAGTGCGGACGCAAAACGACCAAATCGCTGTCATCAGAGAGTTGGCATTTTGGTGACATCTCAAGTGCGACTGCAAAGTAAATTGTGTGGACAGCAACCCAGTTCTGCGGTCGTACTGGAAAATTGTATGGTCCGCAATGCCCATTCTACGGTCGCAATGACAATTCTGCAGACCGCACTTCCCCTACCATGCAAGCATGTTTATACAATATTTTTTACTGCAATCTCTAGTGTGTCCTTGCATTCTTTATGTGTTTGAAATTGAATTGCAACTAACAATCGCTTTTGTTTGGTACATAATATGGTTCGATCTAGAGGACGAGGTGACACTTCAAAAGGAAGGGGTGACCCTTCCCGGGGACGAGGGAAGAGACCCTTGACTAATACCCAACAACTTGAATTTAGAAAGAAGACAGTAGCTGGCAAAGGGAGAGGTGTAGACCTTTCCGAGACCAGTTCTTATGCCCCATCTCGGGAAGCATCAGAGGGCAACTCAGTCTCTGTACATGAGCAGCCAGTTGTCCAATCAAGGCCACCGGGGAGATATCAGCTCAAGGATGAGCCGTCTTTATCACATAGCACCTCCGAGGGTTTGGAGAGTGCCACTCATGCTTCAGAGCCTTCCACTACACCTGCCCCCATGCACCAAAGACTTCAGTTCGGGACATCGCAGATGATGGCCGAGGGGGAAATACTACAGTTGCCGGCCTTGAGCGGTCAAAAAAGAAAGAGGTGTGGGAGGATAGGTTCATCAGTTTGGCTGCCTTCTCCAGCTTCTGTGGGTGGTGCCCGGTGAGGTTGCTCACTCTTGAGAGACAATTCCAATTGAAAGATCTAGAAAAGTACAACCATGCAGTCTTGAGGCAGTTCCAAGAGTGCAAGGGATATATGTGGTTCACCCAGAGCGTGGTGGATGCGAAGGAATACCTTATCCGAAAATTCTACGCCAATGTGGTGCATATTAAGAAAGGGACAAAGGTAACTAAAGTGAAGAACCTCAAGATGCGTTTTGACCAGCACACATTGAACACCTACTTTGGGTTTGATGATGTCGAGCCCATAGAGTATTTGGAGAAGTTGGCACTTGGGGATGCAGCTCGCCCATGGCTAGCTGAAATTCTAGCAGCTCTTGGGGCACCACCACCATGGAACACAGCATGGGTGGTTATTCACAAAAACACTTTGAGTTTTGAGGCAAAGGGGTGGCAGACCTTTGTATGCAGCCGACTAGACCCGTGTCAGAATGAGACAAATCTTCCGATCCTGCGGGCAATCTTACTCGCCTCCATCATGGCTGGGTACCCGATCAATGTGGGTGCCGTGATGTCAGCTAACATCTCTGTGGTCGCCAGGCAAGCTGACACATCATATCCGTATCCCAACACCATTACTGAGTATCTTATGGATGCAAAGATGGAGCCGAGAGATTTTGATACGAAGGTGCGGGCGAAGAAGCCCTTCTCATGGTACTCGTTGATGGATGCACAAAACCCTAAGAAAAAGGGCCATCCATCTACCACCATAGGCCAGTGTGATGAGCCATTGATGGTAGTTGCAGAGGCAATTGACATTCCACCCACTTCAGCCGAGCCTTCATCTAATGCAGCAGATATGCCTCCACCTCCAGCCTCAGTGCCTTCAACAACCCCTGTTACAGGTTCCACCTCGGCTTTGAGGCCGGTACCGATGCCTACTACCCCACTCTTTGTGTTGCGAGTCTTCCAGACATTGGCAAACCTCAACAACCGGATGCAGATAGCTACTGCATAGTTGTCTGACATATCCAGTATTGTTGCAGAACAGTCCTCCATTCCGGCACCTCAAATGCCCCCAAGAGTGGAAGAAACATTGAAGAAGCTCTTGGAGAACCAGAACATGATTATGGCTATATTGGTACAACATGGGTCAGTGATAGAAGACATGAGCAAGGAAGTGAAAAATATGAGAAAGTCCCAGGCATCCAAGAAGTCAGTGGACAAGCTCCGGAGACAGGTTACCAAGCTTGCTGCAGCCAGATATATTCCATTTGATATGATGATTGACCCACACCATCCAGGCCTAGAGCCCACAACACGTATAACACTAGTTGGCCAGTCTGAGGAGCCAGAATCTGCTGTTGACACTGCTGAGGCAGTGCGTCAGATGTTCACCAACCCAGTCACTCCCATAGTTGAGGACGATGAGATCCAGTTGGAGGAGACTGAGGGTGGTGATATTGTTGTGGACACAGAGATGGCCAAGGAGCCATAGGGAGTTTTCTTTACTCTTACCCTTCCTTTACTTTTATTTTGTTAAGCATTGGGGACAATACTTATTTTTATTTCGGGGGGGGGGGGGGTGTTCATTTGATATGACTTGATGATTCTAAGACAATTGGTTTGTAATATCTTATAATATTCTCTTCTTTTTCCTTATTCTGTATATATTCTCTATTCTCTTATTTCATTATGTATATATCTTCTCTCATTGTGTATATTCGTATTGCTTCCAATAGTTTTTGTTTGTAGCTTCTTCATGTTTGGTTCTCTTACTAGTTAGTGTTTAATTTAGTAGCTTATTTTCTATTTAGTAACTTCTTTTTGATTTAGTAGCTTCTTTTTATGTTTTAGTGGATAATAAGCCTTTGGTTTTCTTAATGCCATGGTTCTTTCCAAAGGTAGTTTTTGTGTGAACCGGGTGACTCTTCCCAATGATGGATGGTGTGACAACCTTCTTAAGGGACTCAGTCTGGTTTTTTTGTTTTGTTTAGACAATAATAGTAGTAGTAATGAATAAAAGACCTAATTAAGTCTTGCTCAAAGAGTCAAACATGCTTCACTTGGTACAAACACACTTAACTACATGCTTATGGTTAGAAATAAGTTTTTTGAAAGAAATAGCTCTAGTTAGTGACTTTGTGACTCTTGTGTTGACTTAGCCAATCATCGAGTGTTTTAGTCGAACTATAGTGATTTTCAATCTTGAATATGATTGTTGTGGAACCTCGACTCTATTCTCTTTAACAATCCAGTTGCGTAAGGGGTGAGGTATTTTTGTTGCTAGTCCAAGTACCCGTGCTAATGGTCTAGAACTTGCCCCGAATGTGTTTCAAGGCAAAATTTTAAGTTTTTCTTGGCTTGAGAAGTGATTGTAGGCTTTCCTTGACCTGCTTAAAATTTTCCATTGCCTACCAATATTTTTACCCCTAGTCAACCCATTTGAGCCTCGAGCCTTTCTCATTTGATAACCATGTTACAAGCCTTTACCCCCAAGGAAAAGGAAGTACTTAAAGGAATTGGAAAAGCATGAGCCAAGAATTAAAAAAATAGAGTGCTTAAGGAAAGGTGAACCCACTCAACAATAGTGTATTCAACCTTGGTCCAAAAGCCTTCATTATATCCCGAAAAAGCCCTACGTGATTTCAAGCCGAGTGAGCTTGCATTAGTGGTGATCTACATGAGGGGCAAGCCTATGGTACTTGAAGCCATACTTTCGACATTCTCTTGAGAAAGATGAGTGAACCTTTCATAAATCTTTGGATTGAGTGCTAAAATTCTTAAGTGAGCTAGGAAAATGGAGAGTTGAGGATGAGGAGTTTGGTATCTACAATGACCTACATGAAAGAGCGAGCTTCCTTGATGAATCAAGTTAACTTTCGATGCTCAAGTGTCACATTAGAACTACATATGCATAAAAGTTTAACTGGTCGCCTTGTTGATAATACATAAGTAGTGTGGGTAATTATTGGTCCCAATTGATGTGTGGATGTCTCACTTTTGATTGGATGTAATGGCCCTTAACTTGTGGAGGTGGGAATTATTTTATTTGCTTGAGGACAAGCAAAAACTAAAGTTTGGGGGGAGTTGATAAGTGAGGATTTTGACTACTTATTAGCGCCTTTTAGCTTTTATTTTAGTCTAAAAGTGTTTAATTGTGTTCCTAAAACTGATGAAATATGCAAAATTTGCAGGAATGTTGGAAGTCGGACTCCCGAGATGAAATCCGACTCAAAAAGGAGTAATCAAAACACAAGGCAACAAAAGGCGCAATAGCTTACAAAGTGCGGACCGCAGAATTTCATCTGCGGGTGCAAACAATGAAGCAAATCCCAACAGGGTTTCCTAGCAAACTGTGGACAGTACAGGAATTGTGCGTCCGCAAATGAAGAACTGGAGATAAACTTTAGAGGGTGTGAAAATTTCCAAAGTCCAAGTCCCTCAAGAATGCGGACCGCACAACAATTATGCGATCGTAGAACTAAAGATGCGGACCGTAGAAGACCAGGTTGTGGCCGCAGTGCTAAATCTGCGGACCGCAGAAACAATGCCTCGCGGCCGCAGTGAGAATTGTACGACCGCAGAATCCCAGCTCCTGCAAAGATGAAGACTTATGCGGACCGTACATGGAATTGTGAGGCCGCAGAACCTCCCGAATGTCATTTTTGTCTGAAATTTCCAGCCTTGTATAAATAGACGAGTTTCGCAAAATTAGGTCAATTTTTGACATCAGCAAGTCCTGTAGCCATTTTTCTTTGCTTCTTTTAGTAGTTTTCTATATTTGGGGATATGTTAACACAGATTTTGTCATTTTGACTTTCCAATATGAGTTTAATTAGTATTTATTCTTCTATTTCTTCTATTTCAAGCATGAGTAGCTAGATTTTTACTAGGGTTGTGACCCAACCCTAGTATGTAAACCTTATGAGTGTCTAATTTAGTGCTTGTTTATAAGTGTTTATTATTTAGCTTTGTTCATATTTTAATTTGTGGAATTAATGGTTGCAAATATTAGTTCATGCCTATTTGACTTGGTCTCTACTTGAGAAAGAAAGACTTAGTCTAGAAAAACTTGGTTAACAAGAAATTGGGTCAATCGACAGATTGATTAACCCAATTAAAGGGTTCAACCTAGAGATAGTAATAACCCGACTTGAACTTTTATCAAATATTTTGTGCAATACCCATTTGGTCTTGAGAAAGCCAAATTGGGCAAAACCACTCTCTGATCGAGAGGTATTGAGTGGATAATTGAGAGTTGATAGCTATAATTCACCCCGATCAACAAAAATAGCATTAAGGTTTATATCCCATTAGGCAAACACCTAGGTGATGGTCATAGCCCTAGGCTTTTTACAAACTTAAAAAATAACAAAAACAATTATCTTAGTTTTAATTCTTAACTTTGCAATCTTAATTTTAAAAATAGAAATAGAAATAAAACCAATTTGTGGAAGTGTAAATTAAGATAGTTCAAACTCACGTACTAGAATATATACTCCTAACTCCCATATAAACTCTATATGGATTCGATCCCGACTCTTTATTGGGTTACTATTATTGCAATCGACCGTATCATATCCTTGTTTTGAGGTGTGATTTGAACGAGATCATGCACCTCCACAGACTACCCAAGCTACACGCATTCCATAAGGTTCACAGACTTCACAAGCCATGGTTGTTGCTCCAGTTGTCGTTCCACCTGCCCCACCAGCTAGGGGTGGAGGTCAGGCGGGTAGAGGCCAACCCTAGCAGGGGAAGCCATGCCAGATTCTATGCTTTATGGGTAGGACGGAGGCGGTCGCATCAGATGTAGTCATCACATGTATTGTTCTGGTCTGTCATAGGGATGCCTCAGTTTTATTTTATTCGGGCTCCACTTACTCATATATGTCATCTTAATTTGCTCCATATTTGGATATATCTCATGATTCTTTGAGTTCTCTTGTATATATATCCACGTATGTGGAAGATTTTATTGTTGTGGACCGTATTTATTGGTCGAGTTTAGTTGTCAATGGTGGTTTTAAGACCAAAGTTGATTTATTATTACTCAATATGGTAGACTTTGATGCGATCTTGGGTATGGACTGGTTGTCGCCCTATCATGCTATTCTATTGTGATGCCAAGACTGTGACATTAGCTATGCCAAGTTTGTCGCGGTTAGAGTGGAGAGGTACATTGGATTATATTCCGAGTAGAGTTGTTGTCACGACCCTAGTTTCCCTCTGTAGTATGTCGTGACGACACCTAATCCATAAGATTAGGTAAGCCTAACACTTACTGAATTAAATGGAAGAATTCAACCATCAACTGATAAATATGAAATAGAAATCTTTATACACAACTTAAGATTCCCAAAATCGGTAGTACAAGTCATAAACTCTAAAAAATTTGCTAGAAAAAAATCCCTAAATACAACTGTTCGGAATAGAATTAAATAGTACAAGTACAATATCAGAAGGTGACCCGAGGCCTGCCAAAGCGACGACAGGTTTACCTTGAGTCTCCACAGTAATGCTCGACCAGCTAGCTAATAATCAACAATAATTGTGGCTTCTGGATCTGCACAAAAATATGCAAAAGTCTAGTATGAGTACACCACAGTGGTACCAGTAAGTATCAAAACTAACCTCGGTGGAGTAGTGACGAGGGACAGTCAAGACACCTACCAGATTAAACAACCTGAACAAGTGTGAAGGTTAAATAACAGAGAGATAATATTAATATAAAGCTAAGCAGGATAAAGAATACAAAATAATGCTTGCAATGATACACTAGTAACAACAATATTTAACACGAAGCAATGAGGTAATAGTGTTGTAGAGTAAGCTGAACACACTTTAAGTCCGGTGATACCAAATAAAGGAAAACCAGCAACAACTCAATAAGAACAACCGCTTTCACACCAGATCTGTCAAGCATTTCCATGAGATACCAGACCTCATAATCACAGCTTGTGCATCTTGTGTCCGCATTACAACTCATAACCGCACGGACGACTCATGTGCCAGGAGAACAGCTCTCACACATAAGGCAACTAGACAATAGTACATGTAATGGCCAATAGCATCAGGATTCATCTTCTTAAACCGATATGGGTGATTCATCTATGTGTATGCGTGTGCTAGTGTTCTACCACAATTCAAGTCAACAAATGAGAGTACAGACAACGAATGGCACATAAGAAATGATCACCATGAAATGTACAGTGTAAGTAAGACAACAATGAAGTTGAAGCAACGGCAAGCACAACAAGATTGGCTACATAGAACTAAGCAAATATTGCAATACGGAAAAAGACAATTAATAGCATGCTAAGGAAACAACAATAAAAACAAGTACAAAAGAATGGGGAAATGACAACAAGAGCCCTACCGAGGTACCACCTCGTAGTCTCAAATCATAAAATGAATCACAACTTTTCTTATATCACCACGGGAGCCTTTATATTTAGTTTTGAAAATTATTTTTCCCGAAATAGCATCCAGTGTTTTAGCCCACCATATCTCACCATATGGATTCTAGTAATTCCCCTACTAGCCATGCGTTTCAAGCCCACCTTATCTCACTGCATGTGTTTTAACACCCAGATATTATACCACCGCATGCGTACCAATAATAACAACTGCGCGGCACAAACCTCGTGCAAACACAATAACAATTATCTCAACAACAACACGTGTGCCAAAACATAACAACTCAAATAAATGACTTTCACAATATGTGCCCACATGCCATAACATTTTCTCAAAATAGTTTCAATATCACAACCACGCATACACCTCGGCTCAACAACACTGAATATAATAATAACAACGACAATAATACGAGAATACGACAAGTAAATCAACTCAGGAACTTCAGAACACAAGGAAATGGAAGAACGAACTCATAATGAAAGACACAACAAGAAATAATGGTTTCAATAAGAATAACTCAACAAGGAAGAGATAATGAGTAACAATGATTCCACAAAAGTACAATTCAATGATAAGAGGGATAACATGAATCAATGATTCCAAATAAGGATAAGTCAACAATGATAAGGAATGACAAAACTTCATTTAGGGTTGAGCAATTACGGAAGAGATACAATAAGTTCAATTAAGGATAAACGGATTATGGAAAATATAATAATAACTTCAATCAAGGATAAACAATTACCGAAAGGATAGCATGGCAATAAAAGAGGCAACAACTTCAGCTAAGGCACATAAGAGTTTAATCGGCAATAAAGATAAAACATGAAGCAATTAATTCCAAATAAGACATGTAAGGGAATTTAACATGACAAAACAACTTCATATGTAATGGACATAAGAACCTAAGAGACCTAAACGGTCAAATTTCCACAAATAAGCTTGAGCATGTACTCGTCACCTCGCGTACACGGCCTTCACATGACACAATTAGCACAAATGACTCGAATCCTAAGGGGTAGCTCTCCCACACAAAGTTAATATTTACCTCAAAGAAGCTAGACTGTTACTCTAAAATGACCTTCTCGAGTGAAACATCCTCCGGACGGCTCAAATCTAGCCAAAATAACTTCGAATCATAAATAAAACTCATAAGAAACAATTACAAATAATAAAGCTTCAATCTTTAACAAGAACTAAAAGTCAACCCAAAAGTTAACCCCTGAGCCCACACCTCTGACCCGATAAAATTCACAAAACCCAAACACTCATTTCGATACGAGTTCAACCATACAAGAATTACCAAATTCCGATATTGAATTGCCCATCAAATCCTCATTTTACATTTTGAAAGATTTCTTCAAAAATTCTCATTTTTCCCCAACTCAAAACACTAATTTAATGATAAAAATAAAGATAAAATCATGAAGTATAATCAATTCCGAGTGGAGAACACTTACCCCAACCATTTGCTTAAAAAACTTACGAAAAATCTCTCAAAATCGAGGTCTACAACTCAAGATATGGTAAAAATGGCCAAACCCTCGATTTGGAAAATATATTATACTGCCCAGGTATTTGCACAACGTGATCGCGACAATGCAATTGCGATCGCGGAGGAGGAAATTACTACTACCTAGAAATTGTGCTATGTGATCGCGGCAATGCAATTGCGATCGCGAAGGAGTAAATTACTACTACCTAGAAATTGTGCTACGCGATCGCGTAAGTAAAAATGTGATCGCGCACATGACATCACACTGACCCCACCAGAGGATCTATGCGAATGCGAAAAAGGGATGTGAATGCGAAGAAGTAGAATCCACATGTACGCGATCACAGACTGATCCATGCGAACGCGAAGAGGGAAAAAAAGACCAGCCCACCAAACAACTTTCGCGATCTCAGCTATACCTACGCGATCGCAGAGAAGGACACCAGACACCACAAATGCAGCATTCCAAAACATAAGAAAATGGCCCATAGCCGATCCATAATACGCTTGGGGGCCCTCGGGACCCCGTCCAAACATACCAACAAGTTCCATAACATAACACGGACCCGCTCAAGGTCTCAAATCACCTCAAACAATGTCGAAACTACGAATCGCACCATGAATTGAACTTATGCATTTCCAAATCTTCTAACTTTCAAAACTCGCGTCGAAACATGTCGAATCAACCTGGAGTGACGTCAAATTTTCCATGCAAGCTCCAAATGGCATAAAAGAGCTAATCCAACTCTCGGAATCGCATTCTGACCCTGATATCACCAAGGTTAACTCTCGGTCAAATCTCTCAACCTTCCAAAACTTCAACTTTCCAATTTTTACCGAAATATTTCAAACTTGTCACGACCCTAGTTTTCCTCCGTAGGATGTCGTGATGGCACTGAGTCCCTAATACTAGGTAAGCCTAACACTTACTCAATTAATAGAAGAATTCAACCATGAACAAATAAATATGAAATAGAAATCTCTATACATAACTTACAATTCCCAAAACCGGTAGCACAAGTCATAAGCTCTACTAAATTTGCTAGAAATAAAATCCCTAAATATAACTGTTTGGAATAGAATTAAACAGTACAAGTACAATATCAGGAGGTGACTCCGAGGCCTGCTAACATGACGATAGGTTTACCTTGAGTCTCCACAGCAATTCTCGACCAGCTAATGAATAATCAACAATAACCGTGGCACCTGGATCTGCACAAAAATATACAAAAGTGTAGTATGAGTACACCACAGCGGTACCCAGTAAGTATCAAGACTAACCTCGGTGGAGTAGTGATGAGGGACAGTCAAGACACCTACCGGACTAAACAACCTGAACAAGTGTGAAGGTGAACTAACAGAGAAACAATATTAATATAAAGCTAAGCATGATAAGGAATACAAAATAATGCTTACAATGATACACTTATCATGGCAATAAAAGATAAAACATGAAGCAATTAATTCCAAATAAGACACATAAGGGTGAATTTAGTAAATAAAAAATTTAACATGACAAAACAACTTCATATTTAATGGACATGAGAACCTAAGAGCCCTAAACGGTCAAATTTCCACAAATAACCACGAGCACATACTCGTCACATCGCGTACACGGCCTTCACATGACACAATTAGCACAAATGACTCGAATCCTGAGGGGTAACTCCCTCATACAAAGTTAAGAAAGATACTTACCTCGGAACCCGAAAATATTCACAAAACCCGAACACCCATTGCGATATGAGTTCAACCATACAAGAATTACCAAATTCCGATATCGAATCGCCCTTCAAATCCTCATTTTACATTTTGAAAGATTTCTTCAAAAATTTCCATTTTTCCTCAACTCAAAACACTAATTTAATGATAAAAATAAAGACGAAATAGTGAAGTATAATCAATTCCGAGTGAAGAACACTTACCCCAATTATTTGCTTGAAAAAACCACTAATATTCACTCAAAACCGAGGTCTATAACTCAAGATATGGTAAAAATGGCCAAACCCTCGATTTGAAAAATATATTTTGCTACCCAGGTATTTGCATAGCGTGATCGCGGCAATGCAATTGTGATCACGAAGAAGGAAATTACTATTGCCCAAAAATTATGCTACGCGATCACGAACAGATACATGCGATCGCGATGTAGGGAACATGGATGCAACAAGAAATGTACTACGTGATTGCGTAAGTAGAAATGTGATCGCGTACAAAACATCACACCGCCCCCACCAAAGGCTCTATGCGAACACGAAAAAAGGTATGCGAACGCGAAGAAGTAGAAGCCACACGTACATGATCACAGACTAATCCATGCGAACGCGAAGAGGAAAAAAAGACAGCCCACCAAACAGCTTTCGTGATCGTAGAGAATGACACCAGACACCAGAAATGCAGCATTCTAAAACATAAGAAAATAGCATGTAGCCCATCCGAAACATGCCCGGGGCCCCTGGGACCCCTGTCCAAATATACCAACAAGTTCCATAACATAACACGGACCCGCTCGAGGTCTCAAATCATCTCAAAAAATGTCAAAACTACGAATCGCACCACAAATCAAACTTATGCATTTCCAAATCTTCTAACTTCCAAAACTCGCGCCGAAACATATCGAATCAACTTGGAATGATGTCAAATTTTGCATGCAAGTTTCAAAAGAAATAACAGAGCTAATCTAACTCTCGAAATTGCATTCCGACCCTGATATCACCAAGGTGAACTCTCGATCAAACCTCTCAATCTTCCAAAACTTTAGCTTTTCAATTTTTGCCGAAATGCTTCACATTACCCTACATACCTCCAAATCCAAATCCAGACGCACGCCTAAGTCCGAAATCACCATACAAAGCTATTGGAATCATCAAAACTCTATTTCGGAGTCGTCTACACAAAAGTCAAAACTTTGATGAACTCTTACCGCTTAAGCTTCTAAAACAAGAATCATTCTTCCAAATTGACCCTGAATCATTCAAAAACTAAACTCGACCACACATGCAAGTCATAACATATAATATGAAGTTGCTCGATACCTTAAGCCACCGAACGGAATGCTAATTCTCAAAATGACCGATCGGGTCATTACAGTTGTGTTCTTTCTGAAGGCGCATCAGATGGTTGAGAAAGGATGTAAAGCATATCTAGCCTTTGTGAGAGATGTCAGTGTTGATACTCCTACTGTTGAGTCAGTTCTAATAGTGAGAGACTTCCTAGATGTATTTTAGCAAACCTTCCGAGCATGCCACCCGATAGAGATATCGATTTTGGTATTTACTTGTTATCGGGCACTCAACCCATTTCTATTCTACCATATCGTATGGCACTAGCAGAGTTGAATGAGTTAAAGGAAAAGGTGCAGGAGTTGCTTGATAAGGGTTTTATCCGGACGAGTGTTTCACCTTGAGGTGCTCCGGTTCTATTCGTGAAGAAGAAGGATGGTTCTATGCTCATATGTATTGATTATCGACAGTTGAACAAGGTTATAGTGAAGAACAAGTACTCATTATCGTGCATTGATGACTTATTTGACCAGTTTCAGGGTGTGAGTGTTCTCAAAGATTCGGGATCGGATATTCTGAAGACTACCTTCAGGGCTCGGTTATGGTTACTACGAGTTCCTTATGATGTCATTTGGGCTGAATAACGCCGCAACAATATTTATGCACCTGATGAACAGTGTATTTCAGCCATATCTTGATTCATTCGTCATTGTGTTTATTGATGATATCTTGGTGTACTCCCACAGTCAGGAGAATCATGAGCAGCATCTCATGATCGTACTCCAAACCTTGAGAGAGAAGAAGTTATATGCAAAATTCTCAAAGTGTGAGTTATGGCTCGATTCGGTGGTATTTTAGGGACATGTGGTATCTAGCGAGGGGATCAATGTAGACTCGAAGAAGATTGAGGCAGTTCAGCGTTGGCCCAGACCGTCTTCAACTACGAAGATTCGGAGTTTCCTTGGTTTGGCTGGATATTATCGTCGTTTCGTAGAGGGTTTCTCGTCCATTGTTGCACCTTTGACTAGATTAGCCTAGAAAGGTACTCCTTTTAGATGGTCTAAGGACTGTGAGGCAAGCTTTCAAAAGCTCAAGACTGCTTTAACTACAACCTCAGTAGTGGTGTTACCTACGGGTTAGGGGTCTTACACTGTGTATTGTGATGCATCATATATTGGTCTTGGCACGATATTAATGCAAGATGGTATATTAATTGCCTACGTGTCTCAGAAGTTGAAGGTCCATGAGAAGAATTGTCATGTGCACGACTTGGAATTAGCAGATATTGTTCATGCATTGAAGATTTAGAGGCATTATTTGTACGGTATTCCATGTGAGGTCTATACTGACCACCAGAGTCTCCAGCATCTGTTCAAGCAGAAAGATCTTTATTTGCGGTAGCGAAGATGGTTAGAGTTGCTTAAAGACTTTGATGTCACTATTTTGTATCATCCCGGGAAGGCCAATGTGGTGGTCGATGCCTTGAGTAGAAAGATAGAGAGTATGGGCAACTTGGTGCATCTACCGGCAGCAGAGAAGCCCCTAGCCATGGATGTTCAGGCCTTGGCCAACCATCTTGTTAGATTGGATGTTTCAGAACCCAGTCGGGTTCTTGCTTGCGTGGTTTCTTGGTCTTCTTTATATGAGCACATTAGAGAGCGTCAGTATGACAACCCCCATTTACTTGTCCTTAAGGACACAGTGCAACACGACAATGCCAAGGAGGTTTCTATTGGACATGACAGGGTGTGCAAATGTAAGATCAGTTATGTGTGCCCAATGTGGATGGGTTGCTTGAGTTGATCTTTGAGGAGGCCCACAGTTCGAGGTATTTCATTCATCCAGGTACCACTAAGATGTATCAAGGCAGCACTATTGGTGGTGAATAATGAAGAAATATATAGTGAAGTATGTGGCTCGGTTCCTGAACTTTCAGCATGTAAAGTACGAGCATCATAGGTCGAACGGTTTGCTTTAGAGACTTGAGATTCCCGAGTAGAAGTGGAATCGTGTTGCCATGGATTTCGTTGTTAGGCTCTGACAGACTTTGAAGAAATTTGATGCAGTATGGGTGATTGTGGATAGGTTGACAAAGTCGGCTGATTTCATTCTAGTGGTGACTACCTATTCTTCAGAATAGCTAGCTCAGATCTATATCCGTGAGATTGTTCGTCTCCATGGTGTGTTGGTGTCCATTATCTCCGACCGAGGCACACAGTTCACATCGCATTTCTGGAGAGCCGTGCAGTGTGAGTTAGGCACATGGGTTGAGTTGAGTACAACATTTCACCCATAGATAGATGGACAATCCGAGCACACTTTTCAAATCTTAGAGGATATGCTTCATGCCTATGTTATTGATTTCGGGGGTTCTTGGGATCAATTTTTGCCACTTGTAGAATTTTCCTACAACAACAGTTAACAATCGAGTATTTATATGGCTCCTTATGAGGCCCTATATGGGAGACAATGTTGTCTCCAGTTGGCTGGTTTGAGCCGGGTGAGGCTAGGTTGTTGGGCACGGATTTGGCTCGAGATGCCTTGGAGAAAGTCAAGTTGTACAACTCAATCTAGGCAGAAGAGTTATGCTGATTGGAAGGCTCGTGATGTATTATTTATGGTTGGAAAGAGGGTTTTGCTCTGAGTTTCACCTATGAAGGGTGTGATGAGGTTCGAGAATAATGGAAAGTTAAGCCCTAGGTACATTGGTCCTTTTGAGATCCTTGAGAGAGTTGGTGAGATGATGTCACGATCCCAATTTTCCTCCGTAGGATGTCGTGACGACACCTAGTCTCTAATACTACGTCAGCCTAAACAACATGCGAAAATGGTAAATAAAAGCTTAGAATTTTAAAATTCCAACAATATCATAAATAAATTGTAAACCCAATACGTACAATTCCCAAAACCCTGTGAGATACAAGTCACAAGATCTAGATACAATATCGAACAATCCTATACATCATTGTCTATAAAAATGTAAAGAAACAAGGAAGAATAGGGTAGAAGGGGACTCCGAGGCATGGGAACGCGGGCAGGTGTACCTTGAAGTCTCCAAACGAAGCAACTCAGTGCGCTAATACCGGGACTGATAAGATGTACCTATATCTGCACAAAAATATGTGCAGAAGCGTAGTATGAGTATATCACAACGGTACCCAATAAGTGTCAAGCCTAACCCCGGTAAAGTAGTGACGAGGTCAGGTCAAGGCCCTACTGGAGATAATAAGAAACAAGATAGAAGATATAATGATATAATGGTAATTACAAGGAAGCAAAACAATAAAGAATTTACGGAAAGATAACAACACAGAATCAAGGCAGCTAATACAACATGAAAGGAAACAAGTATTTTACATGTTAAGGAAAACAACAACCAAACAAAATTCAGCAAATAGAGAAAGATCAACAGGGCACTCCCGAGGTACCACATCGTAGTCTCAAATCATAAAAATAAATCACAGCCTTTCCTTATATCACCGCGGGGGCCTTTACATTTAGTTTTGAAAATTATTTTCCCGAAATAACACCCCGCGTTTTAGCCCACCTTATCACACCATATGACTTCTAGTAGTTCCCCTACTAGCCACGCGTATCAAGCCCACCTTATCTCACCACATGCATTTTAACACTCATACCTTATACCACCACATGCGTATCAATAATTACAACGACACGACAGAAACCTCGTGCAATTAGTAACAACAGCACGACAAAAACCTCGTGCAAATAACCAAACAATCTTCTCAACAATAACAAAAATGCCAAAACATAACAACTCAATAAAATGATGTTTCACAACTTACACTTTTCCTCAATAAAAACCATAACCTTTGCAACTCAACACCAAACTCAACAGCAAGATATTTAAAGGATAGTAAATTTCAAGTAAAGAATCCCATAGTTAAATAATGAATACGGAATTAAGAAAGCAAGTAATTCAACTAAACATGTAGTACAAGTTGCAAATAAGAAATAAGACAAGTAAATATGTGAAATTAGACTAAACATGGTGGCTATAATATGATAAGATAACTCAATTAAAGCATAAAAAGGAAACTACGTAGCTAAAATCGAAATCTCAATATTTAGCCCGTGTACGCACTCATCACCTTACGTACACGGCATCCACATATAACAATTATCACAACAATACCAAATTCTAAGAAAAATTCCCCCACACAAGGTTAGACAAGCCACTTACCTCAAACCACGCTAAATCAATCAACTAGAAGGCATTTCCCTAGATTTTCCAACTCCGAACGGCTCGAATATAGCTAAAACAATTTCATATTATAAAAATAACTATAGGAAACAAATTTAAATAATGAAATTATGATCTTAGCAAAGAATTAAAAAATCACCCCAAAAAGACGACCTGAGCCCGCGTCTCGGAACCCAACCAAAATTATAAAATTCGAACACCCATTCGATATCGATTCCAACCATACAAGAATTATTCAAATTCGATCTCATTTCACCTTTCAAAACTCA
This sequence comes from Nicotiana tabacum, assembly GCF_000715075.1. Classification (NCBI taxonomy): domain Eukaryota; kingdom Viridiplantae; phylum Streptophyta; class Magnoliopsida; order Solanales; family Solanaceae; genus Nicotiana; species Nicotiana tabacum. Next base: position 54,871,352 of record NC_134098.1, read on the forward strand.
AAAATTTAGCCTAAGAACTTCCATACTTTCCCCCCAAAATTTCCAACCCAAATCCCTAATTACATTATAAAATCAATGATAAATTAGTGGAATTAATCAAAATCGAGTTGAGACAACAATCCCTCTCAAAATCCCTCGAAATTTCGCCTCAAACCGAGCTCTCTAAGTCCAAATTGTGAAATATGAAATAAACCATCGATTTTGAACTTAAGTCTCCTTCTTCGCGAACGCGAAAATTGCCTCGCGTTTGCGAAGCATCAATGTTACTGCCCAATTTTTCCTCTTACACTAACGCGAGGTTCTACTAGCAAACGCGGTGACCGAGGTCCTCCATCTTCGTGATCGCGATTCCCTTCTCGCCAACGCGTAGACCAACGTGTGAGGTCCCCCCAGTCTGTCTCTCTTCTTCGCGAATGCGTAGCCTTCTTTGCGAACGTGAAGAACAAATCTCACCTGCCTCCCAGGTACCCTTCACGAATGCAATAGTTTACGAGGAAGGAAACCAGACATCAGCAAATTTAGCAGCTTCAGCAATTCTTCAAAGTTCTGAAATGTGCCGAACATGGCCCGAATCACACCCGAAGCCATCGGAACCTCAACCAAGCATACCAACAAGTCCTAAAAATATCATACGAACACACTTGAAGCGTCAAATCACATCAAACAACACTAGAATCACGAATCATCATCAATTCAAGCCTAAGAAAAGTTCTTAATTCTGAAACCAACGTCGATTCATACCAAAACAACTCCGATTAACCCCAAATTTTACACACAAGTCATAATTGACATTACAGACTTATTCCAACTTTTGATATCGAAATCCGACCCCGACATCAAAAGTTCACTCCCGATCAAACTTTCCAAAAATCTTCCAATTTTTCAACTTTCGCTAATTTACGCCGAAACGACCTACGGACCTCCAAATCAACATATTAACACGCTCCTAAGATCGAAATCACTCTACGGAGCTATTGTAACCATCAAAACTCTATTCCGGAGTCGTCTTCACATAAGTCAACTTGCGGTCAACTCCTACGACTTAAACTTCCAACTTAGGGACTATGTGTCCCATATCACTCTGAAAATCTCCCGAAACCAAAACCAAACACCCCGTAAAGTCACGTAACCACAATATAACATAGAGGGAGCATAAATTAGGGGATCAGGTCTAAAATACTCAAAACGATCGGACGAATCATTACAAATGACCTACAAGCTTGTGCTGCTACCCAGCCTATAGGCGGTCTACCCAGTGTTCTATATTTCTATGCTCTGGAATAATTATGGTGATCTATCCCATGTATTATATTTCAGTTCAGTCCAGTTGGACAAGGATTTGACTTATGTTGAGGAGCTGTTGGCTATCTTGGACAGACAGGTCCAGAGTTTGAGATCAACGAACATTGCTTCAGTAAAGGTTCAGTGGAGGGGTCATCCGATCGAGGAGGTGACCTGGGAGATCAAGAACGACATGCATATTCGTTATCCTCACCTTTTCATCACTTCAGGTATGTCTCTATGCACGTTCGAGGACGAACGTTTGTTTTGAGAGGGGGAGAATGTAACGGCCTGATTGGTCATTTTATGTATTTGTGTCCCGTTTCCCTCTTTGATACTTCACACATGTGAATTTTTGGTTTTATAACTTGAGGGTTGGTTAGTTTCATTCCGGAAAGATTTTGGGTTGATTTGGACCCTTTGGTTCTTGGCTTAGAAGCCTAAGTTAGAAATGTTGACCAATATTTAACTTTTGTGAAAATGACCCAGGAATGGTATTGTGATGGCTCAGATAGGTTTGTATCATGATTTTGGACTTGGGCGTATACCTGGAATCGAATTCGGAGGTCTGTAGGTTAATTTCTGTTGTTTTGCCGAATATTGGTAATTTGAGATTTAGAAGTTTGACTGTAGGTTGACTTTTGGCTATCGGGTTTGGAATTTTGGATTTGGGACTTGGAATAGGTACGTTATGCTATTTAGAATTTGTCTGCAAATTTTGGTGTCAATTGGAGTTGGTTTGATAGGATTCAGATGCTTGGTTGCAATTCTAGAGGTTCTTGAATTTTTCTTAGAAATTCATGCGTTTTATATCTGATTCATAATTTTGGATGTTATTTTTATGTTTTGATCATGCGAGTGAGTTCATATGATATTTTTAGACCTGTGTGGATGTCTGGTTTGGAGTCCCGAGGGCTCGGATGAGTTTCGGGTGCGTTTCGACATTGTTTGGACTGAAATAGGATTTCCTGGTGTGCTGGTGCTCTGATGTCGCAATTGCAAGCACCAGCCTCATAATTGCGAGCATGGAAAGGAAGGCTTAGGTATCGCAATTACGATACCTTGTTCTCAATTTGCGAAGTACTACCTGGTTAGGGTAGGATCGCCTTTGCGATGGGAACAGGGTTCGCATTTGCGAACCCATTGTTGCATTTGCGACTTATCCCTTAGGCTATCAGTAGCCGATTTTGCGAGGAATTCTTCACAATTACGAACCCAGTGCCGCAATTGCAACATATGCAACTGAACAAAAGTTAGAAAAGTTAGGATTTAGGTCTCATTTTTCATATCCTAGAACCCTAGACTCCGTAGAAGGGGATTTGGAGAGGTGATTTTTATCTACAAACATTCGGTAAGTGATTATAATCAATATCATACTATATTTCATGATTATATCTTAGATTTAACATCAAATTTATGAGAAACAAATAGGAAAATTGGGATTTTTGTCAAAGTTTTGAAAAATGAAGATTTGAGTTTGGAGAGTCGATTTGGACTCAGATTTGAAAACTAATTGCATATATGGACTCACACGATTATGGGTAGTCCCAATCTACCCTTGGACTCTGGTTTTGACCAGACGGCCCGAGATTAACTTTTGTTAACTTTTTGAAAAATGTGCAAAGATCATAGTTTTATCTATTGTTGGTTTTCCTTACATTATTTGATGCTATTAAGTCATTTTTTGTTAGATTTGAGCTGTGTGGAGGCGAATTCTAGGGAAAAAAGCTATTTTCGAGGGCTAATTGGCCTAATTGAGGTAAGTATCTTACCTAGCTATGTGGGGGAGAAACTACCCTTAGGATTTGAGATTGATTGTGCTATTTGTGTTATGTGGAAGACGTGTACGCGAGGTGATGAGTGTGTACACGGTCTATATGTGGTATTTGACCGATTTAAGTTATTAGACCCTTTTTCATGTCTTTAATTAAATTGTCACATCATGTTATATCTTTCATTGTTAATCTATTCTTACATGTGTTAATCTACTCTTACATGCTTTATTTGACGTTGTTAGCACTTGTTCTATCTCTTACTTGATATATTCGCTCTCATATGCTTTAGTTGAAGTTGTTGCATTCCTTATCGTCTTGTTACCTCTTTATTGTTGCATTTCTCTTATTTGAAATTGTTATTTCGTGGGAATTATCTTCTTGTCGGGTTATTGGCGATGAAGTAGTGAAAGCTATCATCATATTGAGGTTGAAGTTGTTGATTTTTGAGATATCTTTCCTTGTTGAGTATTTCTCATTCATTATGTCATTATTGAGATTTCCGTAAACATTGTGGTTGAGTCATGGGCTATTTGTTATGGAAATATTGGTATTGTTATTTTTGGCAAGTTGTGGTAAATGGGCACTTGTGGTGAGAGCTGTTATTGTATTGTATTATTGATACACATGTGGTGGTATAAGAATAGAGGTTGATTCGCATACGGTGAGATAAGGCGTGCTTGATACACGTGTTGCTAGTAAGAGAATTACTTGAAGCCACGCGGTGAGATAAAGGGGCTAAAACGCGTGTAGCTATTTCTGGAAAAATAATTTTCAAAACTAAATGTAAGGCTCACGCGGTGATATAAGAAAATATTATGATTGAAATTGTGAAATGTGAATACGAGACGGTACCTCGAGTGCGATTCTTGTTGTACATTCCATATTGAAAAGGTTTAGTGTTTGAACAGTTCTTGTTGTTTTCTTCCTTGTCTTACCTGCTTTTGTTCGTATTTGATTACTTGTGGTTCTCATTATGTGTTCGCTTATTGTTGCCTTTTTGTCTTAAATTATGTCATTAGCCTACGTTATTAAACTGCTTTGTTATTATTCGTTTCTCTGCTTTCCGTTATTTGTCTTTATTATATTTTGTTCCGTTTATCTTGTCCTAATAGGTGTCTTGACCCGACCTCGTCAATATTCCACCGAGGTTAGGCTTGATACTTACTGAGTACCATTGTGGTGTACTCATACTATATTTCTGTGTATTTTTGTGCAGATCCAGGTACATCTGCCTGTAATGGACGCCAATGATTGATTAGCTACTCTTGGAGACTTCAAGGTACACCTACTCGACGTTCGCAGACCTCGAAGTCACCTTCTATTCTTAGTTGTATTACTGCTTATTTCTTGTTTCGAAATAGTACTGTATTTTTCGAGACTATTAGTACATTCTTGAAAAGCTTATGACTCTGTTCCACCATGTTTTGTGGAGTTTTGACAGTTGTACCGTTTGGGTTATGTTATGGTAGTTAATAGTTTTAATTTGATGTTTAAGTTATTATTTCTGCTATTTCTCAAAGCATGTTAGACTTATTTAGTTTTAGAGATTAGGTGTCAATCACGACATTTTAAGGTGGGAATTCGGTGTCGTGACAATTTCGTAATAATAAGCCCAAACGTATCTATGGCCCAGATGAGAGCCCAAATCCAGTTCTTGCAATTCTCTGTATGGGCCTGCCGGTTTATGGCCTTTATGAGGACACGCGAACAAGGGACGTGTGTGAGGCACGCCAAACCTTCAAAGTGAGACTTCCGATTTCTCCATTTCCTCGCACCAAAATCTCCATTTTCTCCGACCACCGTCTGCTCGGACATTTGCCGGAGACTAAAAATGTTCGGTCGCCTCGCTGCCCAACGCCTGAACGAGATCCGTACGGCCTTCCGTCGAACTCCTCAGGTCTAATCCCCATTTTATACCATATTTTCATTTCAAAATTAGAAATTCTGCATTTGCTTTCAGATTAGTGTTTACTTACTTTTAATCAAAATCTCTTCTTACTTCCGTGATTTTCAGGCATCGCGATCTTTTTCTACTGCACTCAACTATGTGAGTTCTTATCTAATTTGTATTCTCGGAGTTCTTAGTTCAGATTCGAAATTTGAGCATTCGATAGCGTGTTTATGTTTTTTGCTTGTTTTGATTTTTGATTGTACGCAGCACATTGATTCACCGGACAACAATCCGGACCTTCCCTGGGAGTTTAACGATGCAAACAAGGAAAAGGTTAGCATTGCTTGTAACATTGTTCAAAATTTGCGTTGCTCCGTTCTCTTATATGTCAAAAGTTTGTATCTTTGCTATTAGTGTTCTCTGTTTCTTACAGTGTGTGAAATTTGAGAGCTATTGTTAATTGGAAATGTTCAATGTGTTATGGCGGAGGATGACTTATGACATCTCCTTTACTATAGATTTCAAACAGGGGGATGTAGGCTTTAAGATATGGGTTCGGCTGAGTAGCTTTGCCCGAACCCTGTATGTGTTAAGCAATCCACTAAATACGTACATAAACTAAATTCAGAACCTAGTTACTAGCACTAAAGGTCATTGTCCTAGAATTCAAAACCCATAAAGTTCAAATTTGGATCCGCCTCTGGTTTCAAACTTTTTTAATTAGAATTTGCTTTCTGTGCATGCAACAACAACAACAAAAAACCTAGTATAATCCCACAAGTGTATTCTGGGGAGAGTTGTGTGTACGCATATTTTACCCCTACCTTGAAGGTATAATCCCACAAGTGGGATATGGGGCCTGGGGAGGGTAGTGTGCTTTCTGTGCATGCTTTAATGAAAATGTATTCTATTGTAAAATATGTATGTACTATTATCCATGTAAGCTATTTAGGTACCTGTCCAGCATTTGAATATCTGAACTTGGTTGAAAATTTGCGTAAAGATATGAATTTAGACGACCCAATTTTTTGAGGTTGGCTGCGAAATGAATAACAGTGCTTTGAAATGTTCTACCTTACAACATGGATCCAAGTTGCATCCGTATGAGAAGATTGTCTAATTGAGCATTTGAAACTTAATTTCTCATTTGGAAATGGATCGGAGAAAAGTTAGTTTCTTAAAAGAATCTTAGTGGTCAAAGGCTGTCCCCCATACCCAACCAAAAGAAAAAGCTAGAAGGAAAAAAAAATGAAAAGCGGTAATGACAAATAAAAGGAAAATAGCATGAATGCTTGTAGGTGATTAATGGTCTTCAAGATATATCACAGTTCCCTGTTTGTTGCTATGGGCCTATTGTACTCCTGCTATTCAGTAGCACCACTGATGCATTGACATCGAAATTGCAAAAGTCAGAAATATGCATTCTTAATCAGAGGTCATAAATTTAACTTTTAGAATTTACCAAACGAAAAGAAAACGTATAATACGAAACTTCATGCATCATAGAGGTAACTAGAATGGAGATTTTTGAAATGTTTTTTGAATGTTGATTAGCTTCAATATCAGAAAATTTCCGCAGTAGCGTACTTAAATTGACTCGTATGCGTCTTTATAATTGGTAATTCTTTTTTAAATTTGCTTATCCTCTATCTTGAGTCCTACTTAATCCGCCCATGCAATGCACAGGTGAAGGAGATTCTGTCTTTCTATCCATCCAACTATAAGCAATCTGCAGTGATTCCTTTGCTGGATCTTGCACAGCAGCAAAATGGAGGGTGGCTTCCTGTTTCAGCGATGAATGCAGTATGTTGACACTGTTCAGATTGATACTTGCACTTTTTGCCTTATTTCTTTACAATTAATCAGCATTTGATTGCTAAAACCAGTTCAGCTTTAGTTCTTGCCACAACAATATTTGAGTTATTTGTCATATGTTTATTAACTTGATATTCATATTACTCCCTGAACTTGATTTTCCTTGTGTTACCCTCAAAATTAGCACGATGTAAATTTACCTTAACTTAATCAGGGGTTATTTTTTCTAAATTCTTCCTTCTTTGGCTAAACAGGCATTCAAAAGTATCTAATCCAGTCTTCTAAATGTTTAAGGTGGCTAAGGTTATTGAAGTCGCCCCAATTCGTGTATATGAGGTTGCAACCTTCTATACGATGTTCAACAGGACAAAAGTGAGTAGATTTTCTTGACCTTTTGGCTTGTGCAAGTGCAGGAAATATAAAATCACCTTTACTTAAAATAGCTTACTCAGTTTCTTGTCCTTTTAGGTCGGCAAATACCACCTTTTGGTTTGTGGCACAACACCTTGTATGATCCGTGGTTCAAGAGGTATCGAAGAAACTATACTGAAACACCTGGGAGTAAAGCGCAATGGTCAGTGTTTTATGAAGATCTTTCTAATTATTTTGTTAACATTTCTAATAATCCTACAAATCCTATTGTAAAATGTTCTTATTCTGGTTTATGACTTCGTCGTGTATGCAGAAGTAACCAAGGATGGCTTATTTTCTGTTGGTGAGATGGAATGCATGGTGAGTCATTATTTATACATCTTATTGATGTTGACCTTGTCCTCTTTGGTGCCTTGACAGCATATTCTGCGTGACAGCTTTTGTGAACTATTTTGGCTTTTATTTGCTTTCCAGACACAAGATCTGATCTTGAGATTGGTATTTGTGATGCTTAACTGTTATGCAATAAGTCACATGACTATGCTTGAGAGTTGTGACTGGTAGTAACCAAATTAAGGAAAGTAGAAGTCGGCTTATTTTAATGTTCGATGGCAGGCACTTTGGCTGATAGTAGCTTGTAAGGCAAATATATTAGACAGCAGATGTTTTCTCAGCTTGCTGCCTTGGCTATAGTAGTTCTTATGATCAATGTATCTTGTAGTTTTGTGATGCATATGCACTCGTATACTCTTAATAGCAAGCAAACCTGCTTCTGTGACATTTTGAAATAAATGTTGATGTTTTTTGATCCAATAATATCATTAGTCAGTGATCATCCATCTAGAAAAATAATACTTGCAATCAATTGTCAAATAACAATGTAAAAATCCTCTTTCCTAAATCATATAGTATCTTGTTTAGAAGCAAATCTGTAATTGGAATAAAAACCTCCAATACACTTGGTCTGAAAACCTTAAGCCCATAATTTAGACGGCCAAGAAAGAAGCTCCAAATCACTATTTTGCTTAAACAGATAATGAGTAATTCAACAACCTAATGAAAACAATGAAGAATCTACGAAAGCAATGGCGACCCAACCTCAACACCAGGTTCATGGTGATTGAAGTAATCTGCTTGACAATTTCTGCAGAACTGAAAAGGTCAATCACATGCTTGTAGACACGCATCACAAACCAGTCCCATGTATTTGTGCCTTCTCCACGGGGAGACTTTCTAAGTGCCCGTTTCAAAACTCGATGCTGTTTTTCTTGATGAACCCGTGATCATGATTAAGTTCAGAAAATAAGGCATTATTTGCTATTGTGAGCCCCAGCTTATGGAGAAACCAGATTCAATCAGGATTTAGTTCATCTAACACACATGCCATGGGCTCAACTTAAAGAAAGAAGATGAAATAATCTTCAAATTACCCTAAGTTTTGAAAAGATTCCCGGGTATACTACAATTATACTAGAAGGGTTGGCTAGGGTGGTTTCTAGAAAACATGAAGATAGAAGACGTTGTAAGAAGCTATTTTCTATCACTTTCTCCCTCTAGTGCTCAAGTTCATGTGCATGCTTGTGTGTCATCACCTCATTGGTCAAAGCTCAAGTGTCCACAGAAGTGTTTTGACATGCTAAAGTTGCACTGAGGTGAGACCTTGTAATGTCCTGATGTTTGTGGTGCTAAACCAAGGTTTGATAAAACTGCAAAGTGCCCTAAACCTGCTTTCCTGCTTCATCCGTTCGTCCAGTGTTCATGGTCCTTAGGTTACTATACTACGCACATTAGTTTTGGTCTACAAGGGTACATTGGACTCTTGTCTGGTTGGCAAGTAGAAACATATCCAGTGACAGCCATAAACTGGCCTCCTAACAACTTTGGCTAGTATGATAACCCACACAGGTCTGTGGTTATGGATTGGAACTTCCAGTGTATAATGGTGTACATGGAGACATGGACAACACAAGCTTTATTTGGACGGATACACAATTGATTCCCCCTGTACCTGAAGTAAAGGGACAGAAGGTATCAGTAAGTGGGGTAAATGAATTCTTTTTTAACCCTGCAACATGAGCAACTTGTTGAGGAATTTTTTTCCCCTCATAATCCTTTTGATGGGTTAGTCCTGGTTAAATTAGGGCCACTAAAGACTTGAATTCTTGGACTGCTGAGAGGATGCCTTTCTTGGTTGAATGGTTTTTAGATACATGTGAAGAGAAAGATATGATATACAGGGAAATACTATTCAAAATGAGAGAACTCATCTTTACTGTTAATCAGCCAGTTTTCTCAAACTGTATTCTCCTATATTTTGTTTGTGATGATTTAATCTGACTAGATATTTCCTTGATAACCATGAAATATTCGGTGGTGGATAATGGGCCCGCCCCTAACTCAGTGCTGACAAATAACCAACTCCCAAACTCATGCCAGGCTTTTGTACGCGGCAAGGTTTGAATCCCTGACTTGCGCTTAACCCACACATCAGAAACTGCACTTTTACCACTTGACCAAAGCTTTGGGTCTAAATTTGACTAGATTAAGTTCTTACTGTTACGTTATTGTGGCCAATGCATTGAATCCGGTGGACCATGCCGAGACCTGAATTGGGTATCTGAAAGGGTTACGAACTTCTAACTTGGAACCATGGAAAAGTCGTGACAGTTATAAAGATATATTACACACCAAAGAAAAAGCATGGAGGGAAAGATGAAAGACTTTGTCTTTGCTTCTAGCTTTTGCTGACACCCGTATCTCAAAACCTATTTCTTACTAGCTTAGGTCCTACTAACCATTCTTGTAAAGGCGTAAGATATGATTCTGGAAGTGAGGTGGAATTTACTGTTCAGTGACAAGTTATGCTTATCCATCTGACTTCAATTTGACTAGAGGTAAAGAAAACATGGAAAATGCCAATAAAATCCAAATACGTTACTGCATGAGTCAATTATCTGTTCAGATCCTGCGGAGATTTATTCTCTATTTGACTATGAGGATTGAACGGTTAGGGCTTACCTCTTGCTATTTAGAGCAAAAGGCACCAGAGGATGAAACACTATTAAAAAATGTGCAATATGGTCAATAACTACAAGGTACAGCTCTTAAGTCCTAATACCATTTCCCTAACATTGGTGGTCCTTGTAATATTGGCAGCCAAAATTGTTACATGCGACTCAAGTGACAACCGTAAAAAGGTAATTTCGAATAGCATCTTTGTTACTGAACGTGACAATGTTTTTTTTTGGTTCTTTTTATTTTTATTTCATTTGCTTATAATCTGTGAAGGTGTGTTCACGAAATGGACCTGAATAGATCGGAATGATAGATATAGAGGCTTCATATAATTGACCCCATCTAATTTGGATTGAGGTGTAGTGGATTTTGGTTTGAGTTGCATATGATTATTTCCGGCAGCAAATTATGTCGTTGACCATATCCTATAAACCTATCTGAGGAAAGGTGAGAAAAAATTCTAGTAGAACTTGCAGGACCCAAAGTCGTACCTTACTTATAGTTCTGATCTTCTACTTTTATAACCTATTGCTTTTCATCTTTGCTTACTTGCATTGAAATGCAAGAGTTTAGCCAGAGTGGTAGTGAAGATGTGAATTTACTTTCTCATTTTATCCCTTTATTCTAGTTTTTTTTTGTTATCTGATTGCGTTCCTTATGATTCATCTGTTTAAAGATAAGAAATCAGCTGTATTCCAAATTTCTTTGCTGGGAATTCTCATTTATGATTATCCATAGCTGAAGATTACAGTAGAATGCCTGCCTTTATACAATCCATTTCATCTTGTAATTTCGATTAATTAGAACAATTATGACTAGTGTTTTAACCACATTCAGGGTTCACAAATTGGGAAGCAGGCAGGACTTTAGATTTAGGGCTGTGTTGCTATGCCAAATAGCTAAAATTCCCCTTTGGTTTAGATCAACAACAAAATAAAGTATTTGTTGAGATATTGTTAATTTGTTTTTTAATGGAAAAAATGTTTAAGTTCCCTCCACCCCAACCCCAATAATGGGTTGAATTACATGGACTTCCTTTGTTGTCTAACAGACCCAATGGACCTCCATATGATTTGAAGAATATACCTCTTTCTATGAAAGTTTAAGAATATGCCCTTAGCTTTGAGGGGTATATTACTGGGATCCCTCCTTGCATTAGACGTGTTAAAAGCAAACTTATCCCATATTGCTTTCTGATAATCCCATCCTTGATCAGGCGGGTTCTCGGTCTTTAGAGGTGAAATCATCTTTTTTTACTTTCTATTATTTTGTGAACAGTGGGGGAAAAGATAATTGGATTGACAGGTAAAAACTGGCACTCTACTTTTATATTTCCAATATCAGCTTAATTTAATGATAGTGTAAGGGACATACTTATGAAGGACAACTTCGTAAACTAAAGGGGATTGTGTGGGGACAAGGGGGTTGTTGTGGTTCTTAATCTAGATGGAAGAGTGGGAAGGCTATTAGTGTTGTTTAAACTACTGTGACATCCTTCTAACTTTCCATGCATTGGAGGCGCTTCAGCAAGGAACCACTGATTGGTGCTTATATTTGTTCCATAATGTTGAACACCATTCGAGTCATTACTTATTTGACATATAACCATTTCGATATTGTACCTCATTTTTGTGGTAGGGGTGCTGTGTAAATGCTCCAATGATGACGGTAGCTGACTATTCCAATGGTTCTGAAGGATATAAATACAATTATTATGTGAGTTATTACTTTAATCCTGTTTTTATTGCTAGTTGTTTAGTCTTGTAGTAATAAGTATTTCGAGCTCAATTGGTCTCCTTTCTTTCTGCAGGAGGATCTGACTCCAAAGAGGGCTGTAGAGATTGTTGAGGCGTTCAGGAAAGGTGAAAAACCACAGGTAAGATGACTATGCTGCATATACTAATTTTATTGTGCATAATGATATTACTGCATTATTGATCGGCATGCTTTTCATGTTTCAGCGGGGCACTCAAAACCCAGGTCGTTTAAATTGTGGACCAGAAGGAGGAAATACTACATTATTAGGTGAACCTAAGGCTCCTCCTTGCCGGGATTTAGATGCTTGCTCTGCCGAATAAATTTGTTGTTGTGTTCTTAATAATGCAAAACAGTGGGGAGAGGCATCCCAGGTCATATGCAGTAAATTACTGACTGCACCGAAGTTTAAAGATTGTCTCCTGCCTGTTAGTATGATTACAGGTGTTGATTTTTGTTTCTGGTGAAGGTCCTTGTTTTGGGTCAGGATGTCATATTTTGCCGAAAAGCTGCTTTGATACAGATTGGTTAGTGTACAATTAATAAGAATGAATTGACAAATCAGTTGCTTTTCCAATTGGAGTAGGAGCAATGGAAGTGCTGTTAGGCATCTACGATAGGAAAAAAGAGATGTTCTACTTAATAAATAGAGTAAATTTCACTTTACACCCTTACCCATTTAGATAAGGGAAACAGTACACTCTTCACCTTTTGAATGGGCAAGGGAACCCCCTTGACCCTAAGTCAATTAGCAAAATGAATAAAAATGGTTGCCGGAGATTGCTGGAATACTGGTTTTTGTTTAAACCATTACTTGCGAAGTTGCAGCATACTGATTTATTTATTTCCTTTACAAATTTAAAGGAATTTTATTTGTCAAAACAGTTGGAAATCGAGAAGCTTGTATAAGATGTATGATGCATTAGTTGAATTATTAGTGGTTTACATACGCTTAAAGCTTATGTTAGTTGCATCATCAAATTGTACTTTGGATAATATAAGCTATGAGCAAGTTTTCAATTAGTCATAATGCAGTTAAAAGGAATGCGGAAGTTAAAACTTCTTTAGCACGTGCGGCATATTGACAACAATAATTTTTCTTTCTGTAAATTCCGGCAAGGGTTTGCAAGCACCGGCAACAATTAATTCATTTTGTTGTTTGATTTTTGGTCAGAGGGGGTTCCCTTTCTCATTCAAAAGGTGAAGGGGGTATTGTTTCCCTACACTAAAAGATTAAGGGGGTAATGCCAAATTTACTCTAATAAATAAATTAGAACTGGCATTCAGAATTTAAGATTTTACTATCTTCTTAGTTGCACAATGACTGGAATTGGAGACGAAGCTACTATTCTGAGTTCTGAGTCTTGTTATTGCGTTTATGCTGGTACACCAATTGCCATTCTCAATCGTTTGTTTATTTTAATTTATAATTGTGTTTGATTGCACATGAAATCTAAAGACTTTTGGCACATACCTAAAGTATCTTAGAACTTGTAATGTCAGATATCATAACGTTTCTATTGTTATAGGGGTGTCATTACGGGTATAGTCGAAAATTTAAGTTAAAGAGTTTTTTTACATCGTATAGTGGAAAATTTAAAGTTAAAAGAGTTTTTTACATTACATTCGTATTAAACAGAAAAAGCAGTAAGTCATACTATAATTTTTCTTTTAACAATCTAATACTATACAGACACTTTGTCTTGTGCTGAGTTTTTTTTGTACAAAGTAGATCAATAAGTGTTGAATATATTTGTTTGAGATGTAAATTAGTGAAGTTATGTATCAAAGTTGAAATAATGGTAAACAATCTTTTAAATTTGTTTATCAGTTTGGATTGATATGGAAATAAAAACTCGTCATTTTAGGGAGGCTGAATCGCTTTTGTTGAGGGTGCTACATTTAGAGGCATGTATAAGATACTCAATTTGATTGGATAGTCAGCTGTTTGGTACCCTGTATTATCAGTATATTTTAATATTTTGTATCTTCCAATACGAAGAGAAAGGTTGTGTTAATGTATTGGATAAAATACTTAAATAAATTACTCGAATGACATTAGCGACTCCCACTATACAATGTGGATGAAGTTGCAAATGAAAATCCAGCTCTAAATCTAATAGAGTATTATATAAAAGAGACAATACAAAAATTGACACTTTATAAAGTCGACTTTTTAACTTTAAGATTTCTTAATTAGACACCAGAGCACATGCTTTTTAATTATTTATTTTCTACTTGGTCCAATTTAAAGCCTCAGATTTATGGGGATTTAAAGCTCATTAAGTGTTGCCAATTAGAATTTTTTCCATTTCTAAAGCTTAAATTCAAGATATCTCGTCAAGAGTGAAAATGTCTTATTTATCCAACAACAACAGTTAGTGCTTACCAAAGCACATGTTTTAATCCGCCACCAAACCCTTCAAAGTCTTTGATAAAAGTTGATTGTTGAAATTTGAGCAGAATAATGAAAGTTCAAGTCAAATTACTATCATAGGACCAACCCAAAAGGATTATCCCAAGTTATTATTACTCCATGATATAAGGAAAGAAAATATTATAAAGTATAGAAGCAAAATGGGAAACAGCTTTCCGTCAGAGCTACCTTTTTCATTCTCTCTCCAATGATGCTTCTCAATAATGATTCAGGAGAAATTAGAGAATTAAGTCAAACCACTTTCACAAACCAACCACGCACGCTTTGAAAAATCGAAAACAACTCAAAATTAAGACCCTTTTTAAAATAAAATAAAATAAAATCTATCTTGGACTATAAATCTTAGGTCATGGGACAACAAAAAAACTATTATTTTTGATAACGATAATACTAGAATTATCTAATCTGTTTTAGTGTGTATGACACATTATTATTTTTGGTCCGTTCTAGAAATAATGACATATTTTTAAATTTAAAAACAATTAACATAAATATTATGACATATTTAAAGCCAAAAACGTCAAAGACAAAGATACTATTACATATTTTAAATCACAAGTTTCAAAAGTTTTTATTTATTTTCTTAAACTCCATCCCAATTCAAACTAAATCAAATAAATTAGAATTAAAATGAATAGATTAATTTGGAACATCTCAACTATTCCTCTAATAGGCAAAGAGAAAAAGGTAGTAGTAACATTATTTGTCTCCGAAAATTTGAAAGGTAATATCTCATATTTTTCATCTCACTTTATTGAACACTAAGCAATTGACCACTAGGCCACTCAATCACACGGTGCAAACAAAAAAACTACTAATATTGTCACCAGCACTGAAATACATTACACTTAATTTATTACATATAAATTATGTCATAGTTTATATATACCGAGTATTAAAGGGCCCCAAAATCCACTAACAAAACAGAGAGCCCCCACCATACAAGTGCTTCTACATCCACCACTATATCCTCTAGTCCCACCAATCATTTCTTTTACTCAAGAAAACACATCACATGAGGAGAACTTTGACAATTTCTCTTCTGCTTGAATTAAACCACATATCAATGACAGAAAAATGGTTACTTTATACATAAATATTGAACCCTGTCTTTAACTAAAGATAAATAGTACTCTTAATAAGTAATAGCAGGAACCATGGCTGTGGGACCATCCACTCCCAAAGAGAATTCTCAGGGTCATTAGCATGTTGTCACCTTTCTAACAATTTTTTATTTTTTTTTAAAATAACCGTAGTGTTCGAGCCGGTTTAGTGTTCGAACCAGTTTTGGGTCTCTAAGGAGGAGGATTAGTTTCTGGCTTAACAAGACTTGATGTATCTGGTGGTTGAGAGTGGTAAATTGCTGATGCAAGAGAAATAGGCATAATACATAGTGCTTTAGACTGAAGAAATTGCATTGCAGAACCAACATTTTCTTCCATAAGTTTGGCCACTTGCCTTTCTGTACCATCACTTGACCACTTTTCCCAGGCTGGTTGGTTATTTCCAACTTCACTGCTCTCTTCCTAAATAAGACAAGCCACAAAAAGGGATAAAGTATTAAGTGATAGGTTGGACAATTCTGCAAAAAAAGAAGTCTAATAAGCTTATTATTATAATTAAAAAGAACCTCTACTGATGATATTGGAATGTCTGTAACAAGTGGTGCAACTGCACCAGCTCCTCCCAACCTACTCATGCTCAACACCTGTAGCATCATATATTATTTTATAACTAAAGAAAAAGTACCAAGAAGCTCAATAATGCAAAAAAAAAGTACTGATTCAAAAGGAGAAAACAAAAGGAAAAAATCTAGTGCTACCCCCCTCAAAAGAGGAAAGGTAAACTTTTCCATGATGTAAGTGGAGATCCTTTATGGCATCTCATTTCACTATTTTTTTCCAAGTAAATTATCTGATAGGTTTCCACCCACTAAACTTCCTTTCAATACCATACTTAAGGGAAGATGTTCACTAACCAATATTTAAACATGTAGACATCAAATTCAACTAAGTATAATTTGGCACTGCAGAGAACAAACTGGGCTGTAGGATCGCCGTGAGGTAAATGCTTACATACAAAATGATATGGGAACATTTCTTGAAACAAAAATCCACTGAAAAGGGCAATGCAAAAACATATATCTATAGAACTATGCTCTATGAAGGAAATTTAAAACAAATGAATGAATATTACGTAGAGAGAATTATAGTTTAAGAAATTATATGCAGAAAATCTAAGCACGCCAAAATTCTAGTTTCTGCACTTTTGGGAGTACTACATTCACGACATATTTGCTAAATTAATACTATTTATGTGGATCTTGTGAATATTTATTGGTAATACCAAGATTTGCATTTCCGAAGTAGCTTCTCAACCCAAATTAACATCAATAGGTTCAACATGTTTAGACTGATCCCAGACTGAAACTTTTGAAAAGACTTGGTTTAACGTACCTTCACTTGCAGGCGTAGGAACTTGACATAATCTACAATTTCATCAAGCATTACAGCTCTATCAGTCTGCAAGACCAACAGAAAAAGGAAAAAAGAGTTGACAAATACTGATATAACAAACTTAACAAAACGTTAAATCACAGTAACTTTAACATGCCAAATATTGTTTATATCTGAAGCTTGTTGCACCAGAAGAATAAGAAGTGTTTGAATGTTTGCATCAACCAATAAATGATTACCATCTCTCAAGACCATCCAATCTCCTTTAATTATCAATGGAAAAAAGACAGGTGCAATAATCTAAATGGGAGATCTGCTTAATACAACATGTGTTCCTATACTGAAATATCCAAATGTATGCCTTCTAATAGTGACTACCGAGCATAAAATGGAGATCAGGAACAATTTAATGCAGTATCCTCATAATAATAGGCTCATAATCTACAGGATTAGGGAAGGAAATAACGGCACATGAATTTCAAGTTTCTAACTGTTTCTGGCAAATTAAAAGACACATGAGAATAGTAAAAAACTGTAAACATGGGAAAGTCATATCCATGTGAGACTACTATTTATGAATGAAGAGTCTTTTAGTTCTTCATTGTATAAGTCCCTATATTGCTTCTCTATCATTAAAAGCATCATAACTTGAACAGATCCAAAAAAGTTGGGAGTTGCCAGTCACTAATTTCTTCAAATATTGTTCCATCATTTTTGAACCCTCGACATATGCATAAAGCCCACAAAAGAAAACGATGACTACAAAGATGTTTTGCCCTCTTCCTTTCTATCTTTTCAACAGGATGTTCAGAGAAAGTGAAATTGAGTTCACTATGTAAAAGATGAAAACTGACCTTATTGACACTGGGAACCAACTCTTGCAATGCTCTAATTCTTTCTGCTATCCTCTCTCTACGTAACTGCGGTTAAAAAATAGAATCTGTTAGAATGGTAAAGTAACAGCAATTGAAGACTAGGAAACAGGACAATAAACATAGTATTAAACCTTACACCAATGCTTGGAAATAGAATCTTTACTTCCTAGCATAGAACTGAATTCTACAATAACACATTCTTGGCAACTTATGATCATTGAGTATAGGGATTTCCATTTCAGAACATCTGATGCTTATAGATACTATGAACAAGTAATTTTCTCATTAATGTACAGAATATAACATGACTTAGTTAGATCCCACGTGAAAAATAACCTTTCACGCTGAGGAGCTTAATTGAACATGATTCATCTACAGTGAAAAATGCAACCATAAAATTTCTTTGGTCCAAACACTAGAAGCAACAAAGGCATACGATCCTTGTAAAAGAATTTGCATAACTATAGAATACTCTACACATCATCTATCTGAAAGACCATAGCAGCTGTAAGAAAATCATACCCTCTCTGCTATGCTGTGTGGATCAGTGGCTTGTCCTCGCCTTGCTCTCACCCTTGGACGTATTGCTGGGGGATGCGGCATTGAAGGCATTGGTTGGCCATGAAAACCCTGCAAAGATTAAACCTTGCCATTAATCTTTATAGTATCTCAAGGAAACCGTTGGTAAAATCACTTTGTAAAAGCCCAAAATTCTTCATATTTAGACTTTTCATAAAATATCATCTATACGCGTCAAGCCCCCTTCTCTAGGTGGGTTTGCAACTCCAATTGTCCAAAGCTAGCAATGCTAATGTCAAAATGAAATATCCTATATGATCTCTAGCTTGAATACAAAAACCTGATTCTTTACTCCAAAGTATACATGACTAAATGCACCCAAGTCCAGAAAAGGAAAAATAGAAGTAAGAATTTGAACTTTCCACTTACCAAGCAAATACATAAACTATCAAAGTTAGAGAGTCAACTGGAGGTGAGCTCGAGCTGAGCTCCAATGGAGACTCAGCAGAAGTTTCTAGATGCAGCAATTGTGCGAAGAAGAGAGAGAAGAAGAAGGAGAAGAAAGAAATGGAAAAATGAATCTCATTTTATTGATACTTCAGATACAGACTTATATACAAACTAAGGAGGAAAATTAATCTTAACATAAACCTTTGAGTTTAAGTTTTGTGCATAAAGATTTTTTACACTATAGATTAAGTTAGACCTATTACGACATGTAAATCTTCAGAGCCAGCTTCATATGTTAACTCGGAATAGAGTAATGACCAGCTATTACAGGTTAAATTGTACTGACAGTGCCCCTAAAAAAACTATGCACTGCCACTGATATAACTTAAATCCTAAACTTTTTCCCTCTGTATTTTTAATTCCCAAAAATAAGGTGGAGCTAACAAATGCCAGTTTCAAACGAGAAATCAATCCAGAAAAATTAGGAAAACAACAAAAAGTAGAAAGGTAAAAACTTTCTAGCAAAACACTCTAAACCAACTTGCTAAAAAAAGTTCCAAGAATAAAAACAAATTATCACAGTAAAGTTAAGTCATTGTTTTCAAGGCAGCCAAGAACAAAGCAAGAAGCTAAAAAACAAAAACCAAGAAAAAATATACTCCTAAGTAACAGTTACAAGTTTGAAACTTATGATCTTAAATATGTCAGCTATAAGTGCTTCTGATCAAGGGTAAAATAATTTTTTAAAAGTTAAATCGGTCCAAATTTAGAAAGAGATCAATTCTTTTTTATCAGACTAAAGAGGAAATAGGGCCAAATAAACTGAAGTAGGAGTAATAGTTACAGGTTTGACAGAAGAAGAAGCTCTGCTATCAACAATATCATCCCTAAATCTCCTTCCAGGTACTGCTGAAGCATCATCCATCTTCATAAATCCACTTTTCCCTCCCTCTAAACTCAACCCCAATGGAAATGAACCGGACTGAGATGGATGATGGAATCCGCCACCACCACCTAGTCCAACACCAAGACCCATTCCGGAAAACTGACCCGACCCATCGCCGGAGTTTAGCTGCAGCATCATCGCCGGCGGTATTGCTCCGGCGTCATTTCCCGCCAAATTTTGTTCTGCTCCGTTATAGGTTGGAAATCCCAAGATTTGGTCAAAGAAATCATCTGGTCCCTCTGATGGGTTGTTAGCCATAGCTGTAACAGATTTTTTTTCTCGACCACCTTAATTTCTCAGAAAAGCAATTAGTAAGTGTTCTTTTTTAACATGTGTAATATTAGATGTACAAACTAGTACTTAGTACTACTCACAAGTACTTGTGTGTACATATATAGGAAAAGAAATGGAAGTGTGTGTTTTGAGTGTTTCTGTGTGTGTTTTGTTTGGTTGCTGCTACTTTCTATAGAACAGTGAGAGCGATGAAGAAAATATAAAGCATATGGTGTCACCAAAAGCTTTTTTATTAATAAATATATTGTCCAATAGTGTTACCCAAATAAAAGCAATTGTTTAAATATTTCTCTTTTTGTTAAAAAAGCTTTGATTAAATGCTTTATGTTTAAATTTAGTCCTATTGCTCAAGTGGGATAAAAAATTTCTCCTTTTTTAGTTTTCACTAGTTGAAATCAGAAAAGTCGTTCTATGGTACATTAAAAATTAATACATATAACTTTTGCAAAAAAATGACTTAAATAACCATGGATAATTTTTTTTTGGGTAAAAAACATTTTTCGTTTAATAAACTAGGAAATGATTGAAATAGCCAAAAAAGAATCAGAAGGAGCTTTGTCTCCAATCTTAAATCACAGAAGTTGGCAGATAAGCGAGAACATTATTAGGAATAAACAGAAACCAAAAAAATTGGAAAATCCTTATTGACTTTTTAGTTTTTCAAGTAGAAGCAAACAAGTGGTTATGGCAAAAATTGACACCCATGCCAAATGGCACACAAGCTAAATCTGAGAAAGTGGTTATAAAGTTGGACATAAACTAGTATTTTGATGGAATTTGGCCTTACTTGTTTGTCCGAGCATTTCCACTTTAACTAAACCTCTACTTTATCCAATAGATTAGTGTTATAAACAACTGATTATATAACATCTTTTAAATATGCCAATAATGCCTAACTCAAATTACTAAAAGTTCACAAGCTCTGCAACTCTTTACCAAATCACATGTGAGTTACTCTACTGTAATACAATCAGTCATATCTTAGCCACACAATCTTTCATGTGGTCTGTATTTTCTTTTGGTCCAGTGGTGTGTATATATTCATGCATACGTCAAATTATTACGTTTTTTATTTTACTAGCTAGTCCCTGTCCCTCTAGTTTTCACCCCCCCCCTATATAGTTACTCATAGTACTGTTAAGTTATTATTGACCTAACTGATACAAGCTATTGCTTATAGATTTATGCATAATAATTAATTACCCTTGATATTTAACATCGTATAAACTCAACTTGGATTATTTGTATCTAGCATCTCGTACCAGAGAATCTAGTTCTACTAGGAAATATATAACATTTCTGCTTTCTGTTATATCTTTCTAATCAATATATTTATGTCGAATGAATAAGTCCTTGTTTAGAGAATATGTGCCTCCTGGATTGTATAAAATAGCCTTCAATAATGATATTCAACAAACTTATTCTGTTAGAAAGGATTCTAACTTCTTGTTTAATTGAAATATTTTACCAGCTCTAATTTTTTATTTTCAACATTTTGATATAGCATTTAGCAGACGATTTTTAAAAAGAGTCACTTTATCAAGAAGCCTCCGATAATGCCCATAAGGATTATTGATCACGCCCAACTATGCCTTGTAAAAAGGACTAAGCGGTCGCTGCAAATATAATCCGGTTCAAGTCCGGAGTCGAATCCCACAGGGAACTAACCTATTTACTACAACTTTAAATAATGCTAATGATAAGCTCAGACAACTTTAAATAATGCTAATGATAAGCTCAGTCCGGTGGATCAGTCTTGATCGAAGATAGTGCCAGGGTCGAGATGACATGCTCTCCCCAGTGCACACAGCTAGCCCATGATTTTCTTTTCTGACTTCGCATTTTGGGTGGCCAAAGCATCAACTCTAGCCCCCAACTCTGTTACGGAAGTGTGCAGTCCGGTCATGTCTTATTCTAGGACTGTCATTCACGTGCTTCGTCTGCCCTGGGATGGTCCCTCAGCTGCGACAACTTGTTACTGTGGGGGTGAGGAAGGTTCAACCTCCTGTTGCCCTTCATCGCCCTCTTCCGACGCATTAGAATCGTCACTATGAGTTGCCCCTGTTGCCACCGGGTCTTTCCCGATGGTCACTTTATCTGCCCAGAACTTTGCTTCTTTCTTTACCATGCCATCCGTATTTGGGTTCTCAGGCACCCTTACTGCCCAGCACAATTTAGTGATCAGAGAGGGGAAAAAGAACCCATACCTCTTCTGTGGTGAACGGACGAACATCTCAGACTGAATAACCTTGGCCACATCAAAGTCGTGGCCATTCACGAAGCACCAGATCAAGGCAGCTCTCGGACCATTTACCTCCGTGGTGTTGTGGGACGGTAGCAAGCAACTGTTGATGATGTACAACCAGCACTTTCCTTCAAAAGTGAGTGAGGCAGAGTGTAGCTTCGATCCCAACACAACCCACACTACCTCTTTGTCTGGTGCACAGATAGTTCTAAAAAACCTGTTCCATGTGATGGGTTCTCTCCTGTAAGTATCATAGAAATCCTCCTCCCCATTGAATTCAGGCAATCGATACACTCTCCTGATGGCTTCTATCGAGGCATCCACCCTCGTGTGTCGCACAGTGCACATTCTATCCTCATGTTCGGGGCAGTTAGCATAGAACTCCCGGACAAGCATCAAGTTACCCTCCTCCGGCTCTTCGAAAAAGCTGTCCAATCTGCGCCTGATCAACTCCCGATACATATTAGGGCACTCATCCCGGAGGGACGCCCTATCAATACCCCTTTTCGGTACAGGGTTTTTAGTGGCCTTCAAACTGAAACGGTCTTGGGCAGCTCTGGAGACAAACCTGGTACGATCAAACTGAGCTGCACTGGCCGGTGCCCGTCCCCGAGATGAGCCTCCATGACCACTTGATGAGGCCCCGGTAGCGCGTCTCTTCCTTGATAGTTGTATGTTACCTACACAATAAATACTACTATCAGTGGAGAGCGGAATATGTGACCCAATAGTGGTTACTCAGACTTCACTCGCACAATTGGTCACAATTTATATTCAACACTCATTAAGGCAAATCAACAAACAAGTAGTGTGCATATGTCCCCCCAAGTCACCCAAAGACCCAATTAGACTACCATTCCGCACAAACCCAACAATGGCTTCCCCCAAATCAACCAATTCAAATAGCCTCTATATACCACACATAAACCATAATCCAAATCCTAGACAAAAACACATATGATTTTACTACCCTATACATACAATAGCAAGGGAAAAGATTGAAAAAAAAATCATTGAAAAGAAAAAAGAAGGAATACTAAGAAAGAGGAATAAAATCATGTACTTACTTGGAGATCTTGAGAAGAACGGAGGTTGGAGATTGGTTGAGTGGAGAAGAGAAGGAAGGAGAAGAGTCTTGTGTTGAAAGGAAAATATGGGGGAAGGGAGGGGTGTTTTAGTTGTGGGGGAAGGAGAAGGGTTTGGGGACTTGAAGTTAGGAAGGAAAGAAGAGAAGTGGGGGAAGTGGGAAGGGAAGTAGGGATGGTGGGCGTTTAAGTTAGGGAAAATAAAAAAAAGTTTTGACTAAAAATTAAAAAACAAACTTACCTAGACACGCCCCATATCCGTGCCCAGATCCGCGGTCCAATTCGCGGTCGCGGATTCTGGGCAGAGGGGGACCAAAAATTCGTGCCCCAATTCGCGGTCCAATCCGCAGCCGCGGACGGGGGACAGACACAGGCCAAAATCCGCGGCCATATCCGCGGTCCAGTTCGCGGCCGCAGATTTCTGTCTCCAACTAATTTTTGTCTTTGCCGTATTTTTACCTATTCTCGGGTTAATTTCGACCCCCGAATCCTTCCGATGCACATAATTTTTATCCTGCACACTAGTAGATCGGTCAAATTCGTTCAAAATAAATTACAACAACCAAAGTAAGAAAATAATGGGTTGCCTCCCAAAAAGCGCCTAAGTTAACGTCGCGGCACGGCGATTTACAACAAACCATGGGTTGCCTCCTAGGAAGCACCTGATTTAACGTCGCGGCATGACGCAGGCTTTCATTATCACTCCTCGTTAGCGTACTGGGGCTCTTCCAAAGTTATCACCACTCTATCCCCTTTCTCTTCAACCATTCCAAGGTAATGTTTCAACCTTTGCCCATTTACCGTGAACTTGTTTGTCCTATCTTCGGATTCAATCTCTACAGCTCCACTTGAGAACACTTGCACCACTCTGAAGGGTCCTGACCCTCGGGACTTCAACTTACCCAAAAATAATCTCAATCTCGAGTTGTATAAAAACACTAGATCTCCGGGTTTGAAGTTCCGATCTAAGATGTGCTTATCATAGATCATTTTCATCTTTTCTTTGTATAATCTAGCATTCTCAAATGCATGGAACCTGAATTTCTCGAGCTCATGTAACTCAGTGACTCTGCTAGTGCCTGCAGTCTCTATATCCAGATTCAACTTTCGCAGTACCCAAAGTGCTTTATGTTCGAGCTCTACCGTAAGGTGGCATGCCTTTTCAAATACCAACTTATACGGTGACATACCAATTGGAGTTTTGAATGCTGTGCGGTATGCCCATAATACATCATCCAGCTTTTTCGCCCAATCAATCCTTGTTGCATTCACTGTCTTTGTCAGGACACTTTTAATTTCTCTATTGGACACTTCAACTTGCCCGCTCGTCTGTGGGTGGTACGGTGTGGCTACTTTGTGGCGAACTCCATACTTTTCCAACAGACGTGCAAACGCTCTATTGCAAAAATGGGTTCCACCATCACTGATTATAGCTCTTGGGGTGCCAAAAAGTGTGAAGATGTTTTTCTTTAGGAAACTTGTTACCCCTTTTGCATCATTGGTTGGGAGAGCCACCTCTTCGACCCACTTGGAGACATAGTCAATTGCTACCAATATATATTTGTTACCATACGAGCTGACGAACGGCCTAATATATATCGATATCTCATGACGGCGAGATATGTTGCCTCTCCTTTGGCATTCATCGCAACTTTTGACCCAAGCATGGGCATCCTTGAACAGGGTAGCCAATACAATCTCGATTCCAACACTTTTGCTGCTGTCCGGATTCCTCCAAAGTGTCCACCATATGGTGAAGTATGGCAAGCCTGCAAAACAGAAGGTTGATCTTTCTTGGGGATACACCTCCGGATCATGTTATCTACACATATTTTAAACAATAGAGGTTCGTCCCAATAATAGGATCGACAATCGCGAAAGAACTTTTTCTTTTGAATTGAGGAGAATTCATAAGGTACAATACCGCTAGCCAAATAGTTAGCAATATCAGCATACCATGGCGTCTCCTCCATTATCACATCAAGTAACTGTTCATCCCGGAATGTCTCTGTTATGTCTTCAACCTCCATTCATTTTTTAGCTCCTTCCAATCTTGAGAGGTAGTCTGCCACTTGATTGTCCGTCCTCTTTCTGTCACGGATTTCCACATCAAATTCTTGTAGCAAAAGAACCCAACAAATCAAGCATGGCTTTGACTCATTCTTTGCTATCAAGTACCTAATTGCTGCATGGTTAGTATAAACAATAACTTTTGAACCAATTAAGTACGACCTAAATTTGTCGAAGGCAAACACTACAGCCAGCGTTTCCTTTTTTGTTACAGTGTAATTGAGCTGTGCACCGCTGATCATCCTGCTTGCATAGTAAATCAGGTGCATCATCTTATCTTTGCGTTGCCCCAATACTACTCCTATAGCATAATCACTGGCGTCGCACATGAGCTCGAACGATTGCTCCCAGTTCGGTGCAACTATGATGGGTGCAGTCACCAATCTCTTCTTCGGCTCCTTAAAAACCAACCTGCAATCATTAGAAAACACAAGGGGCTGATCCTTTTCAAGTAGCTTACATAAGGGGTTAGCAATTTTGGAAAAATCTTTAATGAATCGCCTATAGAACCCGACGTGCCCAAGGAAACTTCTCACTGCCTTTACCGAAGTGGGTGGTGGCAGCTTCTCAATCATATCAACCTTGGCATGGTCGACTTTAATGCCCTTGCTGGACACTCGATTCCCCAACACTATTCCTTCTTGTATCATAAAATGGCACTTTTCCCTATTCAGCACCAGATTTGTCTCCACATATCTTTTGAGCACTCTTCTTAAGTTGTGAAGACAATCTTCAAATGAATCCTCCACCACGGAGAAAACATTCATAAATACCTCCATAATATCCTCTACCATGTCAGTGAAAATGGCTAACATGCACCGCTGGAATGTAGCCGGTGCATTGCAAAGTCCAAAGGGCATTCTCCGAATATGGACAAGTGAATGATGTTTTCTCTCTGTCTTCTGGGGCTATTGAGATCTGGTTATACCCCTAGTATCCATCCAAGAAACAGAAGTAGGACCGCCCAGCTAACCTATCCAATATTTGGTCAACGAAAGGCAATAGGAAATGGTCCTTTCAAGTGGGTGTGTTCAATTTTCGATAGTCCATGCAAATCCACCACCCCGTGACTGTACGAGTCGAGATCAACTCGTTATTCTCATTTTGTACGACCGTAATTCCTCCCTTTTTTGGCACACATTAGACATGACTGACCTAGTTGCTGTTAGAGATGGGGAAGATGATACTTGTATCCAACCACTTGATCACTTCCTTCTTTACTACTTCCTTCATATTCGGGTTCAGCCGTCGTTGATGCTCCCTGGAAGGTTTGTGCCCCTCTTCCAGAAAAATCTTGTGCATGCAAAAGGCTGGGCTGATACTTTTTATGTCTGCCATGGTCCAACCAATGGCAGTCTTACATTCTTGCAATACCTACAATAGTTGCTCTACCTGCACATCTAGCAAACCAGATGATATAATAATATGTAAAGTAGAATTAGGCCCCAAGAAAGCGTACCTAAGGTGGGTTGGAAGCGGTTTTAAGTCCAGCTGTGGTGGCTCATCTATTGATGATTTTGCAGGTGGTGTTGCTCTCTCTTCTAAGCGTAGGGGCTCGAACTAAGGTTCCCTTTTCCAGAATCCTTGACCTTCGAGAGCCATGACCCACTCTGCCAACCCTTCACCATCCATCTCTTCCAAATTCATTAAGCAGGCTTCTAGTGGATCCTTGACATTAAGGGTCTCATCCTCTTCTTGCAGTATCATATCCACGACCTCCATTAGTGAGCAGTTTGCAAATTCACTGGATCTTCTCATGGATTGTTGAACGTTGAATATTATTTCTTCATTGTTCAACCTCATTTTCAACTCTCCAATCTCACAATCAATTAATGCTCTCCCAGTGGCTAAGAATGGCCTTCCAAGAATGATGGGTATCTCTTCATCCACCTGACAGTCAAGAATAACAAAGTTTGCAGGAAATACAAATTTTCCCACTTGCACAAGCACATCATCAAGAATTCCTGTCAGTCTTTTGACTGTGCGATCAGCCAGTTGCAGCAACATTAAGGTCGGTCTAGTCCTGCCAATGCCCAGTTTTGTATAGATTGCCAAGGGCATCAAGTTTATGCTGGCTCCCAAGTCACACAATGCTTTAGCAAAAGCATAACTCCCAATAGTGCATGAGATAGTGAAGCTACCTGGATCAGACACCTTTTGGGCCATAAGTCTTGTCACTACCGCGCTGCAGGTCTATGTCAGAGTTACAGTGGACAGGTCCTGGAAGTTAAATTTCTGCGACATCAGGTCCTTTATCATTTTTTCATACCCTGGCATTTCCCTCAAAGAATCCATCAGCGGAATATTCAATTGAATCTGTCGAAGCATTTCCATGAATTTCCTGTATTAATCATCTTTCTTTTGTTTTGCCAATCTTTGAGGGAATGGTGCAGGAGTCAACCTCTGTCCACTACTTAATGTCTTTTCTTTGTTGGAATCTTCTGGCAAAAGAGGTGCCACCTGTTCTGAGACTTGTTCACCTTCCTTCGCTTTACCCTTGTCAACCTGTGCCTGTTCAACTACCACTTTGGTGAGCTCTGTTGACCCATCTGCCTCTAATGTAACTGAAGTAGTTGGCGTAGTCTCTCTCCTAGATTGAACAACTGCTTGCTCTCTGTCTAAATCTCTTCCATTCTTGTGACTCACTGCCATTAGCTGATTTGGGTTTTGCTCCTTTGGGTTAATATTTGTATCTGCAGGCAATGTTCCTTGTGGGCGATTGTTCAAGGCCATAGACAACTGTCCCAGCTGAGTTTTAATGCCTTTGATTGCTGAATTATGTGCTGCTAACTTTTCTTGCATCTTATCATTTGTTCCAATGAGTTATTGCAGCATACCTCTGATTTCTACCACGTTGTTGTCTTGTTGTTGATGAGGTGGTTGGTAGGCTAACTGTTGCTGGTGCTGCTGATTATAGCCCTGCTGCCTTTGATAAGGCACAACTTGACCTTGTGGTCGTGCGCCTCCAGAATTGGGGTTGTGTTATGGCAGGTTGGGTCTGTACTGTTGGTTTGGTGCTGGTCCCCATTGTTTCCTATCTTGCCTCTGACCTCCATAATTATTGACATAATTCATGTCTTCTCTGAAACCTTGGTTGTCATTCTCTCCACTCTACTAGCACACATATGACTGGTTTATGCAAGGAGTGCACAATCCTCCATTTGTTGTATCAACAATGTGCACTTGCTTTGTACCCATCTCATTAATTTTCTTTGTCAGTATGCTCATCTGAGTCATGAGAGTGGCTATGTTCTCTGCATGGGAATTATTTGGGTCAAGAGCAATAGAATGTACTATTGGTGTAAGTGTCATACCTCTAGCCATCCAGCCTGAATTTTGAGCCATCTTGTCAAGAAGAATCTTGCACTCTGTGAATGTCTTGCTAAAATATGCACCCCCAGCTGAAGCATCTACATTGGCCTTCAAACTGTCTGTTAAACCCATATAGAATCTCTGTCCCAGCATCTGATCTGGAATGCCATGGTGTGGACACTTCACTAGCATACCCTTGAACCTCTCCCAAGTTTCTTGCAAGGTCTCAGTTGGTTTCTACCTGAACTGCAATATCTCATCAATCTGCCTTGCAGTCTTGTTGGGAGGATAAAACTTGTTTAAGAACTATTTGACTAATTCTTCCCAAGTGGCAATGGAGTTTATTGGGAGCAAATTCAGCCAAGTTTGAGCCTCTCCAGTCACAGAGAATGGAAACAGTAATAGCTTGATGGCTTTAGGAGTCACATTCGGCTGTCTTTGGGTCACACATATTGATAGGAAATTCTTCAGATGTTGTTGTGGGTCTTCAATGTATGACCCGGAGAACAGTCCCTTATTTTGCAATAGATGCAGTATGTTGTTGGTGATCTAGAATGTCTCCGCTTGTATCTGAGGTACAACAATGGCAGTGGCTAGGTTATCAGCAGTTGGTTATGCCCAATCATAAAAAGCAGCTTCAGGCACAAGAGGTGCCACCACTCCATTGTTTGGGTCAACCCGATTATTTCGATTGTTTTCGTTGACATCGTCCACGTTGTCCATTTCAATTTCGAGTGTGTGTTTTTGTTATAACTGTCTGTTCTTCTTGTTTGCTCGATTTAATGCCCCGAATGCTTTCTCGGGGTCTGAGAGTCCTTCAAAAAGTTCACCAGTCCTCGAAGAGCTTCTAGGCATACACCTGAGTCACAGGAGAATTCAAACATGAGAATTTCAATGGAAATATTTAAACACCGTAAGAAATTGATCTAAACTAAGAATCCTAGCAATTCTTCTAAGTTGTAATAAATAACACCAATAGTTTTCCGGCAACGATGCCAAAATTTGATCACGCCCAACTAAGCCTTGTAAAAAGAACTAAGCGGTCGGTGTAAATATAACCCGGTTCAAGTCCGGAATTGAATCCCACAGGGAACTAACCTATTTACTACAACTTTAAATATTGCTAATGATAAGTTCAGACAACTTCCGGATGCAAGAGTTTTATGAATAATCAGTGAAATTTATTTAGCTAAGGAAAAATGACAATAAAATTAGCAATAATCAAGACTAAAATGGATTTCAAGGGTAAAAGGATCTAGGGCTATTGATTTTCCCAATTGCCAGATTAATTCTTAACTCTTTAACTATAATCTCGCCATAGTATTCTATGAGGATTATGAGTTCTGGGCTACCGTAATTATCTTTCGATCAATTACGATAATTTACTAGAAGCATTCTCTCGAACTACTCTAGTTAACAATTTATGCAACTCAGAATTATCCCACCAAAGTTTCGTTATTTCTAACCCCACTTTTAAATTCAAGTAGTTAATCTCTTAACTTACCCAAAAGTGGTATTGTTCAATAACAATCTAACCAAGTATTCTTTCTCAAGCAACACAAGGTAACTAGATACGATTAATCAAGGGCCCTTTCAATTAACCACAATACAATACGTAATTGAACAATCATAGAACAAACACGACTCAATTATAACAAAATAGAGTCAGACTTCATCCAATAATTGATTCCATCAACCCTAGATAATAGATTTAGCTACTCATACTAATGGAAAATAAATCACTAAAATAATTCATAATCAACTAATAGAAGTATGAAGAAGAAGATGAAAACTCTTAGAAAATTATCCGTCTTCTCTCCCTTGTTCTTGCCTCTAAAATCTTCTAAAACCAGCTATATCTGACTTCTAGGCGAGTTTAGGCTTCATATAGGTTTAGGTTAGCCGCCTAAGAAATTATATAATTAACCCTGCATGTTTGACTTTCGTCCGCCCGTCCGCGGCTGCGGATTTCCATTGCCTCACTGCTTTGAGTTCGCGGGCTAATTCGCGGCCCACTTCGCGGCCGCGCACCTTGAGGGGTCGTCTCACTTGCTTTTTTTCGCTCCTTTTCGACCGGGCTAACCTTCGATTGGCCTTTCACACTCTACGTTGACTCCAAAACACTCGTTAGCTCCCTCTTAGCTCGGAGTAGCTCCTGCAAAGCATCAAATTCTTAATTAGAGCATTTTGTTATCTTTTAGCATCCAAATATCAATAAAGTACGACTAAATTAGAGTGTAAATAATGTCTAAATTGCATAAATATAGCCTACTATCAATTATGCAATGGAGAAAATAAACACCATTGTTTAATCCATAGAAAAACACTTACTTGCACCCAATATCTTCCATCAAAGGTAAAAATATCATAGAGAAGAAAACTATAATGGTTACGGTAGACAATAAATTGCATCAAGAAAATAATCGAGATCGAAAAATATTGCAACAATCGTAGTATTTGATTTCAAATAATATGAGTGTACAATCTCTATGAATCATCTGATTCTTCTTTCCAATAGTAAATAAATCCAAGGGACTTTGAACTTGATCTTGAATATGTAGTTGTTGCCACGAACGATGATCTTGAATTCAACTAGCACGAACTTTGATTTGAACCCGTACTCCTTGAATCTTGATTTGTTCTTCGTTCTTGAGCTTGAACTTGATTTGTTCTTCGTTCTTGAGCTTGACCTTGATTGCTTGAACTTGAACTTGTGGAGGAATTTGCAGAGTTTGATCCACAAGCTCTTTCTTGCTTCTTGTTATAACTTCTGGTACCTTTTCTGCGTTATGAATACCCCTATTTATAATTGTGGGATGGAAGAGTTATGATAAGAACAAACTCTTTCCGACCAATCAAATCGAAGTGTGACAAGGCTGTATTTGATTGGCCAGAACATGTCACTTGCACACGTGGTGCGATTTCATTAATCTTTAAATGTGACTTGGCGTGCCTTGTCATTTTGACATGTGGCACGATCCTATTGGTTCTTCCGCTTGACTTGGCGTGCCATGTCATTTGACACGTGGCACCAAACTGGGCCTCTAGGAAGATGTAATCTTGGGCTTAACAAAGTGGGCTTATCATTTGTAGCCCAACTAAATGGGCTAGCCCAATGGATTAAGACTTATTTATTTAATCCATATATATTTGGACTTATATAATTAAACTAATTATATTAGTCCATAATACTTAGTTGGACTAGCATATTTAATATATAGTCCAAATTATTTTATTGAATTAAAATTCAATAAATTTTGCATGCTTACAAATGCCCTATTTCAAAACTTGTGAGTAGGCAATCTCCGTTACTAGGTTTGAAGTATCATGCAACATCAACTTCGAATATCACGTCAACTTTGAACTCCAAAACGTAGCTTGAGACCACTGTGTCGATCACATTTAATTACAAATATGGATAACTGACCACATAGTTGGTATTTAAACTTTAATATTGCCACAAACTCTCACTTTTGCATGATTAAAAAAATAATTCTTTCCAACCTTACTACATTTAATTGATAAAGAAGCTCAAATACAACAGCCACGTATGATATTTGCTTTCTTTATTTGATATTTGCCTTAACTTTAGGCAAAGTCTTTGCTTTAGAAAGGAACTCCATCCCCGTCAAATTCTAATTGGAATCACGTTATTACAATCAAAAGGCGGCAATAGCAATCCCACATCGTGCCAAACGTGTTTCTTTAGCCGCTCCAGTATCTATACTGTTTACCCGAAAAACGGATAAAGTTTAATTTGTACGTAGTTCTAAGGATATGTGATATAGCTTAATACAAATCATAAGGATAAATAGAAATATCAAATATGAATTGCAAAGAATGCAAAATAAACAAGGTTGAAAAAAGATGATTTCTAAAAATAAGCAAAATGAATCAATTGATGAAGTTTTAAAGAATAACTCTCGAATATAGGAGAATATGGTGCTTGAATTACAATGTAAGCAAAAGCTGCCCTCTACAGAAATGTAGCCATCCTCTTTATAGTGGAGGATCCTACTTTAGATATTATTAAAAATACAGAGTGGAGAATCCATGATAAATCAGCTTTTCCCTAATTTCCGCCGAGATTCTCTCCCTTAGTATGTTTGCAACGGCTCTTGTCTGTGAGCTCGAGCTTGATCTGCCTCGGTGCTGGTCGGTAGTGCTTCTAGAGCTCGATATGGACTCGGGATCAGGTTATGATTCGGACTCGGTCCCGGTTGGCCTTTACCCCTTAAGCTCGAAATCATCTCATCATAGTTCGATTCGGACCCGAGCTTGATGATGACTTCGAACTCGGTGTTTGGCCTACACCTGGAATCCGAAACTTGTTAGTACCATCTTCGGAACCTATCTCGAAGTTTTTCTTCGATCCATTATATTTTAACCTCGATCAATCGTATGAAGGCTGAAATCTATTTCGATCGTATACAGATAGTCCCCTCGTTTCTCGAGAAGGATGTGGTGAGAAACGATATGATTTCTCAATGGCTCGATTGGATTATAAGCTGACGTTTACATTGGGCTCGATCATGATGCACGTGATAGTTGTCCCGTCGATTTAGTCTTTCAAGGCATTCAATGCATGTCAGACGGTGGTCGACCATCGCTGATACTGAACCGCCATTGCTTTAATCTATAAATAGCCCTTCCTTTTACTATTTACCACTGTTACATCTTCAATCTTCCAAGTTTTCCAAGTTCTTTTTCGTATCCTCTGAGTTTATTCGCAAATATGTGATTCCTCTTTGCAAAAGCCCTTCTTCAAAATTACCAAATCTTTGTTACTTTCTTCTATTCTCGACCTTTAAATTCGAAAATAGCGAAAACATCACAAACTATTCCTCAGAAAGAGAAAGCTTCATCTTCAAAGTTTGCCGCCGACGAAACACCGGTAGAGCCACGACTTGAGGAGTGCGTTCCTGGGGCGTGTGTTCTTACCTCTAATTTTAAGGTCGATAAAGGCTCATTGGTTCCCGGCCGATGTAAGCCAGTATCGAAGTACATGTGTTCGATAACCGAGAGGCACCTCAAACAGCTACAGAAAGATTGCAATTGGGAGAACAAAGAAACATTAATCCCTTCTTGTGACGAAGATATCACCATTTACGTGAAAAGGTTTTTAAGTGTATATACTTACCCTTTCACGTTAGGTCCTCTCGACTCTGTTATTATTGACTTCTGCCAATAATACCAAATAACCCTAGGCCAGGTCCATCCTTCTTTTTGGCGAATCGTTATTTTGATTCGATACTTTGTGAACAAAATCAAGGGAATGCCATTCACCCTCGACCATCTCATCCGATTGTACCGTCCTTGTCGTTTTTGAGGAGGGTTAATAAAACTTCAGTTTCGGGATACCAAGGCTCAGTTCTTGAGCATTAACGAGGATATGGATCGAGGCTGGATGGGCAGGTTCGTTCGAGTAAGGACTTCAGACCCGATTCCGACTAAAAAGATGCTTTTTCCCGAGGAGTGAAATATGAAATGTAAGTGTAATTCTGCTGTTACTTCCTTCTATTTTGCCCTTTTATTTCTTTTATCACCGATATTCCTCTTTTTGTGATGCAGCGGTTCCCTGGATGCCCGGAGCAGTTCCCGATCTCAAGAACTGGGTACGAGTTCTGGCTTCGACCTCCACATACGCCGAGCGCTCATGGCATGATTTGTCAAAGGGCCGATGGGAGGCCAAAAATCATGATAAGCCCCTTTCTCGTACCTTTTGGTAGTTTGAACGAGATGCTTTCCATATACTTTAATGAAATTTTCCATATGTAGGTGTGGGCAAAGATGCGGTTTTGAGGCCATCGTCCGTCGAGGAAGAGGCTTCGGCCTCTGCCCTAAAGCCGGTGAAAGATAATAAGAGGAAAAGAGCCTCCGCTCCCGAAGATCCAAAACCGAAGAAGAGGACGGCTCGTAAGGCGAACAAGAATACCATTCCTTTGACCGTGGAATTAGTTCTGCGTCTAAGGGATGAAGACAAAGAAGAAGAAGAAAATGATGGGTCCACGCTGGCGGCCCGAACGAAGAAGACCATCGACGTTTCACAGGCAGCTGGATCGATGGTGGTTCATAAGGCTCCGCCTCGAACTTAGAATATATCGGAGAAAGATTCAGGTAGAGTCCCCGAGTTGTTAGAGATCGAAGATGCTTCCCATCGAAGCCAATGGATGAGGGATATGTGTGAAGGGGCTCTCCTCGAATCTCTTTGAACCGAAGAGAATGCTCCAAGTAATTCACTTTGGGCAGTAGCAATCGATGACTTACCCATCTTCCCTGCTTTTTCCGCAGGGGCGATTCGGAAGCCCAAGCTTTGGGGGCCCTCGAAATAGACATGCCTCATGATGGAGAGGATCCTTTTCGTGACCTGGTTACCGGTATCGAGGACGTTGTCTGTACTAGTGATGCATCAGATCTTTTTCACGGGGTGCAGCAGGCTTTGAATCAGGTAAGCCTTAAATTATTTTGTTGGTATTACCTTTATGTTCGCTTTTCTTTTCTAACTTCATTTCTTCTTTCTTTTCAGGTCGCGGCAGTTCATCGAGAAGCATATTCTCGGTCCTAAACCGAGCTGCATCAATACGAGGCCAAGCTTCTACGGGTTACGGAGGAGAGGAACTCCCTAAAACTCCTCTTAGGGCAAAGGGGAGAGGAAATAAAAGACCTCCGAGCTGAGTTGGCCAAGGCTCACCAAGATCAGACCGATCTGTCCGAGTAGGTAATAATACTTTTAAAAGCCTATGGACTCGATACTGGAATGATGGCTAATGTTTTGGTCTCACAGCTGCAGTAGAAAATTGAGATAATCGGAAAACTCCGTGAAGAAGTCGATGTGATAAAAGCAGAGTCTTTGAAGTGAAAAGAAGGAATGGACAGCTTTGATGCAGAGAAAGAAGCTGCTCGAGCCCAATTATGATCGGCCGGAAACCAACTTCAAAAAATGAAGGAGAAAGGCTAGGTCCAAGCAAGAAAAATAGAGGAGCTCGAGGCTCGGTTGGCCTCTGAACTTGCCAAGGCCGAATCTGACACCTAAAAGGCAAAGGCCGATGCGGATGCACTCGTGGCCGTCTATCGGGCCGATGCGGATGCACTCGTGGCTGTCTATCGGGCCGATGCTGAAGCTGCCTAGGTCCAAGCAAGAGAGGCAGCCGAGACCGCCGATACTCAAGCACATTGGGTCACTGAACCTGCTAAGTGCCGATTTCGGAGGGAGACCCTCGAGGAGATCCATGCTCGAGGTTTCGACCTTGCTGAAGAGATTAAAAGGGCTAAAGAACTCGAAGCCGATGCTGAAGCCTTGGCTTCTGATGATGACGATGATGATAATGATGATGATGATGGGAGTAAGAGCGAGTCCGAGAACTGGGGGGGAGCCCGGTGGAGAAGAGACCGCTCTCGGAGATAGCCAAGAAACTTAGCCCTTAGTTTCTATGTTGCAATCAATCATGTAAACAATCTTGTATATATAAATAACTTTTTGTTTTACCGCCTTGCTTCTATTTTGTTTCCTGCCTTGTGAAGATTTTATTCATTCTTTATGAATGTTTTCATAAGGATTTAGGCAATTTGATCAAATTTGGACTTCGTAGCCTTTATAACCAAGTGAGCGCTTACTCAAGCTTGAAATAAGGTAGCCCATAGGTTTATTAGTCGAGTGAGTGATTGGAACTCAAATTTATTTAGCCTGTAGGCATAATAGTCGAGTGAGTGCTTGCTCGAACTCGAAATAAAAATAGCCCGTGGCATAGTAGTCGAGTGAATGATTCGAACTCGAAGTAATATAGCTCGTAGGCATAATGGTCGAGTGAGTTCTTGCTCGAACTCGGAATAAGAGTAGCCCGTAGGCTTATTAGTCGAGTGAATGTTTTGAATTCGAAGTAATGTAGCCCCTAGGCATATTGGTCGAGTGAGTGCTTGCTCGAACTTGGAATAAGAATAGCCCGTGGGCTTATTAGTCGAGTGAATGTTTCGAACTCGAAGTAATGTAGCCCGTAGGTGTAATGGTCGAGCGAGTGCTTGCTCGGACTCAGAATAAGAGTAGCCTGTAGGCTTATTAATCGAGTGAATGTTTCAAACTCGAAGTAATATAGCCCGTAGGCATAATGTTACTCGGAATAAGAATAGCCCATAGGCTTATTAGTCGAGTGAATGTTTCGAACTCGAAGTAATATAGCCCGTAGGCATAATGGTCGAGTGAATGCTTGCTTGGACTCGAAATAAGAGTAGCCCCTAGGCTTATTAGTCGAGTGAATGTTTCGAAGTCAAAGTAATGTAGCTCGTAGGCGTAATGGTCAAGTGAGTACTTGCTCGAACTCGAAATAAGAGTAGCCCGTAGGCTTATTAGTCCAGTGAATGTTTCGAACTCAAAGTAATGTAGCCCGTAGGCATTATGGTCGAGTGAGTGCTTGCTCGAACTCGAAATAAGAGTAGCCCGTAGGCTTATTAGTCAAGTGAATGTTTCGAACTCGAAGTAATATAGCCTGTAGGCGTAATGGTCGAGTGAGTGCTTGCTCGAACTTAAAATAAGAGTAGCCCGTAGGCTTATTAGTCGAGTGAATGTTTCAAACTCAAAGTAATGTAGCCCGTAGGCATAATGGTCGAGTGAGTGCTTGCTCAAACTCAAAATAAGAGTAGCCCGTAGGCTTATTAGTCGAGTGAATGTTTCGAACTCGAAGTAATGTAGCCCATAGGCGTAATGGTCGAGTGAGTGCTTGCTCGAACTCGAAATAAGAGTAGCCCATAGGCTTATTAGTCGAGTGAATGTTTCGAACTCGAAGTAATACAACCCATAGGCGTAATGGTCGAGTGAGTGCTTACTCGAACTCAAAATAAAAATAGCCCTTAGGCTTGATAGTTGAGTGAGTGATTTCTAACTCGTTGATCTACCTTAAGCCTGTTTGCATAATAAAACTCAAAATAGGGGAATCTTTCTTGGATATAAGATATCGGTAGAGAAGAAATTTTTCTTTGCAAGTCATTATACATGTGTCCATGTTTTGTGTTAGCGCTCGGGCCAACTACATGAGCATGGTTCGTTTTGACCATTTGGCTCTTACAACTTTTCCTATTGGAACCCTGTTGTTATGAAATAACTTTCTTGCATCAGAACTTGATATATTTGAGGGCTAATACCCTCTCCCAGTATTCGAGGTCGATTGTAAAGAGGCCTCGGATACTGTCGAATTGTTTCTAAGTTTAGCACGATCACCGGTTGCCTCATTAAAAACCTTGCCGAAAAACCCATTTGGGATAAAATCGGTCTAAGGGAAAAAGAGTGCAACGCGTGCTTTCAGACCTAGGGCTTCGAATTGAAGGATCCATCCTAGCTCCTCATCGGACTCCTGCAGGGGTTAGTTTCAAAATGTAAACGAATATGGGAGGGTCATACCTTAGCAGTAGTATCATTTTAGGTGCGACACATTCCAATTGCTTGATAGTTGTTTGCCGTTTATAATACTGAGCTTGTATGATCCTTTTCCGACATTTTCGAGAACCTGATACGGTCTTTCCCAGTTCGGTCCTAGTTTTCCTTAGTTTGGGTTTTGGGTACTGAGGGTGACTTTCCTTAGCACTAGGTCCCCGAGTTTAAAATGGCGAAGCTTGGTTCTTCGATTATAGTATCTTTCAATTCACTGCTTTTGGGCGGCCAATTAGACGAGAGCAGCTTCTCGTTTTTCATCCGATAATTCGAGGCTAGTGTTCATAGCCTCGTTATTTGACTCTTCTGTTGTATACCGAAACCTAGCACTGGGTTCCCCGACTTCGATTGGAATCAAGGCTTCAGAGCCATATACTAAGGAGAACGGGGTCACCCCCGTACTAGATTTTGATGTTGTTCGATATACGCAAAGAACTTCGGGAGTTATTTCTCTCCATTTTCCCTTAGCGTCGTTCAACCTCTTCTTTAGGTTTTGAATAATAGTTTTGTTTATTGATTTGGCCTGTCCGTACCCACTAGTGTGATACGGTTTTGATAATATCCTCTTTATTTTTTGGTATTCGAGGAATTTTGTCATTTTGCTGCCGACAAACTGTTTCCTATTGTCACACACTATTTCGGCGGGTATCCCGAATCGATATACGATATGATCCCAGATAAAGTCTATAACCTCTTTATCTCTTACTTTCACGAACGCTTGTGCTTCAACCCATTTAGAGAAATAGTCAGTCATAAATAAAATGAACTTCGCTTTACCTTGGGCCGATGGCAGAGGGCCGACGATATCCATTCCCTATTTCATGAATGGCCATGGGGATAGGACTGAGTGAAGTTGCTCTCCGGGCTGATGGATCATTGGTGCAAACCTTTGACATTTGTCACATTTTCGAACAAACGCCTTTGCATCTTTGCCCATATCGATCCAATAATATCCTGCCCTGATTATTTTTCGGACTAATGAATCGGCACCGGAGTGATTCCCACAAGTGCCCTTGTGCACCTCACGTAGGATGTAATCGGTGTCTCCTGGACCTAAGCATACTGCCAATGATCCATCGAATGTCCTTCGATATAACGTTCCATCTGCAGTTAATGTGAATCGAGCAATTTTGGTTCCTAGGGCCCTCGAATTTTTAGGGTCCGATGGGAGCTTTCCATTCTTTAAGTATTCAATATACTTATTCCTCCAATCCCAGGTTAAGATCGTAGAATTTATCTCGGCATGACCTTCTACGATCACGGATCTCGAGAGTTGAACGACAGTCCCCGAGCTAATCTCGTCTTCCTCGACCGATGATCCCAAATTTGCAAGTGCATCAGCCTCACTGTTTTGCTCTCGTAGAACATGCTATAAAGTCCATTCTTTGAAATGGTGCAAAGTGACCTGCAGTTTGTCCAAATACCTTTGCATTCTGTCTTCTCGAACTTTGAAGGTTTTGTTTACTTGATTTACCACCAGCAAAGAGTCACACTTGGCTTCGATGACTTCTGCTCTCAAGCTTTTAGCTAGCTCGAGACCTGCAATCATGGCCTCAAACTTGGACTCGTTGTTAGTCAACCTAGTAGTTTTGATAGATTGCCTAATAGTGTTACCCGTGGGTAGCTTTAAAACGATGCCTAGCCCGGACCCCTTCACGTTCGAAGCCCCGTCCGTAAAAAGGGTCCATACCCCCAATGACGTACCCGATTTCAATAAGAGTTCTTTTTCGACTTCAGGTACGAGGGTCGGCGTGAAATCGGCCACGAAGTTTGCTAAAATTTGAGACTTGAGGGTCGTACGGGGTTGATATTCGATATCGTACCCACTGAGTTCGACGGCCCATTTGGCCAGTCGGCCTGATAGTTCGGGCTTGTGCAAAATATTACGAAGCGGGTAAGTGGTTAATACGCATATGGGGTGACATTGAAAGTACAGTCTTAACTTTCTAGAGGCGCTTATCAGTGCAAGTGCCAATTTTTCTAGGTGCAGATATCTAGTTTCTGCTTCTCTTAAGGTTCGACTTATATAATAAACGGGAAATTGCGTACCTTGCTAATGCTTGTTGGCATTCCGGGGTCCAAGCAAAATCGTTCTTCTTTTTGAGTAGAGAGAAATATTTGTGACTTCGATCTGACGACCTCGAAATGAATCAGCCGAAGGCTACAATCCGTCCCGTTAGCCTCTGTATGGCTTTCACGTTGTCCACGATGGTGATGTCTTCGATGGCCTTGATTTTATCGGGGTTAATCTCGATCCCCCGATTTGACACCAAGAAGCTGAGGAACTTGCCCGAACCGACCCCGAAAGCACATTTCTCGGGGTTGAGCTTGATGTTGTATTTCCTTAAAATCTCGAACATTTCCTGCAAATGGGTCAAATGTCCTCTGCGCGCAGGGATTTAACTAGCATGTCATCAATATAAACTTTCATTGATTTACCTATTTGTTCCTCGGACATTTTATTTACTAGGCGTTGGTAAGTAGCTCCTGCATTTTTTAGCCCGAAGGGCATCACATTATAATAATATGTTCCATACTTGGTGACAAATGAAGTATTTTCCTGGTCTTCCGGGTTCATTTGGATTTGATTATACCCGGAATAGGCATCGAGAAAAGTAAGGATCTCGTGGCCGGCCGTTGCATCGATCATGCGATCGATGTTGGGCAGCCGAAAGGAATCTTTGGGGCATGCTTTGTTCAAATCCTTATAATCTACACACATTCTAAGTTTGTTCCCTTTTTAGGCACTACAACTACATTGGCTAACCATTCAGGATAATTCACCTCCCGAATGGACCCTATTTTGAGAAGTTTGGTTACCTCGTCCTTTATGAATGTGTGCTTTACCTCGGACTGGGGTCTTCTCTTTTGCTTCACCGGTCTGATCCTAGGGTCCAAGCTTAGCCGATGCATCGTTATATCCGGTGGGATCCCTATTATATCTAAATGGGACCATGCAAAACAATCTACGTTATCGATAAGAAATTGAATAAGTTTTTTCCTGAGTTTGGGGGTCAACCCCATTCCCAAGTATACCTTCCATTCGGGACAGTGCTCGATTAGTGTGACTTGCTCCAATTCCTTAATTGTTGATTTGGTAGAGTTGGAATCATCGGGAACCACGAAGGATCGAGGGATCCTTTGATCATCATCTTCATCGATCTTCTAATTTTTTGGTTGGGTTAAAGCTGATGTCTGTGATTGCTATTTGGCATCTCGTTCCCCTTTTGAGCACGATCGTTTTATTGGCGAAGGCGAGGATATTAGATTCGCTTCCTCGACGGTAAACATTTCTCTTACGGACGGTTGTTCTCCGTACACTGTTTTGACTCCCCTTGATGTTGGGAATTTAAGGACCTGGTGTAGGGTCGAAGGTACAACTCTCATGTTGTGGATCCACGGCCTTCCAAATAGGGCGTTGTACCTCATGTCGCCTTCGATTACGTGGAACTTCGTTTCCTGGATGGTCCCGGCCACGTTTATCGGTAGAATTATCTCGCCTTTGGTGGTTTCACATATCATATTGAATCCGTTTAGAACCAGGGTTGCGGGTACGACCTGGTCCTGTAGACCGAGTTATTCTACGACCTTCAATCTAATGATGTTGGCCGAGCTACCTGGATCAATTAACACACGCTTAACTTTAGTTTTATTCATAAGTACGGATATTACCAGTGCATCGTTATGAGGTTGTATGACTCCTTCTGCATCTTCATCATTGAAGGACAAAGTTCCTATGGGTGCGTAATCCTGAGTTTGAGATCGCTTTTCTCTCACAATCGATGTCTTAGTGCGTTTAGGCATCGGTCCTTGAGGGGTATCGGCGAAATCCCTATTTTAAAAATGGTTCTTCGCCCTATCGCTTAAAAATTCTCGAAGGTGCCCTTTGTTGAATAACCGGGCTACCTCCTCTATTAGTTGCCTGCAATCTTTCGTTTTCTGGCCAAGGGTGCCATGATATTCACACATTTGATTGGGATTCCTCTGGGCAGGATCGGTCTACATGGGTCGAGGCCATTTAGTATGTTTGATGCGTCCGATAGCCAACACGATGGCGGATGCATCAATGCTGAAGTTATATTCCGATAATCGAGGCGCTTCCTTAGATCTGGTAGGCTTGTCGAACCTACTTCTATTCATCAGCCCCCGAGACCCTTGACCTCGATCACTTCTTTTGTTATTTTGTCCGGGGTTATGTCTCGATTCACCGATTCTGAGGTTTCCTTTATACAGTCACTATCGATCCCTGATCGGACCTTATTCTCGATTAATATCCCTTCGGGCAGCGGATTTGGACCTCAATTGATCATCTTCGACCCTAATTTTTGATTGGTACCGGTTGTGCACGTCGGCCCACATGATGGCTGGGTATTCGATCAGGTTATGCTTCAACCGTCGTGAAGTTGTCGAACTTCGTTGTTCAAACCTTGAGTGAAAGCCTGAATATCCCAATCGTCTGTGACTGGTGGCAGATCCATTTGTTCCATTTGAAAACAAGATACGAACTCCCTCAGCATCTCGTTATCCTTTTGTCTTACCTTGAAAAGGTTCGATTTCCTTGTTGCGACTTTTATGGTGCCGATGTGTGCTTTTACAAAAGAATTTGCTAACATGACAAACGAGTCGATGGAATTCGGTGGTAGGTTGTGATACCAAATCATTGCTCCCTTCGAGAGGGTCTCTCCGAATTTTTTTAACAGCACAGATTCGATTTCATCGTCTTCTAAATCATTGCCCTTGATGGCACATGTGTAAGAGGTGACGTGTTCGTTGGGGTCGGTCGTTCCGTTATATTTGGGAATTTCAGGCATACGGAATTTTTTGGGGATTGGTTTTGGGGCTGCGCTCGAGGGAAAAGGCTTTTGCACGAATATTTTGGAATCTAACCATTTTATCATTGGTGAAGCTCCCGGGATCTGATCGACCCTGGAGTTATAGGTTTCTACTTTTTTATCGTTGGCTTCGACTCGCTTTGTGAGCTCCTCGAGTAGTTTAGTAATTTCGGGAGTAGTCCCCGATTCTTGCTCATTTGACCTCTTTATGACTGGCTCCATTCTGTGGGCAATTTCTCGAGGTGGACTGGGCTCCGGCCTGCTCGGTAGCTGGGTTTGGCTCTGCAACTGAGCTATTGCTGCCTGTTGAGCTTGCAACATTTCGAAAATCATGCGCAAGCTGACGCCATTTTCCCCGACGTTCTGGGTATCTCGAGCTGCAGACCGAGTGCCACCGTGAATGCAATTTCCAGGTTCAGAATGTAGGTTCACCTCAATGGCCACATGCGAATTGATATCTATCGGCACTTCGATTCGAGCTCCAACGGCGTTGACAAGTGGTCTTTCGGTACTGGATGTCAAGTTGTTGTTCTCATCTTGAAGACCAGCTTCATTGTCGATAGGTGAGGCCATTTGATTGGTAGTTAGTCATTGCTAATCCGAAATCCAAGATACTTTCGGAAACAAGCTCAAAACGGTGTGTTTTTGCAGATTCGTATCAAATAACCACTGTTATCCTTAGCCCCACTGTGGGCGCCAAACTGTTTATCCGAAAAACGGATAGAGTTTAATTTGTACGTAGTTCTAAGGATATGTGGTATAGTTTAATACAAATCGTAAGGATAAATAGAAATATCAAATATGTATTGCAAAGAATGCAAAATAAACAAGGTTGGAAAGAAGATGATTTCTAAAAATAAACAAGATGAATCAATTAATAAAGCTTTAAAGAATAACTCTCGAATATAGGAGAATATGGTGCTTGAATTACAATGTAAGCAAAAGTTGCCCTCTACAAAAATGTAGCCATCCTCTTTATAGTGAAGGATCCTACTTTAGATATAATTAAAAATACATAGTGGAGAATCCATGATAAATGATCTTTTCCCTAATTTCCGCCGAGATCTCTCCCTTAGTTTGTTTGAAACGACTCTTGTCTGTGAGCTCGAGCTCGATCGGTCTCGGTGCTGGCCGGTAGT
The DNA here is from genome assembly GCF_000715075.1 of Nicotiana tabacum. Taxonomy (NCBI): domain Eukaryota; kingdom Viridiplantae; phylum Streptophyta; class Magnoliopsida; order Solanales; family Solanaceae; genus Nicotiana; species Nicotiana tabacum. Next base: position 54,915,334 of record NC_134098.1, read on the forward strand.
GCTTCTAGAGATATGGACTCGGGATCAGGTGATGATTCAGACTAGGTCCCGGTTGGCCTCTTCCCCTTAAGATCGAAATCATCTCATCATAGTTCGATTCGGACCCGAGCTTGATGATGACTTCGAACTTGGTATTTGACCTATACCTGGAATCCGAAGCTTGTTTGTACCATCTTCGGAACCCATCTCGAAGTGTTTCTTCGATCCATTATGTTTTGACCTCGATTAATCGTACGAAGGCCAAAATCTATTTCGACCGTATACATATATATAACGGCATGATCTCCAATTTTTTGATGCAATTCGCCTCGGTTTCAAGCCTGTTCTGAGTCCATCTTCGACAGGTAATCTTTTTTTCTTCTTCTGCATTTTCCCCTCCCCCCCTTTTTTTTGTGTAGGCCAAACAATAAGGATAAATCATGATCAACTCCACAACAACATATAGACAGATAAATCCATACCAATATATAGATGTACAAATTCACATTGCCATATAGACGGATAAATCCATACCAACATATAGGCAGACAAATCTCCATCACAATGTAGATGGACAAATCCACTTCAACATATAGACGGATAAATCTATACCAACATATAGACGGTCAAATCTACTTTGCCATATAGACGGATAAGTCCATACCAACATATAGACAGCCAAATCCACATCAACATATAGACAGATAAATCCATACCAACATATAGACGGTCAAATTCCCATCACCATATAGACGGACAAATCCACATCACCATATAGATGGACAAATCCATATCACTATATAGACGAACAAATCTATATAACCGTATAGACGGATAAATCTATATCACCATATAGACGGACAAATCCACATCACTATATAGACGGATAAATCCATAAAGAGACCAACTTAAGGTGTAAAGGGACTTAAATGTCCACCTTAAGATTGGAGAGTTATAGTTGCTTTTAAGGACAAACCCACGAATAGGCCAACTTAAAGTACAAAGGGACTTAAATGTCCACCTTAAGATTGGAAGACTAGAAAACATCACCTTGAAGATTTGGTGGACTTATCGACATCAAGCTGAACATTTTGCGAACTTTGAGGATTTGGCGGACTTTGCATACTTCAACTTGAAGACCGACAAACTTGAAGATTTGATGGACTTGAAGATTCAACAGACTTTGACGCTTCAACTTGAAGTGTGGTGGACTTTTATAACTTCATCTTAAAAAATTAGCAGACTTGAAGACTTGGAGGGCTTAAACAATTCAACTTGAAGACCGGCAAATTTGAGGACTTCAACTTGAAGATTGACGGACTTGAAGACTTCAACTTGAAGACTTGGAGGGCTTAAATATTTCAACTTGAAGAGCAACGACCTTGAGGATCGGTGGACTTCAAGATTTGGCGAACATAAAGATATAGTGAATCCCTGAACTTCAGTACAAATACTTGGTAGCCTCATAAAAGACTATAATCGTTCAATTGAAGACACTGATTTACCATGGATATGGGTGTTCATAAAAATCCAAAAAATTAAACCAAACCGAAAACCGAACCAAACCGACCACAAAAATCGATACTTTTTATGTTTCATTTGGTTTTGGTTTTGAATTTTAAAAACCGATCAAATTTGGTTTGGTTTTGATTTTAATCAAAAGATAACCGGGAAAAACCTAACCAAACCGACTATAGAAGTAGCTATTTAAATATATTATTACACCTATATATATGTATATTTTTATATAAAGTTTCTAAAATTTTTGTGGTACATATTAGCCGTTTATATTTTTTGTCTAGTTTTTTGCTAGTGTAATAATCTAATTCTTTGCCTTTACATTCTAATTTGATTGGTAGTTTTCTTTTGCTAGGTATAAGAATTTTTTTCATGTTAAAAATAATCAATTTTTAATTGAGTACTTAAATTATTCATCATTAGTTGATTCAATTATCATCGATATATCTTGGTAAATGATAGATTTCTCAAAGAGCAATTGGTTTGATAGTGTTACGTTGAAAATATAGTCTCCAAAATATGTATTTGGTAGTGTATATCTCATATTTAAGAAAAAACCGATAAATAACCGAAAAAATCGAAAATCCGACCAAAACCGATAAAAACCGAATCGATAAAAAACCGACTTAATTGGTTTGGTTTGATTTCAATATTTGAAGAACCGACTTACTTGGTTTGGTTTCTTTTTAGGGAAAAACTGATTCAGACCGAACCATGAACACCCATAACCATGGAGGATTGCCCCCTATAAGTCATATGAGATCCAAAGTTCAACAGAATAATGATATTTCAACCCGATTTTCAAGTGTTGGTTGAATGAATTAATTCCATCATACTTCATTTGGACAACGATTAGGGAAATATGTATCTTTTGAAATCATGCGACTGAACTCAGAATGAAACTCTAAGCTGCCTACGTACCTCGGTGAAGAGGATCAAGTCATACCGTAGTTCAGAATGGTTTTTTTTTATGTTCTAACTTTTGCCTAGGCAGCCTCTTTCGAGGTTTTCAACCTAGCGGACTTTTTTTTTATGTCCTAACTTTTGCCTAGGCCACCTCTTTCGAGGAACCTAGAAGACTCTTCTTTTTTGTGGTGGGCCGTATATAGTTTAGACTCATGCGGGCCAGGAGTGTAGGAGCATGCAGTTTAGGCTCATGCGTCAAGGAGCGTTGCAATTTCAAGGGTAATACTTCTTTAAGAATTTGCCATTGATAGGTCCGATTCTCATGCCATCTGCATCAACCAACTTGTAAGACCCACTTGAGTAAGCTACTTGTACGACATATGACCTATCCCATTTTGAAGTGAACTTCCCTACAAGTTTATGGAAAATAGTAATGGGTGTTCGTATATCAAGGACTTGATCTCCTACTTGAAAGGATCTCGGGCGAACTCTTTTATTGAAGGCGCGAGACAATCGATCTTGATAACATTCAAGACTTTGTTGAGCTTCCAACCTCTTCTCATCAAGTGCCTCCAACTCTGCTAATCGAAGTCGAGCAATTTCTTCATCAGTGATCCCTTCTTGAATAGCTAATCGCAATGAAGGTATTTGACGCTCGAGTGGCAAGATGGCTTCGACTCCATAAACGAGTGCATAAGGGGTGGCTTGTATTGGCGTGCAGTGAGTTGTCCTATATGCCCACAGAACTTCTTCCATACGGTCATGCCAATCTCGTTTGGATTTAGAGACAACTTTCTTTAACAAGTTGCATAGAGTCTTGTTGAATGCCTCAGCTAGACCATTGGCGGCAGTATTGTACATAGAAGAGTTACGTTGCTGGAAGCCAAAGAGGTCACAAATCTTGTTCATCAACCTATTGTCAAATGGCTTGCCATTATCTTCTATTATGTAACGAGGAATGCCAAAGTGATAGATTATGTTTACTCGGATGAAACTTGCAATATTTTCCATCTTTACTTCCTTAAGAGCCATAACTTCAGCCCATTTTAAGAAGTAGTCAGTCACAACCAAGATGTATAGATGCCCACAAAAGGACTTTGGCAGTGGTCCAACAACATCCAATCCCCAAGCGTCAAACGGCCAGGATGCAATAATCGGGTGCAACACTTCAGGAGGCTGATGAATAAAATTCGCATGGAATTGGCAAGCCTTGCATTTTCGAGCGTAGTCCAAACAATCTTTTACCATCATTGGCCAATAATACCCCATCCTTTTTATATGAAAGTGGATCTTTGGTCCAGACTGGTGTGACCCACATACCCCAGAATGTGCTTCTTGCAAAGCTTGGAGTGCTTCTTCTTCCCCTAAGCATCGCAAGAGTACTCCCTCAAATGACCTTATGTATAGAATATCTTTGTAGTAAAGGAAGCGAGGTGCACGACAACGGATTTTAGTCCTTCTCCTCGGATTTCCATTCTTCCTTCTCAGCTTTAGAAATGGCCACAAGATGCTCGAGTTCATTTTCTTCACTTTCACCCTCATTTGGCGACGGTACTACCCATTTTTGGTAGATAGTAACTTGCGCTTGATTAGAGAGGGTTAACGATGAAGCTAGGGCAGCTAAAATATCAGCCTTCTTGTTTTCTTTCCTGGGCACATGTTGAATAGTCATGTCACCGAGCCACCCCATTTAATTTTTAGCGTAATCATGATATGGGCGTAGTTCAGGTTTTTTGTCATCGTAACTACCTAAAAGTTAGTTGATCACTAACTGAGAGTCACCAAATACTTGCAACTGCAACCGCTTTATTTTGACAGCCATTTTAGGCCCAAGTATTAATGCTTGACACTCAGCAACGTTGTTATAGCAGAGTTGTGTCAACGTAAAAGATTAGGGAAGAACTTTGCCTTGAGAGGTGAAAAATACTACGCCAACACCAGCTCCTTCGCGATGTGCAGCACCATCAAAGTACATCTTCCATGGAGGTTGAACTTCAATGACCATTGCGTCTTCATCAGGTAGTTCGTCAGTTAGCTCCCAATCATCAGGTATAGGGTGATTTGCCAAGAAGTCTGCTAACGCTTGTCCTTTTATAGCCTTTTGAGGGATGTACACAATATCAAATTGTTGAAACTGGAGGTACCACCTTGCTAGTCGATCATGAAGGATAGGTTTTGACATCATAAACTTGATAGGATTTGCTCTAGAAATAAGACGAACGACATGAGCTTGAAAGTAGTGCTTCAACTTTTGGATTGAGAATACTAGTGCCAAACATAACTTTTCGATTGGCGAATAATTCAGCTCATTTGGTGTCATCATCCTGCTCAAGTAGTAAAGGGAGTTTTCATTCCCTTCACTATTTTCTTGGGCCAACATCGCTCCAACAGACCTTTCTTGTGCTGAAATATATAGTATCAACGGCTTTCCAGGTATAGGGGTTGCCAAAACCGGAGGTTTCATCAAGTAAGTTTTGATGCTTTCAAAGGCGTTGCTACAAGCTTGGTCCCACTTGAAAGGAATGCCTTTTTTCATGAGGCGACTGAATGGTTGGCACCTCTCAGCTAGGTTTGAGATGAATCTCCTAAGGTGTGATAGCTTTCCTTGCAGACTTTTCAATTCATGAATAACGCGAGGCTCAAGAATCTTCGAAATGGCATCCACTTAGGCTTGATCAATTTCGATCCCTCGATGTCGGACAATGAAACCAAGGAACTTTCCATAAGTAACTCCAAAGGCACATTTCAATGGATTCATCCTAAGTTGGTACCTCCGGAGCAACTCAAACACCATTCTCAAGTCTTTCAAGTGGTCTCTCTTCTCTCTTGATTTTACCACCAAGTCGTCAATGATAAGCGGGAATTTTGACTACTTATTTGAGCCTTTTGACTTTTATTTTAGTTCAAAAATATTTAAAGGTATTCCTGAAAACTGATAAAATATGCTTACTTGTAGGAGTATTGGAAAATGAGCCATTATAATGAAATCAAACTCAAGAGGAGTGCTTTTGAATAAGGACAAAAATCAAGCACAAAAAGCTAAAGTGCGGACCATAGAATTCTGTGTGCGGCCGCAGAACATGAATAAGAATTAACAGAGCTGCAATGTAAGGTGCGAATCGCACAATAATTGTGCGGCCACAGAAGTCAAGGTTCAGAGAGTTCCAACTCCAATCCCAACAAGAATAACGGACCGCACTAAAATTGGGCGCCCGCAGAAATCAAATGTGCGGCCGCACCCAGAATTATGCGGTCCTCAGAACTCAAGAGACGCGGCCGCAGTGCAGAATTGTGCGAACGCAGATCCAACTCATGTCAAGAACTGAAGCTAAGTGCGTACTGCACACAGAATTGTGCGGCCGCAGAACCTCTGAAAGGGCAATTTTGTCCGAAAATTTCAGCTGTGTATAAATAGACTATTTTGACGAAATTAGGTTAAGTTTTGAATACCAAAAAGTCTGTAGACGTTTTTCTTTACTCTTTTAGGAAACTTTAGTTTATATTGTTGATTTTACATTGGATTTTTATCTATTAATCATTCAATATGAGTTTTATCATCTTTTCTTCTTTATTTTCTTCAATATCAACTATGAGTAGCTAAATTTCTAGCTAGGGTTATGACCCAACCCTAGTGTGGGAACCTAATGGGTGTTTGATTTAGTGCTTGTTTATGGTTGGGTGTATATTCTTTAGCCCAGTTCTTGCCATAAATGTAGAATTAATAGTTGCAAATATTGGTTCAAGCCTATTTGACTTGGTCTCTACTTGAGAAAGAGAGACTTAGTCTAGTAAAACATGGCTTACAAGAGTTTGGGAAATTAAGAGATTGATAGTCCCAATTAAAAGGTTGAACCTAGAGATAGTAAAACCTGACTTGAGCAATTTGTCAACTGTTTAGTTCAATACCCATTTGGACTTGAGAAAGTCAAATAGGGCAAAACCACTCTCTTACGGAGAGGTATTGAGTGGGTATTTGAGTGTTGATTGATATAATACACCCGACCAACGAAACTCGCTCTAAAGCCCACAACCCGTTAGGCAAACACTTAGGTGGAAGTCACAGCCCTAAACCTTTTACATATTTGAAAAACAACAAAAACATTCTTCTCTAGTTTCATATTTTTCAATTGCAATCCTTAGTATAATTTTAGAAGTAAAATTAAAACAAAGTTTGTGGAAGTGTAACTTAGACAATTCACGTGCTTAGACCAAATACATACCACTAATCTCATCTACACTCTCTGTGGATTCGATCCCGACTCCTAGTTGGGTATTATTATTGCAATCAGCTGCTTCACTGAGATGGGTGCTTTTATTGCAAGAGTTCGATCTAGAAATCCAAGACCACAAAGGCGGTAAAAACTAAGTGGCGGACCACTTGTCTCGCTTAGAGGAGGGGAGGCCACATGACGGCCTTGAAATCACTGACTCCTTCCCCGACGAGAAACTTCTAGCCATTTCAATGACCAAGATGCCATGGTTCACCGACTTAGCAAATTATCTTATGAGTGGTATTGTACCGAATGAGTTCTCTTCAAACCAAAGGAAGAAACTCAAACAGGATTGCCTTGACTACTATTGGGATGAATCGTACCTCTTCCGAATTTGTACCGATGGTGTGATTCGAATATGTGTGCCGGAGGAGGAACAAGTGGATATTATTGATGCTTGCCACTCTTCACCATATGGTGGTCACTATGGTGGAGCGAGAACGGCGGTGAAAGTGTTGAGTTGTGGATTCTATTGGCCTACTCTCTACAAGGACTCAAGTGATCTAGTCAAGCGTTGTGATGAATGTCAAAGGGCTGGTGGGATTTCTAAGAAAAATGAGATGCCCATCACCACCATCTTGGAAATTGACATTTTTGATGTGTGGGGCAATGATTTTATGGGACCGTTCGTAAGCTCTTGTGAAAACACCTACATCTTGGTAGTTGTGTATTATGTGTCAAAATAGGTTGAGGCCGTTGCTCTACCCAACAACGAAGCTAGAAGTGTGGTGGCATTTTTCAAAAGGAACATCTTCACAAGGTTTAGTACTCCAAGGGCCATTATAAGTGATGGAGGATCACACTTTTGTAACAAAGCTCTTGATACCTTACTCACCAAGTATGGTGTCACTCACAAAGTCACGACCCCCTATCACCCTCAAGCAAGCGGACAAGTGGAAGTCTCCAACCGGGAGATCAAGAGTATTTTGTCAAAGACAGTGAATGCCACCGGACGGATTGGTCGAAGAAACTTGATGATGCTCTATGGGCCTATAGGACGGCTTACAAAATACTGATTGGGATGTCTCTATACCGGTTGGTGTTCGGGAAAGCTTGTCACCTTCTGGTGGAACTTGAGCACAAGGCTATGTGGGCATTGAAGAAGCTAAATCTTGGGTGGGATGTCGCCGCCAACTTAAGGGTGGCACAATTGAATGAGCTTGATTAATTTTGGTACCATGCATATACAAGTTCTTCCTTATACATGGAGAAGATGACGTACCTCCATGACAAGTACATTCGGAGCAAGGAGTTCAAAGAAGGTGATCTTGTGTTATTGGTCAATTCTCGGTTTCGAATGTTTTCGGGAAAGTTGAAGTCTAAATGGAGTGGCCCGTTTGAGGCTGTGAGTGTGACACCCTTTGGTGCATTAGACTTGAAGAATAAAAATGATGAAGTGTTTAGAGTCAATGGTCACCGGGTGAAGCATTATTTGGAAAAAGTTGATGATGGCCATGTCATGGCATTGATTCATTTCAAGTGATTGATGGTAATCTTCGTCATGCCGCGACGTTAAATCAGGCGCTTCTAGGGAGGCAACCCATGTTTCTTTTTGTTTTTATTTTTCTTATTTTTTTAGATAGGTCTTATGTTGTGCTAACTGGTTTTGAAGTATGTTGCAGGAATGAGTGTGCTTTGCATGAACTGTGCTCTGAAAAACTGGCTAAGTGTGAAAAAAGTGCACAATTTTGATGGCCACAACAGAAAGGGATCTGTGGCTGCACAATTCTTGTTCCGGCCGCACAACTGGAGATCAGAAATTGCAAACTCTCTGAAGTTTGCATGTCAGAGAAATGGCCGATCTGCGACCGCACAAGGAAATGTGCGATCCGCACAAAAATCTGTGGTCGCACTCATAAATTTGCGGACCGCAGATCGTTAAAAAGGGTAATTGGTAACAGGTAAGGAGTGTGGACCGCACATAAAATTATGCGGCTGCACTCAGCTTAGCATTTTTGCCCTACTCGGTCAAACTATAAATAGCAGACCCCTCACACTGGTAAAACTTTACACACTCTGAACACTTAACACAAAGGCCACACAATGAACTTAAACTGATTCAAGCATCTCACACTCATTTCATCTTCCTTGATTCTTCCTTGCATCACTACATCACAGGTAGGTTCAATTCATCTTCAAATTTTTTAATTTTCTTAATTTTGTTCATAGTTAGTGTAGTTATTTTTAGGCCTAATGTCAAATTCATCATCATGTGTGCTTAAACCTGTGTGGCTAACTTCCTAGTTGCTAATTGGGGGATGGGTAAACTGTGTATCATGTCTAAATTGCCACTACCATGTCTAAATTGTGGTAAATTGAAAAGACCTAAATTCAATGCCGTCTAATTTTGAATTGTGCGGTCCACAGATCCTTAGGCAAGGGCAAAGTCTGTGCATTGATTGTTCGGACCGCACACAAAATTGTACGGTCCACAAAAATTAAACTGCGGCCGCAGAAAAATGTGTGTGGTCGCAGATCAAAACTTCGGAGAATTGGTATTTCTGGGCCTTGAATTGTGTGGCCGCACTTAGAATTGTGTGGACCACACTTCAATTGTGCGGCCGCACTTTCAAAATTGTGCGGTTTGCACCAGCCATTCTGCAGCTGCACTCAGAATTGTGCGGACCGTACTTCCCCCTCCTGCCCACTATTTTGTCTGCAACTATTTTATAGTCTGTGTTTGAAATTTAACTAACTCATGTTGCTATGTATTGCAGAAAATGGTTAGATTAAGAGGATGTGGTGATACTTCCAAAGGGAAGGGTAAACCCTCCCGAGGCCGAGGCAGGGGTACCCTACAACTTTCCATGCAAAGAGTGTTATCTAAAAAGGCAACTGCAGGGCGAGGTAGAGCTGCGGAGCCCTCTGAGTCAAGTTCATATGACCCGTCTAGGGAAGCATCGGAGGGCGACTCAGTGCAAAGGCAGCCTGCTATGCAATCACAGCCACAACTGCCCCAGGACAAATATCGACTGAGAGATGAGCCTACCTCTTCTGAGAGTACTTCTGAGGGGTCGGAAGGGAACAGCCAGGCTTCGGAGCCCTTATCTACTCATGCCCCCACCGCACCAGTCACAGTTGATGATGATGATGATATTCTGGATAATGGACGGGGGGGGGGGTGATACCAGAGTTGTAGGCCTGGAGAGGTCAAAGAAGAAGGAAGTTTGAAAAGATAGGTTTGTGAGCCTGACTGCATTCAACAGGTTCCGAGAGTGGTGGCCCCTGAGATCGCTCACACTTGAGCATCAGTTCCTATTGAAAGACTTGGATAGGCACAATCCAAATGTGTTAAGACAATTTCGGGAAAGAAAAGGGTGGAAATAGTTCACGAAAAGCGTATTGGATGCCAAAAAGCACTTAGTCCGGGAGTTCTATGCTAATGTGGCTCACATCAAGAAGGGGACTAAGGTGCAGAACTTGAAAGTACGATTTGATCAGAGCACCCTGAACACTTATTTGGGGCTCGAGGACATGGAGCCGGTGCAGTTTTTAGAGAAGTTCGCACTGGGTGATATAGCTCGCCCTTGGCTAGCTGAGATACTAGCAACTCCAGGACCACCACTACCATGGATCACAGTAGGGGTTCCCATTCTGCGGAACACCCTCAACTTTGAAGCAAAAGGGTGGCAAACATTTGTATGTAGTCGCATAGACCCAAGACGGAATGAAAACAATCTCCCAATCCCTCGGGCAGTCCTAGTTGCTTCCATCATGGCCGAGTACCCAATCAATGTAGGTGCCATCATGTCGGCCAACATGTCTCTGGTTGTCAGGCAGGGTGAAAGCTCCTATCCGTATCCCAACACTATCACGGAGTATCTCACGGATGCGGGGGTGGAGCCCAAGAGCTTTGATACGAAGGTTAGGGCTAAGCAGCCCTTCTCCTGGTACTCTCTGAAGGACCCAAGGAATTCGAAGAACAAGGGTAAGTCGACTACTACCGTAGGCCAGTCTGATGAGCCATCGGTGGTAGTTGCAGATTCTGCTGTTATGCCTTCTACAGCTTCCATGCCTTCCACAGCAACCGAGCCTTCTACCGAGATAGCTGCCATGCCATCACCTCTATCTTCAGGTCCATCAGCATCAGTATCAGTGCTTTCTTCCTCCACTTATCCACTCACTGCGATGCGAGTCTCCCAGACACTGGCAAGTCTCAACAACTGGATGCAGACAATTACTGCAAAGTTGTCCGACCTATCCAGTGTTGTTGCAGCACAGTCTTCTGCCCCAACACCCCAGGTTCCTCCGTCAGTGGAGAAAACATTAAAGAAGATATTGGATAATCAGAAGACCATCATGGATACCTTGGTGGCACATGGGGGAGCAATTGAGGAGCTAGGTAAACAGGTGAAGAAGATGAGAAAATCCCAGGCCTCGAGAAAATCAGTGGACAAGTTAAGACGTAAAGTGACCAAGATAGCAGCAGCTGGTGATCTTCCATTTGACTTACTGATGGAAACAGATCCATCAGTACCAGCAGACCCAGCAGCACCATCAGTACCAGTGGCACCAGCTGACTAGTCTGATGAGCCAGACCTCGCTATCCACACAGCTGAGGTGGTGCTACAGATGTTCACCAACCCAGCTACTCCCCGAGAAGAGGATGATGAGATCCAGTTGGAGGAGTCTGAGGGAGGTGATGCTGCTATGGACACTGAGACAACATAGGGAGTCCTCTATACTCTTTCCTTTCCTTGTTTTGATTTTTGTTAAGCATTGAGGGCAATGATTATTCTTATTCAGGGGGGTCTATTTTGATTTGATATGACATTTGACATTGGCCTGTAATAACTGATAACATTCTCTTTTTATTTTTACTTTCATTATGTACATATTCTTCTCTCTATTGATGTATATATTCTCTTTCCTTTTCTCAGTTTGTATATTTATTTATGCTTTCAGCAGTTTACTTCATAGCTTCTTTATTTTGTTTTCTCAGTAGTAAATGTGTAGTCTAATAGCTTCTTATTTACTTTAATAGCTTCTTTTTAATTTAGTATTTTCTTTTCATGTTTAAGTGATCAATAAGCCTTTGGTTTTCTTAATGCCACAGTTCTTTCCAAAGGTGGTTTTTGTGTGAACCGGGTGACTCTTTCCCAACGATGGATGGCGTGACATCTTTCTTGAGGGATTGAGTCCTTTTTTGATATTTAGGTAAGAACAATAGTAATAATGAATAAGAGGACCTAATTGAGTCGAACTAGAAGAGTTAAGCATGCTTCACTTGGTACCAACACACTTAACTACATGCTTATGATTAAAAACAAGTTCTTGAAAAGAAATAGCTCTAGTTAGTGACCTTGTGACTCTTGCATTAACTTAGGCAATCGTCGAGTGGTTTAGTTGAACCATTAGTGATTTTCAATCTTGAATACGGTTGTTGTGGGCACTCGACTCTATCCTCTTTAACACTCTAACTGTGTGAGAGGTGAGATGTTTTGTTGCAAGTCCAAGTACCCGTGCGAATAGTCTAGAACTTGCCTCGAATGTGTTTCTAGGCGAAATTTTAAGTTTTGCTTGGCTTGAGAAGTGATTGTAGGCTCTCCTTGACCCGTTTTAAAATTTTCCATGGCCCACCAATGATGTTATCCCTAGTAAACCCTTTTGAGCCTAAAGCCTTTCTCATTTGATAACCATGTTATAAGCTTTTATCCATTTTGTAGTGACCCTCTCTTAGCACCCGAGCTTTCCTTAACACTCATGAGAAGCAATTGGCGAAAACATAAGTTTGGGGGAGAGACGAGGAGTTTGAAAGTGGTATCAAGGTATAAAAAGAGAAAAGAAATGAAGAAAAGGCAAGGCAAAGAAAAAGAAAGAAAGAACAAAAGAAAAATACCAAAAGAAAGTGAATAAATTTAAGAGTTGAAGGGATTCAAAGAAAAGCAAAAGTACAAAGCATGGAGGAAACAAAGAAGGAAAAAAATGAATATCATGACCAAGAAAGAGTGATGTCAAGTCTCTCTAGTTCCCCTAAGGAAAAAGAAAATGACTCAAAGAGTCATCAAATCATGAGCCAAAAAGAGAAAATGGAGTGCTTAAGGAAAGATGAACCCGTTCTACTCTAACATTTCCTACCTTAGTCCAAAAGCTTTCATTACATGCCAAAAAATCCCTACGTGATTTCAAGCCGAGTAAGCTTACATTAGTAGTGATTTACATGAGGGGCAAGCATATGGTACTTAGAGCCGTACTTGTGACATTCTTTTGAGAGAGATGAGCAAACTTTTCACAAATCCTTGAATTGAGTGCTTCATTCTTAAGTGAGATAAGCTAACGGAGAGTAGAGGAGGAGGAGTTTGGGATCCGCAGTGACCTACATAAAAGAGCGAACTTCCTTGATGAGTAAGTCAACTCTTGATGCTCAAGTGTCACATTAGAACTATTTGTGCTTAAAACTTCAAATCATTGCCTTGTTGATAATTCATAAGTGTTGTGGGTAATTATTGGTCCCAATTAATGTGTGTTTGCTTCACCTTAGATTAGTTGGAATAGATATTTTCTTGTGGAGGTGGGAATTACCTTAGTTGCTTAAGGACAAGCAAAATCTTAAGTTTGGGGGAGTTGATAAGTAGGGATTTTGACTACTTATTTGCGCTTTTTGACTTTTATTTTAGTTCAAAAATGTTTAAAGGTATTTCCGAAAACTGATGAAATATGCTTACTTGTAGGAGTATTGGAAAATGAGCCATTACGATTAAATCAAACTCAAGAGGAGTGATTTTGAACAAGGACAAAAATCAAGCACAAAAAGCTAAAGGCGGACCGCAAAATTCTGTGTGTGGCCGCAGAATATGAAGAAGAATTAACAGAGCTGCAATGTAAGGTGAGAACCGCACAATAATTGTGCGGCCGCAAAAGTCAAGGTTCAAATAGTTCCAACTCCAAGCCCAACAAGAATAGCGGACCGCACTAAAATTGTGCGACCGTAGAAATAAAATGTGCGGCCGCACCCAGAATTATGTGGTCCGCAGAACTCAAGAGACGCGGCCGCAGTGCATAATTGTGCGGCCGCAGATCCAACTCCTGTCAAGAGCTGAAGCAAAGTGTGGACCGCACACAGAATTGTGCGGCCGCAGAACCTCCGAAAGGGCAATTTTGTCCGAAAATTTTAGCTGCGTATAAATAGACTTTTTTACGAAATTAGGTTAAGTTTTGAATACCAGAAAGTCTGTAGCCATTTTTCTTTACTCTTTTAGGCAAATTTAGTTTATATTATTGATTTTACATTGGATTTTCATCTATCAATCATTCAATATGAGTTTTATCATCTTTTCTTCTTTATTTTCTTTAATATCCACTATGAGTAGCTAAAATTCTAGCTAGGGTTGTGACCCAACCCTAGTATGGGAACCTAATGGGTGTTTGATTTAGTGCTTGTTTATGGTTGGGGTGTGTATTATTTAGCCTAGTTCTTGCTATAATTGTAGAATTAATGGTTGCAAACATTGGTTCAAGCCTATTTGACTTGGTCTCTACTTGAGAAAGAGAGACTTAGTCTAGGAAAACTTGGCTAATAAGAGTTTGGGATGAAATCAAGAGATTGATAGTCCAAATTAAAGGGTTGAACCTAGAGATAGTAAAACCCGACTTGAGCAATTTGTCAATTGTTTAGTTCAATACCCATTTGGACTAGAGAAAGCCAAATTGGGCAAAACCACTCTCTTACCGAGAGGTATTGAGTGGGTATTTGAGTGTTGATTGCTATAATACACCCCAACCAACGAAACTCGCTCTAAAGCCCACAACCCGTTAGGCTAATACCTAGGTGGAAGTCACAACCCTAAACCTTTTACATATTTGAAAAACAACAACAAAAACATTCTTCTCTAGTTTCATATTTTTCAATTGCAATCCCTAGTATAATTTTAGAAGTAAAATCAAAACAAAGTTTGTGGAAGTGCAACTTAGACAATTCACGTGCTTAGACCAAATACATACTACTAATCCCATCTACGCTCCCTGTGGATTCGATCCCGACTCCTAGTTAGGTATTACTATTGCAATCGACTGCTTCTGTCAACATAACATTCAATATTCTTGTGGAGAAGATCATCAAAAATATTCTGCATAGCCCTTTGGTAAGTAGCACCAGCGTTCTTCAAGCCAAAAGGCATTACCTTGTAGCAATAAATACCCTTGGGGGTACGGAATGCAGTAAACTCTTCATCTTTTGGCGCCATGTGAATTTGGTTATAGCTTGATGAACCATCCATAAATGACATTGCCTCCTACCCAGTATTAGCATCGATCATTAGCTCTGGAATATGAAGCGGGAATTCATCTTTTGGACACGCATTATTGAGATCTCTGAAGTCAACACACCCGAATCTGGCCATTCTTCTTCCTTACCAGGACAATACTTGAGACCCATGTTGGGTATTTAACTTCGTGAATACAGCCAGTTTCAATGAGTTTGTTAACTTTGTTTTCGATCAAGGGAACCAAGTCCGGCCTAAAGCGCCTTTGGGATTACTTAACATGACGAGCACCATTTTGGACTGCAAGGTGATGAACTGCTACTTTAGGGTCCAAGCCAGGCATAGCTTTATAACTCCAAGTAAATACATTCTTGAACTCCTTGAGTAACTCGATATAAGTGCTTTCTTCATCGATTGCTAGTAAAGCACTTAGGTATGTGGGCCTTGGTTCTTCATCTGTGCCAAGGTTAACTTCTTTTAAGGCATAAATCATTGCCTTCACCTCTTCTTCAAGTTCAGGTGGAGCATCTTTTGCATCTTCATCTTCTTGAGGGTCCCTATTATTGAAGGATATGTGATAACACGATGAAACATCTTCCACTTTCTCATCATCCTCTATTAGAGATGAAATACCATTCTCGCCTAGTG
The DNA here is from genome assembly GCF_000715075.1 of Nicotiana tabacum. Lineage (NCBI taxonomy): Eukaryota > Viridiplantae > Streptophyta > Magnoliopsida > Solanales > Solanaceae > Nicotiana > Nicotiana tabacum. The sequence continues at coordinate 54,930,857 of NC_134098.1, forward strand.
CAGTAGCATGATACGAAGAACCCACACTTTCATCATCTTCATCACGTTCCTTAGTGAAGACCATGGTATATGGCTTTACCTTCAGCACTTCTTTACATGAAACCACAAGTTTTGTTTGTCGCCTCATTCTAGAAGGAACCGAACTTTGGAAATCCTTAGAGATCTTCTGGATTCTGGGCAAAGCGGGTGTCCTTATGCTTTGATAATTTCTCTGGAACTTGTTCCCCTTCTTTAATGGATCCAATCTCTCAAATACGGAAGTCCTCACAGTTGATTTTCCAAGTTGATCAAAGATAGAAGGCCTGCTAGAAGCGACAGATTCGTCTTCTACAATGATATAACTGTTGCTCGCCCTTCTTATGGAGATGCGCACTGGTGACGGTTGTTTGTAACCCAACCCTTCACGTGGTTGCCTCGTAGATGCTTCTGATGGGAGCTTCCCTAAATTTGATGGCTCATTGGGATTGTATCCAGCTTTTGCAAATACCTTGTAAGAATTAGGGTCAAAACCTTCATCTGTCCGCTTTGTAGGGAGTGCCACATTCTACAAATGATTTTAGGACACAAACCCTGCAAGTGGCATTGAGGACAACTTTACTGCCTCAATTCGTTTGACCGGAAGAGTTAATCCCTTTAGCATGTTAGTTTGGAGATTAGATGATTCACCTTCATCTTTTTTAGGGACATATTGGAGTGCATGAGTTACTTTCTTGCCATAAGATACAATATCCCCTCTATAATATTTATTCGAGTTAGGTTGTACCTCCTCAGTAATAGCTTTGGCTTTACCAGCAGTCACCTCAGCTCTTTTAGTCATGGGCTAGTCATTCTTGCTTTTCATGACATCATCAGCTTTTAGCTCCTTCACAATTCGGTTCTTCAAGTAGAACTTTGCATCAGCAAAGTGTGATTCAGCCTCGGTGAATAGCTCGTCATCGGCAACTATCTTCTTCTCGATTTCTCCCTCATAGTACTTCAAACATTGATGGTAGGTAGATAGAACCACTTTATTCTCATGTATTCAAGGCCTTCCAAGCAAGACGTTGTATGAAGTCTTTGCATCAATCATATGCAACCATGCACTTGATTGCATATCTTCAATAGTGATTCCCAACCTGATCGTACATATGGCTCTTTTCCCCCCTTGGTTAAATCTTTGAATCATGACATGACTTTCTGAAAGTTCGTTCATAGGAATACCAAGTTCGTTCACAGTGCGAATTGGCAAGATGTTCACTGAGGATCCTCCATCAACCAAAATTTGATTTGCCCTTTCATCGCGCATATAGCCAACCAGGTACAATGGGCGGTTATGAAGAGTGTCACCTAGTAGAAGATCGTCATTTGTGAACGTAACGTTTTCCTCACAAGCATTAACTTCTTGAGGAATGGACTCGATGAGCATTTCCGAAGATGGTGCCAATGCTAAGTCATCATTCTTTTCTTCCCCTTTGTCAGCATGGCAACAAGAGGCATCAATACCCACATAGGAAATATTCATGCGGAACTAACTTGGTAGGAACTCCTCCAAGGTCACAGGATGTCGTGGCTTTTGAGGGTGGTGCACCTCCACTTTTGATTTCTTCAAATGCCTAACTGGACTATGTTTCCTTGGTCTTTTTATCATCATTTTCCTTGTTGGTTGTTCGATCGATTCTTTACATGGGCTCCTTTTGTGGTGCCTATGACGAGTCACCAATGTCCAACCTTCATCATCATCAGGTTGATCAACTTCAACTTTGTTGATCTCCAGTGATTTTTCATTTTTATTTTCTCTAAAACTACATAATTCATCTGGGCTGAATGAGCCAAAGGTAATAGAGACTTGGTTTGCGCTTGCTTTCTTATCTTCAAGCATGATCTTTTTTTCACTAGCCAAGTCCATAACTTTGTCTTTGAATACAAATCACTTCTCTAGAGGGCGACTCACAAGTCGATGGTATTTGCAGTAATTTGGGTCATTCATTTTCCCAGCTTCATTTGGCCACTTCATCTCCGGAAGCTCAATGAGATTTAACTCGAGGAGTTCTTCAAAAATTGCTAGCACATCAAAATCCAAAAATGGGTGCTCCTTCTCTTGCATTTCTTTTATAGTCAACTTCCCACTTGGCTTATCTTGTAAAGAAGTGGATTTCATACTCTGCTTCTTGCTCACCTTCGTTGTGAACTTCACAGGTGATGTATTGACATTCATAGCTTCTTTGTTTTCAGACTTGGGTACAAACTTGCTTCATTTCTTGACTTCTTGCTTGTCGTTCCCTTTGTGAGGCTCATAGATGGGCAACCTTTCATTTCTAGCGGAGGCAATACTCAATTCCATGTCATGGGCACGAGTTGCAAGTTCTTCAAATGTGCTAGGCTTGATACCTTGCACGATGTAGCTCAGTCCCCAATGCATGCCTTAGATGCACATTTCTATGCCAGAAGCTTCACTAAGTCTGTCTTTTTAGTTGAGGCTTGCATTTCTCCAACAATTGATAAAGCTGATAACTGGTTCGCCCTTCCGTTGATGAATATTTGTAAGTTCCACCATGCTCACAGTGCGCCTTGTGCTATAAAAGTGATTGAGGAACTCTTGCTCTAGTTAATCCCAGCTATCAACAGATCTAGCCTCGAGGTCTGTGTACTAATCAAAAGCATTTCCTTTTAATGAGCGGACAAACTGCTTGACGAGGTAATCTCCATAAGTCCCAACATTGTTGCATGTCTCAACGAAGTGTGCCACATGTTGCTTTGGGTTACCTTTTCCATCAAACTTTGAAACTTTGGAGGTTGATAGCCAGCAGACATCTTCAACATATCGCAGTATATGGCTTTGTGTATGTAAGAGATAACTTGGTAACAACTTTGTACTTGCTTTTAATAGTTCCTTTAATGAACTCATTCAGTTGATCGATTGGAATCATCCCTTCATATGAGACAGGGATAGCCTTAGCGGATGCTACTTGTCTTGGGTGAGAACTACTCTCTGGAACCTCTGGGAGCTTGCCAGGTGCATGGGTGGATTCTTCTTCCATCAAGATTCCCACCTTGGTTGTTAACTTGTCAATTCTAGCATCTTGATTTTGCATGCACTTGGTCAAGCCAGCGATTGCTTCCGTCAGGTTTGCCAACTGCTCCTTCACAGATGAAGTGTTTGTCACCATGGCTTTCATGATTGTTGTGGATGATGGAGAGTAGCGTGGATTGTCACACAGATTAATCCTTGATTGGCTCACGCTATTGATAAGTGGGGATTTTGATTACTTATTAGCGCCTTTTAGCTTTCATTTTAGTCCAAAAGCGCTTAATTGTGTTCCAAAAAATTGATAAAATATGCTTAATTGCAGGAATGTTAGAAGATGAGCTCCCAAGATGAAATCCAACTCAAGAAGGAGTAATCTGAACTCAAGGACAAAAACAGCACAAAAGCTCAAAGTGCGGACCGCAGAATACCATCTGCGGCTGAAGGTCATGAAGCAATTCCATCAGAGAAGGTTGCAAGATGCGGACCGCACATGAAATTGTGCGGCGCAGAAGCTAGGTCAGAGTAGAAGTTTAGAGAATCTGCACCTCCAGTCCAATTCAAGTGCGGACCGCACAATTATTGTGTGGCCGCAAAAGAAAAGTTGTGCGGCCGCAAACATTATTGTGCGGACCGCAGAAGAACAAGGTGTGACCGCAGACATTATTGTGCGGACCGCAGAAAGAGGGCAGTGCGGACGCACTTCATTATTATGCGGCCGTAGATTTTCAACCTTTTCAAGCTGAAGCAAAGTGCGGACCGCACATGGAATTGTGCGATTGCAGAAACTCCGAAAGGGCATTTTTGTCCGAAAATTCCACCTCTGTATAAATAGAAGAGTTTCACTTTTTTAGGTCAACTTTTGACATTAGCAACCACTCTAGACATTTTCTTTTGCTCTTTTTAGTAGTTTTTGCTATTTTGAGTTTTATTGAATATTGATTTTATCATTTTAATTATTAATATGAGTTTAATTATCACTTTCTCTTCTTTTTCTTCTAATTTAAGCATGAGTAGCTAGATTTTTACTAGGGTTGTGATCCAACCCTAGTGTGTAAACTTAATGGGTGTTTGATTTATTGTTTGTTTATGGTTGAGTGTTGATTATCTAGCCTTGTTCTTGCTTTTATTTGAAGAATTAATGGTTGCAAACATTATTTCATGCCTTTTGACTTGGTCTCTACTTGAGAAAGAGAGACTTAGTCTAGGAAAACTTGGCTAGCAAGAAATTGGGTCAATCGAGAGATTGATAAGCCCAATTAAAGGGTTAAACCTAGAGATAGTAAAATCCGACTTGAGCTTATTATCAACTGCTTTGTTTAAATACTTATTTGTACTTGAGAAAGACAAATTGGGTAAAATCACTCTCTGACCGAGAGGTATTGAGTCGGTACTTGAGTGTTGATAGCTATAATACACTCCGACCAATAAAACAAACTTTAAAGTTTACAACCCATTAAGCAAACACCTAGGTGAAGGTTATAGCCCTAGGTCTTTTTATCATTTAAAAAATAACCAAAAATAATTTTCTAGTTTCATTCTTTAAATCGCAACTGTAGTCTAACTTAGATTTCCAAACAAAACCCAATATTACGGAAGTGCAAATTAAGATATACAAACTCACGCGTTAAGATATATACTACTAACACCCATTCACATAGCTCCCTGTGGAATTCGACCTCGACACTGTTGGGTATTATTATTGCATCGACCATTTTCATATCCTCAAATAGAGGAGTGAAATTGGACGAGATCAATTTTTGGCGTCATTGTTGGGGATTGACCCAACCCTAGTGTGTAAACTTAATGGGTGTTTGATTTATTGCTTGTTTATGGTTGGGTGTTGATTATCTAGCCTTGTTCTTTCTTTTATTTGAAGAATTAATGGTTGCAAACATTATTTCATGCCTTTTGACTTGGTCTCTACTTGAGAAAGAGAGACTTAGTCTAGAAAAACTTAGCTAGGAAGAAATTGAGTCTCGAGAGATTGATAAACCCAATTAAAGGGTTGAACCTAGAGATAGTAAAACCCGACTTGAGCTTATTATCAACTGCTTTGTTCAGATACCCATTTGGACTTGAGAAAGCCAAATTGGGCAAAATCACTCTCTGACCGAGAGGTATTGAGTGGGTACTTGAGTGTTGATAGCTATAATACACTCTGGCAAATAAAACAAGCTTTAAGGTTTACAACCCATTAAGCGAACACCTAGGTGAAGGTTATAGCCCTAGGTCTTTTTATCATTTGAAAATCAACCAAAAACAATTTCCTAGTTTCATTCTTTAAATCGCAACTATAGTCTAACTTAGATTTCCAAACAAAACCCAATATTGCGGAAGTGCAAATTAAGATATACAAACTCACGTGTTAAGATATATACTACTAACACCCATTCACATAGCTCCCTGTGGAATTCGACCCCGACTCTGTTGGATATTATTATTGCATCGACCGTTTTCATATCCTCAAATAGAGGAGTAAAATTGGACGAGATCAATTTTGGCGTCGTTGCCGGGGAGCTAAAAGACGGTGTTAGTTATATATTTAGGTGTGTTATTGGAATATCTTCTTTTCCATCCTTGTTACTAACGTGTGAGTATTGTAGGTGAAATCATGGCAAACAATGAGCTCGGAAACATATCCGTGGGGGATATGGACGTTGATGATGATGCAATGGATGAGGTCCCTCTTGAACCTCAAGCCAATAGACGAGGCCGACCACTTCAAGACAATGTTCCCGTTCCACCCCCACCTCCACCAAGAGTGGCTCCACACCGGGTGTTGCCGAATGAAGGGTATGCAAGTGCTATAGTCCCACCCCGTATTAGGGCGGTTAACTTTTAAATAACCAACGTGATACTCACTTTGCTCGAGCAACGAGGGGTCTTCACCGGTGCACCTAGTCAAAATGCATATAAACATTTGAAGGGGTTCGTTGATACGTGTTGGGGAAGAAAACAAAGAAATGTTTCTTAGGATGCTTTGAGGCTAAGGCTTTTTCCCTTCTCTCTACGGGGGAAAGCTTTATATTGGTTGTAATATTTTCCAAATCATTCCATTCATACTTGGGATGAACTAGCGGAGAAATTTATTTCAAAGTACTTCTATCCCGGGCACATGGCCATTCTTCGGGATGAAATTCTAGCATTCAAGCAAGAGCCTAATGAACCACTACACGAGATATGGGAAAGATATAGGACAATGGTGAAAGAGTGCCCCAACAATGATATAATGAAGAACATGATTCAACAAACTTTCTATCAGGGGATCAATACCACTAACAAATGTGTAGTGAATTAACTGTGAGAACTTCATGACTACATCTTATGCGGAGGCGTGTGATATTTTGGATGAAATAGCGGATACTTCATCGGCGTGGCAATCTAAAGCCAATGTTCCACAAGGTTATCCAAATGTGATTATTCTTCATAAAGGGTTACAAGACCATGGGCAAGCAATAGCTGAGTTGACAACCACCATGAACCAATTGTCAAAGTCTCAACTTCAACAAGTGCAAAACCCGTGGCAAGTCAATGCTATGGAGGGAGTCAATATGAGGATAAACAAGAGAAGAGCAAGAAGTCCACGAGTGCAACAAAGAGTGGACAGTTTTCTGCAAGATAATAGTAGGTTTGATCAAGGAGACTCTTACAATGATCAAGATGAAGAGGTTCCAATATGTGAACAACTTTCAAGGTCAAAGAAACAACTACCAAGGCTCTAGTCAACAACAATGAAGACCTTCGAATAATCAAGGCAATTGAAATTCTAGCAACCAAGGTAATTAGAATAGTGGAAACATCAAGGCAATTGGAGTGGAAGCAATAACCAAGGGAATTGGAAAAACAATAATAATCAAGGCAATTGGGGAGGCAACAACCAAGGCGGGTGGAACAACAACCAAGGAAATCGGGGGTGGGGTTTTCAAAGGCCTCCGATGTACCAACAACCGAGCAACCCACCTCATTATCCTTCTCATGGTCCTAGTTCCTCCAACAATGAAATGGCTCGTATTGAGAACATGTTCAAGCAAATAATGGAGAAGAATGCCGATTCTGATGCCCAACCTGCTTCACACAACACATCAATCCATAACTTAGAAGTGCAAATGGGTCAAATCTCTCCAGCTTTAAATTCTCGTCCTAAGGGGGCACTACCAAGTGATACGGTAGTGAACTCGAAGGTGGGAACACTACGGGGCATGCAATGGTCGTTACTACAAGAAGTGGAAGACGTAGGAATACACCTACCTCAAGTCAAAGGCAACTTGTGAATGATGAGCAAGTGGTAGAAGAAGAGTAGATCCGGAATAATGTTGTGCAAGCAAATGATAAAGTGCGGATTGATATTGATGACACGATGAAAGAGACTCAAGAGGATATGAACCCATCTAGGGATCATGTGATTGACATACCGAAACCGGTAGTGCAAAAATCTAAGGCACCATTGCCTAAGCCACCTCCTCCCTATCCTCAATGACTTGCCATGAAAAATGGCGAGAATCAATTTAAGAAGTTCATTGATATGAAGTCTCTCTATAAATGTGCCATTAGTTGAAGTTTTGGAGCAAATGCCCGGATATGCAAAGTTTATGAAAGACTTGGTGACAAAGAAGAGATCGATGAGTTTTGAAACTATCAAAGTCACTCACCAAGTGAGTGCAACTTGGTGAGTTGTGCATTCGATGGCTCCAAAGTTGGAAGATCCTGGTGCTTTTACAATTCCTTGTACCATTGGAAGTGCCGAGTTTGCAAAATCTCTTTGTGACCTTGGGGCGAGTATCAACTTGATGCCCTATTCGGTTTTCAAGACATTGGGAATTGGGCAACCAAGACCCACATCTATGAGATTACAGATGGTCGATCGTACAATGAAGAGACCGTTGGGGGGTGATTGAGGATGTATTGGTTCGAGTTGACAAGTTCATTCTCCCGACGAATTTTGTTATTCTTGATTATGAAATGGACTATGAGGTGCCGATTATTCTTGGTAGACCTTTCCTTGCTACGGAAAAATCTCTTGTTGATGTGGAAGCCGGTGAACTCACTTTCCGGGTGGGTGATGAAAAGGTGGTATTCCACGTGTGCAAATCTATAAGGAAGCCGAATAGCAATGAAGTGTGTTCATTCATGGACTTGGTGACCGATGTGATTATTGATGATACAAGTGCCACGATTAATGTGGGTGACATGTTGGAGGCCGTTTTGCTCAATTTTGATGATGATGAAATGGATGGCTTCATGGAATGTGTTAATTCTTTACAAGGGATGGGGTCGTGCAATTATGCACCTCGAAAACTTTCCTTGGATCTTGAGAATAGGAAAACTTCCCATACAAAGCCTTCAATTAAAGAGCCTACTATCTTGGAGTTGAAGCCATTACCTCCACATCTCAGGTATGAATTCATTGGCCCTTGCTCTACTTTACCGGTTATTATTTCCTTTTATTTGACTAACATGCAGGTTGACTCTACATTGGTGGTGTTCCACAAGAGGAAGAAAGCTATTGGGTGGACTTTGGTGGATATTCGGGGAATAATCCCCGCATTTTGCATGCACAAGATTAATTTGGAGGAAGATGCCAAACCGTCCTTTGAACATCAAATGAGACTCAGTGAAGCCATGCAAGAGGTGGTCAAAAAGGAGATCATAAAGTGGTTAGATGTCGGGGTTGTCTACCCCATTTCTGACAGTTCGTGGACTTCTCCAGTGCAATGTGTTCCGAAGAAGGGGGCATAACTGTGGTCACCAATGATAAGAACGAGTTGATTCCAACAAGAATGGTGGCCGGATGGAGAGCGTGTATGGACTATCGGAAGCTAAATAAAGTCATAAGGAAAGACCATTTCCCACTACCCTTTCTTGACCAAATGCTTGATAGGTTGGCCGGTCGGGCGTTCTATTGCTTTCTAGATGGATATTCGGGCTACAATCAAATTCTTATTGCCCCAGAAAATCAAGAGAAAACAAATTTCAGTTGTCCCTATGCACTTTCGCTTTCAAGCGGATGGTATTTGGCTTATGCAATGCACCAACAACTTTTCAACGGTGTATGATGGCGATCTTTACGTATATGGTAGAGGACTACCTTGAAATCTTCATGGATGACTTTTCGGTAGTCGGGGATTCCTTTGATGATTGCTTGGCAAATTTGGATAAGCTATTGGCAAGGTGTGAAGAAACGAACTTGGTATTGAACTGGGAGAAATGCCATTTCATGGTCGAGGAGGGTATTGTCCTTGGTTACAAGATTTCAAAAAGGGAAATAGAGGTCAACAAAGCGAAAATAGAGGTGATTTCTAAACTTCAACCTCCAACATCCGTGAAAGGCGTGAGAAGTTTCTTGGGTCATGCGGGGTTCTACAGGCGTTTCATAAAGAATTTTTTCAAAGTGGTGAACCCCTTTGTGCAATCATTTGGAGAAAGATGCTAAATTTCACTTCAATGATGATTGCATGAGAGCATTTGAGTTGCTCAAGTTCAAGTTGACAACTACTCCCATTATCACCGCTCCTAATTGGAGCATTCCTTCTCATGTGTGATGCTAGTGATGTGGCGGTTGGAGTAGGTTTGGGGTAACGTATCAACAAGATCTTTTATCCGGTATACTATGCTAGTAAGACCATGAATTATGCCCAAGTCAATTACACCGTTACTGAAAAAGAACTCATTGCCATTGTGTTTGCTATTGAGAAGTTCCACTCGTACTTGATGGGTGCAAAATTGATTGTCCACACGGATCACGCGGTACTTCGTTATCTGATGAGCAAGAAAGATTCCAAAGCCCGGTTGATGATATGGGTGCTTTTGTTGCAAGAGTTTGATATAGACATTCAAGACCGAAAAGGAAGTGAAAACCAAGTGGTGGACCATTTGTCTCGTTTGGAGGAGGAGAGGAGGCCGCATGATGGCCTTTAAATCAATGACTCCTTCCCCGATGAGCGACTCTTCGCCATTTCAATGAAAGTGGTGCCATGGTTCGCGGATCTAGAAAATTTTCTTGTAAATGGTATCACCCTGGATGAGTTCTCTTCAAACCAAATGAAGAAGCTCAACGGGATTGTCAAGACTATTATTGGGATGAACCGTATATTTTTTGGATTTGTACGGATGGAGTGATTAGAAGATGTGTACCGGAGGAGGAACAAATTGAAATTCTTGGGGCTTGTCATTCTTCGCCGTATGGTTGTCACCATGATGGAGCAAGAACGGCGACCAAAGTGCTAAGTTGTGGTTTCTATTGGCCCACTCTTTATAAGGATGCAAGTGATCTAGTCAAGCGTTATGATGAATGTCAAAGGGCTGGTGGAATCTCAAAGAAAAATGAAATGCCACTCACCACCATTTTAGAGATTGATATTTTCGATGTGTGGGGTATTGACTTCATGGGACCTTTTGTTAGTTCTTGTGGAAACACCTACATCTTGGTCGCGGTTTATTATGTGTCTAAATGGGTTGAGGTCGTTGCTCTACCCAACAATGAAGCAAGAAGTGTGGTAGCATTTTTGAAGAAGAACATCTTCACAAGATTTGGTACTCCGCGGGCTATCATAAGCGATGGGGGGTCGCATTTTTGCAACAAAGCTTTTGACACCTTGCTTAGCAAGTATGGTGTCACTCATAAAGTTACGACTCCCTATCACCCTCAAGCTAGCGGTCAAGTGGAAGTCTCCAACCGGGAGATAAAGAGTATTTTGTCCAAAACAGTGAATGCTAACCGGACGGATTGGTCAAAGAAGCTTGATGATGCACTATGGTCTTATCGGACTGCCTTCAAAAAATCCTATCGGGATGTCTCCATACCGGTTGGTGTTTGGAAAAGCTTGTCATCTTCCGGTGGAACTCAAGCACAAGGCCATGTGGGCTTTAAAGAAGTTAAATCTTGATTGGGATGCAGCTGCTAACTTGTGGGTTGCACATTTGAATGAATTAGATATGCAAGTTAGTCCTTGTACAAAGAAAGAATGAAGTACCTTCATGACAAATACATCTGACACGGGGAGTTAAAGGTTGGCGATCTTGTTTTGTTGTTCAACTCACGATTGAAGATGTTTCCCGGAAAGCTGAAATCCAAATGGAGTGGTCCCTTTGAAAGTGTGGGTGTGACACATTTTGGTGCACTGGACTTGAAGAACAAAAATGATGAGGTATTCCGAGTCAATGGTCACCGGGTGAAGCATTATTTTGGACAAGTTTATGATGGCCACGTGGTGGCAGTGATTCATTTGAAGTGATGGTAATCTGTGTCATGTCGCGACGTTAAATCAGACGCTTCTTGGGAGGCAACCCATGTTTATTTTTCTTTTTCTTTTTTTCTTCTTTAGATAGGTCTTATTTTGTGCTAACTGGATTTGAAGTATGTTGCAGGAATGAGTGTGCTTTACAGGAACTGTGCTCAGAAAATTGGTCATTCTGCTGTCGCACATCAAATTGTGCGGTCCACAACCAAAATCTGCGGCCGCACCCCAAATTGTGTAGATTGCAGATCATCACGGGCACTTGCGCCCCCAGGTAACAAAGTGCGGACCGCAGAAGGAATTCTGCGGCCGCACTTCACCTTTGTTCCTCAAGCCTGCCCATTGGTGTAAATAGTAGCCTTGGGCTACTGTACAAGTTTTCCATCTCTGAGCACTCTAAACCCTAAAATTTGGAACTCATCTGTTCAAACATCTGCCACACTCCATCCACATCTGTGATCACTTAGTTGCACTCCTTCATATCTGGTATGCTCAAATCACTTTTAGGATTCTTCAATTTTCTTAATTTAATTAATAATTTGTTAGTTATTGTAGGCCATTTGTCACTTGAGATCAATTTTATATCTATGAGGGGGTTTAAATTATGCTGGGTCAACTCCTAATTGCTATTTAGGGAATGTGTATCTTGATTATCATGTTTTATTACAATTACCATGTCGAATTTATGCAAAAAATTAAAACCCTTAGAAAATCTGCCGATTTAATTTTGAAATCTACGGCCGCACAAGAAATTGTGCGGTCCGCAGAAGTGGTGATTAGGGTAATTGGTGAAGCATGATTCTGTGGACCGCACTTGAAATTATGCGGACCGCAGAAATTTCACCGCGGCCGCAGAAATGTGTGTGCGGCCGCATATCAGCCCATTCTCTGTCTTCAGAGAGTTGTTATTTAGAGGCATCCAATGTGCGGCCGCAATAAAAATTATGCGGATCACACTCCAGATGTGCGGTCGCACTCAAAATTGTGCGGACACCCAGTTTCATCACTGCGATCGCACTTCCAAATTGTGCAGTCCGCATAACCCAATCTGCGACCGCACTTGCAATTGTGCGGACCGTACTAAACCACCCTGCACTCATGTTCTAAAATATGATATATTGTCCGTGTTCAACTGAATTACAAATGACTTTTGTTGTTGCTTGTTACAGAAAATGGTCAGATCTCGACGTTGTGGTGATACTTCAAAGGGGAGGGGTAAGCCTTCCAGAGGCAGAGGCAAAAGCAATTTACCCCTCGCCCTCCAAAGGGTAATCAACAAGAAATCTACAATAAGCCGAGGACGACAGCCTGAGCCCTCCGAATCTAGTTCATATGCCCCATCTCGGGAAGCATCGGAGGGCGACTCAGTGCAAGAGCAGCCTGTTGTTCAATCACAGCCACAACAGCCACAAGGAAGGTACCAACTTAGAGACGAACCTTTCTCCTCACATAGCACTTTCGAGGGTTCGGAGAGTGCAAGCCAGGCTTCAGAGCCCTCTTCTACACCTGTCCCTGAAGCACCAGCAGCTGTTGTGGATGATATTTCGGACGATGGTAGAGGAGGTGATACCACAGTTACCGGCCTTGAGAGGTCGAAGAAGAAAAAGGTCTGGGAGGACCGGTTTATGAGTCTGGCTGCCTTCACTAGTTTTCGTGAGTGGTAGCCGGTGAGATCGCTCACTCTTGAGCGACAATTCCAACTCAGAGATCTTGACAAGTGCAATCCAGAAGTGTTGAGGCAGTTCCAAGAGAGAAAGGGATGGATGTGGTTCATCCAGTCAGTTGTGGATGCAAAGGAATACTTGGTCCGGGAGTTCTTTGCCAATGTGGCACATATCAAGAAAGGGACCAAAGTTACAAAAGTGAGAAATCTTAAGGTTCGGTTCGAACAGATCACACTGAATCCTACTTGGGGTTTGAGGATGTGGAGCCAGTGCATTACTTGGAGAAGCTGGCGATAGGTGATGCAGCTCGCCCTTGGCTAGCTAAGCTTCTTGCAGCCCCGGGGCCACCACTACCATGGATCACTGCAGGGGTTCCTATTCAGCGGAACATCCTAAATTTTGAGGCGAAGGGATGGCAGACATTCTTATACAGCAGATTAGACCCGTGCCAGAACGAGACAAACTTACCTATTCCACGGGAAGTTCTAGTTACCTCTATTATGGCCGGGTACCCGATCAATTTGGGTGTCGTGATGTCGGCCAACATGTCAGTGGTCACCAGTCTGATGAACTTTCGGTGGTAGCTGCAGAGTCCGCAGATGTGCCTTCTACTTCAGAAGTGCCGTCTTCCAGTACAGCTGTCATTCCTCCACCTTCAGCCACAGTACCTCCCTCCTCGGCTTTGAAGCCAATGCCTATGCCTTCTGCTCCACTATCTGCGTTGCGAGTCTCCTAAACACTGGCAAGCCTCAACAACTGGATGCAGACAGCTACTGCAAAGCTGACTCACATATCCAGTCAGGTTGCAGCACAGTCATCCTCTATAGCACCCCAGATTCCTCCCACAGTCAAAGAAACATTGAAGAAGATCCTGGACAACCAGAACACTATCATGGCTACTCTGGTACAGCATGGGTCCGTGATTGAAGAATTGGGCAAAGAAGTAAAGAAGATGCGAAAGTCACAGGCTTCGAAGAAATCGGTGGATAAGCTCTGGTGACAAGTCACCAAGCTTGCAACAGCCGGAGACATTCCATTCGACATGTTGATAGACCTGCACCACCCTGGCCCAGTTCCCACAGAGCCCACCACAGCAGCTGGCCAGTCTGAGGAGCCAGACCTTGCTGCTGAGGCAGTCCGTCAGATGTTCACCAACTCAGCTACTCCCGGACTTGAGGATGATGAGATCCAATTGGAGACTAAGGTCGGTGCCACTACTGGGGACACAGAGATGACCACAAAGCCATAGGGATTTTTCTTCACTCTCACCTTTCTTATACTCTTATTTTGTTAAGAATTGGGGACAATGCTTATTTTTATTTAGGGGGTGGAATTTCTTTGACATTTTGATGATTATAATGATGTATTTTGATAACTATGAGATAAATTGGCCTGTAATTAACTTAGTACTATTTTCTCCTTACTTCTCGTTATGTATATATTCTATCTTATCCCTCTTTATGTATATTCGTTTAGCTTTCAATAGCTTTTTGCTTTATTAGCTTCTTGATCTTTATGTTTCTTCTTTTTGACTTGGTAGCTTCTTTTTTATTTGCTTTTTTGAAGTAGTAGCTTCTTTTTGCTTTAATAGCTTCTTTTTATGTTTTAGTGGATAATAAGCCTTTGGTTTTCTTAATGCCACGGTTATTTTCAAAGGTGGGTTTTTGTGTGAACCGGGTGACTCTTCCCAACGATGGATGGCTTGACAATCTTCTTAAGGGATTGAGTCTGTTGTTGGTAGTTAGGTAATAATAGTAGTAATAATGAATAAAAATACCTAATTGAGCCATGCTCGAAGAGTCAAACATGCTTCACTTGGTACCAACACACTTAACTACGTGCTTATGGTTAGAAACAAGGTTTTTAGAAAGAAATAGCTCTAGTTAGTGACCTTTTGACTCTTGTGTTGACTTAGGCAATCATCAAGTAGTTTAGTCGAACCATAGTGATTCTCAATCTTGAATATGGTCGTTGTGGGCCCTCGAATGTATCCTCTTTAACAATCCAGTTGCGTGAGAGGTGAAATATTGTCGTTGCAAGTCTAAGTACCCGTGTGAATAGTCTAGAACTTGCCCCGAATATGTTTCTAGGCAAAATTTTAAGTTTTGCTTAGCTTGAGAAGTGATTGTAGGCTCTCCTTGGCCCGCTTGAAATATTCCATTGCCCGCCAATGTTTTTATCCCTAGTCAACCCATTTGAACCTAAAACCTTTCTTATTTGACAACCATGTTACAAGCCTTTACCCGTTTTGTCGTGACCCTCTCTTGGCACCCGAGCTTTTCTTGACACTCTTGTGAAATAATTGGCTAAAAACATAAGTTTGGGGGAGAGACGAGGAGTTTATCAAGGCAAAAAAGAGAAAGAAATGAGGAAAAGGAAAGGCAAGAAAAAGAAAGAACAAAAAGAAAAATGCAAAAAGAAAGTGAATAAGTTGAAAAGTTGAAGGGATTCAAAGAAAAGTAATGATGCGAAACATGAAAAAAGCAAAGAAGGAGAAAATGAATATCATGACCAAGAAAGAGTGATGTTAAGTCTCTCTAGTTCCCCTAAGAAAAAGAAAATGCCTCAAAGAGTTGGCAAAAGCATGAGCCGTTAAAAGAACATAGAGTTCTTAAGGAAAGATGAACCTGTTCTATCATAGCTTATCCAACCTTAGTCCAAAAGCTTTCATTGCATCCCGAAAAAGACCTACGTGATTTCAAGCCGAGTAAACTTACATCAGTGGTGATTTACATGAGGGGCAAGTCTATTATAGTTAAAGCCGTACTTGCGATATTTTTTTGAGAGAGATGAGCGAACCTTTTACAAATATTTGAATTGAGTGCTATATTCTTAAGTGAAATAGGCAAACGAAGAGTAAAGGAGGAGTTTGAGATCCACAATGACCTACATGAAAGAGCGAACTTCTTTGATGAATAAAGTCAACTCTTGATGCTCAAGTGTCACATTAGAACTATTCGTGCTTAAAAGTTCAACTGCCTTGTTGATAATTCATAAGTGTCGTGGGTAATTGTTGGTCCCAATTGATGTGTGATTGATTCAACTTTGATTATCTGGAATGGCTCTTAACATGTGGAGGTGGGAACTACTTTATTTGCTTGAGGACAAGCAAAAGCTTAAGTTTGGGGGAGTTGATAAGTGGGGATTTTGACTACTTATTAGCGCCTTTTAGCTTTTGTTTTAGTCCAAAAGCACTTAATTGTGTTCCCGAAAACTGATAAAATATGCTTAATTGCATGAATATTGGAAGATGAGCCCCCAAGATGAAATCCAACTCAAGAAGGAGTAATCTGAACTCAAGGACAAAAACAACACAAAAGCTCAAAGTGCGGACCGTAGAATACCATCTGCGGCCGCAGGTCATGAAGCAATTCCATCAGAGAAGGTTGCAAGATGCGGACCGCACATGAAATTGTGTGGCCGCAGAAGCTGGTTCAGAGTAGAAGTTCAGAGAACTTGCACCTCCAGTCCAATTCAAGTGCGGACCGCACAATTATTGTGCGGCCGCAAAAAAAAAGTTGTGCGGACCGTAAAAGAACAAGGTGCGGCCGCAGACATTATTGTGCGGACCGCAGAAAGAGGGCAGTGCTGCCGCACTTCATTATTATGCGGCTGCAGATTTTCAACCTTTTCAAGCTGAAGCAAAGTGCGGACCGCACATGAAATTGTGCGATCGTAGAATCTCCGAAAGGGAATTTTTGTCCGAAAATTCCAGCTCTGTATAAATATAAGAGTTTCACTTTTTTAGGTCAACTTTTGACATCAGCAACCACTCTAGACGTTTTCTTTTGCTCTTTTTAGTAGTTTTTGCTATTTTGAGTTTTTTTAATATTGATTTTATCATTTTAATTATTAATATGGGTTTAATTATCACTTCTTCTTTTTCTTCTAATTTAAGCATGAGTAGTTAGATTTTTACTAGGGTTGTAACCCAACCCTAGTGTGTAAACTTAATGGGTGTTTGATTTATTGCTTGTTTATGGTTGGGTGTTGATTATCTAGCCTTGTTCTTGCTTTTATTTGAAGAATTAATGGTTGCAAATATTATTTCATGTCTTTTGACTTAGTCTCTACATGAGAAAGAGAGACTTAGTCTAGCAAAACTTGGCTAGCAAGAAATTGGGTCAATCAAGAGATTGATAAGCCCACTTAAAGGGTTAAACCTAGAGATAGTAAAACCCGACTTGAGCTTATTATTAATTGCTTTGTTCAAATATCCATTTGGGCTTGAGAAAGCCAAATTGGGCAAAATCACTCTCTGACCGAGAGGTATTGAGTGGGTACTTGAATATTGATAGCTATAATACACCCCGACCAATAAAACAAGCTTTAAAGTTTATAACCCATTAAGCGAACACCTAGGTAAAGGTTATAGCCCTAGGTATTTTTATCATTCGAAAAACAACCAAAAATAATTTCCTAGTTTCATTTTTTAAATCGCAATTGTAGTCTAACTTAGATTTCCAAACAAAACCCAATATTGCGAAAGTGCAAATTAAGATATACAAACTCACATGTTAAGATATATACTATTAACACTCATTCACATAGCTCCTTGTGGAATTCGACCCCGACTCTGTTGGGTATTATTATTGCATCGACCGTTTTCATATCCTCAAATAGAGGAGTGAAATTGGACGAGATCAGCTATGCGGTGTAAGTGGAAAGGATCCATCACTTGAAGCATCATCATCTTCCTTCACAGCAGAGTTCTTGGATCCGGAGAGGTCAAGCACAGCAAGAGATTTCTTGATCTTTTCAGCAATATCGCTTCCTCATTCGGGTGCGTTTGTGGAAGATCTTGCTCCTTTTGAGGATGAAGATCCGAAAGCAGGGTTGATGCGGACGACACTTGGGGTGCTTGTTGTCTTAACGAGCTTGCTTTGCTCCTCGTAACTGGTCCAAAGCTTCCAAAGGTAACAACGAGGATGCTTTCCACATCAGCATAGAACCAAGAATTAGCAGCCTTTGTAAAAGTTGAACTAGAGTTGATTTTCTTTGAAGCCATTTCAATGTTCTTGAACTTTGGTGATTGAAAAGTTGAGATGAGAAGTAGAGATTGTCCCACTGGGCGTGCCAGAATTTGTAGACAATAAATTGTGTCGAGAAAATAATCGAAATCGAAAAATATTGCAACAATCATAGTATTTGATTTCAAATAATATGAGTGTACAATCTCTATGAATCCTCTGATTCTTCTTTCCAATAGTAAATAAATCCAATAGCCTTTGAGCTTGATCTTGAATATGTAGTTGTTGCCACGAACGATGATCTTGAATTGAACTAGCACGAACTTTGATTTGAACTCGTACTCCTTGAATCTTGATTTGTTCTTCGTTCATGAGCTTGAATTTGATTTGTTCTTCGTTCTTGAGCTTGAACTAGATTGCTTGAACTTGAACTTGATTGCTTGAACTTGAACTTGAACATGTGGAGGAATTTGCAGCGTTTGATCCACGAGCTCTTTCTTGCTTCTTGTTATACCTTCTGGTGTCTTTTCTGGGTTATGAAAACCCATATTTATAATTGTGGAATGGAAGAGTTATGATAAGAACAAACTCTTTCCGACCAATCAAATCGAAGTGTGACAAGACCGTATTTGATTGGCCAGAACATGTCACTTGCACACGTGGCGCAATTTCATTAGCCTTTTAATGTGACTTGGGCTTAACAAAGTGGGCTCATCATCTGTAGCCCAATTAAATGAACTAGCCCAATGGATTAAGATTTATTTATTTAATCCATATATATTTGAACTTATATAATTAATCTAATTATATTAGTCCATAATACTTAGTTGGACTAACATATTTAATATATAGTCCAAATTATTTTATTTAATTTAAATCCAATAAATTTTGTATGCCTACAGTTACAAGAACAAGAAGGGTGATATCAGTGCTCTCTAAAATCCTGTGACACCTAAATATATGTGGTGGCTAAAGTTGCCAGGTGAAATTCTCTGACTACATCTTTTGATTGTTTAAAAAAATTACATTAGTGTTACAGTAAAAGTTAATAAATGATAAAAGATACAAATATTTCCAACTTTTACAACAAAGCTCAAGACCTGTTTAGATCTTCCTCTGGTTCCCACTCCATGTTGAACCGAAGGGTATACTGAAATCCATATATCCCCAGAAACCCAGCGTGCTTTTGACATAAAAACATAAAGCTCGCGAAGCTTTGCAATAGACATATGATATTGCCATTTGACTATTCTGTTCTATGCTGGTCTTTAGGATTGCTGTACACGGGTAACAACCACCTGGGGCCATGTTTCCTTCTCCCATAACATCGCCAATAAATCACAAAGATTACAACAATTACACACATTGGGATCGCCCACCTGCAGCAGAAAAAAGATAGAAAAGGAAATATTATGAAACATCCTCGGTCCAGGTCATGTCAGCTCACACTAGTTCACATCAAACTACGGAAAATTCTTTCACAGTTTGACCATTGAAAAAGAGGGACCTAGCCAATACTGCCCAGTATCATATACCCTGATACGTAACAATTACAATATCAAACCCATTATCAAACAGGATTTTAAAAGAAAGCAACTTTGCTTCAAAAAGTAGTCAGGAGAAGCATGTCTAATGGCTGCTATAAACAATCTTGTACTGCTTCTACTGATCACAGAAAAAGAGAGGAAAAAGAGCAACCCTCTTTTGTACTGTTTTATTTACTAAATAGTAACGATGCGAAAACATCAAAGAGATTCACAAAGGACACCTAAAAGCAACACAATTTCAGAATAAAAAGGTAATATTTTCAGTACCTGTCCAGATCAAGGATTGGACTATACACAAGTGTTTCCCAAGTAGCTACAATAAAATGCCAAGCTGGATTGTAGTACAGTGACTCTGCAGACCAAAACATCCTTGTATATGTTTCTAAGAAGATAAAGAGAATCCATGCGCCAATCTCGACCAAAATAAACTTTATGATGAATCGTCCAACCACCACCATGAACAGTGAAAAAGCCACCAACCAATTAAAGAGTCTGTTATTATAGTCCTTAATAAATAACGACTTTGACTTCTCCAACATCTGCATAATTTGTAGATATACATAATTCAATTATAGGCCATATGAAATGGACAAGGGGAAGAAAAAACAACAAGAATTGAAGTCGTAGTACATCACAAACAAATTATGAATAAGCATGTATAAACAAGACATAGACGGGCGAAATGGGTAAATTTGGAGACCAAGACTTATGCTGCTTAGTTCAATATATAAATTTATCATCTGGGACTCTTGTTCATACATAAGACAGGTAAAGGAACTTTCCGTTGTTATCACTTGCATTGTCTTAGTAATAGCACAGGCAAAATCAGTTTCGGGGGGTTTATGTGCACATAAATTAATACAGGGAGGAGGCGGGAGAGGCAGAACTCATATTTCTTAATTTCAACAATGAACTCACAGAGAGACCTAATAATTTTAGAAGCCACCTCCAACTAAATTGATTCCAAAGGCTCTACAGGTATTCAGACCAAATGTCGACTCTTTCAATTCTTTTTCTCTTATAACTGGAAGGAGGATGTAGTCTAGTACTATTAACTAGTCCAGAGAGAATACTGAAAGAGGGGAGCAGGCAATTGATCTCATACAAGAACATAGGTGACAAATAATTTCCATATTTACTAGTGGCTGTGCAACTGATGAAGATCAAAATAAGATGCAAAAGCAACAAGATTTCCATCGACTTTCATTTGGATAGTGAGTAGTTTTTATAATCATAAGTCAAGTCAATAATAATAGAACTGGAGTGACAGCCACTTGACTGTAAGGGAAGGAGCGAAAAGCCAGGATGGCTTGGTAAGCAAGCAATCCGTTATGTGGGCGCCAACAAGTTCCTTCTCTTCTTTCTTTTTTCAAGTCACGATCAGAATGATGATATTCTTCTTTGCTTTAGAAAGGAGAAGGGAAAAGGCCGATTTGCACCACCATCCTTTTATTAGAAAAGGATTTGACTAACCACCAAGGAAGAAGGGATGATAAAAAGGAAAATTTCTTTTGTTATTCAGCTAAAAGGATATGAGTATCATTTACTGCAAAGATAAATACGGTGTGTCTGTTATCCAGATTTGTATAATCAATTATTGGTAAAAAGGTAATTTCTGTCTAGCTTCCTGAATGTTTTTTCTCATCTGTTGATCCAGATTGATGCAATTAACTTCCACATTCACCACAGATGGTAAAGTCTCAAGCCATGGTTCACCTTTTGGGTTCAATTGTATACTGTCCTTTACTAGGGTAGGGGCTTCTTGGTAAAATGCGCCATATTTCTTTCTCTTCCGCTCTCGCCCAACGCAACTAAATGCAATATTACCAATAAGAGCTTAAGTATACACTACTCACAATATTGAGAAAAATCTTTTTGATAAAAGAGCAACCAAGTGCTAAAAACTAAATGTATTGAACCTTGATCATTCGCTTTTCATAGTTGATTTTAGAAGGTCCGACACATTCACTGTGAAAGCTTTGGTTGCATTGGAGGAAGCCAGCATTGAACTTTGCCATCGTAGGAAGTTTGAGGACCTGAAGATGGTCCATTTTGTCCTCACATCTTGTATACAAAGCCTCACACAGCTTTGAGGATTGATATTCATTCGCCAACAAGATATTCTTATACACCTGCAAAGGTGTGGCAGTAAGCAAAAATCTGAGAACTGCGTAAAACTATGCTTTATTGCAATCAAGTCAAACCTTTTCAATCTCTTCGTCCAATTTATCAACTGATTTCTTTGCATGGTGACGACCAAAATGCTGTTCATCAAAGAGGTTCAGCGCTGCCTCTTTGTGCTCTTCATGAACCTTTTGCAAAGACTCCCCTGGCATTGGTAAAACCATGTTAGCCGTCCGCTCATTGTACAGTTTCAGACACCGCTCCAGAATGCCCTTGTTGAAGACTTCCACAAGGGACCCTGTGGATGGAATCTCCCCTTTATTCAATGCTTCAAGAATCTGGAAACAAAATTACCAATTAAGGGCAAAGGTTTTAAAAAACGTCAAAAGTATCCAAAAGGTATTACAAATTAGGATAATTGATGGATAATCACCTGCTCAAGGAAAGATACGAACTCCTTCCCAGTGAGAGATTTACCCTGGACAATTTTTGGACGAATAATAGATGCTACAACTTCTTTCAATTGCTCCCTCTTCTTGACATAAAGAAGATCAAGCTCAGCATCCTTCATGTCACAAAGCTTTGTGCGCTGAAGATGGGGCTGTTAAAGAAACATGTGCGTTATTATATCTGATTGTATCATTCTGGAAGTTCTTATAGAAAATGCTCAACTCTAAAAGCATACCAAGTTGGCTATATTACCTCAGCATGCACGTTTACTATCCATAATACCAATGCAACTACATAACCAAAAAAATCTTTTTCTTCATTTTCTGGGAGGAGAGGGTAGGATGGTTTTTCGAGGTAGAACATGAAGAGGGCATACAAAGGAATAAAGCTATAGTTTAGCAACCATACCTACATATACGGACATTCAATGACCTTTCATATAAGTTTTAATTGGTTCCCCACTTCCCTTACAGGAAAAGAAAAAAGAAAAGAAAAAGAAAGGGTCCAATATGATGCTATGGTTATATGGTGCGACTTGCTTAAGCAAAACCAATGATCAATGCGTGTATAGGGTTTTGCTATTAGTAGGTTAGCATTGTGTCCACTTTTGTATTCCATAGAGTACGCCTAATAGCAAATTAAAAACATATTAATGGGAAGGACTTTAGTGTCTTTGACCAAAAGGCTAAACCCAATTTTATTTCTTCTCTTGGTATCTTGCCCGCTCTCTCATTTTCTCATTGATTCGTGAACGGTTGCCGAACCTCCGTCTGGATTGGCCCATGTTTAACAGTGGTGGTGACCTTGGCAATCTTTCTTTACAGGAGCTCTCCTGATTTGTTTTGCTGCAAAATATAGGGTATTCATCTGTTGACTCAATCCCCAAATTATGGTGCTTGATGTAGATCTAAGTTATGCTGATTTTTATAAGCCTCATCAGTCATCAGTTCATTTTGCAATCTCTTAACGGAGGGTGTCAACTGGAAGCATAGTATGTGAGCTCGAACTATGGGGATATCGAAAAGGAAGTCATACTTGGAGGTATTGAGAGAAATTGCTGACTTAGAGAGGCATGAGGTAGCAGCTGTAAGGGCAGAGGAAGTTGGGATGGTAGAGGTAGTGCCAGACTGCCCGCTTACGAAGATAGGCTAAAGCAGCGACAGCATCGACGGCAGCATCGAAGAATACAATGAGGGAAAATGGGTATCAAGAAAAAGATTAGGAGGGTTGTTAAATTAGGTATGTTTGGTATGAAGGAAAAAGTTTTCCTCAAAAATGCTTTCTTTGGACAATGTTTTCGAAAGATGCTTACAGATGCTTAGTTAGTCGAAAATATTTGTTAAAGGCTTATAATAATAACAACAAATTGGGTACTGCTTTGATTGAGAATTTAATGAATCTTGAAAAATGATAATAAAATCCAAGTGTTGATTGAAGCGAGTAATATGAAATAAGAGTTGGAATAGTTGTAAAGCATTCTCCCCCTTATAGATAAGTTGTCTTTGGAAAATACTTTTTGGTAATCAAACACCAGAAGATGACTTCCTCATGGAAAATATTTTATTGAAAGATGATTTCCGAAACAGCAAGACACATATATCATAGTCCTTTTAATGTCTTGAACGAATGGATATTTTATGGAATGTAAAAGTGGGCAAAATGTAGCAAAACTTATGTATGTGTGCATGCGTGTATGTGTATATACAGAGAGAAAGAGAAAAAATGCAAGAAAAAGTTACTGTTAACCAAACAACAATTATATGGACAAAGGAACCGAAAAAGTACAATTCAGTGAAAAACAGTGTAACCTAAAAGGTCTGTGTGATGGCAGCTCCCAATCAAAGTAAAATATGTTCATCAACAATGAGCAACTATCCTAGATCAGAATTAAAACCAAAGAGGAAGAGAAAAGAGTTGGAGAATTTAGTTCAATTTGGATCCCGTACCGGGAAAGGTGTGTTTTTCCACTTGGTTGGCGGCAAGAGGAGCAATCTTGACCACCAAGAACCTGAGGAAGAGGAAGGTTACGTATGTTAGTTGGTGCTTCATGTGCAAGGGTTCGAGCGAAGATGTTGATCACATCCTCATTCATTGTCTGGTAGCATCGAGGTTATGAGACATCCGTAATTGGTTTGGTACATTTTGGGTGATGCCAGGCACGGTGGAAGAGGTGATGTTCAGTTGGAATTATGGTAGGAGGAGGAGAAGCAGGGCGTGGAAGATTGCACCGCTAACTCTTTTGTGGGTCATTTGGGGGGAAAGAAATAGGAGAGTCTTTGAGAGTGTAAAGATGGATTTTGTTCAGTTAAGAAGTAGTCCTTTATCCCTTATTTCTTTTTGGTGCACCCATAAGGTTCCTGTTTGTGTAGATGATTGGGTGTCGTTTGCAGAAAACCATCTCTCTTTGTAGGTTTTCTACTTTTGGTATACCTCTTGTACGCATGCATGTTTTCTTTTCCCAAACATTAACAAAATTGTACATAAAAAAATAGACTTATCCAGAAAAAGAAAGAGTTTGACTAGTAAATATGTAGTCACATTGAGATGTATTATTTTTTTGTAACCGTGGTGTCCGGACCAACTTGCGTGCACCTCGACTATTTCACCCTATTACCTCACCAACATATGTACTGGGTAACTCTGCCCAGCAAGACTTAGGCAGATGGGAAGAAATCAGCTAGTGTTTTTTGGTCTTTGTTAGAATTTGAACCTTGATCTCCAAGAGTTGTACCCACTTCATTGACTACTATGCCACACCCTTGGGTGCCAGTCAAATTGAGATATACAAGGATAATGCGAGAGAAACTTTAGATTAACCTAACATTGGCAAGGGCAGACAGCATGAATCTAGGTCCACTTAGGAGTAAAGTTTTAGCAGGCCATTGCAGGAAAGGAATGTAAAGAAGTTGGGAGTTGAAGAGGAGAAGGGCCTAGCTATAAGTATGAATAAAAGAGATCAGAAAGTAGTGTGAATTGTAATAGGAGAGTAAGCTACTTCCTACTATCGCCGGGTGGCTGGGTGGATATCTTTGGCGGTATGCTCGATGTAGCCAGAAACATCCTGAACTATCTTCTCGTAAAATTACCAAGAAAAAGAAAACCCAACGGCATATTCTTTGGAAGCAAGACATCATGACCATAAGAAGAGTGGAGATAGATGATAGAATAGCCTGGGCCCTTGCACCACTAAAAGAGGAAAAAAAAACACAGACAGCTTAGAGAAATAATGCATTTACCAGGAGAACAGACCACGTAGAGAAAGATGCACAGAATTATAGAGGAGATTTTTTAAGGTTAGATAAGATATAACATCTAGTGATTGTTGCAGTCACAAAAATTATCTAAGTGACATCTGAGTTGACTACTTTTACTGAGCTAAGCTGTGAAATGCAAAACTCAAGGAAGAAGAAAAAGATCAATGAACATAAGAAGTTAGTCCATACTTGTGGTAAGCTGAAGGCTGTGCTATTATCACCCATTATGGCTAAAGAATCTCGAATCCGGTTTACCTGAAACCATGCATTACTATTAAAACTAATACATAAAGGTAAGCATCATCATTTGCAGAACTCAAAGAGTATAAAGAGTACCTGATCAATATTTTTATCACCTGTGGTAACAGAATAAGCAACCATGGTTAGCTTACATTAGGCTTTATAGTTATTTAATATGCATGCATATAAAGGTAACTGAACCAACCATCACTATTAGGGACATGTCGTAGAGCTTCATCAACCATTTCTTGCACGGATTTTCCTTCTGTCAAAGGTACACGCTCAGACAAATTCCAAAAAAGAAACAGAACAATGAGAAAAGGCATCTGGTTATTAGATGGAAGAGAAAAGATTATGCTGCCAAAACACACTTAAAATTTTTACATTAAGCAGATAATGTTAAGCACTTTAGCTCATTTATTCATTTGCAGTCCCTAGTCCATAAAGCACTTCACATTCACAAAATGACAAGCAATTGCACATGTGAATCTTTGGGACATCTTTTCCCTACTTACGAAGAAAATCACGCTGGATGAGCCATAGTAGCTTTGCAGGTTCAAACGCAACATCTTGTCCCTACACAACACCCATCAACTGAGCATGTCACATAACTTGTTAAGTAGCTTTTCTTTCATTTCCCCTCTCATTGAGGTAAAATTAATAGGCTTCATGACTACAAATGCTTACCTTTACTCTGGGCGCAAGAAGAGCAGAGAGACAAGGATGAACCAACAGAGAGTCAGAACAAAAAAACAGAGAGAATGTGAAGTTCTTAAACTAGAAACTTTTGAAACAACTCGATAGAATCAAACCTTCCATAGAACTCCTCGGCGAGTTCAACTGCGAATGACAGCCGGGATATGTCAGCTTCACGTATCTAAAACATACAACAAAATGCACAAAAAGTATGATTACAGAAAGAGCTTATTCATTTAGGAAAATAGGACAGCAAATAAACTACCACTCCCAGAGCTAAAACTTCAACCATATTGGGATGAGCTAACAGTGTCCGACCAATATGTAGGCAAGAATAGGTGGAGCAAGAACTGCTTTTAATACAACTGGGTCATCCATTTCATTCTTTGGTTATCTTCTAGCACGTGCTCACCACTTAATCGATTTAAATGAGCTAAAAAAAGTTTTACATGGTAGAAATTATGTTCTTGATCAGATGACAAACTCTTTATAACAGCACTCTTCATTAAATAAGTGTTGTGAGTTACCTACATACCTTGAATATTTCCGGAGTTAAATATCAACACAATACATTGCATTATATTATTTGTACTTGTCAAAAGAACAAAAATGCAAGCTATGCACAATCCATATCTAGCTTATTAGTAAGTAAATGTACATTTGTCATCCATATGTAAGAGTGTTAATGTGGAATTAGTCTCCATGCTGGCATGTTCTCCACTTAGCACATGAGACCTTCAATTATTTTGCTCCGCATTTTCAGGACTTTCTTGACGAAAAAGCAAAAACAGTAAGAATAATCGATCATTTGGGTTGTTAGGTTTCTATTTGTATCTACTATCTTGAGTAGTAATATCAAGACTACATTACTATCGCATCTACTGAGTAGAGAGTAAAGACTAGTACTATGAAATAATGGACCTTTGCTCCAGTTATTATTAGTTACATCAAGTTGAAATATTGGAGGTCTCTGTAATATCTTAAATGTGAGGCAAGGCAAGTGATACTAGAAGCACACAGGGGAAGATAACATAATTCACCTATAGATCAGTAAAAGAAAATTTCTAGAAATCAGGTTAAGCTCAACTAAACTTAATAAAACTGTTGAAGTTGGAAGATAATGCTCAATAGTTGAAACAAGCCTCAATTTAAAGTACAGCTTTATTCAAGTCATATTGCACTCTGAATTAGCTTCCTGTCTACTTTAATATTTAACATCATTAAATTTTCCCTAAATCATAAGTATGTTCTCGTCTTTTCTTCTTATGATGAAGAACGTATGTCGTCATATTCTCATCTTTCCAATAATACAACTAACCCAAGTTCCAAATTTTGAAGTACTAACTTTTAGCTCACGATACACTTGAGGAAATACGTGAAGCCAAGCTTTCTAAAGATAGCTCAATTACTGAGTACATCTTCATCATTACATTATGGAGCCACATTCAATAGGTCAGCAAGAATCAAAGTTCTTGATCTATCATATAATTTAATTGCATACTCATTCCATAATCAGCTAAGCAACCTTTATCAAGAAAATAATCTGCTAAGCAACCTTTAAAACAACAACAACTATGCCTCAGTCCCAAACAAGATGGGGTCGGCTATATGAATCCTCACTGCTTCATTTAAGTTCAACTCGTGTCATCATCATACCAAATTAAAAATATCTGCTAAGCAACATTTTTTTTTTTTTGGATGACCAAGAACGGAGCCAACCCTTTGGGCCAACCACAACCTTTGAAACTCGGGGATGATGGGTCATGCTCTCTACCCTTTTCCACTTAAATGCCAGAGTTAGTTTAGTTTGGCGCAGGGCTCGAACCTGTGACCTAAGACACAAGGCCCCCCGGGGGCCTGCTAAGCAACATGTTTTGTACAGCAAAAAGAAAGAAGAAATATATTTTTCTCTTTTAATTCTTTTTTCTTTCTGAGATGGATGGAGGAAGATAAAGTTTTGAAGCATGCAGAAGTCTCTGATATGAAGAAACTAAGCCTGGTTATAGCTTGAGTAAAGATTAATCTATCAAAAGCACATTTTCTCTCTCCCCAACCCTTCCTCACCACCCCTCTTTCATAGGAATGGATGAATATAATATTTAAATATTGATCAACCTGTATAATTTCATAGAAAGAGATTGGAAGTTAGGAAGAGTAGCGCACCGTCTCGGGGAGATTGTATATAAGCACAGAACTCATAACAGTTGCAAGGGCAAAAATCCTGAGAAACAAAAAACATCAAGAAACAACTATATTCCGTCACAGACTTATGGTAGACTGCAATATCTGAAGACATGCATATTACCGGTCATCATATACATTTGACTTTCCAATGCTTTCAAAACCTTCTGTGTCAAGGTAAAACACAGAAGTTTTTACTCCATTGATATCCATCTCTACTGGAGTGCCCCAAACCCATATCCCTGGAAGAAAAGGAAAAGAGGAAGTTAAACGATGTCCAGATCTCTTTTTGAAAGAGCAGGTCCAGCAAAATCTTGCATATACACCTTTTGTCTTTGTATCACGCATGTGCCCAACACCAAAACCTGCAAGGATAGAACTCGATCGCTCAGTTGCTTAAAAACAGCAGAAAACCTTACAGCTACCAAGGTAACAACAAATCTCAACAACTGAAACAAAAGGTGATGCCAGCTATCAAAAACATAGGGTGCACCTTCATAACAAGATAGGGAAAGAAGCTGATTAAGGGTAAATGATTTTCCCGAACGGTATGGACCAATAACCTGGTCAAACATTTTGCAGAAATGTTAACATACAAGAAAAGAGATTGGTAGCAACAAAATTTAGGTAAGAAACAACTCAGTTAGAAACTTCCTCCAACATAACCATATTCAGATGCATAAAAAGACAGATGTTTGATAAGGCATGCAAGATTCACCAAAAAAAAGCATAGTACTCCCTGAGTGCCGATAAAACTAACCTATTTCCTTCTTGGACCATTCTGGAAAAATAATTGACCTTTTTCTTTTTAACAGAGAATTTTTCTTCTTTTTTTTAGTTTCTCCTTCTAACAATTAGACAAATATGAACTACTACTATTTTAGATTATTCCAAACTTGATGCAATATCTTACCTACTAAGTATTTCACTTTTCCACTTCAAAACAGTTACTTTGAGCAACTTCTAAATAAATACAATATTCTGTTCAGACATTTTACTATGGATAACTGTGCAAGTCAAACTATGTCTAGTTTAAAGAATACGGGTGAATAATAAAAAACAGGACCGACCCCTAAACATAATAACTGTAACTGCCAAGCAATATCAAGGAGACTCAAAATTCCATAGAACTTTGCAAGAGATAACTTTTTATTTACTAAGATATGACAGGCAATAACCGATGCTTGAGATTAATGTAAAACCTACAGCAACAGCTGCAATGGGTGTAGTTATCTTCTCAATTGCCTCCAATCCTTCTCTTGCAAGTCGAAGTTTTGTGTGACCAGGATCAGGCTCTATAATAGGAAACCTGTCAAGTAGAAAGATAGCTATATGTTGAAACAACAAACAGCATTCTAGAAACAATACAAAGATAACAAACTATGTACCTCCATATGAAGAAAACGACAAAAAGCTCAAATACATCCAACTAACCAAACCTTGATGAGACAAGATTGATCATCAGTCATAGTAACAATAAATGATCTAACTTCTAACACAAATACTAAAAAGAATATACTGCAAAGCTTCTGAGTTTTCATATTCTATCTGTCCACACTGTTGAGAGACTCATTTATACTGTTGCTTATCTTTTTCTTTTTTTCGATACAAAAATGCCCAGGATAGCTTGCGAGTAAATCGACTATTTCACAGGTACCTGCATCCTCTCACAGCACAAGTGCCGGCTTAGGCATATGGTAAGAAATCACCTAGTTTGCCGCTGCTGAGATTCTAACCATAGTTTCTCATGATCTTTTTTCCAACTTCATCGAATACTAGATCAAACCTTTGGGTGTCATACTGTATTATACTTAAACTTTATAAGGTGGTGTCCGGGCCATCTCACGCACACCTCAACCATTCCACTGATTACTTGCTATCCCCACCAGCACAGGTACCAGGTAACACCGCCAACCACGGCTTAGGCAGATGGGAAGAAATCATCTAGCGTTTTTTTTACTGGCAAGCTGGTCTAGATATACTGAAATGGATAATGAGGATTCATATAGCGGATCCCAGCTAGCTCGGGATTAAGGCTTAGTTGTTGTTTATTGTTGTATATAACGAGGCATGCTGGTCATAGGAATAAAAGTTAACACTTAGTCTACTGTATGAATATCATGCATAAACACAAGGGCAGGCTCAATCATTCCTGGATAGCCATTATACTTAAACATGTTAGCAGTAATCAAGTAAAGAAAATAACTGATACAAAACCCGGGAGAGAAAGTACAAAGACAAACAAGTAAAACTTTACATTGTGAATTCTAAACAAGCAACTTTGCATTCTCATTGCTCGAGCCTATGTCTCACTGGCCCATAGCATTTTATACTGATATTATACTACAGATCACAAGAAACACAAAGGATTTGAAGCCAAATAACTCAAAGTAACAAAATTTCTGCAAAAAAAAAAAGGCTTACGCTTGATGAAAATTGTCAATAGAATAAGACCCAGATGCGAGAATGAAAAGAAGGGTAGAGAAAACGGCGAATCGCCCAGAAAGCTTCATTCTTGATCTGGGATGGGGATTCAGCTGCTGTTATCTTGCAAATGCCATAAAGTTACAAGCATTGAAAACTGAAGAATTTGGGATTCCAATTTCTCAAACCAAAAAAGGAGAAAGTCGTGTGCAAAAGGGGTGCACGTTAAGGATCGTGGACCCGTCTATTGAGGATTTGGTATTTTTGGGGTTTCAGTTCAGAAAACAAATGAAAAAGAAGTGCAAAGTATTAGATTCTTGCCCGAGTAGAAGAATTTGGAATGTAATAAACAAAAAAGAAACTTTTACGAATTTCCTTCCGAAGGGTATTATTGTCAATTAACAGCTTTAAGAGTTGACCCTGTCGCTGCGTTTTCGACGGTAAATTTGTACGGATGGTATTTAGTATTAGCATTTGGGATATATATCTTAGTGAAGAGAGTTATATTGGTGTTTGTGCAAAACTAAAAAGAAAATGTTTGGAGTTATCTTAGTCAACATTATGTTTAACTTTTCTTTACATTTTTACTCTCCTCCGTTCCATTTTAATTCCTCTGTTTTATATTTTATCATTCACTAAAAGAAATTATTTTATATATATATACTTAAAATTGTACGATTTGGTATAATGTTGGAAATATTTAATAAGCAATATTAGACATATTTAATAAATAGTATACTAATTAGTTTACTGGTATATTTTGATTAAGTATATATTTCACAAAAGTATGCTATTTAACATTGTAGTGTACTTTTAATTTAGGTTTAAATTTAATAACTAGTAGTATACTTTGATTTAAGTCTATATTTAACAAATATTTTATCGTCCCAATTTATGTGATGGTGTTTGACTTGATATGATTTAAAAAAAAAAAAATAAAACTTATGGTCTAAAATAAACCATAAATATTTATGCGACTACGTATCTCATTAAGGATAAAGTAGAAAATTTAAAATTAAATTATTTTTAAATAAGAAAGTATGATATTCTTTTTGGGATAGACTAAAAAGGAAAGTATGATATTCTTTTTGGGATAGACTAAAAAGGAAAGTATGATACACAAACTGTGATATGGGGAGTAGTACATTATTTAGGTGAAGGAGATTGGAAATGGTATACCGTGAATACTGTGATTACAATCATATTATACTATGATTACTGTAATTTTTCATTATATTCACAACATACAAGTAATGTATTGGTATACTATATAATATGAATATAACGATCCGGTCGGTCATTTTTAGTATTTTAGCCCCGTTTTTCATATTTGATGCTTTACTTATGAGTATTTGTGGTTACGTGACTTGTCGGGGGTGATTAGTTTGGTTTCGGGAAGGTTTCAGAGTGAATTGTGACACTTAGTCCCAAGGTTGGAAGTTTAAGTTGAAAGAGTAAACCGGAGTTTGACTTTTTTGTGTAGACGACTTAAAAATGGAGTTTTGATGATTTCACCAGCTTCGTATGGTGATTTTGGACTTAAGTGTTTGTCCGGATTTGAATTTGGAGGTCCTCGTAGGTTGATTTGAAGCTTTCTGACGAAAGTTGAAAAGTTGGAGGTTTGGAAGGTTGAGAAGTTTGACCAAGAATTGACTTTGTTGATATCAAGCTCGGATTTTGGTTCCGGAAGTTATAATAGGACCATTGTGCCATTTTGGACTTGCATGCAAAATTTGAGGTCATTGGGAGTCGATTTGATATGGTTCGCCATGAGTTTTAGAAGTTGAAAGTTCATTAGGTTTGAATTGGGTATGATTCGTGATTTTGATATTGTTTTGTGTGATTTAAGGCCTCGAATAGGTTCGTGTTGTATTTTGGGATTGGTTGGTGTGATTAGACGGGGTCCCGGGGACCTCGGGTGTGTTTCAAATGGCTTTCAAACCATTTCGATCATGTTGGGACTTGGGACTGCTGATTTTGTACTTCTAGTTTCCTTCTTCGCGATCGCGAAGAGGCTCTTACGATCGCGAAAGGTAAGTTTTTGGCATGGTGATTGTTCATCGCGATCGCGTGAGTATTATCGCATTCGCGTAGTAGAGGGAGACCAGCTGGGCATCAGGCCTTAGCCTTCGCATTCTCGGAAGAGGGAACACATTCATGTAGGTATGGTAGTGTTAGTCATCACGTTCGCGACCTGGTTGTCGCGTTCGCGTAGAAGGTTTTGGCA
The DNA here is from genome assembly GCF_000715075.1 of Nicotiana tabacum. NCBI lineage: Eukaryota > Viridiplantae > Streptophyta > Magnoliopsida > Solanales > Solanaceae > Nicotiana > Nicotiana tabacum. The sequence continues at coordinate 54,963,875 of NC_134098.1, forward strand.
GCTTTGGGAGTTTGTTCTTCGCGATCACGAAGGCATTTCATCGAACGCGAAGGGTATGCCTGGCTAGACTTTAAGTACTATATTTTTCGATGGTTTTTGTAACGACCCGACCGGTCGTTTTAAGAATTAACGTCTCATTTGGTGGCTTAAGGTCTCGAGTAGCTTCGTGTTATGGATTTATGACTTACTTGTGTGGTCGAGTTCGGTTTTCGGATGATTCGGGGTTGGTTTAGATGGATGATTCTTGTCTTAGATGCTTAAGCGATAAGAGTTGACCAGAGTTTGACTTTTGTGTAGACCACTCTAGAATGGTATTTTGATGATTTCAATAGCTTCGTATGATGATTTTGGACTTAGGCGTATGCCCGGATTTGGATTTGGAGTTTTGTAGGTTGATTTGATGCATTTTAGCGAAAATTAGAAAGTTGAAAGTTTGGAAGGTTGAGAGGTTTGACCTCGAGTTGACTCTGTGAATATCGGGATCGGATTGCGATTTTGAGAGTTGGAATAGCTCCGTTATGTCATTTGGGACTTGCATGCAAAATTTGAGGTTATTCCGGGTTGATTTGGTATGATTCGGGGCGAGTTGTAGAAGTTGAAAGTTCATAAGTTCATTAAGTTCGATTTGAGGTGCAATACGTAGTTTTGATGTTGTTTGATGTGATTTGAGGCCTCGAGCAGGTCCGCGTTATGTTTCGGAACTTGTTGGTATGTTCGGATGGGGTCCCGAGGGGCTCGGATGAGTTTCGGGATTGTTTCGGACCATTTCTAGGCCATTTTTAATTGATGTTTTTTTTGCCACAGGGGTATGCATCGCGATCGCGATCGCGAAGAGCAAATTTGATGTTTGGGCACTATGAATCGCGGTCGTGGAACCATTTTCGCGATCGCGTAGAGGAAATTCTGTTGTTACTGACCCGACTTTGGAAGCTTATATCTTGCAATCTGTAAGGAATTTAGAGATGATCTAAAAATAAAAGTTGTAGCCCTTTGAGTCTAGTTTTCAGAAAATTAAACCGTTTGTCATTTGAAATTTTGTACAAAAGGTTATGGTTGTTAAACTACAGACTATCTAAGAAGAGTTTGGGAAGGGTAATGGGAATTTGTTCATCGCGATCGCGGGGAAATGGCTGCGATCGTGAAGGGTAAAATTTGTGCTGGAAATTTTTTGAATCGTGATCGCGAAGGGTACTTCTGGAGCAGTGTTTAAAGTACTCTATTTCGAATGTCTTGGTCATTTTATCATATTTTGAGCTATGGAGCTCGGATTTGGGCGATTTTGAAGGGAATTTTCATACTTTGGAATGGGATAAGTGTTCTTTATCCGGATTTAATTATATTTCATTATTTCATCTTTATTTTTAACATTAAATTAGTGATTTGAATGGGAGAAAATGAGAATTTTTGTATAAACTTTCAAAAATGTAAAATGAGGATTTGAAAGTCGATTTGATGTCGGAATTGGATAATTTTGGTATGGTTGGACTCGTACCGGAATGCGTGTTAGGATTTGTGAATTTTGTTGGGTTTTGAGGTGCGAGCCCGGGGTTGATGTTTTGGGTTGACTTTTTAGTTTTCATTAAAGATCGAAGCTTTATTAACCAGAATTATTTCCTATGGTTTTTATTTATGATATTAAGTTATTTTGGCTAAATTTGAGCCATCCGGAGGTTGTTTCACACGAGAAGGTCATTTTAGAGTATCGGTTTAGCTTTTTTGAGGTAAGTATCTTGCCTAACTTTGTGTGGAGGAACTACCCCTTAGGATTTGAGTCGTATGTGCTATTTGTGTCATGTGAAAGCCGTGTACGCGAGGTGATGAGTACGTACTCGGGCTTATATATGGAAAATTGACCGGCTTAGACTCTTAGGATTATTTCATATACTTATTTGGAATTGTTAGCACATGTTATATCTTTTATTCGTCATGTCTACTATCACATGCTTTATTTGAAGTTGTCGTTACATGTCACATTCTTTACTTGTTGAGTTTGCTCTTATATGCTTTATTTGAAGTTGTTATCACTTTTATCATTATGTGATTTATTTTATTGTGGAGTTACTCTTAATTGAAATTGTTGTTATATGATATCCTTTTGTTGCCGGGTTATTCTCATGCATTTAGACATAGTTCTAGTCCGTTCCATCTCTTTCATTGTTAGCCTATTCATACACTAGAATCCGAAGTTTGACATTTCATAGAAATACTTTCAATACTAGGTTTATCAATTAATTGGGATTGAGGTTATCGAAAGTCATTAATCTATTTTAATTGAAGTTGTGTTTAAAGGGGGTGTTGTTCCTCGTTCAGTTACTTTTCCGTTTATTTTGTTGTTATTGAGATTCTATACACATTGTGTTGAGCTGTGTGCTATTTGTTGTGAAAATATTGATATTGTTGGATCTTTGAAAAGGTTGTGGCCTATGGGCACTTGTGATATGAGTTGATATGTCGTGTTGTTGTGATGTTAGCACATGTGAATTATTGTGTGATTTGGTTGCTGTTATGCAGAGTATAAGGGTGGTATTTCACCGTTGTTGTTATGCGGGGCATAAGGGTAGCATCTCACTGTTGTTGAATGTGGTGATACAGGTGGCTATTGTGTTATTGTCCGGGCAGAGCGATAAGGGTGACTATCAGAGTGATACATGTGGCTATTATACTGAGTGATACGGGTGGCTACTATACGGAGTGATACGGGTGGCTATCGGAGTGATATGAGTAGATAATGATATTGTCAGGGCGGAGTGATACAGGTAGTTATCGGAGAGATAAGGGTGGCAATGTCAGGGATGATGTATGATGGCTTGGGAATATTGTGTTGGTGATTTTCGTGTGATGATGTGTTTTTCCTTGTGTATGTCATATACCTTACGTGATTTGTTGTGTTTCTTCGATGAGCTACTCGATGTCTTTGATATTACTTGTTGACTTGGGCTACAGTAGTACACTCGTACAAGCATACACTGTAGCATGCCACTTATACTAGCTCAGGAATATGAAACTTGACATTTATTAATCATGCCTATATGTTCTTGTATTATCTATTTTCATGTTGATATTGAGCATGTGACTACGCCGGGCGGATTGTGATTATGAGCTTGTGACCATGCCGGGATTATTGTGATTGTGAGCTTGTGACTATGCCGAGCGGATTGTGATTGTGCGCCTGTGACCACACCGAGCGGATTGTGAATGTGAGCCCGTGATCATGCCGAATAGATTGAGATATTGGCACGTGAGTTGTGCGTGCGGTTGTGATTTGAAATGTGGGCACAATGTGCCGTGAGCATAGGATGGTGGGTTGGGACCCGTGACTTGTGATTATGAGATGAGGTATCACGAAGTGATTTCGTTGTGAAACTTGTGTTCGAACGGCCTGATTAATTGGTTGTTTGTTGTGTTCCTTATTTGGTTTTAACGATACTTCACAGTGTTCTTATTGCTTTACTATTTATATCACTTGTTGATTCTTGTTGTCATTTACTGATTTCTGGTTTCATTATTAGCTTTATACTTCTATACTGCACATGTTATTTTGTCTAGTGAGTGTCTTGACTTGTACCTCGTCACTACTCTCCCGAGGTTAGTCTTGATACTTACTGGGTACCGACCACGGTGTATTCATACTACACTTCTGCATATTTTTGTGTAGAGCCAGGTATTGGAGATATCGGACTTGGGCAGAGTTAGCATATTAGTCGCGAAGATTCAAGGTAGAGCTGCGTGGTCGTTGCAGTCCCTTGGAGTTCTTTTATTTCATTGTACTGTCAGCTTGTTATATGAACAATATTGTATTTCGATCTTTGAGATCTTTCCTTGTACTTAGCTAGAGTTCGTGACTCTGTATTGCCAAATCTTGGGAGGTTGTTATGATTATTGTCGCGTAGGCTTATTACACTTTTGTTTCAGTATTCATATTAGACTCTGTTTCAAATTATCATTGTTAAAAATTTGCCTAATCGTTGTTAGTAATCGGTTTATCTAGTCTTAGAGACTAGGTGCAATCACGATGCCTACGATGGGTTTTTGGGTCGTGACAACTTAGTATCATAGTTCTAGGTTCATAGGGATTACGAGTCACGAGCAAGTTTAGTAGAGTCTTGTGGATTGGTACAGAGACGCCTGTACTTATCTTCCAGAGGCTACAGAACTATTAGGAAAATTTCACTTCTTCTATTCCTGTCGTGCGGATTTATTGATTTCGAAGTTTGAGCCTTTGTATCTCTATTCTCTCACAAACGGTGAGGACACGCGTTACTGAGTCAGCTAAGCAGATAACCGCTCCCCCTACTAGAGCTGTGAGAGGTCGGGCCGAGGTAGAGGCCGAGGAGGGGCACGCGTCACAGCTAGAACACCTGCTAGAGCAGTAGTTGAGGAGCCACCAGTAGCTCTGGTTGGGGGACAGGCACCGGAGGCAACTGTTTTTACCTCCGGACTTCAGGAGACTTTAGCGCAGTTCCTGAGCATGTTTGGTACATTGGCTCAGGCAGGATTGATCTTTGTTTCACCAACTACTTCGTAAATTGGGGGAGGAGCTCAGACTCCCACCGCCCGTACTCTAGAGCAGCGGGCTCATATTGGTCAATTTTTAGGTGTGGTATTGGTATAACCTGTTATTCTGGTTCAGCCTGAGGTTAGGCCAGGGGGATCAGAGGAGGAGTAGAAGAGGCTTGAGAGGTTCAAGAGGTATAATCCACCTACTTTTAGTGGCACAACTACCGAGGATGCACAAGGATTTCTAGAGAAGTGTCATTGTATTCTCCACACCATAGGTATTGTGGAGGTGAGCAGAGTTGCTTTTACTATATTTCAGTTGTCGGGAGCAGCGTATAAGTGGTGGCAAGTTTATGAGGAGAGTAAACCAACCAATGCAGCACTACCCATTTGGGCTTAGTTTTCAGCGATGTTTTTGAGGAAGTTTGTTTCCCATACCCTCCGGGATGCGTAGCGTACAGAGTTTGAGAAGTTGCGTCAGGGCACCATGACGATACCAGAGTATGCCATCAGGTTCAGTGAGTTATCCCGTCATGCACCTACTTTGGTTCCTACAATCAGAGAGCGAGTTCACAAATTCATTGAGGGGCTTAGTTGCGATCTTAGATTCAACATGGCTCAGGAGTTACAGACTGATACTCCATTTCAGCAGGTGGTGGAGATTGCCAGGATGTTAGAGCGTATTCGGGGTGAGGAGAGGGAGGATAAGGAGACTAAGAGGTCTCGAGGTTCTGGAAGATTCAGTGGATTCTACTCTTCAGCTATGACCCATCATGGCGGAGGCTCGGGCAGTCGACCAGTCCAGTCCGCACTTCAAACTACTCGTGGTGCTCCGATTAGTTCTTTTAGTGCACTACCGCACGGGGTTCCTACAACAGTTATTCCAGTTATCCAGCACAAACTTAGTACGAGCAGCCACGCCCGCAAAGGGGTTATTATGAGTGTGGTGATATTAGACACATCGTGAGAGATTGTCCCTAACTCGGGAGGGGCATATTTCATTAGAGCACTCAGGCTATGGGCTCCATTCTAGTTGTTACTCCACCTGCACAACTAGTTAGGGGTGGAGGACAAGCGAGTAGAGGGTGCCCTAGAGGGGGAGGCTTGGCCCGTTGATATGCTTTCTATAGTAGGGCTGAGGTCGCTGCACCAGATGGTGTCGTTACATGTATGGTTTCTATTTGTTATAGAGGAGCATCATTCTTATTTTGATTCGGTTCTACGTATCGGGGTGAGTCCTCCTATCTTGCTTCATATATGGGTGAGTTTCGTGATTTTGTACTCTACTTATGTATTTACCCATGTTGGGAGATTCTATAATGGTAGCTTGCATCTATCATTTTGTTTTGTTCACTATTGAAAGCTATGAGACTAGAATTGACTTTCTGTTACTCATTACAGTAGGTTTTGTGTGATTTCTGAGTGATTTGGTTACGATTTATGATTTAGATGCTCTACCGGTATGGGAAATTCGTTACATGTTGTGATTTTGTTTCGCGCAATTGAATTAGTGGAAGGGTTTGGTTGGTATGATGTGTATTCTACTTGTGATTCAGAGCTGAGGATAGGATCCTCGCGTTTTCATGTGGTTTGATATGTTTGAACCAGGCTACGTGCCGCGATGGTGTTATGTTAGGATGAGATCCTTGTGGTTAGTTCATATGTTTTGATTTTCCCTTATAGAATTGATTCGTAGTATGGTATTGATAGGGAGTTGTGCCTGTCGGGCTTGTTTGATAGTTCTCTCATGTGTTTCTCTTTGCATATTCAGTCACATTCGCATTGTGCTTATTGGGTTTTAGTTTGCGATTGTGCCCAGGTGGCATTAGATGTGACTTGTTGATTTGAGCGAATGGCTATAGGATCTTCATGTTTCTTGCATCGTTATCAGTGTTGTGAGGGTTTGGAACATGGTTCTAGCTGGTATGAGGTTAATTGTCGGTGCTGGATTTGATATGGGCAACTATAGTGGTCAGAGATGTTATTATGGGCATATGGGCAATGTATTACGTTGGGTGGTCATACCTTGTGGGCGTATGCATGAGCTGTGACAGCTGGTTGAGATTGATACAATGTGTTTATGCAATAACCGAGTCTTTGGGAAGATTCAGATGGTAAAAATTTTGGTTCTAAGGCTTATCGGTATGGGTGGAAGGAATAATTTTCAGTTGAGATGGTGTTATCGGGCCTATATGGATTGGAGTGACATGGGATAACCCACGAGTATATGTATGGTGAGTGCATTCACTGATTTGATGACTTCGGAATGGTTCTTGGCAAGTTCGAGGACGAACGTTTATTTAAGAGGGGGAGAATGTAACGACCCGACCGGTCATTTTGAGAATTAGCGTCCCCTTCGGTAGCTAAAGGTCTTGATTAGCTTCGTATTATGTATTGTGACTTGCGTGTGTGGTCAAGTTCGATTTTCGGATGATTCGTGATCGATTTAGAAGGATGATTCTTGTCTTAAAAGCTTAAGCGGTAAGAGTTGACCGGAATTTAACTTTTGTGTAGACGACTCTGTACAGAACTTGTTGGTATGTTCGGACGGGGTCCCGAGGGGTTCGGGTGAGTTTCGGGGTGGTTTTGAACTATTTCTAGGCCATTTTTAATTGCTAGTTTTTGTCCACAGAGGTATGCATCGCGATCGCAGATTTTGGGTCGCGTTCGCGAATAGCAAATTTGATGTTTGGGCACTGTGTATCATGATCGCGGAAGCATTTTCACGATAATGTAGAGGAAATTCTGTTGTCACTGATCCGACTTTTAAAATTGTAGCACTTGGAGTCTAGTTTTTAGAAAATCAAGCCGTTTGTCATTTGGAGTTATGTACAAAATGTTACGGCTGTTACACTACACACTGTCTAAGAAGAGTTTGGGAAGGGTAATGGGAATTTGTTCATCGCGATTGCGGGGAAATGGCCACGATCGCGAAGGGTAAAATTTGTGCTGGAAATTTTTTGAATCGCAAATGCGAGGTAAGTGACCGCGATCGCGAAGGGTACCTCTGGAGCAGTGTTTAAAGTACTCTATTTCGAAGGTCTTGGTCATTTTATCATATTTTGAGCTATGGAGCTCGGATTCAGGTGATTTTGAAGGGGATTTTCACACTTTGAATTGGGGTAAGTATTATTTATCCGGATATGATTATATTTCGTGATTCCATCTTTATTTAACATTAAATTAGTGATTTGAATGGGAAAAAATGAGAATTTTTGTATAAACTTTCAAAAATGTAAATGAGGATTTGAAAGCCGATTTGATATCGAAATTGGATAATTTTGGTATGGTTGGACTCGTATCGAGATGGGTGTTCGGTTTTTATAAATTTTGTTGGGTTCCGAGGTGCGAGCCCTAGATTGATTTTTTAGGTTTCATTAAAGATCGGAACTTTATTATCCGAAATTGTTTCCTATGGTTTTTGTTTATGATATTAAGTTATTTTGGCTAGATTTGAGCAGTCCTGAGCTTGTTTCACACGAGAAGGTCATTTTAGAGTATCGGTTTAGCTTCTTTGAGGTAAGTATCTTGCCTAACTTTGTGTGGGGAACTACCCCTTAGGATTTGAGTCGTTTGTGCTATTTTTGTCATATGAAAGCCGTGTACGCGAGGTGACGAGTACGTACTCGGGCTTATATGTGAAAAATTGACCGGCTTAAACTCTTAGGCTTCTTTCATGTACTTATTTGGAATTGTTAGCACATGTTATATCATTTATTCGTCATATCAACTATCACATGCTTTATTTGAAGTTATCGTTACATGTCACATTCTTTACTTGTCGGGTTTGCTCTTATATGCTTTATTTGAAGTTGTTATCACTTTTATCATTATGTGATTTATTTTATTGTGGAGTTACTCTTAGTTGAAATTGTTGTTACATGATATTCTTTTGTTGTCGGGATATTCTCATGCATTTAGACCATTTAGTTGTTATACTTTTGTTGCTATTATACAGAGTGATACATGTGGCTATCAGAGTGATACATGTGGCTAATGATATTGTCAGGGCGGAGTGATACGGGTGGCTATTAGAGAGATAAGGGTGGAAATGTTAGGGATGATGTGTGATGGCTTGGGAATATTATGTTTGTGATTTTCGTGTGATTGTGTGCTTTTCCTTGTGTATGTCATACACCTTAAGTGATTTGTTGTGTTTCTTAGATGAGCTACTCGATGTCTTTGATATAACTTATTGACTTGGGCTACAGTAGTATACTCGCACAAGCATACATCGTAGCATGCCACTTATACTAGCTCAGGAGTATGAAACTTGACATTTATTAATCATGCCCATGTGTTATTGCATTATCATTTTTCATGTTGATATTGAGCATGTGACCACACCGGACGTATTGTGATTATGAGCTTGTGACCATGCCGGGCGGATTGTGATTGTGAGCCTGTGACCATGCGGGGCGGATTGTGATTATGAGCCTGTGACCACACCGGGTGGATTGTGAATGTGAGCCCGTGATCATGCCGAGCAGATTGAGATATTGGCATGTGAGTTGTCCGTGCGGTTCTGATTTGAAATGTGGGCACAAGGTGCCGTGAGCATTGGGTGGTGGGTTGAGACCCGTGACTTGTGATTATGAGATGAGGTATCATAGAGTGATTTCGTTGTGAAACTTGTATTAGGATGACTTGATTAATTGGTTGTCCTTTGTGTTCCTTATTTGGTTTTAACGATACTTCACAGTGTTCTTATTGCTTTACTGTTTATATCACTTGTTGATTCTTGTTGCCATTTACTGATTTCTGCTTTCACTATTAGTTTTATACTTCTATATTGCACGTGTTGTTTTTTCTAGTGAGTGCCTTGACTTTTACCTCGTCACTACTCCATCGAGGTTAGTCTTGATACTTACTCGTTACTTACCGTGGTATACTCATACTATACTTCTGCACATTGTTGTGCAAAGCTAGGTATTGGAGATATCGTACTCAGGTAGAGTTAGCATATTGGTCGCGAGGGTTCAAGGTAGAGCTTCTTGGTCGTTGTAGTCCCTTAGAGTTCTTTCCTTTCATTGTACTGTCAGCTTATTATTTGAACAATATTGTATTTTGATCTTTCAGATCTTTCCATGTACTTAGTTAGAGTTCATAACTCTGTATTACCAAATCTTGGGAGGTTGTTATGATTATTGTCGCGTAGGCTTATTATGCTATTGTTTCGGTATTCGTATTAGACTCTGTTTTAAATTATCATTGTTAAAAATTTGCCTAATCATTGTTAGTAATCGACTTACTTAGTTTTAGAGACTAGGTGCCATCACGACGCTTGCGGTGAGTTTTTGGGTCGTGACAGATTTTGTCATTTTAACATATTTTGAGTTATGAAGCTCGATCTAAGGCTATTTTTGGAGAGCTTTTCATCGCAATAGAAGAGGTAAGTGATATTTACTCACTTTTGATGATAGGTATTGATTACCCATTGATTATTACACCTAGACTATGTGGATATAAGGTGAAATTTGGGGCTTTTAGGCTATGTTATTTGAGAGTGAGATTTGATGATTTGGGAGTCGATTTATGGTTGGGATTGGATGATATTGATATGGTTGGACTCACAATTGAATGGGTGTCCGAAATTTATAAGCTTGACCGGGTTCTGAGGTGCAGGCCGGGGTTGACTTTTTGGGTTGATTTTTTTTATTGAGTTAAAGATCTTAGGTTTATCTTTTGGAATTATTTCCTATGACTTTTATTGATGGTATTAAGTTATTTTGGCTAGATTCGAGCCGTCTGGAGGTTGATACACGTGGAAAGGGCTTGTTAGAGGAGTGATTTGGCTTGCTTGAGGTAAGTATCTTACCTAAACTTGGTTGAGGCACTAGTTGCCCGAGTTATTTGTGATAGCTACGTGCTATGGGTGGCGCATGTGTGTGGGGTTGAGCCTATGTGCACGCACCAGGGTATTTATTCATGCTCGGGGTGGTGCTTAGGCTATGATATGCCTTGAGTTGATTGCTAAGCTTCATGTTGTGATGTTTTTCCTATTTGTACCCCTTTTTGTGAGCTATTTGTACCATGTTTGAGGTTACATAGAGGTTAATCTCCTGATTGAACCTGATAAATTGCTACTTTCATGATGTAATTGTCTGATTGAGCTGTGTTACCGCACTTTGCACATGCATACACCATATCATGTCATTTATACCAGTTCAAGAGTATGAAACTCGATATTCATTGATCAAGTACATATATTCTTGTATATCTACTTTGTGTGTAATATGATATGGACTGGTAGCCTGTGACCACGCCGGGCAGATTGTGATTATTGGCACATGAATTATCCTTGTGGTTGGTATCATTGACACGTGAGTTGTCCGTGCGAATCCAGATATTGATATTATTGGCACGTGAGTTATCCGTGAAACACGTGAGTTGCCCGTGCGGTTGATATTATTAGTACGTGAGTTATTCGTGCAATACATAAGTTGTTCGTACAGCGTGTAGATATGGATTCATTCCCCTAGGGTTACCCTCTTATGTGCCTTCTTGATGGTGTACACTCAGAGTTGATATTCACTGACCATTGGTTTGGTACTGTATTGGAAAATTTGAGGAAAATCTGGCTAGTGTTGTTTGGTTATTGTATTTCATCTTTACTTGCAATTTCCATGTTTGTTTACCCGAATTACTTGCATATAATATCTATATGCTACATCATTGCCTGAGCATAGTACTTGAGAATATGTGTGTACCAATGTGGTTTTATTCGTAATTTAATGATTTGAACATATTACTGTTTTGTACTTGTTGAATTTGTGAACTGTGCAGGTTATAGTGAGTATCATTTATAATTCTTGCTTCTAATACCTAGCCGAGGTTTGTTATGATACTTGTTGGGTACATGGGATCGGTTGTACTCATACTACACTCTGCACTTAATTATGCAGATCCAGGTGTCGGGCCCAGTCACCAGTAGCGGAGTTTTTGCTTGCTGAGTTGTATGAGAGACGAGGTAGAGCTGCATCCCGATCGCAATCTTGGCGCCTCTTTCTATTTGTACTGTTGTTTTTATTTTGGACAATGTTGTTATTTAGCCTTGCATACTTGTATTTTTATTTTAGAGCTCATGACTTTATATTTACCAGTTTTGGAGGATCATGTATTGACGTTATTATGCCATATTAAGGTTTAGACATATGTTAATTCTGTCATTTATGCTATTATGGTTCATTATTGTTAAGTCCGGCTTGCCTAGCATGTGCGTTAGACACCATCATGACTGATTGAGTTTTTGGGCCGTGACAATAATCAAATGGTATTCTCAGTATTATTGATATACTATATGGGATACCATGACTAATGTTGAATCATAGTATACAATGATTAGTGATATATTAAATGGTATTCTTGATATACTACATATTCATATATTATGATTACTGTTGAATCGTAGTATACCGTGATTACCGCTTATGAAAATCCTGTGCATGCCACTGATGATTACTGTTTGATCATGGTATACTTTGTTTAGGTATGCTAAATGATATTCTAATACTCTTCATGTACTACTTATTGGTATATCATGCTTACTGTTAAATCATGATATATATTAATTACTATTTAATCATGGTATAGGGTGATTACTGGTATATTAGATGTTATTCACAATATTTATAGTATATTGTGTAGTATACCATAATTACCGTTGAATTATAATATACTGTGATTACTGATATATTAAATGATATTCATAATATTCTTGGTATATTCAGAAGAGTAGTATACCAACATTATGGGGGAATATCATTAACTATGTTATACTCTAATGGGAATACCAGTAACCATAATATACTCTATAGTATACCCAATCTAATTGGAATACCACTAACTATGGTATACTCTAATATAGTATATAAACTCTAATTGGAATACCATTAACCATGGTATACTCTGTAGTATACCTAGAATAGTAGTATACCAACATTATGGGGGAATACCACTAACTCTAATATACTATGTAGTATACTAACGCTACTGAGAGCACCAGTAATCGTAGTATACTCTATAATATACCAAGATTGGGAATAATGGTATACACCATAGTATACAAAGACCACTGGCAATACCAATAAATATAGTATACTACTTAGTATACTAAGACCCTTGGTAATACCAGTAATCATGGTATATTTTGTAGTATACCAAGACTCCTATGAATACCAATAATCGTGGTATTCTATAGAGTATACCAAGAATAGTGGCATACCAACAGTATGGGGAATAGCAGTAATGATGGTATATATTATAGTATACCGAGACTATTTGGAATAATTGGAATAATTATTCTCTATAGTAAAACAGTTGGATATGTTAGCAGCTCATCACATTAACTAAAAAAGAAACTGAAATGAAAGAAAAGAAACTGAGATAGATAAAGCCAATATATTCCTTGAACTTTTATTCCAGAAAAGTATATATGAGTAACACTATTACAATAATCCATTGGTACCCTTAATACTCTTAGTATGCTTCACATTGCTATACCATAACTAACATAGTATACCAAATTTTAGGATTCACCGATTTAACTGGAAAGAACAAAAAAAAAAGGTAAAAAAAAGATTGGCAATTTTTTTTAAAAAATTTAAAACAAGCCTTAATTTCTTTACAAATTACAAAAAAAGTCATATGAAAATATAAAAAAGAAAAAAAGAAAAAAAGAGTGACAGTAACTATCGATAACTATAATCGATTAATGATTGTGTAGAAAGTATTCCAATATTAATTTGAGGACTAAGTTATCTATCTAAAAAGGACAAAAACAAAAATAAAAGTGGAATAAAGTGATACAAATTTTAACGGAGAAATTTTATTGAAACAATAATAGAAAAAACTAAGATAAGAAATAATAATTATAAGGAAAAAAAGTGACACATGTTTTGAACGAATATAATCTTACTTTAAAAAATAAAATCTAAAATTTCTTAGAAAACTGAAATAAAAATAATCTATAGATACTAAATAAAAAATTAAAAGTATATATAAAAGAGTAATATAGTAACTCTCGGTAATCATAATTGACTACTGATTGTGCATAAAGTATCCCAATATAAATTTTAGGACTCGGTTATTTATTTAAAAAATAAATTATTACAAAAGTGAAAGAAAGTGAGAGCAATTTTTGGCGGAAGAATTTTACTAAAAATAATAGAAAAAATTAAGATGAAAAATAATAATAAAAATGGAAAAAGTGACAAAATATTTTGAATGCAGAGATTTTAGTAGAGAGAATAAAATGAAGAAAGTTAAAATAACATACCGAAAAATAAAAAATCAAGATAAAATAATCTATATTATATTAAAAGCAAGAAAGCCTTTAGCGAAATGTTGTTCGCCTTTTTTTCCCTTTAAAAATAAAGTTCGCACTGAACAAAATAGTCATTTGATAAAATAATCCTTATTTAATCATTCCTTAACTAAACTATGTAAGAGTACATAAAATATAGTACTTAAAATCAATTAATATTATACCCTATATAGATTAATTATTTATTCAAACTATATAACAAATTCTAATTCCCGTGTATATATGTTTAATTTAAATTTGACTTAGAACAAAGACTAATAAGTAATCATTGTGTAACCTAAGCAAAAATCTGACACTAACTTTGAATAATAAAAATTGCCGTAAACATATATAATGACACTAAATCTTGAAAATACATAACTGCTGAGGATAATATTATATTAGATTTTAAGGAAAATAATTGCACATCAATGAAAAAGTCTAAAAGACTTAACATAAATATCTTTTGAGACAGTAAAAATGAATATTAACACGAATTCTTATAGTAAATTAAATTACTAAAAAGGAAAAATAAAATTTTAGTTATTAAAATCTTTTTTATTTGAACTAAATATAATATCCTAATATTTAGGACTTTATAATTAATTAAACTTTACCTTGTATAGATTTTTCCTTACTTAAACTATTAAAAAAATAGGTTTTAAGTTAAAGAAGGAGTTTGTTTAGGGCATAATTTGGTTTTTCCATGGAAGGGTCCTTTAAAAGCTTCTTCTTTGTTAGAGATTCTTCTTCTTTTGCTCACTGCACCGATTTTTTTAGGTGTTCTTAATCCAAAATTCAAGCATATGTTAGGTAAGCTTTACTTTCTTTTTTATTTATATTTTTACCTTGTATTTACTTAATCAGTAGTTATTTTTTATTTACTTTTATTACGCATATTTGTACGTGAATATTCTGATATTTACCTCGTAATGTCCATGCTTCTATGTTTATTATCCGAACATGTCAATATAGTATTGGTGAAGTCTAAAAAGTGTTATACTACTAATGTCTAAAAAGGGGCATGAATATGATTTCTATCAACAGGGATGTTAGCAAAGAATCCACTTGCGTTATTTTCTCTCAGGTATGAGATTTAATGATATCCATTGTACATGTTATTTTTCTTATGTTCTCGTCTTTCATAGACATTATTTGAACTATGTGATATACCTATAATTCCTACAACGTCACAGACAAAAACTCCTCCTTACCAAAAAATCATTAAAAATTTAAGCGTGTAATATTTTCCTAATTGTCTCCCCATAAAAATCACAACTGAAGCACACAATTCCTTATATCAATTAAGGAACAAACATAATCATAAAAGTAAATACTCTTTTTACGGTTTCACGATAAATTAATATTTTATACAAGAAAGATACAGGAGATTGTTATTCATTTAATTATATTGGATAAGATCCATATTCACCAATTTTAGAAATCTATATTTTTCATTAATTTTTATTTTATGACTCAACCATATTTTTCAATACTAGTGTTTATATAAATTTAAAATTTTAATAACTATTAATATATGGTGCACGCGCACGAAATTCCTTAACGAAATGTTGTTTGCCTTTTTTATCCTTACAAAATATATTTTAAATTAAATAAAGTTATAATTTAAATTATTTTCCTAATATTTAGGATATCGAAATCAACTAAAATTTTGATTGTTAAATTTGTCTTTATTTAAATTATGTAAAAGTCCTATATTTAGGACTCTAAATATCAACTAAAAGTTAATTTGTATAAACCATTCCTTATTTAAAGTACGTTTGTTGTTTTTGTCCTTTGCGTTAGGGTTGAGACTTTGTTCCATGAAAGTCATGCAAAATGAGTTATTGGTGTCACAATTAGCGGTCATGCATTTAGATGAAGTCATAAAGAGCATCTTGCAAGATTCAAGGGAGGCAAATTATTATATGGTTCTTCTAGGTAATGATGAATTAGAAAAATACTTTTATTTCTCGTGATAAGCAGATCGTACGACTGAATGTTAATTTCAATTGTAGTCCTTACGTTGTATTATTTTCTTAATTAAACATTCTAAGGTATGTTCAATGTCAATCACAATACTAATTAAATTCATTTATTTTCGATATATCTTGCATACTAATGAAAACACAAGATTTTTATGTAGTTAGAGGACGTGTATATAATTTGTAGGGTGTGTGTTTGTGTGTAATTTATTATTCAATTCAGCTAACCTAATTCAATATTTGAGATCAGACTACTTGATATATTTATTCAGTATTGATTGTATCTTTATAAAGTTTAGTGTGACAAGTACCTAATTAATAAGATTCCTGTGATGAATAATGGTATTTATTAGATTTAGTTTGACTCCGATTAATTATGCTATACTTGAATTGAAATTTGAAGGAACAATGCGAGTTGCATAAAGCATATTGGTAAGGAGATCTTTGGCGAGTTAAAGAGGACGCTCGTAACAACAATATGAATTAATGTATGTAATTCCATTATTATTTTATGTATTAAGTTATTTGTAGTGAAGTATCTCCATTTTTTCTCACAAAACATCGTGTATTTATTTTTCAAGCATAAAATTATCTTGACTCTTGCCTGTTGGGAGTACATAACTACGTACGAAGGACCGGATATAAAAAGAGTAGTTTTTCTAAATTTATTTTTTCATATTAATCTATATTATATCCATGGGTAGCCTTGGAAGAAGTTATCACCTTGAGTTCAAAGAATTGAACTTAAATTTCGGTACTATTTGGAATTTCATGAGTGAAGAGCTTAATTATTGTCTTCCTTTTAGCTACAAAATAATATTTTGTATTCGTTAGGAGTTCATTATTCCAATGTTTAGTCCTGCTCTATCTGATATAAAGTTATTGAATTTATTTTTAACAAATATTTTAATACACGTTTCATATAACTTTTTTTTTCATAGTGCGATGCAGATTTATTTGCTCGAAAAATTAAAAGAAACCTTCACAACAACAGCTAGAGCTACGGGTACTTGATATGACCTATTTGTATAAATATCCCAATTATTTTATGTTAAATGTCTGGAAGTGTAAGTATTATTAGGTGTTAAAAGTCTAAACGTTATTCTAATTCATTCAAATTCTAAAAACGAGACAATTCTAAATTTTATGATTTTAACCAATACAAAATTATCTCTTGGAATTTGTTATTGCACAAATACAAATTAGAATCTTATATCGAAATTCTGATTGAATGTGTTACTAGACTACTATTCCTAATTATAAAGAAATGAATAAAAATCTGCTTTCATTTAAAAAATTAATTTGTTCAAAAGAATTTCGGATATGTTTGTGATTTGCATTGATTTAAATCACACAGTCAAACAATTGCAAAAGTTGAATTGTATTTGCTGCTACATAATTTTTCACATGGACAACTATATATTACTATTTCAAGAAATCATGACAAAGCAGTCAAGTGACAAAAGGGTACATATACACCAAGAGCATAGTGACGGAAAGGGATATACACCAAAAATATCGTTTATACAGAGATATTAGATGAGATACATCATAACATACTTGTATCTCTTATATAAAATATTTATTCTTACAAATACTCTATAACTAACAAATTAAATTTGACGTTGTACACACGTGCAACGCACGTACATTAAAACTAGTAAAGTAAAAAAGAGAGAGAGTTACTACTAGAAAAATTTAAAAAAAAAAAACTACAAAAAAATGAATAAGAGTGCATACTTTTATTAGAAAGAAAAATATAAAGTAAAAAAAAATAACAGCAAAATGCGAAAAAAATAAAATAAAAAATTAAAAAGAAAAAAAGAAGACGTGAAAAAATAATTAAAGAAAAGAAGGAGAAACTGCGACAAGAAACTCGAATTTTCTCTCTACAATTGCGATTGGCTGCTACAGTACCGCAACAACGGATTTAAGGCCACCATACCGATGTCCGGCGGTGGAAAACCACCAGACTGGTCTCAAAAGAAGCACCTTGTATTTGCGAACAATCCACAATTGGTTTCATCTTCAGATTCACACCCAACTATTACAGATCTACAAAACAGTGCGACGCGCACTGTAGCGCAATATCGCCTGGGTTCTTGCAGGTACCAACTGTTTCGTTTTCTCTGTCTCGTTTTCTCTATATATTGGGCGAACTGATGGAGAACTAGGCTACCATGGCAGCAGCAACCTCTCCCAAGTTTAAAGCTGTGGGAGAGACCCCAAATCCTATTAACTATGTTGCTCTAGTTACAAATAATCAAACTATAAAACCTTTAACCAAAACAGTATTGAAACCAATCCAAGTTAGACATGGTGAACCTATAATTCAGTTCACGTTTAAGGAGCTTGATGATTTCGCCATTGAAGAGGGACTTCATCAAGCTGTTTTGATGAAGCTATCATATGGAGCACCGGATTTTAAAGATTTGAAGACAACACTGCTGCAAAAACTTGGCGTCAAAGGGAAGTGTTTGGTAGGTTTGCGCGCACATCATCATCTTTTATTGCGTTTTGATTTGTATGAGGATTTTGTGGCTGTTTTATCAAAACAAGTAGGATACTTTCAGTTTAATGGCAAGCAACACCAGTTTATAACCTTCCCTTGGTCACAATGGTTCGATCCAAAAGAAGAAACCTCAAAAGCATTGGTTTGGATTTCCTTCCCAGGTTTGCCGACCAATTTGTTTGCAAAGAAAGCGTTACTGTCTATTGATTCTGTGTTAGGGAAGCCCATAGCAGTTGATAAAGTGACACAAGAAAGAACAAGGCCAAGCACAGTTAAGGTAAAAGTTATTCTTGATCTTCTGGACAAGCATCCAAAGCGTACCAAGTTGAATTATTTGGACGAGGCAACTGGAAAAATTATAGAGCATTATCAAGAGTGTGTGATTGATAATGCTCCTGCTTATTGTACTTTTTGCAAACATCAAGGTCATGAGGATATAAATTGTCATTTGATCACAAGGAATTCCAACAGCAACACTCAAAAATACAATGAAGTTGCGAGGGAGGATGACGCTGATCGTTTCCGAGGAGATTTGAGGTAACTGTTGGATGCTAAAAAATTACAGCATATGGTTGATGGAAAAGCCTTGGAATCAATAGAAAAATCTCAGTTTGATGGTCAAGGATCAGATGCTATCAAGTCCTAACATGTACCAATTATTTCTGCTGTTGCAACAGTTCCAGTGACTGCAGCACTTGCTAGAGTTTCGAGGGAATTGAAGGCTGATACAACTCTTGTGTTTAGTAGTGATTTTGCTGGGGTTACAGAGGGACCAGATACAACACAAATACATGAAGAATATGGGCAACTAACAAGTAATGAACAGGGGCAAACTAATGTCCTGATGATAACAGATGGGAAGGAGAATAGAGCTGGGCAGGTACCTCATTCTTCAGCCAAAGCTGGTACAGTTCCACCAGAAAAACCTGACGCCTTCTAATCAGCTGTGCAAGCACCTAAGGTTACTAATGTTATTCCTACATCAGCTGGGCAAAAACCTATTGTTACTGGGCAAATTAATAACAGACAAAACGTTCCAGTGCATAAAAATCTGGTTAATGGTTTAAAGAACTGATAGCATCCTAGGAAGCTCAACTCTATTCAAGGACAAGGATGAAGCTTTGGAATCTCAAAGATGGCCTTTAACAATATATCAAGCTAAAGAGTTGCAAAATAAAGCCATTAGACTTCAAGTGTAAATAAAGAAGCTTTTAATTGTGGAGGACGAGCTCAAGACCAAAGGAGATAAATTATACAAGTTTTACAATTATTTGGTGGCCCAAATTGAAGTCCAAGAGGAGGAAGATTGAGTCCCGAACTCGGCCCTTGAAATCTAGCAAAAGGGCACCCAGAAGAGCCCAAAATGAGCTTAAAAGAGGTCCAAATGGGGGTGTTTGAAATGGAGCCCAATTGGAGTCCAAACCAATGGCCCAAACTAGTAGTTTTAAGGCCCAAATCTGCCCCAAAGGGATTTGGCCGCCCCTACCTAATTTTGTGACTTTTCTTATTTCTTAGCAACCACCCTACCTAATTTTGATGACTTTGTTACCCCTTAGCAGCCCCCTACCTAATTGTAATGACTTTTTATGCCTTAGTACTCCTATAAATAAGGAGTTCTTCTCATTCATTGAGACACTTCATTATTGATTAAGTATATCATACTTTGAGAGTTCTTTTGAACCTTTGTTACTTGTGCTTTGAGATTTATCTTTCAATATTTACTAGTTCATAGTTCAAGGTAGTAAGATTACTTCTCTATTGTGATATCTTTGATTCCTTTGTGGTATTCTTAGAAGGCGATTAATACTAGTTATTAGTTGTTGTCTCAAGTTACTCGTAAAGCGGTCAAGATCCGAATCTATTATTTTGATTTTCTTTCAAGTAAAGGCGTTTGATTTCTTCAATAAATCAAGACGTTGTTGCTTTGATCTTGTCAAGGCTATAGAACTTGCGTTCTTGGAAGTTCTTGGAATTCTTTCCTTGAATTTTTCCATATCCTTTATTTTCTGCCCTTTAGTTCTAGTTGCTCAATTCCTTATTGTTATTGCTTTCGCATTTACTTTTTAAATTCTTACTCTAGTTTGGATTCCCGACCTTGTCGTTATCAAGAACCTAACTCTTGCAAACTATTTTGGTGTTTTGGAAAATGAACCTATGTTGGTTGATGCTGGGATGGGAGAGAAGCAGGTTGATCGAGATGCAATATCAAATACTAAGCAGCCAAAGACCTCAGTCAGTGTAACAGAGCAACAAAAGTCCAAGTCTTCTTGTGCGCGAGCAGTCAGTGCAAGGGAATTGTGTCATGTTGGTGAGCAAAAGGCAGTGGCAAATTATGGAGTTGATTAGCCAGTTATTGGGAATTTAAAACTTACTGTTGCTACTGATGGTGCATTGAATACAACTACTGATAGAGCTGATATTGATGCTGTTGAATCAGTTTGTCAAGGACCTAAGGGTGATGGTACAATTCACAACTCAACTGAGAAAGATTGGACAATGGTGTCCAGCAAAAAAGGCACTCCAAATAAGAACAAGGTGCAGCAGGTTGAGCAGATTTCGAGAAATATTTCGAATCCTTTTAATGCTCTTGCCAACGTGAATGATTATGATGAGAAGATTGCTAACACAACAACCTTAAATGATGGTTCTTTTAACCAGCAAATAGTCCCAATTTCAAGCAGTAACAAGGGAGGCAGAACCGACGATAATTTGGCTAAGGTTTCCGAAGGTCGACAAAAGGCTATAAATAGCAGCATGGCAGAAGTGTTAAAGGGAGAGCATGTACCTAGTTCCACCACTCCTACGATTCATTTTTCTAGTCCACAAGTGGAGAAAATTATCAAAGAATCACAGATTGAAATGATGTTGAATGCCAATCTTATGTTCAAGCAACCATTGGTCACCTTGAACACATCAGCGCATGATATTCCCTCTCAATCGTACGAGTCATTTGGTGAACATGGGGGTGAATCTGGGCAACCTATACCGTCCACTAGCAATAACAAAGAAATTATACAAGTTGTGGATGATGTTGGGAAAAAATTACAGCAGCTTCAATATGAGGCAGCCTCAAGAAACAGTACAATGCTACAGTTTTCCAGCCCTCGCATTGAAAAAATTATCAAGGACACCAATCTGATGCCAAAAACTGAAAGTACTTTGACTGAAAAACTAAAGAGCAATCTTAATTTGGATGCTCCAGATTTCATTCCTAGAAAGTCTACTGGTGCTACATGCATTCACAATGCAGTAACCCCACCAAATGCTGGGCAGGAACATACTGGAACAAGAAAAGCAGGTGCTATCTGGATGAAAAATGCAACAACAAAAAGGACTGGGCAGCAGCAGATTTTTACAAACACTCCAGCTGATACTCTTGTGTCTGGTCAATATGCAACAACACCAGCAATTGCTGGACAGCAGAAGCAAATTGCAAGCATGCTACAAGCAGTAATATCAACTCCAAATGCTGGACAGCAGCAACAACATTTACAACCATATTTTGCAGTAACGACTACACAAGCTGGACAATAACAATTGGTTACAACCACTCCAGCTATTTCTGTGAATGAGGAAGTAAACGTTAGGCGACTCCCAATGAGAGTTGCCAAACAAAAACAGGCAGCCCCAACTATATCTACAAGGTCCAAACATTCAATAAAAAGTCATGAATTATGAAGACATTCTGAAGAGGTTTGATGAAAATGATCAAGAACTACAAATTGAAGAAGTTACAAGTTTGGGAAACAAGGGACAAGAATCAAATTCCTACTACATCTTATTTTACCATTTTATTAGTATAGTCATTTGTAATATCATCACGGAGTATGTTATAAACTCTGTGATAATCATAGAATATTTAGTGCTTTCTAGCTCTTTCTTTTTACATGCTTGTTAGTAGGTGAGGATATTTATGCCTCAATAGGATTAGTAAGGTAAGGTTAAGCCCAGTATGTAATTGCTCATGTCCTATGCCTTTGGAAAGACATCCAAATGGCTATGAGATTATATGCCCTCGTTAGACTTTGCCGGCAGATCCATGATTCTCTACATGAGGCTGCCATCATAAGGCAATGTGAGGCGCAAAAGAGTAATTATATAGCCAAGGCATACATGCAACACTACTGGTGCTATTGTCCCCCTTATTTGTACTTTTCCTATGTGTTGCGCTTTTCTTTTCTATTATGAATAAAATAACTACTGGGCACGCCTAGTAGTATAATTTGCCCAAAAAAAAGAAAAGAAGGAGAAGGACCTTTGGTGAAGCCTAGGGCTCTAAGCATAGAAAGGAGGGGGCAACGTGGTCTTAGAATGTTCAAAAGGGGCATGGTTTACCTTCTTCTTTTAAAGGAAAGCATTTTGGTCATTAAATCTTTAAAAGGGGACTCTAAGTATAATTTTCTCTATTTAATTCCTGCCTAAAAATACAAATTCGTTTGACAAACTTTCTGTTTGAGTTTACTTTTATATATTCTATTAAAATCTTAATTATGACATAATATTGAATCCATAAAAGACTATCACTACTCGAAATTCCAATCTTGGGGCCGTGATGATACCTAAAGTCCACTTGCTAGGCAAGCCAATATTAGTACACAACTAAGGGCAGCCCGGTGCACTAAGCTCCCGCTATGTGCGGGGTCCGAGAAAGGGCCGGACCACAAGCCAATATTAGTACACAACTATTCATTATAAATAAATTTTAAAAGTAGTTTAATAAGAAGTAAAGTTGTAGAACCTCAAAATAAATATAATATACTCCAAACATCGTCTAGTCTAATCGCGGAATCCGGTGTCACAAGTACATGAGCTACTAAACAAACTACTACAACCAAGGTCCGAAATGAAAATACAATTGTCTTAATTAAATAAACAGTACAGAGAAATAAGAAGGGACTTCAGAGTCTGAGAACGCTGTGCAACTCTACCTCAAGTCTCCGTGTAAGAATAGTCCGAGCGAGCCTCCGCTAGCCGTTGCTGGAACCAATGCCAGAATCTGCACAAGAAGTGCAGAAGTGTAGTATGAGTATAACCGATCCCATGTACTCTATAAGTGCGAGCCTAACCTCGGCGAAGTAGTGTCGAGGCTATAACAAGGCACTTACTATAAACCTATACGAGTAAAAATAAAATAATAGCAGAATAGAGAATTCAAGTGTTAACATGAAAACCAGAACAGAAAATACATAACTGAGGGCCCCGGAATATCACATACGCTCAATTCATAGTACAACCCAGATATACAAACAACGATAAAAAACAGTCATAACATGTCTTCTCCGTTGTGGCGCGTAACTCGATCCACATATAACATACTAATATCAATACCATTGCGACGTACAATCCGATCCCGAATAATATATAAATATCCGTTGCAGCATGCAACCCAATCCCAAATAATAATACCAATATCCGTTGCGGCATGCAACCCGATCCCAAATAATAATATCAACATCCGTTGCGTTGTGCAACCCGATTCAAACAATAATATCAACATCCATTGTGGCGTGTGCAACTCGATCCCAAATATATAACATGCATGTAAAAAAGCGCGACCAACTACGACATACTTCACATTGAAACACAATAAGGGAATTAAACAAATAATAACACAAGACGGATAAAAGTGGCTATTTAACAACATACAAGAACATAAAGCAAATAAAGGCAACCAATAAATAAGGAAATGGATACATGGAAAACATAAGGAAAAATAAGGCATGCAATGAACAAAGGCATGAATTTAACAAGTAAAGGAAAGTAATAATTAAAGCATTTATCACTTAGTAACATGGAATAAATGAAGGCGCGAAGTAATTAAAGACCACAACTAAGTACCCCCCCCCCCCGCGCATGCTTAACCCATGACAGCATATGTACACTCGTCACCCTGCATATACGCCATCCCCACACATAAATCAAGTAGAAAATAGGCTAATCAAGTCCTAATTCCCTCAAGTCAAGGTTAACGACGATACTTACCTCTTTCTGCAATCAATCAATGATCAATCACGGCTTTTCCTTTAGAATAAACTTCTAAACTAATCGAATCTAGATAAATATAGTTCAAACAATTCAAACAAGTATTATAAACTACCCACGAGTGAAAAATGTTCAATCTTTAACTAAATTCAAAAGTCAAAAAAAGTTAACCCCGGGCCCGCTTGGTAAACATCTGAGATTTAGACCAAATCCCGATTATCCATTCACCCCCGAGTCCTGTTATGTGATTTGTTTAGAAATCCGACCTCAATTCGAGGTCTAAATCTCAATTTTATCAATTTCCTAAATTCTACCCAAAACCTCCAATTTTTACTTTGAAATAGCTAAATTTAAGGTTAAAAATCAATGGGTGATTATGAAAATACATCAAAACTAGTTGAAAAGTACTAACCAATGAAGTTGGGATTAAAATCTCTTCAAAAATCTCTCTAGTCCGAGCTCTAGGTTTCAAAAATGGTAAAAGATAATGAAATCCCATTTTTCATCTTTTATTTAACTGTGCATCAGGTGTTCTTCGCGTTCGCAGAGCACCTGTCGCGTTCGTGAAGCACACATGCTAGTTGGTCTTCGCGTTCGCAAGGCCCCACCGTTAGCCAAGCCTTCGCGTTCATGACCAGTAGGTCTCATTCGCGATGAAAAATCCCAGCTGCCTCATTCTCGAAGGGAGGTCCCCCCTAAGCCTTCGCGTTCGCGACCTACCTCTCTAGTTCATGTAGTGCATCCAGCACCAACCCCAAAAATCTCCTTCGCGATCACGAACCACTGTTACACCAGCAAAAAAATCAGTAATTCAACAAGTCCAAAATGGCCCGAAATCAATTTTAAACTCACCCGAGCTCCCCGGGCTCCAATTCAAACATGCACATAAGTTTAATAACATCATACAAACTCGCTCGCTTCCTTGAATCATCAAAACAACATCAAAATCACAAATCGATCATCTAAACTTAAGATTTTTCAAAGTTAAACTCATTTTTCCAACTTTCCACATAACACACCGAAATGCTCTCGGGTCACACGGGACCCCAACCAAATATTCGTACAAGTCCAAAAATATCATACGAACCTACCAGAATTGTCAAAACACCAATCCGAGGTCGTTTACCAAGAATGTTGACCGTGGTCAATTCTAGTTGTTTTTAAAACCAAAAATCATATTTTCTTTAAAATTTCACGTAAAAACTTTCCGAAAAATGATACGAACCATGCAAGTAAATCAATAAATATCAAATGAAATTATGAGAGGTATCAAAATATAGAAATAAAGACTAGTACACGACCTATCAAGTCGTCACATTCTCCACCTCTAAAAGAAACGTTTGTCCTCGAACGGATATAGAAAAGTACCTAGACTGGCAAAAAGGTGTGGGTATCTACTCCGCATATCGGACTCAGACTCCCACGTAGCCTTCTCAATCCTGACCTCTCCATTGCACTTTCACAAAAGAAAAACTCTTGGATCTCAACTTTCGAACCTGTCGGTCTAGAACAGCCACCGACTCCTCCTCATAGGTCAAATGCTCGTCTAGCTGCACCGTGCTGAAGTTCAAAACATATAACCTGTCCTCATGGTACTTTTGAAGCATGGAGACGTGAAATGCCGTATGTACCCCTGCTAGTCTAGGAGGCAATGCAAGCCTATAAGCAATCTCCCCAACTCTCTCCAAGATCTCAAATGGGCCAATAAACCTCTAGCTCAACTTTCCCTTCTCAAACCGCATACCATCCTTCATAGGCAACACTGGGAGAAGAACTTTCTCACCCACTATATAAGTCACATCCCGAACCTTCTGGTCTGCATAACTCTTTTGCCTGGACTGAGCTATACGAAGTTTCTCCTGAATCACCTTAACCTTTTCAAAGCATCACGAACCAAATCAGTGCCCAACAATCTAGCCTTTCCAGGATCAAACCAACTGTTGATACCCAATTTTTCCCTCATATTTTATAAAATATTCTATATACTTTCAAAATATCACTTTTGCATTATACCCAATTTACAAGAGTCATATAAGTATTTTCTATAATTTTTAAAGCTTTAAAATTTATTTTCTTGCATTTAAATTATTCAAATATTTAGTAATTATCCCTTCAAATTAATTTGGAGTAATTTAATCATCCAAATTTATAATTTATACCAACATGTATGTTTTATAATATTTTACTTCATTTCATATAATTACATTTGTATTTTGAGCTAATTAAACAATTTTTGCAATAATAGCCTATATCATATAAATAATTCTATTTATTAATTATTTATGCCAAAATAACATTTTATATTTTTATAATCTTGAGTTATTATTTTCAAGCATTGTTTCACAGAATAAATAATATTTTTACCATTTATTAGATATTTTAATAATTTATTTTTAATTATATTCGGGTATTTTAAAAACTGGCCCAAAATAGGCCAAATTCCGGACCAACTTAATGGCCCAAACTCCCAAAATCCTTAGCCCAATTCCCCCATCCCAAATCAAACAACCCCTTTAGTTAACCTGGTCGGTACCCGTTTTAAACGACCCGCCCCACTCTTTCCTTCTATCTTAGCCATTGATCTTAGAGATCAACGACCCACAAGCCATCTCCCATCATTAAACTATCCAACCCCAAACCCTAACACCCATTCCTCTAAGACAGCCACCCTAAAAACTCTCCCTCTCTCCCTTCTTCATAAATCCTAGCCGCCTTCCCCAATCTTCTCCGAATCCGATCAAATCATGGATTCCTTCCGTGATTTACTTACCTTTTATGCGTTACTTCGTTGTTACTTACACAGCTATGGTGTTACTTAGTACTTGCCAAGGCAAGTACCAATCACCGAATCAAGGGAAATCAGCTTCACCCTTAGAGATTTGGACGATATTTCGTTTGTATACATCCATGGCAAGGCTAAGAAGGTTCGATTCACCAAGATCTATGGCCAATTTCTGACCCTTGTCAAACTAGGGTTTACCTAGTTTCTTCTCCTAATTCGATTCTTAATTGATTTTTGCATGTTCTTCTTTCTTTGTTTATATTTGATTGACTTTATTTCCTTATTTGTGTGTTGATTTTTTTACTACTATATAAACCACCCTTTCCCCGTTTCCCCTCTAAAACTTAAAAACTATTGCTACAACAACTACAACTAATATTATTCTCTCACTCTCACTCATTTTACTATTCTAAAATTTGAGGCCTTGGCCGGCTGAAAGCCAAGGCCACCAGAATTCAATTGTTTCTGCTTTCTCAATGTGAGCACTACCCGAGGTTCATTCGAGACCCTTGGGAATTCTAACGCACTGATATTCTGGGAGTCCTACTATTTATTGCTAGTTGAGTTGCTGCTAAAACTTAATTTTCTTGTTTGTTTAATTATCAACTGGTGAGTGCCTTGACTCTTGCAATCCTATTCTTAGTTGTGGTAATGCCCTAAATACCCATGTTTGTTCGAATTTGTGAACCTATATGATTACAATATGTTGTTACCTTTGTTTGCAATCCTATCTGCCTTGAAGTTAGCCTATAGTCCTGTATTCTCTAGCATCTAAACTTGCCTAAATTCTATACTTGGATGTCTGCCCACTATGTATATTTTTGACCATCTTGAACCTACTCAATCTACTATGTTTATGTACAAATGAGTTTCCTATGTTTGTTGCTTGCCCATGTTCATGCCTTGCTCTGAATTATTGTATTAAAACTCTTAGGATACTTATTCATGCCCAAACTTTGCTCGGTTGTACTTCTTTATGCTAAGCCATTCGGGCATAACGTGCTACTTGATCATGTCTATATGAATTCTGAACTCTTCAGACAAGCATGCTATTTTACCATTTGTGAACCCCAATCCTCATTATAATTGCCTGCTTTACTACCATCATGTTTTGTAGACTCATATCTGCTAGTACTAGTCTTTCTCGAGTTTAATGACTAGGGAGTCCTTGATGTGCATAATTGAACTTGATATATATGATAAACTTGTATTAAGTACTTGTTTACTGATTGGTTGTGGTGTTGAGTTTGTGATACTGTTGTCCCTAAGTTTCATTAATAGGTTTCCTTAGTAGCACTTCTACTTGCCCTGAATTATCCTACAATTCTTAGTTATGCCCTACCTTGCATTCTATGTTCTTCTTGGGAAAACTATTGTGTATCTATCCCAAGGGGAGTCTCATGAGCATGTCATTGTCACATGTTAATCTCCTTAGAATCAATTCCTGCCTTAACTCTCATGCTTTGTTTCTTGCTTTATGATACATGTTTCCTATAACTAATAAGGTGTATCTTAAGAAGTCTATGCTTTGAACTTATTTGCTAGTTTGAAATCCTTACATATGTGCTCATTGTAAGGTCCTTGTACATGTGTGTCCTCCCACCTGTTAGACATCACCCTTAAGGTGATACTTAGAAAATCTTTCTGCTGATGATTTTAATAATAGGAATCCATGTGTATTTGCCTGAACTCTGAGTTATTTGAATGATATGTTTTATGTCCCCATGTTCCTGTTGTTTGTTAATGGGTAAGCGAGACAATTGTCTTCATGTTTGGGGCCTGGCTTATTGGGCCGTGTGTGTTATTATATGAGAATTAGTCAGACATGCTTGTGATCCTGGGCATTGGGCCTGTTGGATATGCAAGAGTAAGGCTGGTGAAGTCCCAGAAGGGCACTGCTGGGTTACTTTGTACTTATGCTGGACCTGTAATTGTTGTGTTTGGTCCTGTAGTCACCTTATTAAGTCTGTAATTATTTTATTATTCTATTTGGGCATGTAATAATTTATATTAATGAATGAAGGAGAAATTAGTGATAAGGGGGCTGGGGTGTCTTAATTCTTACATGAACGAGTAGAAAACCCGTCCATAGGATTTAATTGCCTTGCTTGTTGTTTGTTTGACATGCCACATTCATATAAATCATGCCTATAGGAAATCACACACCTCACTCAACTTGTTTAATACCCATAAACATTATCCAAAAGTATGTTGGTTTGAGTAATCGCTTTACTTGCTCTCATATTTAGCCGTGCGCTATTAGACAACATGCCTATAGGAACCAAATGCTAACTAACGCCAATAACTACTTGTTTAATTATTAGACAGCATGCCTATAGGATGCAATAATACATGCCTTTGCTAATGCTCATCTAGATACCATATCTATAGGGCTTTAATTAATTAATCGACTGCTTCTGTTGCTCTTATTACACTGCCCGCCTAGATAACATGTCTATAGGGATATGCACGATGAATTTGTGTTTAAATACCAACTATAGAGAACCTGCCTATAGGATACTGATACTCGCTTAGAAAGCATGTCTATAGGATCAAACACGAATAATTCCGAGTTTTCTAATAGCTTTCACCGCCGCATGGCACAAGTAACTTAGAGATCATGTCATAGGTTTTGTAATACCCGTAATTTGCAAATTCGATAGTCTAAAACAGCAGCACTGCCGGTAGGACGTTTAAAACTGGGATCACATAGAAGCCATGTCTATAGGACTTAACGCCTTAATTCTGAAACTCCCTAATATAACAAATCTACCCGCATGCATTTGTTGTTTATGTGTGGAGGCTAACTTGAGCCATTTATTGATTTTGCGTGTAGTCCTACATGTTTTGAATGTGCGTCTAGTTTTATCTTTTGAGCACCCTAAGTAAAGTCTAGAATCACCCAAATAGTAGGTCCAAAGCCTCCCGGACCATAGGCATGATACGGGTAGTGCACGCATATGGCACAATTTAGAATGAACTAGAGCGCTTTAGGTAAATAACTTTTACATAGTAATTGGGTAGCGGGAGATGATAGTCTGTGCCCACTGAATAAAAAGAGCAACCCCTACCCTAAGGGAGTTATGAAGTATTATTTATATTGCACGAGGCGATCCTTTAGACTAAAAAACTTAGGACCCCCCTCCTTTATATGTTTATTGTTCGCGCCTTGTTTCTTTGAACTTAATAATTAGGTTGTATCCTGTAACCTCTAAAGACTTGTACTCATCAATTATATATATAGTTTAAATCCTTCACATGTGCGATTTTCTTTACACTTGTTTACATTGTAGTTAAACTTTTAAATTCCCTGTCTTCCTTCACTTATACGATCACATAAGATAAACCAATAATCCTACATAGTGTGAATTTCGGTCGGTACTAACAGTTGTGGACCTCGAAGAGTGCTAACACCTTCTCTTTGAGGTAATTTGAGTGCTTACCTGATCTTTGGTGGCGTAGACTAGTTAAATAGAGTTATTTGCAAATAGGTGCCATAACGCACCTTAAAAATCATTAGGTGGCGACTTTTCTCTTGTTATATCCATTTAAAAGAGTTGTCACATGTCGAAACCCACTTTCGCAAGAAAATAGGGCGCGACACCAATCAATTGGCAAATGATATCGCCTCCCATATAAGGCCTTGTATGGATCTATCTGGATGCTCGACTGATAGCTGTTGTTGTAAGAGAACTCCGCTAGAGTTAAAAACTGGTCCCATTGACCCCTGTAATCAATAAAGCATACCGACAATATGTCTTCCAATATCTGAATAGTGTACTTGGACTGTCCATCCATCTGAGGATGAAACACAGTACTGAGCTCGACCCGCATTCCCAACTCACGTTGTACGGCTCTCCAAAAATTGCGATGTGAACTTCCTGCCTCGGTTAAGAATGATAGAAATGAGCACGCCGTGCAGGCGGATAAACTCCCGGATGTAAATCTGAGCCAATCGCTCTGAAGAATAGGAAGTCATCACCGGAATGAAGTGTATGGACTTAGTCAACCGGTCCATACTAAGCTAGACTGCGTCAAATTTCCTTAAGGTTCGTGGTAATCCTGTCATAAAATCCATAGTGATGCGCTCCTACTTCGCTTTCGGTATCTCCAATCTCTGAGTTAACCCACCCGATTTATGATGCTCGAACTTCACCTATTGACAATTCAAACACCGAGAGACATAAGAAATAATATCTTTCTTCATTCTTCGTCACCAACAATGCTGTTTCAAGTCCCGGTACATCTTTGTGACACCTAGGTTAATGAAATAGTGCGAGATGTGGGCCTCCTCGAGGATCAACTCTCTTAACCCATCAACATCTGGAGCACAAATACGGCCCTGAAGCCACATAACGCCATCATCACCAATCACAACCTCCTTGGCACCATCCTGTTGCACCGTGTCCCTCAAAATCAACAAGTGAGGATCATTAAACTGGAGAGCCTTGATACGCTCCAACAATGATGACTGTGTTACAACACAAGCAAGAACCCGACTAGGCTCCGAACGTCTAATCTCACAAATTGATTTGCCAAAGCTGAACATCCATAGCTAGTGGTCTGTTCTATACTGGTAAATATTCTAAACTGCCCATGCTCTCTGCCTTCCTACTCAATGCATTGGCCACTGTATTGGCCTTCCCCGTATGATATAATATGGTGATATCATAGTCTTTTAGTAACTCTAACCATCTCTGCTGCTGCAAATTAAGGTCCTTCTTCTTGACCAGGTGCTGGAGAGTCCGATGGTTAGTATAGAGCTCACATGGAATGCCGTATTGATAGTGCCTCCAAATCTTTAGCGCATGAACAATGGTTGACAACTCTAGATCATGTACATGGTAATTCTTCTCGTGAAGCTTTAACTGATGAGACGTGTAGGCAATCACCTTACTGTCCTACATCAACATCGCGCCAATCTCAATACGCGATGCATCATAATACATGGTATAAGATCCCGAACCTGTAGGCAACACCAACACTAGGGTAGTAGTTAATGCAGTCTTGAGCTTTTGAAAGCTCACCTCATACTTGTCGGACCATCTGAAAAGAGCACTCGTCTGGGTCAATATAGTTAAAGGAGTTGCGATGGATGAAAAACCCTCCACCAAACAAAGATAATAACCCGCCAAACCTAAAAAGCTCCAAATCTTTATTGCTGATGTAGGTCTAGGCTAGTTCTGAACTGCTTCAATTTTTTTCGGATCCACCTTAATCACCTCAATGGACACCATGTGATCTAAGAATTCCACCAAATAAAGCCAAAACTTGCACTTGGAGAATTTAGGATATAACTTCTTCTCCCTCAAAGTTTGGAGCACGGTCCTAAGGTGCTGCTCGTGATCCTCCCAACTGTGAGAATACACCAAAATGTCATCAAATGAACACGATAACAAAGGAATCAAAATATGTCTGGAACATGTTGTTCATCAGGTGCATAAAGGCTGCTAGGGCATTAGTCAGCCCAAAAGACATCATCGGAAACTCACAGTGTCCATAGTGGGTCCTGAACGTTGTCTTCGAAATATATAAGCCCGAATATTCAACTGATGGTACCTCGACCTCAAGTCAATCTTCAGGAATACCTTAGAACCCTGAAGCTGATCAAACATATCATCAATACGTGGTATGGGGGAATAGAGATGGGCTGAGTTCCCGGTACCAATTCAATACCAAAATCAATATCCCTATTGCACGGCATGCCTAGTAGGTCTACTGGGAAGATATCTAGGAAGTTTCTCACTACCGGAACTGACTTAACGATAGGAGTATTGGCTATAACATCCCTCACATAGGCTAAGTATGCCCAACACCCCTTCTCAACCATCCATTGTGCCTTCAGAAAAGACACCACCCTACTAGGAACATTTCCTAATGAAACTCTCCACTCCAATCTCGGGAACCCCGGTGTGACCACTATCACGATATTAGCGTGACAATCCAGAAAATTGTGATATGGAGACAACTAGTCCATGCCCAAGATCATATAAAAGTCCACCATACTGAGTAAAAGAAGCTCTACCCTAGTCTCATAGCCCCGATAAAGACTACACATGAATGATAGACACGGTCTACCACAATAGAATCCCCAACAGGCATAGATACATAAACATGAGCTCTCAAAGAATCACGAGACATATCCAAATATGGAGCAAAATAGGATGACATATGAATAAGTGGAATTCAGATCAAATAAGACTGATGCATCTATATGGCTAACCGAAACAATATATGTGATGAGCGCATCAGATGACTCTACCTCAGGTCTAGATAAAAATGCATAGAAATGGGCCTGAGCCCCACCAATCTGGCATCCCCCTCTCGGACGGCCTCTCCTTGACTGACCTCTACTTCTAATAGCTTGATCACACCGGGTTACCTAACCCCCGCCTCTAGCTGGCTGAGCGGGCGATGGAGCAATCGGTGCCAGAATCATGGCATAAGTACATTGCTGCGACATACTGCTCTGAAGTCTAGGACAATACCTTTTGATATGACATGTACCTCCACACTCAAAGCACTCTCTTTGCTAATGTGGCTACTTAATTTGGGATTGACCCTGGCGGTCAGAATAACCACTGTGATAGCTCTGAATCGGTGGTGCACTGATGGGAGCTGAAGGTGCACTATAGGCTAGCTGCTCAGAACGAGACCCATAAGAACCACGACTGCCCAAAGCACCATGTGATGACCTGTAGTGCTGACTGTACCGGCCTGATAGGATGGCCTATACCAAATGAGCCCCTTCCTCCATATGAGGCTTAGCTGGATATTACAGGAAGTTTATGGAGGATTCTCTACCCTTGCCTCTCCGTTGACTAAATTGACGCAGAAGGCGGTTAAGTTCCAATGGTCATATGCTTTTGAAAGGAGCTTATACCATAAGTAAGGCCATCTATAAATCTCCTCACCCTCTCCCTCTCAGTAGGGATCAAGACAACTGCAAGACAAGATAAATTTGCGAATCTGTTCTCATATTAGGTAAAAGTCATGCTACCCTATTGGAGGTGCTCAAACTGACTGCGGAAGTCATCTCTCTAAGTGAATGGGATGAACTTCTCCAAGAATAACTGTGAGAACAGAGATCAAGTGAGTAGAGGTGAACCTGATGGTCTACCCCGAACATACTCCTGCCACCACCTCTTGGCGGAGCCATGCATCTAAAATACTGCGAAGTCAACTCTACTATACCCATGTTGCGCAATACCTCATGGCAACGGTCCAAGAAATCCCGGGGTTCCTCATAAAGTGATCCACTAAAGCGTATAGACAATAACGTTTTGAACTTGTCCAATCTCTTCAGCTTCTCGGACGACCTAACAGGTCCTTCCCTGGACTGTGTAGCAATAATAGGCTGAACTGCTCCAACTGATGAAACTGCTGGAGTCTGATATCCGTGAACCATCTGCTCTAGAGTGTGAGCAGCGGGAGTGTGGGCTCCTCCCCCATCATGGGAGATGACTGGTGCCATAAGGAACACACTGTCCTAGGCCATACTCTCCATAGGCCCATTAAGCGGACTAGGGTATCCTAAAGTACTGGGGTGCCAATGAACCCCTTTGGGACCTAAGCTGGTCCAACTGACACAGTCTGAACAAGAATATCCTCCTCCTGCTCGATTTGAGGCATTGCTATAGGTGCTGCTGCGTGTGCTCAAGGCTGAACTCTGCCTCTAGCTCTGTCTCTCCCTTGGACCCTACCCCTGATAGTGGCTGCAACCTAGGGCTCCAGCTTCTGATATGCCGTGGAAGCTGTACGTGTCTTCACCATCTGCGAGAGAACAAGAATAATATGATTCAAACCCAATGATAGAATAAAGTTGCACGATAGAGAAAGAAAGAAGTGAAATTTTCCTAAAGCCTTATAGCCTCTAGAAGATAATTACAGACGTCTCCGTACCGATCCTCCAAACTCTACTAAGCTCGCTCATGGATCGTGAGACCTAAGCAATTGTAACGACCCAGCCGGTCGTTTCGAGAGTTATAGCCCCGTTTTCCCCATTTCTGCTTCTTTTTGTGTTATTCAGCTATATTATGTTATATCAGGTTAGTTGGTTTGGGTCCGGGAGGAACTCGGAGTGAAATGAGACACTTAGTCTCATAATTGAAAAATTGAGTTAGAAAAATAGACCGGATATGGACCTATGTGTAAACGATCTCGGATTTGAATTATGATAATTCCAATAGCTCCATAAGGTAATTTTAGGCTTAGGAGCGTGTCCAGAATATTATTTGGAGGTTCGTAGAGGAATTAGGCTTGAAATGCAGAAAGTTTAATTTTTGAGAAGTTTGACCGGAGGGGGAGTTGAATTTTTGATATCGGGGTCAGAATTTGATTCTAAAAATTAGAATACCTCTGTTATGTCATTTATGACTTGTGTGCAAAATTTGAGGTCAATCCGACGTGATTTGATAGGTTCCGGAGTTGTATGTAGAAATTAGAAATTTCAAAGTTCATTAGGCTTGAATTGGGGTGTAATTCATGGTTTTAGCGTTGTTTGAGGTGATTTGAGGGTTTGACTAAGTCCGTATGATATTTTAGGACTTATTGGTATATTTGGTTGAGGTCCCGAGGGGCTCGGGTGAGTTTTAGATGGTAAACTGGTTGAGTTTTGGACTTGGAACTCTGCTGGAATTTTTCTGATGCATCATCTGGTTTCCTTCATCGCGTTCGTGAGTGG
Source organism: Nicotiana tabacum (assembly GCF_000715075.1). Taxonomy (NCBI): domain Eukaryota; kingdom Viridiplantae; phylum Streptophyta; class Magnoliopsida; order Solanales; family Solanaceae; genus Nicotiana; species Nicotiana tabacum. The sequence goes on from NC_134098.1 coordinate 54,999,620, forward strand.
AGCCTCGCGTTCGTGAAGAAGAACTAAGAGGTTGGTAATATTTTCTCTTCGCGTTCGCGAAGAGAAGCTCGCGTTCGCGAAGGGTGGACTGGGTGTGCATCGCGAACGCGGAGGGTGTTACGCGTTCGCGAAGAAGAGAGGAAGCAGCCAAAGACCCCAGGCAATTGGTCTACGCGTTCGCGTAGTGAGGGGGAAAGAAGCATCGCGTTCACGATGGCTTGAACGCGTTTGCGTAAGAAGGCATTGAGGTAGAGGCATTTTGTGCTTCGCGAACGCGAGGGTGATGTCGCATTCGCGAAGGAGGAATTTGGATGGGAGCTATTATTTTGTGCTTCGCGAACGCGAGGCTTTGACCGCGTTCGTGAAGAAGAAAAGTCTGGGCAGTGAGTTTAAGTTCTGAAAATGTGTCTTTGTCCCATTTTTAGTTTTTGGCGATTTGGAGCTCGGAAGTAAGGCGATTTTGGGTGATTTTCAGAGGAAACAACGGGGTAAGTGTTCTTAACTCAATATTGGTTAAATTACCCGAATCCATGGTTGTTTTTATCATTTAATTGGTGAATTGAGTTGGGAAAATTTTAAAACCCTCTTGGTTTAAATCGAAGATTTGAGGATCGAGTTGGGGTCGAATTTTTGTAAAATATGTATGGTTAGACTTGTGGTTGAATGGGTTTCCGGATTTTGTAACTTTTATCGAGTTCCGAGACATGGGCCCCACGACGATTTTTGAGCTAATTTTTGGATTTTAATGAAAAATCATTATTATCTTGTGGAATTAATTCCAATGAATTTTATTGACTGAAACAATTTATTTATGACCAGATTCGAGGTGTTTGGAGACCAATTCACGAGGAAAAGACATTGCAGAATAAGAATTTCGCGGTTTGAGGTAAGTTACAATTGTAAATCTAGTCCTGAGGGTCTGAAACCCCGAATTTCGTATCATTCTACTATTTTGAAGTGACGCACATGCTAGGTGACGGATGTGTGGGCATGCACTGTTGGAGATTTGTGACTTGGTCCGTCCCGTAGTAACTGTAAAGTTGCATACTTTGTTAAAACCATTTGATACTTATATGTTTTATAAAGAATTTCTGTAAATTGGGCTGAATGCCATGTTTGGGCCTTGCGCCAATGCTGTTTGGACCCTTAGGGGTTGTTTCTTACCATCCTCTCATTGTTTTCGATTGAAAATCTATACTCAGTCATTTTTATACTTTCTTATCGCATAACTCAGTTTTATGACTCTATTTTGATGAATATAAATGTTTTGGGCCTAATGCCCTATTTTACCTAGATGCCCGAGTGGCTTGAGAGGTTTATGACTGAGTGAGGCTGAATGCCTGATTTGTGAGGATAAGTGTGGATCGGGGCTGCTCGCCTGCAACATACTTTATTATTTTGGCACGTGAGTTGTCCGTGCAGATTATTGCGCTTGGGCTGAAGGAGCCCCTCCTGAGTCTGTACACACCCCAAGAGTGATTGTGAGGTATGCCCGTGTGGCACGAGTGACTGTGAGGTTTGCCCGAGGGGCTGTTTATGAGTGATGTTTTGCCTGAGGAACTGTTTATGATTTCATCATTTTTGTTCACCTTTGCATTGAGCCTTTATTTGAAAAACTGTTGGAAAAATATTTTTAAATGATTTTTACTGGAACCGGGTTTAAACGAGATGATTCGATTCAAACACTGATTTTTAAAGCATGTTGTACTTTACTGAGATTTCATGATATGAACGTTATATGCTTTATTACTCGTCACTACTGCTCAGTCTTTATTTATTGTTATTACTTACTGAGTTGGCGTACTCACGTTATTCCCTGCACATTGTGTGCAGATTCAGGTGTAGTTGGACACGGTAGTAGTTATTGAGTGTTCTGGTTGCAGATTTTTCTTAGAGATAGCAAGGTAGCTGTTTGGCGATCACAGCCCCTACTCTTCTCCCTCTTATCTTCCTCTAGTTGTATTTAGCTATTTTCCAGGCTGAGTTAGCCTTGATATTGCTAGACAGATTATAGTAGATACTCATGACTAGTGACACCCCGATGTCGGGCTTTTCTTTTCCGCACTTCTATTTTTCTTTGATTTGAACTCTTTAAATGGAGGTTTTATGTTAAATAACCTTGAAATTATCTTTGAAATGAAAAAATCGGTTTGTTTTGGAAATGAGTCGGCTTGCCTAGTTCCACGATAGGCACCATCACAACAGAGGTTAGTTTGGGTCATGACAGATTGGTATCAGAGCCTAGGTTACATAGGTCTCACGAGTCATGAGCGGGTTTAGTAGAGTCTTGCGGATCGGTATGGAGACGTCTGTACTTATCTTCGAGAGGCTGCAGAACCTTTAGGAAACTTCACATTCTTGAATTCTTGTCATGAGAATCTTTTGATTCTAGTAACTAAACATCTGTTGTTTCATTCTCTCACAGATGGTGAGGACTCGTACTACCGGTCAGGAGGGCCAGCCACCAAGCTAGGGCCGCGAGAGGCCGAGGCCGCGGTAGAGGCCGTAGTAGGGGCAGAGGTGTAGTCCGTACAACTGCTGGGGTAGTACCTGCAGATCCACCGGTTGTCCCCGATCAGGACCAAGTTCCAGTTGTTGATGCACCAGCTCAAGCACCTCCTGTGCCTATTGTGATTCCAGGCCTTCAAGAGGCCCTAGCTCAGATTCTGACAGCGTGTACTAGCCTTGCTCAGGCGGTCTTTATTTTGACGGCCGCAACCACTTCTCAGGCCAGGGGAGGCACCCAGTCTTCCGTCGCTCGCACACCCGAGCAGGTTATTCAGGGACTTCAGACACCAGAGGCACCACTAGCCCAGCCAGTTACTGTTGCTCAGGATTATGTGGTTCCTGCTATGCTTGAGGATGATCAGCATAGGTTGGAAAGGTTTGGGAGACTTCAGCCACCACCTTTCAGTGGCACAGAGAGAGAGGATGCTCAAGACTTTTTGGACAGGTGTCAGAGGATATTCCGTTCTACTAGTATTCTAGAGACTTGTGGGGTCTCATTCACTACCTTTTAGTTTTCTGGGGCTGCACTCAGATGGTGGGAGACTTACGAGAGGCACAGGCCTGTTGGCGCAACACCCTTTACTTGGCAGCAATTCTCCGTGGTTTTTTTGGAGAAGTTTGTGCCTCGATCTCGCAGAGAGAAGCTGCGCAGGCAGTTTGAGCGGCTTCGCCAGGGTGATATGTCTGTGACACAGTATGAGATGCGATTCTCTAAGTTGGCCCATCATGCTATCTGGTTGGTTCCCACAGACAGAGAGAGGATCATGAGGTTTATTGATGGCCTCACTTATCAGCTACAATTGCTCATGACCAAGGAGTGGGTTTTGGGTGCTACCTTTGATGAGGTTGTCGTCATTTCTCGGCAGATTGAGATGGTTTGCGGTCAGGAGATGGTTGAGCGGGAGGCCAAGAGGCCTCGTGGTCAGGGTGGATTCAGCGGTGCTCTTTTTGGGGGTCAGTTCCAGCACGGTAAAGGTCATCATTTCAAACAGGCTCAGTTAGCTCGGCCATTTCATCAGGGTGTATCATCTGGCCATGGTTCTCATAGTTCTTATCAGGGCCACTCATCACTTAGTGCCCTTCCAGTTCAGAGTTCGTCCCGTGCTCCACCTGTTCAGGGCTCTTCCATGCCAGGTTCTTCTACCAGTCATCCCGGTGCTAGGGGTTCCCTTCAGTTTCCGCCGCCAGCACTAGGGAGTTATTTTGAGTGTGGGGAGTTGTTTTCAGGTTCCAGAGTCGTTTGTAGAAATTAGAAATTTCAAAGTTTATTAGGCTTGAATTGGGGTGTAATTCATGGTTTTAGCGTTGTTTAAGGTGATTTGAGGGTTCGACTAAGTCCGTATGATATTTTAGGACTTGTTGGTATATTTGGTTGAGGTCCCGAGGGGCTCGGTTGAGTTTCGGATGGTTAACGGGTTGGATTTTGGACTTGGAACTCTGCTGGAATTTTTCTGATCCACCATCTGGTTTCCTTCATCGCGTTCGCGAGTGGAGCCTCGCATTCGCGAAGGGTGGACTGGGTGTGCATCGCGAATGCGGGAGGTGTTACGCGTTCGCGAAGAAGAGAGGAAGCAGCCAAAGACACCAGGCAATTGGTCTACGCGTTCGCGTAGGGGGTGTCGCGTTCGCGTAGTGAGGGGGAAAGAAGCATCGCGTTCGCGATGGCTCGAACACGTTCGCGTAAGAAGGCATTGAGGCAGAGGCATTTTGTGCTTCATGAACGCGAGGGTGATGTCGCGTTTGCAAAGGAGGAATTTGGATGGGAGCTATTTTTTTGTGCTTCGCGATCGCGAGGCACTGACTGCGTTCGTGAAGAAGAAAAGTCTGGGCAGTGAGTTTAAGTTCTGAAAATGGGACTTTGTCCCATTTTCAGTTTTTGGCAATTTGGAGCTCGGAAGTGAGGCGATTTTGGGTGATTTTCAGAGGAAACAACGGAGTAAGTGTTTTTACTCAATATTAGTTTAATTACCCGAATCCATAGTTGATTTTATCATTTAATTGGTGAATTGAGTTGGGAAAATTTTAAAACCCTCTTGGTTTAAATCGAAGATTTGAAAGTTAAAAAAAAATAAAAATATTTGAGGGTCGAGTTGGGGTCGTTGTTTTGTAAAATTGGTATGGTTAGACTTGTGGTTGAATGGGTTTTCGGATTTTGTAACTTTTTTCGAGTCCCGAGACGTTTTTTGAGCTAATTTTTGAATTTTTATGGAAAATCATTATTATCTTGTGGAATTAATTCCAATGAATTTTATTGACTGAAACGAATTATTTATGACCAGATTCGAGGCGTTTGGAGACCAATTCACGAGGAAAGGACATTGCAGAATAAGAATTTCGCGGTTTGAGGTAAGTAACGATTGTAAATCTAGTCCTGAGGGTATGAAACCTCGTATTTCGTATCATTCTACTATTTTGAAGTGACGTACATGCTAGGTGACGGGCGTGTAGGCGTGCACTGTTGGGGATTTGTGACTTGGTCCGTCCCGTAGCAACTGTAAAGTTGCATACTTTGTTGAAACCATTTGATACTTATATGTTTTAGAAAGAATTTCTGTAAATTGGGCTGAATGCCATGTTTGGGCCTTGCGCCAATGCTGTTTGGACCCTTAGGGGTTGTTTCTTACCATCCTCTCATTGTTTTCGATTGAAAATCTATACTCAGTCATGTTTATACTTGTTTACCGCATAACTCAGTTTTATGACTCTATTTTGATGAATATAAATGTTTTGGGCCGAATGCCCTATTTTACTAAGATGCCCGAGTGGCTTGAGAGGTTTATGAATGAGTGAGACCAAGGGCCTGATTTGTGAGGATGAGTGTGGATCGGGGCTGTCCGCCTGCAGCATACTTTATTATTTTGGCACGTGAGTTGTCCGTGCAGATTATTGTGCTTGGGCTGAAGGAGCCCCTCCTGAGTCTGTACACACCCCCAGTGAGCGCAGGTACCTACTGAGTGCGAGTGCCGAGTGTCGAGTGCTGAGTGACTGGGAGGTATGAGTGATTATGAGGTATGCCCGAGTGACAAGAGTGATTGTGAGGTATGCCCGAGTGGCACGAGTGACTGTGAGGTTTTCCCGAGGGGTTGTTTATGAGTGATATTTTACCTGAGGGGCTGTTTATGATTTCATCATTTTTGCTCACCTTTGCATTGAGCCTTTGTTTGAAAAACTGTTGGAAAAAAATCTTTAAATATTTTTTACTGGAACCGGGTTTAAACGAGATGATTCGATTCAAACACTGATTTTTAAAGCATGTTGTACTTTACTGAGATTTCATGATATGAACGTTATATGCTTTATTGCTCGTCACTACTGACCAGTCTTTATTTATTGTTGTTACTTACTGAGTTGGCGTACTCACGTTACTCCCTGCACCTTGTGTGTAGATTCAGGTGTAGCTGGATACGGTAGCAGTTATTGAGTGTTCTGGTTGTAAATTTTTCTTGGAGATAGCAAGGTAGCTGTTTGGCGATCACAGCCCCTGCTCTTCTCCCTCTTATCTTTCTCTAGTTATATTTAGCTATTTTCCAGGCTGATTTAGCCTTGATATTGCTAGACAGATTGTAGTAGATGCTCATGACTAGTGACACCCCGATGTCGGGCTTTTCTTTTCCGCACTTCTGTTTTTCTTTGATTTGAACTCTTTAAATGGAGGTTTTATGTTAAATAACCTTGAAATTATCTTTGAAATGAAAATATCGGTTTGTTTTGGAAATGAGTCGGCTTGCCTAGTTCCACGATAGGCGCCATCATGACAGATGTTAGTTTGGGTCGTAACAGCAACCTAGTGCTCTGATACCAACTTAGTACAAAGTAAGAAAGGGACTTTAGGGTCTGCGACACGGTACAACTCTACCTCAAGTCTCCGTATAAGAATAGTCCGAGCGAGCCTACACTAACAGCTGCTAGGACCAACACCAGAATCTGCACAAGAAGTACAGAAGTGTAGTATGAGTACAACCGACCCCATATGCTCAATAAGTGCCGAGCCTAACCTCATCGAAGTAGTGACGAGGCTATAATAAGGCACTTACTATAAACCTGTACGAGTAAAAATGAAATAATAGCAGAACATAGAATTCAAGTGTTAACATGAAAACCGGAACATAAAATATATAACAGAGGGCCCCAGAATATTACCTACGCTCAATTCAGAGTACAACCCAGATATAGAAATAACAGTAAAAAAATGTCATAACATGTCTTCTCTATTGCGGCACGCAACCAGCTACACACATAAAATACTAATACTAATAACGTTGTGGTGTGTAACTCGATCCCAAATAACATATCAATATATGTTGCGGTGTGCAACCCAATCCCAAATAATAATATCAAAATTCATTGCGGCGTGCAACCTGATCCCAAATAATAATACCAACATCTGTTGTGGCGTACAACCCGATCCTAAATAATAATATCAATATCCGTTGGGGCGTGCAACCCGATCCCAAATATATAACATATATGTACAAAAATACGACCAACTACAGTGTACTTCACAATGATACAGAATGAGGGAATTAAAAAAATAATAACACAAGATGGTAAAAGTGGCAATTTAACAACATACAAGAACATAAAGCAAGTAAAGGCAATCAATAAATAAAAATACGGATACATGAAAAACATATGGCAAAATAAGGCATGTAATGAACAAACACATGAATTTAACAAGTGTAAGTAACATTTAAAGCATTTATCATGTAGTAACATGGAATAAATGAAGGCACGAAGTAATTAGAGACCATAACTAAGTACCCCCCTCATGCTTAACCCATGACAACATATGTACACTCGTCACCTTGCATATATGACGCCTCTACACATAAATCAAATAGCAAATAGTCCAATCAAGTCTTAATTCCCTCATGTCAAAGTTAACCATGACACTTACCTCTTTTCGCAACCAAATCAATGACCAATCACGACTTTTCCTTTAGAATAAGCCTCCTAACCAATTGAATCTAGTCAAATATAGTTCAAACAATTCAAAATATGTTTTATAAACTACCCACGGGCGAAAAAGATTCAATCTTTAACTAAATTAAAAAGTCAATAAAAGTCAACCCCGCGCCCGCTTAGTCAAGATCCAAGATTCGGATCAAATTTCGATTACCCATTCACCCCCGAGCCCGGTTATGTGATTTGTTTCAACCGACCTCAATTCGAGGTCTAAATCTCAATTTTACCAATTTTCTAAATTCTACCCAAAATTCCCAATTTCTACTATGAAATCACTAAGTTTAAGGTTAAAAATCAATGAGTGATTATGGAAATACATCAAAACTAGTTGAAAAGTACTAACCAATATAGTTGGGATGAAAATCTCTTCAAAAATCTCTCTAGTCCGAGCTCTAGGTTTAAAAAATAGTGAAAGATAGTGAAATCCCATTTTCATCTTTTATTTAACTAGGCGTAGGTGCTCTTCGCATTCACGGAGCACCTGTCGCGTTCGCAAAGCACACGGGCCAGTTGGCCTTCGTGTTCGCGAGTCCTCCACCACGTTCGCGAAGGCATTCCCCAGCCAAGCCTTCGCGTTCGTGACCAGTAGGTCGCATTCGCGATGAAGAACCCACCTTCCTTCCCCAGCCATCCCAAACTTATGCATTCGCGTGGGGTCTGCCACGTTCGCGATGAGCAGTCCTCCTCCAAGCCTTCGCGTTCGCGACCTACCTCTCGCGTTCGCGTAGTGTATCCATCCTCAGCCCCAAAATTCCCCTTCACGATCGCGATAGTGCCTTCGCGATCGCGAAGCACTGTTACTCTAGCAGAAAATCGAGCAACTCAACAAGTCCAAAATGGTCAGAAATTAATCCGAAATTCACTCGTGCCCCCCGACTCCAATACGAACATGCACACAAGTGTAATAACATCATACAAACTTGCTTGGTGCCTCGAATCATCAAAACAACATCAAAATCATGAATCGATCATCAAAACTTAAGATTTTTCAAGGTTAAACACTTTTTTCCCCAACTTTCCACATAACACGTCGAAACGCCCTCGAGTCACCTGGGACCCCAACAAATATGCATACAAGTCCAAAAATATCATACGAACCTACCGAAATTGTCAAAATACCGACCCGAGGTTGTTTATCAAGAACGTTGACCGTGGTCACCTCTAGTTATTTTTAAAACCAAAAATCACATTTTCTTAAAATATTTTCGTAATTTTTTTCGAAAAACGATACGGATCACGCACATAAATTAATAAATATCAAACGAAGTTATGAGAGGTCTCAAAATACAGAAATAAAGGCTAGTACACAAAATGAACTATGGGATCGTCACAAAGACATTAATTTTACAGGTTTTATAAAATAATTAATGATACCTTTTTCAAAAATTTAGTACTCCACCACAACGCCTGCTGTTAAACATAAGTCATCCAATGATTTTGATTTTTCCTATCGAGAAAGAAGGCCCATTAGCCATAGTTCAGCTTCCTCAACATTTTTTTCACTCTTGGAATCGACTTTGAAAGATATAAAAAAATTATAGAAATATAACATTTTTTTAGGTTGATCAAAACTTTTGACTCCCGCTTGTCCCATAGGCAGAATTTCAAGGTCAAAAGTTAAAAATATTATGTATGGAGCAAGCGATGAGTAACACTTATTAAACTTAAAGTTGTGCCGATAGAGTAAGTGGAGACAAAAATTCAAGACCATCCACTTTGAGGACTATTTATATACTTCATGCGAAAGATATCATACGCATATCTTAACAACTTTATATAAAATGACCCACTCTTTTTATTTCTAACTATTCCTATTAAGAATCTACCTAACTATGGTGTAATTTGACGGCTGAAATATTTTCATCCTTAATTAAAATTCTAGGATTCGAGTGAAAGAGCGCCTCCCCTCCCCCCTCCACACCCTTAATTGGGCCTACTTTGTGCAAATTTAAATGAGATCTTTACATAAAATAGTCGGCCGTGTTTATTGTTTACCCTTCCTAGTCGGTATATATAGATTATATACGATTATACACATGTTATACATGAATTATAAGTATATTATACATCTGTCGATTATTTTTAAGTATATGGGTGAGCGGCAAATTTGGGTTTATTTTTCAATTCAAATCAATCGACCAATAAGCCTCAAATAACGGATGATTAAATAGAAAAAGAGAGGGTGCAAAAGGTATAGTAGGATGTTGAAGAAAGATTTTCGGGGCATTTTTATATATACCCACTTTTGGGGTCACCATTGAAGTTATACCCGCATTGCACAAAATTTTGTAAAGTGTATAAGCTCGGATCTGAAGTAGTTCAATCCTTTCCATGCAACTTCAGAAATCAAAGTTCTTCCATTTTAAGTAGTTCAATCTATTGAATGCAACTTCAGATTTCAAATCTTAAATTCTGAAACATAAACTTGTTATTCGAATTTCAACAATCTAATACACGGTTCAATACACAAATCTACTCCAAATGAGCTCAAGGTTGAAATATAACTTTCAAATATCATAAAAAATAAATCTCAATCATCAAACTGTCAAAACAACAAAAATTTAACGAACCCATTTTGACTAAGAAGAAGAAGAAGAAACTCTAGGTATCAATTAAATTTTTTTCTTAAAAAGTGAGTACAAATTCAATTTGGGCTCGACTGTTTATCAAATTAGGTATCAATTAATTTTCTCACGGAAAATTGGGTGGTAAGATTATGGCTCTACTGTTTATGCTCGACTCTTTCCATTATTGTTAAAGCCTCGTGGGATGTGTATATTGCATGTGAAGATATATGGTACATGTCTTCTACCTTAGATTATTTTGTATATATTCAATATTTCCAAAGTTGGATTGTATATGACGCTGCTCATTCTTTTGGACATATGATGTGCCTAATGAAATAGTTAATCGTTTCATTAAAAGGAAAAAGCAGAAAGAAACCTACCTATGCATTAGAATAGCAAAAATAATTCTTTACGTCGATTAGCAGATAGCAATTAGTTTTTTCTTTTAACTTTTATTTTCAAAGCATTTGTATTGCCATATTGCCTAAAGCCATTTTTGAATTTAATTCTATTTATTTACGAAAAATATATATTTAACTTGAGTGTTAAAGTCTAACGCATTGACTCATTGGAATTGTCACTTCAAATTTTTTATTTTCATTTTAATATTTGCTCTTTGAGGTGCGCTTTCACAATGGAGTTAGCTACTTCTCAAACTAATTAGTAATTACGAAATAGACATACAAGATCTACACGCAGAAAGAAGGAAGGAGTATTTGGATTTGATAATTTCATATAAATCATCTTTCAGTGGCAGGCTGTCTGCTTAGAGCCAATCCGATCGTCAAAGTATTAATTTTAAACCTTACACATAACAATATGTGAATTTCAATAATTTTGAAAATTTACACTCTTTTTATTTCAATTTGTAAGTTTTTTCACAATTAATATGTATGACAGCATCCCAAGTATTTTAATATCCACTTTCCTTAATTCCGGAAATTCCACTAAATTAGTCAAAATTAATACTCATATCTTAAGTTTTGCGCTCAAGCAAATATTGTCATATAAATTGAAACAAGACGACTACTATTTCTTTTTCTAAAAAGAGTGTACTCAATAAATAGCTAGACACTCGAGTTATAAATATTTGCAACAAAAATTGGTGATCATAAATATATGTAGTATAAGTCTCTTGTTTGTAAGGTAGAGTAGTCTTTATACACCAAATTACATTTTATATATACCCGGGTAAATGTTTACATTATCATCAAGAAATATAGTTTGTAACATGGTATCGAAGCGAGACTAGCTCATCGATCAATGTTGTGTTTCTCAATGTTGGACCCTCGTGCTATGTTATACACACTTCAATTATTCAGTCTTATGCGTGCGAGAGAGTGATAAGTCTCACATTGGTTGAGGGAATGAATTGCTGTATCCTTTTATTATCTCGGGTAATTCAGCCCTCATAAGCTATTTTTTGGCTTGCAGAACATGATCCGAAAGGGATACACAACTTAGAAACAAAGTACAAATGTGGAGGAAGATAAGGTAGGAAGGATGATCGAGACACGAACTTGAGCAACCATTCTAATCTACTTGGTACAAAAATATAACAATACAAGGATAGCCTCTTCAATGTGTATAACATGAGGGAAGCACAAGCATTTTCTCAATATTACATAGATCTCATCAACATCAACCATTAAGTACATAGAAAGAGGCATAATTAAATACCTGAAAATTAACTCTTTTTATTACTTCTGAAATAAGACAATCACTGTTGTCTTGTTTTGGAGGACCGGAAGAAGGGATGATACACAATACTCCCCTATTTAAATTTTGCCAAAGATCTATTGTCTTTTATCGTTGTAAAAAGTATATCCTTAACTTTCTTATACAACAAAGACCTATAAGATCAACGGGTGTTAGAAACTGCCATACCTCAAAAGATTTAAAAAGAAAAAAATTATTTCTACATCAGACCAGCCTACTCCTTTTCCAAGACAATCCGAAAGTATTTTTCATATGCACTAAATCATATCAACTAACTATGGTTAAGTAATTTGGTCAAATGAGAAAGCATATCAATTAACCATGATTAAATGAAAGAAGTTTATATGCTAACCGTGTCATATTTCTATTGGTGCAAACATCTGGTGTGTAAAACTTTTATCATTGTTTAGTCCGACACATTGTTGTATAGGGTAAAATATAATATGACGCGTGGCCGACTAAAAGGAGGACACGTGGAATCCAAGATGGAATGGATGAGGACCGAACGCAGCCACTGTGCTTGTCACCGGAACAGATAACGTTCATAAAAGTGTATTAAATGCTCTGCGCTCGGTAGCATTTACTAAGGAATATTCTACAGCATTAAGAGCGGCAGTCCGTTATAAAGAATTTGGCATTTATGCTCAACGTTACATCTTCATCAATAACCCTCATAATTGACATTAAAGGAGGGCACGATCCTAGGACCTTCTTCCCTAGACATATCTATAAATAGTGAGCTCAGTTATCATTGTAAGGGATAAGAAATTTCTAGCAAGAACATATATTATATTCTATACAAAGCTTTATAAAATTTTACTCTCTTGCTTTTTGATTCCATCATTGCTGTGTTCGAAAACCGTGTTCACAGAATCACTATCTTTGCTATTTCATCTACATTCCAAGGCTAAGTACTGCGTATTTCTTTGATTATTATATTATTTCAGAATCAAATTAGTTCACTTGTCTAGAAACCACATATAAATTCAACTGTATCATTTTACGGGTAAACAGTTTGGCACCCACCATGGGGCCTAGACAGTCGTGCAATTAAATTGATCCTTGCCTCTTTTACTAACGTGTTTTGACTATTTTTGTCGTAGAAAAAATCGCAAAAAATGGCAGATAACATTGTTAACGATGCACACAACCCCAAAATTCGAGGGATCAACCTCATTTCGAGGACTCAATTAGTGATACCCGCAATGAGGGAAATGACGCCACGCCGGTGCATGACAGACGGTACCCTCGACAAGTTTGGGAAAGAACTCCCGATGATGTTGACGAGGAGCAAGTAGAGGATGCTGTGAGGATCCTGCAAGAGCAACATGCAATCATTCTAGGCCATCTCATGCGGCAGGATCAGGTTATGACGGAACTAAAGCAGGCGATATCAGGTGCTTCGAATAATGCGAACAGGTGCGATCCGATTCCTCCCATTGTTCCTGCAGACCAAACAACACAGAGAATCGATAACAACACTCCCAGGGGTGAAGTTGGCTTCGATGGGCCCAGGGGGAGCATATCAGGTCTTAATAACGAGAATGATTCATTCAAAGATGAGCTTTTACAATTCATGAGGGAAGTGAACGACCACATGGATCAAATCCTGGGCGCACCACCAATATTGAAAGGCCCGAACTCAAAGAAGTATGTTCAATTACCGTACAAGACAAGTGCGACACCAGTACTGATCCCGAAGTGTTTTAAAATGCCTGAAGTTCCCAAGTATGATGGAACTTCAGACCCATAGGAACATATTACCACTTACACAACGACGGTGAAAGGAAATAATCTAGCTCCTCATGAAATTGAATATGTGTTGCTAAATAAATTCGGTTAAACCATCACAGGGGAGCCCTAACGTGGTATTCATTACTGCCCGAGCATTCCATAGATTCCTTTGAGATGCTCGCGGATTCTTTCATTAAAGCTCACGCTGGGGCCAGAAAGGTGCAAGCCCGGAAGACCGACATATTCAGAATCGCACAAGGAGAATCGAAATTGTTATGAGAGTTTGTCACCCGGTTCCAGAAAGAAAGAATGTTGCTCCCGGCCATCCCGGATGAATGGGCAGCTGAAGCATTCACCAAAGGATTGAATCCAAGAAGTTCAGACACTTATCGAAAACTGAAGGAGAACCTGCTTGAGTTTTAAAAAACAACCTGGGAAGATGTTCACAAATGGTACGAGTCGAAGATAAGGATCGAAGATGACTAGGTTGATTCTACATTATCGGCCAAAGGATGGGAGAAGAACATAGAAAAACCAAAGGATGACTACAACGCGGGTAGGCGGACTTTGAGGGGTCGATTTTTACCCTACGAGCGTACCGAAGGCCGTGGCAAAATTTTTGAGCAACAAACAAGTTCACCGTTGATAGAGGGACTGACCGTGGTCGAAACAATAGATCACTTCAAGATAAACAAACGTCGAGGTCTCGAGATATTTCTTACCCTAGGTTATAAGAATATAACTTCAATGTTAGTGTAGTGGAACTGGTGTTAGCCATGAGGAACATTAAAAAAGCATGATTCCCGAGACCTATGAGGTCCGATTCCAGCAACAGGGATCCCAATTTATGGTGCGAATACCACGGTACAAACGGTCACCAGACAGGGGACTGCCGACATCTTCGGGAGGAGGTGGCAACGCTATTAAAGAATGGTCATCTCCGAGAATTCTTGAGTGATCGATCTAAGAACAATTACGGTCGCAACAACGTAGAATCTTCAAAAGCAGGAAAAGAAGCACCACGCTAGACAATCAACATGATCTTTAGGGGGAACGAAATTAATGGGGCACCTTTTCGGCGGCAAAGAAGACTAAAATATTGATAACTCACAGCAAAAGTCTTCGGGAGGATGATATCACTTTCACGGAGGAGGACGCAGACGGATTACTATTACCACACAACGACGCACTGGTAATCTCTTTAAATATTTTAGATTTTCAAATTAAGAATGTTCTAGTGGATCCAGGAAGTTCGGCTAATATCATATAATGGAGGGTATTGGAACAAGCTAAACTCACTGGAAGCATTATTCCGGCAACAAAACTCCTCGCTGGATTCTACCTTGCGAGCGTGACAACCCGGGGAGAGATCCTGCTGCTCACGAATGCTGAAGGAGTAATGAACACAAATCTCTTCGAAGTAGTGGATGGTGATATGGGATACAACATCATCTTAGGAAGGCCATGGTTACACGAGATGAAAGTTGTACCTTCGACGTATCACCAATTGCTGAAGTTTCCAACGCCCAAAGGAATCAAGCAGATAAGAGGTAACCAACCGGTAGCGAGGGAGATGAATGTAATCTCAGTTTCCAGTAGCAAAGGGAAGGAGCGCACGACATAGAAATTACAGGAACCGACACCTACTCTCAAGTTAGAAGAGGTTATTCCAGGGCCAGAATCGTCTGAACAATATCAGGTGCCGAGATATTTCCAAGTTCCGGAAGAAACGGACGCAACGAAATCCACGGCAGAGGAACTAGAGTAAGTGCCATTGTTTGAAGAATTCTTAGAAAGAAAATTTCACTTGGGGACAGGACTACATCCCGAGCTCAGGTCTGGTTTTATTGAATTCCTTAAAATTAACGTTGATTGTTTTGCATGGTCGCACGAGGATATGATAGGTATCCCGACGGAAATAGCCGTGCACAAGATGAGTTTGGATCCTAACGTACCACCGTTACGGCAGAAGAAGAGCCTTTTTTTCGAGGCCAGGAATAAATTCGTTAAAGAAGAGGTAACCCGCTTGCTTAAAATTGGTTCGGTCAGAGAGGTAAGATATCCAGATTGGCTAGCCAATGTAGTAGTAGTTCCTAAAAAGAACAATAAATTTTATATGTGTTTAGACTATAAAAATCTTAATAAGTCGTGCCCGAAAGATTCGTTTCCACTGCCAAATATCGATCAAATGATTGATGCCACGACCGGGCATAAATTGATGAGTTTCCTTGATGCTTATTTTGGGTACAACCAAATTAAGATGATACCGGAAGATCAGGAAAATACTTCATTTATAAC
Organism: Nicotiana tabacum; assembly: GCF_000715075.1. NCBI lineage: Eukaryota > Viridiplantae > Streptophyta > Magnoliopsida > Solanales > Solanaceae > Nicotiana > Nicotiana tabacum. The sequence continues at coordinate 55,015,411 of NC_134098.1, forward strand.
AAATTTCGGTACATATTGTTACAATGTAATGCCTTTTGGGTTGAAAAACGCCGGAGCCACTTACCAACGGCTCGTAAATAAGATGTTTGAAAAGCAAATAGGAAAAACCATGGAAGTTTATATAGAAGATATGCTCATTAAGTCTTTGAATGCAGGTGACCACCTTAAGCATTTGCAAGAAACATTCGATATCCTGAGGAAGCATAACATGAAACTTAACCCCGAGAAGTGCGCATTCAGAGTCAGCTCTGGTAAGTTCCTGGGATTTCTGGTCTCACAAAGGGGAATTGAAGTAAACCCCGACAAAATCAAGGCCATAGACGATATCCCATATCAATTATCAAATGTGAAGGAAGTCCAAAGACTCACAAGAAGGTTAGCAGTTTTGAGCAGGTTTATTTCCCGGTCGTCAGAAAAATGTCATCGCTTCTTTACATTATTCAAAAAGAAGAACAATTTTGAACGGACGCCGGAGTGCCAACAGGCTTTGAGGGACCTGAAGAAGTACTTATCAAGCCCTCTATCGCTCTCGAAACCGAAAGAAGGCGAAACATTGCTAGTCTACCTCGCGGTTTCAGAAGTTGCGATTTTAGTCCGGGAGAACGAAGGTATGCAATTTACTATTTATTACGTTAGCCAAATTTTAACGGGAGCAGAAACTCGCTACCCATATTTTGGAAAAACTGGCCTTCGCTCTCGTAGTCGCCGCTCGAAAGCTGAGGCCCTATTTCCAATGCCACCTAATAGCTGTGGTGACCACTTTTCCTTTGAGGAGCATCCTTCATAAACCCAAACTCTCGGGCAGATTGGCCAAATAGGCCATCGAAATGAGTGAATTTGATAGAGAATATAAATCGAGGACTGCAATTAAGTCACAAGTCTTGGTTGACTTCGTGGCTGATTTTAGTCTAGGACTTCTACCTCTGGTAACCAAGGAGGCAGTAATGGTGTCAGAATCGACATTAGGGGTTTGGACCTTATTTACAAATGGAGCCTCGAACGTAAAAGGGTCCGGCCTCGAAATAGTTTTAATCACACCTTCAGGGAAAACCTTAAGGCAAGCCATCAACACGATCCCTTTAACTAACAATGAAGCAGAGCATGAAGCTTTGATTGTAGGGTTCAAATTGGCCCGGGGACTTGATTTCGAGATTATAGTAATCAAATGCGACTCACAACTGGTGGTAAATCAGCTTTACGAAATTTTTGATACCAAAGAAGAACATGTGCAATAATATGTGGTAAAGATCCAGGCTCTTGTGGCACGATTCCGTGAGTGGTTAATAACTCATATCTCGAGAGAGGATAATGCAGAAGCGGATGCATTATCAAACTTAGGTTTATCGACGGAAATAAAAGGATCGGAGTTCAGAACGGTGGTACAACTGATGAGCCCGGTCCTTGATACGGATGGTTACTACGAGGTGAATTCGGCTAGTTTGGTCTGGGACTGGAGGAACGAAATAATCAACTACCTCAAGCACGAAAAGTTTCCCGACGATCCCAAAGCATCACAGGCGTTACACACCAAACCTGCATGTTACAGCTTCAGGAAAGGCCAATTATATAAAAAATCTTTCCAAGGCCCGCTGGCCCGGTGTTTAGGAGCGTCAGGAGCTGACTATGTCATGAGAGAAATCCACGAAGGGATATGCGGCAATCACTCAGGTGCAGAGTCTTTGGTGCTGAAATTGGTACGGGCAGGATATTACTGGCCTCGCATGGAACATATGCCAAATATTTCATACGAAAATGTGATAAGTGCTAACGCTACGCATCACTAGTACATCAACCGGCAAAATCCTTACATTCGGTTCTGTCCCCATGGCCATTCATGAAATGGGGGATGGACATCGTCGGGCCGCTGCCACTGGCTCCCGGAAAGGTAAGGTTTCTTTTAATTTTGATTGATTATTTTTCTAAATGGGTGGAAGCAGGTTCTTATCAGAAAATCGGAGAACGCGAAATGGTCGATTTCCTGAGGGAAAATATAATTTGCAGGTTCAGAATACCAAAAGAGATAGCATATGACAATGGGCCATATTTTATCGGTGCAAAAGTTACAAAGTTCTTCGAAGACATAAAAATAAAAAGATTCACATTCTCACCTTATCATCCGAGCACAAACGGTCAAGCGGAGTCAACAAACAAAGTGATCATTCAAAACCTCAAGAAAAGGTTGGAAGCAGCAAAAGGCAAATGGCCCGAAGAGTTGCCCGGAGTCCTATGGGCGTACCGAACAATGGCCAAATCAAGTACAGGAGAAACTCCTTTTTCCCTTGTGTACGGTGCTGAAGCCCTAATCCCGGTTGAAGTGGGCGAACCCACTTTGAGATATTCTCAGACAAACGAAGAATCAAACGACGAAGCAATGCTAATCAACTTGGAATTGCTCGAGGGATGCAGGGACTTAGCGTATGTAAGAATGGCATCTCAAAAGCAGAGGATGGAGCGATATTACAATAGGAGAGCCAACTTCCATTTTTTCAAAATAGGAGACTTGGTTCTAAAAAAAGTAACACAAAATACCAGGAGCTCAACACGGGTAAGCTAGGTTCAATGTGGGAAGGCCCTTACCGGATT